>NC_140988.1:134220665-135685956 GCF_052327205.1 Somniosus microcephalus
GTGGTCAGTCAGCAAGGTGAACTTCTGCCCATGCAGATAGTGATTGAACTTTTTCACTCCCCACACTAGGCTGAGGGCCTTCCTGTCAATCTGGGCGTAGTTACGCTCGGCTGAGGTTAGTGATCGTGACACAAAGGCTATTGGCCTCTCTGAGCCGTCCGAGAATTTGTGCGACAGCACCGCTCCAATGCCGTAGGGTGACGCATCACATGCCAACCGAATTGGTAATGCCGGGTTGTAATGGGCCAATGCCTCTTTCGATGTGATTAGTGTTTTGCTCTTCTACATTCGTCACTCCACTTCCATGGCACCCCAGTTTGCAGTAGGGTGTTCAGTGGGTGTAGTATTGTAGACAAATTTGGCAAGAACTTATGGTGGTAGTTTACCAGCCCGAGGAACGACCTCAGTTGTGACACATTTTCCAGTGCTGGAGCCTTGACTACTGCCTCAATCTTCTCTGGGGACTCATGTAACCCCTCTTTATCGATAACGTAGCCACAATACGAGATCTGTTTTCTAAAAAACTCGCATTTGGGGCGGTTAGCTCGGAGCCCATATTCCTGCAATCTAGTGAGCACCTGCTCCAGGTTGGCAAGGTGATCACTGTCATTTTCGCCCGTGACCAGGATGATATCCAAATAACACTGGGTCCCTGGGATCCCTTGCAGGACTTGTTCCATTGCCCTCTGCCAAATAGCCGGAGCTGATGCTACCCCGAATACCAGCTGGTTGTATTGGTAGAGACTTTTATGGGTGTTGATTGTGAGGTATTTTTTTGATGCTTCTTCTACCTCCATTTGCAGATACGCCTGGGCCAGATCAATCTTAGTGAAGTGTTTCCCTCCAGATAGCGAGGCGAAAATATCTTCAATCCGCGGAAGTGTATATTGTACGGTGTGAAGGACCGGGTTCACTGTTACCTTAAAGTCCCCACAGATGCGAACCTTCCTTGGTTCCACAGGTGTGCTGCTCAATGACTTTTTCATCACAGGGACGATGGGTGTAGCCCACTTGCTCCAGTCTACCTTGGACAGTACACCTGAACGTTCCAGACTCTCCAGCTCTGCTTCGAAGGCTGGGCGGATCGCATAAAAATTTTGGGCTTGCGTTTTCTTCAATTTTAATCATCGCTGTCATGCCTTTTAGTGTTCCGAGTCCTTGCTGGAACACTTCTTTCGCGTCAGTTAGGATCTTTGACAGTTGCCCAGGTGTGACGTCGTCATCCTTTTTGTCAGCCGCAGTCAGTGCCTGTATGGAATGCCAATCTAGCTGTATTTTCCGGATCCATTCATGTCCTTGTAGTGGTGGTCCTCCATCTGGCAATACATATAGGTCCATTTTTGGTGTTTCCTTGCCGTTATATATAACATTCACCCTTATTTTTCCTTTGGGGTAGACTTTTTGCCCTGTGTACGTCTTCAAGACAATCTTTGTATCTCTCAAGGGTATATGTGAGAATAGCCGCTTGTAGTCCCTTCGGTTTATGACTGTTAGGGCTGATCCTGTGTCCAATTCCATTTTCACTTGGACTCCTGCTATCTTGAGCGTGACACAGATAGTTTGGTGATCCTCTGTTTTGATCACATTATGTAGTTTCAGACAACCCAGCTCCTTGCTTCCGGAGTCTGTATCACTCTTCTGTTCGTCTGAACTACTCTCCGTCACCTTATGTACCTTCTTGTACTTCTCCTGTGGAGATTTCTTGCTGCTGGTTTTCTTTCCCGACCTGCAGACTCTTGCTATGTGCCCTACTTTTCCACACTGTCTGCACACTTTGTCCTTGAACCAGCAATCATTATGGTCGTGTGTTGTTCTGCCGCAGTGATAGCACTTCATTGTTCCGTATGACATTTCATTTGTGCCATATTCTTGCGGCCTCCGTTGTATCTCTGCAGCGCCCCGTGCTGCTGCTTCATGTGATACTGCCATGCTGAAAGCCTTGTCCAGCGTAAGACCCTTTTCTGATAGAAGCCGTTTCTGGGTTCCTTCACTTTGAAACCCACACACAAACTTGTCCCTTAAAGTATCTGCTAGTCCCGTTCCAAACTGGCAGTGTTTCGATAGCTTGCGCAGTTCCGTTAAATACTCAGCATTACTTTCATCTTTATGCTGGTTCCTTTTGTGAAACTTAAATCTTTCTGCTATCAGCAGCGGTGTGGGGTTTAAGTGGTCCTATAGGATTGACACTATGTTTTCAAAATCCTTTTCTACTGGCTTCTCTGGGGTTACTAGGTTTCGTAGTAAGCCATACATTTTTGCACCCATTGAATTCAACAATACCAGCGCTTTCTTGTCATCTGGCACTTCATTCGCCTTGCAGTATACTTCTATGCGTTCAACATATGTCGTCCAATCTTCGACTTCATTGTCGAACGCTGTGATACTGCCACTCTTCGGCATTTTTGGGTGTGGTTAGACTGGCTTAAAATGGCGTCTCCCGCGCTTTCCTTTCTTCCCCGCTGCGGCTTAAAATGGTGTCTCCCGCGCTGCTGCCAACGCCACTCTCGGTGGTCCTCGTGGCAAATGGCGACACCCTGTGGGTTTCGTGCGCTGCTCCTGCGCTGCTGCCAATGCTGCTCTCTGCGGTCCTCGTGGCAATGGCAGCGCCTCGCGTTTTCCTGTGCGCCACTCTCCCCCGTTGACGCTGCTCGGCCCTTGAACACCGGCTGCGCTCTGCTCTCTCTCGTCTCTCTCCCCCGTTGACGCCGCTCGGTCCTGAACACCGGCTGCGCCCTGTGCGCTCTGCCCTCTCTCTCTCCCCCGTCAACACTGCTCGGCCTTTTTCTGTGCCGCTCGGTTGGGCTCTAGCCCGCAGCTGTCCGGGAAGGGTCTGCGCAGCACCTGTTGCCAGCCCGTTTCGCTGGACCACCGTGACTGGAAAGCCAAGCCTGGCTCTCGACAGCCTCCTCTGCGATGCTCAAATCTCCGCTGGATGACTGGGCGGTTGCGTGTGGTCGACACCCGTGCTTCTGGACTCGACCTTCTTCCACTGTTCTCCAGGAGCGAATCCCTGGGAGGTGATGCAGAGTTGCAGGTAGGTTCGAATCTGCCTCGTCGCCAATGTTAGATCCATGTATCTTAATGTTGTGTCCTTCAATAATCAGACAACAGACTGCAGGGAACGATTCAACAGGTGTTTACTGAATGAGGGTTACTCTAGAACTAACTATACAGATCACTACTCAGGGTTTATATACGGGTGTGGTCACTGCCGGTACTACAGTATACAGGAGCTGTAAAAAGTAGTTCTCTCCCTTAAGGTATATATACATTACATGCTTTACATTTACCTCTAGTTGTCACTCTGTCTTTGTGATTCTCTTTATGTCCTGAAATTACTGAAATAATTTTAAATGGGTTAATGTGGAGAAAGTAATTTGATAAGGACACATTTAGTGTTACTATGACACCATGGCCGACAGTAGTTTCTGTCCTTTGATGACCATCTGTTTTTACATAGAAACATAGAAACATAGAAGATAGGAGCAGGAGTAGGCCATTCGGCCCTTCGAGCCTGCTCCGCCATTCAATACGATCATGGCTGATCATCCAAATTCAGTACCCTGTCCCTGCCTTCTCCCCATATCCCTTGATCCCTTTAGCCTTAAGAAATATATCTAACTCCGTCTTGAATATATTTAATGAATTGGCCTCTACTGCCTTCTGTGGTAGAGAATTCCACAGGTTCACCACTCTCTGGGTGAAGAAATTCCTCCTCATCTCTGTCCTAAATGGCTTACCCCTTATCCTTAGACTGTGACCCCTGGTTCTGGACTCCCCGGCCATCGGGAACATCCTTCCTGCATCTAGTCTGTCTAGTCTTGTTAGAATTTTATAAGTTTCAATGAGATCCCCTCTCATTCTTCTAAACTCCAGCGAGTATAAGCCCAATCGACCCAATCTCTCCTCATACGTCATTCCTGCCATCCCAAGTATCACCCTGGTGAATCTTCGCTGCACTCCCTCCATGGCAAGAACATCCCTCCTCAGATAAGGCGACCAAAACTGCACACAATACTCAAGATGTGGTCTCACCAAGGCCCTGTACAACTGCAGCAAGACATCCTTGTTCCTGTACTCAAACCCTCTCGCTACGAAGGCCAACATACCATTTGCCTTCTTAACCGCCTGCTGCACCTGCATGCTTACCTTCAGCGACTGGTGCACAAGGACACCCAGGTCTCGTTGCACTTCCCCTTCTCCCAATCTATTGCCATTAAGATAATAATCTGCCTTCCTGTTTTTGCCACCAAAGTGGATAACCTCGCATTTATCCACATTATACTGCATCCGCCATGTATCTGCCCAATCACCCAACCTGTCCAAATCATACTGGAGTTTCTCGGCATCCTCCTCACAGCACACACGCCCACCCAGCTTTGTGTCATCTGCAAACTTGGAGAGATTACATCTAGTTCCCTCGTCTAGATCATTAATATATATTGTGAAAAGCTAGGGTCCAAGGACCGATCCCTACGGTACCCCACTAGTCACTGCCTGCCACTCGGAAAAAGACCGTTTATTCCAATTCTTTGCTTCCTGTCTGCCAACCAGTTCTCTATCCAAGTCAGTAACCTACCCCCAATCCCATGTGCTTTAACTTTGCACGCTAATCCCTTATGCGGGACCTTATCGAAAGGCTTCTGAAAGTCCAAATACACCACATCCACCGGTTCTCCCTTATCTATTCTACCAGTTACATCCTCAAAAAATTCCAGTAGATTGGTCAAGCATGATTTACCTTTTGTAAATCCATGCTGACTTTGTCTGATCCTGTCACTGTTTTCCAAGTGCTCTGCTATTACATCTTTTATAATGGGTTCTAGCATTTTCCCCGTTTTCTCTCGACCACCTTTTTTAAATAGTGGAAGATTTTAGAAACGATAATCCGGGACAAAGTTAACAGTCACTTGGACAAGTGTGGATTAATGAAGGAAAACCAGCACGGAATTGTTAAAGGCAAATCGTGCTTAACCAACTTGATCAAGTTTTTTGATGAGGTAACAGAGAGGGTTGATGAGGGTAATGCGGTTGACGTAGTGTACATGGACTTCCAAAAGGCGTTCGATAAAGTGCCACATAGTCGGCCCATGGAGTAAAAGGGACAGTGGCAACATGGATACGAAATTGGCTAAGTGACAGGAAACAGAGAGTAGCGTTGAACGGTTGTTTTTCGGGCCGGAGGAAGGTATGCAGCGGTGCTCCCCAGGGGTCGGTACCAGGACCACCGCCCTTCCCAACGGTCTTTATCGCTCTTGTTTTTATTAGTCTCACAGTGTGGGAGTAAAAGCAGTTGTAGAGATATAAGCAGCAACAGATCCAGAATTTACACAGCAAGAATCTCTTATAGAGAAACTGTTCCAACAAACGGGACGTATTGCTCTCTGAAGATTTGAAGCAACAGTGCAAGAGACCTTGCACAGGCTGGAATATTAACACAATTTTCTTTTTATGCTGATTTGTCTTAACTTTTTCCCTGTTATGTTTGTGGGTGAGCCAAAACGTGTGTTAAATATTTAAATTAAGATTGAGCCAACCATTTCACCCAAGTATGCCAGATATTTTGTTATAGGGCAATGAGTGTTTGTTAGAGTCTCAAGACACATAATGTGAATTGATAGTCAGGGGTCTAAAGCTCTGCAAGTCTGGACCACTGAGCTGGAAGCCACCTGTCCTTTACTGAGACCTTGTACTTGTAGAAATGATGGGGTTATATAGGTCTTGGGCAGTAGCGCAAAAAGGCCAATAGTGAATCGGTAGCCAGTTTTTCACCCCGCCCAATTTTCTTTTCCATTGACCTCAATGAAAATACTAATGGTATCAGGGTACATACACTGAGGTGCCCTTACAGGCACAATGCACCGGCCCTGGTCATGCAAATTATCCTGCCCCTGGTTTGAGACAGAGTCTACTGCTAGGGCTAAAGCAGCACCCCCCCCCGCCACCCCCACAAAACCTACGGGCTTTGTTTCATGTCCATGAACCAGCTGTCTATTCATTGCTGCTACATCTTGTTTTATACCATGCGTCTGAATTTTTCTAACAAGTCTCTTGTGAGCTACTTTGATGTGGAAATTGGTTATGGCCTGTAAACTGTACCTTTAATTTATATTACCTCTCCTCATCTTCCTCCCAAAATGCATACCTCTGTAACCTCCTTCAGCCCCATGTTCCTACATCAACCCTCCCCTCTTCCAGCTCTGGCCTCCTATGCATCCGCTTCACTTTCAGCGACATGTGTTATGCCCCTGACACTCTAGTACATGCTCATTAAACTCCTCTGCCTTGCTACCTCCTTTCCCTCCTGCAAAAGCCTGCACAACATTTCTCTCTTTAGTTACCTCACCCACTCCTCCCCCTCTACTTTTTGGTGCTGGCTATTTTCACCTCTGAAGAGCTTTGGAACATTTTATTGCATTAAAGATGTGAGATAAGTGTAAGTTGTTCTGCTAATATTTTGTTAAAGAGTAAAGTTAACTTTAGAGTCCATTTTCTATTCCAGAATTGCAAGAGAGCCATTTTGAAATCAGATAGTCATAGACCCCTTTGTTTTGGCTTTGTTGCCATTTTAATACTCAGATCAAACACATATTGTGTAAAATGCAGTTATCCTTCAGCAAATGGTAGTGTTGTATATGATTAAACTAGCAGGCATTGATGGGAGATATTTTTCTGCTTTACAGCCACAGCATACTTATTTCCTGGGCATAAATGTGGTGGTGGGGGGGGGGGGGGAGGTGGGGGCGGGAAGACTACTGGTTTCTGCCCACTTTTTACTGCATGGTTGCTACTGGGCTTCCTGAAGGTGGATGGTGCCCTATGACCCAGAGTAGGTGCAAGACTGTAAATTAAATGTTAATGAAGCGAGAGTGATATCATCACCCAACCGCCTTATTGTCCTGGGTCTCTGGTTGGCGGAAGCCTAAATCAAGTAGCGTCCATAGCAATTGGGCCTTAGTGCTTGTGTCCAGCCCCCATAAATTGGAGGATCTGAGAAGGGGCTGGCAGGAAGTATAAGAAGATGACATAAAGGCTCCTGTTTCATCTGGTGTAGTACTCAGGAGTTTTAGGGATGGAAACCTCCAAGGTTTTGGACACCAGCCAGAAAGACCTGGAGCAGGCATCCATTACTGCTACTGTAGGCCTCTCATACCTTCAGCAGTGGTAGACTGTCCTCCCCCGCCTCTGGGTGCAAGTCCCTGCCAAGTGGCGTTCCATCAGAAGGGAAACATCAGGCTCTATCCTGTTGTTTTTTCTTTTATCCCATTTTTAAAAATTCATTCATGGGATGTGGGCATCGCTGGCAAGGCCAGCATTTATTGCCCATCCCTAATTGCCCTCGAGAAGGTGCTGGTGAAGCTGCAAGAAGCTGCAGTCCTTGTGGTGAAGGTACTCCCACAGTGCTGACTTTGTCATAGAGGTTTGGTACAACTGAGTGGCTTGCTAGGCCATTTCAGAGGGCAGTTAAGAGTCAACCACATTGTGGGCCTGGAGTCACATATAGAGCAGACCAGGTAAGGAGGGCAGGTTTCCGTCCCTAAAGGACATTAGTGAACCAGTTGGGTTTTTACGACAATCTGGTAGTTTCATGGTCACCATTACTGATACTAGCTTTTTAATTCCAGATTTATTGACTTAACTGAATTTAAATTCCCCAGCTGCTGTGGTGGGATTTGAACTCACGTCTCCGGGTGAGGGAAAGCTGAGGCTTCAGTGGGTACGTTCATTCAAGAAGGGGAGAAAAAGTTGTTGTGAGTACAGCTTCAGCTCTAGCTCTGACAGGTCCCAGACTCCAAGGGTACAGAATCAAACCCTGAATTTCCTCTTTGCTGCAATGATTCCTGAGACTGGGGGGTCATTAAGTATTGAGGCCGGATGCCAGGGCCATTTATGGCATTGCTGGGTCGCCTGTCTCAGCCGTGCGGAGGGAAGGGCTGGCCAGGAATTTTAAGAACTTCAATATTTTTGAAATTGACACTTTGCTTAAGGCAATCGATCGCTCTGAGGATTGCTGGAGTGAAAATGACAGGAAAGACATTGTATGATGTCAATCCCTCATTTATATTCCATATTATAATATACCTGTGGATGTTTTATGCCTGATGTTACTTCTCATGGAAAATCCTGGAAGTGGGGTCAGGTGCTGATGTATTTGGCGGAACAGCATCAATTTCTTCCCTGCCTGGCCAGGTTATATTAACCACAGCAGAACTTCGGGCCCTGAATGTTTCCCTGGAACGCTTCCACTATTTGAGCCAAGTTGTTTCTGGGCAATTAGGAGGCATTGAGTAACATCCCATACGAGTGTCATACTGATGTTGAATTAAATTGGAATTGTCTTTTCTCATCCTTGACTTTTCGTAGGTTCTTATATCCAAGTCCAAATGTTCTTTTATAGGCCTATGTTCAATTCTATAATACAAAAAAATTCTACTTTTTGAACTTCTATAATGGTTTTTCCTCAATCTTTTTTTTATTTTCAAAGTTATTAAAATTTATTACAGGGATCTATTTATTGACAAGTCCAATACAAGATCAACTTGAGTTTAAAGAGCTTTGAGAAACTATGTACGAATATATGATTGACAACAGCATCACTGAAAAGGGATGTTGCATCATTGACCCGTATTTTCCGATACCTACGGGTGAGTACGAGCTGTGTACACACCCGTAGGGACATCGGAAATGCTGGTTTCAGGCATGCGAAGTGCATGTGCTGAAAACCGGCATTTCCGATCTGTCAATAATGCTCTTGACAGATCGGACGCCTGCCCTGGAGAAGGGCCTCTGCAGGGGGGAGTTCCGCTTGCTGCAGAACCTCCGCCTGCTGAAAACCCTCAGAAATCTTACGCCTGGTAAAAGCAGGCATTTATAATTTTAAAATACTTTTAAAAAAGGTAAGTTTATTTTTAGCCCCGTCAAAAAATGAAATTGTTGTTTAAAATATTTAATTTTTTGTAATTTTAACTCATTTAAAAAACTTGATTAAAATTTTTTTTTATTTAATGGGGTGATCTCCATTCATATATTTGACAGGTCTATCTGTCAAAAGTATGAAGGGAGATTCCCTTCTCCTGTTGGCTGGCCTGGCCCACGTAATCCCAGGGATACTTGCGAACTGCATGCACCTCTGGGATACGTGGGCCCTGCGCATTTCGACTGTGGAGAGGCCCACTTCCTATCCTCTTAATTACCATGATGCCTACCAGGTTGAAGCCGCCTGGTCCTTGCCTCACACTAGCTAGCCCATTCTTTCTGGCTCCACAGTGTTCTCTGTGGCTTTCTGTTTAAACTTTAATGAAGAGACAGGAAGGGTGCAGCAGTCAATGCATAGGCTCCTGGGAGCGTTCAGTGTCCAATCACAGACTCATTATATGTACTTTAAACAGCAATGTACTGTGTTATTGATGTGTTTAAAGAAGAACTCTTCTGACTATGTAAATGTCCATTACTAAGCCATACAAACCAGGAGCATCCCCGGCTTGATTCCTGGTCTATTCTGAGATTACTATCCTCAGTTTAGGCAGATGTAGGGTTGTTGTAATTAGCCTCAGTGCTCCTGAGCTAGCAAGTGCTTAACTCAGCCTGATTTGTCACTCAGCATCATTATTCAATGGCCCCTGATGGAAAGTGCACAGATGGAGCATGGGTTGAGGACAAGTTAAGCTTAACTGAGATGGTCTTCATGGTTAAGTAGCCTGCCAACACTGACTATCTGGACTCACACATGGAAAACACCCACAAGAGAGTGCTGCTGGCACCTGTGGAATTGCAGCCCAACATGAGCCAGTGCCTTCAGGAGAGAAGGGGAGAAGAGAGGGAAAAAGCAGAACAAAAAAACTTTGTTCTGTAGATTGAAAGACGCATATGTAACAAGGACTTAAAGTTTTTTTCTTCCCTCCCACATGGCAGCTGTCTTTCATTCTGCCAGCGCAATTCACACTTCATCTAGAGCCATCCTTTGTTCCTTAACCTGTCCCATTACCACCTCCTCTTGCCTTGAATATCTCTTAATGTTTCTCAATGTCTCTTAATCTCTCCTGCTTCCTATCCTATCACTGACCTTCCCTTTTGTTCTTTCATTCCCTCTCCCTTTTCCCAGCCCCTAAACTTGCTTTAAAATCTATTCCAGTTCCTGCTTTTTCCCAGTTCTGATGAAAGGTCTTTGACCTGAAACGTTAACTCTGTTTCTCTCTCCACGGATGCTGCCTGGCCTGCTGAGTTTTTCCAGCGTTTCCTGTTGTTTTGGATTTCCAGCATCCACAGTATTTTGCTATTGTATTGTTGAAAGAGTTAAAGTTATTGGAGATGTGCTTCTCACACTGATTTCTGAATTGTAATGTTTGCAAACTGGAATTATTAATGCTAATAACTTTGTGCTGTATCTGAAAGAAAATGTGAATTACAGCAAATGTATCAGAAAAAGATTGCAAGGTGACTACATTTTGCAATGTTTATATTTTATATCAGAACAAATTCAAAATATGTGGTGAAAATCGTTTCTTATCAAGTTTTGAAAGGTTGATGTGATATCATAAATAATTTTTCCCAATTGTGATTTGGCATCAATTCAATGGCATTGCTGTCAATTATTTTGACATTGAGCACCACCTGGTGTCTCGACTTGTCTGTGAAACAGTCTCAGCGGTTGCTGTGTATGTACTTAGTTCAGATCCTTTTTAAACTTTTATGAAGAGCTTCATATTTTCTCTGCGTTCCAGTAATTGATGATAATTCCTCATCTGCCAACCAAAAATGGCTTTTATTAAGTGAACATTTTTGTGGAATCTTGTACAATTCGGTCTTAAGCAGACAGATATTTTAATAAAAATACCTTTAAGTTGGTTTTATCTATACTAATTCCATGAGGGACAGTTTGGAAATGTCAGTGTGCATCAAAAATTTTCAGTGGGGATTGTCAGAGTATCTATAAATAATTCTATTATAAACTCTCCTGTATATTCTATCATTCTGGTTTCATCATAATCTGGGGGTGCAGATTGGCTGCCCACTTTACAAAAACGTACAAATTTCATTCCACTGGAATCAATGGATTGAAAATCAGGCATCTCTATATATAAAGCGGTACTTCTGTCTATCTGTCTGTCTGCCTGTCTGTCCTTCCGTCTGTCTGTCCGGCTATACACTCTCAAGTTATAGAGCTTATGATTCCGGAACGGTCATAAGAATATTTACTTTTCGGTCGGACAAAAATTACGCCCACGGTATCCAAAAAACTTTGAAAATTCCGCTCATTATTCAAAATTCCGCTCATTATCTGCTCATTAGCATCGAGTGACGTGAAGGTCGACCAATCGTACAGTCGAGCGACCCGACGGTCGACCAATCGCTGCGTCGCGGGGGCGGGTTCGTCGCACGTGCGGGCGGGCCGTCCTAGAGTCGAGCGACAGGGCGATTGATCAATCCTACACTTCAGTGAGCTGACGGTTGACCAATCGGTGCGTGTGTGGGCGGGCCTAATCATTCTGAACCGAGGTGAGTGGCTGCCATCTTGATTCCAAACTCTTCATTTCTTTTTCCCGCTTTCTGCGTGTTTCTTTTCAAATCTACATTTCCAGCAAAAAAAAAGTTGCTTTTAAAACACAAAGGCCTAGAAATTCAGTTGGTAGCGCCGGCGCTGAGTGCATAAAGAGACCTAGAATTGGGGCGATGCCCTATGTTGGGGCGGTCGCTATGAAGATAGCGACAACTCAGATATTGACTATACATTTAGCGCCTGCGCTAAGTGTTTGTGCGCGCCCGCGAGCGCAAGCAGATCATGACGTCATTTCAGTGTGCAACGCCTTCTAGGAGCGCCTGAGCGCATATTGGGTGGCGCCCGGAGCCTTAATGCCTAGCGCTATTAGTGACAGTTCGAGGGAGGGCTAGCAGGCCCTTCTCGGAGTAGGGGGGCGCTATTTAAAGGGGACAGCTCTAGTGCAGAATCCTCAGCCACTTGGCCTGCTCATTGCGATCGCTGCTGGATAGAGTTGGCGAGCTACTGTGGAGCGGAGTTTTGGGAATTTAGCTTTACAGTACTTGGGACCTTCAAACCTGTCCGAAGCACTTGCAGCACTACACCTAAAAGCCTTTTGACCAACTTGCATCGGAATGGGAGCTTCTTTGTAGGGCGACGGCCTCATCGCCCAACACTGTGAACGGGCAGAGAGACGGCGGGAGAGAGGGACGGGATTGGCCAGAAGGAGGAGGGGCAATGGAGGTCGGCCAATCCGATGGGATGCTGTGAGGGTCTTTAGGCAGCAGGTGACAAGCCTTGACATGTCGGAGGAGCAGTGTTTGGGAAGGCTCCGATTCTGGAGGGATATTGTTACTGATCTGTGCCACCTGCTTGGTCAGGATCTGCAGCCGCGTGAATGGTGCAGAACCTCTCTGTCCGTGATCGCTAAACTGACTGATGGCCTAAATTTTTATGCCAACGCATCCTTTCAGTCAGCCATTGGGGACATTGCGACTGTTGCTCAGGTTGCAGTCCACTGTTGCATCCGGCAAGTTACAGATGCCCTTTATAGGCGAAGGCGTCAATTCATGACCTTGCCTCTGACCCTGCACAAGCAGGCGGAGCGCGGGCAGGGTATCGCTTCTATTGCGGACTTCCCCATGGTGCAGGGGGTGAATTTGAGGGCGCCATGCCATCATCCTTAGGACTTCCGCAACCGCAAGGGGCTCCACTCCCTCAACATGCAGCTGGTCTGTGCCCACCACCAAATCATCATGGCAGTCACCGCGCATTTCCCAGGGTGCAGCCACGATGCCTTTATCCTGCGGTTGACCTCAGTTTGTAACATTTTTGAGGGGCTGGCTCGAAGACGAGGCTGGCTTACTGGGGACAAGGGCTATCCTCTCTGGCCATGGCTGATGACAACACTCCGTGTGGCCGACACCCCAGCAGAAGAGCTGATCAGCAGCGGCCATCAGGCGACCAGGCACAGTAAACAGCACACTATTGGTGTTCTCAAAAAGCGTTTCCGATGTCTGGAACATTCGGGGGGATCCCTGCAGTACTCGCCGCAGCAAGTGGGACACATCGTCGTCGTCTGCTGCATGCTCGACAACTTGGCGAATCGACGCACCCAGCCAATTCCAGCTGTCCCTCAACGACCAGCAGAGCAGGCGGAGGAGGAGGAGGATGAGGAGGAGGAGGAGGAAGAGCAGGTGGAGGAGGAGGAGGAGGAGGAAGAGCAGGTGGATGAGGAGGAGGAGGAGGAGGAGGAAGAGCAGGCGGAGGAGGAGGATGAGGAGGAGGAAGAGCAGGCGGAGGAGGAGGAGGAGGAGGAGGAAGGTGGAAGGGCTGCTGAAAGTGGAAGGGCCATACGTCAGAGGCTCATCAGGACTCGTTTCGAGACCCCTGTGGCGGAATGATGAGAGTCTTAACTCATGCGCACTTTGGATGTTTGACAGCCTCTGAATGCCAGCATCACTGAAAGTAGTCACGTGCACTATGCCACATTGAAACTTCTGTTTATTGGCACAAAAGTCTTTCATTACAGCAAAACAACGTAATGTCAACAGAAACCATAAGTTACTAAATAACTGTGAACTCTTCGGCAAAGCCGCAAAACTCAACAAACCTTCTGCAAATATAACAACAGGTGAGGGTGTCCTTGAATTTGGACAAAGAAACATCTCAGCACCTCCCTCTACAACTGGCCCCTTGAGGGAGAACGACTTCTCTTTCGCACCCGGCCCCTTCCCTCCCTGCTGCTCCTATGTAATTGGACCCCAGTGGCGGGCTCAAGGCTGGGGGACGCCTGCTCACTGTGTGGAAGCGCAGAAGCCCCTGAGGCATGGCCTGGCTGACCTCTGGGCTTGGAGGGTGCAGACGCAGGATGCTTGATGTGACCATGGCTGGAAGCAGTGTGCCCTGCAGGTGGTGGCAGCTGCAATGCAGACGTCCCAGCGCTGGCATGTGCAATGGTCTCCTGCCGAGAGAGGACACCTGCGCCATGGTCGGACGACACACTGGCTATCTGAGGGGAGCGGCTCGGCTCATCCGCCACAATCGCATGCTCCACTGATTCCTGGCCTTGTATGGGACTGGAAGGGCCCGGGGTGATCCTAACTGATGCAGAGAGGGTGGCTGCAGTGAGAGATCGCGTTGCCTCAATCTGGGTGTGGAGGAGCCCAGCAAGTGACTGCGTGGCAACAGTGAGGACCTGTGTGCCAGGTGCCAGTGCTTCGGAGAAGCCCTGGACAGCTCTTCCCATTGCTTCGGACAAGGCAGGTGCCGACCGCTCTACTGCCTCGGACAAGCCCTGGACAGACCTTTCCAGGGATTGTCCGAAGCTCTGAACAGTCCTTTCCATAGCCGACTCAAAGCCGTGGACAGTCCTCTCCATTGTTGGGCCAAAGCCCTGGATAGTCCTGTCCATTGTTGCCCCGAAGCCCTGTATAGACCTGTCCATTGTTTCCCCGAAGACCTGGAGAGTCCTCTCCATTGTTGCCCCAAAGCCCTGGAGAGTCCTCTCCATTGTTGCCCCGAAGTCCAACATACTCTTCGCCAATGAATCTATTGACTCAGGCATCTTCTCCACTGCAGCCATCAGCTCCGTGTGTCTGACCCGGGCCTGTTTGCTCATTTCAGCCAGGCGACGCACCTCATCTGCACTCTGTGCAGCAGTCATGACTACCTGCCTTGCCCTCCGGGGAGACGGTGGCCAAACTTGCCTATCCCCCTTGCGTTGCTGCATGCCGCTTGGTCCGGCAACTGGTTCACCCTCAGAGCCCCCCCCCTCCCCTCCAGGGGACTACTATCCCCAGTCTGTAGATGTGTCCGCTCCCCGGATTCTGCAATGGCTGGTCCGGAGTCCTCCTGCTCCTCGCCTCCGGTGGCACTGGCACTGGCAGCTTCAGTGCGTTGAGCCCGAGTTGGTGCTGATTCATCTGAAAGTAGGGAGGTGGAAGAGTGGCTTTAGCAAAAGGACAGGTTTGCTGAAAGGCATGCCAGATTGCGGCAAGGCTCTGACATGGCTGCACACTGAGGAAGCATGCTGGCGGGGGGACCAAGTGGAAGGCAACAGGTGAAAAAGGTGAGAGTCTTACCCTCGCTGTCGGAAATGGGGTCGGCAGATGCAGTGGTCACAGGACCAGACAGACGTCCTCCAAGAATCTGGTGCACTCTCTCCTCCAGATCCGTGAGAGTGAGCACTTGTGGAGGACCGCCACCGGTTCGACGCTGCTCCTTTCAGATCGTCGCCATCTTGGACTGCAGGTGAAAGAAGGGGAAGTTCTGTAACATGATGCCTTGAGAGATCATCGCATGCCCCCCATGGTGCAAGAGCCCTTACATGAGGCCTTGAGAGATCATCGCATGCCCGCCATGGTGCAAGAGCCCTTACATGAGGCTTTGAGAGATCATCGCATGCCCCCCATGGTGCCAGAGCCCTTACATGAGGCCTTGAGAGATCATCACATGCCCCCCATGGTGCAAGAGCCCTTACAAGAGGCCTTGAGAGATCATCGCATGCCCCCCATGGTGCAAGAGCCCTTACATGAGGCCTTGAGACATCTGTCCATGTGTGTGGCCAGAAAGGGCCATGGCTGCTTGCTGGCAGATGGCCATTGGGGCATCATTGCAACAGGGTGCCCGAAGTCAGCTGCAGATGGAGGGAATCAGAAGTTTGGTAAACCATCACTCACCCTAACGATCCGTGAGAGGTCGTTGAATTTCTTCCTGCACTGAACAGGGGTCCTGGTCGCCATGCTGCTGGAGTTGACCCTCATAGCAACCTCCCTCCAAGATCGTCGGTAAGCCTTCTGATTCGGCCTCTTGCCATTGTCTGGATACAGGACATCTCGACGGCGCTCAACTGCAGCCATCAAGTGGTCCAGAGCCTCAGTGCTGAAGCGCTCTGCTCGCTGTCTAACCTTCTCCATGTTCAACAAGTTTCTAATGCCAGAGAAGGGCGAGCGCTGATTCTGAGGCCTACAGGGCATTGGGTGTTGAAGCTCAGGCTGACTGACCCACTCCTTTAAGAGCCGGCCGGCGCCTGGAAGTCTCGTGGTTTCCCGTAATTGAGATCACCTGCGCTGCGCCCGTCCGCATCGATATTGAGTAGCGCCTGAACTTTTGCGCCTTAGGAGCACCGTGCAACGGCTGAATTAGCGCCTCAATCCCCTTTGGGGGCGATGCAACCCAATATCGCGCCAGGCGGCGATAGGTTTCGTCTGGCTATAAACTTTGCGCAGCGCCAGTTCTAACGCCTCAAGCGGGGCTATACCCAATTTCTAGGCCAAATTGTTTTTAAAAAAAGTTAATTCATTTGTCAATCTTTTCTCTAACATCTATAATTTTCCCACCTTTCACCTTTTTTCCAGGCCTGGAAGCCTGGGCCTCTGTTGCCCAGCCACGCCCGAGCTAGGCACCGCCCCTCCCGCGGGCCCGCCCAGTGTTCGCCGCCATCTTGGTAAAGTCTGGTGGCGCGGGACTGGGCCAATCGTAGCCATCGCTGCCATTTTGGTAAAGGCTGGCGGGGCGGGAGGGAGCCTAGCGGGAGGTGAGTTGCGGTCACTGCGGGGCTCGGGCTCAGCAGATCGGGCGCTCATCAGGGGTCGGCCCACAACACATCGACCGGAGGAGTGGCGGCTCTCTCTCTCGTTCACCCCCACGGCTCGGGCGGGGGGCTGGTGCTCAGGTGGGTGGGGCTCGGGAGGCCGGTGCTCGGGAGAGCGGGAAAGGGGGGATGGGCAACCCCGGCAACGGGGCTCGGGAGGGCGTGGGCGGGGCTCGGGAGGCGGGGCTCGGGCTGACTGGGGCGCTGCTCTCGGCTGGACCATGTCAGTGCGTGGGGCGGCATGGAGCTCTGTGGAGCCATCGCCGGCAGAGGGGAGAGGGTCTGCTGGCTCCCCCTCCCTTTCTCTCCCCCTCCCTTTCTCCCTTCCCCCCCCTTTCTCCCTTCCCCCCTCCCTCCCTTTCTCCCTTCCCCACTCCCCCCTCCTCCCACACCCTTCCCCCCCACACCCTCCCCCCCATACCCTCCCCCCCATACCCTTCCCACCTCCCCCTTTCCCCCCCTCTACCCCCCCTCCCCCCCCTCCCCCACTCCCCCCTCCCCTCTCCCCCCCTCCTGCCCCCTCCCCCTTCCGCTCCCCCTCCCCCTCCCCCTCCCTCCCCCTACCCCCTCCCCCCAGTCGCTCTCTCTCTTCCCCCCAGTCGCTCTCTCTCTTCCCCCCGTCGCTCTCTCTCTTCCCCCCAGTCGCTCTCTCTCTTCCCCCCAGTCGCTCTCACTCTTCCCCCAGTCGCTCTCTCTCTTCCCCCCAGTCGCTCTCTCTCTTCCCCCCAGTCGCGCTCTCTCTTCCCCCCAGTTGCTCTCTCTCTTCCCTCCAGTCGCTCTCTCTTCCCCCCAGTCGCTCTCTCTCTTCCCCCCAGTCACTCTCTCTCTTCCCCCCAGTCGCTCTCTCTCTTCCCCCCAGTCGCTCTCTCTCTTCCCCCCACTCGCTCTCTCTCTTCCCCCACTCGCTCTCTCTCTTCCCCCCCACTCGCTCTCTCTCTTCCCCCCACTCGCTCTCTCTCTCTCTTCCAACAACAACAAGCCCTCAAAAATCCCTTGGCACCACTAGGCAATTCAGCTAGTCTATATATATACTTGCTGGAGTGCCCGGTGGTGCCGAGGGTTTTTTGAGGGCATGTTGTTGTTGGAAGAGAGAGAGAGAGAGACTGGGGGGAGAAGAGAGAGACTGGGGGGAGAAGAGAGAGACTGGGGGGAGAAGAGAGAGACGGGGGGAAGAGAGAGAGAGAGACTGGTGGATTTAGTTCGGGATTAGCCTGGAGAGAGAGGGGGGGAAGGAGTGCCTCAGGCCTGGCCAGATCGACCCCTGTGAAGGAAGGAAGGAAGGAAGAAAGCGAGCTCTCCCTCCCTGTCCCACCCCCTCAGTCTTTCCCTCCCTCACCCCTCTCTCTCCCTGCCCCTGTCTCTCCCTGCTTTACTCTCTCTCCCTCCCTCCCATCTCCTCTCCCTGCCTGCCCCTCTCCTCACCCCTCTCCCTCCCTCCCCTCTCCCTCCCTCCCTCCCCCTGTCTTTCCCTGCTTTCCGGTATCAGAACGGAGTCAGTCCGACATCGGGAGGTCGGGTGCCCATCGCTCCGAAGCGAGCCCGGGGTTCCTCATCTTTAACGCGGCGGGCCTTTGGACCCGGTTACCCGGGCAGCAGATGAACGCCTTTCGCTGCAGTGGGGGGGAAAGAGAGACGCCACCGCTCACCTGCTCACTTTCCTCTTCCCCCGGGCTTTTGGGTTGCACGTGGAAGAGAGAGTGAGAGACTGGGGGGGAGAGTGAGACGCCGCCGCTCACCTGCTCGCTTCCCTCTTCCCCCGGGCTTTCGGG
Source organism: Somniosus microcephalus (assembly GCF_052327205.1). Taxonomy (NCBI): domain Eukaryota; kingdom Metazoa; phylum Chordata; class Chondrichthyes; order Squaliformes; family Somniosidae; genus Somniosus; species Somniosus microcephalus. The sequence goes on from NC_140988.1 coordinate 134,239,006, forward strand.
CTGCGCGGGGAAGAGAGAGAGAGAGACTGGGGGGGAGAGTGAGAAGCCGTCGATTGCCGGGGTAACCCTCCTCCCTCCCCCCCGCCTCCTGAGTGGCTACAGGCTGTGAGAGAGGCCCGGGCCCGGTTGCCGGGGAAAACTTTCTTCACCCCAGCCCCACCCTCCTGAGGTGCTACAGGCTGTGAGAGAGGCCCAGGCCCGGGCCCGGTTGCCGGGGAAATCCTTCCCCACTTCAACTCGCTCCCAAAATCCCCTCCACACACACACAAAGTGTGAAAAATAAATCAAGAGTTAGGAATCAAGATGGCCGCCACTCACCTCAGCTCAGAAGGATTAGGCCCGCCCACACACGCAATGAAATGCCCGCCCGTGACGCACCGATTGGTCAACCATCAGGTTAATCCCCTGTACGATTGGTCAACTATCACGTCACTCAACGCTAATGAGCGGAATGTTGCCGTTTTTAAAATCTTTTTTGTATACTGTATGAACAAATTTTGTCTGACCAAAAAGTAAATATGCCTATTAGACTCCCCTAATGATAAGCTTTCTTTTGATATAACATATGTGTAGGTACGCTCTATAGCTTTTGATTGTATAGCCGGACAGACAGACAGACAGACAGACAAACCGCTTTATATATAAACTAGCTGGAGTGCCCGGCAGTGCCGAGGGTTCTTTGAGGGTATGTTGTTGTTGGAAGAGACAGAGAGAGAGACTGGGGGGGAGAAGAGAGAGACGGGGGGGATGAGAGAGAGAGAGACTGCTGGATTTAGTTCGGGATTAGTCTGGAAAGAGAGGGGGGGAAGGAGCGACTCAAGCCTGCCCCGATCGACCCCTGTGAAGGACGGAAGAAGGCGAGCTCTCCCTCCCTGTCCCACCCCCTCACTCTTTCCCTCCCTTAACCTCTTCTCCCTCCCTGCCCCTCTCCTCACCTCTCTCACTCCCTCCCCTCTCCCTCCCTCCCTCCCTCCTGTCTCTCCCTCCTTTCCGGTACCAGAACGGAGTTAGTCCGACATCGGGAGGCTGGGTGCCCATCGCTCCGAAGCGAGCCTGGGGTTCCTCATCGTTAATGTGGCGGGCCTTTGGACCCGGTTGGCCGGGCAGCAGATGAACGCCTTTCGCTGCGGTGGGGGGGAGAGAGAAACGACGCCGCTCACCTGCTCGCTTCCCTCTTCCCCATGGCTTTCGGGTTGCGCGGGGAAGAGAGAGAGAGAGACTGGGGGGGAGAGTGAGACACCGCCGGTTGCCGGGGTAACCCTCCTCCCTCCCCCCTCCCCCCCGAGCGGCTACAGGCTGTGAGAGAGGCCCAGGCCCGGTTGCCAGGTAACCCTCCTCCCCCGCCCTCCTGAGCGGCTACAGGCTGTGAGAGAGGCCCGGGCCCGGTTGCTGGGGAAAACCTTCTTCCCCCAACCCCCGCCCTCCTGAGGGGCTACAGGCTGTGAGAGAGGCCCAGGCCCGGGCCCGGTTGCCGGGGAAATCCTTCCCCACCTCAACTCGCTCCCAAAATCCCTTCCACACACACACAAAGTGGGAAAAATAAATCAAGAGTTAGGAATCGATGGCCGCCACTCACCTCAGCTCAGAAGGATTAGGCCCGCCCACACACGTAATGAAATGCCCCCCGTGACGCACCGATTGGTCAACCATCAGGTTAATCCCCTGTACGATTGGTCAACCATCACGTCACTCAACGCTAATGAGCGGAATGTTGCCGTTTTTTGAACCTTTTTTGTATACTGTGCGAACAACTTTTGTCTGACCAAAAAGTAAATATGCCTATTAGACTCCCCTAATGATAAGCTTTCTTTTGATATAACATATGTGTAGGTACGCTCTATAACTTTTGATTGTATAGCCGGACAAACAGACAGACAGGCAGACAGAGAGACAAACTGCTTTATTATTTATAATTAATATAGATATGAGTATGTCTCTCTATCTCTCTGTCTGTCCGGCTATACAATCAAAAGTTATAGAGCGTACCTACACATATGTTATATCAAAAGAAAGCTCATCATTAGGGGACTCTTGTAGGTGTATTTACTTTTTGGTCGGACAAAAATTGTTCCCATTTATACAAATAACCTTCAAATTTCCACTCATTATCCACTCATTAGCATTGACTGACGTTAAGGTCGACCAATCCTGTGCCGTGATGATTGACCAATCCTACAGTTCAGTCACCTGATGGTTGACCAATCGGTGTGTGTGTGGGTGGGACTAATCATTCTCAGCTCAGGGATCTGGCAGTCATTATACACCAGCCAGGGTAGCTAAAAATATGCTCATCGAGGTCAGTATCTTATTTTTTTTTAAATAAGATTTACCACAAATGTTTTATAAGTACTTTACCTTTCATCTTTGAAGGTATTAAAAGCTAGAAATGTTTAGGTTAAAAAACACTGGAAAATACCCCAGCCCCGGGACCTAGGCTTCTCCAACTGCTGACAGCCCAAATCCAGTCCCAGGCTCCCGGCCCAGACATCGACCAGGCCCAAAAAAGCCCTGCAACGCGGGGCTCCCCTGCTAGTGTTCTATAATGTGGACAATCTTCTTCGCCAGATTACTGCCCATACGGTGAAGATGAAAATTCACCCTCTAGTATCCCCAGGATTAATGTGCTCCAAATCTATTTGATTACACAAGTTTCTTCAAGGTATTGATTTTGTTTAATACACTTAAGTCTAGATATGCAAGTAAAAATCTCAATTCGAGAGATTGTGAGTGGAGCTTTCAACTGCAATCGGTGTGTAAAACAGGCAGTAGAGTATCATCCATCAATTATACATGTGTCCAAAATTCCAATCACGTGGGTGTATAATGGACAGTTGATCCGTTACCAACCACTATATGCACCCGTCGAAGATGAAAATTCCTCCCTGTGTAACTATATTAAATGAGTGACATTTTCCTGAATCGGCTGGTCATAATCAATCACCTGGACACACAAATCAGCTTGGCACAATGAATCACCTGGGTGAACGAATCGCCTGGGTGAAATGAATCAGCTGGGCATATTGAATCACCTGGGCATATTAAATCAACTGGGCGTAACGAATCACCTGGGTGTAATGAATCACCTGGGCATATTGAATCACCTGGGTGTAATGAATCACCTGGGTATAATGAAACACCTGGGCATTTTGAATCTCCTGGGTGTAATGAATCACTTGGGCATAATGAATCACCTGGGTGTAATGAATTCACCTGGGTGTAATGAATCACCTGGGCATATTGAATCACTGGGGCATAATGAATCACCGGGGCATATTGAATCACCTGGGTGTAATGAATCACCTGGGTGAAATTAATAACATGGGCATATTGAATCACTTGGGTGTAATGAATCACCTGGGCATATCACCTGGGTATAATGAAACACCTGGGTGTAATTAATCACCTGGGTGTAAATAATTACCTGGGCATATTGAATCATTGGGTTGAATGAATTGCCTGGGCATATTGAATCACCTGGGTGTAATGAATCACCTGGGCATATTGAATCACCTGGGTGTAATGAATTCACCTGGGTGTAATGAATCACTTGGGCATATTGAATCACCTGGGTGTAAAGAATCACCTGGGTGAAATTAATCACATGGGCATAATGAATCACCTGGGCATAATGAATCACCTGGGTGTAAAGAATCACCTGGGTGAAATTAATCACATGGGCATAATGAATCACCTGGGCATAATGAATCACCTTGGTGTAATGCATCAACTGGGTATAATGAAACACCTGGGTGTAATGAATCACCTCGGCATATTAAATCACCTGGGCATAATGAATCACCTGGGCATAATGAATCACCTGGGTGTAATGAATAACCTGGGCATAATTAATCACCTCGGCATAATGAATCAGCTGGGCATATTGAATAACCTGGGTGTAATGAGCCACCTGGGCATATTGAATCACCTGGGCATAATGAATCACCTGGGCATATTGAATCACCTGGGCATATTAAATCAACTGGGCATAATGAATCACCTGGGTGTAATGAATCACCTGGGCATATTGAATCACCTGGGTGTAATGTATCACCTGGATATAATGAAACACCTGGGCATTTTGAATCTCCTGGGTGTAATGAATCACCTGGGCATAATGAATCACCTGGGTGTAATGAATTCACCTGGGTGTAATGAATCACCTGGGCATATTGAATCACTGGGGCATAATGAATCACCGGGGCATATTGAATCACCTGGGTGTAATGAATCACCTGGGTGAAATTAATAACATGGGCATATTGAATCACTTGGGTGTAATGAATCACCTGGGCATATCACCTGGGTATAATGAAACACCTGGGTGTAATTAATCACCTGGGTGTAAATAATTACCTGGGCATAATGAATCATTGGGTTGAATGAATTGCCTGGGCATATTGAATCACCTGGGTGTAATGAATCACCTGGGTATATTGAATCACCTGGGCATAATGAATCACTTGGGTTGAATGAGTCACCTGGTCATATTGAATCACCTGGGTGTAATGAATCACCTGGGTGTAATGAATCACCTGGGCATATTGAATCATCTGGGTGTAATGAATCACCTGGGTATATTGAATCACCTGGGCATAATGAATCACCTGGGTTGAATGAATCACCTGGGTGTAATGAATAACCTGGGCATAATGAATCAGCTGGGCATAATGAATCACCTGGGCATATTGTATCAACTGGGTGTAATGAATCACCTGGGTGTAATGAACCACCTGTGCTTATTGAATAACCTGGGTGTAATGAATCACCTGGACATATTGAATCACCTGGCTGTAATGAATCACCTGGGTGTAATGAATCACCTGGGCATGATGAATCACCTGGGCATAATGAATCACCTGGGCATATTGAATCAACTGGGTGTAATGAATCACCTGGGTGTAATGAATCACCTGTGCTTATTGAATAACCTGGGTGTAATGAATCACCTGGGCATATTGAATAACCTGGGTGCAATGAATCACCTGGGTGTAATGAATCACCTGAGCATATTGAATCACCTGGGTGTAATGAATAACCTGGGCATAGTGAATCACATGGCCATAATGAATCACCCGGGCATAATGAATCACCAGGGTGTAATGAATCAACTGGGTATAATGAAACACCTGGGTGTAATGAATCACCTGGGCATATTGAATAACCTGGGTGTAATGAACCACCTAGGCATATTGAATCACCTGGGCATAATGAATCACCTGGGCATATTGAATCACCTGGGCATATTGAATCACCTGGGCATAATTAATCACCTGGGTGTAATGAATCACCTGGGCATATTGAATCACCTGGGTGTAATGAATCACCTGGGCATAATGAATCACCAGGGCATTTTGAATCTCCTGGGTGTAATGAATCACCTGGGCATAATGAATCACCTGGGTGTAATTAATTCACCTGGGTGTAATGAATCATCTGGGCATATTGAATCACCTGGGCATAATGAATCACCTGGGCATATTGAATCACCTGGGTGTAATGAATCACCTGGGTGAAATTAATAACATGGGCATATTAAATCACGTGGCTGTAATGAATCACCTGGGCATATCACCTGCGTATAATGAAACACCTAGGTGTAATTAATCACCTGGGTGTAATTAATTACCTGGGCATATTGAATCATTGGGTTGAATGAATCGCCTGGGCATATTGAATCACCTGGGTGTAATGAATCACCTGGGTATATTGAATCACCTGTGCATAATGAATCACTTGGGTTGAATGAGTCACCTGGGCATATTGAATCACCTGGGTGTAATGAATCACCTGGGCATATTGAATAACCTGGGTGTAATGAATCACCTGGGTGTAATGAATCACCTGAGCATATTGAATCACCTGGGTGTAATGAATAACCTGGGCATAGTGACTCACATGGCTTTAATGAATCAACTGGGTATAATGAAAGACCTGGGTGTAATGAATCACCTCGGCATATTAAATCACCTAGGCACAATGAATCACCTGGGCATAATGAATCACCTGGGTGTAATGAATAACCTGGGCATAATTAATCACCTGGGCATAATGAATCACCTGGGCATATTGAATCAACTGGGTGTAATGAATCACCTGGGTGTAATGAACCACCTGTGCTTATTGAATAACCTGGGTGTAATGAATCACCTGGACATATTGAATCACCTGGCTGTAATGAATCACCAGGTTGTAATGAATCACCTGGGCATGATGAATCACCTGGGCATAATGAATCACCTGGGCATATTGAATAACCTGGGTGTAATGAACCACCTAGGCATATTGAATCACCTGGGTATAATTAATCACCTGGGCATATTGAATCACCTGGGCATATTGAATCACCTGGGTGTAATGAATCACCTGGGCATATTGAATCACCTGGCTGTAATGAATCACCTGGGCATAATGAATCTCCTGGGCATTTTGAATCTCCTGGGTGTAATGAATCAACTGGGTGTAATGAATCACCTCAGCATATTAAATTACCTAGGCATAATGACTCACCTGGGCATAATGAATCACCTGGGTGTAATGAATAACCTTGGCATAATTAATCACCTGGGCATAATGAATCACCTGGGCATATTGAATAACCTGGGTGTAATGAACCACCTAGGCATATTGAATCACCTGGGTATAATGAATCACCTGGGCATATTGAATCACTTGGGCATATTGAATCACCTGGGTGTAATGAATCACCTGGGCATATTGAATCACCTGGGTGTAATGAATCACCTGGGCATATTGAATCACCTGGGCATTTTGAATCTCCTGGGTTTAATGAATCACCTGGGTGTAATGAATTCACCTGGGTGTAATGAATCACTTGGGCATATTGAATCACCTGGGTGTAAAGAATCACCTGGGTGAAATTAATCACATGGGCATAATGAATCACCTGGGCATAATGAATCACCTGGGTGTAAAGAATCACCTGGGTGAAATTAATCACATGGGCATAATGAATCACCTGGGCATAATGAATCACCTTGGTGTAATGAATTAACTGGGTATAATGAAACACCTGGGTGTAATGAATCAGCTCGGCATATTAAATCACCTGGGCTTAATGAATCACCTGGGCATAATGAATCACCTGGGTGTAATGAATAACCTGGGAATAATTAATCACCTAGGCATAATGAATCAGCTGGGCATATTGAATAACCTGGGTGTAATGAGCCACCTGGGCATATTGAATCACCTGGGCATAATGAATCACCTGGGCATATTGAATCGCCTGGGCATATTAAATCAACTGGGCATAATGAATCACCTGGGTGTAATGAATCACCTGGGCATATTGAATCACCTGGGTGTAATGAATCACCTGGGTATAATGAAGCACCTGGGCATTTTGAATCTCCTGGGTGTAATGAATCACCTGGGCATAATGAATCACCTGGGTGTAATGAATTCACCTGGGCATATTGAATCACTGGGGCATAATGAATCACCGGGGCATATTGAATCACCTGGGTGTAATGAATCACCTGGGTGAAATTAATAACATGGGCATATTGAATCACTTGGGTGTAATGAATCACCTGGGCATATCACCTGGGTATAATGAAACACCTGGGTGTAATTAATCACCTGGGTGTAAATAATTACCTGGGCATATTGAATCATTGGGTTGAATGAATCGCCTGGGCATATTGAATCACCTGGGTGTAATGAATCACCTGGGTATATTGAATCACCTGGGCATAATGAATCACTTGGGTTGAATGAGTCACCTGGGCATATTGAATCACCTGGGTGTAATGAATCACCTGGGCATATTGAATCATCTGGGTGTAATGAATCACCTGGGTATATTGAATCACCTGGGCATAATGAATCACCTGGGTTGAATGAATCACCTGGGTGTAATGAATAACCTGGGCATAATTAATCAGCTGGGCATAATGAATCACCTGGGCATATTGTATCAACTGGGTGTAATGAATCACCTGGGTGTAATGAACCACCTGTGCTTATTGAATAACCTGGGTGTAATGAATCACCTGGACATATTGAATCACCTGGCTGTAATGAATCACCTGGGTGTAATGAATCACCTGGGCATGATGAATCACCTGGGCATAATGAATCAACTGGGCATATTGAATCAACTGGGTGTAATGAATCACCTGGGTGTAATGAATCACCTGTGCTTATTGAATAACCTGTGTGTAATGAATCACCTGGGCATATTGAATAACCTGGGTGCAATGAATCACCTGGGTGTAATGAATAACCTTGGCATAATTAATCACCTGGGCATAATGAATCACCTGGGCATATTGAATAACCTGGGTGTAATGAACCACCGAGGCATATTGAATCACCTGGGCATAATGAATCACCTGGGCATATTGAATCACCTGGGCATATTGAATCACCTGGTCATAATGAATCACCTGGGTGTAATGAATCACCTGGACATATTGAATCACCTGGGTGTAATGAATCACCTGGGCATAATTAATCACCTGGGCATTTTGAATCTCCTGGGTGTAATGAATCACTTGGCTGTAATGAATCACCTGGGCATATCACCTGCGTATAATGAAACACCTGGGTGTAATTAATCACCTGGGTGTAATTAATTACCTGGGCATATTGAATCATTGGGTTGAATGAATCGCCTGTGCATATTGAATCACCTGGGTGTAATGAATCACCTGGGTATATTGAATCACCTGTGCATAATGAATCATTTGGGTTGAATGAGTCACCTGGGCATATTGAATCACCTGGGTGTAATGAATCACCTGGGCATATTGAATAACCTGGGTGTAATGAATCACCTGGGTGTAATGAATCACCTGAGCATATTGAATCACCTGGGTGTAATGAATAACCTGGGCATAGTGACTCACATGGCTTTAATGAATCAAATGGGTATAATGAAAGACCTGGGTGTAATGAATCACCTCGGCATATTAAATCACCTAGGCACAATGAATCACCTGGGCATAATGAATCACCTGGGTGTAATGAATAACCTGGGCATAATTAATCACCTGGGCATAATGAATCACCTGGGCATATTGAATCAACTGGGTGTAATGAATCACCTGGGTGTAATGAACCACCTGTGCTTATTGAATAACCTGGGTGTAATGAATCACCTGGACATATTGAATCACCTGGCTGTAATGAATCACCAGGGTGTATTGAATCACCTGGGCATGATGAATCACCTGGGCATAATGAATCACCTGGGCATATTGAATAACCTGGGTGTAATGAACCACCTAGGCATATTGAATCACCTGGGTATAATGAATCACCTGGGCATATTGAATCACCTGGGCATATTGAATCACCTGGGTGTAATGAATCACCTGGGCATATTGAATCACCTGGGTGTAATGAATCACCTGGGCATAATGAATCTCCTGGGCATTTTGAATCTCCTGGGTGTAATGAATCAACTGGGTGTAATGAAACACCTGGGTGTAATGAATCACCTCAGCATATTAAATTACCTAGGCATAATGACTCACCTGGGCATAATGAATCACCTGGGTGTAATGAATAACCTTGACATAATTAATCACCTGGGCATAATGAATCACCTGGGCATATTGAATAACCTGGGTGTAATGAACCACCTAGGCATATTGAATCACCTGGGTATAATGAATCACCTGGGCATATTGAATCACTTGGGCATATTGAATCACCTGGGTGCAATGAATCACCTGGGCATATTGAATCACCTGGGTGTAATGAATCACCTGGGCATAATGAATCATCTGGGCATTTTGAATCTCCTGGGTGTAATGAATCACCTGGGTGTATTGAATCACTTGGGCATATTGAATCACCTGGGTGTAATGAATCACCTGGGCATATTGAATCACCTGGGTGTAATGAAACACCTGGGCATAATGAATCACCTGGGCATTTTGAATCTCCTGGGTGTAATGAATCACCTGGGTGTAATGAATTCACCTGGGTGTAATGTATCACTTGGGCATATTGAATCACCTGGGTGTAAAGAATCACCTGGGTGAAATTAATCACATGGGCATAATGAATCACCTGGGCATAATGAATCACCTGGGTGTAAAGAATCACCAGGGTGAAATTAATCAAATGGGCATAATGAATCACCTGGGCATAATGAATCACCTGGGTGTAATGAATAACCTGGGCATAATTAATCACCTAGGCATAATGAATCACCTGGGCATATTGAATAACCTGGGTGTAATGAACCACCTGGGCATATTGAATCACCTGGGCATAATGAATCACCTGGGCATATTGAATCACCTGGGCATATTGAATCAACTGGGCATAATGAATCACCTGGGTGTAGTGAATCACCTGGGCATATTGAATCACCTGGGTGTAATGAATCTCCTGGGCATAATGAATCACCAGGGCATTTTGAATCTCCTGTGTGTAATGAATCACCTGGGCATAATGAATCACCTGGGTGTAATGAATTCACCTGGGTGTAATGAATCACCTGGGCATATTGAATCACCTGGGCATAATGAATCACCTGGGCATATTGAATCACTTGGCTGTAATGAATCACCTGGGCATATCACCTGCATATAATGAAACACCTGGGTGTAATTAATCACCTGGGTGTAATTAATTACCTGGGCATATTGAATCATTGGGTTGAATGAATCGCCTGTGCATATTGAATCACCTGGGTGTAATGAATCACCTGGGTATATTGAATCACCTGTGCATAATGAATCATTTGGGTTGAATGGGTCACCTGGGCATATTGAATCACCTGGGTGTAATGAATCACCTGGGCATATTGAATAACCTGGGTGTAATGAATCACCTGGGTGTAATGAATCACCTGAGCATATTGAATCACCTGGGTGTAATGAATAACCTGGGCATAGTGACTCACATGGCTTTAATGAATCAACTGGGTATAATGAAAGACCTGGGTGTAATGAATCACCTCGGCATATTAAATCACCTAGGCACAATGAATCACCTGGGCATAATGAATCACCTGGGTGTAATGAATAACCTGGGCATAATTAATCACCTGGGCATAATGAATCACCTGGGCATATTGAATCAACTGGGTGTAATGAATCACCTGGGTGTAATGAACCACCTGTGCTTATTGAATAACCTGGGTGTAATGAATCACCTGGGCATATTGAATAACCTGGGTGTAATGAACCACCTAGGCATATTGAATCACCTGGGTATAATGAATCACCTGGGCATATTGAATCACATGGGCATATTGAATCACCTGGGTGTAATGAATCACCTGGGCATATTGAATCACCTGGGTGTAATGAACCACCTGGGCATAATGAATCACCTGGGCATTTTGAATCTCCTGGGTGTAATGAATCACCTGGGTGTAATGAATTCACCTGGGAGTAATGTATCACTTGGGCAAATTGAATCACCTGGGTGTAAAGAATCACCTGGGTGAAATTAATCACATGGGCATAATGAATCACCTGGGCATAATGAATCACCTGGGTGTAAAGAATCACCAGGGTGAAATTAATCAAATGGGCATAATGAATCACCTGGGCATAATGAATCACCTGGGTGTAATGAATAACCTGGGCATAATTAATCACCTGGGCATAATGAATCACCTGGGCATATTGAATAACCTGGGTGTAATGAACCACCTGGGCATATTGAATCACCTGGGCATAATGAATCACCTGGGCATATTGAATCACCTGGGCATATTGAATCAACTGGGCATAATGAATCACCTGGGTGTAGTGAATCACCTGGGTGTAGTGAATCACCTGGGTGTAATGAATCTCCTGGGCATAATGAATCACCAGGACATTTTGAATCTCCTGGGTGTAATGAATCACCTGGGCATAATGAATCACCTGGGTGTAATGAATTCACCTGGGTGTAATGAATCACCTGGGCATATTGAATCACCTGGGCATAATGAATCACCTGGGCATATTGAATCACCTGGGTGTAATGAATCACCTGGGTGAAATTAATAACATGGGCATATTGAATCACGTGGCTGTAATGAATCACCTGGGCATATCACCTGCGTATAATGAAACACCTGGGTGTAATTAATCACCTGGGTGTAATTAATTACCTGGGCATATTGAATCATTGGGTTGAATGAATCGCCTGTGCATATTGAATCACCTGGGTGTAATGAATCACCTGGGTATATTGAATCACCTGTGCATAATGAATCATTTGGGTTGAATGAGTCACCTGGGCATATTGAATCACCTGGGTGTAATGAATCACCTGGGCATATTGAATCACCTGGGTGTAATGAATCACCTGAGCATATTGAATCACCTGGGTGTAATGAATAACCTGGGCATAGTGACTCACATGGCTTTAATGAATCAACTGGGTATAATGAAAGACCTGGGTGTAATGAATCACCTCGGCATATTAAATCACCTAGGCACAATGAATCACCTGGGCATAATGAATCACCTGGGTGTAATGAATAACCTGGGCATAATTAACCACCTGGGCATAATGAATCTCCTGGGCATATTGAATCAACTGGGTGTAATGAATCACCTGGGTGTAATGAACCACCTGTGGTTACTGAATAACCTGGGTGTAATGAATCACCTGGACATATTGAATCACCTGGCTGTAATGAATCACCAGGGTGTATTGAATCACCTGGGCATGATGAATCACCTGGGCATAATGAATCACCTGGACATATTGAATAACCTGGGTGTAATGAACCACCTAGGCATATTGAATCACCTGGGTATAATGAATCACCTGGGCATATTGAATCACCTGGGCATATTGAATCACCTGGGTGTAATGAATCACCTGGGCATATTGAATCACCTGGGTGTAATGAATCACCTGGGCATAATGAATCTCCTGGGCATTTTGAATCTCCTGGGTGTAATGAATCAACTGGGTGTAATGAAACACCTGGGTGTAATGAATCACCTCAGCATATTAAATTACCTAGGCATAATGACTCACCTGGGCATAATGAATCACCTGGGTGTAATGAATAACCTTGACATAATTAATCACCTGGGCATAATGAATCACCTGGGCTTATTGAATAACCTGGGTGTAATGAACCACCTAGGCATATTGAATCACCTGGGTATAATGAATCACCTGGGCATATTGAATCACTTGGGCATATTGAATCACCTGGGTGTAATGAATCACCTGGGCATATTGAATCACCTGGGTGTAATGAATCACCTGGGCATAATGAATCACCTGGGCATTTTGTATCTCCTGGGTGTAATGAATCACCTGGGTGTAATGAATTCACCTGGGTGTAATGTATCACTTGGGCATATTGAATCACCTGGGTGTAAAGAATCACCTTGGTGAAATTAATCACATGGGCATAATGAATCACCTGGGCATAATTAATCACCTGGGTGTAAAGAATCACCTGGGTGAAATTAATCAAATGGGCATAATGAATCACCTGGGCATAATGAATCACCTGGGTGTAATGAATAACCTGGGCATAATTTATCACCTAGGCATAATGAATCAGCTGGGCATATTGAATAACCTGGGTGTAATGAGCCACCTGGGCATATTGAATCACCTGGGCATAATGAATCATCTGGGCATATTGAATCGCCTGGGCATATTAAATCAACTGGGCATAATGAATCACCTGGGTGTAATGAATCACCTGGGCATATTGAATCACCTGGGTGTAATGAATCACCTGGGTATAATGAAACACCTGGGCATTTTGAATCTCCTGGGTGTAATGAATCACCTGGGCATAATGAATCACCTGGGTGTAATGAATTCACCTGGGTGTAATGAATCACCTGGGCATATTGAATCACTGGGGCATAATGAATCACCGGGGCATATTGAATCACCTGGGTGTAATGAATCACCTGGGTGAAATTAATAACATGGGCATATTGAATCACTTGGGTGTAATGAATCACCTGGGCATATCACCTGGGTATAATGAAACACCTGGGTGTAATTAATCACCTGGCTGTAAATAATTACCTGGGCATATTGAATCATTGGGTTGAATGAATCGCCTGGGCATATTGAATCACCTGGGTGTAATGAATCACCTGGGTATATTGAATCACCTGGGCATAATGAATCACTTGGGTTGAATGAGTCACCTGGGCATATTGAATCACCTGGGTGTAATGAATCACCTGGGCATATTGAATCATCTGGGTGTAATGAATCACCTGGGTATATTGAATCACCTGGGCATAATGAATCACCTGGGTTGAATGAATCACCTGGGTGTAATGAATAACCTGGGCATAATTAATCAGCTGGGCATAATGAATCACCTGGGCATATTGTATCAACTGGGTGTAATGAATCACCTGGGTGTAATGAACCACCTGTGCTTATTGAATAACCTGGGTGTAATGAATCACCTGGACATATTGAATCACCTGGCTGTAATGAATCACCTGGGTGTAATGAATCACCTGGGCATGATGAATCACCTGGGCATAATGAATCACCTGGGCATATTGAATCAACTGGGTGTAATGAATCACCTGTGCTTATTGAATAACCTGGGTGTAATGAATCACCTGGGCATATTGAATAACCTGGGTGCAATGAATCACCTGGGTGTAATGAATCACCTGAGCATATTGAATCACCTGGGTGTAATGAATAACCTGGGCATAGTGAATCACATGGCCATAATGAATCACCCGGGCATAATGAATCACCAGGGTGTAATGAATCAACTGGGTATAATGAAACACCTGGGTGTAATGAATCACCTGGGCATATTGAATCACCTGGGTGTAATGAATCTCCTGGGCATAATGAATCACCTGGGCATATTGAATCACCTCGGTGTAATGAATCACCTGGGTGAAATTAATAACATGGGCATATTGAATCACTTGGCTGTAATGAATCACCTGGGCATATCACCTGCGTATAATGAAACACCTGGGTGTAATTAATCACCTGGGTGTAACTAATTACCTGGGCATATTGAATCATTGGGTTGAATGAATCGCCTGTGCATATTGAATCACCTGGGTGTAATGAATCACCTGGGTATATTGAATCACCTGTGCATAATGAATCATTTGGGTTGAATGAGTCACCTGGGCATATTGAATCACCTGGGTGTAATGAATCACCTGGGCATATTGAATAACCTGGGTGTAATGAATCACCTGGGTATATTGAATCACCTGGGCATAATGAATCACTTGGGTTGAATGAGTCACCTGGGCATATTGAATCACCTGGGTGTAATGAATCACCTGGGCATATTGAATCACCTGGGCATAATGAATCACCTGGGCATTTTGAATCTCCTGGGTGTAATGAATCACCTGGGTGTAATGAATTCACCTGGGTGTAAAGAATCACCTGGGTGAAATTAATCACATGGGCATAATGAATCACCTGGGCATAATGAATCACCTGGGTGTAAAGAATCACCTGGGTGAAATTAATCAAATGGGCATAATGAATCACCTGGGCATAATGAATCACCTTGGTGTAATGGATCAACTGGGTATAATGAAACACCTGGGTGTAATGAATCACCTCGGCATATTAAATCACCTGGGCATAATGAATCACCTGGGCATAATGAATCACCTGGGTGTAATGAATAACCTGGGCATAATTAATCACCTAGGCATAATGAATCAGCTGGGCATATTGAATAACCTGGGTGTAATGAGCCACCTGGGCATATTGAATCACCTGGGCATAATGAATCACCTGGGCATATTGAATCGCCTGGGCATATTAAATCAACTGGGCATAATGAATCACCTGGGTGTAATGAATCACCTGGGCATATTGAATCACCTGGGTGTAATGAATCACCTGGGTATAATGAAGCACCTGGGCATTTTGAAACTCCTGGGTGTAATGAATCACCTGGGCGTAATGAACCACCTGGGTGTAATGAATTCACCTGGGTGTAATGAATCACCTGGGCATATTGAATCACTGGGGCATAATGAATCACCGGGGCATATTGAATCACCTGGGTGTAATGAATCACCTGGGTGAAATTAATAACATGGGCATATTGAATCACTTGGGTGTAATGAATCACCTGGGCATATCACCTGGGTATAATGAAACACCTGGGTGTAATTAATCACCTGGGTGTAAATAATTACCTGGGCATATTGAATCATTGGGTTGAATGAATCGCCTGGGCATATTGAATCACCTGGGTGTAATGAATCACCTGGGTATATTGAATCACCTGTGCATAATGAATCACTTGGGTTGAATGAGTCACCTGGGCATATTGAATCACCTGGGTGTAATGAATCACCTGGGCATATTGAATCATCTGGGTGTAATGAATCACCTGGGTATATTGAATCACCTGGGCATAATGAATCACCTGGGTTGAATGAATCACCTGGGTGTAATGAATAACCTGGGCATAATTAATCAGCTGGGCATAATGAATCACCTGGGCATATTGTATCAACTGGGTGTAATGAATCACCTGGGTGTAATGAACCACCTGTGCTTATTGAATAACCTGGGTGTAATGAATCACCTGGACATATTGAATCACCTGGCTGTAATGAATCACCTGGGTGTAATGAATCACCTGGGCATGATGAATCACCTGGGCATAATGAATCACCTGGGCATATTGAATCAACTGGGTGTAATGAATCACCTGGGTGTAATGAATCACCTGTGCTTATTGAATAACCTGGGTGTAATGAATCACCTGGGCATATTGAATAACCTGGGTGCAATGAATCACCTGGGTGTAATGAATCACCTGAGCATATTGAATCACCTGGGTGTAATGAATAACCTGGGCATAGTGAATCACATGGCCATAATGAATCACCCGGGCATAATGAATCACCAGGGTGTAATGAATCAACTGGGTATAATGAAACACCTGGGTGTAATGAATCACCTGGGCATATTGAATAACCTGGGTGTAATGAACCACCTAGGCATATTGAATCACCTGGGCATAATGAATCACCTGGGCATATTGAATCACCTGGGCATATTGAATCACCTGGGCATAATTAATCACCTGGGTGTAATGAATCACCTGGGCATATTGAATCACCTGGGTGTAATGAATCTCCTGGGCATAATGAATCTCTTGGGCATATTGAATCACCTGGGTGTAATGAATCACCTGGGTGAAATTAATAACATGGGCATATTGAATCACTTGGCTGTAATGAATCACCTGGGCATATCACCTGCGTATAATGAAACACCTGGGTGTAATTAATCACCTGGGTGTAACTAATTACCTGGGCATATTGAATCATTGGGTTGAATGAATCGCCTGTGCATATTGAATCACCTGGGTGTAATGAATCACCTGGGTATATTGAATCACCTGTGCATAATGAATCATTTGGGTTGAATGAGTCACCTGGGCATATTGAATCACCTGGGTGTAATGAATCACCTGGGCATATTGAATAACCTGGGTGTAATGAATCACCTGGGTGTAATGAATCACCTGAGCATATTGAATCACCTGGGTGTAATGAATAACCTGGGCATAGTGACTCACATGGCTTTAATGAATCAACTGGGTATAATGAAAGACCTGGGTGTAATGAATCACCTCGGCATATTAAATCACCTAGGCACAATGAATCACCTGGGCATAATGAATCACCTGGGTGTAATGAATAACCTGGGCATAATTAATCACCTGGGCATAATGAATCACCTGGGCATATTGAATCAACTGGGTGTAATGAATCACCTGGGTGTAATGAACCACCTGTGCTTACTGAATAACCTGGGTGTAATGAATCACTTGGACATATTGAATCACCTGGCTGTAATGAATCACCAGGGTGTATTGAATCACCTGGGCATGATGAATCACCTGGGCATAATGAATCACCTGGGCATATTGAATAACCTGGGTGTAATGAACCACCTAGGCATATTGAATCACCTGGGTATAATGAATCACCTGGGCATATTGAATCACCTGGGCATATTGAATCACCTGGGTGTAATGAATCACCTGGGCATATTGAATCACCTGGGTGTAATGAATCACCTGGGCATAATGAATCTCCTGGGCATTTTGAATCTCCTGGGTGTAATGAATCAACTGGGTGTAATGAAACACCTGGGTGTAATGAATCACCTCAGCATATTAAATTACCTAGGCATAATGACTCACCTGGGCATAATGAATCACCTGGGTGTAATGAATAACCTTGACATAATTAATCACCTGGGCATAATGAATCACCTGGGCATATTGAATAACCTGGGTGTAATGAACCACCTAGGCATATTGAATCACCTGGGTATAATGAATCACCTGGGCATATTGAATCACTTGGGCATATTGAATCACCTGGGTGTAATGAATCACCTGGGCATATTGAATCACCTGGGTGTAATGAATCACCTGGGCATAATGAATCACCTGGGCATTTTGAATCTCCTGGGTGTAATGAATCACCTGTGTGTAATGAATTCACCTGGGTGTAATGTACCACTTGGGCATATTGAATCACCTGGGTGTAAAGAATCACCTGGGTGAAATTAATCACATGGGCATAATGAATCACCTGGGCATAATGAATCACCTGGGTGTAAAGAATCACCTGGGTGAAATTAATCAAATGGGCATAATGAATCACCTGGGCATAATGAATCACCTTGGTGTAATGAATCAACTGGGTATAATGAAACACCTGGGTGTAATGAATCACCTCGGCATATTAAATCACCTGGGCATAATGAATCACCTGGGCATAATGAATCACCTGGGTGTAATGAATAACCTGGGCATAATTAATCACCGAGGCATAATGAATCAGCTGGGCATATTGAATAACCTGGGTGTAATGAGCCACCTGGGCATATTGAATCACCTGGGCATAATGAATCACCTGGGCATATTGAATCGCCTGGGCATATTAAATCAGCTGGGCATAACGAATCACCTGGGTGTAATGAATCACCTGGGCATATTGAATCACCTGGGTGTAATGAATCACCTGGGTATAATGAAACACCTGGGCATTTTGAATCTCCTGGGTGTAATGAATCACCTGGGCATAAGGAATCACCTGGGTGTAATGAATTCACCTGGGTGTAAAGAATCACCTGGGCATATTGAATCACTGGGGCATAATGAATCACCGGGGCATATTGAATCACCTGGGTGTAATGAATCACCTGGGTGAAATTAATAACATGGGCATATTGAATCACTTGGGTGTAATGAATCACCTGGGCATATCACCTGGGTATAATGAAACACCTGGGTGTAATTAATCACCTGGGTGTAAATAATTACCTGGGCATATTGAATCATTGGGTTGAATGAATCGCCTGGGCATATTGAATCACCTGGGTGTAATGAATCACCTGGGTATATTGAATCACCTGGGCATAATGAATCACTTGGGTTGAATGAGTCACCTGGGCATATTGAATCACCTGGGTGTAATGAATCACCTGGGCATATTGAAACATCTGGGTGTAATGAATCACCTGGGTATATTGAATCACCTGGGCATAATGAATCACCTGGGTTGAATGAATCACCTGGGTGTAATGAATAACCTGGGCATAATTAATCAGCTGGGCATAATGAATCACCTGGGCATATTGTATCAACTGGGTGTAATGAATCACCTGGGTGTAATGAACCACCTGTGCTTATTGAATAACCTGGGTGTAATGAATCACCTGGACATATTGAATCACCTGGCTGGAATGAATCACCTGGGTGTAATGAATCACCTGGGCATGATGAATCACCTGGGCATAATGAATCACCTGGGCATATTGAATCAACTGGGTGTAATGAATCACCTGGGTGTAATGAATCACCTGTGCTTATTGAATAACCTGGGTGTAATGAATCACCTGGGCATATTGAATAACCTGGGTGCAATGAATCACCTGGGTGTAATGAATCACCTGAGCATATTGAATCACCTGGGTGTAATGAATAACCTGGGCATAGTGAATCACATGGCCATAATGAATCACCCGGGCATAATGAATCACCAGGGTGTAATGAATCAACTGGGTATAATGAAACACCTGGGTGTAATGAATCACCTGGGCATATTGAATCACCTGGGTGTAGTGAATCTCCTGGGCATAATGAATCACCTGGGCATATTGAATCACCTGGGTGTAATGAATCACCTGGGTGAAATTAATAACATGGGCATATTGAATCACTTGGCTGTAATGAATCACCTGGGCATATCACCTGCGTATAATGAAACACCTGGGTGTAATTAATCACCTGGGAGTAACTAATTACCTGGGCATATTGAATCATTGGGTTGAATGAATCGCCTGTGCATATTGAATCACCTGGGTGTAATGAATCACCTGGGTATATTGAATCACCTGTGCATAATGAATCATTTGGGTTGAATGAGTCACCTGGGCATATTGAATCACCGGGGTGTAATGAATCACCTGGGCATATTGAATCACCTGGGTGTAATGAATCACCTGGGTATATTGAATCACCTGTGCATAATGAATCATTTGGGTTGAATGAGTCACCTGGGCATATTGAATCACCTGGGTGTAATGAATCACCTGGGCATATTGAATAACCTGGGTGTAATGAATCACCTGGGTGTAATGAATCACCTGAGCATATTGAATCACCTGGGTGTAATGAATAACCTGGGCATAGTGACTCACATGGCTTTAATGAATCAACTGGGTATAATGAAAGACCTGGGTGTAATGAATCACCTCGGCATATTAAATCACCTAGGCACAATGAATCACCTGGGCATAATGAATCACCTGGGTGTAATGAATAACCTGGGCATAATTAATCACCTGGGCATAATGAATCACCTGGGCATATTGAATCAACTGGGTGTAATGAATCACCTGGGTGTAATGAACCACCTGTGCTTACTGAATAACCTGGGTGTAATGAATCACCTGGACATATTGAATCACCTGGCTGTAATGAATCACCAGGGTGTATTGAATCACCTGGGCATAATGAATCACCTGGGCATATTGAATAACCTGGGTGTAATGAACCACCTAGGCATATTGAATCACCTGGGTATAATGAATCACCTGGGCATATTGAATCACCTGGGCAAATTGAATCACCTGGGTGTAATGAATCACCTGGGCATATTGAATCACCTGGGTGTAATGAATCACCTGGGCATAATGAATCTCCTGGGCATTTTGAATCTCCTGGGTGTAATGAATCAACTGGGTGTAATGAAACACCTGGGTGTAATGAATCACCTCAGCATATTAAATTACCTAGGCATAATGACTCACCTGGGCATAATGAATCACCTGGGTGTAATGAATAACCTTGACATAATTAATCACCTGGGCATAATGAATCACCTGGGCATATTGAATAACCTGGGTGTAATGAACCACCTAGGCATATTGAATCACCTGGGTATAATGAATCACCTGGGCATATTGAATCACTTGGGCATATTGAATCACTTGGGCATAATGAATCACCTGGGCATTTTGAATCTCCTGGGTGTAATGAATCACCTGGGTGTAATGAATTCACCTGGGTGTAATGTATCACTTGGGCATATTGAATCACCTGGGTGTAAAGAATCACCTGGGTGAAATTAATCACATGGGCATAATGAATCACCTGGGCATAATGAATCACCTGGGTGTAAAGAATCACCTGGGTGAAATTAATCAAATGGGCATAATGAATCACCTGGGCATAATGAATCACCTTGGTGTAATGAATCAACTGGGTATAATGAAACACCTGGGTGTAATGAATCACCTCGGCATATTAATTCACCTGGGCATAATGAATCACCTGGGCATAATGAATCACCTGGGTGTAATGAATAACCTGGGCATAATTAATCACCTAGGCATAATGAATCAGCTGGGCATATTGAATAACCTGGGTGTAAAGAGCCACCTGGGCATATTGAATCACCTGGGCATAATGAATCACCTGGGCATATTGAATCGCCTGGGCATATTAAATCAACTGGGCATAACGAATCACCTGGGTGTAATGAATCACCTGGGCATATTGAATCACCTGGGTGTAATGAATCACCTGGGTATAATGAAACACCTGGGCATTTTGAATCTCCTGGGTGTAATGAATCACCTGGGTGTAATGAATTCACCTGGGTGTAATGAATCACCTGGGCATATTGAATCACTGGGGCATAATGAATCACTGGGGCATATTGAATCACCTGGGTGTAATGAATCACCTGGGTGAAATTTATAACATGGGCATATTGAATCACTTGGGTGTAATGAATCACCTGGGCATATCACCTGGGTATAATGAAACACCTGGGTGTAATTAATCACCTGGGTGTAAATAATTACCTGGGCATATTGAATCATTGGGTTGAATGAATCGCCTGGGCATATTGAATCACCTGGGTGTAATGAATCACCTGGGTATATTGAATCACCTGGGCATAATGAATCACTTGGGTTGAATGAGTCACCTGGGCATATTGAATCACCTGGGTGTAATGAATCACCTGGGCATATTGAATCATCTGGGTGTAATGAATCACCTGGGTATATTGAATCACCTGGGCATAATGAATCACCTGGGTTGAATGAATCACCTGGGTGTAATGAATAACCTGGGCATAATTAATCAGCTGGGCATAATGAATCACCTGGGCATATTGTATCAACTGGGTGTAATGAATCACCTGGGTGTAATGAACCACCTGTGCTTATTGAATAACCTGGGTGTAATGAATCACCTGGACATATTGAATCACCTGGCTGTAATGAATCACCTGGGTGTAATGAATCACCTGGGCATGATGAATCACCTGGGCATAATGAATCACCTGGGCATATTGAATCAACAGGGTGTAATGAATCACCTGGGTGTAATGAATCACCTGTGCTTATTGAATAACCTGGGTGTAATGAATCACCTGGGCATATTGAATAACCTGGGTGCAATGAATCACCTGGGTGTAATGAATCACCTGAGCATATTGAATCACCTGGGTGTAATGAATAACCTGGGCATAGTGAATCACATGGCCATAATGAATCACCCGGGCATAATGAATCACCAGGGTGTAATGAATCAACTGGGTATAATGAAACACCTGGGTGTAATGAATCACCTCGGCATATTAAATTACCTAGGCATAATGACTCACCTGGGCATAATGAATCACCTGGGTGTAATGAATAACCTTGGCATAATTAATCGCCTGGGCATAATGAATCACCTGGGCATATTGAATAACCTGGGTGTAATGAACCACCTAGGCATATTGAATCAGCTGGACATAATGAATCACCTGGGCATATTGAATCACCTGGGCATATTGAATCACCTGGTCATAATGAATCACCTGGGTGTAATGAATCACTTGGGTGTAATGAATTCACCTGGGTGTAATGAATCACCTGAGCATATTGAATCACCTGGGCATAATGAATCACCTGGGCATATTGAATCACCTGGGCATAATGAATCACCTGGGTGTAATGAATAACCTGGGCATAATTAATCAACTAGGCATAATGAATCACCTGGGCATATTGAATAACCTGGGTGTAATGAACCACCTGGGCATATTGAATCACCTGGGCATAATGAATCACCTGGGCATATTGAATCACCTGGGCATATTGAATCAACTGGGCATAATGAATCACCTGGGTGTAGTGAATCACCTGGGCATATTGAATCACCTGGGTGTAATGAATCTCCTGGGCATAATGAATCACCAGGGCATTTTGAATCTCCTGGGTGTAATGAATCACCTGGGCATAATGAATCACCTGGGTGTAATGAATTCACCTGGGTGTAATGAATCACCTGGACATATTGAATCACCTGGGCATAATGAATCACCTGGGCATATTGAATCACCTGGGTGTAATGAGCCACCTGGGCATATTGAATCACCTGGGCATAATGAATCACCTGGGCATATTGAATCACCTGGGCATATTAAATCAGCTGGGCATAACGAATCACCTGGGTGTAATGAATCACCTGGGCATATTGAATCACCTGGGTGTAATGAATCACCTGGGTATAATGAAACACCTGGGCATTTTGAATCTCCTGGGTGTAATGAATCACCTGGGCATAATGAATCACCTGGGTGTAATGAATTCACCTGGGTGTAAAGAATCACCTGGGCATATTGAATCACTGGGGCATAATGAATCACCGGGGCATATTGAATCACCTGGGTGTAATGAATCACCTGGGTGAAATTAATAACATGGGCATATTGAATCACTTGGGTGTAATGAATCACCTGGGCATATCACCTGGGTATCATGAAACACCTGGGTGTAATTAATCACCTGGGTGTAAATAATTACCTGGGCATATTGAATCATTGGGTTGAATGAATCGCCTGGGCATATTGAATCACCTGGGTGTAATGAATCACCTGGGTATATTGAATCACCTGGGCATAATGAATCACTTGGGTTGAATGAGTCACCTGGGCATATTGAATCACCTGGGTGTAATGAATCACCTGGGCATATTGAAACATCTGGGTGTAATGAATCACCTGGGTATATTGAATCACCTGGGCATAATGAATCACCTGGGTTGAATGAATCACCTGGGTGTAATGAATAACCTGGGCATAATTAATCAGCTGGGCATAATGAATCACCTGGGCATATTGTATCAACTGGGTGTAATGAATCACCTGGGTGTAATGAACCACCTGTGCTTATTGAATAACCTGGGTGTAATGAATCACCTGGACATATTGAATCACCTGGCTGGAATGAATCACCTGGGTGTAATGAATCACCTGGGCATGATGAATCACCTGGGCATAATGAATCACCTGGGCATATTGAATCAACTGGGTGTAATGAATCACCTGGGTGTAATGAATCACCTGTGCTTATTGAATAACCTGGGTGTAATGAATCACCTGGGCATATTGAATAACCTGGGTGCAATGAATCACCTGGGTGTAATGAATCACCTGAGCATATTGAATCACCTGGGTGTAATGAATAACCTGGGCATAGTGAATCACATGGCCATAATGAATCACCCGGGCATAATGAATCACCAGGGTGTAATGAATCAACTGGGTATAATGAAACACCTGGGTGTAATGAATCACCTGGGCATATTGAATCACCTGGGTGTAGTGAATCTCCTGGGCATAATGAATCACCTGGGCATATTGAATCACCTGGGTGTAATGAATCACCTGGGTGAAATTAATAACATGGGCATATTGAATCACTTGGCTGTAATGAATCACCTGGGCATATCACCTGCGTATAATGAAACACCTGGGTGTAATTAATCACCTGGGAGTAACTAATTACCTGGGCATATTGAATCATTGGGTTGAATGAATCGCCTGTGCATATTGAATCACCTGGGTGTAATGAATCACCTGGGTATATTGAATCACCTGTGCATAATGAATCATTTGGGTTGAATGAGTCACCTGGGCATATTGAATCACCGGGGTGTAATGAATCACCTGGGCATATTGAATAACCTGGGTGTAATGAATCACCTGGGTGTAATGAATCACCTGAGCATATTGAATCACGTGGGTGTAATGAATAACCTGGGCATAGTGACTCACATGGCTTTAATGAATCAACTGGGTATAATGAAAGACCTGGGTGTAATGAATCACCTCGGCATATTAAATCACCTAGGCACAATGAATCACCTGGGCATAATGAATCACCTGGGTGTAATGAATAACCTGGGCATAATTAATCACCTGGGCATAATGAATCACCTGGGCATATTGAATCAACTGGGTGTAATGAATCACCTGGGTGTAATGAACCACCTGTGCTTACTGAATAACCTGGGTGTAATGAATCACCTGGACATATTGAATCACCTGGCTGTAATGAATCACCAGGGTGTATTGAATCACCTGGGCATAATGAATCACCTGGGCATATTGAATAACCTGGGTGTAATGAACCACCTAGGCATATTGAATCACCTGGGTATAATGAATCACCTGGGCATATTGAATCACCGGGGTGTAATGAATCACCTGGGCAGTGCCGATGGATTGGAGGGTAGCTAACGTTACCCCACTATTCAAAAAGGGGGGTAGGGAAAAAGCAGGTAATTACAGACCTGTAAGCCTTACATCAGTTGTGGGCAAAATGCTGGAGTCCATCATTAAGGATGAAATAGCGGAGCACTTAGCAAATGGGGACAGGATAGGACAGAGTCAACATGGATTTACAAAGGGTAAATCGTGCTTGACTAATCTATTGGAATTTTTTGAGGGAGTAACTGGTAGAATAGATGGGGGAGAGCCAGTAGATGTGGTGTACCTGGACTTCCAAAAGGCCTTCGATAAGGTCCCACATAAAAGATTAGCATGGAAAATTGAGGCTCATGGGATAAAGGGGAAAGTTTTGGCGTGGATAGGGAACTGGCTGTCAGATAGAAAACAGAGAGTTGGAATAAACGGCTCATTTTCTGAATGGCAGGCAGTAACAAGTGGGGTACCACAGGGATCTGTCCTGGGCCCCCAGCTGTTCACAATTTACATTAATGACCTGGATCAGGGAGTCGGATGCAGCATTTCCAAATTTGCAGACGACACTAAACTAGGAGGGGGGGTGGGCTCAGAGGAAGAGACCAGGAAGCTCCAGAGCGATTTGGACAGACTGGGCGATTGGGCGGATAAATGGCAGATGCACTATAATGTGGACAAGTGCGAAGTTATCCACCTTGGGTGCAGGAACGGGAGGGCAAATTATTATTTAAATGGCAATAGATTGGGAGAGGGGGAAGTACAGAGAGACCTGGGTGTTCTTGTACACCAGTCACTGAAGGCGAGCATGCAGGTGCAACAGGCGGTCAAGAAGGCAAACGGTATGCTGGCCTTCATAGCAAAAGGGTTAGAATACAGGAACAGGGATACCTTGCTGCAGCTGTACAGGGCACTGGTGAGGCCACACCTCGAGTACTGTGTACAGTTTTGGTCGCCTCATCTGAGGAAGGATGTTCTTGCCATGGAGGGGGTGCAGCGGCGATTCACCAGGCTGATACCAGGAATGGCGGGAATGACCTATGAGGAGAGACTATGTAGTTTAGGGATGTACACACTGGAGTTTAGAAGATTGAGAGGGGACCTCATAGAAGTGTATAAAATTCTGACAGGTCTAGACAGACTGGATGCAGAAGGAATGTTTCCCTTGGCGGGTGAGAACAGAACTAGAGGACATAATTTAAGGATAAGGGCTAAACCATTTAGGACAGAGATGAGGGGGAATTTCTTCACTCAGAGAGTGGTGAACCTGTGGAACTCATTGCCACAGAGGGCAGTGTACGCCAGCTCATTAAATATATTTAAGAGGGAATTAGATATATTTCTACGGGCAAAAGGGGTTAAGGGTTACGGAGAGAAGGCGGGGACGGGATACTGAATTAAAGGATCAGCCATGATCTCATCGAATGGCGGAGCAGGCACGAAGGGCCGAATGGCCTACTCCTGCTCCTATCTTCTATGTATCTATGTATCTATATTGAATCACCTGGGCATATTGAATCACCTGGGTGTAATGAATCACCTGGGCATATTGAATCACCTGGGTGTAATGAATCACCTGGGCATAATGAATCTCCTGGGCATTTTGAATCTCCTGGGTGTAATGAATCAACTGGGTGTAATGAAACACCTGGGTGTAATGAATCACCTCAGCATATTAAATTACCTAGGCATAATGACTCACCTGGGCATAATGAATCACCTGGGTGTAATGAATAACCTTGACATAATTAATCACCTGGGCATAATGAATCACCTGGGCATATTGAATAACCTGGGTGTAATGAACCACCTAGGCATATTGAATCACCTGGGTATAATGAATCACCTGGGCATATTGAATCACTTGGGCATATTGAATCACTTGGGCATAATGAATCACCTGGGCATTTTGAATCTCCTGGGTGTAATGAATCACCTGGGTGTAATGAATTCACCTGGGTGTAATGTATCACTTGGGCATATTGAATCACCTGGGTGTAAAGAATCACCTGGGTGAAATTAATCACATGGGCATAATGAATCACCTGGGCATAATGAATCACCTGGGTGTAAAGAATCACCTGGGTGAAATTAATCAAATGGGCATAATGAATCACCTGGGCATAATGAATCACCTTGGTGTAATGAATCAACTGGGTATAATGAAACACCTGGGTGTAATGAATAACCTGGGCATAATTAATCACCTAGGCATAATGAATCAGCTGGGCATATTGAATAACCTGGGTGTAATGAGCCACCTGGGCATATTGAATCACCTGGGCATAATGAATCACCTGGGCATATTGAATCGCCTGGGCATATTAAATCAACTGGGCATAACGAATCACCTGGGTGTAATGAATCACCTGGGCATATTGAATCACCTGGGTGTAATGAATCACCTGGGTATAATGAAACACCTGGGCATTTTGAATCTCCTGGGTGTAATGAATCACCTGGGTGTAATGAATTCACCTGGGTGTAATGAATCACCTGGGCATATTGAATCACTGGGGCATAATGAATCACCGGGGCATATTGAATCACCTGGGTGTAATGAATCACCTGGGTGAAATTAATAACATGGGCATATTGAATCACTTGGGTGTAATGAATCACCTGGGCATATCACCTGGGTATAATGAAACACCTGGGTGTAATTAATCACCTGGGTGTAAATAATTACCTGGGCATATTGAATCATTGGGTTGAATGAATCGCCTGGGCATATTGAATCACCTGGGTGTAATGAATCACCTGGGTATATTGAATCACCTGGGCATAATGAATCACTTGGGTTGAATGAGTCACCTGGGCATATTGAATCACCTGGGTGTAATGAATCACCTGGGCATATTGAATCATCTGGGTGTAATGAATCGCCTGGGTATATTGAATCACCTGGGCATAATGAATCACCTGGGTTGAATGAATCACCTGGGTGTAATGAATAACCTGGGCATAATTAATCAGCTGGGCATAATGAATCACCTGGGCATATTGTATCAACTGGGTGTAATGAATCACCTGGGTGTAATGAACCACCTGTGCTTATTGAATAACCTGGGTGTAATGAATCACCTGGACATATTGAATCACCTGGCTGTAATGAATCACCTGGGTGTAATGAATCACCTGGGCATGATGAATCACCTGGGCATAATGAATCACCTGGGCATATTGAATCAACTGGGTGTAATGAATCACCTGGGTGTAATGAATCACCTGTGCTTATTGAATAACCTGGGTGTAATGAATCACCTGGGCATATTGAATAACCTGGGTGCAATGAATCACCTGGGTGTAATGAATCACCTGAGCATATTGAATCACCTGGGTGTAATGAATAACCTGGGCATAGTGAATCACATGGCCATAATGAATCACCCGGGCATAATGAATCACCAGGGTGTAATGAATCAACTGGGTATAATGAAACACCTGGGTGTAATGAATCACCTGGGCATATTGAATCACCTGGGTGTAATGAATCTCCTGGGCATAATGAATCTCTTGGGCATATTGAATCACCTGGGTGTAATGAATCACCTGGGTGAAATTAATAACATGGGCATGTTGAATCACTTGGCTGTAATGAATCACCTGGGCATATCACCTGCGTATAATGAAACACCTGGGTGTAATTAATCACCTGGGTGTAACTAATTACCTGGGCATATTGAATCATTGGGTTGAATGAATCGCCTGTGCATATTGAATCACCTGGGTGTAATGAATCACCTGGGTATATTGAATCACCTGTGCATAATGAATCATTTGGGTTGAATGAGTCACCTGGGCATATTGAATCACCTGGGTGTAATGAATCACCTGGGCATATTGAATAACCTGGGTGTAATGAATCACCTGGGTATAATGAAAGACCTGGGTGTAATGAATCACCTCGGCATATTAAATCACCTAGGCACAATGAATCACCTGGGCATAATGAATCACCTGGGTGTAATGAATAACCTGGGCATAATTAATCACCTGGGCATAATGAATCACCTGGGCATATTGAATCAACTGGGTGTAATGAATCACCTGGGTGTAATGAACCACCTGTGCTTACTGAATAACCTGGGTGTAATGAATCACTTGGACATATTGAATCACCTGGCTGTAATGAATCACCAGGGTGTATTGAATCACCTGGGCATGATGAATCACCTGGGCATAATGAATCACCTGGGCATATTGAATAACCTGGGTGTAATGAACCACCTAGGCATATTGAATCACCTGGGTATAATGAATCACCTGGGCATATTGAATCACCTGGGCATATTGAATCACCTGGGTGTAATGAATCACCTGGGCATATTGAATCACCTGGGTGTAATGAATCACCTGGGCATAATGAATCTCCTGGGCATTTTGAATCTCCTGGGTGTAATGAATCAACTGGGTGTAATGAAACACCTGGGTGTAATGAATCACCTCAGCATATTAAATTACCTAGGCATAATGACTCACCTGGGCATAATGAATCACCTGGGTGTAATGAATAACCTTGACATAATTAATCACCTGGGCATAATGAATCACCTGGGCATATTGAATAACCTGGGTGTAATGAACCACCTAGGCATATTGAATCACCTGGGTATAATGAATCACCTGGGCATATTGAATCACTTGGGCATATTGAATCACCTGGGTGTAATGAATCACCTGGGCATATTGAATCACCTGGGTGTAATGAATCACCTGGGCATAATGAATCACCTGGGCATTTTGAATCTCCTGGGTGTAATGAATCACCTGGGTGTAATGAATTCACCTGGGTGTAATGTACCACTTGGGCATATTGAATCACCTGGGTGTAAAGAATCACCTGGGTGAAATTAATCACATGGGCATAATGAATCACCTGGGCATAATGAATCACCTGGGTGTAAAGAATCACCTGGGTGAAATTAATCAAATGGGCATAATGAATCACCTGGGCATAATGAATCACCTTGGTGTAATGAATCAACTGGGTATAATGAAACACCTGGGTGTAATGAATCACCTCGGCATATTAAATCACCTGGGCATAATGAATCACCTGGGCATAATGAATCACCTGGGTGTAATGAATAACCTGGGCATAATTAATCACCGAGGCATAATGAATCAGCTGGGCATATTGAATAACCTGGGTGTAATGAGCCACCTGGGCATATTGAATCACCTGGGCATAATGAATCACCTGGGCATATTGAATCGCCTGGGCATATTAAATCAGCTGGGCATAACGAATCACCTGGGTGTAATGAATCACCTGGGCATATTGAATCACCTGGGTGTAATGAATCACCTGGGTATAATGAAACACCTGGGCATTTTGAATCTCCTGTGTGTAATGAATCACCTGGGCATAATGAATCACCTGGGTGTAATGAATTCACCTGGGTGTAATGAATCACCTGGGCATATTGAATCACTGGGGCATAATGAATCACCGGGGCATATTGAATCACCTGGGTGTAATGAATCACCTGGGTGAAATTAATAACATGGGCATATTGAATCACTTGGGTGTAATGAATCACCTGGGCATATCACCTGGGTATAATGAAACACCTGGGTGTAATTAATCACCTGGGTGTAAATAATTACCTGGGCATATTGAATCATTGGGTTGAATGAATCGCCTGGGCATATTGAATCACCTGGGTGTAATGAATCACCTGGGTATATTGAATCACCTGGGCATAATGAATCACTTGGGTTGAATGAGTCACCTGGGCATATTGAATCACCTGGGTGTAATGAATCACCTGGGCATATTGAATCATCTGGGTGTAATGAATCACCTGGGCATATTGAATCACCTGGGCATAATGAATCACCTGAGTTGAATGAATCACCTGGGTGTAATGAATAACCTGGGCATAATTAATCAGCTGGGCATAATGAATCACCTGGGCATATTGTATCAACTGGGTGTAATGAATCACCTGGGTGTAATGAACCACCTGTGCTTATTGAATAACCTGGGTGTAATGAATCACCTGGACATATTGAATCACCTGGCTGTAATGAATCACCTGGGTGTAATGAATCACCTGGGCATGATGAATCACCTGGGCATAATGAATCACCTGGGCATATTGAATCAACTGGGTGTAATGAATCACCTGGGTGTAATGAATCACCTGTGCTCATTGAATAACCTGGGTGTAATGACTCACCTGGGCATATTGAATAACCTGGGTGCAATGAATCACCTGGGTGTAATGAATCACCTGAGCATATTGAATCACCTGGGTGTAATGAATAACCTGGGCATAGTGAATCACATGGCCATAATGAATCACCCGGGCATAATGAATCACCAGGGTGTAATGAATCAACTGGGTATAATGAAAGACCTGGGTGTAATGAATCACCTCGGCATATTAAATTACCTAGGCATAATGACTCACCTGGGCATAATGAATCACCTGGGTGTAATGAATAACCTTGGCATAATTAATCGCCTGGGCATAATGAATCACCTGGGCATATTGAATAACCTGGGTGTAATGAACCACCTAGGCATATTGAATCACCTGGGCATAATGAATCACCTGAGCATATTGAATCACCTGGGTGTAATGAATAACCTGGGCATAGTGAATCACATGGCCATAATGAATCACCCGGGCATAATGAATCACCAGTGTGTAATGAATCAACTGGGTATAATGAAACACCTGGGTGTAATGAATCACCTCGGCATATTAAATTACCTAGGCATAATGACTCACCTGGGCATAATGAATCACCTGGGTGTAATGAATAACCTTGGCATAATTAATCGCCTGGGCATAATGAATCACCTGGGCATATTGAATAACCTGGGTGTAATGAACCACCTAGGCATATTGAATCACCTGGGCATAATGAATCACCTGGGCATATTGAATCACCTGGGCATATTGAATCACCTGGTCATAATGAATCACCTGGGTGTAATGAATCACCTGGGCATATTGAATCACCTGGGTGTAATGAATCACCTGGGCATAATTAATCACCTGGGCATTTTGAATCTCCTGGGTGTAATGAATCACTTGGGTGTAATTAATTCACCTGGGTGTAATGAATCACCTGAGCATATTGAATCACCTGGGCATAATGAATCACCTGGGCATATTGAATCACCTGGGCATAATGAATCACCTGGGTGTAATGAATAACATGGGCATAATTAATCACCTAGGCATAATGAATCACCTGGGCATATTGAATAACCTGGGTGTAATGAACCACCTGGGCATATTGAATCACCTGGGCATAATGAATCACCTGGGCATATTGAATCACCTGGGCATATTGAATCAACTGGGCATAATGAATCACCTGGGTGTAGTGAATCACCTGGGCATATTGAATCACCTGGGTGTAATGAATCTCCTGGGCATAAGGAATCACCAGGGCATTTTGAATCTCCTGGGTGTAATGAATCACCTGGGCATAATGAATCACCTGGGTGTAATGAATCACCTGGGTGAAATTAATAACATGGGCATATTGAATCACTTGGCTGTAATGAATCACCTGGGCATATCACCTGCGTATACTGAAACACCTGGGTGTAATTAATCACCTGGGTGTAATTAATTACCTGGGCATATTGAATCATTGGGTTGCATGAATCGCCTGTGCATATTGAATCACCTGGGTGTAATGAATCACCTGGGTATATTGAATCACCTGTGCATAATGAATCATTTGGGTTGAATGAGTCACCTGGGCATATTGAATCACCTGGGTGTAATGGATCACCTGGGCATATTGAATAACCTGGGTGTAATGAATCACCTGGGTGTAATGAATCACCTGAGCATATTGAATCACCTGTGTGTAATGAATAACCTGGGCATAGTGACTCACATGGCTTTAATGAATCAACTGGGTATAATGAAAGACCTGGGTGTAATGAATCACCTCGGCATATTAAATCACCTAGGCACAATGAATCACCTGGGCATAATGAATCAACTGGGTGTAATGAATCACCTGGGTGTAATGAACCACCTGTGCTTATTGAATAACCTGGGTGTAATGAATCACTTGGACATATTGATCACCTGGCTGTAATGAATCACCAGGGTGTATTGAATCACCTGGGCATGATGAATCACCTGGGCATAATGAATCACCTGGGCATATTGAATAACCTGGGTGTAATGAACCACCTGGGCATATTGAATCACCTGGGTATAATGAATCACCTGGGCATATTGAATCACCTGGGCATATTGAATCATCTGGGTGTAATGAATCACCTGGGCATATTGAATCACCTGGGTGTAATGAATCACCTGGGCATAATGAATCTCCTGGGCATTTTGAATCTCCTGGGTGTAATGAATCAACTGGGTGTAATGAAACACCTGGGTGTAATGAATCACCTCAGCATATTAAATTACCTAGGCATAATGACTCACCTGGGCATAATGAATCACCTGGGTGTAATGAATAACCTTGACATAATTAATCACCTGGGCATAATGAATCACCTGGGCATATTGAATAACCTGGGTGTAATGAACCACCTAGGCATATTGAATCACCTGGGTATAATGAATCACCTGGGCATATTGAATCACTTGGGCATATTGAATCACCTGGGTGTAATGAATCACCTGGGCATATTGAATCACCTGGGTGTAATGAATCACCTGGACATAATGAATCACCTGGGCATTTTGAATCTCCTGGGTGTAATGAATCACCTGGGTGTAATGAATTCACCTGGGTGTAATGTATCACTTGGGCATATTGAATCACCTGGGTATAAAGAATCACTTGGGTGAAATTAATCACATGGGCATAATGAATCACCTGGGCATAATGAATCACCTGGGTGTAAAGAATCACCTGGGTGAAATTAATCAAATGGGCGTAATGAATCACCTGGGCATAATGAATCACCTTGGTGTAATGAATCAACTGGTTATAATGAAACACCTGGGTGTAATGAATCACCTCGGCATATTAAATCACCTGGGTGTAATGAATCACCTGGGTATAATGAAACACCTGGGCATTTTGAATCTCCTGGGTGTAATGAATCACCTGGGCATAATGAATCACCTGGGTGTAATGAATTAACCTGGGTGTAATGAATCACCTGGGCATATTGAATCACCTGGGTGTAATGAATTCACCTGGGCATATTGAATCACTGGGGCATAATGAATCACCGGGGCATATTGAATCACCTGGGTGTAATGAATCACCTGGGTGAAATTAATAACATGGGCATATTGAATCACTTGGGTGTAATGAATCACCTGGGCATATCACCTGGGTATAATGAAACACCTGGGTGTAATTAATCACCTGGGTGTAAATAATTACCTGGGCATATTGAATCATTGGGTTGAATGAATCGCCTGGGCATATTGAATCACCTGGGTGTAATGAATCACCTGGGTATATTGAATCACCTGGGCATAATGAATCACTTGGGTTGAATGAGTCACCTGGGCATATTGAATCACCTGGGTGTAATGAATCACCTGGGCATATTGAATCATCTGGGTGTAATGAATCACCTGGGTATATTGAATCACCTGGGCATAATGAATCACCTGGGTTGAATGAATCACCTGGGTGTAATGAATAACCTGGGCATAATTAATCAGCTGGGCATAATGAATCACCTGGGCATATTGTATCAACTGGGTGTAATGAATCACCTGGGTGTAATGAACCACCTGTGCTTATTGAATAACCTGGGTGTAATGAATCACCTGGACATATTGAATCACCTGGCTGTAATGAATCACCTGGGTGTAATGAATCACCTGGGCATGATGAATCACCTGGGCATAATGAATCACCTGGGCATATTGAATCAACTGGGTGTAATGAATCACCTGGGTGTAATGAATCACCTGTGCTTATTGAATAACCTGGGTGTGATGAGTCACCTGGGCATATTGAATAACCTGGGTGCAATGAATCACCTGGGTGTAATGAATCACCTGAGCATATTGAATCACCTGGGTGTAATGAATAACCTGGGCATAGTGAATCACATGGCCATAATGAATCACCCAGGCATAATGAATCACCAGGGTGTAATGAATCAACTGGGTATAATGAAACGCCTGGGTGTAATGAATCACCTGGGTGTAATGAATCACCTGTGCTTATTGAATAACCTGGGTGTAATGAATCACCTGGGCATATTGAATAACCTGGGTCCAATGAATCACCTGGGTGTAATGAATCACCTGAGCATATTGAATCACCTGGGTGTAATGAATAACCTGGGCATAGTGAATCACATGGCCATAATGAATCACCCAGGCATAATGAATCAC
Source organism: Somniosus microcephalus (assembly GCF_052327205.1). Lineage (NCBI taxonomy): Eukaryota > Metazoa > Chordata > Chondrichthyes > Squaliformes > Somniosidae > Somniosus > Somniosus microcephalus. The sequence continues at coordinate 134,275,331 of NC_140988.1, forward strand.
CAGGGTGTAATGAATCAACTGGGTATAATGAAACACCTGGGTGTAATGAATCACCTCGGCATATTAAATTACCTAGGCATAATGACTCACCTGGGCATAATGAATCACCTGGGTGTAATGAATAACCTTGGCATAATTAATCGCCTGGGCATAATGAATCACCTGGGCATATTGAATAACCTGGGTGTAATGAACCACCGAGGCATATTAAATCACCTGGGCATAATGAATCACCTGGGCATATTGAAACACCTGGGCATATTGAATCACCTGGTCATAATGAATCACCTGGGTGTAATGAATCACCTGGGCATATTGAATCACCTGGGTGTAATGAATCACCTGGGCATAATTAATCACCTGGGCATTTTGAATCTCCTGGGTGTAATGAATCACTTGGGTGTAATGAATTCACCTGGGTGTAATGAATCACCTGAGCATATTGAATCACCTGGGCATAATGAATCACCTGGGCATATTGAATCACCTGGGTGTAAAGAATCACCTGGGTGAAATTAATCACATGGGCATATTGAATCACTTGGGTGTAATGAATCACCTGGGCATATCAACTGGGTATAATGAATCACCTGGGTGAAATTAATCACCTGGGTGTAATTAATTACCTGGGCATATTGAATCATTGGGTTGAATGAATCACCTGGGCATATTGACTCACCTGGGTGCAATGAATCACCTAGGTATATTGAATCACCTTGGCATAATGAATCACCTGGGTGGAATGAATCACCTGGGCATATTGAATCAATTGGCTGTAATGAAGCACCTGGGCATATTGAATCACCTGGGTGTAATGAATCACATGGGCATATTGAATAACCTGGCTGTAATGAATCACCTGGGTGTAATGAATCACCTGGACATATTGAATCACCTGGGCATAATGAATCACTTGGGCATATTGAATCACCTGGGCATATTGAATCACCTGGGCATATTGAATAACCTGGGTGTAATGAATCACCTGGGTGCAATGAGTCACATAGTCATAATGAATCACGTGGGCATATTGAATCACCTGGGCATAATGCATCAACTGGGCATATTGAATCACCTGGGCCAATTGAATCACCTGTGTATTGAATCACATGGGCATATTGAATCACCTGGGCATATTGAATAACCTGGGTGTAATGAATCACCTTGGTTCATTGAATGACATGGGCATAATGAATCACCTGGGCATATTGAATCACCTGGGTGTAATGAATCACCTGGGTGAAATTAATAACATGGGCATATTGAATCACTTGGGTGTAATGAATCACCTGGGCATATCACCTGGGTATAATGAAACACCTGGGTGTAATTAATCACCTGGGTGTAAATAATTACCTGGGCATATTGAATCATTGGGTTGAATGAATCGCCTGGGCATATTGAATCACCTGGGTTTAATGAATCACCTGGGTATATTGAATCACCTGGGCATAATGAATCACTTGGGTTGAATGAGTCATCTGGGCATATTGAATCACCTGGGTGTAATGAATCACCTGGGCATATTGAATCATCTGGGTGTAATGAATCACCTGGGTATATTGAATCACCTGGGCATAATGAATCACCTGGGTTGAATGAATCACCTGGGTGTAATGAATAACCTGGGCATAATTAATCAGCTGGGCATAATGAATCACCTGGGCATATTGTATCAACTGGGTGTAATGAATCACCTGGGTGTAATGAACCACCTGTGCTTATTGAATAACCTGGGTGTAATGAATCACCTGGACATATTGAATCACCTGGCTGTAATGAATCACCTGGGTGTAATGAATCACCTGGGCATGATGAATCACCTGGGCATAATGAATCACCTGGGCATATTGAATCAACTGGGTGTAATGAATCACCTGGGTGTAATGAATCACCTGTGCTTATTGAATAACCTGGGTGTAATGAATCACCTGGGCATATTGAATAACCTGGGTGCAATGAATCACCTGGGTGTAATGAATCACCTGAGCATATTGAATCACCTGGGTGTAATGAATAACCTGGGCATAGTGAATCACATGGCCATAATGAATCACCCAGGCATAATGAATCACCAGGGTGTAATGAATCAACTGGGTATAATGAAACGCCTGGGTGTAATGAATCACCTGGGTGTAATGAATCACCTGTGCTTATTGAATAACCTGGGTGTAATGAATCACCTGGGCATATTGAATAACCTGGGTCCAATGAATCACCTGGGTGTAATGAATCACCTGAGCATATTGAATCACCTGGGTGTAATGAATAACCTGGGCATAGTGAATCACATGGCCATAATGAATCACCCAGGCATAATGAATCACCAGGGTGTAATGAATCAACTGGGTATAATGAAACACCTGGGTGTAATGAATCACCTCGGCATATTAAATTACCTAGGCATAATGACTCACCTGGGCATAATGAATCACCTGGGTGTAATGAATAACCTTGGCATAATTAATCGCCTGGGCATAATGAATCACCTGGGCATATTGAATAACCTGGGTGTAATGAACCACCGAGGCATATTAAATCACCTGGGCATAATGAATCACCTGGGCATATTGAAACACCTGGGCATATTGAATCACCTGGTCATAATGAATCACCTGGGTGTAATGAATCACCTGGGCATATTGAATCACCTGGGTGTAATGAATCACCTGGGCATAATTAATCACCTGGGCATTTTGAATCTCCTGGGTGTAATGAATCACTTGGGTGTAATGAATTCACCTGGGTGTAATGAATCACCTGAGCATATTGAATCACCTGGGCATAATGAATCACCTGGGCATATTGAATCACCTGGGTGTAAAGAATCACCTGGGTGAAATTAATCACATGGGCATATTGAATCACTTGGGTGTAATGAATCACCTGGGCATATCAACTGGGTATAATGAATCACCTGGGTGAAATTAATCACCTGGGTGTAATTAATTACCTGGGCATATTGAATCATTGGGTTGAATGAATCACCTGGGCATATTGACTCACCTGGGTGTAATGAATCACCTAGGTATATTGAATCACCTTGGCATAATGAATCACCTGGGTGGAATGAATCACCTGGGCATATTGAATCAATTGGCTGTAATGAAGCACCTGGGCATATTGAATCACCTGGGTGTAATGAATCACATGGGCATATTGAATAACCTGGCTGTAATGAATCACCTGGGTGTAATGAATCACCTGGACATATTGAATCACCTGGGCATAATGAATCACTTGGGCATATTGAATCACCTGGGCATATTGAATCACCTGGGCATATTGAATAACCTGGGTGTAATGAATCACCTGGGTGCAATGAGTCACATAGTCATAATGAATCACGTGGGCATATTGAATCACCTGGGCATAATGCATCAACTGGGCATATTGAATCACCTGGGCCAATTGAATCACCTGTGTGTATTGAATCACATGGGCATATTGAATCACCTGGGCATATTGAATAACCTGGGTGTAATGAATCACCTTGGTTCATTGAATGACATGGGCATAATGAATCACCTGGGCATATTGAATCACCTGGGTGAAATTAATTACCTGGGCAGATTGAATCATCTGGGTGTATTGAATCACCTGGGTGTAATGAATCACCTGGGCATATTGAATCACCTGGGTGTAATGAATTAACTGGGTATAATGAAACACCTGTGTGTAATGAATCACCTTGGCATATTAAATCACCTGGGCATAATGAATCACCTGGGCATAATGAATCACCTGGGTGTAATGAATAACCTGAGCATAATTAATCAATTGGCTGTAATGAAGCACCTGGGCATATTGAATCACCTGCGCATAATGAATCATCTGGGCATATTGAATCATCTGAGTATATTGAATCACCTGGGCATAATGAATCACCTGGGCATATTGAATCACCTGGGCATAATGAATCAACTGGGCATAATGAATCACCTGGGCATATTGAATAACCTGGGTGTAATGAATCACCTGCGCATAATGAATCACCTGGGCATATTGAATCTCATGGGCATATTGAATCACCTGGGCATAATGTATTACCTGGGCATATTGAATCACCTGGGTGTAATGAATCACCTGGGCATAATGAATCACCTGGGCATAATGAATCACCTGGGCATATTGAATCAACTGGGTGTAATGAATCACCTGTGCTTATTGAATAACCTGGGTGTAATGAATCACCTGGACATATTGAATAACCTGGGTGAAATGAATCAACTGGGTGCAATGAATCACCTGTGCATATTGAATCGCCTGGGTGTAAAGAATAACCTGGGCACAGTGAATCACATGGGCATAGTGAATCACCTGGGCATAATGAATCACCTGGGTGTGATGAATCAACTGGGTGTAATGAAACACCTGGGTGTAATGAATCACCTCGGCATATTAAATCACATGGGCATAATGAATCAGCTGGGCATAATGAATCACTCGGGCATATTGAATAACCTGGGTGTAATGAACCACCTGGGCATATTGAATCACCTGGGCTAAATGAATCACCTGTGCATATTGAATCACCTGGGCATATTGAATCACCTGGGCATAATGAATCACCTGGGTGTAATGAATGACCTGGGCATATTGAATCACATGGGCATAATGAATCACCTGGGCATTTTGAATCTCCTGAGTGTAATGAATCACCTGGCCATAATGAATCACCTGGGTGTAATGAATTCACCTGGGTGTAATGAATCACCTGGGCATATTGAATCACCTGGGCATAATGAATCACCTGGGCATATTGAATCACCTGGGTGTAATGAATCACCTGGGTGAAATTAATCACATGGGTATATTGAATCACTTGGGTGTAATGAATCACCTGGGCATATCACCTGGGTATAATGAAACACCTGGGTGTAATTAATCAGCTGGGTGTAATTAATTAACTGGGCATATTGAATCATTGGGTTGAATGAATCGCCTGGGCATATTGAATCACCTGGGTGTAATGAATCACCTGGGTATATTGAATCACCTGGGCATAATGAATCACCTGGGTTGAATGAATCACCTGGGTGTAATGAATAACCTGGGCATAATTAATCAGCTGGGCATAATGAATCACCTGGGCATATTGTATCAACTGGGTGTAATGAACCACCTGTGCTTATTGAATAACCTGGGTGTATTGAATCACCTGGACATGTTGAATCACCTGGCTGTAATGAATCACCTGGGTGTAATGAATCACCTGGGCATGATGAATCACCTGGGCATAATGAATCACCTGGGTGTAATGAATCACCTGGGTGTAATGAATGAACTGAGCATATTGAATCACCTGGGTGTAATGAATAACCTGGGCATAGTGAATCATATGGCGATAATGAATCACCCGGGCATAATGAATCACCAGGGTCTAATGAATCAACTGGGTATAATGAAACACCTGGGTGTAATGAATCACCTCGGCATATTAAATTACCTAGGCATAATGACTCACCTGGGCATAATGAATCACCTGGGTGTAATGAATAACCTTGGCATAATTAATCACCTGGGCATAATGAATCACCTGGGCATATTGAATAACCTGGGTGTAATGAACCACCTAGACATATTGAATCACCTGGGCATAATGAATCACCTGGGCATATTGAATCACCTGGGCATATTGAATCACCTGGTCATAATGAATCAACTGTGTGTAATGAATCACCTGGGCATATTGAATCACCTGGGTGTAATGAATCACCTGGGCATAATTAATCACCTGGGCATTTTGAATCTCCTGTGTGTCATGAATCACTTGGGTGTAATGAATTCACCTGGGTGTAATGAATCACCTGGGCATATTGAATCACCTGGATGTAATGAATCACCTGGGTATATTGAATCACCTTGGCATAATGCATCACCTGGGTGGAATGAGCCACCTGGGCATATTGAATCAATTGGCTGTAATGAAGCACCTGGGCATATTGAATCACCTGGGTGTAATGAATCACCTGGGCATATTGAATAACCTTGCTGTAATGAATCTCCTGGGTGTAATGAATCACCTGGACATATTGAATCACCTGGGCATAATGAATCACTTGGGCATATTGAATCACCTGGGCATATTGAATCACCTGGGCATATTGAATAACCTGTGTGTAATGTATCACCTGGTGCAATGAATCACGTGGACATAATGAATCACGTGGGCATATTGAATTACCTGGGCATAATGCATCACCTGGGCATATTGAATCACCTGGGCCAATTGAATAACCTGTGTGTATTGAATCACATGGGCATATTGAATCACCTGGGCATATTGAGTAACCTGGGTGTAATGAATCACCTTGGTGCAATGAATGACATGGGCATAATGAATCACCTGGGCATATTGAATCACCTGGGTGAAATTAATTACCTGGGCATATTGAATCATCTGGGTGTATTGAATCACCTGGGTGTAATGAATCACCTGGGCATATTGAATCACCTGGGTGTAATGAATCAACTGGGTATCATGAAACACCTGTGTTTAAAGAATCACCTTGGCATATTAAATCGCCTGGGCATAATGAATCACCTGGGCATAATGAATCACCTGGGCATAATGAATCACCTGGGCATATTGAATCAACTGCGCATTATGAATCATCTGGGCATATTGAATCACCTGAGTATATTGAATCACCTGGGCATAATGAATCACCTGGGCATATTGAATCACCTGGACATAATGAATCACCTGGGCATAATGAATCACCTGGGCATATTGAATAACCTGGCTGTAATGAAGCACCTGGGCATATTGAATCACCTGCGCATAATGAATCATCTGGGCATATTGAATCACCTGAGTATATTGAATCACCTGGGCATAATGAATCACCTGGGCATGTTGAATCACCTGGGCATAATGAATCACCTGGGCATATTGAATAACCTGTGTGTAATGAATCACCTGGGCATATTGAATCACCTGCGCATAATGAATCACCTGGGCATATTGAATCACATGGGCATATTGAATCACCTGGACATAATGAATTACCTGGGCATATTGAATCACCTGGGTGTAATGAATCACCTGGGCATAATGAATCACCTGGGCATAATGAATCACCTGGGCATATTGAATCAACTGGGTGTAATGAATCACCTGTGCTTATTGAATAACCTGGGTGTAATGAATCACCTGGACATATTGAATAACCTGGGTGTAATGAATCACCTGGGTGCAATGAATCACCTGTGCATATTGAATCGCCTGGGTGTAAAGAATAACCTGGGCATAGTGAATCACATGGGCATAATGAATCACCTGGGCGTAATGAATCACCTGGGTGTAATGAATCAACTGGGTGTAATGAAACACCTGGGTGTAATGAATCACCTCGGCATATTAAATCACATGGGCATAATGCATCACCTGGGCATAATGAATCACCTGGGCATATTGAATAACCTGGGTGTAATGATCCACCTGGGCATATTGAATCACCTGGGCATAATGAATAACCTGGGCATATTGAATCACCTGGGCATAATGAATCACCTGGATGTAATGAATCACTTGGTTGTATTGAATCACCTGGGTGTAATGAATCACCTGGGTGTTATGAATCACCTGGGCTTAGTAAATCAGCTGGGCATAAAGAAGCACCTGGGCATAATGAATCACCTGGGCATATTGAATCACCTGGGCAGATTGAATCACCTGCGTGCAATGAATCACCGGGGCATAAAGAATCAACTGGCCATATTGAATCACTTGGGCAAAATGAATCAACAGAGCATTAAGAATCACCTGTGCATAATGAATCACCTGAGCATAATGAATAACCTGGGAGTAACAAATCACCTGGGCATCTTGAATCACCTGGGTGTAATGAATCACCTGGGTGTATTGAATTACCTGGGCATAATGAATCAGCTGGGTGTAATGAATCACCTGGGCATAATGAGTCACCTGGGCATAATAAATCACCTGGGCATATTGAATCAACTGGCCATATTAAATTATCTGTGAGTAATGAATCACCTGGGTGTAATGGATAACCTGGGCATATTGATTCACCTGGGTGTAATGAAGCACCTGGATTCAATGAATTGCCTGAGTGTAATGAATGAACTGGGCATATTGAATCACCTTGGTGTCATGAATCACCTGGGCATAATAAATCAACTGGGTGTAATGAATCACCTGGGTGAAATGAATCAGCTGGGAATAATGAATCACCTGGGTGTAATGAATCACCTGGTTGTAATGAATCACCTGTGCATATTGAATCACCTGGGTGTAATGAAACACCTGCTTGTAATGCATCAGTTGGGAATAATGAATCACCTGGATGTAATTAATCAATTGGGTGTGTTGAATCACCTGGGTGTGTTGAATCACATGGGTGTAATGAATCACCTGTGTGCAGTGAATCACCTGGGTGTAATAAATCAGCTGGGCATAAAGAATCACCTGGGCATATTGAATCACCTGGGCATATTGAATCACTTGGGCATAATGAATCACCTCGGTGTAATGAATCACCTGGGCATAATGAATCACCTGGGCATAATGAATCACGTGGGTGTAATGTAATCACCTGGGCAAATTGAATCACCTGGGTGTAAATAATCACCTGGGTGTAATGAGCAACCTGGGTGTAATGAATCACCTGGGTGTAATGAGACACCTGGGTGTAATGAATCACCAGGGAATAATGATTCACCTTGGTGTAATGAATCACCTGGTTTTAATAAACAACCTGAGTGTAATGAATCACCTGTGCATAATGAATCACCTGGGTGTAATGAATCAACTGGGTGTAATGAAACACCTGGGTGTAATGAATCACCTCGGCACATTAAATCACATGGGCATAATGAATCACCTGGGCATAATGAATCACCTGGGCATATTGAATAACCTGGGTGTAATGAACCACCTGGACATATTGAATCACCTGGGCATAATGAATCACCTGGGCATATTGAATCACCTGGGCATATTGAATCACCTGGGCATAATGAATCACCAGGATGTATTGACAAATGGGGAAAGGATCGGACAGAGTCAACATGGATTTACAAAGGGTAAATCGTGTTTGACTAATCTGCTGGAATTTTTTGAGGAAGTAACTGGTAAAATAGATGGGGGAGAGCCAGTGGATGTGGTGTACCTTGACTTCCAGAAAGCCTTCGATAAGGTTCCACACAAAAGATTATCATGCAAAATTAAGGCTCATGGGATTGGGGGCAAAGTATTAACGTGGATAGAGAACTGGCTGGCGGATAGAAAACAGAGAGTTGGAATAAACGGCTCGTTTTCAGAGTGGCAGGCAGTGACCAGCGGGGTGCCGCAAGGATCTGTCCTGGGACCCCAGCTGTTCACAATATATATAAATGATCTGGATCAGGGAATTGGATGCAATATTTCCAAATTCGCTGACGACACTAAACTAGGAGGAGGGGTGGGCTCTGATGAGGATGTCAGGAGGCTACAGTGCGATTTGGACAGGTTGGGGGAATGGGCGGATACGTGGCAGATGCACTATAATGTGGATAAATGCGAGGTTATCCACTTTGGGGGTAAAAACAGGAGGGTAGATTATTATCTAAACGGCAATAGATTGGGAGATGGGGAAGTGCAGAGGGACCTGGGTGTTCTTGTGCACCAGACACTGAAGGAGAGCATGCAGGTGCAACAGGCGATTAAGAAGGCAAATGGTATGTTGGCCTTCATATCAAGGGGGTTCGAGTATAGGAATAGGGATACCTTACTACAGCTGTACAAGGTGCTGGTGAGACCGCATCTGGAGTATTGTGTACAGTTTTGGTCGCCCCATCTGCGGAAGGATGTTCTTGCCATGGAAAGAGTGCAACGGCGATTCACCAGGCTGATACCTGGAATGGCGGGAATGATCTACGAAGAGAGATTAAATAGTTTGGGCTTGTACTCACTGGAGTTTAGAAGATTGAGAGGGGATCTCATCGAAACATATAAAATTATGGCAGGCCTGGACAGGCTGAATTCAGAGAGAATGTTTCCAATGGCCGGGGAGCACAGAACCAGGGGCCACAGTCTAAAAATAGCGGGCAAATCATTTAAAACAGAGTTGAGGAAGAATTTCTTCACTCAAAGAGTGGTGAGCCTGTGGAATTCCCTGCCACAGAGGGCTGCGAAGGCTAATTCAATAAATATTTTCAAGAGAGAATTGGAGATATTTCTGAAGGCTAAGGGGATTAAGGGTTACGGAGAAAAGGCGGGGACGGGGTACTGAACTGGTAAGATCAGCTATGATCTCAGACGAAGATCAGCCATGATCTCATTGAATGGCGGAGCAGGCTCGAAGGGCCGAATGGCCTACTCCTGTTCCTATCTCTATGTTTCTATGTAATGAATCACTTGGTTGTATTGAATCACCTGGGTGTAATGAATCACCTGGGTGTTATGAATCACCTGGGCTTAGTAAATCAGCTGGGCATAAAGAAGCACCTGGCCATAATGAATCACCTGGGCATATTGAATCACCTGGGCATATTGAATCACCTACGTGCAATGAATCACCGGGGCATAAAGAATCACCTGGCCATATTGAATCACTTGGGCAAAATGAATCAACAGAGCATTAAGAATCACCTGTGCATAATGAATCACCTGAGCATAATGAATAACCTGGGAGTAACAAATCACCTGGGCATCTTGAATCACCTGGGTGTAATGAATCACCTGGGTGTATTGAATTACCTGGGCATAATGAATCAGCTGGGTGTAATGAATCACCTGGGCATAATGAATCACCTGGGCATAATAAATCACCTGGGCATATTGAATCAACTGGCCATATTAAATTATCTGTGAGTAATGAATCACCTGGGTGTAATGGATCACCTGGGCATATTGATTCACCTGGGTGTAATGAAGCACCTGGATTCAATGAATCGCCTGAGTGTACTGAATGAACTGGGCATATTGAATCACCTTGGTGTAATGAATCACCTGGGCATAATAAATCAACTGGGTGTAATGAATCACCTGGGTGAAATGAATCAGCTGGGAATAATGAATCACCTGGGTGTAATGAATCACCTGGTTGTAATGAATCACCTGTGCATAATGAATCACCTGGGTGTAATGAAACACCTGCTTGTAATGCATCAGTTGGGAATAATGAATCACCTGGATGTAATTAATCACCTGGGTGTGTTGAATCACCTGGGTGTGTTGAATCACATGGGTGTAATGAATCACCTGCGTGTAGTGAATCACCTGGGTGTAATAAATCAGCTGGGCATAAAGAATCACCTGGGCATATTGAATCACCTGGGCATATTGAATCACTTGGGCATAATGAATCACCTCGGTATAATGAATCACCTGGGCATAATGAATCACCTGGGCATAATGAATCACGTGGGTGTAATGTAATCACCTGGGCAAATTGAATCACCTGGGTGTAAATAATCACCTGGGTGTAATGAGCAACCTGGGTGTAATGAATCACCTGGGTGTAATGAGACACCTGGGTGTAATGAATCACCAGGGAATAATGATTCATCTTGGTGTAATGAATCACCTGGTTTTAATAAACCACCTGAGTGTAATGAATCACCCGTGCATAATGAATCACCAGTGTGTAATGAACCACCTGGGTGTAATGAGGCACCTGGCTGTAATGAATCACATGGGAATAATGAATCACCTGGGCATATTGAATCACCTGGGTGTACTGAATCACCTGGGCATATTGAATCACCTGTGTGTAATTCATCACCTCATTGTAATGAACCACCTGGGTGTAATGAATCAACTGGGTGTATTGAATCACCTGGGTGCAATTAATCACCTGTGAGTAATGAATCATCTGGGTGTACAGAACCATCTGTGTGTAATGAATTACCTGGGTGTAATAAATTAACTGGATGTAATAGAGCAACTAGGAGTAATGTATCACCTGTGTGTAATAAATCACCTGAGTGTAATGAATCACCTGTGTGTAATGAATCACCTGGGTGTAATGAATCACATTGGCATATTGCATCACCTGTGTGTAATGAAACACCTGGGTTTAATCAATCACCTGGGTGTAATGACTCACCTGGGTGCAATGAACCACCTTTGCATCATGAATCAGCTGGGTATAATGAATCACCTGAGTATAATGGATCACCTGGTTTTAATAAATCACCTGGGTGTAATGCATCACCTGTGTGTAAGGATTCACCTGGGTGTAATGAATCACCTGGGCATCATGAATCTTCTGGTTGTAATGAACCACCATGTTGTAATGAATCAACTGGGTGTAATGAATCTGTAGCATGCAATGAACGACCTAGATGTAATGAAACACCTGGGTGTAATGAATCACCTGGGTGTAATGAATTACCTGGCTGCAATAAATCACGTGAGTGTAATGAATCACCTGGGCATATTGAATCACCTGGGCAATTTGAATCACCTGGGCATAATGAATCACCTTGGTGTAATGAATCATCTGGGTGAAATGTATCAGCTGGGAATAATGAATCACCTGGGTGTAATGAATCACCTGGATGTAATGAATCACCTGTGCATATTGAATCACCTGGGTGTAATGAAACACCTGCTTGTATTGCATCAGTTAGGAATAATGAATCACCTGGATGTAATAAATCACCTGGGTGTGTTGAATCACCGGGGTGTAATAAATCACCTGGGTGTGTTGAATCATCTGGGTGTAATGAATCACCTGGGTGTAGTGAATCACCTGGGTGTAATAAATCAACTGGGCATAAAGAATCACCTGGGCATATTGAATCACCTGGGCATATTGAATCGCCTGGGCATAATGAATCACCTTGGTGTAATGAATCACCTGGGCATAATGAATCACCTGTGTATAATGAATCACCTGGGCATAATGAATCACGTGGGTGTAATGTAATCACCTGGGCAAATTGAATCACCTGAGTGTAAATAATCACCTGGGTGTAATGAACAACCTGGGTGTAATGAATCACGTGGGTGCAATGAATCACCTGGGTGTAATGAATCACCTGGTTTTAATAAACCACCTGAGTGTAAGGAATCACCTGTGCATAATGAATCACCGGTGTGTAATGAACCACCTGGGTGTAATGAGACACCTGGGTGTAATGAACCACCTGGGCATAATGAATCACCTGGGCATAATGAATCACCTGGGTATAATGAATCACCTGGGCATAATGAATCATGTGGGTGTAATGTCATCACCTGGGCAAATTGAATCACCTGAGTGTAAATAATCACCTGGGTGTAATGAATCACCTGGGTGTAATGAATCAGCTGTGCATAATGAATCACTGGTGTGTAATGAACCACCTGGGTGTAATGAGACACCTGGGTGTAATGAATCACCTGGGTTTAATGAATCACCTGGGCATATTGAATCACCTGTGTGTAATTCATCACCTCATTGTAATGAACCACCTGGGTGTAATGAATCAACTGGGTGTATTGAATCACCTGGGTGTAATTAATCACCTGGGAGTAATGAATCATCTGGGTGTACAGAACCACCTGCATGTAATGAATTACCTGGGTGTAATAAATTACCTGGGTTTAATAGAGCAACTGGGTGTAATGAATCACCTGGGTGTAATGAATCAACTGGGTGTATTGAATCACCTGGGTGTAATTAATCACCTGGGAGTAATGAATCATCTGGGTATACAGAACCACCTGCATGTAATGAATTACCTGGGTGTAGTAAATTACCTGGGTGTAATAGAGCAACTGGGTGTAATGTATCACCTGTGTGTAATAAATCACCTGAGTGTAATGAATCACCTGCGTGTAATGAATCACCTGTGTGTAATGAATCACCTGGGTTTAATCAATCACCTGAGTGTAATGAATCACCTGGGTGCAATGAACCACCTTTGCATCATGAATCAGCTTGGTATAATGAATCACCTGAGTGTAATGGATCACCTGGTTTTAATGAATCACCTGGGTGTAATGCATCACCTGGGTGTAAGGAATCACCTGGGTGTAATGAATCACCTGGGCTTTATGAATCTCCTGGTTGTAATGAACCACTATGTTGTAATGAATCAGCTGGGTGTAATGAATCTGTAGCATGCAATGAACGACCTAGATGTAATGAAACACCTGGGTGTAATGAATCACCTGGGCGTAATGAATCACCTGGCTGTAATAAATCATGTGAGTGTAATGAATCACCTGGGCATATTGAACCACTTTGGTGTAATGAATCGCATGGGTATATTGAATCACCTGCGTGTAAAGAATCACCTGGGCAAATTGAATCACCTGGGTATGAATAATCAACTGTGTGTAATGAACCACTGGTGTGTAATGTATCACCTGGGCATAATGAATCACCTGGGTGTAAATAATCACCTGGGTGTAATGAGTCACCTGGGTGTAATTAACCACCTGGGCATAATGAATCACCTGGGTGTAATGAATCACCTGGGTGTAATGAACAACCTGTGTTTAATGAATCTCCTGGCTATATTCAATCATCTGGGTGTAAGAAATCACCTGGGAAGAATAAATCACCTGGGTGTAATGAACAACCTGGGTGTAATGAATCACCTGGGTGTAATGAATCAACAGGGTGTAAAGAAACACCTGGGTGTAATAAATCAGCTGTGCATAATGAACCACCTGGGTGTAATGAGAGACCTGGGTGTAATGTATCACCTGGAAATAATGAATCACCTGGGCATATTGAATCACCTGGGTGTAATGAATCACCTGGGTGTAATGTATCACCTGGGCATATTGAATTACCTGTGTGTAATTCATCACCTCGTTGTAATTAACCACCTGGGAGTAATGAATCACCAGGGAATAATGAATCACCTGGGTGTAATGAATCACCTGGTTTTAATGAACCACCTGAGTGTAATGAATCACCTGTGCATAATGGATCACCAGTGTGTAATGAACCACCTGGGTGTAATGAGTCACCTGGGAATAATGAATCACCTGGGCATATTGAATCACCTGGGTGTAATGAATCACCTGGGCATATTGAATTACCAGTGTGTAATTCATTACCTCATTGTAATGAACCACCTGGGTGTAATGAATCAACTGGGTGTATTGAATCACCTGGGTGTAGTTAATCACCTGGGAGTAATGAATCATTTGGGTGTACTGAACCACCTGTGTGTAATGAATTACCTGGGTGTAATAAATTAGCTGGGTGTAATAGAGCAACTGGGTGTAATGTATCACCTGTGTGTAATAAATCACCTGAGTGTAATGAATCACCTGGGTGTAATGAATCACCTGGGTGTAATGAATCACCTCGGCATATTTCATCACCTGGGTGTAATGAAACACCTGGGTTTAATCAATCACCTGGGTGTAATGAATCACCTGGTTGTAATGAACCACCTTTGCATCATGAATCAGCTGGGTATAATGAATCACCTGAGTGTAATGGCTCACCTGGTTTTAATGAAACACCTGGGTGTAATGCATCACCTGTGTAAGGAATCAACTGGGTGTAATGAATCACTTGGGCATCATGAATCTCCTGGTTGTAATGAACCACCATGTTGTAATGAATCCACTGGGTGCAATGAATCAGTAGCGTGCAATGAACAACTTAGATGTAATGAAACACCTGGGTGTAGTGGATCACCAGGGTGTAATGAACCACCTGGCTGTAATAAATGACCTGAGTCTAATGAACCACATGTGTGTTATCAGTCAACTGAGTTTAATGAAACAACCAGGTGCATGAATCGCCTGAGTGTAATGAACCACCGAGTTGTAATGAATCACCTGGGCATCATGAATCACCTGGTTTTAATGAATCACCTGGGTGTAATGAATCACCTGGGTGTAATGAACCACCTGGGTGCAATGATTCACCTGGGTGTAATGAACCACCAGGGAATAATGAATCACCTGGGTGTAATGAATCACGTGGGTTTACGGAATCCCCTTGGCATATTGAATCACCTGGGTGTAATGAATCATCTGGGAGTAGTGAGTCACATGGGTTTAATGAATCATCTCGGAAAAATGAATCAACTGGGCATATTGTATCACCTGTGTGTAATTAATCACCTGGTTGTAATGAACCAACTGGGTGTAATGATCCACCTGGGTGGAATGAATCAACTCAGTGTGTTGAATCACCTGGGCATAATTAATCACCTGTGTGTAATGAATCTCCTGGGTGTATTAATTCACCTCATTATAATGAATCATTGGGCATAATGAGACACTTGGGCATCATGAGTAACCTGGGTGTAATTAATCACCTGGGTGTATTGAATCACCTGAGTGTAATTAATCACCTGGGCATATTGAATAACCTGGATGTAAATAATGACCTGGGTGTAATCAATCACCTGGGTGTAATGAACCACCTGGGCATAATGAATCACATGGGTGTAATGAATCACCTGGGTGTAAATAATCACCTGTGTGTAATGAGTCACCAGGGTGTAATAAACCACCTGGGCATAATGAATCACGTGTGTGTAATGAATCACCTGGGTGTAATGAACAACCTGTGTTTAATGAATCACCTAGGCATATTCAATCATCTGGGTGTAAGGAACCACCTGGGTATAATAAATCACCTGGGTGTAATAAACAATCTGGGTGTAATGAATCACCTGGGCTTAATGAATCACCTGGGTCTATTGAATCACCTGGGTGTAATGAACCACCTGGGTGTAATGAGACACCTGGGTGTAATGAATCACCAGGGAATAATGAATCACCTGGGTGTAATGAACTACATTTGCATCATCAATCAGCTGGGTATAATGAATCACCTGAGTGTAATGGATCACCTGGTTTTAATGAATCACCTGGGTGTAATGCATCACCTGGGTGTAATGAAGCACCTGGGTGTAATGAAGCACCTGGGCATCATGAATCTCCAGGCTGTAATGAACCACCATGTTGTAATGAATCAACTGGGTGTAATGAATCAGCAGCGTGCAATGAACGACCTGGATGTAATGAAACACCTGGGTGTAATGAATCACCTGGGTGTAATGAACCACCTGGCTGTAATAAGTCACCTGAGTGTAAAGAATCACCTGGGTGTATAGAACCGCCTGGGTGTAATGAACCACATGTGTGTTATCAATCAACTTGGTTAAATGAAACACCTTGGTGTAATGAAACACCTGAGTGTAATGAATCACCTAGATGTAATGAATCACCTGGGCATCATCAAACACCTGGTTTTAATGAATCACCTGGGTGGAATGATTCACCTGGGTGTAATGAGTCACCTGGGTGTAATGAATCACCTGGGAATAATGAATCATGTGGGTGTAATGAATCACCTGGGCTTATTGATTCACCTGGGTGTAATGAATCACCTGGGTGTTATGAATCAACTGGGCATAATAAATCAGCTGGGCTTAAAGAAGCAACTGCGCATAATGAATCACCTGGGCATATTGAATCACCTGGGCATATTGAATCACCTGGGCATATTGAATCACCTGGGCACAATGAATCACCTGGGCATAAAGAATCACCTGGGCATATTGAATCACTTGGGCAAAATGAATCACCTGGGCATTAAGAGTCAACTGTGCATAATGAATCACCTGAGCATATTGAATCACCTGGGAGTAACGAATTACCTGGGCATCTTGAATCAGCTGGATGAAATGAATCACCTGGGTGTATTGAAGTACCTGGGCATAATGAATCAGCTGGGTGTAATGAATCACCTGGGCATAATGAATCACCTGGGTGTAATAAATCACCTAGGCATATTGATTCAGCCGGGTGTAATGAAGCACCTGGATGCAATGAATCACCTGAGTGTAATGAATTAACTGGGCATATTGAATCATCTTTGTGTAATGAATCACCTGGGCATAATAAATCAACTGGGTGTAATGAAACATTTGGGTGTAATGAATCACCTGGGCACCATGAATCACCTGGATGCAATGAATCACCTCGGTGTAATGAATCACCTGGGCATCATGAATCACCTGGTTGTAATGAATCACATGGGCATAATGAATCACCTGGGCATATTGAATCACCTGGGTGTAATGAATCATCTGGTTGTAATGAATCACCTGTGCATATTGAATCACCTGTGTGTAATGAAACACCTGCTTGTAATGCATCAGTTGGGAATAATGAATCACCTGCCTGTAATGAATCATCTGTGTGTATTGAATCACCTGGATATAATAAATCATCTGGGTGTGTTGAATCACCTGGGTGTAATAAATCACCTGGGTGTAATGAACCACTGGTTTGTAATGAATCACCTGGGCATAATGAATCACCTGGGTGTAAATAATCACCTGGGTGTAATGAGTCACCTAGGTGTAATGAACCACCTGGGCATAATGTATCACCTGGGTGTAATGAACAACCTGTGTTTAATGAATTAACTGGGCATATTCAATCATCTGGGTGTAAGGAATCACCTGGGAATAAGAAATCACCTGGGTGTAATGAACAACCTGGGTGTAATGAATCACCTTGGTGTAATGAATCAACAGGGTGTAATGAACAACCTGGGTGTAATGAATCAGCTGTGCATAATGAATCACCGGTGTGTAATGAACCACCTGGGTGTAATGAGACACCTGGGTGTAATGAACCACCTGGGTGTAATGAGGCACCTGGGTGTAATGAATCACCTGGGAATAATGAATCACCGGGGAATAATGAATCACCTGGGCATATTGAATCACCTGGGTGCAATGAATCTCCTGGGTGTAATGAATCACCTGGGCATATTGAATCACCTGTGTGTAATTCATCACCTCGTTGTAATGAACCACCTGGGTGTAATGAATCAACTGGGTGTAATGAATCACCTGTGCATAATGAATCACCGGTGTGTAATGAACCACCTGGGTGTAATGAGACACCTGGGTGTAATGAATCACCTGGGAATAATGAATCACCTGGGCATATTGAATCACCTGGGTGCAATGAATCTCCTGGGTGTAATGAATCACCTGGGCATAATGAATCACCTGTGTATAATTCATCACCTCGTTGTAATGAACCACCTGGGTGTAATGAATCAACTGGGTGTATTGAATCACCTGGGTGTAATTAATCACCTGGGAATAATGAATCATCTGTGTGTACTGAACCACCTGTGTGTAATGCATTACCTGGGTGTAATAAATTACCTGGGTGTAATAGAACAACTGGGTGTAATGTATCACCTGCGTGTAATAAATCGCCTGAGTGTAATGAATCACCTGCGTGTAATGAATCACCTGGGTGTAATGAATCAACTGGGTGTAATGAATCAGTAGCGTGCAATGAACGACCTAGATGTAATGAAACACCTGGGTATAATGAATCACCTGGGTGTAATGAACCACCTGGCTGTAATAAATCACCTGAGTGTAATGAATCACCTGGGCATATTGAATCACTTTGGTGTAATGAATCACATGGGCATATTAAATCACCTGCATGTAATGAATCATCTGGGCAAACTGAATCACCTGGGTGTAAATAATCACCTGGGTGTAATGAACCACTGGTGTGCAATTAATCACCTGGGCATAATGAATCACCTGGGTGTAAATCATCACCTGGGTGTAATGAATCACCTGGGTGTAATGAACAACCTGTGTTTAATCAATTAGCTGGGCATATGCAATCATCTGCGTGTAAGGAATCAACTGGGAATAATAAATCACCTGGGTGTAATGAACAACCTGGGTGTATTGAATCAACAGGGTGTGATGAAACACCTGGGTGTAATAAATCAGCTGTGCATAATGAATCACCAGTGTGTAATGAACAACCTGGGTGTAATGAGACACCTGGGTGCAATGAATCACCTGGGAATAATGAATCACCTGGGTGTAATGAATCACCTGGGTGTACTGAATCACCTGGGCATATTGAATCACCTGTGTGTAATTCATCACCTCGTTGTAATGAACCACCTGTGTGTAATGAATCAACTGGGTGTATTGATTCACCTGGGTGTAATTAATCACCTGGGAGTAATGAATCATCTGGGTGTACTGAACCACCTGTGTGTAATGAACTACCTGGGTGTAATAAATTACCTGGGTGTAACAGAGCAACTGGGTGTAATGTATCACCTGTGTGTAATAAATCACCTGAGTGTAATGAATCACCTGCGTGTAATGAATCACCTGGGCATAATGAATCACCTGGGTGTAATGTATCACCTCGGCATATTGCATCACCAGGGTGTAATGAAACACCTGGGTTTAATCAATCACCTGGGTGTAATGAATCACCTGGATGTAATCAACCACCTTTGCATCATGATTCGGCTGGGTATAATGAATCACCTGAGTGTAATGGATCACCTGGTTTTAATGAATCACCTGGGTGTAATGCATCACCTGGGTGTAAGGAATCACCTGGGTGTAATGAATCACCTGTGCATCAAGAATCTCCTGGTTGTAATGAACCACCATGTTGTAATGAATCAACTGGGTGTAATGAATCAGTAGCGTGCAATGAACGACCTAGATGTAATGAAACACGTGGGTGTAATGAACCACCTGGCAGTAATAAATCACCTGAGTGTAATGAATCACCTGGGCACATTGAATCTCCTGGGTGTAATGAACCACATGTGTGTTATCAATCAACTGGGTTTAATGAAACACCTAGGTGTAATGAATCACCTAGTTGTAATGAATCACCTGGGCATCATGAATCACCTGGTTTTAATGAATCACCTGGGTGTAATGAATCACCTGGGTGTAATGAACCACCTGGGTGTAATGATTCACCTGGGTGTAATGAACCACCTGGGAATAATGAATCACCTGGGTGTAATGAATCACATTGGATTAATGAATCACCTGGGCATATTGAATCACCTGGGTGTAATGAATCATCTGGGTGTAATGAGTCATGTGAGTTTAATGAATCACCTGGGAAAAATGAATCAACTGGGCATATTGAATCACCTGTGTGTAATTAATCACCTGGTTTTAATGACCACCTGAGTGTAATGATCCACCTGAGTATAATGAATCAACTCGGTGTGTTGAATCACCTGGGCATAATTAATCACCTGGGTGTAATGAATCACCTGGGTGTAATCAACCACCTTTGCATCATGATTCGGCTGGGTATAATGAATCACCTGAGTGTAATGGATCACCTGGTTTTAATGAATCACCTGGGTGTAATGCATCACCTGGGTGTAAGGAATCACCTGGGTGTAATGAATCACCTGTGCATCAAGAATCTCCTGGTTGTAATGAACCACCATGTTGTAATGAATCAACTGGGTGTAATGAATCAGTAGCGTGCAATGAACGACCTAGATGTAATGAAACACGTGGGTGTAATGAACCACCTGGCAGTAATAAATCACCTGAGTGTAATGAATCACCTGGGCACATTGAATCTCCTGGGTGTAATGAACCACATGTGTGTTATCAATCAACTGGGTTTAATGAAACACCTAGGTGTAATGAATCACCTAGTTGTAATGAATCACCTGGGCATCATGAATCACCTGGTTTTAATGAATCACCTGGGTGTAATGAATCACCTGGGTGTAATGAACCACCTGGGTGTAATGATTCACCTGGGTGTAATGAACCACCTGGGAATAATGAATCACCTGGGTGTAATGAATCACATTGGATTAATGAATCACCTGGGCATATTGAATCACCTGGGTGTAATGAATCATCTGGGTGTAATGAGTCATGTGAGTTTAATGAATCACCTGGGAAAAATGAATCAACTGGGCATATTGAATCACCTGTGTGTAATTAATCACCTGGTTTTAATGACCACCTGAGTGTAATGATCCACCTGAGTATAATGAATCAACTCGGTGTGTTGAATCACCTGGGCATAATTAATCACCTGGGTGTAATGAATCACCTGGGTGTATATTATCACCTGGGTGTAATGAGTCACCTGGGTGTAATGAACAACCTGTGTTTAATTAATCACCTGGGCATATTCAATCATCTGCGTGTAAGGAATCACCTGGGTATAATAAATCACCTGGGTGTAATAATCAATCTGGCTGTAATGATTCACCTGGGTTTAATGAATCACCTGGGCCTATTGAATCACCTGGGTGTAATGAATCAACAGGGTGTAATGAAACACCTGGGTGTAATGAATCAGCTGTGCATAATGAATCACCAGTGTGTATTGAACCAGCTGGGTGTAATGAGACACCTGGGTGTAATGAATCACCAGGGAATAATGAATCACCTGGGCGTAATGAATCACCTGGTTTTATTGAACCACCTGAGTATAATGAATTACCTGTGCACAATAAATCACTGGAGTGTAATGAACCAGCTGGGTGTAATGAGACAACTGGGTGCAATGAATCACCTGGGAATAATGAATCAACTGGGCATATTGAATCAGCTGTGTGTACTTCATCACCTGGCTGTAATGAACCACCTGGGTGTAATTAATCAACTGCATGTATTGAATCACCTGCGTGTAATGAATCATCTGGGAGTAATGAATCATCTGGGTGTAATGAACCACCTATGTGTAATGAATTACCTGGGTGTAATGAATCACCTGGGTTTAATCAATCACCTGGGTGTAATGAATCACCTGGGTGTAACGAATCACCTGGGCATATTGTATCACCTGGGTGTAATGAATCACCTGTGTGTAATGAATCACATGGGTGTAATGAAGAACCTGAGTGTAATGAATCAACCGGGTGTAATGAATCACCTGGGCATGTTGAATCGCCTGGGTGTGATGAAACACCTGGGTGTATTGAATCCCCTGGATGTAATTAATCACCTGGGCATAATGAATCATCTGGGCATAATGAATCACCTGGGTGTAATGAATCAACTGGGTGTAATGAATCACTTGGATGTAATGAATCACGTGGGTGTAATGAATAAACTGTGTAATGAATCACCTGGGTGTAATGAATAAAATGGGTGTATTGAACAACTTGGGTATAATGAACCACCTGGGTGTAATGAATACACTGTGTGTAGTGAATCACCTGGGTGTAATGAATCACCTGTGTCTATTGAATCACCTGGGTGCAATAAATCACCTGGGCATCATGGGTGTAATGAACCACCTGGATATAATGAACCAGCTGGGCATCATGTTTCATGTGGGAGTAATGAACCACCTGGGTGTACTGAACCAGCTGGGTGCAATGAATCACCTGTGCATCATGTATCACCTGAGTGTAATTAATCACCTGGGTGTAATGAATCACCTGGGTGCAATTAATCACCTAGGCATATTGAATCACCTGGGTGTAATGAATCACCTGGGCATATTGTATCACCTGTGTGTAATGAATCACCTGGGGATAATGAATCACCTGCGTGTAATGAATCAGCTGGGCATATTGTATCACCTGACTGTAATGAATAACCTGGTGTAATGAATCACCGGGGTGTAATGAATCACCTGGGCATATTGAATCACCTGGGCATAAAGAATCACCTGGGCATATTGAATCACTTTGGCAAAATGAATCACCTGGGCATTAAGAGTCAACTGTGCATAATGAATCACCTGGGCATATTGAATCACCTGGGAGTAACGAATTACCTGGGCATCTTGAATCAGCTGGATGAAATGAATCACCTGGGTGTATTGAAGTACCTGGGCATAATGAATCAGCTGGGTGTAATGAATCACCTGGGCATAATGAATCACCTGGGTGTAATAAATCACCTAGGCATATTGATTCAGCCGGGTGTAATGAAGCACCTGGATGCAATGAATCACCTGAGTGTAATGAATTAACTGGGCATATTGAATCATCTTTGTGTAATGAATCACCTGGGCATAATAAATCAACTGGGTGTAATGAAACATTTGGGTGTAATGAATCACCTGGGCACCATGAATCACCTGGATGCAATGAATCACCTCGGTGTAATGAATCACCTGGGCATCATGAATCACCTGGTTGTAATGAATCACATGGGCATAATGAATCACCTGGGCATATTGAATCACCTGGGTGTAATGAATCATCTGGTTGTAATGAATCACCTGTGCATATTGAATCACCTGTGTGTAATGAAACACCTGCTTGTAATGCATCAGTTGGGAATAATTAATCACCTGCCTGTAATGAATCATCTGTGTGTATTGAATCACCTGGATATAATAAATCATCTGGGTGTGTTGAATCACCTGGGTGTAATAAATCACCTGGGTGTAATGAACCACTGGTTTGTAATGAATCACCTGGGCATAATGAATCACCTGGGTGTAAATAATCACCTGGGTGTAATGAGTCACCTAGGTGTAATGAACCACCTGGGCATAATGTATCACCTGGGTGTAATGAACAACCTGTGTTTAATGAATTAACTGGGCATATTCAATCATCTGGGTGTAAGGAATCACCTGGGAATAAGAAATCACCTGGGTGTAATGAACAACCTGGGTGTAATGAATCACCTTGGTGTAATGAATCAACAGGGTGTAATGAACAACCTGGGTGTAATGAATCAGCTGTGCATAATGAATCACCGGTGTGTAATGAACCACCTGGGTGTAATGAGACACCTGGCTGTAATGAATCACCAGGGAATAATGAACCACCTGAGTGTAATGAATCACCTGTGCATAATGAATCACCGGTGTGTAATGAACCACCTGGGTGTAATGAGGCACCTGGGTGTAATGAATCACCTGGGAATAATGAATCACCGGGGAATAATGAATCACCTGGGCATATTGAATCACCTGGGCGCAATGAATCTCCTGGGTGTAATGAATCACCTGGGCATATTGAATCACCTGTGTGTAATTCATCACCTCGTTGTAATGAACCACCTGGGTGTAATGAATCAACTGGGTGTAATGAATCACCTGTGCATAATGAATCACCGGTGTGTAATGAACCACCTGGGTGTAATGAGACACCTGGGTGTAATGAATCACCTGGGAATAATGAATCACCTGGGCATATTGAATCACCTGGGTGCAATGAATCTCCTGGGTGTAATGAATCACCTGGGCATAATGAATCACCTGTGTATAATTCATCACCTCGTTGTAATGAACCACCTGGGTGTAATGAATCAACTGGGTGTATTGAATCACCTGGGTGTAATTAATCACCTGGGAATAATGAATCATCTGTGTGTACTGAACCACCTGTGTGTAATGCATTACCTGGGTGTAATAAATTACCTGGGTGTAATAGAACAACTGGGTGTAATGTATCACCTGCGTGTAATAAATCGCCTGAGTGTAATGAATCACCTGCGTGTAATGAATCACCTGGGTGTAATGAATCAACTGGGTGTAATGAATCAGTAGCGTGCAATGAACGACCTAGATGTAATGAAACACCTGGGTATAATGAATCACCTGGGTGTAATGAACCACCTGGCTGTAATAAATCACCTGAGTGTAATGAATCACCTGGGCATATTGAATCACTTTGGTGTAATGAATCACATGGGCATATTAAATCACCTGCATGTAATGAATCATCTGGGCAAACTGAATCACCTGGGTGTAAATAATCACCTGGGTGTAATGAACCACTGGTGTGCAATTAATCACCTGGGCATAATGAATCACCTGGGTGTAAATCATCACCTGGGTGTAATGAATCACCTGGGTGTAATGAACAACCTGTGTTTAATCAATTAGCTGGGCATATGCAATCATCTGCGTGTAAGGAATCAACTGGGAATAATAAATCACCTGGGTGTAATGAACAACCTGGGTGTATTGAATCAACAGGGTGTGATGAAACACCTGGGTGTAATAAATCAGCTGTGCATAATGAATCACCAGTGTGTAATGAACAACCTGGGTGTAATGAGACACCTGGGTGCAATGAATCACCTGGGAATAATGAATCACCTGGGTGTAATGAATCACCTGGGTGTAATGAATCACCTGGGTGTACTGAATCACCTGGGCATATTGAATCACCTGTGTGTAATTCATCACCTCGTTGTAATGAACCACCTGTGTGTAATGAATCAACTGGGTGTATTGATTCACCTGGGTGTAATTAATCACCTGGGAGTAATGAATCATCTGGGTGTACTGAACCACCTGTGTGTAATGAACTACCTGGGTGTAATAAATTACCTGGGTGTAACAGAGCAACTGGGTGTAATGATTCACCTGGGTTTAATGAATCACCTGGGCCTATTGAATCACCTGGGTGTAATGAATCAACAGGGTGTAATGAAACACCTGGGTGTAATGAATCAGCTGTGCATAATGAATCACCAGTGTGTATTGAACCAGCTGGGTGTAATGAGACACCTGGGTGTAATGAATCACCAGGGAATAATGAATCACCTGGGCGTAATGAATCACCTGGTTTTATTGAACCACCTGAGTATAATGAATTACCTGTGCACAATAAATCATTGGAGTGTAATGAACCAGCTGGGTGTAATGAGACAACTGGGTGTAATGAATCACCTGGGAATAATGAATCAACTGGGCATATTGAATCAGCTGTGTGTACTTCATCACCTGGCTGTAATGAACCACCTGGGTGTAATTAATCAACTGCATGTATTGAATCACCTGCGTGTAATTAATCATCTGGGAGTAATGAATCATCTGGGTGTAATGAACCACCTATGTGTAATGAATTACCTGGGTGTAATGAATCACCTGGGTTTAATCAATCACCTGGGTGTAATGAATCACCTGGGTGTAACGAATCACCTGGGCATATTGTATCACCTGGGTGTAATGAATCACCTGTGTGTAATGAATCACATGGGTGTAATGAAGAACCTGAGTGTAATGAATCAACCGGGTGTAATGAATCACCTGGGCATATTGAATCGCCTGGGTGTGATGAAACACCTGGGTGTATTGAATCCCCTGGATGTAATTAATCACCTGGGCATAATGAATCATCTGGGCATAATGAATCACCTGGGTGTAATGAATCAACTGGGTGTAATGAATCACTTGGATGTAATGAATCACGTGCGTGTAATGAATAAACTGTGTAATGAATCACCTGGGTGTAATGAATAAAATGGGTGTATTGAACAACTTGGGTATAATGAACCACCTGGGTGTAATGAATACACTGTGTGTAGTGAATCACCTGGGTGTAATGAATCACCTGTGTCTATTGAATCACCTGGGTGCAATAAATCACCTGGGCATCATGGGTGTAATGAACCACCTGGATATAATGAACCAGCTGGGCATCATGTTTCATGTGGGAGTAATGAACCACCTGGGTGTACTGAACCAGCTGGGTGCAATGAATCACCTGTGCATCATGTATCACCTGAGTGTAATTAATCACCTGGGTGTAATGAATCACCTGGGTGCAATTAATCACCTAGGCATATTGAATCACCTGGGTGTAATGAATCACCTGGGCATATTGTATCACCTGTGTGTAATGAATCACCTGGGGATAATGAATCACCTGCGTGTAATGAATCAGCTGGGCATATTGTATCACCTGACTGTAATGAATAACCTGATGTAATGAATCACCGGGGTGTAATGAATCACCTGGGCATATTGAATCACCTGGGCATAAAGAATCACCTGGGCATATTGAATCACTTGGGCAAAATGAATCACCTGGGCATTAAGAGTCAACTGTGCATAATGAATCACCTGGGCATATTGAATCACCTGGGAGTAACGAATTACCTGGGCATCTTGAATCAGCTGGATGAAATGAATCACCTGGGTGTATTGAAGTACCTGGGCATAATGAATCAGCTGGGTGTAATGAATCACCTGGGCATAATGAATCACCTGGGTGTAATAAATCACCTAGGCATATTGATTCAGCCGGGTGTAATGAAGCACCTGGATGCAATGAATCACCTGAGTGTAATGAATTAACTGGGCATATTGAATCATCTTTGTGTAATGAATCACCTGGGCATAATAAATCAACTGGGTGTAATGAAACATTTGGGTGTAATGAATCACCTGGGCACCATGAATCACCTGGATGCAATGAATCACCTCGGTGTAATGAATCACCTGGGCATCATGAATCACCTGGTTGTAATGAATCACATGGGCATAATGAATCACCTGGGCATATTGAATCACCTGGGTGTAATGAATCATCTGGTTGTAATGAATCACCTGTGCATATTGAATCACCTGTGTGTAATGAAACACCTGCTTGTAATGCATCAGTTGGGAATAATGAATCACCTGCCTGTAATGAATCATCTGTGTGTATTGAATCACCTGGATATAATAAATCATCTGGGTGTGTTGAATCACCTGGGTGTAATAAATCACCTGGGTGTAATGAACCACTGGTTTGTAATGAATCACCTGGGCATAATGAATCACCTGGGTGTAAATAATCACCTGGGTGTAATGAGTCACCTAGGTGTAATGAACCACCTGGGCATAATGTATCACCTGGGTGTAATGAACAACCTGTGTTTAATGAATTAACTGGGCATATTCAATCATCTGGGTGTAAGGAATCACCTGGGAATAAGAAATCACCTGGGTGTAATGAACAACCTGGGTGTAATGAATCACCTTGGTGTAATGAATCAACAGGGTGTAATGAACAACCTGGGTGTAATGAATCAGCTGTGCATAATGAATCACCGGTGTGTAATGAACCACCTGGGTGTAATGAGACACCTGGCTGTAATGAACCACCTGGGTGTAATGAACCACCTGAGTGTAATGAATCACCTGTGCATAATGAATCACCAGTGTGTAATGAACCACCTGGGTGTAATGAGGCACCTGGGTGTAATGAATCACCTGGGAATAATGAATCACCGGGGAATAATGAATCACCTGGGCATATTGAATCACCTGGGCGCAATGAATCTCCTGGGTGTAATGAATCACCTGGGCATATTGAATCACCTGTGTGTAATTCATCACCTCGTTGTAATGAACCACCTGGGTGTAATGAATCAACTGGGTGTAATGAATCACCTGTGCATAATGAATCACCGGTGTGTAATGAACCACCTGGGTGTAATGAGACACCTGGGTGTAATGAATCACCTGGGAATAATGAATCACCTGGGCATATTGAATCACCTGGGTGCAATGAATCTCCTGGGTGTAATGAATCACCTGAGCATAATGAATCACCTGTGTATAATTCATCACCTCGTTGTAATGAACCACCTGGGTGTAATGAATCAACTGGGTGTATTGAATCACCTGGGTGTAATTAATCACCTGGGAATAATGAATCATCTGTGTGTACTGAACCACCTGTGTGTAATGCATTACCTGGGTGTAATAAATTACCTGGGTGTAATAGAACAACTGGGTGTAATGTATCACCTGCGTGTAATAAATCGCCTGAGTGTAATGAATCACCTGCGTGTAATGAATCACCTGGGTGTAATGAATCAACTGGGTGTAATGAATCAGTAGCGTGCAATGAACGACCTAGATGTAATGAAACACCTGGGTATAATGAATCACCTGGCTGTAATAAATCACCTGAGTGTAATGAATCACCTGGGCATATTGAATCACTTTGGTGTAATGAATCACATGGGCATATTAAATCACCTGCATGTAATGAATCATCTGGGCAAACTGAATCACCTGGGTGTAAATAATCACCTGGGTGTAATGAACCACTGGTGTGCAATTAATCACCTGGGCATAATGAATCACCTGGGTGTAAATCATCACCTGGGTGTAATGAATCACCTGGGTGTAATGAACAACCTGTGTTTAATCAATTAGCTGGGCATATGCAATCATCTGCGTGTAAGGAATCAACTGGGAATAATAAATCACCTGGGTGTAATGAACAACCTGGGTGTATTGAATCAACAGGGTGTGATGAAACACCTGGGTGTAATAAATCAGCTGTGCATAATGAATCACCAGTGTGTAATGAACAACCTGGGTGTAATGAGACACCTGGGTGCAATGAATCACCTGGGAATAATGAATCACCTGGGTGTAATGAATCACCTGGGTGTACTGAATCACCTGGGCATATTGAATCACCTGTGTGTAATTCATCACCTCGTTGTAATGAACCACCTGTGTGTAATGAATCAACTGGGTGTATTGATTCACCTGGGTGTAATTAATCACCTGGGAGTAATGAATCATCTGGGTGTACTGAACCACCTGTGTGTAATGAACTACCTGGGTGTAATAAATTACCTGGGTGTAACAGAGCAACTGGGTGTAATGTATCACCTGTGTGTAATAAATCACCTGAGTGTAATGAATCACCTGCGTGTAATGAATCACCTGGGCATAATGAATCACCTGGGTGTAATGTATCACCTCGGCATATTGCATCACCAGGGTGTAATGAAACACCTGGGTTTAATCAATCACCTGGGTGTAATGAATCACCTGGATGTAATCAACCACCTTTGCATCATGATTCGGCTGGGTATAATGAATCACCTGAGTGTAATGGATCACCTGGTTTTAATGAATCACCTGGGTGTAATGCATCACCTGGGTGTAAGGAATCACCTGGGTGTAATGAATCACCTGTGCATCAAGAATCTCCTGGTTGTAATGAACCACCATGTTGTAATGAATCAACTGGGTGTAATGAATCAGTAGCGTGCAATGAACGACCTAGATGTAATGAAACACGTGGGTGTAATGAACCACCTGGCAGTAATAAATCACCTGAGTGTAATGAATCACCTGGGCACATTGAATCTCCTGGGTGTAATGAACCACATGTGTGTTATCAATCAACTGGGTTTAATGAAACACCTAGGTGTAATGAATCACCTGAGTGTAATGAATCACCTAGTTGTAATGAATCACCTGGGCATCATGAATCACCTGGTTTTAATGAATCACCTGGGTGTAATGAATCACCTGGGTGTAATGAACCACCTGGGTGTAATGATTCACCTGGGTGTAATGAACCACCTGGGAATAATGAATCACCTGGGTGTAATGAATCACATTGGATTAATGAATCACCTGGGCATATTGAATCACCTGGGTGTAATGAATCATCTGGGTGTAATGAGTCATGTGAGTTTAATGAATCACCTGGGAAAAATGAATCAACTGGGCATATTGAATCACCTGTGTGTAATTAATCACCTGGTTTTAATGACCACCTGAGTGTAATGATCCACCTGAGTATAATGAATCAACTCGGTGTGTTGAATCACCTGGGCATAATTAATCACCTGGGTGTAATGAATCACCTGGGTGTATATTATCACCTGGGTGTAATGAGTCACCTGGGTGTAATGAACAACCTGTGTTTAATTAATCACCTGGGCATATTCAATCATCTGCGTGTAAGGAATCACCTGGGTATAATAAATCACCTGGGTGTAATAATCAATCTGGCTGTAATGATTCACCTGGGTTTAATGAATCACCTGGGCCTATTGAATCACCTGGGTGTAATGAATCAACAGGGTGTAATGAAACACCTGGGTGTAATGAATCAGCTGTGCATAATGAATCACCAGTGTGTATTGAACCAGCTGGGTGTAATGAGACACCTGGGTGTAATGAATCACCAGGGAATAATGAATCACCTGGGCATAATGAATCACCTGGTTTTATTGAACCACCTGAGTATAATGAATTACCTGTGCACAATAAATCACTGGAGTGTAATGAACCAGCTGGGTGTAATGAGACAACTGGGTGTAATGAATCACCTGGGAATAATGAATCAACTGGGCATATTGAATCAGCTGTGTGTACTTCATCACCTGGCTGTAATGAACCACCTGGGTGTAATTAATCAACTGCATGTATTGAATCACCTGCGTGTAATGAATCATCTGGGAGTAATGAATCATCTGGGTGTAATGAACCACCTATGTGTAATGAATTACCTGGGTGTAATGAATCACCTGGGTTTAATCAATCACCTGGGTGTAATGAATCACCTGGGTGTAACGAATCACCTGGGCATATTGTATCACCTGGGTGTAATGAATCACCTGTGTGTAATGAATCACATGGGTGTAATGAAGAACCTGAGTGTAATGAATCAACCGGGTGTAATGAATCACCTGGGCATGTTGAATCGCCTGGGTGTGATGAAACACCTGGGTGTATTGAATCCCCTGGATGTAATTAATCACCTGGGCATAATGAATCATCTGGGCATAATGAATCACCTGGGTGTAATGAATCAACTGGGTGTAATGAATCACTTGGATGTAATGAATCACGTGGGTGTAATGAATAAACTGTGTAATGAATCACCTGGGTGTAATGAATAAAATGGGTGTATTGAACAACTTGGGTATAATGAACCACCTGGGTGTAATGAATACACTGTGTGTAGTGAATCACCTGGGTGTAATGAATCACCTGTGTCTATTGAATCACCTGGGTGCAATAAATCACCTGGGCATCATGGGTGTAATGAACCACCTGGATATAATGAACCAGCTGGGCATCATGTTTCATGTGGGAGTAATGAACCACCTGGGTGTACTGAACCAGCTGGGTGCAATGAATCACCTGTGCATCATGTATCACCTGAGTGTAATTAATCACCTGGGTGTAATGAATCACCTGGGTGCAATTAATCACCTAGGCATATCGAATCACCTGGGTGTAATGAATCACCTGGGCATATTGTATCACCTGGGTGTAATGAATCACCTGGGGATAATGAATCACCTGCGTGTAATGAATCAGCTGGGCATATTGTATCACCTGACTGTAATGAATAACCTGGTGTAATGAATCACCTAGGCATATTGAATCACCTGGGTGTAAATAATCACCTAGGTGTAATGAATCACCTGGGTGTAATGAACTACCTGGGCATATTGTATCACCTGAGCGTAATGAATAACCTGGGTGTAATGAATCACCTGGGCATATTGAATCAACTGGGTGTAATGAATCACCTGGGCATATTGAATCACCTGGGTGTAATGAATGACCTGGCTGTAATGAGTCACATGTGTGTAATGAATCACCTGGGACAAATGAATCATCTGGCAATATTGAATCACCTGTGCGTAATTAATCACCTGGTTGTAATGAACCACCTGGGTGCTGTAGTGTATGTGCCTTTAAGAGCCCCAGGTGTGCTGTGGTGCCGGTGATTGCCACTCGGGATATATAAGCCTGTGTATTGTGTATATCCGTTAGAACCCCCCCCCCAGACTTTGCTTAGTAAATACCTATGAACCAACTCCTGTCTTCAGTGTCTTTATCAACACACGGACACTACAGTGGCGACGAAGTGGAAACGGACTTACCTGCAATTCGGCAGCACCTCAAGGACATCAATCCCTCGGGCGTCCTGAAGACTCAAGGAAGTGAGAGAAGCTGTGGTTTCACCAGCTGGCCAAGCTGGTGGCAGGTACTGCGCTAATCCTTCCTGGGCATCAGGCTGGGGCTCCAGCGGCTGGCTCTACAGCTGAGACAGGCAGCGAAACCGGAGGCAAGCAATAATGGACTGGGAGGGAGCACTCGGGAGACGGCCGGCGCGGCAAGCAGGTCAGCGTTCAGACCTGGAGAGAAACTCGGGCGGGAACGAGTCTCCAATAGTAAATTAAAAAAATAAAACAAACAGAAACTGCAGTAAACAGCGTTGTCATCGGCAGCAGCGGCGGGAAAGCGCGGGAAGTGCCATATCTTTTCTACAGAAAAGAAAGAAAAGCGCGGGAAGCGCCATATCTTTTCTAAGATGCCTAATTCTGGCAATATTGATGTTTTTGATAACGAGATAGAGGATTGGACCACATATGTGGAAAGAGTGGAGGTATATTGCACCGCAAATGGAATAGAAGATGAAGGAAAAGCTTCAGTGCTTCTGGATCTAATGGGCGCAAAGACATACAAGCTGTTACGAAACTTAATCACTCCAGCCGAACCGATGGACAAGAATTTTGAGGAGATTGTTGATACCCTACACTGCCAATTCGAGGCAGGACTGGCAGATTCTCTGCGAGGCAAATTCATCTGCGATCCCCTAAGTGTAGAAACACAAAAAAAGGTATCTTCTGAGAAAAAGTTAACACTGGACAAGGCTTTCAGTGCAATAGGAGCTGCAGAGATACAGCAAAGGCCACAGGACTTCGGCACCCATGAAATGACACAGGGTTTCGAGAGATGTTATCGCTGCGGCAGATCCACCCATGACCAGAGGGACTGCTGGTTCAAGGAAAAAGCATGCAGACGATGCGGAAAGATGGGACGCATTCCACGTGTGTGCCGATCTGAAAACAAAAAATCCACTAACAGGAAAAGAATCAATAAGGAAAAGCACAGAAAGGTACAAATGATGACGGACAGTAGCTCCGAAGACCAGAAAAGTGATAGCGACTCCGGGAACAAGAGACTAAGCTCTCTCAAATTACATAATGTAAGTGCCAAAGAAGATTACCAGACCATTTGGGTTACCCTCACAATAGCAGGGTCCCCAGTTAAAATGGAGCTAGATACAGGATTAGCTCTAACCGTCATAAATCGACGGGATTACGAGCGGCTATTTCCGCATATACCTTTAAAAGACACATCCATTATCTTGAAAACATATACGGGGCAGAAAGTATACCCCAAAGGAAAAATAAGGGTGCCTGTTGTATACAACGGCAAGGAAATACAGAAGTTGTATTTATACGTTCTACAAGATGGTGGTCCACCGCTGTTGGGACGTGAATGGATCAGAAAAATACATTTAGACTGGCACTCCATTCAGGCACTTACGGTGACCAGTAAGGAAAAAAATGATGATGACGTCATACCTGAATGATTAAAAGACATCTTGGCCAACGCCAAGGAAGTATTTCAAGAGAAACTAGGAACCTTGAAAGGCATCACCGCCTCAGTAAAAGTGGAAGATGCAGCAATTCCCAAGTTTTTTAAGGCAAGACTGGTGCCATACGCAATTCGTTCAACAGTCGAGGCAGAGCTGGAGAATTTGGAAAAGGCAGGCGTATTATCTAAAATAGATTGGAGCGAGTGGGCAACACCCATCGTCCCAGTCATGAAGAAAGCATTGAAGAATGATAAATCTGAAGAAGAGAGAAAAGTTCGCATCTGTGGAGACTTCAAGGTGACTGTAAACCCGGTCCTTCACATGGTACAGTATCCTCTTCCGAGGATAGAAGGTATTTTCGCCTCACTATCCGGAGGGAAACGTTTCACCAAAATTGACTTGGCACAGGCATATCTACAGATGGAGGTTGAAGAGGCCTCTAAAAAAATATCTCACGATAAATACACACAAATGTCTGTACCAGTACAATCGACTGGTTTTCGGAGTAGCATCCGCTCCAGCTATCTGACAGAGAGCTATGGAGCAGTCCTCCAAGGGATTCCGGGGACTCAATGCTACCTAGACGACATCCTTGTAACAGGAGAAAACGACAATGAGCACCTTGCCAATTTAGAGCAGGTGCTCACTAGGCTGAGAGAACGGGGCCTACGAGCAAATCGCCCCAAGTGCGAATTTTTCCGAAATCAAATATATTGTGGCCACATAATAAATAAAGAAGGGTTGCATAAGTCACCTGAAACAATTGAGGCGGTCATAAAAGCCCCAGCACCTGAAAATGTTTCACAATTAAGGTCGTTCCTGGGATTAATAAATTACTATCATAAATTTTTACCGAACTTATCAACTCTTCTACACCCTCTTAATGAACTGCTACAAACAGGAGTAATTTGGAAATGGAACGAAGACTGCAAAAGTGCCTTCCATAAATGCAAAGACTTAATCACATCCAAAGAAGTTTTGGCTCATTACAACCCATCACTGCCAATCAGACTGGCGTGCGATGCATCCCCTTACGGCATAGGAGCAGTATTATCGCATAAATTCCCTGATGGCTCGGAACGGCCGATAGCTTTTGCGTCACGCTCATTGAACTCAGCTGAGCGTAACTATGCCCAAATCGACAGGGAAGCACTCAGCCTGGTATGGGGAGTAAAGAAATTCAACCATTACCTACACGGACAGAAATTTACCTTGTTGACTGACCATCAACCCCTCATCTCCATATTCAACCCTAAAAAGGGTGTTCCCATTATGACAGCACAAAGGCTACAGAGGTGGTCCCTTTTTCTAGGGGCACACCAATACAACATAGAATACAAAGGGTCAAAACAGCATGGGAATGCTGACGGTTTATCGCACCTACCGTTGCCAACGGTAGAAGAGGCACCTACAGTAGACCCAATGGAGATGTTCCACTCTACCATAGTGGAATGTCTACCAGTAACAAATTCTGCCATTGAAAGGGAAACAAGAAATGACCCGACTCTTTCACGGGTCTACGATTTAACAGTGAAGGGATGGCCAGCACATGGCGAACCACTGTTGCCAGCATTCTCGCAAAGAAGAGAACAGCTGTCAGTGTGCCGAGGAACCTTGATGTGTGGATCCAGAGTGGTGATTCCACCCAAACTCCAGGATAAAGTTCTAAAGGAGCTTCACGAGGGGCATCTGGGTGGAGTGAAAATGAAGAACCTAGCCAGGGCGTTTGTATGGTGGCCAGGTATCGACGGAGACATCGAAGAAATGACCAAGAGCTGCCTAGGATGCCAGAAGGTCCAAAACACTCCACCACAAGCCCCTCTACATCCATGGGAGTGGCCCTCATCTCCCTGGCAAAGGGTACACATCGACTTTGCTGGTCCATTTATGGACTCCAGGGCCTAGAAATTCATTGTAGCCACTTTTGGGGCAGTAAAGTCGGGCGGCCGCTAAAGTTTGCCCCCGGCGCAAAATCGAGACCACTTCTCCGATATTCATTAACTTCGCCCTAAGAGTTTGCTTGAGCACTAAAACTGGCGCTGCACGCCTCTCTTTAGGCGCTAAGCCGGAGGTGCTGAGCGAGAGCGCCGAGGCCGGGCGCAGCGCAGGTGCGGCCATCTCGTGATTGACAGCAGACACCCTGGCGCCGGCCAGCTCTTAAGGGGGAAGGGTCGACTTGGTCTGCTGCCACGCCCTGGATAGTGGAGCCCTCCAGCTAGGCCTGAACACTGCTGCTGGACCCAAATAGCGCCTGAAGCCATGCAGAAGGCCCGTGAACGAGCGCAGCGCTTCTCAGAGATTGATCTGAGTGTGCTGGTTGGTGCTGTGGAGAAGAGGCACCATATTTTGTACCCGGACAATGGCAGGAAGGCGCCGGTCCGCGTCTACCGGAGAGCCTGGAGGCATGTCGCCAGCAAGGTGTCAGCCAACAGCGAGGTCCCCAGGAGTGGTGTCCAATGCCGCAAAAAGTTTAATGACCTCACTCGGATTGTCAGGGTGAGTACCCTTTCCAGTGTCCTCCTCATCCTTGCATGTGCACCTCACATTATGGGCAAAGGGACCTGAAAGCCCTAATGGCCAGCCCTCATCCAGCAGCTATGGGACAGGCATGAACATCAATTGCACATTCTGCACTTAACACTCTGGCCAAGCTATTCCACCATGGGAGGCAGTGCACACAAGATCAGGGCTACACACTGGCCAGGCTATTCCACCATGGGAGGCAGTGTACACAAGATCAGGGCGGCACACTGGCCAGGCTATTCCACCATGGGAGGCAGTGCACACAAGATCAGGGCTACACACTGGCCAGGCTATTCCACCATGGGAGGCAGTGCACACAAGATCAGGGCGACACACTGGCCAGGCTATTCCACCATGGGAGGCAGTGCACACAAGATCAGGGCTACACACTGTACTTAGAGGCCGTCCTTTCTCTTGCAGGCCAAGCTGGCCAATAATAAGAAGAGCCGGACTGCGACCGGGGGAGGCCGACCCCAGATCCAGCCGCTCACCGAGCTGCAACATCACGTGGAGCGCATCATGGGTGGCCGGGTGATTGGCCCCGTTGCATGTGGAGATGCCGACCCTGTTCTGGGCACCAATGGTAAGGACATCACCTTTTGGACCTCTCTCGTCCCACTTGCGCATCAGATCTACATCCTTTGCCACTGTCCGACCAATGCGCTGAATGCCACCACTCATGCATCCCTCGCTGACGCCCTCTCCTCACTCTAAAGCTACTCTTGTGCCTTCCTGCTTTCAGATGGTGAGGAGGAGGTCCCTGAACTTGCCAGTGACAGCCCCTCAGAAGAGGAGGAGGAGGAGGAGCAAGAGGAAGGCGGCCCATCAGGGGAACCCTCAGCCGCGGCAACCCATGCGAATGTAGGGGACACGTCTTCCCTGGAGGGGAGTGTGGCGGAAGTGTTGGAGGGGAGGGGAGCTCATGGGACCTGTGGCCTGCAGAAACGCGGGAGGGGGGTGGAAGCTCAGCGGCCTTCTCCCCAGAGGGGGGAAGGGTCGGAGGGGAGTCCAATTGCTGGGCCCAGCGGCGTCCAGCAACGCAGGAAGGGTCGGCCAGCTCGGCGGCCTTCTCCCCAGAGGGAGAGTCCGGCCTCCAGTCCGGAGATGGTCTTCGCCGAGGAGATGGAACGCCTCGAGGACTTGTCTGCGGACTCGGAGCGCCGGCACACGGAGCTCATGGGGGTAGTGGCACGGTTGCCTGAGGCCATCAAGTCCCTCTCTCGGAGTGTGACCGATGTCGGGGCCTCACAGGCCATCAGTTTGGCGGAATTCGGGGCAGAGCAGGCAGCGAGTCGGGCGGGATTCGGGGCAGCTCAGGCAGCGAGTGGGCAGCTGATCAGTGGTGCCGTGCAGTCACTGGGTGCTCTGATGAGGTCACTGAACAGGTCAACACGGGCACTCACTGCTGCCACACTCGCTGTGTCAGCCAGGCATCGCCAGGGCACCCGGCGCGCTGCAGCAGCACAGCGGTCTGTCCCTCGGCAGATTGGTGCGCATGCTGCAGTGCTGGCCCGGGCGAGTGCCAGTGTCTCAGGCGACCAGCGAGCGCCTGCCATCCGCCAGCTTGCCCCCATTCCTCCAGCCGCCACTGCCACTCCCCCAGTGGAGCTGCCAGGAGCTGCTGCAGCGACTGATGCTGGCCAGCCACAGCTGCAGCATTCAACAGCCGCCCGCTCGACGGCCAGACCTCGACTAGGCCGACCCCCAAGGGCATCTGCCGTCACGACATGTGCCCCTCTGGAGCCTGCCCCCAGCCTTGCAGCAGCCAATGGCCTTACTTTGAGGAGGAGCAGCAGGGCGGGCAGGGGCCACACAAAGATGGCCAAGGCATCGCCCTAGCGGGCCAAAAAGTCGAATGTGTGGCCAGTTGTGTTTGTTTCTTGAGGCCGAGAATTGGATGTTTGTTTTTTGAGGCCGAGAATTGGATGTTTGTTTTTTGAGGCCGAGAATTGGATGTTTGTTTTTTGAAGGCCGAGAATTGGATGTTTGTTTTTTGAAGGCCGAGGATGTGATGTTTGTTTTTTACGAAGGCCGAGGATGACGGCCATTTTAGTTGCCCTGTTTTGTTAATCCTCTCCAGGTTGTGGGAGCGAGTAATGTGTTTGAGTGTTTTTTGGGGGTTTCGTCTGTTTTTGGTTTTCATGTGGGAAGGGCCCTGAGTTTGTACAATAAAGCATTTTATTTATTAACATTGTCCATGTTTGATCTTTGAAGTGTTTGTTGCCTTAACCGGCTGAGGGCTTGCGGAACGGCTGCAATCATGTTCTTTCATTGGCACAAGCCATTCCCTGACAGGGGGCCTAGAAGTGACGTTCAATAAGCCGCCGACGGGCGGCCCTTGGACCTTCTGCCTCCCTCCTGGGCTGGTACTCCTCGTCCTCCTCCTCCTCATGCTCCTCCTGCTCCTCCTCCTGAGGTGGTGGTCCAACGTGAGGTGGCAGTGCCTGAGTCCTGCGGATAGCCAGGTTGTGCAGCATGCAGCAAACGACGACGAATTGGGAGACTCGCTCCTACGAATACTGGAGGGCTCCCCCGGAGCGATCGAGACAGCGGAACCGTCGCTTGAGGACGCCGATTGTTTGTTCTATGATGTTCCTAGTTGCTTGATGGCTCTCGTTGTATTCCTCTTCAGCAGGGGTCGTGGGCGCGCGGAGCGGGGTCATGAGCCAGGTACACAAAGGATAGCCTTTGTCTCCGATAAGCCATCCTCTTGGGTGAGGCTGTGCCTGGAACATGTCAGCCACAGTTGTCTGTCGCAGGATAAAGGCATCGTGGCTGCTGCCTGGAAAGCGGGCATTGACAGCTAGGATGCGCTGCCTGTGGTCACACACCAGCTGTACGTTGAGGGAATGGTAGCCCTTCCGGTTGCGGTAATCCTCGGCATGCTCCAGAGGTGCCCGCAAAGCCACATGCGTGCAGTCAATGGCGCCCTGCACCATGGGGAAGCCTGCTATTCTTGCAAATCCCACTGCACGCTGCTGCTGCTTGTCCAGGGTCATGGGGAAGGAGATGAATTGATGTCTCCTTCTGAAAAGGGCATCGGTCACCTGGCGGATGCAGCAATGCACGGCGAACTGGGAGATGTTAGCGATGTCCCCAGCAGCGGATTGGAAGGAGCCGGTGGCATAGAAGTTGAGAGCCACCGTCACCTTCACTGCCACCGACAGAGACGTCCTGCGCATCAGCTGTGGCTGCAGATCTCTGTGAAGCAGCTGGCAGATGTCTGCAACCACCTCCCTTCTGAATCGCAGCCTCCTAACACACATCGCGGCAGACATGGTCAGATAGGAGGACTGCTGGCGGTATACCCTGGGTGGGTAAGGCCTCAGTTGGCGACGCCTGTTGCCCCCTCTGCGTCTAGCCAGGGCTGCCACTCTCTCACGGCGTCTGTAAGCCCTTCTGGCATAAGGCTGAAAGTCAGCGTTGGCACCCAATGCAGCCCCCATTATATGCTGGCAAACACTGAGCTCTCAATGAAGGCAAAAATAATTGCTAAGCTCTGGCCTGAGCCAAAAATACCTGTCCTAGTGTTGGTCCAAACCAGTAAGCTCTCCTCCTTGGTCTCTCTCCAAAAAACCGTTGCACAAGAGTGAATGCTGCAAAATGGCTGGCCTTTATAGTGCAGGGTAAATGCCCTTTAATTAGCGCTCCCCGCGGCCCGCCTCGGCTGTGTACCGTTCCACTTCACAGTCGTTAGGGCCGCCCGTCGCACAATGGGCCGGCGCGAGTGAAGTTCCGGTTCGGGGCGCACAAAGGGTGTTGCACGACGAAATGACGTCATGATCTGCGCGCGCAGCAGGGCGCGCGCTAAGACTTTGCGCCGGCGCTAAATGTGTACTGAAGTTGGGGCGAGGCGCAGATCGCGCTGCGCCTGGGCGCTAAGCGCCTAGCGCTCGAGATCTACTCCTCCTAAGGCGCTAACGGCTGGCGCGCCCAACTGAATTTCTAGGTCAATGTTTTTAATCGTGGTTGATGCACACTCCAAGTGGCCGGAGGTAATAAAGATGTCCTCCACCACCACGGAAAAAACCATCACAGTATTAAGGACCATATTTGCCAGGAATGGGCTGCCGGAACAGATCTGTTCTGATAATGGACCGCAATTTGTGTCCGAACAATTCAGAAAGATCTTAAAAAACAATGGGGTTAAGCACTACACGTCTGCCCCATACCATCCCGCCACCAATGGATTGGCTGAAAGGTTTGTCCAGACCTTCAAGAAGGCCATAAAGGCCATGGGTAATGAAGACATAAAACTACAGCACAAGGTGGATAACTTCTTATTCGCATACAGGAATGCAACACATATGGTTACCAACCAAACTCCCGCCATGATGTTCTTCAATAGAAACCTAAGATGCCGGCTGGATTTGGTCAAGCCCAATATCAGAAGGGACGTGGAGAACCGGCAGTTTCAAGGCATGAATGAAAGGCCAACTAGAACCTTCCAGATAGGTCAGCAAGTTTTGGCCCGGGACTACCATACCGAGAAATGGCAGCCTGGAACTATCTGCACACGACTAGGACCACTGATGTATACCGTGGACATCGGAGAAAGCATAATAAGGCGCCATGCTGACCAAATCATAAAGTCATCCGAAAAGGGACAACCTACACCACAACTCTATACATCTAACGATGAAGTAGAGATACCCATATCTACCTCCGATCCAGTGATACTGGAACCTGATGAACCCGACACTGGCATTCAAGCCGAATCAGCCTTGCCAGAAGAACCTACTACACCACCAGAAACTACTTCACCCCCGAGGCGTTATCCGGACCGAGTCAGGAAACCTCCTGAGAGCCTTACTTATAATTAACTAACTACAGCAATGTATATTATTTTGCATATAATATGTAATTAATAATTACTTAAAATATGATGTACTTGTTAGCTAAAAGGGGAGGAATTGTAGTGTATGTGCCTTTAAGAGCCCCAGGTGTGCTGTGGTGCCGGTGATTGCCACTCGGGCTATATAAGCCTGTGTATTGTGTATATCCGTTAGAAACCCCCCCCCCCCCCAGACTTTGCTTAGTAAATACCTATGAACCAACTCCTGTCTTCAGTGTCTTTATCAATACACGGACACTACAGGTACATTGAATCACCTGGGTGTAATGAATCACGTGGGTGTAATGAGTCACCTGCGTGTAATGAACAACCTGGGTGCAATGAATCACCTGGGTGTAATGAATCACCAGGGTGTAATGAACAACTTGGGTGTAATGAATCAGCTGTGCATAATGAATCACCGGTGTGTAATGAACCACCTGGGTGTAATGAGACACCTGGGTGTAATGAATCACCACGGAATAATGAACCACCTGAGTGTAATGAATCACCTGTGCATAATGAATCACCGGTGTGTAATGAACCACCTGGGTGTAATGAGACACCTGGGTGTAATGAATCACCTGGGTGTAATGAATCACCTGGGCATATTGAATCACCTGTGTGTAATGACTCTCCTGGGTGTAATGAATCACATGGGCATATTGAATCACATGTGTGTAATTCATCACCTCGTTGTAATGAACCACCTGGGTGTAATGAATCAACTGGGTATATTGAATCACCTGGGTGTAATTAATCACCTGGGAATAATGAATCATCTGGATGTACTGAACCACCTGTGTGTAATGCAATACCTGTGTGTAATAAATTACCTGAGTGTAATAGAACAACTGGGTGTAATGTATCACCTGTATGTATTAATCACCTGAGTGTAATGAATCACCTGCGTGTAATGAATCACCTGGGTGTAATGAATCAACTGGGTGTAATGAATCAGTAGCGTGCAATGAACGACCTAGATGTAATGAAACACCTGGGAATAGTGAATCACCTGGGTGTAATGAAACACCTGGGTTTAATCAATCACCTGGGTGTAATGAACCACCTGGATATAATCAACCACCTTTGCATCATGAGTCAGCTGGGTATAATGAATCACCTGAGTGTAATAGATCACCTGGTTTTAATGAATCATCTGGGTGTAATGCATCACCTGGGTGTAAGGAATCACCTGGGTGCAATGAATCACCTGGGCATCAAGAATCTCCTGGTTGTAATGAACCACCATGTTGCAATGAATCAACTGGGTGTAATGAATCAGTAGCGTGCAATGAACGACATAGATGTAATGAAACACCTGGGTGTAATGAACCACCTGGCTGTAATAAATCACCTGAGTGTAATGAATCACCTGGGCATATAGAACCACCTGGGTGTAATGAACCACATGTGTGTTAATGAAACACCTAGGTGTAATGAATCACCTGAGTGTAATGAATCACCTAGTTGTAAAGTATCACCTGGGCATCATCAATCACCTGGTTTTAATGAATCACCTGGGTGTAATGAATCACCTGGGTGTAATGAGTCACCTGGGTGTAATGAATCACCTGGGAATAATGAATCACGTGGGTTTAATGAATCACCTGTGTAAATTGAATCACCTGGGTATAATGAATCATCTGGGTGTAATGAGTCACGTGGGTTTAATGAATCAACAATGTTTTATTGAATCCCCTGTGTGTAATGGACCACCTGGGCATAATCAATCACCTGAGTGTAATGAATCAACTGGGTGTAATGAATCACCTGGGAAAAATGAATCACCTGGCAATATTGAATCACCTGTGTGTAATGAATCACCTGGGTGTAATAAAGCACCTGGGTGTAATAAATCACCTGGGTGTGTGGAACCACCTGGGCATAATGAATCACCTGTGTGTAATGAATCTCGTGGGTGTAATGAATCACCTGGGTGTAATGAATCACGGATTTTAATAAATCACCTGGGTGTAATGAACCACCGGTGTGTACTGAATCACCTGGTTGTAATGAATCACCTAGGAATAAAGAATCACCTGGGCATATTCAATCACCTTGGTGTAATGATTCACTTGGGAAAAATGAATCAACTGGGCATATTGAATCAACTGTGTGTAATTAATCATCTGGTTGCAAAGAACCACAGGGGTGTAATGAATCACCTGGGCATATGCAATAACCTGGGCATAATGAACCACCTGGGTGTAATGAATCACCTGGGCATATTGAAACTCCTGGGCATCATGAATCACCTGGGTGTAATGAATCACCTGAGTATAATAAATAACCTGGGTGTAATGAACAATCTGGGTGTAATGAATCACCTGGGCCTATTGAAACTCCTGGGCATCATGAATCACCTGGGTGTAATGAATCAACTGGGTGTAATGAATCACCTGGGTGTAATGAATCAACTTGTTTTATTGAATCCCCTGTGTGTAATGAACCACCTGGGCATATTCAATCACCTGAGCGTAATGAATCAACTGGGTGTAATGAATCACCTGGGTGTAATGAATCAACTGGTTTTATTGAATCAACTGGGTGTAATGAATCACCTGGGTGTAATGAATCACCTGGGTGTAATGAACCACCTGTGTGTAATGAATCACCTGGGGGTAATGAATCACGTGGGTGTATTGA
This sequence comes from Somniosus microcephalus, assembly GCF_052327205.1. NCBI lineage: Eukaryota > Metazoa > Chordata > Chondrichthyes > Squaliformes > Somniosidae > Somniosus > Somniosus microcephalus. Next base: position 134,319,971 of record NC_140988.1, read on the forward strand.
ATCACCTGGACTTAATGAATCACCTGAGTGTAATGAATCACCTAGTCATAATAAATCACCTGGGCACCAGGAATCACCTTGGTTTAATGAATCACCTGGGTGTAATAAACCACCTCTGCACAATGAGTCACCTGGGCATAATGAGTCACCTGAGTGTAATGAATCTCCTGCGAATAATGAATCACCTGGGTGTAATGAATCACATGGGTGTAATGAGTCACCTGCGTGTAATGAATCACCTGGGTGTAATGAATCAGCTGGGCATATTGAATCACCTGGGTGTAATGAATCACCTGGGCATATTGAATCACCTGGGTGTAATGAATCACCTGGCTGCAATGAGTCACATGGGTGTAATTACTCACTTGGTACAAATGAATCATTTGGCAAATATGAATCACCTGTGCATAATTAATCACCTGGTTGTAATGAACCACCTGGGTGCAATGAATCACCTGGGTGTAATGAATCACATGGGTGTAATGAGTCACCTGCATATAATGAGCCACCTGGGTGTAATGAATCACCTAGTCATAATGAATCACCTGGGCATCATCAATCACCTACTTTTAATGCATCACCTGGGTGTAATGAATCACCTTGGCATATTGAATCACCTGGGTGTAATGAATCACCTGGGGGTGATGAGTCACATGGGTGCAATGAATCACCTGGGACAAATGAATCATCTGGCAATACTGAATCACCTGTGTGTAATTAATCACCTGGTTGTAATGAACAACCTGGATGTAATGAATCACCTGGGTGTAATAAATCAACTGGGTGTGTTGAATTACCTGGGTATAATGAATCACTGGTGTGTAATGAATCTTCTCTGTGTATTGAATTCCCTGGGAGCATTGAATCACCAGGGTGTAATGATTCACCTGGGTGTAATGAATCACCCGGGTGTAATGAATCACCTGGGTGTAATACATAGATACATAGATACATAGAAGATAGGAGCAGGAGTAGGCCATTCGGCCCTTCGTGCCTGCTCCGCCATTTAATGAGATCATGGCTGATCCTTTAATTCAGTATCCCGTCCCCGCCTTCTCTCCGTAACCCTTAACCCCTTTTGCCCGTAGAAATATATCTAATTCCCTCTTAAATATATTTAATGAGCTGGCGTACACTGCCCTCTGTGGCAATGAGTTCCACAGGTTCACCACTCTCTGAGTGAAGAAATTCCCCCTCATCTCTGCCCTAAATGGTTTAGCCCTTATCCTTAAATTATGTCCTCTAGTTCTGTTTTCACCCGCCAAGGGAAACATTCCTTCTGCATCCAGTCTGTCTAGACCTGTCAGAATTTTATACACTTCTATGAGGTCCCCTCTCAATCTTCTAAACTCCAGTGTGTACATCCCTAAACTACATAGTCTCTCCTCATAGGTCATTCCCGCCATTCCTGGTATCAGCCTGGTGAATCGCCGCTGCACCCCCTCCATGGCAAGAACATCCTTCCTCAGATGAGGCGACCAAAACTGTACACAGTACTCGAGGTGTGGTCTCACCAGTGCCCTGTACAGCTGCAGCAAGGTATCCCTGTTCCTGTATTCTAACCCTTTTGCTATGAAGGCCAGCATACCGTTTGCCTTCTTGACCGCCTGTTGCACCTGCATGCTCGCCTTCAGTGACTGGTGTACAAGAACACCCAGGTCTCTCTGTACTTCCCCCTCTCCCAATCTATTGCCATTTAAATAATAATTTGCCCTCCCGTTCCTGCACCCAAGGTGGATAACTTCGCACTTGTCCACATTATAGTGCATCTGCCATTTATCCGCCCAATCGCCCAGTCTGTCCAAATCGCTCTGGAGCTTCCTGGTCTCTTCCTCTGAGCCCACCCCACCTCCTAGTTTAGTGTCGTCTGCAAATTTGGAAATGCTGCATCCGACTCCCTGATCCAGGTCATTAATGTAAATTGTGAACAGCTGGGGGCCCAGGACAGATCCCTGTGGTACCCCACTTGTTACTGCCTGCCATTCAGAAAATGAGCCGTTTATTCCAACTCTCTGTTTTCTATCTGACAGCCAGTTCCCTATCCACGCCAAAACTTTCCCCTTTATCCCATGAGCCTCAATTTTCCATGCTAATCTTTTATGTGGGACCTTATCGAAGGCCTTTTGGAAGTCCAGGTACACCACATCTACTGGCTCTCCCCCATCTATTCTACCAGTTACTCCCTCAAAAAATTCCAATAGATTAGTCAAGCACGATTTACCCTTTGTAAATCCATGTTGACTCTGTCCTATCCTGTCCCCATTTGCTAAGTGCTCCGCTATTTCATCCTTAATGATGGACTCCAGCATTTTGCCCACAACTGATGTAAGGCTTACAGGTCTGTAATTACCTGCTTTTTCCCTACCCCCCTTTTTGAATAGTGGGGTAACGTTAGCTACCCTCCAATCCATCGGCACTGTTCCCGAGTCTAATGAATTCTGAAAAATCATCCTTAGTGCATCCGCTATCTCTAGGGCCACCTCCTTCAGTACCCTAGGATGCATGTTATCAGGCCCTGGGGATTTGTCCACCTTCAATCCCTTTAGCTTCCTTAACACCATATTCTTAGAGATATTGATTTGCGTCAGTTCCTCCTTTGCCAATGTCCCTATTTTTCCCGATATCCCAATGAATCACTGATTTTAATAAATCACCTGGGAGTAATGAATGACCAGCGTGTACTGAATCACCTGGGTGTAATGAGTCACCTCGGCAAATTCAATCACCTGAGCCTCATGAACCACCTGGGTGTAATGAGTCACCTGGGTGTAATGAATTGCCTAGGAATAATGAATCACCTGAGGATATTGAATCACCTGTGCATAATTAATCACCTGGTTGTATTGAACGACCTGGATGTAATGAATCACCTGGCTGTAATGAACCACCTGGGTGTAATGAATTAACTGGGATTATTGAATCACCTGGGCATAATACATCACCTGGGCATATTGAATCACCAGGATATAATGAATCACCTGGGTGTAATGAACAATCTGGGTGCAATGAACCACCGGGGTGTAATGAATCACCTGGGCATATTCAATAACCTGGGCATAATGAATCAAGTGGGTGTAATGAATCACCTGAGTGTAATGAATCAACTGGTATTATTGAATCACCTGTGTTTCATGAACCACCTGGGCATATTCAATCACCTGAGAGTAATGAATCAACTGAGTGTAATGAATCACCTGGGAATAATGAATCACCTGGGTGTAATGAATCACCTGGTTTTATTGAACCACCTGAGTATAATGAATTACCTGTGCACAATAAATCACCGGAGTGCAATGAACCAGCTGGGTTTAATGAGACAACTGGGTGTAATGAATCACCTGGGAATAATGAATCAACTGGGCATATTGAATCACCTGTGTGTACTTCATCACCTGGCTATAATGAACCACCTGGGTGTAATGAATCAACTGCGTGTATTGAATTACCTGCGTGTAATTAATCAGCTGGGAGTAATGAATCATCTGGGTGTAAAGAACCTCCTATGTGTAATGCATTACCTGGGTGTAATGAATCACCTGGGTGTAGTGAACCACCTTTGCATCATGAATCAGCTGGGTATAATGAATCACCTGAGTGTAATGGATCACCTGGTTTTAATGAATCACCTGGGTGTAATGCATCACCTGGGTATAATGAATCACCTGGGTGTAATGAATCATCAGGGCATCATGAATCTCCAGGTTGTAATGAACCACCATGTTGTAATGAATCAGGTGGGTGTAATGAATCAGCAGCGTGCAATGAACGACCTGGATGTAATGAAACACCTGGCTGTAATGAACCACCTGGCTGTAATAAATCACCTGAGTGTAATGAATCACCTGGGCATATAGAACCACCTGGGTGTAATGAACCACATGTGTGTTAATGAAACACCTAGGTGTAATGAATCACCTGAGTGTAATGAATCACCTAGTTGTAAAGTATCACCTGGGCATCATCAATCACCTGGTTTTAATGAATCACCTGGGTGTAATGAATCACCTGGGTGTAATGAGTCACCTGGGTGTAATGAATCACCTGGGAATAATGAATCATGTGGGTTTAATGAATCACCTGTGTAAATTGAATCACCTGGGTATAATGAATCATCTGGGTGTAATGAGTCACGTGGGTTTAATGAATCAACAATGTTTTATTGAATCCCCTGTGTGTAATGGACCACCTGGGCATAATCAATCACCTGAGCGTAATGAATCAACTGGGTGTAATGAATCACCTGGGAAAAATGAATCACCTGGCAATATTGAATCACCTGTGTGTAATGAATCACCTGGGTGTAATAAAGCACCTGGGTGTAATAAATCACCTGGGTGTGTGGAATCACCTGGGCATAATGAATCACCTGTGTGTAATGAATCTCGTGGGTGTAATGAATCACCTGGGTGTAATGAATCACGGATTTTAATAAATCACCTGGGTGTAATGAACCACCGGTGTGTACTGAATCACCTGGTTGTAATGAATCACCTAGGAATAAAGAATCACCTGGGCATATTCAATCGCCTTGGTGTAATGATTCACTTGGGAAAAATGAATCAACTGGGCATATTGAATCAACTGTGTGTAATTAATCATCTGGTTGCAAAGAACCACAGGGGTGTAATGAATCACCTGGGCATATGCAATAACCTGGGCATAATGAACCACCTGGGTGTAATGAATCACCTGGGCATATTCAGTCATCTGGGCATAATGAATCACCTGAGTATAATAAATAACCTGGGTGTAATGAACAATCTGGGTGTAATGAATCACCTGGGCCTATTGAAACTCCTGGGCATCATGAATCACCTGGGTGTAATGAATCAACTGGGTGTAATGAATCACCTGGGTGTAATGAATCAACTTGTTTTATTGAATCCCCTGTGTGTAATGAACCACCTGGGCATATTCAATCACCTGAGCGTAATGAATCAACTGGGTGTAATGAATCACCTGGGTGTAATGAATCAACTGGTTTTATTGGATCAACTGGGTGTAATGAATCACCTGGGTGTAATGAATCACCTGGGTGTAATGAACCACCTGTGTATAATGAATCACCTGGGAGTAATGAATCACCTCGGTGTATTGAATCACCTGGACATAATGAATCACCTGAGTGTAATGAATCACCTAGTCATAATAAATCACCTGGGCACCAGGAATCACCTTGGTTTAATGAATCACCTGGGTGTAATAAACCACCTCTGCATAATGAGTCACCTGGGCATAATGAGTCACCTGAGTGTAATGAATCTCCTGCGAATAATGAATCACCTGGGTGTAATGAACCACCTGGGTGCAATGAATCACCTGGGTGTAATGAATCACATGGGTGTAATGAGTCACCTGCGTGTAATGACTCACCTGGGTGTAATGAATCAGCTGGGCATATTGAATCACCTGGGTGTAATGAATCACCTGGCTGCAATGAGTCACATGGGTGTAATTACTCACTTGGTACAAATGAATCATTTGGCAAATATGAATCACCTGTGCATAATTAATCACCGATTGTAATGAACCACCTGGGTGCAATGAATCACCTGGGTGTAATGAATCACATGGGTGTAATGAGTCACCTGCATGTAATGAACCACCTGGGTGTAATGAATCACCTAGTCATAATGAATCACCTGGGCATCATCAATCACCTACTTTTAATGCATCACCTGGGTGTAATGAATCACCTTGGCATATTGAATCACCTGGGTGTAATGATTCACCTGGGGGTGATGAGTCACATGGGTGCAATGAATCACCTGGGACAAATGAATCATCTGGCAATACTGAATCTCCTGTGTGTAATTAATCACCTGGTTGTAATGAACATCCTGGATGTAATGAATCACCTGGGTGTAATAAATCAACTGGGTGTGTTGAATTACCTGGGTATAATGAATCACTGGTGTGTAATGAATCTTCCCTGTGTATTGAATTCCCTGGGAGCATTGAATCACCAGGGTGTAATGATTCACCTGGGTGTAATGAATCACCTGGGTGTAATGAATCACCTGGGTGTAATGAATCACTGATTTTAATAAACCCCCCGGGAGTAATGAACGACCAGCGTGTACTGAATCACCTGGGTGTAATGAGTCACCTCGGCAAATTCAATCACCTGAGCCTCATGAATCACCTGGGTGTAATGAGTCACCTGGGTGTAATGAATCACCTGGGCATATTGAATCACCTGGGTGTAATGAATCACCTGGGCATATTGAATCACCTGGGTGTAATTATTCACCTGGTTGTAATGAATCACCGGGATGTAGTGAATCACCTGGGTGTAATGAATCAACTGGGTGTGTTGAATCACCTGGGCTTAATTAATCAGTGTAAAGAACCTCCTGGGTTTATTGATTCATCTGGGTGTATTGAATCACTTGAGTGTAATTTATCACCTGGGTGTAATGAATAATCTGCGTGTAAAGAACCAGCTGGGAGTAATGAATCATCTGGGCATAATTAATCACCTGGGTGTAATGAATCAGCTGGGAGTAATGAGTCACCTGGGTGTAATGAATAACTTGGAATAATGAATCACCTGGGCATATTGAATCACCTGTGCATAATTAATCACCTGGTTGTAATGAACCACCTGGATGTAATGAATCACCTGGCTGTAATGAACCACCTGGATGTAATGAATTAACTGGGAGTAATGAATCACCTGGGTTTAATACATCACCTGGGCATATTGAATCACCAGGATATAATGAATCACCTGGGTGTAATGAAACAACGGGGTATAATGAATCAGCTGGGTATACTAAATAACCTGAGTGTAATGAAGAATCTGGGTGCAATGAACCACCGGGGTGTAATGAATCACCTGGGCATATTCAATAACCTGGGCATAATGAATCAAGTGTGTTTAATGAATCACCTGAGTGTAATGAATCAACTGGTATTATTGAATCACCTGTGTGTAATGAACCACCTGGGCATATTCAATCACCTGAGCATAATGAATCAACTGGGTGTAATGAATCACCTGGGTGTAATGAATCAGCTGGTTTTAATGAATCACCTGTGTGTAATGAACCACCTGTGCATAATGAATCACTGGTGTGTAATGAAGCACCTGGGTGTAATCAGACACCTGGGTGTAATGAATCACCAGAGAGTAATGAATCACCTGGGCATATTGAATCACCTCGGTGTAATGAATCACCTGGGCATATTGAATCACCTCGGTGTAATGAATCACCTGGGTGTAATGAATCACCTGGACATATTGAATCACCTGTGTGTAATTAATCACCTTGTTGTAATGAACCACCTGGATGTAATGAATCAACTGGTTGTTTTGAATCACCTGGGCTTTATTAATCACCTGAGTGTCATGAATCTCCTTGATTTATTGATTCATCTGGGTGTATTGAATCACCAGGGTGTAGTATATCACCTGGGTGTAATGTATCACCTATGTGTAATGAATCAGCGGGATGTAATGAATCGCCTGGGTGTAATGAATCACCTGGGAGTAATGAATCATCTGGGTGCAATGAACCACCTTTGTGTAATGATTTACCTGGGTGTAATAAATCACCTGGGTGGAATAGAGCAACTGGGTGTAATGTATCAGCTGTGTGTAATAAATCACCTGGGTGTAATGAATCACCTGTGTGTAATGAATCACCTGGGTGTAATGAATCAACTGGGTGTAATGAACCACCTGGGTGTAATGAATCACCTGAGTGTAATGGATCACCTGGGTGTAATGAATCATCTTGGTGTAACACATCACCTGTGTGTAATGAATCACCTGGGTGTAATGAGTGACGTGGGTTAATTAATCACCTGGGACAAATGCATCATCTGGCCATATTGAATCACCTGTGTGTAATTAATCACCTGGTTGTAATGAACCACCTGGATGTAATGAATCACTGGGTGTTGTGGACCACCTGGGTGTAATGAATTAACTGGGAGTATTGAATCACCTGGGCGTAATAAATCACCTGGGTGTAATGAATCACCTGCATGTAATGAACCACCTGTGCATTATGAATCACTGGGGTGCAATTAACCACCTGGGTGTAATGAGACACCTGGGTGTAATGAATCACCTGAGAATAATGAGTCACCTGGGCATATTGAATCACCTGTGTGTAATTATTCACCTGGTGGTAATGAATCACCGGGATGTAGTGAATCACCTGGGTGTAATGAAGCAACTGGGTGTGTTGAATCACCTGGGCTTAATTAATCAGTGTAAAGAATCTCCTGGGTTTATTGATTCATCTGGGTGTATTGAATCACTTGAGTGTAATGTATCACCTGGGTGTAATGAATAATCTGCATGTAATGAACCAGCTGGGAGTAATGAGTCATCTGGGCATAATTAATCACCTGGGTGTAATGAATCAGCTGGGAGTAATGAGTCACCTGGGTGCAATGAATAACCTAGGAATAATGAATCACCTTGGCATATTGAATCACCGGTGCATAATTAATCACCTGGTTGTAATGAACCACCTGGATGTAATGAATCACCTGGCTGTAATGAACCACCTGGATGTAATGAATTAACTGGGAGTATTGAATCACCTGGGTGTAATGAGTCACATGGGTGTAATGAATCACCTGGGACAAATGAATCATCTGGCAATACTGAACCACCTGTGTGTAATTAATCACTTGGTTGTAATGAACAACCTGGATGTAATGAATCACCTGGGTGTAATAAACCACCTTGGTGTATTAAATCAACTGGGTGTGTTGAGTCACCTGGGCATAATGAATCACCAGTGTGTAATGAATCTCCTGATTGTATTGAATTCCCTGGGAGCATTGAATCACCAGGGTGTAATGATTCACCTGGGTGTAATGAACCACCTGGGTGCACTGAATCACCTGGGTGTAATGAATCACTGATTTTAATAAATCACCTGGGACTTATGAGCCACCGGTGTGTACTGAATCACCTGGGTGTAATGAGACACCTCGGCAAATTCAATCACGTGAGCCTCATGAACCACCTGGGTGCAATGAATAACCTGGGTGTAATGAATCACCTGGTATTAATAAGCCACCTGGGAGTAATGAACCACCTGTGTGTACTGAATCACCTGGGTGTAATGAGTCACCTGGTGTAATGAATCGCCTAGGAATAATGAATCACCTGGGCATATTGAATCACCTGTGCATAATTAATCACCTGGCTGTAATGAACCACCTGGATGTAATGAATTAACTGGGAGTATTGAATCACCTGGGCATAATACATCACCTGGGCATATTGAATCACCAGGATACAATGAAACACCTGGGTGTAATGAAGCAACTGGGTATATTGACTCAGCTGGGTATAATATATAACCTGGGTGTAATGAACAATCTGGGTGCAATGAACCACCAGGATTTAATGAATCACCTGGGCATATTCAATAACCTGGGCATACTGAATCAAGTGGGTGTAATGAATCACCTGAGTGTAATGAATCAACTGGCTTTATTGAATCACCTGTGTGTAATGAACCACTTGGGCATATTCAATCACCTGAGTGTAATGAATCAACTGGGTGTAATGAATCACCTGGGTGTAATGAATCAGCTGGTTTTAATGAATCACCTGGGTGTAATGAACCACCTGTGCATAATAAATCACCTGTGCATAATGAATCACTGGGGTGTAATGAACCACCTGGGTGTAATGAGACACCTGGGTGTAATGAATCACCTGAGAATAATGAATCACCTGGGCATATTGAATCACCTGGGTGTAATTAATCACCTGGTTGTAATGAACCATCTGGATGTAGTGAATCACCTGGGTTTAATGAACCACCTGGATGTCATGAATCAACTGGGTGTTTTGAGTCACCTGGGCTTAATTAATCACCTGAGTGTAATTAATCTCCTGGGTTTATTGATTCATCTGGGTGTATTGAATCACCAGGGTGTAATATATCACCTGGGTGTAATGAATCACCTGGGTATAATGAATCAGCTGGGAGTAATGAATCATATTGGTGTAATGAACCACCTGTGTGTAATGAATTACCTGGGTGTAATAAATCACCTGGGTGTAATGAATCATCTGTGTGTAATGAATCACCTGGGTGTAATGTATCACCTATGTGTAATTAATCAGCTGGATCTAATGAATCACCTGGGTGTAATGAATCACCTGGGAGTAATGAATCATCTGGGTGTAATGTATCACCTGGATGTAATAAATGACCTGGGTGTAATGAATCACCTGCATGTAATAAATCACCTGTGTGTATTGTATCACCTATGTGTAATGAATCAGCTGGATGTAATGAATCACTTGGGTGTAATGAATCACCTGGGAGTAATGAATCCTCTGGGTGTAATGAATCAATTGGGTGTAATGAACCACCTGGGTGTAATGAATCACCTGAGTGTAATGGATCACCTGGTTTTTGGGTGTAATGCATCACCTGGGTGTAATTAATCACCTGGGTGTAATGAATCACCTGGATGTAATGAACAACCTGGACGTAATGAATCACCTGTGTGTAATGAATCACCTGCACATCATGAATCTCCTGGTTGTAATGAACCACCATGTTGTAATGAATCAACTGGGTGTAATGAATCAGCAGCGTGCAATGAACGAACTGGATGTAAAGAATCACATGGGCGTAATGAACCACCTGGCTGTAATAAATCACCTGTGTTTAATGAATCACCTGGGTTTAATGAATCACCTGGGTGTATTGAACCACCTCTGTGTAATGAATCACCTAGTCATAATGAATCACCAGGGCTTCATCAATCACCTGCTTTTAATGAATCACCTGGGAGCAATGAGTCACCTGGGTGTAATGAATCACCTGGGAATAATGAATCACCTGGGCATATTGAATCACCTGGGTGTAATGAATCACCTGGGTGTAATGAGTCATGTGGGTTTAATGAATCACCTGGGACAAATGCATCATCTGGCCATATTGAATCACCTGTGCGTAATTAATCACCTGGTTGTAATGAACCACCTGGCTGTAATGAATCACTGGGTGTAATGGACCACCTGGGTGTAATGAATTAACTGGGAGTATTGAATCACCTGGGCATAATAAATCAGCTGGGTATATTCAATCACCAGTTTGTAATGAATCAACTGGGTGTAATGAATCGCCTGGGCGTAATGAATCACCTGGATGTAATGAACCACCTGTGTGTAATGAATCACCTGTGCATAATGAATCACTGGTGGGCAATGAACCACCTGGGTGTAATCAGACATCTGGGTTTAATGAATCACCTGAGAATAATGAATCACCTGGGCATATTGAATCACCTGGGTGTAATGAATCACCTGGGCATAGTGAATCACCTGTGTGTAATTATTCACCTGGTTGTAGTGAATCACCGGGATGTAGTGAATCACCTGGGTGTAATGAATCAACTGGGTGTGTTGAATCACCTGGGCTTAATTAATCAGTGTAAAGATTCTCCTGGGTTTATTGATTCATCTGGGTGTATTGAATCACTTGAGTGTAATGTATGACCTGGGTGTAATGAATAATCTGCGTTTAATGAACTAGCTGGGAGTAATGAATCATCTGGGCGTAATTAATCACCTGGGTGTAATGAATCAGCTGGGAGTAATGATTCAAAAGGGTGTAATTAACCACCTGTGTGTAATGAATTACCTGGGTGCAATAAATCACCTGAGTGTAATAGAAGAAATGGGTGTATTGTATAACCTGTGTGTAATAAATCACCTGGGTGTAATGAATCACCAGCGTGTAATGTATCACCTGAGTGTAATGAATCACCTGGGTGTAATGAATCACCTCGGCATATTGAATCATCTGGGTGTAATGAATCACCTGGTTTTAATCAATCACCTGGGTGTAATGAATCACCTGGGTGTAATGAACCACCTTTGCATCATGAAACACCTGGGCATAATGAATCACCTGGGTGTAATGATCCACCAGGGTGTAATGATCCAACTGAGTGTGTTGAATCACCTGGGTATAATTAATCACCTGGGTGTAATGAATCACCTGGGTGTAATGATTCACCTGGGTGTAATGAATTACCGAGGCATAATGAATCACCTGTGCATGTTGAATCACCTGGGTGTAAAGAATCAACTGGGTGTAATGATTTACCTGGGTGTAATGAATCTTCGGGGTGCAATGAATCATCTGGGTGTAATGAACCAGCTGTGTGTAATGAATTACCTGGGTGTAATAAATCACCTGGCTGTAATAGATCAACTGGGTGTAATGTATCACCTGTGTGTAATAAATCACCTGGGTGTAATGAATCACCTGGGTTTCATGAAAAACCTGTGTGTAATGAATCACCTGGGTGTAATGAATCACCTGGGTGTAATGAACCACCTGTGCGTAATGAATCACCTGTGCATAATGAACCACCTGGGTGTAATGAGACACCTGGGTGTAATGAATCACCTGAGAATAATGAATCACCTGGGCATATTGAATCACCTGGGTGTAATGAATCACCTGGGCATAGTGAAACATCTGTGTGTAATTATTCACCTGGTTGTAATGAATCACCGGGATGTAGTGAATCACCTGGGTGTAATGAATCAACTGGGTGTGTTGAATCACCTGGGCTTAATTAATCAGTGTAAAGAACCTCCTGGGTTTATTGATTCATCTGGGTGTATTGAATCACTTGAGTGTAATTTATCACCTGGGTGTAATGAATAATCTGCGTGTAATGAACCAGCTGGGGGTAATGAATCATCTGGGCATAATTAATCACCTGGGTGTAATGAATCAGCTGGGAGTAATGAGTCACCTGGGTGTAATGAATAACTTGGAATAATGAATCACCTGGGCATATTGAATCACCTGTGCATAATTAATCACCTGGTTGTAATGAACCACCTGGATGTAATGAATTAACTGGGAGTAATGAATCACCTGGGTTTAATACATCACCTGGGCATATTGAATCACCAGGATATAATGAATCACCTGGGTGTAATGAAACAACGGGGTATAATGAATCAGCTGGGTATACTAAATAACCCGAGTGTAATGAACAATCTGGGTGCAATGAACTACCGGGGTGTAATGAATCACCTGGGCATATTCAATAACCTGGGCATAATGAATCAAGTGTGTGTAATGAATCACCTGAGTGTAATGAATCAACTGGTATTATTGAATCACCTGTGTGTAATGAACCACCTGGGCATATTCAATCACCTGAGCATAATGAATCAACTGGGTGTAATGAATCACCTGGGTGTAATGAATCAGCTGGTTTTAATGAATCACCTGTGTGTAATGAACCACCTGTGCATAATGAATCACCTGTGCATAATGAATCACTGGTGTGTAATGAACCACCTGGGTGTAATCAGACACCTGGGTGTAATGACTCACCAGAGAGTAATCAATCACCTGGGCATATTGAATCACCTGGGTGTAATGAATCACCTGGACATATTGAATCACCTGTGTGTAATTAATCACCTGGTTGTAATGAACCACCTGGATGTAATGAATCAACTGGTTGTTTTGAATCACCTGGGCTTAATTAATCACCTGAGTGTAATGAATCTCCTGGGTTTATTGATTCATCTGGGTGTATTGAATCACCAGGGTGTAATATATCACCTGGGTGTAATGTTTCACCTATGTGTAATGAATCAGCTGGATGTAATGAATCACCTGGGTGTAATGAATCACCTGGGAGTAATGAATCATCTGGGTGCAATGAACCACCTGTGTGTAATGATTTACCTGGGTGTAATAAGTCACCTGGGTGGAATAGAGCAACTGGGTGTAATGTATCAGCTGTGTGTAATAAATCACCTGGGTGTAATGAATCACCTGTGTGTAATGAATCATCTGGGTGTAATGAATCAACTGGGTGTAATGAACCACCTGGGTGTAATGAATCACCTGAGTGTAATGGATCACCTGGGTGTAATGAATCAGCAGCGTGCAATGAACGAACTGGATGTAAATAATCACATGGGCATAATGAACCACCTGGCTGTAATAAATCACCTGTGTTTAATGAATCACCTGGGTTTAATGAATCACCTGGGTGTATTGAACCACCTCTGTGTGATGAATCACCTAGTCATAATGAATCACCAGGGCTTCATCAATCACCTGCTTTTAATGAATCACCTGGGAGCAATGAGTCACCTGGGTGTAATGAATCACCTGGGAATAATGAATCACCTGGGCATATTGAATGACCTGGGTTTAATGAATCACCTGGGACAAATGCATCATTTGGCCATATTGAATCACCTGTGCGTAATTAATCACCTGGTTGTAATGAACCACCTGGATGTAATGAATCATTGGGTCTAATGGACCACCTGGGTGTAATGAATCAACTGGGTGTGTTGAATCACCTGGGTATAATGAATCACTGGTGTGTAATGAATCTTCTGGGTGTATTGAATTCCCTGGGAGCATTGAATCACCAGGGTGTAATGATTCACCTGGTTGTAACGAATCACCTGGGTTTAATGAATCACCTGGGTGTAATGAATCACCGATTTTAATAAATCACCTGGGAGTAATGAACCACCGGTGTGTACTGAATCACCTGGGTGTAATGAGTCACCTCGGCAAATTCAATCACCTGAGCCTCATGAATCACCTGGGTGTAATGAATCACCTGGGTGTAATGAATCACCTGGTTTTAATAAATCACCTGGGAGTAATGAACCACCTGTGTGTACTGAATCATCTTGGTGTAATGAGTCACCTGGGTGTAATGAATCGCCTAGGAATAATGAATCACCTGGGCATATTGAATCACCTGTGCACAATTAATCACCTGGTTGTAATGAACCACCTGGATGTAATGAATCACCTGGCTGTAATGAACCACCTGGATGTAAGGAATTAACTGGGAGTATTGAATCAACTGGGCTTAATACATCACCTGGGCATATTGAATCACCAGGATACAATGAATCACCTGGGTGTAATGAAACAACTGGGTATAATGAATCAGCTGGGTATATTAAATAACCTGGGTGTAATGAACCACCGGGGTGTAATGAATCACCTGGGCATATTCAATAACCTGGGCATAATGAATCAAGTGGGTGTAATGAATCACCTGAGTGTAATGAATCAACTGGTTTTATTGAATCACCTGTGTGTAATGAACCACCTGGGCATATTCAATCACCTGAGCATAATGAATCAACTGGGTGTAATGAATCACCTAGGTGTAATGAACCACCTGTGCGTAATGAATCACCTGTGCATAATGAATCACTGGGGTGTAATGAACCACCTGGGTGTAATCAGACACCTGGGTGTACTGAATCACCTGAGACTAATGAATCACCTGGGCATATTGAATCACCTGGGTGTAATGAATCACCTGGGTGTAATGAACCACCTGGACATATTGAATCACCTGTGTGTAATTAATCACCTGGTTGTAATTAACCACCTGCATGTAGTGAATCACCTGGTTGTAATGAACCACCTGGATGTAATGAATCAACTGGTTGTTTTGAATCACCTGGGCTTAATTAATCACCTGAGTGTCATGAATCTCCTGGGTTTATTGATTCATCTGGGTGTATTGAATAACCAGGGTGTAGTATATCACCTGGGTGTAATGTATCACCTATGTGTAATGAATCAGCTGGATGTAATGAATCACCTGGAAGTAATGAATCACCTGGGAGTAAGGAATCATCTGGGTGCAATGAACCACCTGTGTGTAATGATTTACCTGGGTGTAATAAATCACCTGGGTGTAATAGAGCAACTGGGTGTAATGTATCACCTGTGTGTAATAAATCACCTGGGTGTAATGAATCACCTGTGTGTAATGAATCACCTGGGTGTAATGAATCAACTGGGTGTAATGAACCACCTGGGTGTAATGAATCACCTGAGTGTAATGGATCACCTGGTTTTAATGAATCATCTGGGTGTAATATATCACCTGGGTGTAATGAATCACCTGGGTGTAATGAGTCATGTGGGTTTAATTAATCACCTGGGACAAATTCATCATCTGGCCATATTGAATCACCTGTACATAATTAATCACCTGGTTGTAATGAACCACCTGGATGTAATGAATCACTGGGTTTAATGGACCACCTGGGTGCAACGAATTAACTGGGAGTTTTGAATCACCTGGGCGTAATAAATCACCTGGGCATATTCAATCACCAGGTTGTAATGAATCAACTGGGTGTAATGAATCACCTGCATGTAATGAACCACCTGTGCGTAATGAATCACATGTGCATAATGAATCACTGGGGTACAATGAACCACCTGGGTGTAATGAGACACCTGGGTGTAATGAATCACCTGAGAATAATGAATCACCTGGGCATATTGAATCACCTGGGTGTAATGAATCACCTGGGCATAGTGAATCATCTGTGTGTAATTATTCACCTGGTTGTAATGAATCACCGGGATGTAGTGAATCACCTGGGTGTAATGAATCAACTGGGTGTGTTGAATCAACTGGGCTTAATTAATCAGTGTAAAGAATCTCCTGGGTTTATTGATTCATCTGGGTGTATTGAATCACTTGAGTGTAATGTATCACCTGGGTGTAATGAATAATCTGCATGTAATGAACCAGCTGGGAGTAATGAGTCATCTGGGCATAATTAATCACCTGGGTGTAATGAATCAGCTGGGAGTAATGAGTCTCCTGGTGTAATGAATTGCCTAGGAATAATGAATCACCTTGGCATATTGAATCACCTGTGCATAATTAATCACCTGGTTGTAATGAACCACCTGGATGTAATGAATCACCTGGCTGTAATGAACCACCTGGATGTAATGAATTAACTGGGAGTATTGAATCACCTGGGTGTAATGAGTCACATGGGTGTAATGAATCACCTGGGACAAATGAATCATCTGGCAATACTGAATCACCTGTGTGTAATTAATCACCTGGTTGTAATGAACAACCTGGATGTAATGAATCACCTGGGTGTAATAAACCACCTTGGTGTATTAAATCAACTGGGTGTGTTGAGTCACCTGGGCATAATGAATCACCAGTGTGTAATGAATCTCCTGGGTGTTTTGAATTCCCTGGGAGCATTGAATCACCAGGGTGTAATGATTCACCTGGGTGTAATGAATCACCTGGGTGTACTGAATCATCTGGGTGTAATGAATCACTGATTTTAATAAATCACCTGGGACTAATGAACCACCGCTGTGTACTGAATCACCTGGGTGTAATGGGACACCTCGGCAAATTCAATCACGTGAGCCTCATGAACCACCTGGGTGCAATGAATAACCTGGGTGTAATGAATCACCTGGTATTAATAAACCACCTGGGAGTAATGAACCACCTGTGTGTAATGAATCACCTGGGTGTAATGAGTCACCTGGTGTAATGAATCGCCGAGGAATAATGAATCACCTGGGCATATTGAATCACCTGTGCATAATTAATCACCTGGTTGTAATGAACCACCTGGATGTAATGAATCACCTGGCTGTAATGAACCACCTGGATGTAATGAATTAACTGGGATTATTGAATCACCTGGGTGTAATGAGTCACATGGGTGTAGTGAATCACCTGGGACAAATGAATCACCTGGGTGTAATGAACCACCTGGATGTAATGAATTAACTGGGAGTATTGAATCACCTGGGCATAATACATCACCTGGGCATATTGAATCACCAGGATACAATGAATCACCTGGGTGTAATGAAGCAACTGGGTATATTGACTCAGCTGGGTATAATATATAACCTGGGTGTAATGAACAATCTGGGTGCAATGAACCACCAGGATTTAATGAATCACCTGGGCATATTCAATAACCTGGGCATAATGAATCAAGTGGGTGTAATGAATCACCTGAGTGTAATGAATCAACTGGTTTTATTGAATCACCTGTGTGTAATGAACCACTTGGGCATATTCAATCACCTGAGCGTAATGAATCAACTGGGTGTAATGAATCACCTGGGTGTAATGAATCAGCTGGTTTTAATGAATCACCTGGGTGTAATGAACCACCTGTGCATAATGAATCACCTGTGCATAATGAATCACTGGGGTGTAATGAACCACCTGGGTGTAATTAATCACCTGGTTGTAATGAACCATCTGGATGTAGTGAATCACCTGGGTGTAATGAATCACCTGAGAATAATGAATCACCTGGGCGTATTGAATCACCTGGGTGTAATTAATCACCTGGTTGTAATGAACCATCTGGATGTAGTGAATCACCTGGGTGTAATGAACCACCTGGATGTGATGAATCAACTGGGTGTTTTGAGTCACCTGGGCTTAATTAATCACCTGAGTGTAATGAATCTCCTGGGTTTATTGATTCATCTGGGTGTATTGAATCACCAGGGTGTAATATATCACCTGGGTGTAATGAATCACCTGGGTATAATGAACCAGCTGGGAGTAATGAATCACATTGGTGTAATGAACCACCTGTGTGTAATGAATTACCTGGGTGTAATAAATCACCTGAGTGTAATGAATCATCTGTGTGTAATGAATCACCTGGGTGTAATGTATCACCTATGTGTAATTAATCAGCTGGATCTAATGAATCACCTGGGTGTAATGAATCACCTGGGAGTAATGAATCATCTGGGTGTAATGTATCACCTGGATGTAATAAATGACCTGGGTGTAATGAATCACCTGCATGTAATAAATCACCTGGGTGTAATGTATCACCTATGTGTAATGAATCAGCTGGATGTAATGAATCACTTGGGTGTAATGAATCACCTGGGAGTAATGAATCCTCTGGGTGCAATGAACCACCTGTGTGTAATGATGTACCTGGGTGTAATAAATCACCTGGGTGTAATTGAGCAACTGGGTGTAATGTATCACCTGTGTGTAATAAATCACCTGGGTGTAATATATCACCTGTGTGTAATGAATCACCTGGGTGTAATGAATCAACTGGGTGTAATGAACCACCTGGGTGTAATGAATCACCTGAGTGTAATGGATCACCTGGTTTTTGGGTGTAATGCATCACCTGGGTGTAATGAATCACCTGGGTGTAATGAATCACCTGGATGTAATGAACAACCTGGACGTAATGAATCACCTGTGTGTAATGAATCACCTGCACATCATGAATCTCCTGGTTGTAATGAACCACCATGTTGTAATGAATCAATTGGGTGTAATGAATCAGCAGCGTGCAATGAACGAACTGGATGTAAAGAATCACATGGGCGTAATGAACCACCTGGCTGTAATAAATCACCTGTGTTTAATGAATCACCTGGGTTTAATGAATCACCTGGGTGTATTGAACCACCTCTGTGTAATGACTCACCTAGTCATAATGAATCACCAGGGCTTCATCAATCACCTGCTTTTAATGAATCACCTGGGAGCAATGAGTCACCTGGGTGTAATGAATCACCTGGGAATAATGAATCACCTGGGCATATTGAATCACCTGGGTGTAATGAATCACCTGGGTGTAATGAGTCATGTGGGTTTAATGAATCACCTGGGACAAATGCATCATCTGGCCATATTGAATCACCTGTGCGTAATTAATCACCTGGTTGTAATGAACCACCTGGATGTAATGAATCACTGGGTGTAATGGACCACCTGGGTGTAATGAATTAACTGGGAGTATTGAATCACCTGGGCATAATAAATCAGCTGGGTATATTCAATCACCAGTTTGTAATGAATCAACTGGGTGTAATGAATCACCTGGGCGTAATGAATCACCTGGATGTAATGAACCACCTGTGTGTAATGAATCACCTGTGCATAATGAATCACTGGTGGGCAATGAACCACCTGGGTGTAATCAGACATCTGGGTTTAATGAATCACCTGAGAATAATGAATCACCTGGGCATATTGAATCACCTGGGTGTAATGAATCACCTGGGCATAGTGAATCACCTGTGTGTAATTATTCACCTGGTTGTAGTGAATCACCGGGATGTAGTGAATCACCTGGGTGTAATGAATCAACTGGGTGTGTTGAATCACCTGGGCTTAATTAATCAGTGTAAAGATTCTCCTGGGTTTATTGATTCATCTGGGTGTATTGAATCACTTGAGTGTAATGTATGACCTGGGTGTAATGAATAATCTGCGTTTAATGAACTAGCTGGGAGTAATGAATCATCTGGGCGTAATTAATCACCTGGGTGTAATGAATCAGCTGGGAGTAATGATTCAAAAGGGTGTAATTAACCACCTGTGTGTAATGATTTACCTGGGTGCAATAAATCACCTGAGTGTAATAGAAGAAATGGGTGTATTGTATAACCTGTGTGTAATAAATCACCTGGGTGTAATGAATCACCAGCGTGTAATGTATCACCTGAGTGTAATGAATCACCTGGGTGTAATGAATCACCTCGGCATATTGAATCATCTGGGTGTAATGAATCACCTGGTTTTAATCAATCACCTGGGTGTAATGAATCACCTGGGTGTAATGAACCACCTTTGCATCATGAAACACCTGGGCATAATGAATCACCTGGGTGTAATGATCCACCAGGGTTTAATGATCCAACTGAGTGTGTTGAATCACCTGGGTATAATTAATCACCTGGGTGTAATGAATCACCTGGGTGTAATGATTCACCTGGGTGTAATGAATTACCGAGGCATAATGAATCACCTGTGCATGTTGAATCACCTGGGTGTAATGAACCAGCTGTGTGTAATGAATTACCTGGGTGTAATAAATCACCTGGCTGTAATAGATCAACTAGGTGTAATGTATCACCTGTGTGTAATAAATCACCTGGGTGTAATGAATCACCTGGGTTTCATGAAAAACCTGTGTGTAATGAATCACCTGGGTGTAATGAATCACCTGGGTGTAATGAACCACCTGTGCGTAATGAATCACCTGTGCATAATGAACCACCTGGGTGTAATGAGACACCTGGGTGTAATGAATCACCTGAGAATAATGAATCACCTGGGCATATTGAATCACCTGGGTGTAATGAATCACCTGGGCATAGTGAATCATCTGTGTGTAATTATTCACCTGGTTGTAATGAATCACCGGGATGTAGTGAATCACCTGGGTGTAATGAATCAACTGGGTGTGTTGAATCACCTGGGCTTAATTAATCAGTGTAAAGAACCTCCTGGGTTTATTGATTCATCTGGGTGTATTGAATCACTTGAGTGTAATGTATCACCTGGGTGTAATGAATAATCTGCATGTAATGAACCAGCTGGGAGTAATGAGTCATCTGGGCATAATTAATCACCTGGGTGTAATGAATCAGCTGGGAGTAATGAGTCACCTGGGTGCAATGAATAACCTAGGAATAATGAATCACCTTGGCATATTGTATCACCTGTGCATAATTAATCACCTGGTTGTAATGAACCACCTGGATGTAATGAATCACCTGGCTGTAATGAACCACCTGGATGTAATGAATTAACTGGGAGTATTGAATCACCTGGGTGTAATGAGTCACATGGGTGTAATGAATCTCCTGGGACAAATGAATCATCTGGCAATACTGAATCACCTGTGTGTAATTAATCACCTGGTTGTAATGAACAACCTGGATGTAATGAATCACCTGGGTGTAATAAACCACCTTGGTGTATTAAATCAACTGGGTGTGTTGAGTCACCTGGGCATAATGAATCACCAGTGTGTAATGAATCTCCTGGGTGTATTGAATTCCCTGGGAGCATTGAATCACCAGGGTGTAATGATTCACCTGGGTGTAATGAATCACCTGGGTGTACTGAATCATCTGGGTGTAAAGAATCACTGATTTTAATAAATCACCTGGGACTAATGAACCACCGGTGTGTACTGAATCACCTGGGTGTAATGAGACACCTCGACAAATTCAATCACGTGAGCCTCATGAACCACCTGGGTGCAATGAATAACCTGGTATTAATAAACCACCTGGGAGTAATGAGCCACCTGTGTGTACTGAATCACCTGGGTGTAATGAATCACCTGGTGTAATGAATCGCCTAGGAATAATGAATCACCTGGGCATATTGAATCACCTGGGCATAATTAATCACCTTGTTGTAATGAACCACCTGGATGTGATGAATCACCTGGCTGTAATGAACCACCTGGATGTAATGAATTAACTGGGAGTATTGAATCACCTGGGCATAATACATCACCTGGGCATATTGAATCACCAGGATACAATGAATCACCTGGGTGTAATGAAACAACTGGGTATATTGACTCAGCTGGGTATAACATATAACCTGGGTGTAATGAATAATCTGGGTGCAGTGAACCACCGGGGTGTAATGAATCACCTGGGCATATTCAATAACCTGGGCATAATGAATCAAGTGGGTGTAATGAATCACCTGGGTTTATTAATTCATCTGGGTGTATTGAATCACCAGGGTGTAATATATCACCTGGGTGTAATGAATCACCTGGGTATAATGAATCAGCTGGGAGTAATGAATCATATTGGTGTAATGAACCACCTGTGTGTAATGAATTACCTGGGTGTAATAAATCACCTGGGTGTAATGAATCATCTGTGTGTAATGAATCACCTGGGTGTAATGTATCACCTATGTGTAATTAATCAGCTGGATCTAATGAATCACCTGGGTGTAATGAATCACCTGGGAGTAATGAATCATCTGGGTGTAATTTATCACCTGGATGTAATAAATGACCTGGGTGTAATGAATCACCTGCATGTAATAAATCACCTGGGTGTAATGAATCATCTGTGTGTAATGAATCACCTGGGTGTAATGTATCACCTATGTGTAATTAATCAGCTGGATCTAATGAATCACCTGGGTGTAATGAATCACCTGGGAGTAATGAATCATCTGGGTGTAATGTATCACCTGGATGTAATAAATGACCTGGGTGTAATGAATCACCTGCATGTAATAAATCACCTGGGTGTAATGTATCACCTTTGTGTAATGAATCAGCTGGGTGTAATGAATCACCTGGGTGTAATGTATCACCTATGTGTAATGAATCAGCTGGGTGTAATGAATCACTTGGGTGTAATGAATCACCTGGGAGTAATGAATCCTCTGGGTGCAATGAACCACCTGTGTGTAATGATGTACCTGGGTGTAATAAATCACCTGGGTGTAATTGAGCAACTGGGTGTAATGTATCACCTGGGTGTAATGTATCACCTGTGTGTAATGAATCAACTGGGTGTAATGAACCACCTGGGTGTAATGAATCACCTGAGTGTAATGGATCACCTGGTTTTTGGGTGTAATGAATCATTGGGTGTAATGAATCACCTGGATGTAATGAACAACCTGGATGTAATGAATCACCTGTGTGTAATGAATCACCTGCACATCATGAATCTCCTGGTTGTAATGAACCACCATGTTGTAATGAGTCAACTGGGTGTAATGAAACAACTGGGTATATTGACTCAGCTGGGTATAATATATAACCTGGGTGTAATGAACAATCTGGGTGCAATGAACCACCGGGGTGTAATGAATCACCTGGGCATATTCAATAACCTGGGCATAATGAATCAAGTGGGTGTAATGAATCACCTGAGTGTAATGAATCACCTGGATGTAATGAACCACCTGTGCATAATGAATCACCTGGATGTAATGAACCACCTGTGCGTAATGAATCACCTGTGCATAATGAATCACTGGGGTGCAGTGAACCACCTGGTTGTAATGAGACACCTGGGTGTAATGAATCACCTGAGAATAATGAATCACCTGGGCATATTCAATCACCTGGGTGTAATGAATCACCTGGGCATAGTGAATCACCTGTGTGTAATTATTCACCTGGTGGTAATGAATCACCGGGATGTAGTGAATCACCTGGGTGTAATGAATCAACTGGGTGTGTTGAATCACCTGGGCTTAATTAATCAGTGTAAAGAATCTCCTGGGTTTATTGATTCATCTGGGTGTATTGAACCACTTGAGTGTAATGTATCACCTGGGTGTAATAAATAATCTGCATGTAATGAACCAGCTGGGAGTAATGAGTCATCTGGGCGTAATTAATCACCTGGGTGTAATGAATCAGCTGGGAGTAATGAGTCACCTGGGTGCAATGAATAACCTAGGAATAATGAATCACCTTGGCATATTGAATCACCTGTGCATAGTTAATCACCTGGTTGTAATGAAACACCTGGATGTGATGAATCACCTGGCTGTAATGAACGACCTGGATGTAATGAATTAACTGGGAGTATTGAATCACCTGGGCATAATACATCACCTGGGCATATTGAATCACCAGGATACAATGAATCACCTGGGTGTAATGAAGCAACTGGGTATATTGACTCAGCTGGGTATAATATATAACCTGGGTGTAATGAACAATCTGGGTGCAATGAACCACCAGGATTTAATGAATCACCTGGGCATATTCAATAACCTGGGCATACTGAATCAAGTGGGTGTAATGAATCACCTGAGTGTAATGAATCAACTGGTTTTATTGAATCACCTGTGTGTAATGAACCACTTGGGCATATTCAATCACCTGAGCATAATGAATCAACTGGGTGTAATGAATCACCTGGGTGTAATGAATCAGCTGGTTTTAATGAATTCACCTGGGTGTAATGAACCACCTGTGCATAATGAATCACCTGTGCATAATGAATCACTGGGGTGTAATGAACCACCTGGGTGTAATGAGACACCTGGGTGTAATGAATCACCTGGGAATAATGAATCACCTGGGCATATTGAATCACCTGGGTGTAATGAATCACCTGGGTGTAATGAGTCATGTGGGTTTAATGAATCACCTGGGACAAATGCATCATCTGGCCATATTGAATCACCTGTGCGTAATTAATCACCTGGTTGTAATGAACCACCTGGATGTAATGAATCACTGGGTGTAATTGACCACCTGGGTGTAATGAATTAACTGGGAGTATTGAATCACCTGGGCATAATAAATCAGCTGGGCATATTCAATCACCAGTTTGTAATGAATCAACTGTGTGTAATGAATCACCTGGGCGTAATGAATCACCTGGATGTAATGAACCACCTGTGTGTAATGAATCACCTGTGCATAATGAATCACTGGTGGGCAATGAACCACCTGGGTGTAATCAGACATCTGGGTTTAATGAATCACCTGAGAATAATGAATCACCTGGGCATATTGAATCACCTGGGTGTAATGAATCACCTGGGCATAGTGAATCACCTGTGTGTAATTATTCACCTGGTTGTAGTGAATCACCGGGATGTAGTGAATCACCTGGGTGTAATGAATCAACTGGGTGTGTTGAATCACCTGGGCTTAATTAATCAGTGTAAAGAATCTCCTGGGTTTATTGATTCATCTGGGTGTATTGAATCATTTGAGTGTAATGTATGACCTGGGTGTAATGAATAATCTGCGTGTAATGAACTAGCTGGGAGTAATGAATCATCTGGGCGTAATTAATCACCTGGGTGTAATGAATCAGCTGGGAGTAATGATTCAAAAGGGTGTAATTAACCACCTGTGTGTAATGAATTACCTTGGTGCAATAAATCACCTGAGTGTAATAGAACAAATGGGTGTATTGTATAACCTGTGTGTAATAAATCACCTGGGTGTAATGAATCACCAGCGTGTAATGTATCACCTGAGTGTAATGAATCACCTGGGTGTAATGAATCAACTCGGCATATTGAATCATCTGGGTGTAATGAATCACCTGGTTTTAATCAATCACCTGGGTGTAATGAATCACCTTTGCATCATGAAACACCTGGGCATAATGAATCACCTGGGTGTAATGATCCACCAGGGTGTAATGAACCAACTGAGTATGTTGAATCACCTGGGCATAATTAATCACCTGGGTGTAATGAATCACCTGGGTGTAACGATTCACCTGGGTGTAATGAATTACCGAGGCATAATGAATCACCTGTGCATGTTGAATCACCTGGGTGTAAAGAATCAACTGGGTGTAATGATTCACCTGGGTGTAATGAATCTTCGGGGTGCAATGAATCATCTGGGTGTAATGAACCAGCTGTGTGTAATGAATTAACTGGGTGTAATAAATCACCTGGCTGTAATAGATCAACTGGGTGTAAATTATCACCTGTGTGTAATAAATCACCTGGGTGTAATGAATCACCTGGGTTTCATGAAAAACCTATGTGTAATGAATCACCTGGGTGTAATGAATCACCTGGGTGTAATGAGTCACCTGGGTGTAATGAACCACCGGGGTGTAATGATTCACCTGGGCATATTCAATCACCTGGGTGTAATGAACCACCTGGGTGTAATGAATCACCTGGGTGTAATAAACAACATGGGTGTAATGAATCACCTGGGCATATTATATCATCTGGGCATAATGAATCACCTGGGTGTAATAAATCACCTGGGTGTAATGAACAATCCATGTGTAATGAATCACCTGGGTGTAATGAATCACCTGTGTTTAATTAATCATCTGGGCCTATTGAATCACCTGGGTGTAATGAATCACCTGTGTGTAATAAATCACCTGGGTGCATTGAATCACCTGGGTGTAATGAACCACCTGTGCGTAATGAATCACCTGGGTGTAATGAATCACCTGGGTGTAATGAATCACCTGGGAATAATGTATCACCTGGGCATATTAAATCACCTGGGTGTATTGAATCACCTGGGTGTAATGAATCACCTGGGTGTAATGATCCACCTGGGTGTAATGAACCAACTGGGTGTGTTGAATCACCTGCGCATAATTAATCACCCATGTGTAATGAATGTCCTGGTTGTATTGATTCACCTGGGTTTAATGAAATACCTGGGTGTAATTAATCACCTGGGTGTATTGAATCACCTGGGTAAAATATATCACCTAGGTGTAATGGACCACCTGGGTGTAATGAATCACCTGGGTGTAATGAACCATCTGGGTGTAATGAAGCACCTGTGTGTAATGAATTACCTGTGTCTAATAAATCACCTGGGTGTAATAGAGCAACTGGGTGTAATGTATCACCTGTGTGTTGTGGCAGAACCACTGAATGACTCTGGCTAACTATATATAATTCTCTTTACCGTTGTTCTAACACTAGCCTAAGCCTGTACCATTGTGTTAGACATTACTGTGTTTTGTATATAGAGTTTGCATGTATGGGGCGTGGCCCCTTTTAGAGCACGGGAAAACGCAGGCAAACGCGATGCCGTCATGCCGCAAACCACGTGACTGCCCAGGCAGTTCTCGTGGCATCTCCGTTGAGTAAAGACACTGTTTTAGTGTGTTAAGAAGTCAATTATTTGAAGTAAGTTTAATTTTTTAAGGGTTTTTTAAACTCTTGGGCAGTTTAAACCGGAAGTAGAATCCGGGTATAAAAGGGGAGGGGCTAGTGCAGTGCACGGAGTGCCTTGTGCATTGAGTGGTGCTGGAGTTTTGCTAAGTGGGAGAAAAATCATTTAAGTGTATTTTGTGAATTTTAGTGTGTTAAGAAGTCAATTATTTGAAGTAAGTTTAATTTTTTAAGGGTTTTTTAAACTCATGGGCAGTTTAAACCGGAAGTAGAATCCGGGTATAAAAGGGGAGGGGCTAGTGCAGTGCACGGAGTGCCTTGTGCATTGAGTGGTGCTGGAGTTTTGCTAAGTGGGAGAGTTCGGATAAGTGGGAGGTGAGGGTGTGTTTTTTGCTCTGTTTTGTTCCCCACTCCCAGGCTTGGACAACACTGCAGAGGCGGAGCAGCGAGACGAGTCAACCAAACAGGCCCCACAGACAGTATTCAAGGAGGAGGTTGGTGATCAGCTGGTTGGCTGGTTTTCTTCCTTCTCTTCTCTTTTATACCTTTAAGTTGGTAAGTCCTTTGAATAGTGGTGTGACATTATCATCTATATCCAGGCAGGGTCTTCATAACTAATAATAAGAAATGTAATTAATTATATAGAATGGAGCAGGTGATGTGTTACTGTTGTGAGATGTGGGAGCCGGTGGTCCCCATTGAGGCTCACGGTGATTACATCTGCGACAAGTGTTTGCTGCTAGAGGAACTCAAGTTCCATGTTATGGAGCTTGAGACCGAGCTTCAGACACTGCGACGCATCAGGGAGGGGGAGAAGTTCCTGGACTCTATGTTTCAGGAGATGGTCACACCTATGAAGTTAATTACTGCAGATGTAGTCCGTGGTCAGGGACAGGACGGTGTGACTACGAGTGAGGAAGGTACAGGGATCCAGGATGTAGTGTTGAAGGAGACGCAGCCCTTGTTCTTGTCCAGCAGGATCGAGGTTCTTACTCCCTGTGAGGGCGGGAGCGGGGACTGCAGGGAGGATGAGCAACCTGGCCACAGCACCGTGGTACAGGGGGCCATTCAAGTGGAGGGAGTAAAAAGAAATGTTGTAGTGGTAGGGGATAGTATCATTAGGGGGATAGATAGGGTTCTCTGCAGTCAACAGCGGGAGTCCCGAAGGCTGTGTTGCCTGCCCGGTGCCAGGGTTAAGGACATCTCTTCTGGGCTGGAAAGAAACTTGGAGTGGGAGGGGGAGGATCCAGTTGTCGTGGTCCATGTTGGTACAAACGACGTAGATAGGACAAGGAAGACGGTTCTGTTAAAGGAGTATGAGCAGCTAGGGGTCAAATTAAAAAACAGAACCTCAAGGGTAACAATCTCTGGGTTATTACCTGAGCCACGAGTGAATATGGCTAGGATAAATAAAATTAAAGAGTTAAAAGCGTGGCTCAAAGACTGGTGTGGGAGAAATGGGTTTTGCTTCTTGGGACACTGGCACCAATACTGGGACAGGAGGGAGCTGTTCCATTGGGACGGACTCCACTTGGCCAGTGCTGGGACTAGAGTCCTGGCGAATCATATAACTAGGGCTGTAGAGAGGGCTTTAAACTAATTAGTGGGGGGGGGAGGTTTCTAGAGAGCAAATAATAGAAATGACAACAGAGAAGGTCATAGACTTAGGTAGCAGTGGGGGAATTAAAAAACAGAATGTGTCAGGAAGGGACAGAAGGTATGGAGCAAAAAGTAAAGTACTAAAAAGGGAAAAAACAGGAACTAAGTGTTACAAAACATATTTGAAAGTTCTTTATCTGAATGCACGTAGCATTCGTAACAAAATGAATGAGTTAACGGCACAAATAACGACATATGGGTATGATCTTGTGGCCATTACAGAAACATGGCTGCAGGGTGACCATGACTGGGAATTAAACATACCAGGTTATTTAACAATCAGGAAGGACAGGCAGGAAGGGAGAGGAGGTGGGGTGGCTATGTTAATAAAGGGAGGAATCACTATAATACAGAGAAATGATATTGGGTCAAAGGAGCAGGATAGTGAAACAGTTTGGGTGGAGATAAGGAATAATAAGGGGAAAAAAACACTAGTGGGTGTAGTCTATAGGCCTCCGAACAGTTGCAACTCTGTTGGACGGAGTATTAATCAGGAAATAGTTGAGGCTTGTAATAAGGGAACAGCTATAATTATGGGGGATTTTAATTATCATATTAACTGGACAAATCAAATTGGGCAGAGCAGCCTTGAGGATGAGTTCATTGAGTGTATTAGGGATGGGTTTCTTGAGCAGTATGTAACTGAACCGACCAGGGGGCAAGCAACCTTAGATTTGGTCCTGTGTAATGAGACAGGATTAATTAAAAATGTCCTAGTAAAGGATCCCCTTGGAATGAGTGACCATAACATGATTGAGTTCCATATTCAATTAAAGGGTGAGAAGGTTGGCTCTCAAACAAGCGTGCTGAGCTTGAATAAAGGAGACTATGAAGGTATGAGAGCGGAATTAATTAGAGTGGACTGGGAAAATAGATTAAAGGGTAAGATGGTACATGATCAGTGGTGTACACTTAAGGAGTTATTTTACAACTTCCAAAAAAAATATATTCCACTGAGGAAAAAAGGGTGTAAAAGAAAAGATAGCCATCCGTGGCTAAGTAAAGAAATTAAGGGTAGTATCCGACTAAAAACAAGGGCATATAAGGTAGCCAAATCTAGTGGGAGGATGGAAGATTGGGAAGTCTTTAAAAGACAGCAAAAAATAACTAAAAGATTGATTAAGAAAGGGAAGATAGATTATGAAAGTAAATTAGCAAAAAATATAAAAACAGACAGTAAAAGTTTCTATCTATATATATAAAGCGGCTCTTCTGTCTGTCTGTCCCGATGTCTGTCCCGATGTCTGTCTGTCTGTCCGTGTTCTATACGTTTGAAAGTTACAGAGCGTACTGACGCGCGCGTCGCCTCAAAAGAAAGCTTGCGATTCCGGACCGGTCATAGGCGTATTTACGTTTCGGCCGGACAAAAATCCCGCCCGCGGTATCCCAAAAACGTTCAGCGTTCCGCTCATTAGCATCTCATTAGCGACCGTGTGACGTCGAGGTCCACCAATCGGACGGCGGGTTCCTTCCTACAGTTGAGTGTCGAGTGACTCGACGATTGACCAATCCTACGCTTCGGTGACCTGACCGGTCGACCAATCGGTGCGTGTGTGGGCGGGCCTTATCCTTCTGAACCGAGGTGATTGGCCGCCATCTTGATTTTTCACAATTTTTTCCCCCACACTTTCTGTGTGTTAGGGAACTAAGGTAAATATTTTAATGATGTGTTAGGGAATTAAATAACAATTTAATAGGGGGGGGGAGAGCCTCGGGAAATCGCGGGGGGGGGAGAGCCTCGGGAAATCGCGGGGGGGGGGGAGAGCCTCGGGAAATCGCGGGGGGGGAGAGCCTCGGGAAATCGCGGGGGGGGGAGAGCCTCGGGAAATCGCGGGGGGGGGGAGAGCCTCGGGAAATCGCGGGGGGGGGGGAAGAGCCTCGGGAAATCGCGGGGGGGGGGCGAGCCTCGGGAAATCGCGGGGCGCTCGCGCCGCCCGCACTGACCGCGCATGCGCCGCCCGCACTGACCGCGCATGCGCCGCCCGCCCACAGCGGCCGTCCATCAGCCGCGCGATACGCGGGGGACCTCAGCTCCGGACCTCAGACGCTAGGCAGGGGGAGGGGCCGGAGAGAGGGACAGAGGGGAGTGGGGGAGGCGAGGGGAGGGAGTGAGAGGAGGGGAGGGAGAGGAGGGGAGGGAGGGGAGGGAGGGAGGGAGGGAGGGGAGGGGAGGGAGGGATAGGACAGGGAGAGGGAGAGGACATGACAGGGAGAGGGGGGACACACAGGGGCAGGGAGACCAAGCGCCCCAAAATTGCCCACTGACCGCGCATGCATCGCCCGCCCGCCCACAGCGGCCGTCCATCAGCCGCGCCATACGCGGGGGACCTCAGCTCCGGACCTCAGGCGCTAGGCAGGGGGAGGGGCCGGAGAGAGGGACAGAGGGGAGTGGGGGAGCGGGGGTGGGGGGTGGGCGAGGGGAGGGAGGGAGGGAGACAGGGGAGGGGAGGGAGAGGAGGGGAGGGAGGGATAGGACAGGAAGAGGACATGACAGGGAGAGGGGGGACACACAGGGGCAGGGAGACCAAGCGCCCCAAAATTGCCCTCGCGCCCCAAAATTGCCCTCGCAACGCGGGGCTCCCCAGCTAGTAGTTATATAAAAAGAAAAAAGGTGGCTAAAGTAAATGTTGGTCCCTTAGAGGATGAGACCTGGAAATTAATGGTGGGAAACATGGAGATGGCAAAAACACTGAAGAATTATTTTGTATCAGTCTTTACAGTAGAGGACACTAAGAATATCCCAACACTGGACAAACAGGGGGCTCTAGCGGGGGAGGAACTAAATACGATTAAAATCACTAAGGAAGTGGTACTTGGTAAAATAATGGGACTCAAGGCGGATAAATCCCCTGGACCTGATGGCTTGCATCCTAGGGTCTTGAGGGAAGTAGCGGTAGGGATTGTGGATGCATTGGTAATAATTTTCCAAAACTCACTGGACTCAGCAAAGGTCCCGGCAGATTGGAAAACTGCTAATGTAACACCCTTATTTAAAAAGGGTAGTAGGCAGAAGGCTGGAAACTATAGACCTGTCAGCCTAACATCTGTGGTTGGTAAAATGTTAGAGTCCATTATTAAGGAGACAGTAACGGGACATTTGGATAAACATAATTTAATAGGACAAACTCAGCATGGTTTCATGAAGGAGAAGTCATGTTTGACAAATTTGCTGGAGTTTTTTGAGGAAGTAACATACAGGGTGGATAAAGGGGAACCAGTGGACGTAATGTATTTAGACTTCCAAAAGGCATTTGACAAGGTGCCACACAAAAGATTATTGCTCAAGATAAAAAATCACGGGATTGGGGGTAATATTCTGGCATGGGTGGAGGATTGGCTCTCTAACAGAAAGCAGAGAGTTGGGATAAATGGTTCGTTCTCAGATTGGCAACCAGTAACTAGTGGTGTTCCGCAGGGGTCAGTGCTGGGACCCCAACTCTTTACAATCTATATTAATGATTTGGAGGAGGGGACCGAGTGTAACATATCAAAGTTTGCAGATGATACAAAGATGGGACGGAGAGTAGTGAGTGAGGAGGACATAAAAAACCTGCAAAGGGACATAGACAGGCTAAGTAAGTGGGCAGAGATTTGGCAGATGGAATACAATACTGGAAAGTGTGAGGTTATGCACTTTGGCAGGAAAAATCATAGAGCGAGTTATTATCTTAATGGCAAGAAACTGGAAAGTACTGTAGTACAAAGGGATCTGGGGGTCCTGGTGCACGAAACTCAAAAAGTTAGTATGCAGGTGCAGCAAGTGATCAAGAAGGCCAATGGAATGTTGGCTTTTATTGCTAGGGGGATGGAATATAAAAACAGGGAGGTATTGCTGCAGTTGTACAAGGTATTGGTGAGACCGCACCTGGAATACTGCATACAGTTTTGGTGTCCATACTTAAGAAAAGACATACTTGCTCTCGAGTCAGTACAAAGAAGGTTCACTCGGTTAATCCCGGGGATGAGGGGGTGGTCATATGAGGAGAGGTTGAGTAGATTGGGACTCTACTCATTGGAGTTCAGAAGAATGAGAGGCGATCTTATTGAAACATATAAGATTGTGAAGGGGCTTGATCGGGTGGATGCGGTGAGGATGTTCCCAATGATGGGTGAAACTAGAACTAGGGGGCATAATCTTAAAATAAGGGGCTGCTCTTTCAAAACTGAGATGAGGAGAAACTTCTTCACTCAGAGGGTGGTAGGTTTGTGGAATTTGCTGCCCCAGAAAGCTGTGGAAGCTACATCATTAAATAAATTTAAAACAGAAATAGATAGTTTCCTAGAAGTAAAGGGAATTAAGGGTTACGGGGAGCGGGCAGGAAATTGGACATGAGTCTAGGTTCGGAATGGTCATGGCCCTGTGGGTAGTGGAGTGGGCCCAGGGGCCGTGTAGCCTGGTTCTGCTCCTACTGTGTTCTAATTCTGTGTAGATTTCAGGAGATGGTTTTATTCCTGTTCCTGGCTGGGGTGGAGATCGCCTTTACAGAAGGTAAGTACTGTAAAAAATATAGGGACAGAGTGATCTCCTGGAAGAATTTCGATCGCTTAGATGGGCCGGAGAGGAATTTCCCAGATTTTTTTCTCCCAAATTGGCCATTGGGTCTTTATCTGGTTTTTCGCCTCTCCCGGGAGATCACATGGGTTCGGGTGGATGCACAATGATAGAAGATTTGAGGTTAGGATCAGATCAGCCACGATCTTATTGAATGGTGGAGCAGGCTCGAGGGGCCGATTGGCCTACTCCTGCTCCTATTTCTTATGTTCTTATGTTCATTGTTCTCCTGTGTCGATCTCAGTTATTCGTAGGAATTCGTCAATTCCTACATTAGTGACCCCATTTTTGTGAACGTCTTCACAGAAGAGCACAGCATGGAGTCAAACATCGTTTCGCTACAGCTACTGCAGTTCTGGGAGCAGCAAGCGCCCTCGTGGTTTATTCAGGTCGAGGCCCAGTTCGCCCTGAGGAACATCGATGCGGATCAGACCAAGTACCTTTACGTGGTCTCCACACTCGATAGCTCTGCCGCCTCTCGGATCGTCAGCCTCCTCGAAAACCCCTCAACGGAGCGCATGTATGAAACCCTCAAAGCGCGGTTACTGCAAGTTTTCAGGCTCACAAAATCGGAGCGCGCCCGTTGATTACTCGCTATGCCCGGGCTCGGGGACTCCAAGCCTTCAGAGTTGAAGAGCCAAATGCTCACACTCCTGGGCTCAGAACAGGAATGTTTCCTATTCCGCGAAATTTTCCTCAGCCAACTGCCTGAACAGGTACAAACTGCCCTGGCCAGATCTGAAACTGAAGACTGCGCAACACTCGCGGCGGAGGCTGACAAAATTTTCGCTGTAACTCGGCAGTACTGCGCCACCACGAGGCACCCATCCCCCGCAGACGCCGCCCCAGCTCGTCAGCCTGCTGGGCTGTGTTTCTACCACGCGCAGTTTGGGGCGAAGGCGAAGTGTTGCCGCCCTCCCTGCAGTTTTCACCAAAAAAGCCAACAACTGACACTGCGACCACCGAGGAACGGGTCTAACGGGCACCCCGCGGCTGCGATAGCGATCGGCAATGCTGGAAAATTGCTGTTCATCACCGATACCCTCTCCGGTCGTCGTTTTCTGTGCGACACCAGAGCGCAGTGCAGCACTTTACCCACGTCCGCCCTCGATGTGCAGACGGGGAATCACGGCCCCGCCCTTGAAGCAGCCAATGGCGGCACAATTCGGATCTTCAGCAGACGGCGAGTGGAGTTGTGCCTCGGGGGGGCAACGTTTTCACTGGGAGTTTGTTACGGCCAAAGTTTCCCAGCCCCTCCTCGGCGCGGGTTTCCTGTGCGCCAACAGCCTCCTGGTCGACGTTCGGAACCGGCGGCTGATCAACGCAGCCACTTTTAATTCTCTTCCGTGTTATCGCAGTAACACTATGTCACTCACCGTCTCCTGTGCGTTCCCGACTCCTGATGAGTTCGCTCGCCTGCTCAGCGAATTCCCCGACCTGACAAGATCCACGTTCTCCTCCACAGCCACGAAACATGGTGTGGAACACCACATCACCACCAACGGCCCCCCGGTCTACGCGCGGGCCCAGCACCTAGAACCTGGCAAGCTGGCGGTCGCAAAGGCGCAGTTCACCACCATGGAATGGTTAGGGATTATTCGCCGGTCGAATAGTCCCTGGTCTTCACCCCTCCATATCGTCCCGAAGCCTGGTGGCGGATAGCGGCCATGCGGCGACTATCGACGACTAAACGACGCCACCACTCCTGATCGATACCCGATCCCCCATATCCAGGATTTCTCTGCCCATTTGGCAGGGAACACCGTTTTCTCAAAAGTCGACCTCGTCCGAGGCATCCACCAGGTCCCAGTTCATCCACAGGACATCCAGAAGACCACAGTCATCACCCCATTCGGCCTCTTCGAGTTTTTACGGATGCCGTTTGGGTTAAAGAACGCCGCCCAGGCTTTCCAACGTCTGATGGACTCCGTGCTGCAGGACCTCAAGTTCCTCTTCGTCTACCTGGACGATATTCTAATTGCCAGTCCGACCAAGGAAGAACATACCTGTCACCTACGCACCCTTTTTCGACGCCTCAGCCAACATGGCCTGATTATCAACCTGGCCAAGCGTCAGTTTGGCCTGCACCAAATTGACTTCCTGGGGCATCGCATCACCTCAGAGGGAGCGGTTCCTTTACCTTCGAAGGTAGAGGCGGTGACATCCTTTCCACGCCCACAGAACATAAAGGCCCTGCAGGAATTCCTAGGCATGGTAAATTTTTACCACCGTTTCGTGCCTAAGGCGGCACTACTCATGCAGCCCCTGTACGAGGCCCTCAAGGGCAAGACTGGCAAGAGCCCGGTAGACTGGACGGATGACATGGCCCGAGCATTCGCCGACACCAAAAGCGCCTTAGCCAATGCGACTATGCTGGCGCACCCGCTGCCAGGAGCCACCATCGCCCTCACCACCAACGCGTCGGACTACGCAGTCGGTGCCGTGCAACAGCAGTGGGTGAACGGGACGTGGCAGCCGTTGGCATTCTTCAGCCGTCAACTACGGCAG
The DNA here is from genome assembly GCF_052327205.1 of Somniosus microcephalus. Taxonomy (NCBI): domain Eukaryota; kingdom Metazoa; phylum Chordata; class Chondrichthyes; order Squaliformes; family Somniosidae; genus Somniosus; species Somniosus microcephalus. The sequence continues at coordinate 134,355,924 of NC_140988.1, forward strand.
AATGAGAGAGCATACAGCACGTTCGACCGGGAGTTGTTCGCCCTTTTTCTGGCCATCCGCCATTTTCAGTTCCTTCTGGAAGGACGTCCTTTCACTGCCTTTGTGGACCATAAGCCGCTGACCTTTGCAATGTCCAAGACCGCCGAACCGTGGTCAGCCCGACAGCAGCGTCAACTGACCTACATATCCGAATTCACCATGGATATACGGCACGTGGCTGGTAAGGACAACCTTGTGGCAGGCTGCCTCTCCCGCGCGGTCATCAATACGGTTCATTTGGGCATCGACTATGCCCTCATGGCAGCGGACCAAGCCTCAGACCCGGAAGTCCAAGCTTACAGAACGGCCATCACCGGCCTCCAGTTGGCTGACGTCAAGTTCCATTCGGCAGGTACCATGCTGTTGTGTGACGTCTCCGTACAGGATCCTCGCCCTGTCGTGCCGGTTGTCCAGCTCTGCAAAGTGTTCAACGCCATACATGGGTTGTCACACCCTGGAATGAAGGCCTCTCAGAAACTGATGTCCGCGAAATTTGTATGCATAAAGATGTCCGCGACTGGGCCAACACCTGCGTGGTCTGCCAAAAGGCAAAGGTACAGCACCACATCAAAGCTCCATTGGCCGCCTTCACAGTTCCGGAGTGATGTTTTGACCATGTCAACGTGGACCTGGTAGGACCACTCCCACCCTCCCATGGTTTTTCACACATCCTGACCATGGTTGACCGCACCACCAGATGGCCAGAGGCGGTTCCCCTGTCATCCACTACTTCGGCGGACGTGGCCAGGGCGTTCATTTCCTCCTGGATCGCCCGTTTCGGAGTGCCCGCAGATATTTCGTCAGACAGGGGACCGCAGTTTTCCTCCGAACTCTGGAATGCAGTGGCCCAAGGACTCGGTGTCAAATTGCACCGCACCACCGCCTACCACCCACAGGCGAATGGCCTCTGCGAATGCTTCCACCGCTCAATGAAAGCCGCCCTGAGGGCCAGCCTCCAGGACGCTGGATGGGCAGACAAGCTACCGTGGGTCCTGTTGGGCCTTTGCACGGCCCCCAAAGAAGACCTTCACTCTTCATCTGCGGAACTCGTGTATGGTCAGCCGCTGCGAGTCCCAGGGGACTTCCTACCAATATCGACGGAGCCATGGTCCGCGCCTGCCCAGCTTGCTAGTCACCAAGAGGCGGCCAGATGTTTCGCACCGGTGCCCACTTCGCACCACGGGCTGCAGAGGTCACACGTTCCCACGGAGCTTCACAATGCTGAATACGTTTTTATTCGCCATGACGCACATAGGGATCTGCTCAAGGCCCCATATACTGGTCCCTTCCGCGTGTTGGAAGCAGGGGACAAAACCTTCACAGTAGATGTCGGTCGTAAACCGGACCACATTTCGGTCGACCGCTTAAAGCCAGCACATTTGGACCTCGACCGTCCCGTCGAGACAGCACAACCGCCGAGACGGGGTCAGCCACCCATCGTCGTTACGGCAGACCAAGTGCAACCGCTCGCCAGACCGCCAGCTGCCCTGCAGCCTCCACCTCGAGAGTACAGGAGTCATTCTGACAGACTCGTCAGACCCCCTCACCGTTTGACTTTGTCCGTTAAAGCAAATTCTGGGGGGGCGCATGTGGCAGAACCACTGAATGACTCTGGCTAACTGTATATAATTCTCTTTAACGATGTTTTAACACCAGCCTAAGCCTGTACCATTGTGTTAGGCATTACTGTGTTTTGTATACAGAGTTTGCATGTACGGGGCGTGGCCCCTTTAAGAGCATGGGAAAACGCGGGCAAACACGATGACGTCACGTTGCAAACCACGTGACTGCCCAGGCAGTCCTCGTGGCATCTCCGTTGAGTAAAGACCTGTTTCATTGTTCTCCTGTGTCGATCTCAGTTATTAATAGGAATTCGTCAATTCCTACAGTGTAATAAATCACCTGCGTGTAATGAACCACCTGGGTGTAATGAATCACCTGGGTGTAATGAATCACCTGGGTTTAATCAATCACCTGGGTGTAATGAATCACCTGGGGTTAATGAACCACCTTTGCATCATGAATCACCTGGGTATAATGAATCACCTGGGTGTAATGAATCACCTGGGTGTAATTAACCACCTGGCTGTAATGTACCACCTGGGTGTAATGAATCACCTGGGTGTAATGAATCACCTGGCTGTAATGAATCACCTGGGTGTAATGAATCACCTGGGCATATTGAATCAGCTGGGTCTAATGAACCACCTAGGTGTAATGAATCACCTGGGTGTGATGAATCACCTGGGTGTAATGAATCACCTGTGTGTAATGAAAAAAAATGGGTGTAATGAACAACCTGAGTGTAATGATCCACCTGGGTGTAATGAATAAACTGTGTGTAACGAATCACCTGTGCATAATGAATCACATGGATGAAATGAATCACCTGGGAGTAATGAATCATCTGGGTATAATGAATCACTTGGCTATAATGAACCACCTGGGTGTAATGAATACACAAGCCTAGAAATTCAGTAAGCTGCGCCACCCGTTAGCGCCTTAAGAGGGCACTAAGTGGGTCGGAAGCCACTGGCCACACCTCCCGCTAAATTTAGCGGGATGCTAATGGCAGCGCTAGCCGTTAGCGCTGCGCCGCTACCGATGACGTCATCGGTGTGCGCAGCGCCCCGCTACCGCCCAATCGCAATATTTAGTTGCGCCCCCTGCTTTAACGCCGGACGCTATTTGCGACCGGTTCAGGGGGGCCTACCTGCGGCGGTAGAGGCGCTAATTAAAGGAGAGGTGCGGGGCGGCCATTTATTTTGCTGGCCGTCTGCCAGCACCTCTCCGCGCTGCCATCCCCAGCCTCCTGAGCGCCCCCCATGGAGTGCCGACTGCATTCCAAGAGCCCGGCACTTCTCCTCGGTGCCGGGCTCTTTTGCCAACACTCACGATCTTCGATTGCGCTGCACAAGGCCCCTCCCCTTTAGGAAGGGGAGGAAGACCTGCAGTACTGCAGCACGCCGTACCGCAGCATGTAGCACTGTGGCACGTTGCGCAGCGATATTCAGCTGCAGTGCCCCAAGAGGGATGCGGGGCGCCTCCAGTAGCACCGCGGTTCCCTCTGGGGCGCGCAAACTGAATTTCTAGCGGACAGCTGCGACTGCTTCCGGGGCGCTACTGAATTTCTAGGCCACTGTGTGTAATGAATCACCTGTGTGTAATGAATCACTTGGCTGTATTGAATCACCTGGGTGTAATGAATCACCTAAGTCTATTGAATCACCTGGGTGTAATAAATCACCTGGGCATCATGTATCACCTGGGTGTAATGAACCACCTGGATGTAATGAATCAGCTGGGCATCATGTATCACCTGGGTGTAAAGAACCACCTGGGGATAATGAATCACCTGGGTGTAATGAATAAACTGGGTGTAATCAACCACCTGGGTACAATGAATCACCTGGGTGTATTGAATCACCTAGATGTAATGAACCACAAGGGTGTAATGAATAAACGGTATGTAAGGAATCACGTGTGTAATGAACAACCTGGGTGTAATGAAGCACTTGGGTGTAATGAATAAAGTATGTGTAATGAATCACCTGTGCATAATGATTCACCTGGGTGTAATAAATCACCTTGGTGTAATGAATCACCTGGGCATAATGAATCACCTGGGTGTAATCAATCACATGGGCATATTGAAACATCTGGGTGTAATGAATTACTTGGGCATAATGAATCAGCAGGGTGTAATGAACCACTGGGCATAATGAATAACCTGGGTTTAATGAATCACTTGGGTGTAATTAATCTCCTGGGAGTAATTAATCACCTGAGTGTAATAAATCACCTGTGTTCAATGAATCATCTTGGTGTAAAGAATCAGCTGGATGTAATGAATCACCTGGGTGTAATTAATCAGCTGGGCATAATGAATCACCTGGGTGTAATAAATCACCTGGGTGTAATGAATCACCCGGGTGCAATGAGTCACCTGGGCATTATGAATCACCTGGGTGTAATGAACAACCTGGGTGCAATGAATCACCTGGGCATCATGAATCACCTGGGTGTAATGCATCACCTGGGTGTAATGATTCACCTGGGTGTAATGAACAACCTGGGTGTAATGAAACACCGGGGTGTATTGAATCATCTAGGAATATTGAATCACAGGATGTAATGAATCACCTGGTTGTAATGACTCAACTGGGTGTAATGAATCACCTTGGCATATTGAATCATCAAATCAAATTTAAAAAAATCAAATCAACTTTTATTGTCATTGTTAGTGCACAAGTGCAGTACAACGAAATGTAGGCTTGCGGCTCTCGAGAGTGTACATTTAGATAAAGACATTTAAACATTCAACATACATTTGGCTTGTAATACATTAACATAAACATACCCATAATAAAGTGCATTGGCAGATGTGCAGGCTTTAGAGTTTATTTGTGGAGTTCAGTAGGATGACTGCCCTGGGAAAGAAGCTGTTCCTAAATCTGGTCGTATGCATGCGAATGCATCTGTAGCGTCTCCCAGATGGCAGGAGGGCGAACAGACTGTGGCTGCGGTGGGTAGGGTCTTTGATGATGGACCATGACCTCCATAAACAGCGTTTCTGGTATATGTGCTCTATGGTCGGTAGCCGGGTGCCGGTAATGAATCAGTTGGATGTAATTGAATCACCTGTGTGCAAAGAATCAACTGGGTGTATTTAATCACCTGGGTGTATTGAACCACCTGGGTGTAATGAATCACCTGGGTATAATGAATCACCTGGGTATAATGAATCACCTGGGTGTAATGAATCACCTGGGCATATTGAATCACCCGGGCATAATGAACCACCTGGGAATATTGAATCACCTGTGTGCAATGAATCACCTGGATGAAATGATCTCCTGGGCATATTGAATCACCTGGGCATAATGAATCACCTGGGCATATAGAATCACCACGGTGAAATGAATCACCAGGGTGAAATGAATCACCTGAGTGTAATGAATCACCTGGATGTAATGAATCACTTGGGTGTAATGTATCACCTGGGCATATTGAATTGCCTAGTCGTGATGAATCACCTGGGTGTATTGAATCACCTGGATGTAACGAATCATCTGGGAGTAATGAATCATCTGGGTATAATGAATCACTTGGCTGTAATGAACCACCTGTGTGTAATGAATAAATTGTGTGTAATGAATCACCTCTGTGCAATGAAAAAAAATGGGTGTATTGAACAACCTGGGTGTAATGAATCACCTGGGTGTAATGAATAAACTGTGTGTAACGAATCACCTGTGCATAATGAATCACCTAGGCATAATGAATCACTTGGCTATAATGAACCACCTGGGTGTAATGAATAAACCGTGCGTAATGAATCACCTCTGTGTAATGAATACACTGTGGGTAATGAATCATCTGTGTGTAATGAATCACTTGGCTGTATTGAATCACCTGGGTGTAATGAATCACCTGGGTCTATTGAATCACCTGGGTGCAATAAATCACCTGGGCATCATGAATCACCTGGGTATAATCAATCACCTCGGCATATTGAAACACCTGGGTGTAATGAATCACTTGGGCATAATGAATCAGCAGGGTATAATGAACCACCTGGGCATAATGAATAACCTGGGTGTAATGAATCACCTGTGTGTATTGAACCACCTGGGTGTAACAAATCTCCTGGGTGTAATGAATCAGCTGGGAGTAATGAATCACCTGTGCGTAATGTATCACCTGGGTGTAATGAGTCACCTGGGTGTAATGAATCACCTGGGCATATTGAATCTCCAGGGTGTAATGAATTACCTGGGTGTAATGAATCACCCGGGTGTAATGAATCACCTGGGCATATTGAATCACATGGGCATAATGAACCACATGGGCATATTGAATCACCTGTGTGCAATGAATCACCTGGGTGAAATGAATCACCTGGGCATATTGAATCACCTGAGCATAATGAATCACCTGGGCATATAGAATCACCAGGGTGAAATGAATCACCTGGGTGTAATGTATCACCTGGGCATATTGAATTGCGTAGGTGTGATGAATCACCTGGGTGTATTGAATCACCTGGATGTAACGAATCACCTGGGAGTAATGAATCATCTGGGTATAATTAATAACTTGGCTGTAATGAACCACCTGGGTGTAATGAACCACCTGGGTGTAATGAATAAACTGTGTGTAATGAAGCACCTGTGCATAATGAATCACCTAGGCATAATGAATCACTTGGCTATAATGAACCACCTGGGTGTAATGAATAAAGCGTGTGTAATGAATGACCTCTGTGTAATGAAAAGAATGGGTGTAATGAACATCCTGGGTGTAATGAGCCACCTGGCTGTAATGAATACACTATGTAATGAATCATCTGTGTGTAATGAATCACTTGGCTGTATTGAATCACCTGGGTGTAATGAATCACCTGGGTCTATTGAATCACCTGGGTGCAATAAATCACCCAGGCATCATGAATCACCTGGGTATATTGAAACACCTGGGTGTAATGAATCACTTGGGCATAATGAATCAGCAGGGTGTAATGAACCACCTGGGCATAATGAATAACATGGGTGTAATGAATCACCTGGATGTAATGAACCACCTGGGTGTACTGAATCAACTGGGTGTAAGGAGGCACCCGGGCATCATGAATCATTTTGGTGTAATGCAGCAGTTGGGAAAAATGAATTACCTGGGATTAATGAATCACCGGGGTTTATTGAATCACCTGGGTTTAATTAATCAACTGGGCATAATGAATCAGCTGGGTGTAATGAATCACCTGGGAGTAATTAATCACCAGAGTATAATAAATCACCTGGGTGTAATGAATCACCCAGGTGCAATGAGTCACCTGAGTGTAATGAATCACCTGGGTGTAATGAATCACCTGTGCATAATGTATCACCTGGGTGTAATGAGTCACCTGGGTGTCATGAATCACCTGGGTGTAATGAATCACCTGTGTGTAATGTATCACCTGGGTGTAATGAATCACCTGGGTGTAATGATTCACCTGGGTGTAATGAACCACCTGGGTGTAATGAATCACCTGGGCATAATGAATCACTTGGCTATAATGAACCACCTGGGTGTAATGAATAAACCGTGTGTAATGAATCACCTCTGTGTAATGAAAAGAATGGGTGTAATGAACATCCTGGGTGTAATGAACCACGTGGCTGTAATGAATATACTGTGTAATGAATCATCTGTGTGTACTGAATCACTTGGCTGTATTGAATCACCTGGGTGTAATGAATCACCTGGGTCTATTGAATCACCTGGGTGCAATAAATCACCTGGGCATCATGAATCACCTGGGTGTAATCAATCACCTGGGCATATTGAAACACCTGGGTGTAATGAATCACTTGGGCATAATGAATCAGCAGGGTGTAATGAACCACCTGGGAATAATGAATAACCTGGGTGTAATGAATCACCTGGATATAATGAGGCACCCGGGCATCATGAATCATTTTGGTGTAATGCAGCAGTTGGGGGAAATTAATTATCTGGGATTAATGAATCACCGGGGTTTATTGAATCACCTGGGTTTAATTAATCAACTGGGCATAATGAATCAGCTGGGTGTAATGAATCACCTGGGAGTAATTAATCTCCTGAGTATAATAAATCACCTGGGTGTAATGAATCACCCAGGTGCAATGAGTCACCTGAGTGTAATGAATCACCTGTGCATAATTAATCACCTGGGTGTAATGAATCACCTGTGTGTAATGTATCACCTGGGTGTAATGAATCACCTGTGTGTAATGTAGCACCTGGGTGTAATTAATCACCTGGGTGTAATGATACACCTGGGTGTAATGAACCACCTGGGTGTAATGAATCACCTGGGCATCATGGCTCACCTGGGTTTAATGAATCACCTGGGTGTAATGAATCCTTTGGGTGCAATGACTCACCTGGGTGTAATGAATCAAATGGGTGTAATCAACCACCTGTGTATAATGACTCAATTGTGTAATCACCTGGGTTTAGTATATCACCTGGGTGTACTGAATCACCTGCATGTACTGAATCACCTGAGTCTAATGAATCTCCTGGGCATAATGAATCACCTGGGAATATGGAATCACTTGGGCATAATGAATCACCTGGGCATATTGAATCACTTGGGTGTAATGAATCACCTGGGAATATTGAATCACTTGGGTGTATTGAATCACCTGGGTGTAATGAATCAACTGGGTGTAATGAATCACCTGGGAATATTGAATCACTTGGGTGTATTGAATCACCTGGGTGTAATGAATTACCTGGGTGTATTGAATCACCTGGGCTTAATGAAGCACCTGGGTGTAATAAATCACCTGGCTGTATTGAATCACGTGGGTGGAATGAATCACCTGTGTATAATGAATCACCCAGGTGTAATTAAACACCTGGTCATAATGAATCACTTTGCTGTAATGAATCACCTAGGTGTAATGAATCACCTGTGTGCAATGAATCACCTGGGCATACTGAATCACCTTGATGTAATGAATCAACTGTGCGCAATGAATCACCTGGGCATACTGAATCACCTTGATGTAATGAACCGCCTGGGTGTAATGAATCACCTGGGTGTAATGAATTACCTGGGCATATTGAATCATCAGGGTGTAATGAATCACCTGGGCATATTGAATCATCAGGGTGCAATGAATCAACTGGGTGTAATGAATCACCTGAGTGTATTGAATCACCTGGGTGTAATGAACCATCTGGGTGTAATGAATCACCTGGGTGTAATGAATTACCTGGGCATATTGAATCATCAGGGTGTAATAAATCACCTGGGCATATTGAATCACCAGGGTGCAATGAATCAACTGGGTGTAATGAATCACCTGAGTGTATTGAATCACCTGGGTGTAATGAACCATCTGGGGGTAATGAGTCACCTGGGTGTAATGAAGCCCCTGGGTGTAATGAACCACCTGGGTGTAATGAACCACCTGGGTGTAATGAATCATCTGAGTGTAATGAATCACCTGGGCATATTGAATCATCAGGGTTTAATGAATCACCTGGGTGTAATATATCACCTGGGTGTAATGAATCACCTGAGCATATTGAATCACTTGGGTGTAATGAATCACCTGAGCATATTGAATCACTTGGGTGTAATGAATCACCTGGGCGTAATGAACCACCTGTGCTTATTGAATCAACTGTGTGTAATGAATCCACTGGCTGTAATGAGTCACCTGGACTTATTGAATCACTAGGGTGTAATGAATCTCCTGGGTGTAATGAATCACCTGGGCATAATGAATTACCTGGGCATAATGAATCACCTGGGCATATAGAATGACCAGGGTGAAATGAATCATCTGGGTGGAATGAATCACCTGGGTGTACTGAATCACCTGGGCACATTGAATCACCTGGGTATAATGAAGCACCTGGGCATATTGAATCACCTGTGTGCAATGAATCAACTGGGCAGAATGAATCACCTGGGCAGAATGAATGACCTGGGCATATAGAATGACCAGGGTGAAATTAATCACCTGGGTGTAATGAACCACCTGGGCATATTGAATCACCTGTGTTCAATGAATCACATGGGTGTAATGAGCCACCTCAGTGTAATGAATCACCTAGGCATAATGAATCTCATGGGTGTAATGAATCTCCTGGGAGTCATGAATCACCTGGGTGTAATAAATCACCTGGGCATAATGAATCACTTGGGAATATGGAATCAGTTGGGCGTAATGAATCACCTGGGCATATTGAGTCATCAGGGTATAATGAATCACCTGGGCATATTGAATCATCAGGGTGCAGTGAATCAACTGGGCATAATGAATCACCTGGATGTATTGAAGCACCTGGATGTAATGAATCACCTGGATGTAATGAATCACCTGGGTGTAATGAATCACCTGGGCATGATAAATCATCTAGGGGTAATGAATCACCTGTGTGTTATGAATCACCTGGGTGTAGTGAATCACCTGGGCATATGGAATCATCAGGGTGTAATGAATCACCTGAGTGTAATAAATCACTTGGGTGTAATGAACCAACTCAGCATATTGAATCACCTGTGTGTAATGAATCAACTGGGTGTAATGAATCACCTGGACTTATTGAATCACCTAGGTGTAATATCACCTGGGTGTAATGAATCACCTGGGCATAATGAATCACCTGAGTGTAATGAACCACCTGGGCTTATTGAATCACCTGTGTGCAATGAATCACCTGGGCGTAATGAATCACCTGGGCATAATGAATCACCTGGGCATATAGAATGACCAGGGTGAAATGAATCACCTGGGTGTAATGAACCACCTGGGCATATTGAATCCCCTGTGTTCAATGAATCACGTGGGTGTAATGAGCCACCTCGGTGTAATGAATCACCTGGGCATAATGAAGCATCTGGGTGTATTGAATCACCTGGTTGTAATGAATCACATGGGGGTAATGAATCAACTAGGAATATTGAATCACTTGGGTGTAATGAATCACCTGGCTCTAATGAATCATCTGGGTGTAATGAACCACCTGGAAGTAATGAAACTCCTGGGCGTAATGAATCACCTGGGTCTAATGAATCACCTGGGCATATTGAATCACCTGGGCATAATGAACCACCTGAGCATAATGAACCACCTGAGCATATTGAATCACCTGTGTGTAATGAATCAACTGGGTGTAATGAATCACCTGGACTTATTGAATCACCAGGTTGTAATGAATCACCTGGGTGTAACGAATCACCTGAGTGCAATGAATCACCTGGGCCTATTGAATCAGCTGTGTGCAATGTATCACCTGGGCATATTGAATCACCTGTGTGTAATGAATCAACTGGGCGTAATGAATCACCTGGACTTATTGAATCACCAGGTTGTAATGAATCACCTGGGTGTAACGAATCACCTGAGTGCAATGAATCACCTGGGCCTATTGAATCAGCTGTGTGCAATGAATCACCTGGGCATAATGAATCACCTGTGTGTAATGAATCAACTGGGTGTAATGAATCACCTGGGTGTAATGAATCACCTGGGCATATTGAATCACCTGGGTATAATGAACCAACTGGGCATATTGAATCACGTTGTGCCATGACTCACCTGGGAGTAAAGAATCACCTGGGTTTATTGAATCACCTGGGTGTAATGAGCCACCTGTGCATATTGAATCACCTGTGTGCAATAAATCACGTGTGTGTAATGTGCCACCTCAGTGTAATGAATCACCTGGGCATAATGAATCATCTGGGTGTATTGAATCACCTGGTTGTAATGAATTACCTGGGCATAATGAATCACCTGGTTGTAATGAATCACCTGGGTGTAATGAATCACCTGTGCATATTGAATCACCTGGGTGTAATGAATCACCTGGGTGGAATTAATCACCTGGGTGTAATGAATCAACTGGGTGTAATCAAGCACCTGTGTATAATGAATCATGTGTGTATTCGCCTTGGTTTAATAAATCACCTGGGTGAACTGAAGCACCTGCATGTGATGAATCACATGAGTCTAATGAATCTGCTGGGTGTAATGAATCTCCTGGGTGTAATGAATCACCTGGGTGTAATAAATCACCTGGGCATAATGAATCACTTGGGAATATGGAATCAGTTGGGCGTAATGAATCACCTGGGCATATTGAGTCATCAGGGTATAATGAATCACCTGGGCATATTGAATCATCAGGGTGCAATGAATCAACTGGGCATAATTAATCACCTGGGTGTATTGAAGCTCCTGGGTGTAATGAACCACCTGGGTGTAATGAATCACCTGGGTGTAATGAATCACCTGGGCGTGATAAATCATCTAGGGGTAATGAATCACCTGGGTGTTATGAATCACCTGGGTCTAATGAATCACCTGGGCATTTGGAATCATCTGGGTGTAATGAATCACCCGAGTGTAATAAATCACCTGGGTGTAATGAATCACCTCAGCATATTGAATCACCTGTGTGTAATGAATCAACTGGGTGTAATGAATCACCTGGACTTATTGAATCACCTTGATGTAATATCACCTGGGTGTAATGAATCACCTGGGCATAATGAATCACCTGAGTGTAATGAATCACCTGGGCTTATTGAATCACCTGTGTGCAATGAATCACCTGGGCATAATGAATCACCTGTGTGTAAGAAATCAACTGGGTGTAATGAATCACCTGGACATATTGAAGCACCTGGGTATAATGAACCACCTGGCATAGTATAATGAACCACCTGGGCATACTGAATCACCTGTGTGCAATGAATCACCTGGGCATGGTGAATAACCTGGGCATATAGAATCACCAAGGTGAAATAAATCACCTGGTTGTAATGACTCACCTGGGAGTAATGAATCACCTGGGTTTAATGAATCAGCTGGGTGTAATGAACCACCTGGGCATATTGAATCACTTGGCGGTAATGAATCACCTGGTTGTAATGAACCACCTCAGCATATTGAATCACCTGTGCGTAATGCATCACTTGTGTGAAATGAATCACCTGGGCATATAGACTCACCAGGGTGAAATGAATAACCTGGTTGTAATGAATCACCTGGGTGTAACGAATCACCTAGGCTTTTGAATCACTTGTGTGCAATGAATCACCTGGGCATAATGAATCACCTTTGTGCAATGAATCACCTGAGTCTAATGAATCTCCTGGGTGTAATAAATCACCTGGGCATAATGAATCTCCTGGGAATATGTAATCACTTGGGAGTAATGAATCACCTGGGCATATTGAATCACTTGGGTGTAATGAATCACCTGGGAATATTGAATCACCTGGGAGTAATGAATCACCTATGTGCAATGAATCACCTGAGTCTAATGAATCTCCTGGGTGTAATAAATAATCTGGGCATAATGAATCACCTGGGAATATGTAATCACTTGGGCGTAATGAATCACCTGGGCATATTGAATCACCAGGGTGAAATGAATCACCTGGTTGTAATGACTCACCTGGGAGTAATGAATCACCTGAGTTTAATGAATCACCTGGGTGTAATGAACCAACGGGGCATATTGAATCACCTGTGTGCAATGAATCATGTGGGTGCAATGAGCCACCTCGGTGTAATGAATCACCGGGCAATATGAATCATCTGGGTGTATTGAATCACCTGGTTGTAATGAATAACCTGGGCATAATAAATCACCTGGGTGTAATGAAACAAATGCGTGTAATCAGGCACCTGTGTATAATGAATCATGTGTGTAATCGCCTGGGATTAATAAATCACCTCGGTGTACTGAATCACCTGCATGTAATGAATCACCTGAGTCTAATGAATCTCCTGGGTGTAATAAATCACCTGGGCATAATGAATCACCTGGGAATATGTAATCACATGGGCGCAATGAATCACCTGGGCATACTGAATCACTTGGGTGTAATGAATCACCTGGGAATATTGAATCACCTGGGAGTAATAAACCACCTGGGTGTAATGAATCACCTGGGTATAATGAATCACCTGGAAATATTGAATCACCTGGGTGAAATAAACCACATGGGTTTAACAAACCACCTGGGCATAATTAATCACCTTTGTGTATTGAATCACCTGGGTGTATTGAATCACCTGGATGTAATGAATCTCCTGGGTGTAATGAATCACCTGGGTGTATTGAATCTTCTAGGTGTAATGAATCACCTGGGCATAATGAATATCCTGTGGGTAATGACACACCTGGGAATAATGAATCACCTGGGCATAATGAATCACCTGGGTGTAATGCATCACCTGTGCATAATTAACGACCTGGGTGTAGTGAAATTCAAGTGTGTAATGAATCACCCAGGTGTAATGAAAAACCTCTTCATAATGAATCACTTCGCTATAATGAATCACCTGGGCATAATGAATCACATGAGCATCATGAGTCATCTCTGCGTAATAAATCTGGGTGTATTGAATCACCTGGGCGCAATGAATTACCTTGATGTAATAAATCACCTGGGTGTAATGAATCACCTGGGTGTAATGAATCCCCTGGGTGTAATGAATCACCTTGGTGTAATGAATCACCTGGGCATATTGAATCACCAGGGTGCAATGGATCAACTGGGTGTAATGAATCACCTGAGTGTATTGAATCACCTGGGTGTAATGAACCATCTGGGGGTAATGATGCACCTGGGTGTAATGAAACTCCTGGGTGTAATGAATCACCCATATTTAATGAAGCCCCTGGGTGTAATGAACCACCTGGGTGTAATGAACCACCTGGGTGTAATTAATCACCTGGGTGTAATGAATCACCTGGGCATATTGAATCATCAGGGTTTAATGAATCACCTGGGTGTAATATATCACCTGGGTGTAATGAATCACCTGAGCATATTGAATCATTTGGGTGTAATGAATCACCTGGGCGTAATGAACCACCTGTGCTTATTGAATCAACTGTGTGTAATGAATCCACTGGCTGTAATGAGTCACCTGGACTTATTGAATCACTAGGGTGTAATGAATCTCCTGGGTGTAATGAATCACCTGGGCATAATGAATTACCTGGGCATAATGAATCACCTGGGCATATAGAATGACCAGGGTGAAATGAATCATCTGGGTGGAATGAATCACCTGGGTGTACTGAATCACCTGGGCACATTGAATCACCTGGGTATAATGAACCACCTGGGCATATTGAATCACCTGTGTGCAATGAATCAACTGGGCAGAATGAATCACCTGGGCAGAATGAATGACCTGGGCATATAGAATGACCAGGGTGAAATTAATCACCTGGGTGTAATGAACCACCTGGGCATATTGAATCACCTGTGTTCAATGAATCACATGGGTGTAATGAGCCACCTCGGTGTAATGAATCACCTAGGCATAATGAATCTCATGGGTGTAATGAATCTCCTGGGAGTCATGAATCACCTGGGTGTAATAAATCACCTGGGCATAATGAATCACTTGGGAATATGGAATCAGTTGGGCGTAATGAATCACCTGGGCATATTGAGTCATCAGGGTATAATGAATCACCTGGGCATATTGAACCATCAGGGTGCAGTGAATCAACTGGGCATAATGAATCACCTGGGTGTATTGAAGCACCTGGATGTAATGAATCACCTGGATGTAATGAATCACCTGGGTGTAATGAATCACCTGGGCGTGATAAATCATCTAGGGGTATTGAATCACCTGTGTGTTATGAATCACCTGGGTGTAGTGAATCACCTGGGCATATGGAATCATCAGGGTGTAATGAATCACCTGAGTGTAATAAATCACCTGGGTGTAATGAACCAACTCAGCATATTGAATCACCTGTGTGTAATGAATCAACTGGGTGTAATGAATCACCTGGACTTATTGAATCACCTAGGTGTAATATCACCTGGGTGTAATGAATCACCTGGGCATAATGAATCACCTGAGTGTAATGAACCACCTGGGCTTATTGAATCACCTGTGTGCAATGAATCACCTGGGTGTAATGAATCACCTGGGCATAATGAATCACCTGGGCATATAGAATGACCAGGGTGAAATGAATCACCTGGGTGTAATGAACCACCTGGGCATATTGAATCCCCTGTGCTCAATGAATCACGTGGGTGTAATGAGCCACCTCGGTGTAATGAATCACCTGGGCATAATGAAGCATCTGGGTGTATTGAATCACCTGGTTGTAATGAATCACATGGGGGTAATGAATCAACTAGGAATATTGAATCACTTGGGTGTAATGAATCACCTGGCTCTAATGAATCATCTGGGTGTAATGAACCACCTGGAAGTAATGAAACTCCTGGGCGTAATGAATCACCTGGGTCTAATGAATCACCTGGGCATATTGAATCACCTGGGCATAATGAACCACCTGAGCATAATGAACCACCTGAGCATATTGAATCACCTGTGTGTAATGAATCAACTGGGTGTAATGAATCACCTGGACTTATTGAATCACCAGGTTGTAATGAATCACCTGGGTGTAACGAATCACCTGAGTGCAATGAATCACCTGGGCCTATTGAATCAGCTGTGTGCAATGTATCACCTGGGCATATTGAATCACCTGTGTGTAATGAATCAACTGGGCGTAATGAATCACCTGGACTTATTGAATCACCAGGTTGTAATGAATCACCTGGGTGTAACGAATCACCTGAGTGCAATGAATCACCTGGGCCTATTGAATCAGCTGTGTGCAATGAATCACCTGGGCATAATGAATCACCTGTGTGTAATGAATCAACTGGGTGTAATGAATCACCTGGGTGTAATGAATCACCTGGGCATATTGAATCACCTGGGTATAATGAACCAACTGGGCATATTGAATCACCTTTGTGCCATGACTCACCTGGGAGTAAAGAATCACCTGGGTTTATTGAATCACCTGGGTGTAATGAGCCACCTGTGCATATTGAATCACCTGTGTGCAATAAATCACGTGTGTTTAATGTGCCACCTCAGTGTAATGAATCACCTGGGCATAATGAATCATCTGGGTGTATTGAATCACCTGGTTGTAATGAATTACCTGGGCATAATGAATCACCTGGTTGTAATGAATCACCTGGGTGTAATGAATCACCTGTGCATATTGAATCACCTGGGTGGAATTAATCACCTGGGTGTAATGAATCAACTGGGCATATTGAATCACCTTTGTGCCATGACTCACCTGGGAGTAATGAATCACCTGGGTTTATTGAATCACCTGGGTGTAATGAACCACCTGTGCATATTGAATCACCTGTGTGCAATAAATCACATGTGTGTAATGTGCCACCTCAGTGTAATGAATCACCTGGGCATAATGAATCATCTGGGTGTATTGAATCACCTGGTTGTAATGAATTACCTGGGCATAATGAATCACCTGGTTGTAATGAATCACCTGGGCATAATGAATCACCTGTGTGTAATGAATCAACTGGGTGTAATGAATCACCTGGGTGTAATGAATCACCTGGGCATATTGAACCATCAGGGTGCAGTGAATCAACTGGGCATAATGAATCACCTGGGTGTATTGAAGCACCTGGATGTAATGAATCAGCTGGATGTAATGAATCACCTGGGTGTAATGAATCACCTGGGCGTGATAAATCATCTAGGGGTATTGAATCACCTGTGTGTTATGAATCACCTGGGTGTAGTGAATCACCTGGGCATATGGAATCATCAGGGTGTAATGAATCACCTGAGTGTAATAAATCACCTGGGTGTAATGAACCAACTCAGCATATTGAATCACCTGTGTGTAATGAATCAACTGGGTGTAATGAATCACCTGGACTTATTGAATCACCTAGGTGTAATATCACCTGGGTGTAATGAATCTCCTGGGCATAATGAATCACCTGAGTGTAATGAACCACCTGGGCTTATTGAATCACCTGTGTGCAATGAATCACCTGGGTGTAATGAATCACCTGGGCATAATGAATCACCTGGGCATATAGAATGACCAGGGTGAAATGAATCACCTGGGTGTAATGAACCACCTGGGCATATTGAATCCCCTGTGCTCAATGAATCACGTGGGTGTAATGAGCCACCTCGGTGTAATGAATCACCTGGGCATAATGAAGCATCTGGGTGTATTGAATCACCTGGTTGTAATGAATCACATGGGGGTAATGAATCAACTAGGAATATTGAATCACTTGGGTGTAATGAATCACCTGGCTCTAATGAATCATCTGGGTGTAATGAACCACCTGGAAGTAATGAAACTCCTGGGCGTAATGAATCACCTGGGTCTAATGAATCACCTGGGCATGTTGAATCACCTGGGCATAATGAACCACCTGAGCATAATGAACCACCTGAGCATATTGAATCACCTGTGTGTAATGAATCAACTGGGTGTAATGAATCACCTGGACTTATTGAATCACCAGGTTGTAATGAATCACCTGGGTGTAACGAATCACCTGAGTGCAATGAATCACCTGGGCCTATTGAATCAGCTGTGTGCAATGTATCACCTGGGCATATTGAATCACCTGTGTGTAATGAATCAACTGGGCGTAATGAATCACCTGGACTTATTGAATCACCAGGTTGTAATGAATCACCTGGGTGTAACGAATCACCTGAGTGCAATGAATCACCTGGGCCTATTGAATCAGCTGTGTGCAATGAATCACCTGGGCATAATGAATCACCTGTGTGTAATGAATCAACTGGGTGTAATGAATCACCTGGGTGTAATGAATCACCTGGGCATATTGAATCACCTGGGTATAATGAACCAACTGGGCATATTGAATCACCTTTGTGCCATGACTCACCTGGGAGTAAAGAATCACCTGGGTTTATTGAATCACCTGGGTGTAATGAGCCACCTGTGCATATTGAATCACCTGTGTGCAATAAATCACGTGTGTGTAATGTGCCACCTCAGTGTAATGAATCACCTGGGCATAATGAATCATCTGGGTGTATTGAATCACCTGGTTGTAATGAATTACCTGGGCATAATGAATCACCTGGTTGTAATGAATCACCTGGGTGTAATGAATCACCTGTGCATATTGAATCACCTGGGTGGAATTAATCACCTGGGTGTAATGAATCAACTGGGCATATTGAATCACCTTTGTGCCATGACTCACCTGGGAGTAATGAATCACCTGGGTTTATTGAATCACCTGGGTGTAATGAACCACCTGTGCATATTGAATCACCTGTGTGCAATAAATCACATGTGTGTAATGTGCCACCTCAGTGTAATGAATCACCTGGGCATAATGAATCATCTGGGTGTATTGAATCACCTGGTTGTAATGAATTACCTGGGCATAATGAATCACCTGGTTGTAATGAATCACCTGGGTGTAATGAATCACCTGTGCATATTGCAGATTGAATCACCTGGGTGTAATGAATCACTTGGGTGGAATTAATCACCTGGGTGTAATGAATCAACTGGGTGTAATCAAGCACCTGTGTATAATGAATCATGTGTGTATTCGCCTTGGTTTAATAAATCACCTGGGTGAACTGAATCACCTGCATGTGATGAATCACATGAGTCTAATGAATCTGCTGGGTGTAATGAATCTCCTGGGTGTAATGAATCACCTGGGTGTAATAAATCACCTGGGCATAATGAATCACTTGGGAATATGGAATCAGTTGGGCGTAATGAATCACCTGGGCATATTGAGTCATCAGGGTATAATGAATCACCTGGGCATATTGAATCATCAGGGTGCAATGAATCAACTGGGCATAATTAATCACCTGGGTGTATTGAAGCTCCTGGGTGTAATGAACCACCTGGGTGTAATGAATCACCTGGGTGTAATGAATCACCTGGGCGTGATAAATCATCTAGGGGTAATGAATCACCTGGGTGTTATGAATCACCTGGGTCTAATGAATCACCTGGGCATATGGAATCATCTGGGTGTAATGAATCACCCGAGTGTAATAAATCACCTGGGTGTAATGAATCACCTCAGCATATTGAATCACCTGTGTGTAATGAATCAACTGGGTGTAATGAATCACCTGGACTTATTGAATCACCTTGATGTAATATCACCTGGGTGTAATGAATCACCTGGGCATAATGAATCACCTGAGTGTAATGAATCACCTGGGCTTATTGAATCACCTGTGTGCAATGAATCACCTGGGCATAATGAATCACCTGTGTGTAAGAAATCAACTGGGTGTAATGAATCACCTGGACATATTGAAGCACCTGGGTATAATGAACCACCTGGCATAGTATAATGAACCACCTGGGCATACTGAATCACCTGTGTGCAATGAATCACCTGGGCATGGTGAATAACCTGGGCATATAGAATCACCAAGGTGAAATAAATCACCTGGTTGTAATGACTCACCTGGGAGTAATGAATCACCTGGGTTTAATGAATCAGCTGGGTGTAATGAACCACCTGGGCATATTGAATCACTTGGTGGTAATGAATCACCTGGTTGTAATGAACCACCTCAGCATATTGAATCACCTGTGCGTAATGCATCACTTGTGTGAAATGAATCACCTCGGCATATAGACTCACCAGGGTGAAATGAATAACCTGGTTGTAATGAATCACCTGGGTGTAACGAATCACCTAGGCTTTTGAATCACTTGTGTGCAATGAATCACCTGGGCATAATGAATCACCTTTGTGCAATGAATCACCTGAGTCTAATGAATCTCCTGGGTGTAATAAATCACCTGGGCATAATGAATCTCCTGGGAATATGTAATCACTTGGGAGTAATGAATCACCTGGGCATATTGAATCACTTGGGTGTAATGAATCACCTGGGAATATTGAATCACCTGGGAGTAATGAATCACCTATGTGCAATGAATCACCTGAGTCTAATGAATCTCCTGGGTGTAATAAATCATCTGGGCATAATGAATCACCTGGGAATATGTAATCACTTGGACGTAATGAATCACCTGGGCATATTGAATCACCAGGGTGAAATGAATCACCTGGTTGTAATGACTCACCTGGGAGTAATGAATCACCTGAGTTTAATGAATCACCTGGGTGTAATGAACCAACGGGGCATATTGAATCACCTGTGTGCAATGAATCATGTGGGTGCAATGAGCCACCTCGGTGTAATGAATCACCGGGCAATATGAATCATCTGGGTGTATTGAATCACCTGGTTGTAATGAATAACCTGGGCATAATAAATCACCTGGGTGTAATGAAACAAATGCGTGTAATCAGGCACCTGTGTATAATGAATCATGTGTGTAATCGCCTGGGATTAATAAATCACCTCGGTGTACTGAATCACCTGCATGTAATGAATCACCTGAGTCTAATGAATCTCCTGGGTGTAATAAATCACCTGGGCATAATGAATCACCTGGGAATATGTAATCACATGGGCGCAATGAATCACCTGGGCATACTGAATCACTTGGGTGTAATGAATCACCTGGGAATATTGAATCACCTGGGAGTAATAAACCACCTTGGTGTAATGAATCACCTGGGTATAATGAATCACCTGGAAATATTGAATCACCTGGGTGAAATAAACCACATGGGTTTAACAAACCACCTGGGCATAATTAATCACCTTTGTGTATTGAATCACCTGGGTGTATTGAATCACCTGGATGTAATGAATCTCCTGGGTGTAATAAATCACCTGGGTGTATTGAATCTTCGAGGTGTAATGAATCACCTGGGCATAATGAATATCCTGTGGGTAATGACATACCTGGGAATAATGAATCACCTGGGCATAATGAATCACCTGGGTGTAATGCATCACCTGTGCATAATTAACGACCTGGGTGTAGTGAAATTCAAGTGTGTAATGAATCACCCAGGTGTAATGAAAAACCTCTTCATAATGAATCACTTCGCTATAATGAATCACCTGGGCATAATGAATCACATGAGCATCATGAGTCATCTCTGCGTAATAAATCTGGGTGTATTGAATCACCTGGGCGCAATGAATTACCTTGATGTAATAAATCACCTGGGTGTAATGAATCACCTTGGTGTAATGAATCACCTGGGCATATTGAACCACCTGGGTACAATGAACCACCTGGGCATATTGAATCACCTGTGTTCAATGAATCTCCTGGGTGAAATGAATCACCTGGGAATAATTAATCACCTGGGCATGATGAATCACCTGTGCATATAGAATCACCAGGGTGAAATGAATCACCTGGGTGTAATGACTCAGCTGGGAGGAATTAATCACCTGGGTGTAATGAATCAACTGGGTGTAATCAAGCACCTGTGTATAATGATTCATGTGTGTATTCGCCTTGGTTTAATAAATCACCTGGGTGTACTGAATCACCTGCATGTAATGAATCACCTGAGTCTAATGAATCTCCTGGGTGTAATGAATCACCTGGGTGTAATAAATCACCTGGGCCTAATGAATCACCTGGGAATATGGAATCAGTTGGGCATAATGAATCACCTGGGCATATTGAATCATCAGGGTGTAATGAATCACCTGGGCATATTGAATCATCAGGGTGTAATGAATCACCTGGGCATATTGAATCATCAGGGTGTAATGAATCACCTGGGCATATTGAATCATCAGGGTGTAATGAATCACCTGGGCATATTGAATCATCAGAGTGCAATGAATCAACTGGGCATAATTAATTACCTGAGTGTATTGAATCACCTGGGTGTAATGAACCACCTGGGTGTAATGAATCACCTGGGCATGATAAATCATCTAGGGGTAATGAATCACCTGGGAGTCATGAATCACCTGTGTGTAATGATTCACCTGGGTGTAATGAACCACCTGGGTGTAATGAATCAACTAGGAATATTGGGGGAAAAATTAGGTTGGTTCCGCCACCCATTAGCGCCTAAAGAGGCCGAGAAGTGGGGCGCTAACCAACTAGCGCCCGGGCGCAGCGAACCCTGTGCCTCTTCCCATATTGAGCGGACATTTAGCGCCAGCGCTAAACCTTAGTGCCCGCTCACCGGCGCACGCAGATCATGACGTCATTTCAGTGTGCAACGTCTTTGAGGCGCCCCGGACCGGAAATTCAGTGGCGCTAACAAGGACAGGTTACCTGGAATGTTTCCCAGTCGCTGTCGGGCTCGGGGGGGGGGGGGGGGGGCGCTCTTTAAAGGGGACTGTTCTGGATTATTAGTGGCAGCCATTTTTGGACCACAACTTCTTTGAGAGAGAGAGAGAGTTGCTCAGCTACACACGGAGAGCCATTTCTGCAGTGAGCCAGCGCTGGCAGAGGAACTTTAGCCTTCTGAACATCACTTTGCAGTTGGCGAGCTTCTCAAACGGCATAACTATAACTATCAGTGTGCACTAATTATGGGGGCTGCATTGGATGCGAACGTCGTGCTTCTCAATCATATTGACAGGGCACAGAGATGCAGGGATAGAGTGGCAGGCATGGCCAGACGGTGGAGGGCCCACAGACGTCGCCTCATGAGACCTTACGCTGCCAGGGTTTTCTGCCAGCAGTTTTCATATATCAACATGTCGGAGGAGCAGTGTTTCCGAAGGCTGCGCTTCAGTAAGGAGGTGGTCACTGAGCTCTGCCACCTGCTTCAGCCAGATCTGCAGCCTCAACTGAGGTGCAGGACATCTCTGTCGGTGGCTGTGAGGATCACTGTGGCTCTAAACTTCTATGCCAGTGGCTCCTTTCAGGCCACTACTGGGGACATTGCCAACATCTCACAGTTCGCGGTGCATTGCTGCATCCGTCAAGTGACTAATGCCCTCTTTAGAAGGAGAAAGCAGTACATCTCATTCCAGATGACCCCGGACAAGCAGCGAGAGCACGCAGAGGGCTTCGCAATGATAGCGGGCTTCCCCATGGTGCAGGGCGCCATTGACTGCACGCATGTGGCTTTGCGGGCGCCTCTAGAGAATGCGGAGGATTTCCGCAACCGAAAGGGGTTCCATTCTTTGAATGTGTAGCTGGTCTGTGACCACCGACAGCTGATACTCGCTGTGAATGCCCACTTTCCAGGCAGCAGCCACGACGCCTTCATCCTGCGCCAGACTTCTGTGGCAGACCTTTTCGAGGCCCCGGCTCACCCAGGAGGCTGGCTTCTCGGGGACAAGGGCTATCCTCTGTGCCCCTGGCTGATGACCCCACTCCGTTCGTCCAGCACCCCTGCTGAAGAACGTTACAATGAGAGCCATCAAGCGACCAGGAACATCATTGAGCACACAATCGGTGTGCTGAAGCAACGGTTCCGCTGTCTGGACCATTCTGGAGGAGCCCTTCAGTACTCACCTGAGCGAGTCTCCCACTTTGTGGTTGTGTGTTGCATGCTGCATAACCTGGCAATCCTCAGGACCCAGCCAATGCCACCAGACATTGAAGCACCAGCAGAGGAGGAGGAGGAGGAGGAGCAGCAGCACCAAGACGGGAGGGAGGCACAAACTGCAAGGGCCGTTCATCAGAGGCTTATAGCAAGTTGCTTCTAGGCCCCTCTCAGGGAATGCTTGCTGCCATTCCAAGAACATGAATGGAACCGTTCTGCTACCCCTAAGCCGGTCAAGGGCAAAATTTGTGCAAAGAACAGACATGGCCATTGTGAATAAAGAAAGTTGTTTATTTAACAAAATGTGCTTCCTTCCCGCATGACAAAGCAATGGCAACAAAAAGCAAAACAAACAGACTGCCACATAAGTTGCTCTCACACCCGGGAGACTTCCAAAACATAACTAACATTCAGACCAGCATCCTCAGTCTTGAATGAAACAAATAACTGGAATCAGCAGCACCTTCTACTTTTCCCCCCTCGATGGTGATCTGCTTCCCTTTCGGCATTGTCCCCTTCCCGCCCTGCAGCTCCTCCGTAATGGGACCCCAGTGGCTGCAGCAAGGCTGGGGCAGGCCTGCTGACTGTCCGAAACCGCAGATGCCCCTGAGGGACGGCCTGGACGAGCTCTGGGCATGGAGGGCCCGGCTGCTGACTGCTCCAACTCTGCATGGGCGGAAGCAGTCTGTCCTACAGGTGGTGGCAGCTGCAGTGGAGAAGTGCCAGTGGTGGCATCAGGAATGCTGTCATCCTGAGAGCGGACAGCAGCTCCCTGGTCGGCCGACACACTGGCACTCTGATGGGGCAGCACCGCAGCATGCGCAGCAATCGGCTGGTGCACAGATTGCTGGCCTGCTGTGGTGCGGCAAGGGCTCCGGGGAATGCTGCCCGATCCAGCGAGGGTGGCAGCAGTCAGTGCTCGCGTGGCCTCAATCTGCGTCTACATGAGACCAGCGAGTGACTGCGTGGCAGCACTCAGCACTTGCATGGCAAGTGCCATTGCTTCGCTGAAGCCCTGGACAATCCTTGCCAGTGCTGTGCCGAAGTCCTGCACACTCCTTGCCTGTGCTGTGCTGAAGTCTTGGACACTCCTTGCCAGTGTCTCAATGGATTCGGGCATCCTTCCCACTGCAGCCATGAGCTCAGTGTGCCTCAGCCCAGTCTGGGCGCTCATTTCAGCGAGTGCACGCACCTCTTCTGCGTTCTGTGCAGCAGCACTCGCGGCCCGACTCGCCCTCCGGGGAGACGGCCCCCGAGCTTCCCTACCCCCCTCGCGTTGCTGCAGGCCGCTGGGTGCTGGAGCTGGATCCTCCTCAGAGCATTCCCCCCCGCTGCCCTCCAGGGAAGGAGTCTCCCCAGTCTGGAGATGGGCTGGCTCGCCTGAGGTTTGAACAAATGGTCCGGCTTCCTCCTCCTCGTCGCCTCCGGAGTCAGTCGCAGTGGCAGCTTGAGGGCCCGCCTCCCGAGCTGGTGATGCAGCATCTGAAAGCAGGGAGGTTCAAGAGTGGCTTTAGCGAAAGGACAGGGTGGCAGCAAGGGATGCATGAGTGCTGCAATGCTCTGAATTGGGTCTTGAGTGAAAAAGCATGCTGGTGTGGGGAACAAGTGGAAGGAGAGAGGTCAAAAAGATGATGACCTTACCATCGCTGTCCACAATGGGCTCGGCATCTCCAGAGGCGACGGGGCCAGTCATCCGGCTTGTGACGATCTGGTGGACTCTCTCCTCCAGGTCTGTAAGGGTCTGCAGGTGAGGCCGGCCTCCTCCGGTCCAAAGCTGTTGCCTGCGGTTACTCGCCAGCTTGGCCTGCAAGAGAAAGGACGGGGTGTGCTGAAACATGCTGCCCTGATCTGGTATCGCATGTCTCCCATGGTAGACTAGCCCTTACATTATGCTGCCCTGATCTGGCATCACATGCCTCCCATGGTTGAATAGCCCTTACATTATGCACTGAGCTGAATGTGCGTGTGTGTTTCCAGAAAGGGCCATGGGTTCTGGATGACAGCTGGCCATTGGGGCTTTTCCACCCTCTGGCCATAAAGTGAGGTGCAGATGGAGGGATGAAGATGATTCTGAAAAAGGCACTCACCCTGACGACCCGAGTGAGGTCATTGAACTTCTTCCTGCATTGCACAGGAGTCCTCAGAACCATGCTGCTGGAGGTGACTCTTTGGGAAACCTCCCTCCAAGCTCTGCGGTATTCGGTTTGTTGAGGCCTCCTGCCATTCTCCGGGTACAGCACAGATCGCCGGCGCTCCACCGTGTCAACCAGAGCATCCAATGACCCCTCGCTAAAGCGCTGCGCTCTCTCCCTGGCCCGCTCCATGTGGTTGAAGTTTTGCCCACCACAGGTAGGTTGCCACCGATTTTGAGGCCTACAAGGCGCAGAGTGTGGTTGCAGATGATAATCAACCCAGCCCTTTAAGAGCTGGCTGGCGCCAGCGTGTCTGGGTGAAATCGATAATTGACGGCACCTACGTTGCGCCCACCCGTGGAGAAATTGCGTCGTGCCGCCGGGTTAGCGCCTTAAGACTACTGTGCAGCCCCTATTTTAGTGCCGCAATCAACTTCAGGGGCGCTGCAACCCAATATTGCTCGAGGTGACGATGAATTGTGCCTGGCGCTAAACTTTGCGCACCGCCAATACTAGCGCCCCAAACGGGGTGATACAGAATTTCTCCCCCATTGAATCACCTGGGTGTAATGAACCACCTGGGTGTAATGAATCACCTGGGTGCAATGAATCACCTGGGCATATTGAATCATCAGGGTGTAATGAATCACCTGGGTGTAATGAAACTTCTGGGTGTAATGAATCACCTGGGCATATGGAATCATCAGGGTGTAAGGAATCACCTGGGTGTAATAAATCACCTGGGCGTAATGAACCACCTGAGCATATTGAATCACCTGTGTGTAATGAATCAACTGGGTGTAATGAATCACCTGGACTTATTGAATCACCTTGGTGTAATATCACCTGGGTGTAATAAATCACCTGGGCGTAATGAATCACCTGAGTGTAATGAATCACCTGGTCATATTGAATCACCTGTGTGCAATGAAACACCTGGGTGCAATGAATAACCTGGGCATAATGAATCACCTGGGCATATTGAAACACCTGGGTGTAATGAACCACCTGGGTGGAATGAATCACCTGGGTATAATGAAACAAATGCGTGTAATCAGGCACCTGTGTATAATGAATCATGTGTGTAATCGCCTGGGATTAATAAATCACCTCGGTGTACTGAATCACCTGCATGTAATGAATCACCTGAGTCTAATGAATCTCCTGGGTGTAATAAATCACCTGGGCATAATGAATCACCTGGGAATGTGTAATCACTTGGGCGTAATGAATCACCTGGGCATATTGAATCACTTGGGTGTAATGAATCACCTGGGAATATTGAATCACCTGGGAGTAATAAACCACCTGGGTGTAATGAATCACCTGGGCACAATGAATCAGCTGGGAATATTGAATCACCTGGGTGAAATAAACCACATGGGTTTAATGAATCACCTGGGCATAATTAATCACCTTTGTGTATTGAATCACCTGGGTGTATTGAATCACCTGGATGTAATGAATCTCCTGGGTGTAATGAATCACCTGGGTGTATTGCATCATCTAGGTGTAATGAATCACCCGTGCATAATGAATATCCTGTGTGTAATGACACACCTGGGAATAATGAATCACCTGGGCATAATGAATCACCTGGGTGTAATGCATCACCTGTGCATAATGAACGACCTGGGTGTAATGATATTCAAGTGTGTAATGAATCACCCACGTGTAATGAAAAACCTCTTCATAATGAATCACTTCGCTATAATGAATCACCTGGGCGTAATGAATCACATGAGCATCATGAGTCATCTGTGCGTAATAAATCTGGGTGTATTGAATCACCTGGGCGCAATGAATTACCTTGATGTAATAAATCACCTGGGTGTAATGAACCACCTGGGTGTAATGAATCCCCTGGGTGTAATGAATCACCTTGGTGTAATGAATCACCTGGGCATATTGAATCACCTGGGTATAATGAACCACCTGGGCATATTGAATCACCTGTGTGCAATGAATCTCCTGGGTGAAATGAATCACCTGGGAATAATTAATCACCTGGGCATGATGAATCACCTGTGCATATAGAATCACCAGGTTGAAATGAATCACCTGGGTGTAATGACTCAGCTGGGAGTAATGAATCACCTAGGTGTAATGAATCACCTGGGTGTAATGAATCACCTGGGCATATTGAATCACCTGGGCATATTGAATCACCTGGGTGGAATTAATCACCTGGGTGTAATGAATCAACTGGGTGTAATCAAGCACCTGTGTATAATGAATCATGTGTGTAATCGCCTAGGTTTAATAAATCACCTGGGTGTACTGAATCACCTGCATGTAATGAATCACCTGAGTCTAATGAATCTCCTGGGTGTAATGAATCACCTGGGTGTAATAAATCACCTGGGCCTAATGAATCACCTGGGAATATGGAATCAGTTGGGCATAATGAATCACCTGGGAGTCATGAATCACCTGTGTGTAATGATTCACCTGGGTGTAATGAACCACCTGGGTGTAATGAATCAACTAGGAATATTGGGGGAAAAATTAGGTTGGTTCCGCCACCCATTAGCGCCTAAAGAGGCCGAGAAGTGAGGCGCTAACCAACTAGCGCCCGGGCGCAGCGAACCCTGTGCCTCTTCCCATATTGAGCGGACATTTAGCGCCAGCGCTAAACCTTAGTGCCCGCTCACCGGCGCACGCAGATCATGACGTCATTTCAGTGTGCAACGTCTTTGAGGCGCCCCGGACCGGAAATTCAGTGGCGCTAACAAGGACAGGTTACCTGGAACGTTTCCTAGTCGCTGTCGGTCTCGGGGGGGCGCTCTTTAAAGGGGACTGGTCTGGATTATTAGTGGCAGCCATTTTTGGACCACAACTTCTTTGAGAGAGAGAGAGAGTTGCTTAGCTACACACGGAGAGCCATTTCTGCAGTGAGCCAGCGCTGGCAGAGGAACTTTAGCCTTCTGAACATCACTTTGCAGTTGGTGAGCTTCTCAAACGGCATAACTATCAGTGCGCACTAACTATGGGGGCTGCATTGGATGCGAACGTCATGCTTCTCAATCATATTGACAGGGCACAGAGACGCAGGGATAGAGTGGCAGGCATGGCCAGACGGAGGAGGGCCTACAGACGTCGCCCCATGAGACCTTACGCTGCCAGGGTTTTCTGCCAGCAGTTTTCATATATCAACATGTCGGAGGAGCAGTGTTTCCGAAGGCTGCGCTTCAGTAAGGAGGTGGTCACTGAGCTCTGCCACCTGCTTCAGCCGATCTGCAGCCTCAACTGAGGTGCAGGACATCTCTGTCGGTGGCTGTGAGGATCACTGTGGCTCTAAACTTCTATGCCAGCGGCTCCTTTCAGGCCACTACCGGGGACATTGCCAACATCTCACAGTTCGCGGTGCATTGCTGCATCCGTCAAGTGACTAATGCCCTCTTTAGAAGGAGACAGCAGTACATCTCATTCCAGATGACCCCGGACAAGCAGCGAGAGCACACAGAGGGCTTCGCAATGATAGCGGGCTTCCCCATGGTGCAGGGCGCCATTGACTGCACGCATGTGGCTTTGCGGGCGCCTTTAGAGAATGCGGAGGATTTCCGCAACCGAAAGGGGTTCCATTCTTTGAATGTGTAGCTGGTCTGTGACCACCGACAGCTGACACTCGCTGTGAATGCCCACTTTCCAGGCAGCAGCCACGACGCCTTCATCCTGCGCCAGACTTCTGTGGCAGACCTTTTCGAGGCCCCGGCTCACCCAGGAGGCTGGCTTCTCGGGGACAAGGGCTATCCTCTGTGCCCCTGGCTGATGACCCCACTCCGTTCATCCAGCACCCCTGCTGAAGAACGTTACAATGAGAGCCATCAAGCGACCAGGAACATCATTGAGCACACAATCGGCGTGCTGAAGCAACGGTTCTGCTGTCTGGACCATTCTGGAGGAGCCCTTCAGTACTCACCTGAGCGAGTCTCCCACTTTGTGGTTGTGTGTTGCATGCTGCATAACCTGGCAATCCTCAGGACCCAGCCAATGCCACCAGACATTGAAGCACCAGCAGAGGAGGAGGAGGAGGAGGAGGAGGAGGAGCAGCACCAAGACGGGAGGGAGGCACAAACTGCAAGGGCCGTTCATCAGAGGCTTATAGTAAGTTGCTTCTGGGCCCCTCTCAGGGAATGCTTGCTGCCATTCCAAGAACATGAATGGAACCGTTCTGCTACCCCTAAGCCGGTCAAGGGCAAAATTTGTGCAAAGAACAGACATGGCCATTGTGAATAAAGAAAGTTGTTTATTTAACAAAATGTGCTTCCTTCCCGCATGACAAAG
This sequence comes from Somniosus microcephalus, assembly GCF_052327205.1. Lineage (NCBI taxonomy): Eukaryota > Metazoa > Chordata > Chondrichthyes > Squaliformes > Somniosidae > Somniosus > Somniosus microcephalus. The sequence goes on from NC_140988.1 coordinate 134,386,155, forward strand.
CAATGGCAACAAAAAGCAAAACAAACAGACTGCCACATAAGTTGCTCTCACACCCGGGAGACTGTCCAAAACATAAGGTACTCTCACACCCAGGAGACTTCCAAAACATAGCTAACATTCAGACCAGCATCCTCAGTCTTGAATGAAACAAATAACTGGAATCAGCAGCACCTTCTACTTTTCCCCCCTCGATGGTGATCTGCTTCCCTTTCGGCATTGTCCCCTTCCCGCCCTGCAGCTCCTCCGTAATGGGACCCCAGTGGCTGCAGCACGGCTGGGGGAGGCCTGCTGACTGTCCGAAACCGCAGATGCCCCTGAGGGACGGCCTGGACGAGCTCTGGGCATGGAGGGCCCGGCTGCTGACTGCTCCAACACTTCATGGGCGGAAGCAGTCTGTCCTACAGGTGGTGGCAGCTGCAGTGGAGAAGTGCCAGTGGTGGCATCAGGAATGCTGTCATCCTGCGAGCGGACAGCAGCTCCCTGGTCGGCCGACACACTGGCACTCTGACGGGGCAGCACCGCAGCATGCGCAGCAATCGGCTGGTGCACAGATTGCTGGCCTGCTGTGGTGCAGCAAGGGCTCCGGGGAATGCTGCCCGATCCAGCGAGGGTGGCATCAGTCAGTGCTCGCGTGGCCTCAATCTGCGTCTGCATGAGACCAGCGAGTGACTACGTGGCAGCATTCAGCACTTGCATGGCAGGTGCCATTGCTTCGCTGAAGCCCTGGACAATCCTTGCCAGTGCTGTGCCGAAGTCCTGCACACTCCTTGCCTGTGCTGCGCTGAAGTCTTGGACAATCCTTGCCAGTGTCTCAATGGATTCGGGCATCCTTCCCACTGCAGCCATGAGCTCAGTGTGCCTCAGCCCAGCCTGGGCGCTCATTTCAGCGAGTGCACGCACCTCTTCTGCGTTCTGTGCAGCAGCACTCGCGGTCCGACTCGCCCTCCGGGGACACGGCCCTCGAGCTTCCCTACCCCCCTCGCGTTGCTGCAGGCCGCTGGGTGCTGGAGCTGGATCCTCCTCAGACCATTTCCCCCCTGGGCGTAATGAATCACCTGAGTGTAATGAATCAACTGGATGTAATGAATCACCTGGGCATCTTGAATCACCTGAGTGCAATGAAACACCTGGCTGCAATGAATCACCTGGGCATATTGAATCATCAGGGTGTAAGGAATCACCTGGGTGTAATAAATCACCTGGGTGTAATGAACCACCTGAGCATATTGAATCACCTGTGTGTAATGAATCAACTGGGTGTAATGAATCACCTGGACTCATTGAATCACCTTGGTGTAATATCACCTGGGTGTAATAAATCACCTGGGCGTAATGAACCACCTGAGTGTAATGAATCAACTGGATGTAATGAATCACCTGGGCATCTTGAATCACCTGAGTGCAATGAAACACCTGGCTGCAATGAATCACCTGGGCATATTGAATCATCAGGGCGTAATGAATCACCTGGGTGTAATGAATCACCAGGGTATAATGAATCACCTGTGTGTAATGAATCAAGTGGGTGTAATGAATCACCTGGGCCTATTGAATCACCTTTGTGCAATGAATCACCTGGGCATAATGAATCACCTGTGTGTAATGAATCAACTGGGCATAATGAATCACCTGGGTGTAATGAATCACCTGGGCATATTGAATCACCTGGGTATAATGAACCACCTGGGCATACTGAATCACCTGTGTGCAATGAATCTCCTGGGCATGATGAATCACCTAGGGCATATAGAATCACCAGGGTGAAATGAATCACCTGGTTGTAATGACCCACCTGGGAGTAATGAATCACCTGGGTTTAATGAATCACCTGGGCGTAATGAACCACCTCAGCATATTGAATCACTTGGGGGTAATGAACCACCTGAGCATATTGAATCACCTGTGTGTAATGCATCACTTGTGTGAAATGAATCACCTGGGCATATAGAATCACCAGGGTGAAATGAATCACCTGGTTGTAATGAATCACCTGGGTGTAATGAATCACCTGAGTGTAATGAATCTCCTAGGCTTATTGAATCACCTGTGTGCAGTGAATCACCTGGGCATAATGAATCACCTGTGTGCAATGAATCAACTGGGAGTAATGAATCACCTGGGCATAATGAATCACCTGTGTGCAATGAACCAACTGGGCATAATGAATCACCTGTGTACAATGAATCACCTGGGTTAAATGAATCACCTGGGCATATAGAATCACCAGGGTGAAATGAATCACCTGGTTGTAATGACTCACCTGGGAGTAATGAATCACCTGGGTTTAATGAATCACCTGAGTGTAATGAACCACCTTGGCATATTGAATCACCTGTGTGCAATGAATCATGTGGGTGTAATGAGCCACCTCGGTGTAATGAATCACCTGGGCATAATGAATCATCTGGGTGTATTGAATTACCTGGTTGTAATGAATAACCTGGGCATATTGAATCATCTGTGTGCAATGAATCACGTGGGTGTAAGGAGCCACCTCGGTGTAATCAATCACCTGGGCATAATGAATCATCTTGGTGTATTGAATCCCCTGGGTGTAATGAATCAACTGGGTGTAATCAAGCACCTGTGTATAATGAATCATGTGTGTAATCGCCTGGGATTAATAAATCACCTGGGTGTACTGAATCACCTGCATGTAATGAACCACCTGAGTCTAATGGATCTCCTGGGTGTAATGAATCACCTTGATCTATTGAATTACCTGGGTGTAATAAATCACCTGGGAATATGTAATCACTTTGGTGTAATAAATCACCTGGGCATATTGAATCACTTGGGTGTAATGAATCACCTGGAAATATTGAATAACCTGGGAGTAATAAACCACCTGGGTGTAATGAATCACCTGGGCATACTGAATCACCTGGCAATATTTAATCACCTGGGTGTAAAAAACCACATCTGTTTAAAGAATCACCTGGGCATAATTAATCACCTGAGTGTATTGAATCACCTGGGTGTATTGAATCACCTGGATGTAATTAATCTCCTGGGTGTAATGAATCACCTGGGTGTATTGAATCATCAAGGTGTAATGAATCACCTGGGCATAATGAATAACCTGTGTGTAATGACACACCTGGGAATAATGAATCACCTGGGCATAATGTTTCACCTGGGCATAATGAATCACCTGTGCATAATGAATGACCTGGGCCTAATGAAACTCAAGTGTGTAATGAATCACCCGGGTGAAATGAAAAACCTCTTCATAATGAATCACTTCGCTGTAATGAATCACCTGGGCGTAATGAATCACATGAGCATCATGATTCATCTGTGCATAATAAATCTGGGTGTATTGAATCACCTGGGCGTAATGAATCACCTGGGCATAATGAAATACCAGGGTGTAATGAATCACCTGGGTGTAAAGAATCACCTGGGTGTAATGAATCACCTGGGTGTAATGAATCACCTGGATGTAATGAATCACCTGGGTGTAATGAATCATTTGGATGTAATGAACTACCTGGCTGTATGAATCACCTGTGTGTAATGAACCACCTGGGTATAATGAATCACCTGTGTGTAATGAATCACCTGGGCATAATGAATCACCTGGGTATAATGAATCACCTGGGTGTAATGAATCACTTGGATGTAATGAACTACCTGGCTGTAATGAATCACCTGGGTGTAATGAACCACCTGGGTATAATGAATCACCTGGGTGTAATGAATCACTTGGATGTAATGAACCACCGAGGTGTAATGAATCACCAGCGTGTAATGAACCACCTGTGTGTAATGAATCACCTGGGCGTAATGAATCCACCTGGGTGTAAAGAATCGCCTGGGTGTAATGAATCACCTGGATAAAGTGAAACACCTGGTTGTAATAAACCACCTGGCTGTAATGAATCACCTGGGTGCAATGAATCACCAGGGTGTAATGAACCACCTGTGTGTAATGAATTGCCTGGGTGTAATGAAACACCTGGGTGTAATGAATCACCTGGATGTAATGAATCACCTTGGTGTAATGAATCACTTGGATGTAATGAACTACCTGGCTGTAATGAATCACCTTGGTGTAATGAGCCACCTGGGTATAATGAATTACCTGGGTGTAAGGAATCACTTGGATGTAATGAACCATCTGGGTGTAATGAATCACCTGGCTGTAATGAATCACCAGAGTATAATGAACCACCTGTGTGTAATGAAACACCTGGGTGTAATGAATCACCTGTGTGTAATGAAACACCTGGATGTAATGAAGCACCTGGGTGTAATGAATCATATAGGCGTAATGTGTCACCTGCGTGCAATGAACCACCTGGGTGTAATGAATCGCCTGGGTGTAATGAATCACCTGGGTGAAATGAATCACCCACGTGTAATGAACCACCTGGGTGTAATGAACCAACTGGGTGTAATTAATCACCGGGGCATAATGAATCACCTGGGCATAATGAATTACCTGGGTGTAATGAATCACCTGCATTTAATGAACCACCTGGGTGTAATGAATCACCTGCATTTAATAAACCACCTGGGTGTAATGAATCACCTGGATGTAATGAATCACCTGGGTGTAATGAATCACTTGGATGTAATGAATCACCTGGGTGTAATGAATCACCTGTGTGTAATGAACCACCTGGGTATAATGAATCACCTGTGTGTAATGAATCACCTGGGCATAATGAATCACCTGGGTATAATGAATCACGGGGGGGGGATGAATCACTTGGATGTAATGAACAACCTGGGTGTAATGAATCACATGTGTGTAATGAATCACCTGGGTGTAATGAACCACCTGCGTGTAATGAATCACCTGGGTGTAATGAATCACCTGGATGTAATGACCCACCTGGGTGTAATGAATCACCTGTGTGTAATGAAACACCTGGATGTAATGAATCACCTGGGTGTAATGAATCATCTGGGTGTAATGTATCACCTGGGTGTAATGAACCACCTGGGTGTAATGAACCGCCTGGGTGTAATGAATCACCTGGGTGTAATGAATCACCTGCATGTAATGAACCACCTGGGTGTAATGAATCAACTGGGTGTAATGAAAAAACTGGGTGTAATGAATCACCTGGGTGTAATGAATTACACGGGTGTAATGAACCACCTGCATGTAATGAATCACCTGAACATAATGAATCACCTAGGTGTAATGAATCAGCTGGGCATATTGCATCACTTTGGTGTAATGATTCACCTGTGTGTATTGAATCACCTGGGCATAATGCATCAGTTGGGAGTAATGAAACACCTTGGCATATTGAATCACCTGGTTGTAATGAATCATCCGGGCATAATGAGTCACCTGGGCATAATGAATCACCTGGGTGTAATGAATCACCTGGGTGTAATGAATCACCTGCATTTCATAAACCACCTGGGTGTAATGAATCACCTGGATGTAATGAATCACCTGGGTGTAATGAATCACTTGGATGTAATGAACTACCTGGCTGTAATGAAATACCTGGGTGTAATGAACCACCTGGGTATAATGAATCACCTGGGTGTAACGAATCACCTGGGTGTAATGAATCACTTGGATGTAATGAACTACCTGGCTGTAATGAATCACCTTGGTGTAATGAACCACCTGGGTATAATGAATTACCTGGGTGTAAGGAATCACTTCGAAGTAGTGAACCACCTGGGTGTAAGGAATCACCTTGGTGTAATGAATCACCAGGGTGTAATGAACCACCTGTGTGTAATGAATCACGTGGGTGCAATGAATCCACCTGGGTGTAAAGATATGACTGGGTGTAATGAATCACCTGGGTATAATGAACCACCTCATTGTAATGAACCACCTGGGTGTAATGAATCACCTGTGTGTAATGAAACACCTGGATGTAATGAATCACCTGGGTGTAATGAATCATCTGGGTGTAATGTATCACCTGGGTGTAATGAACCACCTGGGTGTAATGATCCGCCTGGGTGTAATGAATCACCTGGGTGTAATGAATCACCTGCATGTAATGAAGCACCTGGGTGTAATGAACCAACTGGGTGTAATGAAAAAACTGGATGTAATGAATCACCTGGGTGTAATGAATTACACGGGTGTAATGAACCACCTGCATGTAATGAATCACTTGAACATAATGAATCACCTAGGTGTAATGAGTCAGCTGGGCATATTGCATCACTTTGGTGTAATGATTCACCTGTGTGTATTGAATCACCTGGGCATAATGCATCAGTTGGGAGTAATGAAACACCTTGGCATATTGAATCACCTGGTTGTAATGAATCATCGGGGCATAATGAGTCACCTGGGCATAATGAATCACCTGGGTGTAATGAATCACCTGGGTGTAATGAATCACCTGCATTTAATAAACCACCTGGGTGTAATGAATCACCTGGATGTAATGAATCACCTGGGTGTAATGAATCACTTGGATGTAATGAACTACCTGGCTGTAATGAAATACCTGGGTGTAATGAACCACCTGGGTATAATGAATCACCTGGGTGTAACGAATCACCTGGGTGTAATGAATCACTTGGATGTAATGAACTACCTGGCTGTAATGAATCACCTTGGTGTAATGAACCACCTGGGTATAATGAACCACCTGTGTGTAATGAATCACCTGGGTGCAATGAATCCACCTGGGTGTAAAGATATGCCTGGGTGTAATGAATCACCTGGGTATAATGAAACACCTCGTTGTAATGAACCACCTGGGTGTAATGAATCACCTGGGTGCAATGAATCACCAGGTTGTAATGAATCACTTGGATGTAATGAACTACCTGGCTGTAATGAATCACCTTGGTGTAATTAACCACCTGGGTATAATGAATTACCTGGGTGTAAGGAATCACTTGGATGTAATGAACCACCTGGGTGTAATGAATCACCTGGCTGTAATGAATCACCAGGGTGTAATGAACCACCTGTGTGTAGTGAATCACCTGGGTGTAATGAATCACCTGGATGTAATGAATCACCCACGTGTAATGAACCACCTGGGTGTAATGAACCAACTGGGTGTAATTAATCACCGGGGCATAATGAATCACCGGGCATAATGAATCACCTGGGTGTAATGAGTCACTTGCATTTAATGAACCACCTGGGTGTAATGCATCACCTGCATTTAATAAACCACCTGGGTGTAATGAATCACCTGGATGTAATGAGTCAACTGGGTGTAATGAATCACTTGGTTGTAATGAACTACCTGGCTGCAATGAAACACCTGTGTGTAATGAACCATCTGGGTATAATGAATCACCTCTGTGTAATGAATCACCTGGGCATAATGAATCACCTGGGTATAATGAATCACCTGGGTGTAATGAATCACTTGGATGTAATGAACAATCTGGGTGTAATGAATCACCTGTGTGTAATGAATCACCTGGGTGTAATGAATCAATTGGATGTAATGAACCACCTGGGTGTAATGAATCACCTGTGTGTAATGAAACACCTGGATGTAATGAATCACCTGGGTGTAATGAATCATTTGGGTGTAAAGTATCACCTGGGCGTAATGAACCACCTGGGTATAATGAATCACCTGGGTGTAATGAATCACCTGCGTGTAATGAACCAGCTGGGTGTAATGAACCAACTGGGTGTAATGAATAAACTGGGTGTAATGAATCACCTGGGTGTAATGAATCACACGGGTGTAATGAACCACCTGCATGTAATGAATCACCTGAACATAATGAATCACCTAGGTGTAATGAATCAGCTGGGCATATTGCATCACTTTGGTGTAATGATTCACCTGGGTGTATTGAATCACCTGGGCATAATGCATCAGTTGAGAGTAATGAAACACCTTGGCATATTGAATCACCTGGTTGTAATGAATCATCGGGGCATAATGAATCACCTGTGCATAATGAATCACCTGGGTGTAATGAATCACCTGGGTGTAATGAATCACCTGCATTTAATAAACCACCTGGGTGTAATGAATCAGCTGGATGTAATGAATCACCTGGGTGTAATGAATCACTTGGATGTAATGAACTACCTGGCTGTAATGAACTACCTGGGTGTAATGAACCACCTGTGCATAATGAATCACCTGGGTGTAATGAATCACTTGGATGTAATGAACCACCTGGGTGTAATGAATCACCTGGGTGTAATGAATCACCAGGGTGTAATGAATCACCTGTGTGTAATGAATCACCTGGGTGTAATGAATCACCTGGGTGTAAAGAATCGCCTGGGTGTAATGAATCACCTGGGTATAATGAAACACCTGGTTGTAATGAACCACCTGGGTGCAATGAATCACCTGGGTGCAATGAATCACCAGGGTGTAATGAACCACCTGCGTGTAATGAATCGCCTGGGTGTAATGAAATACCTGGGTGTAATGAATCACCTGCATTTAATAAACCACCTGGGTGTAATGAATCACCTGGATGTAATTAATCACCTGGGTGTAATGAATCACTTGATGTAATGAACTACCTGGCTGTAATGAATCACCTTGGTGTAATGAACCACCTGGGTATAATGAATCACCTGGGTGTAAGGAATCACTTGGATGTAATGAACCACCTGGGTGTAATGAATCACCTGGCTGTAATGAATCACCAGGGTGTAATGAACCACCTGTGTGTAATGAATCACCTGGGTGTAATGTATCACCTGCATGTAAAGAATCACCTGGGTGTAATGAATCACCTGGGTATAATGAATCACCTGGTTGTAATGAACCACCTGGGTGTAATTAATCATCTGGGTGCAATGAATCACACGGGTGCAATGAACCACCTGCATGTAATGAATCACCTGAACATAATGAATCACCTAGGTGTAATGAATCAGCTGGGCATATTGCATCACTTTGGTGTAATGATTCACCTGGGTGTATTGAATCACCTGGGCATAATGCATCAGTTAGGAGTAATGAAACACCTTGGCATATTGATTCACCTGGTTGTAATGAATCATCGGGGCATAATGAATCACCTGGGCGTAATGAATCACCTGGGTGTAATGAATCACCTGGGTGTAATGAATCACCTGCATTTAATAAACCACCTGGGTGTAATGAATCACCTGGATGTAATGAATCACCTGGGTGTAATGAATCACTTGGATGTAATGAACTACCTGGCTATAATGAATCACCTCAGTGTAATGAACCACCTGGTTATAATGAATCACCTGGGTGTAATGAATCACTTGGATGTAATGAACCACCTGGCTGTAATGAATCACCCGGGTGTAATGAATCACCAGGGTGTAATGAAACACCTGGATGTAATGAACCATCTGGGTGTAATGAACCACCTCCGGGTAATGAATCACCTGGGTGTAATGAAACACCTGGATGTAATGACTCACCTGGGTGTCATGAACCACCTGGGTTTAATGAATCACCTGGCTGTAATGAATCACTTGCTGGTAATGAACCACCTGGGTGTAATGAATCACCTGGGTGTAATGAATCACAGAGGTGTAATGAACCTCCTGCATGTAATGAACCACCTGGGTGTAATGAATCACCTGGGTGTAATGAATCACAGAGGTGTAATGAACCTCCTGCATGTAATGAATCACATGGGTGTAATGAATCACACAGGTGTAATGAACCTCCTGCATGTAATGAACCACCTGTGTGTAATGAATCACCTGGGTGTAATGAACCACCTGTGTGTAATGAATCACCTAGCTGTATTAAATCACCTGGATGTAATGAATCACCTGTGCATAATGAATCACCTGGATGTAATGAACCACCTGGGTGTAATGAATAACCTGGGTGTAATGAATCACCAGGGTGTAATGAACCACCTGCATGCAATGAATTGCCTGGGTATAATGAGTCACCTGGGTGTAATGAATCAACTGGGTGTAATGAACCACCTGTGTGTAATGAACCACCTGGGTGTAATGAATCACCTGAATATAATGAATCACCTGGTTGTAATGAACCACCTGGGTGTAATGAATCAACTGGGTGTAATTAGCCACCTGCGTGTAATGAACCACCTGGGTGTAATGAATCACCTGGATGTAATGAATCACCTGGTTGCATTGAACTACCTGGGTGTAAGGAATAAACTGGATGTAATGAATCACCTGCGTGTAATGGACCACCTGGGTGTAATGAACCGCCTGGGTGAAATGACTAAACTGGATGTAATGAATCACCTGGGTGTAATGAATCACCTGGGTGTAATGAATCACCTGAAAGTAATGAATCACTTGGGTATAATGAATCAGCTGGGCATATTTCATCACTTTGGTGTAATGATTCACCTTGGTGTATTGAATCACCTGGGCATAATGCATCAGTTGGGAGTAATGAAACATCTTGGCATATTGAATCATCTGGTTGTAATGAATCACCGGGGCATAATGAATCACCTGGGTGTAATGAACCACCCGCATGTAATGAATCACCTGTGTGTAATGAATCACCTAGCAGTAATAAATCACCTGGGTATAATGAATCACCTGTGTGTAATGAATCACCTGGGCATATTGAATCACCTGGGTATAATGAAATACCTGGGTGTAATGAATCACTTGGATGTAATGACCAACCTGGGTGTAATTAATCATCTGGGATTAATGAATCACCTGGGTGTAATGAACCACCAGCGTGTATTGAATCATTGGGTGTAATGAATCACCTTGATGTAATGAGCCATGTGGGTGTAATGAATTACCTATGGGTAATGAAACACCTGGATGTAATGAATCACCTGGGTGTAATGAATCATCTGGGTGTAATGAATCACCTGGGTGTAATGTATAACCTGGGTGTAATGAATCACCAGCGTGTAATGAACCACCTGCGTGCAATGAATCGCCTGGGTATAATGAATCACCTGGGTGTAATGAATCAACAGGGTGTAATGAACCACCTGCGTGTAATGAACCACCTGGGTGTAATGAATCACCTGGATGTAATGAATCACCTGGTTTCAATGAACCACCTGGGTGTAAGGAATAAACTGGATGTAATGAATCACCTGCGCATAATGGACCACCTGGGTGTAATGAACCGCCTGGGTGAAATGACTAAACTGGATGTAATGAATCACCTGGGTGTAATGAATCATCTGGGTGTAATGAATCACCTGAAAGTATTGAATCACCTGGGTATAATGAATCAGCTGGGCATATTGCTTCACTTTGGTGTAATGATTCACCTGGGTGTATTGAATCACCTGGGCATAATGCATCAGTTGGGAGTAATGAAACACGTTGGCATATTGAATCACCTGGTTATAATGAATCATCGGGGCATAATGAATCACCTGTGCATAATGAATCACCTGGGTGTAATGAATCACCTGCATTTAATAAACCACCTGGGTGTAATGAATCACCTGGATGTAATGAATCACCTGGGTGTAATGAATCACTTGGATGTAATGAACTACCTGGCTGTAATGAATCACCTCAGTGTAATGAACCACCTGGGTACAATGAATCACCTGGGTGTAATGAATCACTTGGATGTAATGAACCACCTGGCTGTAATGAATCACCTGGGTGTAATGAATCACCAGGGTGTAATGAACCACCTGGGTGTAATGAACCACCTCCGGGTAATGAATCACCTGGGTGTAATGAAACACCTGGATGTAATGAACTACCTGGCTGTAATGAAATACCTGGGTGTAATGAAGCACCTGGGTATAATGATTCACCTGGGTGTAATGAATCACTTGGATGTAATGAACCACCTGGGTGTAATGATCCACCTGGGTGTAATGAATCACCAGGGTGTAATGAACCACCTGTGTGTAATGAATCACCTGGGTGTAATGAATCACCTGGGTGTAATGAATCACACGGGTGCAATGAACCACCTGCATGTAATGAATCACCTGAACATAATGAATCACCTAGGTGTAATGAATCAGCTGGGCATATTGCATCACTTTGGTGTAATGAATCACCTGGATGTAATGAATCACCTGGTTTCAATGAACCACCTGGGTGTAAGGAATAAACTGGATGTAATGAATCACCTGCGCATAATGGACCACCTGGGTGTAATGAACCGCCTGGGTGAAATGACTAAACTGGATGTAATGAATCACCTGGGTGTAATGAATCATCTGGGTGTAATGAATCACCTGAAAGTAATGAATCACCTGGGTATAATGAATCAGCTGGGCATATTGCTTCACTTTGGTGTAATGATTCACCTGGGTGTATTGAATCACCTGGGCATAATGCATCAGTTGGGAGTAATGAAACACGTTGGCATATTGAATCACCTGGTTATAATGAATCATCGGGGCATAATGAATCACCTGTGCATAATGAATCACCTGGGTGTAATGAATCACCTGCATTTAATAAACCACCTGGGTGTAATGAATCACCTGGATGTAATGAATCACCTGGGTGTAATGAATCACTTGGATGTAATGAACTACCTGGCTGTAATGAATCACCTCAGTGTAATGAACCACCTGGGTACAATGAATCACCTGGGTGTAATGAATCACTTGGATGTAATGAACCACCTGGCTGTAATGAATCACCTGGGTGTAATGAATCACCAGGGTGTAATGAACCACCTGGGTGTAATGAACCACCTCCGGGTAATGAATCACCTGGGTGTAATGAAACACCTGGATGTAATGAACTACCTGGCTGTAATGAAATACCTGGGTGTAATGAAGCACCTGGGTATAATGATTCACCTGGGTGTAATGAATCACTTGGATGTAATGAACCACCTGGGTGTAATGATCCACCTGGGTGTAATGAATCACCAGGGTGTAATGAACCACCTGTGTGTAATGAATCACCTGGGTGTAATGAATCACCTGGGTGTAATGAATCACACGGGTGCAATGAACCACCTGCATGTAATGAATCACCTGAACATAATGAATCACCTAGGTGTAATGAATCAGCTGGGCATATTGCATCACTTTGGTGTAATGATTCACCTGGGTGTATTGAATCACCTGGGCATAATGCATCAGTTAGGAGTAATGAAACACCTTGGCATATTGATTCACCTGGTTGTAATGAATCATCGGGGCATAATGAATCACCTGTGCATAATGAATCACCTGGGTGTAATGAATCACCTGGGTGTAATGAATCACCTGCATTTAATAAACCACCTGGGTGTAATGAATCACCTGGATGTAACGAATCACCTGGGTGTAATGAATCACTTGGATGTAATGAACTACCTGGCTGTAATGAATCACCTCAGTGTAATGAACCACCTGGGTATAATGAATCACCTGGGTGTAATGAATCACTTGGATGTAATGAACCACCTGGCTGTAATGAATCACCTGGGTGTAATGAATCACCAGGGTGTAATGAAACACCTGGATGTAATGAACCATCTGGGTGTAATGAACCACCTCCGGGTAATGAATCACCTGGGTGTAATGAAACACCTGGATGTAATGACTCACCTGGGTGTCATGAACCACCTGGGTTTAATGAATCACCTGGCTGTAATGAATCACTTGCTGGTAATGAACCACCTGGGTGTAATGAATCACCTGGGTGTAATGAATCACACAGGTGTAATGAACCTCCTGCATGTAATGAACCACCTGGGTGTAATGAACCACCTGTGTGTAATGAATCACCTAGCTGTATTAAATCACCTGGATGTAATGAATCACCTGTGCATAATGAATCACCTGGATGTAATGAACCACCTGGGTGTCATTAACCACCTATGTGTATTGAAACACCTGGATGTAATGAATCACCTGGGTGTAATGAATAACCTGGGTGTAATGAATCACCTGGGTGTAATGAATCAACTGGGTGTAATGAACCACCTGTGTGTAATGAACCACCTGGGTGTAATGAACCGCCTGGGTGTAATGAATCAACTGGGTGTAATGAACCACCTGCGTGTAATGGACCACCTGAGTGTAATGAACCGCCTGGGTGAAATGACTAAACTGGATGTAATGAATCACCTGGGTGTAATGAATCACCTGAAAGTAATGAATCACCTGAAAGTAATGAATCACCTGGGTATAATGAATCAGCTGGGCATATTTCATCACTTTGGTGTAATGATTCACCTGGGTGTATTGAATCACCTGGGCATAATGCATCAGTTGGGAGTAATGAAACATCTTGTCATATTGAATCATCTGGTTGTAATGAATTACCGGGGCATAATGAATCACCTGGGTGTAATGAACCACCCGCATGTAATGAATCACCTGTGTGTAATGAATCACCTAGCTGTAATAAATTACCTGGGTATAATGAATCACCTATGTGTAATGAATCACCTGGGCATAATGAATCACCTGGGTATAATGAAATACCTGGGTGTAATGAATCACTTGGATGTAATGACCAACCTGGGTGTAATGAATCATCTGGGATTAATAAATCACCTGGGTGTAATGAACCACCTGCGTGTATTGAATCATTGGGTGTAATGAATCACCTGGATGTAATGAGCCACCTGGGTGTAATGAATTACCTATGGGTAATGAAACACCTGGATGTAATGAATCACCTGGTTGAAATGAATCATCTGGGTGTAATGAATAACCTGGGTGTAATGAATCACCAGCGTGTAATGAACCACCTGCGTGCAATGAATCGCCTGGGTATAATGAATCACCTGGGTGTAATGAATCAACAGGGTGTAATGAACCACCTGCGTGTAATGAACCACCTGAGTGTAATTAATCACCTGAATGTAATGAATCACCTGGTTGTAATGAACCACCTGGGTGTAATGAATCAACTGGGTGTAATGAACCACCTGCGTGTAATGAACCACCTGGGTGTAATGAATCACCTGGATGTAATGAATCGTCTGGTTTCAATGAACCACCTGGGTGTAAGGAATAAACTGGATGTAATGAATCACCTGCGCATAATGGACCACCTGGGTGTAATGAACCGCTTGGGTGAAATGACTAAACTGGATGTAATGAATCACCTGGGTGTAATGAATCATCTGGGTGTAATGAATCACCTGAAAGTAATGAATCACCTGGGTATAATGAATCAGCTGGGCATATTGCATCACTTTGGTGTAATGATTCACCTGGGTGTATTGAATCACCTGGGCATAATGCATCAGTTGGGAGTAATGAAAAAACTTGGCATATTGAATCACCTGGTTGTAATGAATCACCGGGGCATAATGAATCACCTGGGTGTAATGAACCACCCGCATGTAATGAATCACCTGTGTGTAATGAATCACCTAGCTGTAATAAATCACCTGGGTATAATGAATCATCTGGGTGTAATGAATCACCTGGGTGTAATGAACCTCCTGGGTGTAATGAATCGCCTGGGTGTAATGAATCACCTGGGTGCAATGAATCACCTGTGTGTAATGAACCAACTGGGTGTAATGAATAACCGGGGCATAATGAATCACCTGGGTGTAAGGAATCACCTGGGTGTAATGAATCACCTGCATTTAATGAACCAACTGGGTGTAATGAATAACTGGGGCATAATGAACCACCTGGGTGTAATGAATCACCTGTGTGTAATGCACCACCTGGGTGCAATGAACCAACTGGGTGTAATGAACAAAATGGGTGTAATGAATAAACTGGTAGTAATGAATCACCTGGGTGTAATGAATCACTTGGATGTAATGAACCACCTGGGTGTGATGAACCACCTGTGTGTAATGAATCACCTAGCTGTAATAAATCACCTGGGTATAATGAATCACCTAGGTGTAATGAATCACCTGGATGTAATGAACCACCTGGGTGTAATGAATCACCTGTGCCTAATGAATCACCTGTGTGTAATTAATCACCTGGGCATAATGAATCACCTGGGTATAATGAATCACCTGGGTGTACTGAATCACTTGGGTGTAATGAATCACCTGGGTGTAATGAACCACCTGGGTATAATGAATCACATGTGTGTAATGAATCACTTGGATGTAATGAACTACCTGGGTGTAATGAATCGCCTGGGTGTAATGAATCACCAGGGTGTAATGAACCACCTGTGTGTAATGAATCACCTGGGTGTAATGAATCACCTGGGTGTAAAGAATCACCTGGGTGTAATGAATCATCTGGGTATAATGAATCACCTGGTTGTAATGAACCACCTGGGTGTAACGAATCACCTGGGCATAATGAATCACCAGGGTGTAATGAACCACCTGCATGTAATGAATCACTGGGTGTAATGAATCACCTGGCTGTAATGAATCACCGGGGTGTAATAAATCAGCTGGGCATATTGCATCACCTCGGTGTAATGATTCACCTGGGTATATTGAATCACCTGAGCATAATGCATCAGTTGGGAGTAATGAAACACCTTGGCATATTGAATAACCTGGTTGTAATGAATCTCCAGGGCATAAGGAATCACCTGGTCATAATGAATCACCTGTGTGTAATGAACCAACTGTGTGTAATGAATATACTGGGTGTAATGAATCACCTGTGTGTAATGAATAACCTGGGTGTAATGAACCACATGGATGTAATGAACCATCTGGGTGTAATGAATCACCTGGATGTAATGACTCACCTGGGTGTAATGAGCCACCTGGGTGTAATGAATCACCTGAGTTTAATGATTCACCAGGGTGTATTGAATCACCTGGGCATATTGAATCATCCATGCATAATGCATCAGTTGGGAGTAATGAAACACCTGTGCATATTGAATTGCATGGTTGTAATGAATCACCTGGGCATAAGGAATCACCTGGGCGTAATAAATCACCTGAGTGTAATGAATCACCTAGGTATAATGAATCACCTGGGTGTAATGAATCACTTGGATGTAATGAACCACCTGAATATAATGAATCACCTGGGCAGATGGAACATCCTCTGTCTATTGAATCAACTGGGTGTAATGAATCACCTGGGCATAATGAATCACCTGGGCATATTGAATCGCATGGTTGTAATGAATCACCTGGGTGTAATGAATCACTTGGATGTAAGGACTCACCTGGAAGTAATGAACCACCTGTGTGTAATGAACCATCTGTGTGTAATGAAACACCTGGATGTAATGAATCACCTGGGTGTAATGAATCACCTGGGTGTAATGAATCATCTGCGTGTAATGAATCACCTGTGTGTAAATTATCACCTGTGTGAAATGAATACCTGGGCAGATGGAATCTCCTGTGTGTAATGAATCTCCTGTGTGTAATAAATCGCCTGGGCGTAATGAATCACCTGCACGTAATGAATTACCTGGGTGTAATGAACCACATGAGTGTAACAAATAAACTGTGTAATGTGCCACCTGTGCATTATGAATCAATGGGGTGTAATGAATCACCAGGTTGTAATGAATCATCTGGGGGTAATGAATCTCCTGGGTGTAATGCGCCAGCTGGGATTAACAAAACAGCTGGGTGTAATGAATTATCTGGGTGTAATAAACCACCTGGGTGCAATGAACCACCTGGGTATAATGAATACACTGGGTGTAATGAATCACCTGAGTGTAATGAATCACCTGGGCATATTGAATCACCTGGCATCATGAACCACCTGGAAATAATGAATCACCCAGGCAAAATTAATCACCTGGGCAGATTTTATCACCAGGGTTTAATGAATCACCTGGGTGCAATGAATCACTTGAGTTTAATAATTCACCAGGGTGTATTGAATCATCCAGGCATAATGCATCAGTTGGGAGTAATGGACCACGGGGCATATTGAATCGCATGGTTGTAATGAATCACCTGGGCTAATGAATCACCTGGGCATAATGAATCACCTGGGTGTAATGAATCACCTGTGTGTGTTGAATCACATCGGCATTGAATCATCTGAGCGTAATGAATCACAGAGTGTAATAAATCAACTATGCATATTGACTTACCTGGGTGTAATGAATCAACTGGGCGTAATGAATCACCTGGGTGTAATGAATCACCTCGGTGTAATGATTCAACTGGTTGTAATAAATCACCTGGGTGTATTGAACCACCCAACTGGGTATAATAAATCACCTGCATGTAAGGAATAACCTGGGCGTTAGGAATCACCTCAGTTTAATCAATCACCTGGGTGTAATGAATCACCTCGGTGTACTGAACCATCTGGGTGTAATGAACAAACTGTGTAATGAATCACCTGCGTGTAATGACTCACCTGGGTGTAATGAATCAACTGGATGTAATGAATCACCTGCGTGTGATGACCCACCTGGGTGTAAGGAATAAACCGAATGTAATGAATCACTTGCGTGTAACGAACCACCTTGGTGTATTGAATCACCTGGGTGTAATGAATCACCTGGGTTTAATGAATCACCTGCTTGTAATAAATCACCTGGGAGTAATGAATCACCTGGGTGTGTTGAACCAGTTAGGTCTAATGAATCACCTGAGTGTAATGAATCACCTGGGTGTATTGAATCACCTGGGTGTAATGAACCAGCTGGGTGTAATGAATCAACTGGGTGTAATGAACCACCTGCGTGTAATGAATCAGCTCAGTGTAATGAATCACCAGGGTATAATGAACCACCTGCATGTAATGAATCACTTGGGTGTAATGAATCACCTGGCTGTAATGAATCACCTGGGTGTAATGAATCACCTGAAAGTAATGAATCACCTGGGTGTAATATATCAGCTTGGCATGTTGCATCACCTCGGTGTAATGATTCACCTGGGTATATTGAATCACCTGGGCATAATGCATCAGTTGGGAGTAATGAAACACCTTGGCATATTGAATAAACTGGTTGTAATGAATCTCCGGGGCATAAGGAATCACCTGGCCATAGTGAATCACCTGTGTGTAATGAATTGCCTGCATTTAATAAACCACCTGTGTGTAATGAACCACCTGGGTGTAATGAACCAACTGTGTGTAATGAATATACTGGGTGTAATGAATCAGCTGTGTGTAATGAATAACCTGGGTGTAATCATTCACCTGGATCTAATGAATCACCTGGGTGTAATGAACCACATGGATGTAATGAATCATCTGGGTGTAATGAATCACCTGGATGTAATGAACCACCTGGGTGTAATGAATCACCTGAGTTTAATGATTCACCAGGGTGTATTGAATCACCTGGGCATATTGAATCATCCATGCATAATGCATCAGTTGGGAGTAATGTAGCACCTGTGCATATTGAATCGCATGGTTGTAATGAATCACCTGGGCATAAGGAATCACCTGGGCATAATGAATCACCTGGGTGTAATGAATCACCTAGGTATAATGAATCACCTGGGTGTAATGAATCACTTGGATGTAATGAACCACCTGAATATAATGAATCACCTGGGCAGATGGAACATCCTCTGTCTATTGAGTCAACTGGGTGTAATGAATCACCTGGGCATAATGAATCACCTGGGCATATTGAATCGCATGGTTGTAATGAATCACCTGGGTGTAATGAATCACTTGGATGTAAGGAATCACCTGGAAGTAATGAACCACCTGTGTGTAATGAACCATCTGTGTGTAATGAAACACCTGGATGTAATGAATCACCTGGGTGTAATGAATCACCTGGGTGTAATGAATCACCTGTGTGTAAATTATCACCTGTGTGAAATGAATACCTGGGCAGATGGAATCTCCTGTGTGTAATGAATCTCCTGTGTGTAATAAATCGCCTGGGTGTAATGAATCACCTGCATGTAATGAATTACCTGGGTGTAATGAACCACATGAGTGTAACAAATAAACTGTGTAATGTACCACCTGTGCATTATGAATCAACAGGGTGCAATGAATCACCAGGTTGTAATGAATCATCTGCGGGTAATGAATCTCCTGGGTGTAATGCACCAGCTGGGATTAACAAAACAGCTGGGTGTAATGAATCATCTGGGTGTAATAAACCACCTGTGTGCAATGAACCACCTGGGTATAATGAATACACTGGGTGTAAAGAATCACCTGAGTGTAATGAATCACCTGGGCATATTGAATCACCTGGCATCATGAACCACCTGGAAATAATGAATCACCCAGGCAAAATTAATCACCTGGGCAGATTTTATCACCAGGGCTTAATGAATCACCTGGGTGCAATGAATCACTTGAGTTTAATAATTCACCAGGGTGTATTGAATCATCCAGGCATAATGCATCAGTTGGGAGTAATGGACCACCCGGGCATATTGAATCGCATGGTTGTAATGAATCACCTGGGCATAATGAATCACCTGGGCATAATGAATCACCTGGATGTAATGATTCACCTGGGTGTAATGAATCACCTCGGCATTGAATCATCTGGGCGTAATGAATCACAGAGTGTAATGAATCAAATATGCATATTGACTTACCTGGGTGTAATGAATCAACTGGGCGTAATGAATCACCTGGGTATAATGAATCACCTCAGTGTAATGATTCACCTGGTTGTAATAAATCACCTGGGTGTATTGAACCACCCAATTGGGTATAATAAATCACCTGCATGTAAGGAATAACCTGGGTGTTAGGAATCACCTCGGTGTAATCAATCACCTGGGTGTAATGAATCACCTCGGTGTACTGAACCACCTGGGTGTAATGAACAAACTGTGTAATGAATCACCTGCGTGTAATGACTCACCTGGGTGTAATGAATCAGCTGGTTGTAATGAATCACCTGCGTGTGATGAACCACCTGGGTGTAAGGAATAAACAGGATGTAATGAATCACCTGCGTGTAATGAACCACCTTGGTGTATTGAATCACCTGGGTGTAATGAATCACCGGGTTGTAATGAACCACCTGGGGGTAATGAATCAGCTGGGTGTAATGAATCACCTGAAAGTAATGAATTACCTGGGTGTAATGAATAAGCTGGGCATATTGCATCACCTTGGTGTAATGATTCACCTGGGTGTATTGAATCACCTGGGCATAATGAATCACCTGGGTGTGATGAACCAGTTAGGTCAAATGAATCACCTGCGTGTAATGAATCACCTGGGTGTATTGAATCACCTGGGTGTAATGAATCATCTGCCTGTAATGAATCGCCTGGGTGTAATGAATCATCTGGATGTAATGTACCACCTGGGAGTAATGAATCAGCTGGATATAATGAACCACCTGGGTGTGATGAATCACCTGTGCATAATGAATCACCTGTGTGTAAGGAATCACCTGGGCATAGTGAATCACCTGGGTATAATGAATCATCTGGGCAGATGGAACCTCCTTTGTGTAATGAATCACCTGGGTGTAATGAATCACCTGGGTGTAATGAATCACCTGGGTGTAATGAATCACCTGGGTATAATGAATCACATGGGTGTAATGAATCACCTGTGTGTAATGAATCACCTGGGTTTAATGAATCACCTGCTTGTAATAAATCACCTGGGAGTAATGAATCACCTGGGTGTGATGAACCAGTTAGGTCTAATGAATCACCTGAGTGTAATGAATCACCTGGGTGTAATGAACCACCTGGGTGTAATGAATCAACTGGGTGTAATGAACCACCTGCGTGTAATGAATCAGCTCAGTGTAATGAATCACCTGGAATTAATGAATCACCTGGGTGAAATGAATAAACTGGGCTTAATGAATCACCTGGGTGTAATGAACCACCTGGCTGAAATGAATAAACTGGATGTAATGAATGACTTGCTTGTCATGAATCACCTGGGTGTAATGAACAAACTGGGTATAATGAATAAACTGGACGTAATGAATCACCTGGTTGTAATGAACCACCTGGATGTGATGAACTATCTGGCTTTAATGAACCACCTGCATGTAATGATTCACCTGGGTGTAATGAAGCACCTGGATGTAATGACTCACCTGGGTGTAATGATCTATCAGGATGTAATGAATGACCTGCGTGTAATGAACCACCTGGGTGTAATGAACCAACTGGGTGTAATGAATAAACTGGATGTAATGAATCCCCTGTGTGTAATGCATCATTTGGATGCAATGAACCACGTGGGTGTAATGAACCACCTGTGTGTAATGAAACACCTGGATATAATGAATCACATGGGTGTAATGAAACACTTGGGTGTAATGAATCACCTGGGTGCGATGAATCACCTGGGTGCAATTAATCACCTGTGTGTAATGAATCACCTGCATGTAATGAATCACCTGGGAGTAATGAATCACCTGGGTGCAATGAAACACTTGGATGTAATGAACCACCTGGGTGTAATGAACCACCTGTGTGTAATGAAACACCTGTGTGTAATGAAACACCTGTGTGTAATGAATCACCTGGATGTAATGAATCACCTGGATGTAATGACTCACCTGGGTGTAATGACCCACTTGGGTGTAATGAATCACCTGGCTGTAATAAATCACCTGGGTATAATGAAACACCTAGGTGTAAGGAATCACCTGGATGTAATGATACACCTGGGCATAATGAATCAACTGGGTATCATGAATCACCTAGGCAGATGGAATCTCCTGTGTGTAATGAATCAACTTTGTGTAATGAATCACCTAGGTATAATGAATCACCTGGGTGTAATGAATCACCTGGGTATAATGAATCACCTGGGTGTAATGAATCACTTGGATGTAATGAACCACCTGCGTGTAATGAACCACCTGGCTGTAATGAATCACATGGATGTAATGAACCACCTGTGTGTAATGAAACACCTGGATGTAATGAATCATCTGGGTGTAATGAATCACCTGGGTGTAATGAATCACCTGAGTATAATGAACTACCTGGGTGTTATGAATCACCTGGGTGTAATGAATCATCTGGGTGTAATGAATCACCAGTTTGTAATAAATCACCTGGGTGTAATGAATCACCTGGGTATGATGAACCAGTTAGGTCTAATGAATCACGTGCATGTAATGAATCACCTGGGTGTACTGAATCACCTGGGTGTAATGAATCACGTGTGTGTATTGAATCACCTGGTTGTAATGAACCACCTGCGTGTAATGAATCACCTGGGTGCAATGAATCAACTGTGTGTAATGAAACCTGTGTCTAATGAATAAACTGGGTGTAATGAATCACCATGGTGTAATGAATCACCTGCATGTAATGAATCACCTGGGTGTAATGAATCACCTGGGTGTAATGAATCAACTGTGTGTAATGAATCACCTGGGTGCAATGAATCACCTGTGTATAATGAATCACCTGAGTGTAATAAATCGCCTGGGTGGAATGAACCACATGAGTGTAACAAATAAACTGTGTAATGAACCATCTGTGCATTATGAATCAACAGGGTGTAATGAATCACCTGGTTGTAATGAATCACCTGGGGGTAATGAATATCCTGGGTGTAATGAACCAGCTGGGATTAACAAACCACCTGGGGGTAATGAATCACCTGGATGTAATGAATCACTTGAATGTAATGAACCACCTAGGTGTAATGACTCACCTGGTTGTAATGAACTATCAGGATGTAATGAATGACCTGCGTGTAATGAACCACCTGGGTGTAATGAACCAACTGGGTGTAATGAATAAACTGGATGTTTGAATCCCCTGGGTGTAATGCATCATTTGGATGCAATGAACCACGTGGGTGTAATGAACCACCTATGTGTAATGAAACACCTGGATATAATGAATCACATGGGTGTAATGAATTCCCTGGCTGTAATGAACCACCTGGTTGTAATGAAACACCTGTGTGTAATGAAGCACTTGGGTGTAATGAATCACCTGGGTGCGATGAATCACCTGGGTGTAATGAATCACCTGTGTGTAATGAATCACCTGCATGTAATGAATCACCTGGGAGTAATGAATCACCTGGGTGTAATGAATCACTTGAATGTAATGAACCACCTAGGTGTAATGAACCACCTGTGTGTAATGAACCACCTGCGTGTAATGAATCACCTGGATGTAATGAATCACCTGGATGTAATGACTCACCTGGGTGTAATGACCCACTTGGGTGTAATGAACCACCTGGCTGTAATGAATCACTTGGTTATAATGAACCACCTGGATGTAATGAATCACCTAGCTATAATAAATCACCTGGGTATAATGAATCACCTAGGTGTAAGGAATCACCTGGATGTAATGATACACCTGGGCATAATGAATCAACTGGGTATCATGAATCACCTAGGCAGATGGAATCTCCTGTGTGTAATGAATCAACTGTGTGTAATGAATCAACTGGGCATAATGAATCACCTGGGTGTAATGAATCACCTGGGTATAATGAATCACCTGGGTGTAATGAATCACTTGGATGTAATGAACCACCTGCGTGTAATGAACCACCTGTCTGTAATGAATCACATGGATGTAATGAACCACCTGGTGGCAATGAACCACCTGTGTGTAATGAAACACCTGGATGTAATGAATCATCTGTGTGTAATGAATCAGCTGGGTGTAATGAATCACCTGGGTATAATGAACTACCTGGGTGTAATGAATCACCTGGGTGTAATGAATCATCTGGGTGTAATGAATCACCAGTTTGTAATAAATCACCTGGGTGTAATGAATCACCTGGGTATGATGAACCAGTTAGGTCTAATGAATCACGTGCATGTAATGAATCACCTGGGTGTACTGAATCACCTGGGTGTAATGAATCACGTGTGTGTATTGAATCACCTGGTTGTAATGAACCACCTGCGTGTAATGAATCACCTGGGTGCAATGAATCAACTGGGTGTAATGAAACCTGTGTCTAATGAATAAACTGGGTGTAATGAATCACCATGGTGTAATGAATCACCTGCATGTAATGAATCACCTGGGTTTAATGAATCACCTGGGTGTAATGAATCAACTGTGTGTAATGAATCACCTGGGTGCAATGAATCACCTGTGTATAATGAATCACCTGAGTGTAATAAATCGCCTGGGTGTAATGAACCACATGAGTGTGACAAATAAACTGTGTAATGAACCAACTGTGCATTATGAATCAACAGGGTGTAATGAATCACCAGGTTGTAATGAATCACCTGGGGGTAATGAATATCCTGGGTGTAATGAACCAGCTGGGATTAACAAACCACCTGGGTGCAATGAACCACCTGGGTGTAATGAATCACCTGGATGTAATGAATCACCTGGGTGTAATGAAGCACCTGGATGTAATGACTCACCTGGGTGTAATGAACTATCAGGATGTAATGAATGACCTGCGTGTAATGAACCACCTGGGTGCAATGAACCAACTGGGTGTAATGAATAAACTGGATGTAATGAATCCCCTGGGTGTAATGCATCATTTGGATGCAATGAACCACGTGGGTGTAATGAACCACCTGTGTGTAATGAAACACCTGGATATAATGAATCACATGGGTGTAATGAATTCCCTGGCTGTAATGAACCACCTGGTTGTAATGAAACACCTGTGTGTAATGAAGCACTTGGGTGTAATGAATTACCTGGGTGCGATGAATCACCTGGGTGTAATGAATCACCTGTGTGTAATGAATCACCTGCATGTAATGAATCACCTGGGAGTAATGAATCACCTGGGTGTAATGAATCACTTGGATGTAATGATCCACCTAGGTGTAATGAACCACCTGTGTGTAATGAACCACCTGCATGTAATGAATCACCTGGATGTAATGAATCACCTGGATGTAATGACTCACCTGGGTGTAATGACCTACTTGGGTGTAATGAATCACCTGGCTGTAATGAATCACTTGGTTATAATGAACCACCTGGATGTAATGAATCACCTAGCTGTAATAAATCACCTGGGTATAATGAATCACCTAGGTGTAAGGAATCACCTGGATGTAATGATACACCTGGGCATAATGAATCAACTGGGTATCATGAATCACCTAGGCAGATGGAATCTCCTGTGTGTAATGAATCAACTGTGTGTAATGAATCACCTGGGCATAATGAATCACCTGGGTGTAATGAATCACCTGGGTATAATGAATCACCTGGGTATAATGAATCACCTGGGTGTAATGAATCACTTGGATGTAATGAACCACCTGCGTGTAATGAACCACCTGGCTGTAATGAATCACATGGATGTAATGAACCACCTGGTGGTAATGAACCACCTGTGTGTAATGAAACACCTGGATGTAATGAATCATCTGGGTGTAATGAATCAGCTGGGTGTAATGAATCACCTGGGTATAATGAACTACCTGGGTGTAATGAATCACCTGGGTGTAATGAATCATCTGGGTGTAATGAATCACCAGTTTGTAATAAATCACCTGGGTGTAATGAATCACCTGGGTATGATGAACCAGTTAGGTCTAATGAATCACGTGCATGTAATGAATCACCTGGGTGTACTGAATCACCTGGGTGTAATGAATCACGTGTGTGTATTGAATCACCTGGTTGTAATGAACCACCTGCGTGTAATGAATCACCTGGGTGCAATGAATCAACTGGGTGTAATGAAACCTGTGTCTAATGAATAAACTGGGTGTAATGAATCACCTGGGTGTAATGAATCAACTGTGTGTAATGAATCACCTGGGTGCAATGAATCACCTGTGTATAATGAATCACCTGAGTGTAATACATCGCCTGGGTGTAATGAACCACATGAGTGTAACAAATAAACTGTGTAATGAACCACCTGTGCATTATGAATCAGCAGGGTGTAATGAATCACCTGGTTGTAATGAATCACCTGGGGGTAATGAATATCCCGGGTGTAATGAACCAGCTGGGATTAACAAACCACCTGGGTGCAATGAACCACCTGGGTGTAATGAATCATCTGGATGTAATGAATCTCCTGGGTTTAATGAACCATCTGGGTTTAATGAATACACTGGGTGTAATGAATCACCTGAGTGTAATGAATCACCTGGGCATATTGAATCACCTTGCATCATGAAACACCTGGAAATAATGAATCACCTGAGTTTAATGATTCACCAGGGTGTATTGAACCACCTGGGCATATTGAATCATCCAGGCATAATGCATCAGTTGGGAGTAATGAAACACCTGGGCATATTGAATCGCATTGTTGTTATGAATCACCTGGGCATAATGAATCACCTGGGCATGATGAATCACCTGAGTGTAATGAATCAACTGGGTGTAATGAATCACCTCAGCATATTGAATCATTTGGGTGTAATGAATCACAGAGTGTAATGAATCAACTATGCATATTGACTTACCTGGGTGTAATGAATTAACTGGGCGTAATGAATTGCCCGGGTGTAATGAATCACCTAGGTGTAATGATTCACCTGGGTGTATTGATGCTCCTCGGTGTAATTAATCACAGTGGTGTAATGAATCACCTGCGTACATTGAATCACCTGGTTGTAATAAATCACCTGGGTGCATTGAACCACCTGTGTATAATACATCACCTGCGTGCAAGGAATACCCTGGTTGTTAGGAATCACCTTAGTGTAATCAATCACCTGGGTGTAATGAATCACCTTGGTGTACTGAACCACCTGGGTGCAATGAACAAACTGTGTGTAATGAATCACCTGCGTGTAATGAATCACCTGGGTGTAATGAATCACCTGGATGTAATGAATCACCTGGGTGTGATTAACCACCTGGGTGTAAGGAATAAACTAGATGTAATGAATTGACCTGCTTGTCATGAACCACCTGGGTGTACTGAACAAACTGGGTGTAATGAATAAACTGGACGTAATAAATCACCTGGGTTTAATGAACCACCTGGATGTACTGAACCATCTGGCTTTAATGAACCACCTGCATGCAAGGAATCACCTGGGTGTAATGAAGCACCTGGATGTAATGACTCACCTGGGTGTAATGATCTATCTGACTGTAATGAATGAGCTGCGTGTAATGAACCACCTGGGTGTAATGAACCAACTGGGTGTAATGAATAAACTGGATGTAATGAATCCCCTGGGTGTAATGCATCATTTGGATGCAATGAACCACGTGTGTGAAATGAACCACCTGTGTGTAATGAAACACCAGGATGCAATGAATCACCTGGGTGTAATGAATCACTGGGTGTAATGAATCACCTGGGTGTAATGAACAATCTGGGTCTAAGGAATCACCTGGGTGTAATGAATCACCTGTCTGCAATGAATCACCTGTTTGTAATAAATCACCTGAATGTAATGAATCACCCGGGTGTAATGTGCCACCTGGGTGTAATGAATCACCTGGATGTAATGAACCACCTGGGTGTGATGAATCACCTGTGCATAATGAATCACCTGTGTGTCATGAATCATCTGGGTATAATAAATCACCTGGGCAGATGGAATCACCTGGGTGTAATGAATCACCTGGGTGTAATGAATCAACTGGGTATAATGAACCAACTGTGTGTAATGAATGACCTCAGTGTAATGAATCAACTGGATCTAATGAATCACCTGGGTGTAATGAATAAACTGGGTGTAATGAATTACCTGGGTGCAATGAACCACCTGGCTGAAATGAATAAACTGAATGTAATGAATGACGTGCGTATAATTAACCACCTGGGTGTAATGAATCAACTTCGTGTAATGAATAAACTGGATGTAATGATCCACCTGGGTGTAATGAATCACCTGGGTGTAATGAATCACCTCTCTGCAATGAATCACCTGTTTGTAATAAATCACCTTAATGTAATGAATCACCCGGGTGTAATGTACCACCTGGGTGTAAGGAATCACCTGGATGTAATGAACAACCTGGGTGTGATGAATGACCTGTGCATAATGAATCACCTGTGTGTCATGAATCACCTGGGCATAATGAATCACCTGGGTATAATGAATCACCTGGGCAAATGGAATCACCTGTGTGTAATGAATCAACTGGGTGTAATGAATCACCTGGGCATAATGAATCACCTGGGTGTAATGAATCACCTGGGTGTAATGAATCAACCGGGTGTAATGAATCGCCTGGGTGTAATGAATCATCTGGATGTAATGTACCACCTGGGTGTAATGAGCCACATGGGTGTAATGAATCAACTGGGTATAATGAAACACCTGCATGTAATGAATGACCTCAGTTTAATGAATCACCTGTATCTAATGAATCACCTGGGTGTAATGAATAAACTGGGTGTAATGAATTACCTGGGTGTAATGAACCACCTGGCTGAAATGAATAAACTGGATGTAATGAATCACTTGGATGTAATGAACCACCTGGATGTAATGAATCACCTGGGTGTAATGAATCACCTGGGTGTAATGAACCACCTCTGTGTAATGAATCACCTGGGTGTAATGAATCACTTGGATGTAATGAACCACCTGGGTGTAATGAACCACCTGTGTGTAATGAAACACCTGGATGTAATGAATCACCTGGGTGTAATGAATCAACTGGGTGTAATGAATGACCTGAGTGTAATGAACCACCTGGGTGTAATGAATCACCTGGGTGTAATGAATCACCTGAATGTAATGAATCACCTCTTTGTAATAAAGCACCTGGGTGTAATGAATCACCTGGGTGTGATGAACCAGTTAGGTCTAATGAATCACCTGCATGTAATGAATCACCTGGGTGTATTGAACACATGGGTGTAATGAATCATATGCGTGTAATGAATCACCTGGGTGTAATGAATCATCAGGATGTAATGTACCACCTGGTTGTAATGATTCACCTGGATGTAATGAACCACCTGGGTGTGATGAATCACCTGTGCATAATGAATCACCTGTGTGTAATGAATCACCTGGGCATACTGAATCACCTGGGTATAATGAATCGCCTGGGCAGATGCAATTCCTGTGTCTAAAGAATCAACTGGGCATAATGAATCAACTGGGTGTAATGAATCACCTGGGTATAATGAATCACCTGGGTGTAATGAATCACCTGGGTGTAATGAGTCACCTGGGTATAATGAATCACCTAGGTATAATGAATCACCTAGGTATAATGAATCATCTGGGCAATCATCAGTGTTCCCGCCTCTCTTGACCAACCCCAGTTTGCCTATCGTGCAAACAGATCAATGGAGGATGCAATCGCAACTTCTCTACACTCGGCACTGAATCACTTAGATGGTAAGGAGACCTACATCAGAATGCTGTTCATAGACTACAGCTCAGCATTCAACACTATCGTCCCCAACAAGCTGGCCACCAAACTCTAAACTCTTGGCCTGAACACTTCCCTCTGCAACTGGACCCTGGACTTCCTTACAAACAGACCCCAGTCTGTCAAATTAGGTAACCACACCTCCCCCCCCTGACCCTGAACACGGGGGCCCCACAAGGATGTGTGCTGAGCCCCCTCCTCTACTCCCTCTTCACCCACGACTGTGTGGCTGTTCATGGTTCCAACACCATCATCAAGTTTGCAGATGATACCACGGTAGTAGGCCAGATCACCAACAACAATGAGTCAGCCTACAGGGAGGAGGTCCAGCATCTCGTGAAGTGGTGCGCCGATAACAACCTGGCCCTTAACATCAAGAAAACCAAAGAAATCATTGTGGACTTCAGGAAGTCTAAAGGCGGAAGCCACACCCCCATCCACATCAATGGGGCTCTGGTGGAAAGGGTGGACAGCTTTAAGTTCCTCGGAGTCCACATCACGGAAGACCTCTCCTGGTCCCTCAATACCTCCTCTCTGGTGAAGAAGGCCCAGCAGCGCCTATATTTCCCAAGGAGGCTGAAGGGATGTAACCTGTCACCCCTGATCCTCGCTAACTTTTACCGCTGCACAATAGAGAGCATCCTGACAAACTGTATCACAGTATGGTATGTCAGCTGTAGCTACTATGACCGGAAAGCCCTGCAGCAGGTAGTCAAAACTGCCCAACGCATTACCGGCACCCGGCTACCGACCATAGAGCACATATACCAGAAACGCTGTCTACGGAGGTCACCGTCCATCATCAAAGACCCTACCCACCCCAGCCACAGTCTGTTCGCCCTCCTGCCATCTGGGAGACGCTACAGATGCATTCGCACCCGTACGACCAGATTTAGGAACAGCTTCTTTCCCAGGGCTGTCATCCTACTGAACTCCACAAATAAACTCTAAAGCCTGCACATCTGCCAATGCACTTTATTATGGTTATGTTTATGTTAATATACTACAAGCCAATGTATGTTGAATGTTTAAATGTCTTAATCTAAATGTACACTCTCGGGAGCCGCAAGCCTACATTTCGTTGTACTGCACTTGTGCACTAACAATGACAATAAAAGTTGATTTGATTTGATTTGATTTTAATGAATCATCTGGGTGTAATGAATCACCTGGGTATAATGAATCACCTGGGTGTAATGAATCACCTGGGTGTAATGAATCACCTGGGTATAATGAATCACCTGGGTGTAATAAATCACCTGGGAGTAATGAATCACCTGGGTGTGATGAACCAGTTAGGTCTAATGAATAACCTGAGTGTAGTGAATCACCTGGGTGTATTGAATCACCTGGGTGTAATGAATCACCTGCGTGTAATGAATCGCCTGGGTGTAATGAAACATCTGGATGTAATGACTCACCTGTGTGTAATGAACTATCTATTTGTAATGAATGACCTGCGTGTAATGAACCACCTGGGTGTAATGAACCAACTGGGTGTAATGAATAAACTGGGTGTAATGAATCCCCTGGGTGTAATGCATCATTTGGATGCAATGAACCAGCTGGGTGTAATGAACCACCTGTGTGTAATGAAACACCTGGATATAATGAATCACATGGGTGAAATGAATCCCTTGGCTAAAATGAATCACCTGAGTGTACTGAATCACCTGGGCATCATGAAGCTGCTGGTTGTAATGAATGACCATGTTGTAATGAATCACATGGGTGTAATGAATCAGCAGCGTGCAATGAATCACCTGGGTGTAAGGAATCACCTGGGTGTACTGAAACACCTGTGTGTTATGAATCACCTGGGTGTAATGAATCACCTGTGTGTGATGAACCAGTTGGGTCTAATGAATCACCTGCATGTAAAGAATCACCTGGGTGTAATGAATCAACTGGGTGTAATGAATCACCTGCGTGTAATGAATCACCTGGGTGTAATGAATCACCTGTGTGTCATGAATCACTTGGGTGTAATAAATCGCCTGGGTGTAATTAATCTCCTGCATGTAATGAATTACCTGGGTGTAATGAACCACATGAGTGTAACAAATAAACTGTGTAATGAACCACATGTGCATTATGAATCAACGGGGTGTAATGAATCCCCTGGGTGTAATGCATCATTTGGATGTAATGAACCACCTGTGTGTAATGAACCACCTGGGTTTAATGAAACACCTAGATAAAATGACTCACCTGGGTGTAATGAATCACGTTGGTATAATGAATCACCTGGGTGTAATGAACCACCTGCCTGTAATGAGATACCTGGATGTAAGGAATCACCTGGGTGTAATGAATCACCTGGTTGTAATGAACCACCTGGGTGTAATGAATCACCTGGGTGTAATGAATCAACTGAGTGTAATGAATCACCTGTCTCTAATGAATAACCTGGGTGTAATGAGTCACCTGGGTGTGATGAACCAGTTGGGTCTAATGAATCACCTGTGTGTAATGAATCACTTGGGTGTAATGAATCACCTGGGTGTAATGAATCACCTGCGTGTAATGAATCGCCTGGGTGTAATGAAACATCTGGATGTAATGTAACACCTGGGTGTAATGAACCACCTGGGTGTAATGAAGCAACTGGGCGTAATGAACCAGCTGCGTGTAATGAATCACCTCAGTGTAATGAATCACCTGGATGTAATGAATCACCTGGGTGGAATGAACCACCTGGGTAAAATGAATAAACTGGATGAAATGAATGACCTGCTTGTAATGAACCACCTGGGTGTAATGAACAAATTGGGTGTAATGAATAAACTGGATGTAATGAATAACCTGGGTGTAATGAACCACCTGGGTGTAATGAACTATCTGTGTGTAATGAATGACCTGCATGTAATGAACCACCTGGGTGTAATGAACCAACTGGGTGGAATGAATAAACTGGATGTAATGACTCTCCTGGGTGTAATGCATCATTTGGATGCAATGAACCACTTGGGTGTAATGAACCACCTGTGTGTAATGAAACACCTGGAAATAATGAATCACATGGTTGAAATGAATCCCCTGGCGGTAAGGAACCACCTGGTTGTAATAAATCAACTGTGTGTAATGAAACACCTGTGTATAATGAATCAACTGGGTGGGATGAATCACCTAACTCCAAAAGCTTTTATAAATATATCAAAAGGAAAAGACTGGTGAAAACCAAAGTTGGTCCATTGCAGTCAGATACGGGGGAATATATAATGGGAAATAAGGAAATGGCAGATCAACTAAATGCATACTTTGGGTCAGTCTTTACGAAGGAAGACACAAAAAACCTCCCTGGGATATCGGGAAAAATAGGGACATTGGCAAAGGAGGAACTGACGCAAATCAATATCTCTAAGGATATGGTGTTAAGGAAGCTAAAGGGATTGAAGGTGGACAAATCCCCAGGGCCTGATAACATGCATCCTAGGGTACTGAAGGAGGTGGCCCTAGAGATAGCGGATGCACTAAGGATGATTTTTCAGAATTCATTAGACTCGGGAACAGTGCCGATGGATTGGAGGGTAGCTAACGTTACCCCACTATTCAAAAAGGGGGGTAGGGAAAAAGCAGGTAATTACAGACCTGTAAGCCTTACATCAGTTGTGGGCAAAATGCTGGAGTCCATCATTAAGGATGAAATAGCGGAGCACTTAGCAAATGGGGACAGGATAGGACAGAGTCAACATGGATTTACAAAGGGTAAATCGTGCTTGACTAATCTATTGGAATTTTTTGAGGGAGTAACTGGTAGAATAGATGGGGGAGAGCCAGTAGATGTGGTGTACCTGGACTTCCAAAAGGCCTTCGATAAGGTCCCACATAAAAGATTAGCATGGAAAATTGAGGCTCATGGGATAAAGGGGAAAGTTTTGGCGTGGATAGGGAACTGGCTGTCAGATAGAAAACAGAGAGTTGGAATAAACGGCTCATTTTCTGAATGGCAGGCAGTAACAAGTGGGGTACCACAGGGATCTGTCCTGGGCCCCCAGCTGTTCACAATTTACATTAATGACCTGGATCAGGGAGTCGGATGCAGCATTTCCAAATTTGCAGACGACACTAAACTAGGAGGGGGGGTGGGCTCAGAGGAAGAGACCAGGAAGCTCCAGAGCGATTTGGACAGACTGGGCGATTGGGCGGATAAATGGCAGATGCACTATAATGTGGACAAGTGCGAAGTTATCCACCTTGGGTGCAGGAACGGGAGGGCAAATTATTATTTAAATGGCAATAGATTGGGAGAGGGGGAAGTACAGAGAGACCTGGGTGTTCTTGTACACCAGTCACTGAAGGCGAGCATGCAGGTGCAACAGGCGGTCAAGAAGGCAAACGGTATGCTGGCCTTCATAGCAAAAGGGTTAGAATACAGGAACAGGGATACCTTGCTGCAGCTGTACAGGGCACTGGTGAGACCACACCTCGAGTACTGTGTACAGTTTTGGTCGCCTCATCTGAGGAAGGATGTTCTTGCCATGGAGGGGGTGCAGCGGCGATTCACCAGGCTGATACCAGGAATGGCGGGAATGACCTATGAGGAGAGACTATGTAGTTTAGGGATGTACACACTGGAGTTTAGAAGATTGAGAGGGGACCTCATAGAAGTGTATAAAATTCTGACAGGTCTAGACAGACTGGATGCAGAAGGAATGTTTCCCTTGGCGGGTGAGAACAGAACTAGAGGACATAATTTAAGGATAAGGGCTAAACCATTTAGGACAGAGATGAGGGGGAATTTCTTCACTCAGAGAGTGGTGAACCTGTGGAACTCATTGCCACAGAGGGCAGTGTATGCCAGCTCATTAAATATATTTAAGAGGGAATTAGATATATTTCTACGGGCAAAAGGGGTTAAGGGTTACGGAGAGAAGGCGGGGACGGGATACTGAATTAAAGGATCAGCCATGATCTCATTAAATGGCGGAGCAGGCACGAAGGGCCGAATGGCCTACTCCTGCTCCTATCTTCTATGTATCTATGTATCTATGTACTGAATCACCTGGGCATCATGAAGCTCCTGGTTGTAATGAACGACCATGTTGTAATGAATCAACTGGGTGTAATGAATCAGCAGCTTGCAATGAATCACCTGGGTGTAAGGAATCACCTGGGTGTAATGAATCACCTGGTTGTAATGAACCACATGGGTGTAATGAATCACCTGTGTGTAATGAATCAACTGGGTGTACTGAATCACCTGTGTGTAATGAATCACCTGGGTGTAATGAATCACCTGTGTGTGATGAACCAGTTGGGTCTAATGAATCACCTGGGTGTAATGAATCACCTGGGTTTAATAAATCGCCTGGGTGTAATTAATCACCTGCATGCAATGAATTACCTGG
Source organism: Somniosus microcephalus (assembly GCF_052327205.1). NCBI lineage: Eukaryota > Metazoa > Chordata > Chondrichthyes > Squaliformes > Somniosidae > Somniosus > Somniosus microcephalus. The sequence goes on from NC_140988.1 coordinate 134,421,454, forward strand.
GTGTAGTGGACCACATGAGTGCAACAAATAAACTGTGAGATGAACCACATGTGCATTATGAATCAACGGGGTGTAATGATTCCCCTGGGTGTAATGCATCATTTGTATGTAATGAACCAGCTGTGTGTAATGAAACACCTGGATATAATGACTCACCTTGGTGTAATGAATCACATTGGTGTAATGAATCACCTGGTTGTAATGAACCACCTGGGTGTAATGAATCAACTGGGTTTAATGAATCACCTGGGTGTAATGAATTACCTGCCTGTTATCAGACACCTGGATGTAATGAATCACCTGGGTGTAATGAATCACCTGGTTGTAATGAACCACCTGAGTGTAATGAATAAACTGTGTAATGAACCACCTGTGTGTAATGAAACACCTGGATATAATGACTCACCTGGGTGTAATGAATCACATTGGTGTAATGAATCACCTGGGTGTAATGAACTACCTGCCTGTAATCAGACACCTGGATGTAATGAATCACCTGGGTGTAATGAATCACCTGGTTGTAATGAATCACCTGGTTTTAATGAACCACCTGGGTTTAATGAATCACCTGGGTGTAATGCATCAACTGGGTGTAATGAATCACCTGTCTCCATTGAATAACCTGGGTGTAATGAATCACCTGGGTGTGATGAACCAGTTGGATCTAATGAATCACCTGCGTGTAATGACTCACTTGGGTGTAATGAATCACCTGGGTGTAATGAATCACCTGCGTGTAATGAATCACCTGGGTGTAATGAATCACCTGGGTGTAATTAATCACCTGTGTGTAATGAATCACCTGAGTGTAATGAATCACCTGCGGGTAATGAATCACCTGGGTGTAATAAACCGCCTGGGTGTAATGAATCACCTGCATGTAATGAATTATCTGGGTGTAATGAACCATAAGAGTGTAACAAATAAACTGTGTAATGAACCACCTGTGCATTATGAATCAACGTGGTGTAATGAATCACCTTGGTGTAATGAATCACCTGGGGCAATGAATCTCCTGGGTGTAATGAACCAGCTGGGATTAGCAAAACAGCTAGGTGCAATGAACCACCTGGGTGCCATGAATCACCTGGATGTAATGAATCACCTGGGTTTTATGAACCACCTGGGTGTAATGAATACATTGGGTGTAATGAATCACCTGGGTATAATGAATCACCTGGGCATACTGAATCACCTGGCATCATGAACCACCTGGAAATAATGAATCACCTGGGCATAATTAATCACCTGGGTGTACTGAATCACATGGGCAGATTTAATCACCAGCGTGTAATGAATCACCTGGGTGTAATGAATCACCTGAGTTTAATGATTCACCAGGGTTTATTGAATCACCTGAGCATACTGAATCATCCAGGCATAATGCATCAGTTGGGAGTAATGAAACACCTGGGCATATTGAATCGCATGGTTCTCCTAATCACATGGGCATAATGAATCACCTTGGCATAATGAATCACCTGGGTGCAAAGAATCACCTGGGTGTAATGAATCACCTCGGCATATTGAATCACCTGGGCGTAAAGAATCACAGAGTGTAATGAATCAAATATGCATATTGACTTACCTGGGTGTAATGAATCAACTGGGCGCAATGAATCACCTGGGTGTAATGAATCACCTGAAAATAATGGATTACCTGGGTGTAATGAATCAGCTGGGCATATTGCATCACCTAGGTGTAATGATTCACCTGGGTGTATTGAATCAGCTGGTCATAATGCATCAGTTGGGAGTAATGAAACACCTGGGCATATTGAAACACCTGGTTGTAATGTATCACCTGGGTCTAACGAATCACCTGCGTGTAATGAACCACCTGGGTGTATTGAATCACCTGGGAGTAATGAATAAACTGGGTGTAATGAATCACCTGTGCGTAATGAATAACCTGGGTGTTATGATTCACCTGGATGTAATGAATCACCTGGGTGTAATGAACCAGATTGATGTAATGAACCCTGGGTATAATTAACTACCTATGTATAATGAACACCTGGGTGTAATGAATCACCTGGGAGTAATGAATAAACTGGGTGTAATGAATCACCTGGGTGTAATGAATTACCTGGGCATATTGAATCACCTGGCATCATGAACCACCTGGAAATAATGAATCACCTGGGCATAATTAATCACCTGGGTGTACTGAATCACCTGAGTTTAATGATCACCAGGGTGTATTGAATCACCTGGGCATATTGAATCATCCAGGCATAATGCATCAGTTGGGAGTAATGAAACACCTGGGCATATTGAATCGCATGGTTCTACTAATCACATGGGCATAATGAATCACCTTGGCATAATGAATCTCCTGGGTGAAAAGAATCACCTGGGTGTAATGAATCACCTCGGCATATTGAATCACCTGGGCATAAAGAATCACAGAGTGTAATGAATCAACTATGCATATTGACTTACCTGGGTGTAATGAATCAACTGGGCGCAATGAATCACCTGGGTGTATTGAACGACCTGGGTGTAATGCATCAACTGGTGTAATGAATCACCTGGGTGTAATAAATCACCTGGGTATAATAAATCACCTGTGTTTAAGGAACAACCTGGGTGTTAGGAATCACGGTGTAATCAATCACCTGGGTGTAATGAATCACCTCAGTGTACTGAACCACCTGGGTGTAATGAATCACCTGGGTGTAATGAATCACCTGGTCATAATGCATCAGTTGGGAGTAATGAAACACCTGGGCATATTGAAACACCTGGTTGTAATGAATCACCGGGGCATAATGAATCACCTGGGCATAATGAATCACCTGGGTGTAATGTATCACCTGGTTCTAATGAATCACCTGCATGTAATAAACCACCTGGGTGTATTGAATCACCTGGGAGTAATGAATAAACTGGGTGCAATGAATCACCTGTGCATAATGAATAACCTGGGTGTTATGATTCACCTGGATGTAATGAATCACCTGGGTGTAATGAACCAGATTGATGTAATGAGCCATCTGGGTGTAATGAACTACCTATGTATAATGAACCACCTGGGTGTAATGAAGCACCTGGGAGTAATGAATAAACTGGGTGCAATGAATCACCTTTGTGTAATGAATAACCTGGGTGTAATTAAGCAACTGTGTGTAATGAATCACCTGGGTGTAATGAACCAGATGGATATAATGATTCACCTGGGTGTAATGAATCATGTTGGTGTAATGAATCACCTGGTTGTAATGAACCACCTGAGTGTAATGAATCACCTGGGTTTGATGAATCACCTGAGTGTATTGAATCACCTGAGCATATTGAATCATCCAGGCATACTGCATCAGTTGGGAGTAATGAAACACCTGGGCATATTGAATCGCATGGTTGTAATAATCACATGAGCATAATGAATCACCTTGGCATAATGAATCACCTGGGTGCAAAGAATCACCTGGGTGTAATGAATCACCTCGGCATATTGAATCACCTGGGCGTAAAGTATCACAGAGTGTAATGAATCAAATATGCATATTGACTTACCTGGGTGTAATGAATCAACTGGGTGCAATGAATCACCTGGGTGTATTGAACGACCTGGGTGTAATGCATCAACTGGGTGTAATGAATCACCTGGGTACAATAAATCACCTGGGTATAATAAATCACCTGTGTGTAAGGAACAACCTGGGTGTTAGGAATCACGGTGTAATCAATCACCTGGGTGTTATGAATCACCTCAGTGTACTGAACCACCTGGGTGTAATGAACAAACTGTGTGTAATGAATCACCTGGTGTAATGAATCACCTGGTTGTAATGAACCACCTGGGTGTAATGAATCACCTGGGTGTAATTAATCACCTGAAAATAATGGATCACCTGGGTGTAATGATTCAGCTGGGCATATTGCATCACCTCGGTGTAATGATTCACCTGGGTGTATTGAATCAGCTGGTCATAATGCATCAGTTGGGAGTAATGAAACACCTGGGCATATTGAAACACCTGGTTGTAATGAATCACCAGGGCATAATGAATCACCTGGGCATAATGAATCACCTGGGTGTAATGTATCACCTGGGTCTAATGAATCACCTGCGTGTAATGAACCACCTGGGTGTATTGAATCACCTGGGAGTAATGAATAAACTGGGTGTAATGAATCACCTGTGTGTAATGAATAACCTGGGTGTTATGATTCACCTGGATGTAATGAATCACCTGGGTGTAATGAACCAGATTGATGTAATGAACCATCTGGGTGTAATGAACTACCTATGGATAATGAACCAACTGGGTGTAATGAATCACCTGGGAGTAATGAATAAACTTGGTGCAATGAATCACCTGTGTGTAATGAATAACCTGGGTGTAATTAATCAACTGTGTGTAATGAATCACCTGGGTGTCATGAACCAGATGGATATAATGATTCACCTGGGTGTAATGAATCATGTTGGTGTAATGAATCACCTGGTTGTAATGAACCACCTGAGTGTAATGAATCACCTGGGTTTAATGATTCACCTGAGTGTATTGAATCACCTGCTTGTAATGAACCACTTGAGTGTAATGAATAAACTGTGTAATGAATAAACTGTGTAATGAACCACCTGTGTGTAATGAAACACCTGGATATAGTGACTCACCTGGGTGTAATGAATCACATTGGTGTAATGAATCACCTGGTTGTAATGAACCATCTGGGTGTAATGAATCACCTGGGTGTAATGAATCAACTGGTGTAATGACTCACCTGTCTCTAATGAATAAACTGGGTGTAATGAATCACCTGGGTGTGATGAACCAGTTGGGTCTAATGAATCACCAGCATGTAATGAATCACCTGGGTGTAATGAATCACCTGGGTCTAATGAATCACCTGGGTGTAATGAATCACCTGTGTGTAATGAACCACCTGGGTGTAATGAATCACCTGTGTGCAATGAATCACCTGGGTGTAATAAATCGCCTGGGTGTAATGAATCAACTGGGTGTAATGAATCACCTGTCTCTAATGAATAACCTGGGTGTAATGAATCACCTTGGTGTGATGAACCATTTGGATCTAATGAATCACCTGGGTGTAATGAATCACCTGGGTGTAATGAATCACCTGTGTGTAATGAATCACCTGGGTGTAATGAATCACCTGGGTGTAATTAATCACCTGTGTGTAATGAATCACCTGGGTGTAATGAATCACCTGGGTGTAATAAATCATTGGGTGTAATGAATCACCTGCACGTAATGAATATCCTGGGTATAATTAACCACATGAGTGTAACAAATAAGCTGTGTAATGAACCACCTGTGCATTATGAATCAACGTGGTGTAATAAATCACCTGGGTGTAATGAATCAAATGGGTGTAATGAATCTCCTGAGTGTAATGAACCAGCTGGGATTAATGAAACAGTTGGGTGCAATGAATCACCTGGATGTAATGAATCACCTGGGTTTAATGAACCACCTGGGTGTAATGAATACACAGGGTGTAATGAATCACCTGGGTGTAATGAATCACCTGGGCATATTGAACCACCTGGAAATAATGAATCACCTGGGCATAATTAATCACCTGGGTGTACTGAATCACCTGAGTTTAATGATCACCAGGGTGTATTGAATCACCTGGGCATATTGAATCATCCAGGCATAACACATCAGTTGGGAGTAATGAAACACCTGGGCATATTGAATCGCATGGTTGTAATAAATCACCTGAGCATAATGAATCACCTGGGCATAATGAATCACCTGGGTTTAATGAATCACCTGGGTGTAATGAATCACCTAGGTGTAATGAACCAACAGGGTGTAATGAATAAACTGGATGTAATGAATCCCCTGGGTGTAATGCATCATTTGGAAGCAATGAATCACCTGTGTGTAATGAAACACCTGGGTATAATGAATCACATGGGTGGGATGAATCACCTGGGTGTACTGAATCACCTGGGCATCATGAAGCTCCTGGTTGTAATGAACGACCATGTTGTAATGAATCAACTGGGTGTAATGAATCAGCAGCGTGCAATGAATCACCTGGGTGTAAGGAATCACCTGGGTGTAATGAATCACCTGGTTGTAATGAACCACATGGGTGTAATGAATCGCCTGGGTGTAATGAATCAACTGGGTGTACTGAATCACCTGTGTGTAATGAATCACCTGGGTGTAATGAATCACCTGTGTGTGATGAACCAGTTGGTTCTAATGAATCACCTGGATGTAATGAATCACCTGGGTGTAATTAATCACCTGCATGTAATGAATTACCTGGGTGTAGTGAACCACATGAGTGTAACAAATAAACTGTGTAATGAACCACATGTGCATTATGAATCAACAGGGTGTAATGAATCCCCTGGGTGTAATGCATCATTTGGATGTAATGAACCACCTGTGTGTAATGAAACACCTGGATATAATGACTCACCTGGGTATAATGAATCACGTTGGTGTAATGAATCACCTGGTTATAATGAACCACCTGGGTGTAATGAATCACCTGGGTTTAATGAAACACCTGGGTGTAATGAATTACCTGTGTGTACTGAATCATCTGAGTGTATTGAATCATCTGCATGTAATGAACCACCTGAGTGTAATGAATACATTGTGTAATGAACCACCTGTGTGTAATGAAACACCTGGAAATAATGACTCACCTGGGTATAATGAATCACGTTGGTGTAATGAATCACCTGGGTGTAATGAACTACCTGCCTGTAATCAGACACCTGGATGTAATGAATCACCTGGTTGTAATGAATCACCTGGTTGTAATGAATCACCTGGGTGTTGATGTAATAAAAAGTCTCACACATCAAGGAACTTTAAAGTAAGCTTTAAGCAACGTATAATTAAACTATATACAAGAGCGGTCTTCACCATGCCTCTTGGAGAAGCCCTTCTATCATACTGAGCAGTTCAGTATTTATACTAGTCCAAACACAGGAAGTGACGTATGCACAGGAAGTGATGTATGCACAGAGTTCACAGTTCACAGTTCACAGGAAGTGATGTGCACATAACTTCCTCCGGAAGTTATTTATTATTATTACATTCTTCCCTCCTGCGAGATTAGAAGGCTGTGGTCTTCCTTTTATTCCGCAGCTGCCGAACGAGGAAGAGTCGCACCCGTTTGGGTTCCCGTCGTAGAGGGTCACTGGTCCGCTTACATGCTGTTGGCCATTGGTCAGAGTCTGTGTGGCCTGGATTACCCTGTGAAGGGTCGGGGAGATCATGCATGGCTTCGTGTACGAGTCCCAATAGGTGCAGAGTCGGTCTGTCTCTGTTCAGAGGGAGGTGCAGAGCTGGTCTGTGGCAGATCAGTACTTTGGTGCATGGTACTGGGAGGGTCGCAACTTTGAGTACGGGGTTCTACCGGCACCAAGCTAGTTGGTGTCAGATCAGGATCCTGGAGAGGGGTACCCGGTAGGTTCCAAGAGGCTCCTCGTAAAATACCATCACTCGATGTCCCACTAGGTCCTGGTGGGCAGGGAGCCAGATCCCGTAATGATACGGTAGATTCTTGGCCATTGGGATATCGTATGTATGCATAGGTGGGGTTGGCATCGGTTAGTTCGACCTCGTCTACGAGAGGGTCATTTTTAGACGTCCGAACGTACCTTCGGCGTAGTACAGGTCCAGGAGTAGTTAGCCATGACGGGAGGGATGTCCCATAAGATGAGCGACGCTGGAATCCAAAGAACCGCTCATGAGGTGTAGTATTTGTGGCTGTAGAAAGAAGGGACCGTATAGAGTGCAATGCATCCGGAAGCACTGCTTCCCATTGCTGGTTTGGTAGGCCCCGAGATCTTAAAGCAAGACGTACGGAATTCCAGATGATACCGTTATACCTCTCTACCTGCCCATTTCCGATGGGATGATATGGCGTCGTTTTGCTTGTAGCAATTCCCCGTTCTGAGAGGTAGTCCTTGAGTTCCCTTGACATAAAGGATGGACCCCGATCCGAGTGAATGTAAGCCGCCATGCCACAGAGAGAAAATACTTGCTCAAGGCAGCAGATTACTGTGGACGCCAGCATATTGGAGCAGGGGAAGGCAAACGGAAAACGTGAATATTCATCAATCATGGTGAGCAAATACGTGTTCCGAGTAGAAGAGGGCACTGGGCCCTTAAAATCGATGCTAAGTCGTTGCATCGGTTGGGTTGCGTGTATGAGCATACCATCTGAGGGGCGGAAGAACTGAGGTTTTAATTCTGCACAAAGCCGGCATTCTGAGCAAATTTTCTTTACATCTCCAGTAGAAAAAGGGAGATTCCGTGATCGTACAAAATGTAGCATGCGCATAACGCCAGGATGACACAATCCATTATGGACATCTATGAGAGTAGAGGACGACATAGTGGAGCAGAATGCTCGTGTGAAGGTATCCAGGGCCACATTCTCCTTGCCAGGTCGATAGTGAATGGTGTAACCAAAAGAGGCCAGTTCCATCCTCCAAAGCTGTATTTTATTATTCTTAATTTTGGTTCGTTTTCGATTACCGAGCATGAAGGCGACTGATCGCTGGTCCGTGATTAATGTAAAGTGCTGGCGAGCTAGGAAATGGTTCCACTTCCGTACCGCCTCTATGATGGCTGTGGCTTCCTTCTCAACTGGAGGATAATGTAGCTCGGCACCTTGTAAGGTCCTGGACATAAATGCTACAGGACGACCTTCCTGATTTAGAGTAGCCGAGATCGCCACCTCCGAGGCATCACATTCGACTATGAAAGGGAGATTCTCATCGATGGAGTGAAGAGCCGCTTTCTCCAACTGTTTTTTGAGAAGGTTAAAGGCTGCAACAGCTGCTGTTTCCAATGGAAATGATCTAGCATGCAGCAAGGGTTGGATTTTGTCTGAAAAATTAGGAATCCATTTAGCGTAGTATGCAAACAGACCGAGAGCCCGACGTAAAGAAGCCGGAGTCTTAGGTGACGGGAGCTCTTGGAGCAGGCGAAGTCTTTCTGGGTCTGGCTTAATGATACTGTTGCCTACGCAGTAGCCAAGGATGTTGATGGTCGGTTGCGACTCAACAGATTTAGATTCATTCAAAGTTAAGTTACGGTGATGGAGAGCATCCTGAAATTTTTGGAGGTTGGCGTCGTGTTCCTGTTGATCGTGACCTGCAATAGTAATGTTATCAAGATAGGGAAAAGTGTCCCTTAAGTTTTCCTGCTTAACCAGGCCATCCATTGCCCGTTGGAAGACAGCCACTCCATTAGTAACCCCGAATGGGAGGTGACGAAATTGGTACAGCCGTCCATTAGCCTCAAAGGCCGTGTACTGCTTATCTGAGACCTTCAAGGGTACCTGATGATAGGCACTTTTCAAATCGTAAGTTGAGAACACTTTGTATTCGGCCAGTTTATTAACCATATCATCAATGCGTGGCAATGGGTAGGCGTCCAAGTCAGTATATTGATTGATGGTTTGCGAATAATCAATGCATAGTCGTTGTTTGTGAGGTTTTAGAGGGTTCTTGACGATGACGATTTGAGCCCGCTAGGGCGACGAACATGGTTCGATGATATCCTCTGCTAAAAGTCGAGAGATTTCAGCCTCAATAAGAGATTGGTCTTCCTGACTAAAGCGCCGCGATTTCGTTATTATTGGTTTGCATCGAGGAGGAATACTGACAAATAATGAAGGTTCATCAAGTGAAGCTGCTGATAATGCACAAAACGGTAATTGAGACAGTATATTAGAAATAGTAAGTCCAGGTTTGGATCCGCCGAACTCAATGGTGAGTTTCTTATGCTGTTTTTGAAAATCCAGCCCTAAGATGAGATCACTACATAAGTCCTTGAGCACCGAAAGTCGGGTGGAGGGATACATGCGACCATTAAGTGTCATATCAATAATACAAAAGCCGGAGATTCTGGTATTAAGCGATGACTGAGCCATCGCAATTGCCTGGTCCGATGGGAAGATATGTAGTTTCAATTTCGCAACAATCTGTTCTCTAATGAAACTATCAGTACTTCCTGAGTCAATTAAGGCATCTAAGGTATGCCCATTAATTGAAACTTTTGTAGCTGCATGAAACAGGTTCTGTGGGCAAGCAGCTGTAATTGGTGTGGTTGCACAGAGAGTGGCTGAAACTCTAGGTGTGCTTCTTCGGGAGAGAGCTCGAGAGGAAGCTTGATAGGTCCTAGCCGGAGCATCTTGATAGGCCCTAATTGGGGCAGTTCGGTAGGCCTTAGCTGGATAGGCCCTCGTAGAGGCTCTTGATTGGCAAACTTTTGCAAAGTGTCCCTTTTTATTGCAATGACTGCAGATCGCATTGCAAGCAGGGCAGAATTTCCTAGGGTGAAAAGAATCTCCACAAAAGAAGCATTCCTTCCTAGATTGCCAAGAGGCTGCTAAAGTGGGGTCATCCTCCTCTTCTTCATCAGAATTATCATCAGGATTAGATTCCTCCATGATAGGGTTCACCTGAGGCCACTTGAATCGTCTGGTTGCAGTTACAGCAGCAGATCGAGATCTGGGCAGCTGATAGAGGTCTGCATTTTTCTTTGCCAAATCCAGAGAACAAGCCAGGTCAAAAGCCTTTTGTAGCTCAAGTGTCTTACTTTCTAGCAGACACTGGCGTATAAATGGAGAGGCAATCCCGCAGATGAAAGCATCACGAATCATTTCTTCGCGGTACAGCTCAGCCGAGGCTGCCTGAAATTTACAATCTACGCTGAGCCTGCGAAGTTCTTGAAGGAATTCGTTAATCGATTCCCCTGGCCCTTGTCGGGCTGTGGCCAGTAGATGTCTAGCATAGACCTCATTTGCGGTCTTGGCATATAGTTTTTTAAGTGCCCGGATCACCTCATCGTAATTATCCCATTCATCAACATATTCAAACACTGTTGGGGTCACATAGTTGATAAGTATCCTCAGTTTAGTAGAAGCGTTCGCTTTACATTCATCAAGAAAATTCTCAAAAGTACGGTACCAATGATTCCATACCCTGCCAGCTGCTGGTGCGTTTGGGTCCAAGTCCAGACGAGTAGGTTTAAGGATGTTTTCCATGATGGGTGGTTCCCTGGATCCTTATCTCCAAGTTTGTCCGAAGGTTTAGTATTTGTGAGTGTAAATGCTAAGTTGCTTAAATTGATGTAATAAAAAGTCTCACACGTCAAGGAACTTTAAAGTAAGCTTTAAACAACTTATAATTAAACTATATAGAAGAGCAGTCTTCACCATGCCTCTAGGAGAAGCCCTTCTATCATACTGAGCAGTTCAGTATTTATACTAGTCCAAACACAGGAAGTGACGTATGCACAGGAAGTGATGTATGCACAGAGTTCACAGTTCACAGTTCACAGGAAGTGATGTGCACATAACTTCCTCCGGAAGTTATTTATTATTATTACAGGTGTAATGAATCACCTGGGTTTAATGAATCAACTGGGTGTAATGAATCACCTTTCTCTAATGAATCACCTGAGTGTAATGTATCACCTGGGTGTGAAGAACGAGTTGGGTCTAATGAATCACCTGCGTGTAATGAATCACTTGGGTGTAATGAATCATCTGGGTGTAATGAATCACCTGCGTGTAATGAATCACCTGAGTGCAATGAATCACCTGTGTGTAATGAATCACCTGGGTGTAATAAATCGCCTGGGTGTAATGAGTCACCTGCATGTAATTAATTACCTGGGTGTAATGAACCACATGAGTGTAACAAATAAATGGTGTAATGAACCACCTGTGCATTATGAATCACCATGGTGTAATGAATCACCTGGGTGTAATGAATCACCTGGGGGCAATGAATATCCTGGGTGTAATGAACCAGCTGGGATTAGCAAAACAGCTAGGTGCAATGAACCACCTGGGTGTAATGAATCAGCTGGATGTAATGAATCACCTGGGTTTTATGATCCACCTGGGTGTAATGAATACATTGGGTGTAATGAATCACCTGGGTGTAATGAATCACCTGGGCATATTGAATCACCTGGCATCATGAACCACCTGGAAATAATGAATCACCTGGGCATAATTAATCACCTGGGTGTACTGAATCACATGGATAGATTTAATCACCAGCGTGTAATGAATCACCTGGGTGTAATGAATCACCTGAGTTTAATGATTCACCAGGGTGTATTGAATCAGCTGAGCATATTGAATCATCCAGGCATAATGCATCAGTTGGGAGTAATGAAACACCTGGGCATATTGAATCGTATGGTTGTAATAAATCACATGGGCATAATGAATCACCTTGGCATAATGAATCACCTGGGTGCAAATAATCACCTGGGTGTAATGAATCACCTCGGCATATTGAATCACCTGGGTGTAAAGAATCACAGAGTGTAATGAATCAACAATGCATATTGACTTACCTGGGTGTAATGAATCAAATGGGTGTAATGAATCACCTGGGTGTAATGAATCACCTGGGTACAATGAATCACCTGGGTGTAATAAATTACCTGGGTGTATTGAACCACCTGGGTGTAATGCATCAACTGGGTGTAATGAATCACCTGGGTGTAATGAATCACCTGTGTACAATGAATCACCTGGGTGTAATAAATTACCTGGGTGTATTGAACCACCTGGGTGTAATGCATCAACTGGGTGTAATGAATCACCTGGGTGTAATAAATCACCTGGGAATAATAAATCACCTGTGTGTAAGGAACAACCTGGGTGTTAGGAATCACGGTGTAATCAATCACCTGGGTGTAATGAACAAACTGTGTGTAATGAATCACCTGGGTGTAATGAATCACCTGGGTGTAATGAATCACCTGAAAATAATGAATCACCTGGGTGTAATGAATCAGCTGGGCATATTGCATCACCTTGGTGTAATGATTCACCTGGGTGTATTGAATCAGCTGGTCATAATGCATCAGTTGGGAGTAATGAAACACCTGGGCATATTGAAATGCCTGGTTGTAATGAATCACCGGGGCATAATGACTCACCTGGGCATAATGAATCACCTGGGTGTAATGTATCACCAGGGCCTAATGAATCACCTGCGTGTAATGAACCACCTGGGTGTATTGAATCACCTGGGATTAATGAATAAACTGGCTGTAATGAATCACCTGTGCGTAATGAATAACCTGGGTCTTATGATTCACCTGGATGTAATGAATCACCTGGGTGTAATGAACTACCTACGTATAATGAACCACCTGGGTGTAATGAATCACCTGGGAGTAATGAATAAACTAGGCGTAATGAATCACCTGTGAGTAATGAATAACCTGGGTCTAATTAATCAACTGTGTGTAATGAATCACCTGGGTGTAATGAACCAGGTGGATATAATGATTCACCTGGGTGTAATGAATCATGTTGGTGTAATGAATCACCTGGTTGTAATGAACCACATGAGTGTAATGAATCACCTGGGTTTAATGAACCACCTGAGTGTAATGAACAAGCTGTGTAATGAACCACCTGTGTGTAATGAAACACCTGGATATAATGACCCACCTGGGTGTAATGAATCACATTGGTGTAATGAATCACCTGCTGTAATGAACCACCTGGGTGTAATGAACGACCTGCCTGTAATGAAACACCTTGATGTAATGAATCACCTGTGTGTAATGAATCACCTGGTTGTAATGAACCACCTGGTTCTAATGAACAATCTGGGTGTAATGATTCACCTGGGTGTAATGAATCAACTGGGTGTAATGAATCACCTGTCTCTAATGAATAACCTGGGTGTGATGAACCAGCTGTGTCTAATGAATCACCTGCGTGTAATGTATCACCTGGGTGTAATGAATCGCCTGGATGTAATGAATCACCTGCATGTAATGAATCACCTGGGTGTAATGAATCACCTTGGTGTAATTAATCACCTGTGTGTAATGAATCACCTGGGTGTAATGAATCACCTGTGTGCAATGAATCACCTGGGTGTAATAAATCACCTGGGTGTAATGAATCAACTGGGTGTAATGAATCACCTGTCTCTAATGAATCACCTGGGTGTAATGAATCACCTGGGTGTGATGAACCAGTTGGGTCTAATGAATCACCTGCATGTAAAGAATCACCTGGGTGTAATGAATCACCTGGGTGTAATGAATCACCTGTGTGTGATGAACCAGTTGGGTCTAATGAATCACCTGGGTGTAATGAATCACCTGGGTGTAATAAATCACCTGGGTGTAATTAATCACCTGCAAGAAATGAATTACCTGGGTGTAATGAACCACATGAGTGTAACAAATAAACTGTGTAATGAACAACATGTGCATTATGAATCAACAGGGTGTAATGAATCCCTTGGGTGTAATGCATCATTTGGATGTAATGAACCACCTGTGTGTAATGAACCACCTGGGTTTAATGAAACACCTAGATATAATGACTCATGTGTGTGTAATGAATCACGTTGGTGTAATGAATCACCTGGGTGTAATGAACCACCTGCCTGTAATGAGACACCTGGATGTAAGGAATCACTTGGGTGTAATGAATCACCTGGGTGTAATGAATCACCTGGTTGTAATGAATCACCTGGGTGTAATGAATCACCTGGGTGTAATGAACCACCTTTGTGTAATGAATCACCTGGGTGTAATGAACCAACTGGGTGTAATGAATCACCTGTCTCTAATGAATAACCTGGGTGTAATGAATCACCTGGGTTTGATGAACCAGTTGGGTCTAATGAATCACCTGCATGTAATGAATCACTTGGGTGCAATGAATCACCTGGGTGTAATGAATCACCTGCGTGTAATGAATTGCCTGGGTGTAATGAAACCTCTGGATGTAATGTAACACCTGGGTGTAATGAACCACCTGGGTGTAATGAATCACCTCAGTGTAATGAATCACCTGGATGTAATGAACCACCTGGCTAAAATGAATAAACTGGATGTAATGAATGACCTGCTTGTAATGAACCACCTGGGTGTAATGAACAAACTGGGTGTAATGAATAAACTGGATGTAATGAATAACCTGGGTGTAATGAACCACCTGGATGTAATGAACCACCTGGCTTTAATGAACCACCTGTGTGTAATGAATCACCGGTGTGTAATGAAGCAGCTGGATGTAATGACTCACATGGGTGTAATGAACAATCTGTGTGTAATGAATGACGTGCGTGTAATGAACCACCTGGGTGTAATGAACCAACTGGGTGGAATGAATAAACTGGATGTAATGAATCACCTGGGTGTAATGCATCATTTGGATGCAATGAACCACCTGGGTGTAATGAACCACCTGTGTGTAATGAAACACCTGGAAATAATGAATCACATGGGTGAAATGAATCCCCTGGCTGTAAGGAACCAGCTGGTTGTAATGAATCACCTGTGTGTAATGAAACACCTGGATATAATGACTCACCTGGGTGTAATGAATCACATTGGTGTAATGAATCACCTGGTTGTAATGAACCACCTGGGTGTAATGAATCACCTGGGTGTAATGAATCAACTGGGTGTAATGAATCACCTGTCTCTAATGAATCACCTGGGTGTAATGAATCAGTTGGGAATGATGAAACACCTGGGCATATTGAATCATCTGGTTGTAATGAATCACTGGGTCATAATGACTCACCTGGGCACAATGAGTCACATGAATGTAATGAATCACCTGGGTGTAATGAATCACCTGCATTTAATGAACCACCTAGGTGTCATGAATTACCTGCGTGTAATGAACTACCTGGCTGTAATGAATCACCTGGGTGTAATGAATCACCTGAGTGTATTGACGCACCTGCGTGTAATTAATCACATGGGTGTAATTAATGACCTGGGTATAATGAATCACCTGAGTGTACTAAATCACCTGGGTGTATTGAACCACCTGGGTGTATTGCATCAACTGGGTGTAATGATTCACCTTTGTGTAATGAATAACCTGGCCATAGGCAATCACCTCGGTGTAATCAATCACCTGGGTGTAATGGATCACGTAGGTGTACTGAACCACCTGGGTGTAATGAACAAACTGTGTAATGAATCACCTGGGTGTAATGAATCACCTGGGTTTAATGAATGACCTGGTTGTAATGAACCACCTGGGTGTAATGAATCACCTGCATGTAATGAATCACCTGAAAGTAATGAATCACCTGGGTGTAATGAATCAGCTGGGCATATTGCATCACCTCGGTGTAATGATTCACCTGGGTGTATTGAATCACCTGGACATAATGCATCAGTTGGGAATGATGAAACACCTGGGCATATTGAATCGCCTGGTGGAATGAATCACCTGAGTGTAATGAATCATCTGCATGTAATGAACAACCTGAGTGTAATGAATAAACTGTGTAATGAACCACCTGAGTGTAATGAATCATCTGGGTGTAATGAACCACCTGGGTGTAATGGACCACCTGGGTGTAATTAATCACCTGGGTGTAATGAATCAACTGGGTCTAATGAATAACCTCTGTCTAATGAATCACCTGGGTGTAATGGACCTCCTGGGTGTAATGAATTACCTGGATGTAATGAACCATCTGGGTGTAATGAACCACCAGCGTTTAATGAAACATCTGGATGTAATGAATCACCTGGGTGTAATGGATCATCTGGGTGTAATAAATCAACTAGTTGTAATGAACCACGTGGGTGTAATTAATGACCTCTGTATAATGAATCACCTGAGTGCACTAAATCACCTGGGTGTATTGAACCACCTGGGTATATTGCATCAACTGGGTGTAATGATTCACCTTTGTGTAATGAATATCCTGGCCATAAGGAATCACCTCGGTGTAATCAATCACCTGGGTGTAATAGATCACCAAGGTGTACTGAACCACCTGGGTGTAATGAACAAACTGTGTAATGAATCACCTGGGTGTAATGAATCACCTAGTTCTAATGAACCACCTGGGTGTAATGAATCACCTGCATTTAATGAATCACCTGAAAGTAATGAATCACCTGGGTGTAATGAATCAGCTGGGCATATTGCATCACCTCGGTGTAATGATTCACCTGGGTGTATTGAATCACCTGGGCATAATGCATCAGTTGGGAGTAATGAAACACCTGGGCATATTGAATCGCCTGGTTGTAATGAATCACTGGGTCATAATGACTCACCTGGGCACAATGAATCACATGAATGTAATGAATCACCTGTTTGTAATGAACCACCTAGGTGTCATGAATTACCTGCGTGTAATGAACTACCTGGGTGTAATGAACCAACTGGGTGTAATGAATAACCTGGGTGTAATGAATCATCTGTGTGTAATGAACAACCTGGGTGTAATGATTCACCTCGATATAATGAATCAGCTGGGTGTAATGAACTACATGGATGTAATGAACCATCTGGGTGTAATGAAGCACCTGCGTGTAATGAATGACCTGCGTGTAATGAATCACCTGAATGTAATGAACCACCTGGGTGTATTGAACCACCTGGGTGTAATGAATCACCTGGGTATAATGATTCACCTGGGTGTAATGAATCACCTGGGGGTAATGAATCTCCTGGGTGTAATGATCCAGCTGGGATTAACAAAACAGCTGGGTGTAATGAATCATCTGGGTGTAATAAACCACTTGGGTGCAATGAATCACCTGGGTGTAATGAATCACCTGGATGTAATGAATCACCAGGGTTTAATGAATCACCTGGGTGTAATGAATAAGCTGGGTGTAATGAGCCACTTGGGTGTAATGAATCACCTGGGGTAATGAATCACCTGGGTGTAATGAATCACCAGGGTGTAATGAATCAGCTGGGTGTATTGAATCACCTGGGCGTAATGGATCACCTGGGTGTAATGAATCACCTGGGTGTAATAAATTGCCTGGCTGTAATGAATCACCTGCATGTAATGAATTACCTGGGTGTAATGAACCACATGAGTGTAAAAAAACAACTGTGTAATGAACCACCTGTGCATTATGAATCAATGGGGTGTAATGAATCCCCTGGGTGTAATGCATCATTTGGAAGTAATGAACAACCTGGGTGTATTGAACCACCTGTGTGTAATAAAACACCTGGATGTCATGAATCATCTAGGTGTAATGAATCACGTTGGAGTAATGAATCACCTGGTTGCAATGAACCAGCTGGGTGTAATGAATCACCTGGGTTTAATGAATCACCTGGGTGTAATGAATCATCTGTATGAAATGAATCACCTGAGTGTAATGAATCATCTGGGTGTGATGAACCAGTTGGGTCTAATGAACCACCTGCGTGTAATTAATCACCTGGGTGTAATGATTCAATTGGGTGCAATGAATCAACTGCATGTAATGAATCAACTGGGTGTAATGAATGTCCTGGGTGTAATGAATCACCTGTGTGTAATGAATCCCCTGTGTGTTTTATAAATCACCTGGGTGGAATGAAACACCTGAGTGTAATGAATCACCTGCATGTAATGAACCACCTGAGTGTAATGAATCATCTGGGTGTAATGAACCATCTGGGTGCAATGAACCACCTGCATGTAATGAATCACCTGGGTGTAATGAATCACCTGAATGTAATGAACCACCTAGGTGTAATGAACCACCTGGGTGTAATGAATCACCTGGCTGAATTGAATCACTTGGTTGTAATGAATCACCTGGGTGTAATGAATCACACGGGTGTAATGATCCAACTGCATGCAATGAATCACCTGGCCGAAATGGATCACTTGGATTTAATGAACCAGCTGCATGTAATGAACCACCTGTGTGTAATAAACCACCTGGATGTAATGAATCACCTGTGTGTAATGAACCACCTGTGTGTAATGAATCAACTGGATGTAGTGAACCACCTGGGTGTAATGAATCACCTGGTTGTAATGAACCACCTGGGTGTAATGAATCACCTGGGTTAAATGAATCACCTGGGTGTAAAGAGTCATCTGTGTGTAATGAATCACCTGAATGTAATGAATCACCTGGGTGTGATGGACCAGTTGGGTCTAATGAATCACCTGCGTGCAATGAATCACCTGGGTGTAATGAATCACCTGGGTGTAATGAATCAACTGCGTGTAATGAATCAACTGGGTGTAATAAATTTCCTGGGTGTAATGAATCAACCATGTGTACAGGATACAGCAAAAGAGGACAAAGGGATTAATCAGGAAGGGGAAAATAGAATACGAAAGTAAACTTGCAGCAAACATAAAGACAGACTGCAAAAGCTTTTATCGGTATATCAGGAGGAAAAGACTGGTAAAATCCCAAGTCGGTCCCTTGCAGTCCAATTCGGGAGAATATATAATGGAGAATAAGGAAATGGCAGACCAATTAAACTCATACTTTGGTTCTGTATTCACAAAGGAGGACACAAATAACCTCCCAGGAATATCGGCAAACATAGGGACTAATGAGAGGGAGGAGCTGACAGAAATTAGTAGCTCTAGGGATATGGTGTTGGGTAAGTTGAGGGGACTGAAGGCCGACAAATCCCCGGGGCCTGATAAACTACATCCTAGGGTACTTAAGGAGGTGGCCCTGGAGATAGCAGATGCTCTAAGGATCATCTTCCGGAACTCCATTGGCTCGGGAACAGTACCCGTGGATTGGAGGGTAGCTAATGTTACCCCAATATTTAAAAAGGGGGGTAGAGAGAAAGCAGGGAATTATAGACCAGTAAGCCTTACATCGGTTGTGGGCAAAATGCTAGAGTCCATTATTAAGGATAAAATAGCGGAGCACTTGACAAATGGGGAAAGGATCGGACAGAGTCAACATGGATTTACAAAGGGTAAATCGTGTTTGACTAATCTGCTGGAATTTTTTGAGGAAGTAACTGGTAAAATAGATGGGGGAGAGCCAGTGGATGTGGTGTACCTTGACTTCCAGAAAGCCTTCGATAAGGTTCCACACAAAAGATTATCATGCAAAATTAAGGCTCATGGGATTGGGGGCAAAGTATTAACGTGGATAGAGAACTGGCTGGCGGATAGAAAACAGAGAGTTGGAATAAACGGCTCGTTTTCGGAGTGGCAGGCAGTGACCAGCGGGGTGCCGCAAGGATCTGTCCTGGGACCCCAGCTGTTCACAATATATATAAATGATCTGGATCAGGGAATTGGATGCAATATTTCCAAATTCGCTGACGACACTAAACTAGGAGGAGGGGTGGGCTCTGATGAGGATGTCAGGAGGCTACAGTGCGATTTGGACAGGTTGGGGGAATGGGCGGATACGTGGCAGATGCACTATAATGTGGATAAATGCGAGGTTATCCACTTTGGGGGTAAAAACAGGAGGGTAGATTATTATCTAAATGGCAATAGATTGGGAGATGGGGAAGTGCAGAGGGACCTGGGTGTTCTTGTGCACCAGTCACTGAAGGAGAGCATGCAGGTGCAACAGGCGATTAAGAAGGCAAATGATATGTTGGCCTTCATATCAAGGGGGTTCGAGTATAGGAATAGGGATACCTTACTACAGCTGTACAAGGTGCTGGTGAGACCGCATCTGGAGTATTGTGTACAGTTTTGGTCGCCCCATCTGCGGAAGGATGTTCTTGCCATGGAAAGAGTGCAACGGCGATTCACCAGGCTGATACCTGGAATGGCGGGAATGACCTACGAAGAGAGATTAAATAGTTTGGGCTTGTACTCACTGGAGTTTAGAAGATTGAGAGGGGATCTCATCGAAACATATAAAATTATGGCAGGCCTGGACAGGCTGAATTCAGAGAGAATGTTTCCAATGGCCGGGGAGCACAGAACCAGGGGCCACAGTCTAAAAATAGCGGGCAAATCATTTAAAACAGAGATGAGGAAGAATTTCTTCACTCAAAGAGTGGTGAGCCTGTGGAATTCCCTGCCACAGAGGGCTGTGAAGGCTAATTCAATAAATATTTTCAAGAGAGAATTGGATATATTTCTGAAGGCTAAGGGGATTAAGGGTTACGGAGAAAAGGCGGGGACGGGGTACTGAACTGGTAAGATCAGCTATGATCTCAGACGAAGATCAGCCATGATCTCATTGAATGGCGGAGCAGGCTCGAAGGGCCGAATGGCCTACTCCTGTTCCTATCTCTATGTTTCTATGTTTCTAGTGAATCCTCTGTGTGTTTTATAAATCACCTGGGTGGAATGAATCACCTGCGTGTAATGAATCACCTGCATGTAATGAACCACCTGAGTGTAACAAATAAACTGTGTAATGAACCACCTGAGTGTAATGAATCGTCTGGGTGTAATGAACCACCTGGGTTTAATGGACCTCCTGGGTGTAATGAATTACCTGGATGTAATGAACAATCTGGGTGTAATGAACCACCAGCATGTAATGACACACCTGGATGTAATGAATCACCTGGGTGTAATGAATCACCTGGGTGTAATGAATCAACTGGTTGTAATGAACCACCTGGGTGTAATGAATCACCTGGGTGTAATGAATCAACTGGGTGTAATGAATAACCTCTGTCTAATGAATCACCTGGGTGTACTGAATCACCTGGCTGTAAAGAATCACCTGGGTGTAATGAATCACCTGTGTGTAATGAATGACCAGGGTGTAATGAAGCACCTCGGCGTATTGAATCACCTGGGCGTAATGAATCACAGAGTGTAATGAATCAACTATGAATATTGACTTACCTGGGTGTAATGAATCAACTAGGCGTAATGAATCGCCTGGGTGTAATGAATCACCTGGGTGTAAAGAATCAGCTGGGTGTATTGACGCACCTGGGTGTAACTAATCTCATGGGTGTAATTAATCACCTGGGTCTAATGAATCACCTGGGTGTACTAAATCACCTGGGTGTATTGAACCACCTGGGTGTATTGCATCAACTGGGTGTAATGAGTCACCTTTGTGTAATGAATAACCTGGCCATAAGGAATCACCTCGGTGTAATCAATCACCTGGGTGTAATGTATCACCTAGGTGTACTGAACCACCTGGGTGTAATGAACAAACTGTGTGTAATAAATCACCTGGGTGTAATGAATCACCTGGGTGTAATGAATCACCTGGTTGTAATGAACCATCTGTGTGTAATGAATTACCTGCGTGTAATGAATCACCTGAAAGTAATGAATCACCTTGGGGTAATGAATCAGCTGGGCATATTGCATCACCTCAGTGTAATGATTCAACTTGGTGTATTGAATCACCTGGGCATAATGCATCAGTTGGGAGTAATGAAACACCTGGGCATATTGAATCGCCTGGTTTTAATGAATCACAGGGTCAGAATGACTCACCTGGGCATAATGAATCACATGAATGTAATGAATCACCTGGGTGTAATGAATCACCTGCATTTAATGAACCACCTGGGTGTAATGAATCACCTGGGTGTAATGAATCACCTGGGTGTAATGACTCACCTGAGTGTGATGAATCAGTGAGGTCTAATGAATCACCTGCGTATAATGAATAACCTGAGTGTAATGAATCAACTGGGTATAATGAAGCACCTGCGTGTAATGAATCACCTGGGTGTACTGAATCACCTGAATGTAATGAACCACCTGGGTGTAATGAACCACCTGGGTGTAATGAATCACCTGGGTATCATGATTCACCTGGGTGTAATGAATCACCTGGGGGTAATTGAATCTCCCGGGTGTAATGATCCAGCTGGGATTAATGAAACAGCTGGGTGTAATGAATCATCTGGGTGTAATAAACCACTTGAGTGCAATGAATCACCTGGGTGTAATGAATCACCTGCATGTAATGAATCACCAGGGTTTAATGAATCACCTGGGTGTAATGAATAGGCTGGGTGTAATGAACCACTTGGGTGTAATGAATCACCTGGGTGTAATGAATCACCTGGGGTAATGAATCACCTGGGTGTAATGAATCACCAGGGTGTAATGAATCAGCTGGGTGTATTGAATCACCTGGGTGTAATGAATCACCTGCGTAAAATGAATCACCTGGGTGTAATGAATCACCTGGGTGTAATGAACCACCTGGGTGTAATGAATCAACTGGGTGTAATGAATTTCCAGGGTGTAATGAATCCCATGTGTGTTTTATAAATCACCTGGGTGGAATGAATCACCTGAGTGTAATGAATCACCTGTGTGTAATGAATCACCTGGGTGTAATGAATCACCTCGGCGTATTGAATCACCTGGGCGTAATGAATCACAGAGTGTAATGAATCAACTATGCATATTGACTTACCTGGGTGTAATGAATCAACTGGGCATGGTGAATCGCCTGGGTGTAATGAATCACCTGGGTGTAATGAATCACCTGGGTGTATTGACGCACCTGCGTGTAATTAATCACATGGATGTAATTAATGACCTGGGTATAATGAATCACCTGGGTGTACTAAATCACCTGGGTGTATTGAACTGCCTGGGTTTATTGCATCAACTGGGTGTAATGATTCACCTTTGTGCAATGAATAACCTGGCCATAAGGAATCACCTCGGTGTAATCAATCACCTGGGTGTAATAGATCACCTAGGTGTACTGAACCACCTGGGTGTAATGAACAAACTGTGTAATGAATCACCTGGGTGTAATGAATCACCTGGGTGTAATGGATCACCTGGTTGTAATGAACCACCTGGGTGCAATGAATCACCTGCGTGTAATGAGTCACCTGAAAGTAATGAATCACCTGAGTGTAATGAATCAGCTGGGCATATTGCATCACATCGGTGTAATGGTTCACCTGGGTGTATTGAATCACCTGGGCATAATGCTTCAGTTGGGAGTAATGAAACACCTGGGCATATTGAACCGCCTGGTTGTAATGAATCACCGGGTCATAATGACTCACCTGGGCACAATGAATCACATGAATGTAATGAATCACCTGGGTGTAATGAATCACCTGCATTTAATGAACCACTTAGGTGTCATGAATTACCTGCGTGTAATGAACTACCTGGGTGTAATGAACCAACTGGGTGTAATGAATAAACTGGGTGTAATGAATCACCTGTGTGTAATGAATAACCTGGGTGTAATGATTCACCTCGATATAATGAATCAGCTGGGTGTAATGAACCACATGGATGTAATGAACCATCTGGGTGTAATGAAGCACCTGCGTGTAATGAATCACCTGGGTGTAATGAATCACCTGAATGTAATGAACCACCTGGGTGTAATGAACCACCTGGGTGTAATGAATCACCTGGGTATAATGATTCACCTGGGTGTAATGAATCACCTGGGGGTAATGAATCTCCTGGGTTTAATGATCCAGCTGGGATTAACGAAACAGCTGGGTGTAATGAATCATCTGGGTGTAATAAACCACTTGGGTGCAATGAATCACCTGGGTGTAATGAATCACCTGGATGTAATGAATCACCTGGGATTAATGAATCACCTGGGTGTAATGAATAAGCTGGGTGTAATGAACCACTTGGGTGTAATGAATCACCTGGGTGTAATGAATCACCTGGGGTAATGAATCACCTGGGTGTAATGAATCACCAGGGTGTAATGAATCACCTGAATGTAATGAACCACCTGGGTGTAATGAATCACCTGGGGTAATGAATCACCTGGGTGTAATGAATCACCTGAATGTAATGAACCACCTGGGTGTAATGAACCACCTGGGTGTAATTAATCACCTGGGTATAATGATTCACCTGGGTGTAATGAATCACCTGGGGGTAATGAATCTCCTGGGTTTAATGATCCAGCTGGGATTAACGAAACAGCTGGGTGTAATGAATCATCTGGGTGTAATAAACCACTTGGGTGCAATGAATCACCTGGGTGTAATGAATCACCTGGATGTAATGAATCACCTGGGATTAATGAATCACCTGGGTGTAATGAATAAGCTGGGTGTAATGAACCACTTGGGTGTAATGAATCACCTGGGTGTAATGAATCACCTGGGGTAATGAATCACCTGGGTGTAATGAATCACCAGGGTGTAATGAATCAGCTGGGGGTATTGAATCACCTGGGTGTAATGAATCACCAGCGTGAAATGAAGCACCTGGGTGTAATGAATCACCTGGGTGTAATGAACCACCTGGGTGTACTGAATCACCTGGATGTAATGAATCACCTGCGTGTAATGAACGACATGGGTTTAAAGAACCAACTGGGTGAAATGAATCACCTGGATGTAATGAATCACCTGGGTGTAATGAATCAACTGGGTGTAATAACTCACCTGGGTGTTATGAACCAGTTGGGTCTCATGAATCAACTGCATATAATGAATAACCTGGGTGTAATGAATCAACTGGGTATAATGAATCACCTGCGTGTAATTAATCACCTGGGTGTAATGAACCACGTGAGTGTAACAAATAAACTGTGTAATGTACCACCTGTGCATTATGAATCAACGGGGTGTAATCAATCACCTGGGTGTAATGAATCACCTGGGGGTAATGAATCTCCTGTGTGTAATGATCCAGCTGAGATTAACGAAACATCTGGGTGTAATGAATCATCTGGGTGTAATAAACCACCTGGGTGTAATGAATAAACTGGGTGTAATGAACCACTTGGGTGTAATGAATCACCTGGGTATAATGAATCACCTGGATTTAATGAACCACCTGGGTGTAATGAACCACTTGGGTGTAATGAATCACCTGGGTGTAATGAATCACCTGGGGTAATGAATCACCTGGGTGTAATGAATCACCTGAATGTAATGAACCACCTGGGTGTAATGAACCACCTGGGTGTAATGAATCACCTGGGTATCATGATTCACCTGGGTGTAATGAATCACCTGGGGGTAATTGAATCTCCTGGGTGTAATGATCCAGCTGGGATTAATGAAACAGCTGGGTGTAATGAATCATCTGGGTGTAATAAACCACTTGAGTGCAATGAATCACCTGGGTGTAATGAATCACCTGCATGTAATGAATCACCAGGGTTTAATGAATCACCTGGGTGTAATGAATAGGCTGGGTGTAATGAACCACTTGGGTGTAATGAATCACCTGGGTGTAATGAATCACCTGGGGTAATGAATCACCTGGGTGTAATGAATCACCAGGGTGTAATGAATCAGCTGGGTGTATTGAATCACCTGGGTGTAATGAATCACCTGCGTAAAATGAATCACCTGGGTGTAATGAATCACCTGGGTGTAATGAACCACCTGGGTGTAATGAATCAACTGGGTGTAATGAATTTCCAGGGTGTAATGAATCCCATGTGTGTTTTATAAATCACCTGGGTGGAATGAATCACCTGAGTGTAATGAATCACCTGTGTGTAATGAATCACCTGGGTGTAATGAATCACCTCGGCGTATTGAATCACCTGGGCGTAATGAATCACAGAGTGTAATGAATCAACTATGCATATTGACTTACCTGGGTGTAATGAATCAACTGGGCATGGTGAATCGCCTGGGTGTAATGAATCACCTGGGTGTAATGAATCACCTGGGTGTATTGACGCACCTGCGTGTAATTAATCACATGGATGTAATTAATGACCTGGGTATAATGAATCACCTGGGTGTACTAAATCACCTGGGTGTATTGAACTGCCTGGGTTTATTGCATCAACTGGGTGTAATGATTCACCTTTGTGCAATGAATAACCTGGCCATAAGGAATCACCTCGGTGTAATCAATCACCTGGGTGTAATAGATCACCTAGGTGTACTGAACCACCTGGGTGTAATGAACAAACTGTGTAATGAATCACCTGGGTGTAATGAATCACCTGGGTGTAATGGATCACCTGGTTGTAATGAACCACCTGGGTGCAATGAATCACCTGCGTGTAATGAGTCACCTGAAAGTAATGAATCACCTGAGTGTAATGAATCAGCTGGGCATATTGCATCACATCGGTGTAATGGTTCACCTGGGTGTATTGAATCACCTGGGCATAATGCTTCAGTTGGGAGTAATGAAACACCTGGGCATATTGAACCGCCTGGTTGTAATGAATCACCGGGTCATAATGACTCACCTGGGCACAATGAATCACATGAATGTAATGAATCACCTGGGTGTAATGAATCACCTGCATTTAATGAACCACTTAGGTGTCATGAATTACCTGCGTGTAATGAACTACCTGGGTGTAATGAACCAACTGGGTGTAATGAATAAACTGGGTGTAATGAATCACCTGTGTGTAATGAATAACCTGGGTGTAATGATTCACCTCGATATAATGAATCAGCTGGGTGTAATGAACCACATGGATGTAATGAACCATCTGGGTGTAATGAAGCACCTGCGTGTAATGAATCACCTGGGTGTAATGAATCACCTGAATGTAATGAACCACCTGGGTGTAATGAACCACCTGGGTGTAATGAATCACCTGGGTATAATGATTCACCTGGGTGTAATGAATCACCTGGGGGTAATGAATCTCCTGGGTTTAATGATCCAGCTGGGATTAACGAAACAGCTGGGTGTAATGAATCATCTGGGTGTAATAAACCACTTGGGTGCAATGAATCACCTGGGTGTAATGAATCACCTGGATGTAATGAATCACCTGGGATTAATGAATCACCTGGGTGTAATGAATAAGCTGGGTGTAATGAACCACTTGGGTGTAATGAATCACCTGGGTGTAATGAATCACCTGGGGTAATGAATCACCTGGGTGTAATGAATCACCAGGGTGTAATGAATCACCTGAATGTAATGAACCACCTGGGTGTAATGAATCACCTGGGGTAATGAATCACCTGGGTGTAATGAATCACCTGAATGTAATGAACCACCTGGGTGTAATGAACCACCTGGGTGTAATTAATCACCTGGGTATAATGATTCACCTGGGTGTAATGAATCACCTGGGGGTAATGAATCTCCTGGGTTTAATGATCCAGCTGGGATTAACGAAACAGCTGGGTGTAATGAATCATCTGGGTGTAATAAACCACTTGGGTGCAATGAATCACCTGGGTGTAATGAATCACCTGGATGTAATGAATCACCTGGGATTAATGAATCACCTGGGTGTAATGAATAAGCTGGGTGTAATGAACCACTTGGGTGTAATGAATCACCTGGGTGTAATGAATCACCTGGGGTAATGAATCACCTGGGTGTAATGAATCACCAGGGTGTAATGAATCAGCTGGGGGTATTGAATCACCTGGGTGTAATGAATCACCAGCGTGAAATGAAGCACCTGGGTGTAATGAATCACCTGGGTGTAATGAACCACCTGGGTGTACTGAATCACCTGGATGTAATGAATCACCTGCGTGTAATGAACGACATGGGTTTAAAGAACCAACTGGGTGAAATGAATCACCTGGATGTAATGAATCACCTGGGTGTAATGAATCAACTGGGTGTAATAACTCACCTGGGTGTTATGAACCAGTTGGGTCTCATGAATCAACTGCATATAATGAATAACCTGGGTGTAATGAATCAACTGGGTATAATGAATCACCTGCGTGTAATTAATCACCTGGGTGTAATGAACCACGTGAGTGTAACAAATAAACTGTGTAATGTACCACCTGTGCATTATGAATCAACGGGGTGTAATCAATCACCTGGGTGTAATGAATCACCTGGGGGTAATGAATCTCCTGTGTGTAATGATCCAGCTGAGATTAACGAAACATCTGGGTGTAATGAATCATCTGGGTGTAATAAACCACCTGGGTGTAATGAATAAACTGGGTGTAATGAACCACTTGGGTGTAATGAATCACCTGGGTATAATGAATCACCTGGATTTAATGAACCACCTGGGTGTAATGAACCACTTGGGTGTAATGAATCACCTGGGTGTAATGAATCACCTGGGGTAATGAATCACCTGGGTGTAATGAATCACCAGGGTGTAATGAACCAGCTGGGTGTAATAAACCACTTGGGTGCAATGAATCACCTGGGTGTAATGAATCACCTGGATGTAATGAATCACCTGGGTTTAATGAATCACCTGGGTGTAATGAATAAGCTGGGTGTAATGAACCACCTGGGTGTAATGAATCAACTGTGTGTAATGAACGACCCGCATGTAATGAGTCACATGGGTGCACTGAATCACCTGGATGTAATGAATCACCTGCGTGTAAAGAACCACCTGGGTGAAATGAATAAACTGGATGTAATGAATGATGTGCGTGTAATGAACCGCCTGGGTGTAATGAATCAACTGGGTGTAATGAATAAATTGGATGTAATGAATCACCTGGGTGTAATGAACCAACTGGATGTAATGAACCATCTGGGTTGAATGAACCAACTGCACATAATGAATCACCTGGGTGTAATGAAGCACCTGGATGTAATGACTCACCTGGGTGTAATGAACTTCCTGGGTGTAATGAATCACCTGGGTGAAATGAATCACTTGGTTGTAATGAACCACCTTGGTGCAATGAATCACCTGCATGTCATGAATCACCTGTGTGTAATGAACCACCAGCATGTAATTAATCCCATGGGTGTACTGCATCATTTGGATGCAATGAACCACCTGAGTGCAATGAACCACCTGTGTGTAATGAAACACCTGGATGTAATGAATCACGTGGGTTTACTGAATCACCTGACTGTAATGAACCACCTGGGTGTAATGAATCACCTGTGTGTAATGAAACACGTGGGTGTAATGAATCACCTGGGTGTGATGAATCACTTGGGTGTAATGAACCACCTGGGTGTAATGAATCACCTGGGCATCATGTAACTCCTGGTTGTAATGAACCACCATGTTGTAATGAATCAACTGGGTGTAATGAATCTGCAGCGTGCAATGAATCCCCTGGGTGTAACGAATCACCTGGGTGTAATGAATCATCTGGTTCTAATGAATCACCTGGGTGTACTGAATCAACGGGGTGTAATGAATCACCTGCGTGTAATGAATCACATGGGTGTAATGAATCACCTGGGTGTGATAAACCAGTTGGGTCTAATGAATCACCTGGGTGTAATAAATTGCCTGGCTGTAATGAATCACCTGCATGTAATGAATTACCTGGATGTAATGAACCAAATGAGTGTAAAAAACCAACTGTGTAATGAACCACCTGTGCATTATGAATCAATGGGGTGTAATGAATCCCCTGGGTGTAATGCATCATTTGGATGTAATGAACCACCTGGGTGTATTGAACCACCTGTGTGTAATGAAACACCTGGATGTCATGAATCAACTAGGTGTAATGAATCACGTTGGTGTAATGAATCACCTGGTTGCAATGAATTATCTGTATGTAATGAATCACCTGAGTGTAATGAATCATCTGGGTGTGATGAACCAGTTGGGCCTAATGAATCACCTGCATGTAATTAATCACCTGGGTGTAATGATTCAATTGGGTGCAATGAATCAACTGCATGTAATGAATCAACTGGGTGTAATGAATTTCCTGGGTGTAATGAATCACCTGTGTGTAATGAATCCCCTGTGTGTTTTATAAATCACCTGGGTGGAATGAAACACCTGAGTGTAATGAATCACCTGCATATAATGAACCATCTGGGTGTAATGAACCAGCTGCATGTAATGAATCACCTGGGTGTAATGAATCACCTGAATGTAATGTACCACCTGGGTGTAATGAACCACCTGGGTGTAATGAATCACCTGGCTGAATTGAATCACTTGGTTGTAATGAATCACCTGGGTGTAATGAATCACACGGGTGAAATGATCCAACTGCATGCAATGAATCACCTGGCCGAAATGGATCACTTGGATTTAATGAACCAGCTGCGTGTAATGAACCACCTGTGTGTAATGAACCACCTGGATGTAATGAATCACCTGGGTGTAATGAACCATCTGTGTGTAATGAATCAACTGGATGTAGTGAACCACCTGGGTGCAATGAATCACCTGGTTGTAATGACCCACCTGGGTGTAATGAATCACCTGGATTAAATGAATCACCTGGGTGTAAAGAATCATCTGTGTGTAATGAAACACCTGAATGTAATGAATCACCTGGGTGGGATGGACCAGTTGGGTCTAATGAATCACCTGCGTGTAATGAATCACCTGGGTGTAATGAATCACCTGGGTGTAATGAATCAACTGCGTGCAATGAATCAACTGGGTGTAATGAATTTCCTGGGTGTAATGAATCAACCATGTGTAATGGATCCCCTGTGTGTTTTATAAATCACCTGGGTGGAATGAATCACCTGAGTGTAATGAATCACCTGCATGTAATGAACCACCTGAGTGTAACAAATAAACTGTGTAATGAACCACCTGAGTGTAATGAATCATCTGGGTGTAATGAACCACCTGGGTTTAATGGACCTCCTGGGTGTAATGAATTACCTGGATGTAATGAACCATCTGGGTGTAAAGAACCACCAGCATGTAATGAAACACTTGGATGTAATGAATCACCTGGGTGTAATGAATCACCTGGTTTAATGAATCAACTGGTTGTAATGAACCGCCTGGGTGTAATGAATCACCTGGGTGCAATGAATCAACTGTGTGTAATGAATAACCTCTGTCTAATGAATCACCTGGGTGTAATGAATCACCTGGGTGTGATGAATCACCTGGGTGTGATGAACCAGTTGGGTCTAATGAATCACCTGCGTGTAATGAATCACCTGGCTGTAATGAATCACCTGGGTGTAATGAATCACCTGTGTGTAATGAATCACCTGGGTGTAATGAAGCACCTCGGCGTATTGAATCACCTGGGCATAATGAATCACAGGGTGTACTGAATCAACTATGCATATTGACTTACCTGGGTGTAATGAATCAACTAGGCGTAATGATTCACCTGGGTGCAATGAATCACCTGGATGTATTGACGCACCTGGGTGTAACTAATCACATGGGTGTAATTAATCACCTGGGTATAATGAATCACCTGGGTGTACTAAATCACCTGGGTGTATTGAACCACCTGGGTGTATTGCATCAACTGGGTGTAATGAATCACCTTTGTGCGATGAATAACCTGGCCATAAGGAATCACCTCGGTGTAATCAATCACCTGGGTGTAATGTATCACCTAGGTGTACTGAACCACCTGGGTGTAATAAACAAACTGTGTGTATTGAATCACCTGGGTGTAATGAATCACCTGGTTGTACTGAACCATCTGTGTGTAATGAATTACCTGCGTGTAATGAATCACCTGAAAGTAATGAATCACCTGGGGGTAATGAATTAGCTGGGCATATTGCATCACCTCAGTGTAATGATTCACCTGGGTGTATTGAATCACCTGGGCATAATGCATCAG
This sequence comes from Somniosus microcephalus, assembly GCF_052327205.1. Lineage (NCBI taxonomy): Eukaryota > Metazoa > Chordata > Chondrichthyes > Squaliformes > Somniosidae > Somniosus > Somniosus microcephalus. The sequence goes on from NC_140988.1 coordinate 134,453,554, forward strand.
TTGGGAGTAATGAAACACCTGGGCATATTGAATCGCCTGGTTGTAATGAATCACCGGGTCATAATGACTCACCTGGGCATAATGAATCACATGAATGTAATGAATCACCTGGGTGTAATGAATCACCTGCATTTAATGAACCACCTGGGTGTAATGAATTACCTGCATGTAATGAACCACCTGGGTGTAATCAATAAACTGGGTGTAATGAATCACCTGTGTGTAATGAATAACCTGGGTGTAATGATTCACCTCGATGTAATGAATCAGCTGGGTGTAATGAACCACATGGATGTAATGAACCATCTGGGTGTAATGAATCACCTGCGTGTAATGAATCACCTGGGTGTTATGAATCACCTGAATGTAATGAACCACCTGGGTGTATTGAACCACCTGGGTGTAATGAATCACCTGGGTGTAATGAATCACCTGGGTGTAATGACTCACCTGGGTGTGATGAACCAGTGAGGTCTAATGAATCACCTGCGTATAATGAATAACCTGAGTGTAATGAATCAACTGGGTATAATGAATCACCTGCATGTAATGAATCACCTGGGTGTAATGAACCACATGAGTGTAATAAATAAACTGTGTAATGAACCACCTGTGCATTATGAATCAACAAGGTGTAATCAATCACCTGGGTGTAATGAATCACCTGGGGGTAATGAATCTCCTGGGTGTAATGATCCAGCTGGGATTAACGAAACAGCTGGGTGTAATGAATCATCTGGGTGTAATAAACCACCTGGGTGCAATAAACCACCTGGGTGTAATGAATCACCTGGATGTAATGAATCACCTGGGTTTAATGAACCACCTGGGTGTAATGAATACACTGGGTGTAATGCACCACTTGGGTGTAATGAATCACCTGGGTGTAATGAATCACCTGCATGTAATGAATCGCCTGGGTGTAATGAATCATCTTGATGTAATGAATTACCTGGGTGAATTGTACCACCTGGGTGAAATGTACCACCTATGTGTAGTGAACCAACTGGGCGTAATGAACGACCCGCATGTAATGAATCACCTGGGTGCACTGAATCACCTGGATGTAATGAATCACGTGGGTTTAATGAATCACCTGGCTGTAATGAACCACCTGGGTGTAATGAATAACCTGTGCGTAATGAAACATGTGGGTGTAATGAATCACCTGGGTGTGATGAATCACGTGGGTGTAATGAATCAACTGGGTGTAATGAATCACCTGGGCATCATGAAGCTCCTGGTTGTAATGAACCACCATGTTGTAATGAATCAACTGGGTTTAATGAATCACCTGTGTGCAATGAATTACCTGGGTGTAATGAACCGCATGAGTTTAACAAATAAACTGTGTAATGAACCACCTGTGCATTATGAATCAATGGGTTGTAATGAATCACCTGGATGTAATGAATCACCTGGGTGTAATGAATCTCCTTGGTGTAATGAACCAGCTGGGATTAACAAAACAGCTGGATGTAATGAATCATCTGGGGGTAATAAATCACCTGGATTTAATGAACCACCTGGGTGTAATGAATACACTGGGTGTAATGAATCACCTGGGTGTAATGAATCACCTGGGCATATTGAATCACCTGGCATCAAGAACCACCAGAGCGGAGTCGGACCTGTGTGGGAAGCAGAGGCGGCGGCGGAGCGGCTATAAAAGCGACCCCGAGGACCAGGTAGGCCCTAGAGCGGAATCGGACCTGTGTGGGAAGCAGAGGCGGTGGCGGAACGGTTATAAAAGCAACCCCGAGGACCAGGTATGCCCCAGAGCGGAGTCGGACCTGTGTGGGAAGCAGAGGCGGCGGCGGAGTTGCTATAAAAGTGACCCCGAGGACCAGGTAGGCTTACCAATCTCCAATCTCAGAGCTCCGAGAGCGGGAGAGAGGTAAAAAGTAGTTGAAGTGTGACGTCACCAGAAAGCAGGTAAGTGATTGGTTGGTCAGTATTTTCTCTCTTTCTCTTTTTTTACAAGCTTAAATTCTGCGGTTTATATTTTCTCGGGTCTCCGTGGTGTAGTGGGGACAGTTGGTAAATAAGCACCCTAGAGTAGATCTTTAATTGGTGGTATTGATTTAATTAAATTAATTAAAGGGTAAGTCATGTCAGGACAGCCCAGCCCCGCGTTATGCTCCTCTTGCTCTATGTGGGACTTCAGGGATGCTGCCCCTGATGACCATGTGTGCCAGAAATGCATCCAGCTGCAGCTACTAGTGGACCGTATTGAGGCGCTGGAGCTGCGGATGGATGAATTTTGGAGCATTCGCGATGCTGAGGGGGTCATGGATAACAAGTTTAGTGAGTTGGTCACACCGCAGGTTAGGGCTGCACAGGCAGAGGGAAATGGGTGACCATCAGGCAGAGCAGTAGAGGCAGGCAGGTAGTGCAGGGGACCCCTGTGGCCATCCCCCTTTCAAACAGGTATACCGATTTGGATGCTGTTGAGGGGCATGACTTGCCAGGGGAAGGCAGCAGCAGCCAACTTCCTGGCACCAGGGGTGCTTCTGCTGCTCAGGAAGAGAGGAAAAAGAGTGGGAGAGCAATAGTGGTAGGGGATTCTATCGTAAGGGGAACAGATAGGCATTTCTGTGGCCATAGACGTGACTCCAGGATGGTTTGTTGCCTCCCTGGTGCCAGGGTCAAAGATGTCACTGAACGGCTGCAGGGCATTCTGAAGGGGAGGGTGAACAGTCAGAGGTCGTGGTTCACAGTGGGACCAATGACATGGGTAGGAAGAGGAATGAGGTCCTGCAGCAAGAATTTAGGGAGCTAGGTAGCAGATTAAAGAACAGGACCTCAAAGGTTGTCATCTCTGGATCACTCCCGGTGCCACGTGCTAGTGAGTATAGGAATAGGAGGATAGAGCAGATGAATGCGTGGCTAAAGAGTTGGCGCAGGAGGGAGGGCTTTAGTTTCCTGGATCACTGGGCCTGCTTCTGGGGAAGGTGGGACTTGTACAAGTCGGATAGGTTGCACCTGAACCAGAGCGGGACAAATATCCTTGCGGGGAGGTTTGCTAGCACTGTTCGGGGGGGGATTAAACTAAAATGGCAGGGGGTTGGGAACCTGAGCAGGGAGACAGAGGAAAGGGAAACAGGGATAAAAGCAAAAGATAGGAAGGAGAAAAACAAAAGTGACAGTCAGAGAAATCAACGGTTTAAATCAAACATGGCCACAGTAAATAATAATTCTGATAGGTCTAAGAGCGTTAAAAAAACATGCCTGAAGACTTTGGCCTAGAAATTCAGTATAGCCACTTTTGGGGCGGTAAAGTCGGGCGGCCGCTAAAGTTTGCGGCCGGCGCAAAGTCGAGCCCCCTTCGCCGATATTCAGTCGCATCGCCCTAAGAGGTCGCTGCTGCACTAAAACAGGCAATGCACGACTATCATTAGGCGCTAAACCGGCGGCCCGGGGCGAAACACCGGAAGTCGGGCGCAAGGCAGGTGCGGCGAGCTGCTGATTGACGGCAGACCCTCTGGCGCCGGTGAGCTCTTAAAGGGGGAGGGTGCATTTGTGTTTTTGCAAGGCCGACATTAGTAGTAGTAGTAGTCCTCCTCCTCCTCCTCCTCCTCCTCCACCTCCTCCGTTGAGCCAAACCAGAAGGTCCGTCTCTCACAAAAAGGAGTGTTGCAACACGGCTGCCGTTTCTAGTGCAGGAGAAGTGCCCTTTAATTTGCGCTCCCCGTGGCCCGCATCGGCTGAGCAACGTTCCACTCAACAGTCGTTAGGGCCGCCCGGCGCACAATGGCCCGGCGTGACTGAAGATCCGGTTTGGGGCGCACAAAGGGCGTTGCACAAGGAAATGACGTCATGATCTGCGCGCGCAGCTGAGCGCGCGCAAAGACTTTGCGCCGGCGCTAAATGTCTACTGAAGTTGGGGAGAGGCGCAGATCGCGCTGCGCCCGGGCGCTAAGCGCCCAGCGCTCGACACCTACTCCTAAGGCGCTAACGGCTGGCGCAACCAACTGAATTTCTAGCCCTTTGTGTCTTAATGCAAGAAGCATTTGTAATAAGGTGGACGAATTGGCTGCGCAAATAGAGGTAAACAAATATGATTTGGTTGGGATTACGGAAACGTGGCTCAAGGATGGCCAAGACTGGGAACTCAACATCCAGGGGTATTCGATATTCAGGAAAGATAGGCAAAAAGGAAAGGGAGGTGGGGTAGCATTACTGGTTAAAGAAGGGATTAATACAATTGTCATGAAGGATATTAGCTCTGATGATGTGGAATCCGTATGGGTAGAATTGAGAAATACTAAGGGGAAGAAAACTTTAGTGGGAGTGGTATATAGACCTCCAAACAGTAAGGCGGAGGTTGGGGATGGCATTAAAAGGGAAATTAAAGAAGCGTGCAATAAGGGCACAGCAGTCATCATGGGTGACTTTAATCTACATATAGATTGGGCCAACCAAACTAGTAACAATACTGTGGAGGAGGAATTCCTGGAGTGTTTACGGGATGGTTTCCTGGACCAATATGTCGAGGAAGCAACCAGAGATCAGGCCATCATAGACTGGGTATTATGTAACGAGAAAGGATTAATTAGCAATCTTGTTGTACGAGGCCCCTTGGGTCGGAGCGATCATAATATGATCAAATTCTTCATTAAGATGGAGAATGAAGTAGTTGACTCAGAGACTAGGGTCCTCAATTTAAATAAAGGAAACTACGATGGTCTGAGGAGCGAGTTGGGTAGGATTGATTGGGAAATGGCACTCAAAGGGTTGACGGTGGATAGGCAATGGCAAACATTCAAAGACCGAATGGTGGAGCTACAGAATTTGTTCATCCCAGTTTGGCATAAAAATAAAACAAAAAAGGTGACTCAACCGTGGCTAACAAGGGAAATTAGGGATAGCATAAGATCCAAGGAGAGGACATATAAATTGGCCAGAAAAAGCAATAATCCTGAGGATTGAGAGCAGTTTAGGATTCAACAAAGGAGGACAAAGGGATTAATTAAGAAATGGAAAATAGAATATGAGAGTAAGCTTGCAGGGAACATAAAAACTGACTGTAAAAGCTTTTATAGATATGTGAAGAGAGAAAGATTGGGGAAGTCAAGCGTAGGTCCCTTGCAGTCAGAATCAGGGGAATTTATAATGGGAAACAGAGAAATGGCAGACCAACTAAATTCATACTTTGGTTCTGTCTTCACAAAGGAGGACACAAATAACCTCCCAGAGATGCTGGGGAACATAGGGTCTGATGAAAGGGTTGAACTGAAAGATATCAGTATTTGTAGGGAAATGGTGTTAGGAAAATTGATGGGACTGAAGGCCGATAAATCCCCAGGGCCTGATAATCTACATCCCAGGGTACTTAAGGAAGTGGCCCTAGATGCATTGCTGGTCATCTTCCAGAACTCAATAGACTCTGGAACGGTACCCATGGATTGGAGGGTAGATAATGTTACCCCACTATTCAAAAAAGGTGGCAGAGAAAAAGCAGGGAATTATAGACCGGTAAGCCTGACATCGGTAGGGGGGAAAATGCTGGAGTCCATTATAAAAGATTTAATAGCAGAGCACTTGGAAAGCAGTGACAGGATCAGACAAAGTCAACATCAATTTACAAAAGGTAAATCCTGCTTGACTAATCTACTGGAATTTTTTGAGAATGTAACTGGTGAAATAGATAACGGAGAACCAGTGGATGTGGTGTATTTGGAATTTCACAAGGCTTTCGATAAGGTCCCACATAAGAGATTAGCGTGCAAAATTAAGGCACATGGGATTGGGGGCAAGGTATTGACTTGGATAGAGAACTGGTTGGCGGACAGAAAGCAAAGAGTTGGAATAAACGGGTTGTTTTCCGAGTGGCAGGCAGTGACTAGTGGGGTACCGTAAGGATCGGTCCTAGGACCCCAGCTGTTCACAATATATATTAATGATCTGGACGAGGGAATTGGATGTAATATCTCCAAATTTGCAGATGACACAAAGCTGGGTGGGAGGGTAAGCTGTGAGGAGGATGTCGTGAAACTCCAGTACGATTTGGACAGGTTGGGTGATTGGGCAGAAACATGGCAAATGCACTATAATGTGGATAAATGTGAGGTTATCCACTTTGGTGGCAAAAACAGGAAGGCAGATTATTATTTGAATGGCAATAGATTGGGAGAAGGGGAAGTGCAAAGAGACCTGGGTGTTCTTGTGCACCAGTCGCTGAAGGTAAGCATGCAGGTCCAGCAGGCGGTTAAGAAGGCAAATGGTATGTTGGCCTTCGTAGCAAGAGGGTTCAAGGACAGCAGCAAGGATGTCTTGCTACAGTTGTACAGGGCCTTAGTGAGACCACACCTTGAGTATTGTGTGCAGTTTTGGTCGCCTTACCTGAGGAAGGATGTTCTTGCCATGGAGGGAGTGCAGCGAAGATTCACCAGGCTGATACCTGGGATGGCAGGAATGACGTATGAGGAGAGATTGTGTCGATTGGGCTTATACTCACTGGAGTTTAGAAGATTGAGAGGGGATCTCATCGAAACCTATAAAATTCTGTCAGGCCTGGACAAACTAGATGCAGGAAGGATGTTTCTGATGGCCGGGGATTCCAGAACCAGGGGTCATAGTCTAAGGATAAGGGGTAAGCCATTTAGGACTGAAATGAGGAGGAATTTCTTCACCCAGAGAGTGGTGAACCTGTGGAATTCTCTGCCACAGAGGGCGGTGGAGGCCAGTTCATTAAATATATTCAAGAAAGAGTTGGATATATTTCTTAAGGCTAAAGGGATCAAGGGATATGGGGAGAAGGCAGGGACAGGGTACTGAATTTGGATGATCAGCCATGATCTCATTGAATGGCGGAGCAGGCTCGAAGGGCCGAATGGTCTACTCCTGCTCCTATCTTCTATGTTTCTATGTTTCTATGGAAATAATGAATCACCCATGCATTATTAATCACCTGGGTGTACTGAATCACATGGTCAGATTTAATCACCAGGGTGTAATGAATCACCTGGGTGTAATGAATCACCTGGGATTAATGATTCACCAGGGTGTATTGAATCACCTGGGCATATTGAATCATCTAGGCACAATGCATCAGTTGGGAGTAATGAAACTCCTGGGCATATTGAATCGCATGGTTGTAATGAATCACCTGGGCATAATGAATCACCTGGGTGTAATGAATCACCTCGGCATATTGAATCACCTGGGCATAATGAATGACAGAGTGTAATGAATCAACTATGCATATGGACTTACCTGGGTGTAATGAATCAACTGGGCATAATGAATCGCCTGGGTGTAATGAATCACCTGGGTGTAATGAATCAGTTGGGTGTAATGAATCACCTGGGTGTATTAACGCACCTGGGTGTAATTAATCACATGGGTGTAATGAATCACCTGGGTATAATGAATCACCTGGGTGTAATAAATCACCTGGGTGTATTGAACCACCTGGGTGTGATGCATCAACTGGGTGTAATGAATCACCTGGGTGTAATAAATCACCTTGGTTTAATTAATCACGTGTGTGTAATGAATAACCTGGGCATAAGGAATCACTTCGGTGTAATCAATCACCTGGGTGTAATGTATCACCTGGGTGTACTGAACCACCTGGTTGTAATGAAGCACCTGGATGTAATGAATCAGCTGGGTGTAATGAACCACATGGAAGTAATGAAGCACCTGGGTGTAATGATCCACCTCGGTGTAATGAACAAACTGTGTGTAATGAATCACCTGGGTGTAATGAAGCACCTAGATGTAATGAACAAACTGTGTGTAATGAATCACCTGGGTGTAATGAATCACCTGGGCGTATTGACGCATCTGGGTGTAATTAATCACATGGGTGTGATGAGTCACCTGGATATAATGAATCACCTGGGTGTAATAACTCACTTGGGTGTAATGCATCAACTGGGTGTAATGATTCACCTGGGTATAATAAATCACGTTGGTGTAATGAACCACCTGGGTGTAATGCATCAACTGAGTGTAATGAATCACCTGGGTGTAATCAATCACCTGGGTGTACTGAACCACTTGGGTGTACTGAGCCACCTGGGTGCAATGAATCACCTGGGTTTACTGAATCACCTGGTTGTAATGAACCACTTGGGTGTAATGAATCACCTGGGTGTAATGAATCAACTGAATGTAATGAATCACCTGGGTGTAATGAATCACCTTGGTGTACTGAACCACCTGGGTGTAATGCATCACCTGGGTTTAATGAACCACCTGGGTGTAATGAATCACCTGGGTGTAATGAATCAACTGAATGTAATGTATCTCCTGGGTATAATGAATCAGCTGGGCATATTGCATCACCTCAGTGTAATGATTCACCTGGGTGTATTGAATCACCTGGGCATAATGCATCAGTTGGGAGTAATGAAACACATCGGCATATTGAATCGCCTGGTTGTAATGAATCACCGGGGCATAATGAATCACCTGGGCATAATGAATCACCTGAATGCAATGAATCACCTGGATGTAATTGTTCTGGACTTAGTACATGCGGATAGCACCCTCTGGTGGTAGCTATTGTATAGCAGTGATGTTCTGGACTTATGGGCATTATGGACATTTTACATGCAGATAGCACCATCTGGTGGTGGTTATTGTGTTAGCAGTGTTTGTATGCAGCAGAGGTCATTTGACCTTTCTACCTTTCTTCCTGTTTGACCCAGGAAGTAGAATTCCAGGAAGAACCTGACTTGAGTAATGGAGAATTCCATGAGGGATTCGCAATCCAGTGTAATCTGATCTCATATGTTAGGCCAGGCACAATATCTGTGAGTATCTTTGTCTGTTAGCATGATAGCAACTTTGTCAGTGTAGTATTTTGACAATACTATGGCCTAGAAATTGGGTTGGGGCACCAAAGTAGCGCAAAAGTCGCCTGAGCGCAGGTTTTAGCGCAGCGATCAGAGTGATACCGATTGCCAGAAATTCAGTTTCAGTGCCCCTCGAGGGAGACGGGGCGAGACTCGAGGCGCTCCACGTCCCTCTTAGGGCGCTGAAACTGATTATCGCAGCGCAATGTGCCGCAGCACCACATGCTGCGGCTTGGCACGCTGCGGTACTGCAGGCCTTCCTCCCACTTTTAAGGGGGAGGTGCCTGCAACAGCGTGATCCCCGATCGCGAGTGCCGGCAAATGAGCCCGGCACCAAGGAGATGTGACAGGCTCTCGGGAAACAGCCGGCAATGCTGCGGGGGGGGGGGTGGTTAGGAGGCCGGGGACGGAGGTGCTGGCAGGCGGTCGCCGAAAAAGCGGCCGTCCCGCACCTCCACCTTAACTTGTGCCGCTGCCGGCACAGTAAGGCCCCGTGAACCGGGCGCGGCTAGCGAGCGGCGCAACTGCGGCATTCGCTACCAAATATCGAGAACGGGGCACGAATGGGGTGCTGCACACACCGATGACGTCATCGGTGGCGGCGCAGCGCAAATGCCTAATGCCACCATTAGCGCCCCTACTGAATATCGCCGGAGACGCAGCCAGTGGCGCTACAGCCACTGACTGCCTCTTTAGGCGCTAACAGGTGGCGCTACTCACCCAATTTCTCCCCCTTTGTTTATAAAAGGTTAATATTTGGTAGTTACAGAAGTTAGTCCAAATGTTAGTTAGTTATACAATTAGGCTATTCTACTGTTGTAAATATGTTTATATCTTATGTAATATCGAATGTATAGTACTCAGTTTATGTACAAAACATACTTTGTCTTTATTTGCAGTTTCACAAATTTGTTCAAGTAAAGCTTCAAACAGCGAAACGGCTTCACGAGGAATTATTTGAATAAGTGTTTAACTTGCTGGATAACTAGATAGGAGCACATCTAGCAAGGCCAGTACAGTAATGAATTACTTGCATCTACTGAACCACCTGGGTGTAATGAATCACCTGCTTGTAATGCACCACCTGGGTGCAATGAACCACCTGTGCGTAATGAATAACCTGGGTGTAATGATTCACCTGGATGTAATGAATCACCTGGGTGTAATGAACCACATGGATGTAATGAACCATCTGGGTGTAATGAACCACCTGCGTGTAATGAATCACCTAGATGTAATGACTCACCTGGGTGTACTGAACCACCTGGGTGTAATGAATCACCTGGCTGAAATGAATCACTTGGTTGTAATGAACCACCTCGGTGTAGTGAATCACCTGGGTGTAATGAATCACCTGTGTGTAATGAATCACCTGGGTGTAATGAATCACCTGGGTGTGATGAACCAGTTCGGTCTAATGAATCACCTCCGTGTAATGAATCACCTGGGTCTAATGAGTGAACTGGATATAATGAATCACCTGTGTGTAATGAATCACCTGGGTGTAATGAATCATCTGGGTGTAATGAATCACCTGGGTCTAATGAATCAACTGGATATAATGAATCACCTGTGTGTAATGAATCACCTGGGTATAATGAATCACCTGGGCGTATTGACGCATCTGGGTGTTATTAATCACATGGGTGTGATGAATCACCTGGGTATAATGAATCACCTGGGTGTAATAACTCACTTGGGTGTATTGTACCACCTGGGTGTAATGCATCAACTGGGTGTAATGAATCACCTGGGTGTAATCAATCACCTGGGTGTACTGAACCACCTGGGTGTACTGAACCACCTGGGTGCAATGAATCACCTGGGTTTACTGAATCACCTGGTTTTAATGAACCACTTGGGTGTAATGAAACAACTGGGTGTAATGAATCAACTGAATATAATGAATCACCTGGGTGTAATGAATGACCTTGGTGTACTGAACCACCTGGGTGTAATGAATCACCTGGTTGTAATGAACCACCTGGGTATAATGAATCATCTGGGTGTAATGAATCAACTGAATGTAATGTATCTCCTGGGTATAATGAATCAGCTGGGCATATTGCATCACCTCAGTGTAATGATTCACCTGGGTGTATTGAATCACCTGGGCATAATGCATCAGTTGGGAGTAATGAAACACCTGGGCATATTGAATCGCCTGGTTGTAATGAATCACCGGGGTATAATGAATCACCTGGGCATAATGAATCACCTGGATGCAATGAATCACCTGGATGTAATTGTTCTGGACTTAGTACATGCAGATAGCACCCTCTGGTGGTAGCTATTGTATAGCAGTGATGTTCTGGACTTATGGGCATTTTGGTCATTTTACATGCAGAGAGCACCCTCTGGTGGTGGTTATTGCGTTAGCAGTGTTTGTATGCAGCAGAGGTCATTTGACCATTCTACCTTTCTTCCTGTTTGATCCAGGAAGTAGAATTACAGGAAGAACCTGACTTGAGTAATGGAGAATTCCATGAGGGATTCGCAATCCAGTGTAATCTGGTCTCATATGGTAGGCCAGGCGCAATATTTGTGAGTATCTTTGTCTGTTAGAATGATAGCAACTTTGTCAGTGTAGTATTTTGACAATACTATGTTTATAAAAGGTTAATATTTGGTAGTTACAGAAGTTAGTTATACAATTAGTCTATTCTACTGTTGTAAATATGTTTATATCTTATGTAATATCGAATGTATAGTACTCAGTTTATGTACAAAACATACTTTGTCTTTATTTACAGTTTCACAAATTTGTTCAAGTAAAGCTTCAAACAGCGAAACGGCTTCACGAGGAATTACTTGAATAAGTGTTTAACTTGCTGGATAACTAGATAGGAGCACATCTAGCGAGGCCAGTACAGCAATGAATTACCTGCATTTAATGAACCACCTGGGTGTAATGAATCACCTGCTTGTAATGAACCACTTGAGTGTAATGAACCAAATGGGTATAATGAATAAACTGGGTGTAATGAATCACCTGTGCGTAATGAATAACCTGGGTGTAATGATTCACCTGGATGTAATGAATCACCTGGGTGTAATGAACCACATGGATGTAATGAATCACCTGGCTGTAATGAATCACCTGGGTGTAAGGAATCACCTGGGTGTAATGAATCACATGTGTGTAATGAACCACCTGGGTCTAATGAACCAACTGGGTGTAATGAATCATCTGCGTGTAATGCCCCACCTGAGTGTAATGAATAAATCGTGTAATGAACCACCTGGGCATAATGAATCAATGGGGTGCAATGAATCACCTGGGTGTAATGAATCACCAGGGTGTAATGAACAAGCTGAGTGTAACGAAACGGCTGGGTGTAATGAATCATCTGGGTTTAATAAACTACCTGGGTGTAATGAATAATCTAGGTTTAATGAACCACCTGGGTGTAATGAATCACCTGGATGTAATGAATCAACTGGGTGTAATGAATCACCTGTGTGTAATTAACCACCTGGGTGTAATGAATCACCTGGGTGTAATGAATCACCTGGGGGTAATGAATCTTCAGGGTGTAATGAACCAGCTGGGATTAACAAAACAGCAGTGTAATGAATCATCTGGGTGTAATAAACCACCTGGGTGCAATGAACCACCTGGGTGTAATGAATCACCTGGATATAATGAATCACTTGAGTTTAATGAATCACCTGGGTGTAATGAATCACCTGGGTTTAATGATTCACCTGGATGTAATGAATCACCTGGGTGTAATGAAACACATGGATGTAATGAACCATCTGGGTGAATGAATCACCTGGATGTAATGACTCACCTGGGTGTAATGAACCACCTGGGTGCAATGAATCACTTGGTTGTAATGAACCACCTGGGTGTAGTGAATCACCTGGGTGTAATGAATCAGCTGGGTGTAATGAATCACCTGGGTGTAACGAATCACCTGTGTGTTATTAATCACCTGGGTGTAATGAATCACCTGCGTGTGATGAAGCAGTTCGGTCTAATGAATCACCTGCGTGTAATGAATCACCTGGGTGTAATGAATCACCTGTGCATAATGAATAACCTGGGTGTAATGATTCACCTGGGTGCAATGAACCACCTGGGTGTAATGAATCACCTGGGTCTAATGAATCAACTGGGTATAATGAATCACCTGTGCGTAATGAATCACCTGGGTGTAATGAATCACCTGGGTGTAATGAATCACCTGGGTCTAATGAATCAACTGGGTATAATGAATCACCTGTGCATAATGAATCACCTGGGTGTAATGAATCACCTGTGTTTAATGAATCACCTGGGTCTAATGAATCAACTGGGTGTAATGAATCATCTGCGTGTAATGATCCACCTGAGTGTAATGAATAAATTGTGTAATGAACCACCTGTGCATAATGAACCAATGGGGTGTAATGAATCACCAGGGTGTAATGAATCACCTGGGTGTAATGAACAAGCTGGGTGTCATGAATCACCTGGTTGCAATGAACCACCTGATTGTAATGAATCACGAGGGTGTAATGAATCAACTGCGTGTAATGAATCACATGGGTCTAATGAACCACCTGCGTGTAATGAATCACCTTGGTGTAATGAATCAATTGGAAGTTAGGAGCCACCTGGGTGTAATGAACCACCTGGGTGTAATGAAACACCTCGATGTAATGAACCACCTGGGCATAATGAATCACCTGGGTGTAATGAATCACCTGGGTGTAATGAATCACCTGGGTCTAATGAATCAACTGGGTATAATGAATCACCTGTGCATAATGAATCACCTGGGTGTAATGAATCACCTGTGTTTAATGAATCACCTGGGTCTAATGAATCATCTGGGTGTAATGAATCATCTGCGTGTAATGATCCACCTGAGTGTAATGAATAAATTGTGTAATGAACCACCTGTGCATAATGAACCAATGGGGTGTAATGAATCACCAGGGTGTAATGAATCACCTGGGTGTAATGAACAAGCTGGGTGTCATGAATCACCTGGTTGCAATGAACCACCTGATTGTAATGAATCACGAGGGTGTAATGAATCAACTGCGTGTAATGAATCACATGGGTCTAATGAACCACCTGCGTGTAATGAATCACCTTGGTGTAATGAATCAATTGGAAGTTAGGAGCCACCTGGGTGTAATGAACCACCTGGGTGTAATGAAACACTTGGATGCAATGAATCAACTAGCTGTAATAAATCACCTGGGCATAACGAATCACCTTGGTGTAATGAATCACCTCGATGTAATGAACCACCTGGGCATAATGAATCACCTGGGCATAATGAATCACCTGGGTGTAATGAATCACCTGTGTGTAATGAATAACCTGAGTGTTAGGAATCACCTTGGTGTAATCAGTCACCTGGGTGTAATGAATCACCTGGGTGTACTGAACCACCTGGGTGTATTGAATCACCTGGGTGTAATAAATCACCTGGTTGTAATGAACCACCTGGGTGTAATGAATCACCTGGGTGTAATAAATCACCTGGTTGTAATGAACCACCTGGGTGTAATGAATCACCTGGGTGTAATGAATCACCTGAATGTAATGAATCACCTGGGTGTAATGAATCAGCTGGGCATATTGCATCACCTCGGTGTAATGATTCACCTGGGTGTATTGAATCACCTGAGCATAATACATCAGTTGGAAGTAATGAAACACCTGGGCATATTGAATCGCCTGGTTGTAATGAATCACTGGGGCATAATGAATCACCTGGGTGTAATGCATCACCTGGGTGTAATGAATCACCTTGATGTAATGAATCACCTGCCTGTAATGAACCACCTGGGTGTATTGAAACAACTGGGTGTAATGAATAAACTGGGTGTAATGAATCACCTGCACATAATGAATAACCTGGGTGTAATGATTCAGCTGGGTGTAATGAAACACATGGATGTAATGAACCATCTGAATGTAATGAATCACCTGGAAGTAATGAACCACCTGTCTGTAATGAATCACTTGGTTGTAATGAACCAGCTGGGTGTAGTGAATCACCTGGGTGTAATGAATCACCTGTGTGTAATTAATCACCTGGGTGTGATGAACCAGTTCGGTCTAATGAATCACCTGCATGTAATGAATCACCTGGGTGTAATGAATCACCTGTGTGTAATGAATCACCTACGCGTAATGAATCACCTGGGTGTAATGAATCATCTGCATGTAATGAAACACCTGCGTGTAATGATCCACCTGAGTGTAATGAATAAACTGTGTAATGAACCACCTGCGTGTAATGATCCAGCTGAGTGTAATGAATAAACTGTGTAGTGAACCACCTGGGTTTAATTAATCACCTGGGTGTAATGAATCACCTGGGTGTAATGATTCAGCTGGGTGTAATGAAACACATGGATGTAATGAACCATCTGAGTGTAATGAATCACCTGGAAGTAATGAACCACCTGTCTGTAATGAATCACTTGGTTGTAATGAACCAGCTGGGTGTAGTGAATCACCTGGGTGTAATGAATCACCTGTGTGTAATTAATCACCTGGGTGTGATGAACCAGTTCGGTCTAATGAATCACCTGCATGTAATGAATCACCTGGGTGTAATGAATCACCTGTGTGTAATGAATCACCTACGCGTAATGAATCACCTGGGTGTAATGAATCATCTGCATGTAATGAAACACCTGCGTGTAATGATCCACCTGAGTGTAATGAATAAACTGTGTAATGAACCACCTGCGTGTAATGATCCAGTTGAGTGTAATGAATAAACTGTGTAGTGAACCACCTGGGTGTAATTAATCACCTGGGTGTAATGAATCACCTGGGTGTAATGAATCACCTGTGTGTAATGAATCACCTGGGTGTAATGAATCACCTGGGTATAATGAATCACCTGGGTGTAATGAATCTTCTGCGTGTAATGAATCACCTGCGTGTAATAATCCACCTGAGTGTAATGAATAAACTGTGTAATGAACCACCTGGGCATAATGAATCAATAGGGTGTAATGAATCACCTGGGTGTAATGTATCACCTGGGTGTAATGAACAAGCTGGGTGTAACAATACAGCTGGGTGTAATGAATCATCTGTGTTTAATGAACCACCTGGGTGCAACGAATCACCTGGATGTAATGAACCATCTGGGTGTAATGAACCACCTGCATGTAATGAAACAGCTGTGTGTAATGAATCACCGGGGTGTTATGAACCACCTGGGTGTAATGAATCACCCCGTAACCCCTAATTCCCTTATCTGGTAGGAAACTGTCTATCTCCATTATAAGTTTATTTAATGTTGCAGCTTCCGCAGCTCTCTGGGGTAGCAAATTCCATAGATTTACTACCCTCTGAGTGAAGAAGTTTCTCCTCATCTCAGTTTTGAAAGGGCAGCCCCTTATTCTTAGATTATGCCCCCTAGTTCTAGTCTCACCCATCAGTGGAAACATCCTCACCGCATTCACCCGATCAAGCCCCCTCACAATCTTATATGTTTCGATAAGATCGCCTCTCATTCTTCTGAACTCCAATGAGTAGAGTCCCAACCTACTCAACCTTTCCTCATACGTCAACCCCTCATCTCCGGAATCAACCGAGTGAACCTTCTCTGAACCGCCTCGAGAGCAAGTATATCTTTTCTTAAATATGGAAAACAAAACTGCACGCAGTATTCCAGGTGTGGCCTCACCAATACCCTGTCTAATGAATCGCCTGCGTGTCAGGAATCACCTGGGTGTAATGAATCAACTGGGTATAATGAATCACCTGCGTGTAATGAATCATCTGGGTGTAATGAACCACATGAGTGTAACAAATAAACTGTGCAATGAACCACCTGTGCATTATGAAGCAACGGGGTGTAATGAATAACCTGGGTGTAACGAATCACTTGGCTGTAATGAATCACTTGGTTGTAATGAACCACCTGGGTGTAGTGAATCACTTGGGTGTAATGAATCACCTGGGTGTAATGAATCACCTGGGTGTAATTAATCACCTGGGTGTAATGAATCACCTGGGTGTGATGAAGCAGTTCAGTCTAATGAATCACCTGTGTGTAATGAATCACCTGGGTGTAATGAATCACCTGTCTGTAATGAATCACCTGTGTGTAATGAATCACCTGGGTGTAATGAATCATCTGCGTGTAATGAATCACCTGCGTGTAATGATCCACCTGAGTGTAATGAATAAACTGTGTAATGAACCACCTGGGTGTAATGAATCACCTGGATGTAATGAACCATCTGGGTGTAATGAACCACCTGCGTGTAATGAAACAGCTGCGTGTAATGAATCACCGGGGTGTAATGAATCACCTGGGTGTAATGAATCACCTGCTTGTAATGAACCACCTGGGTGTAATGAATCACCTGCGTGTAATGAATCACACGTGTGATTCATTACATACAGGTGATTCATTACACCCAGTTTATTCATTACACCCAGATGGTTCATTACATCTAGGTGGTTCATTACACGCAGGTGGTTCATTACACTCAGGTGATTCAATACACCCAGGTGGTTGATTAAATGCAGGTGATTCATTACTCCCAGGTGATTAATTACACCCAGGCCATACATTACACCCAGGTGGTTCATTACTCCCAACTGGTTCATTACACCCAGCTGGTTCATTACACCCAGGTGATTGATTACACCCAGGTGATTCATTACACACATTTTATTCATTACACCCAGGTGGTTCATTACACTTAGGTGATTCATTACACCCAGTTGGTTCATTACACACAGGTGATTCATTGCACACAGGTGATTCATTACACGCAGGTGATTCATTACACCCGGGTGATTCATTACATCCAGGTGAATCATAACCCCCAGGTTATTCATTACACCCGGGTGATTCATTACATCCAGGTGAATCATAACCCCCAGGTTATTCATTACACCCAGGTGATTCATTACACCCAGTTGGTTCATTACAACCAGGTGATTCATTGTGCCCCCGTGGTGCATTATGCCATTTATTCATTACACACAGGTGATTCATTGCACACAGGTGATTCATTACACACCGGTGGTTCATTAAACCCAGGTGATTCATTACATCCAGGTGATTCACCTGTGTGTAAAGAATCTCCTGTGTGTAATGAACCACCTGGGTGTACTGAACCACCTGGGTGTAATGAATCAACAGGGAGTAATGAATCACCAGTGTGTAATGAATAACCTGGGTGTTATGATTCACCTGGATGTAATGAATCACCTGGGCGTAATGAAGCACGTGGGTGTAATGAAAAATGTGTGTCATGAATCACCTGGGTGTAATCAATCACCTGGGTGTAATGAACCAGCTGGGTGTAACAAACCAGTTGGGATTAATGAACCACCTGGGTGTAAGGAATCACCTGGGTATAATGTACTACCTGGGCATCATAAACCACATGTGTGTAATGAACCACCTGTGTAATGAACCATCTGGGTGTAATGAATAAACTGGGTGTAATGATTCACCTGGGTGTAATGAGCCACCTGGGTGTAATGAATCGCCTGGGTGTACTGCATGACCTAGATGTAATGAATCATCTGCTTGTAATGAACCACCTCGGAGTAATGAATCACCTGGGTGTAATGAATCAGCTGGGTGTGCATGATGAAAACCGGCTTTTCCTCCGGCCAGACGCGTGAGTACCCCTTCCGTACTCACGCGTTTGGGGAGGAATTTCTGCCCCAATAACTTGCTCTATGATTTTTCCCGCCAAAGTGCATAACCTCACATTTTCCAGTATTGTATTCCATCTGCCAAATCTCAGCCCACTTACTTAGCCTGTCTATGTCCCCTTGCAGGTTTTTTACGTCCTCCTCACTCACGAATTTCCCTCCCATCTTAGTATCATCATGGTAATTTAGGACATTAATCACCTGGGTGTAATGAATCACCTGGGTGTAAAGAACCACCTGGGTGGAATGAATCACCTGGGTGTAATGAATGACCTGGATGTAATGAATCACCTGGTTGTAATGAACCACCTGGGTGTAATGAATCACCTGCATTTAATGATCCACCTGTGTGTATTGAATCACCTGGGTGTAATGAATCACCTGCGTGTAATGAATAAACTGGGTGTAATGAATCACCTGGGTGTAATGAGCCACCTGGGTGTAATGAATCGCCTGGGTGTACTGCATGACCTAGATGTAATGAATCACCTGCTTGTAATGAACCACCTCGGAGTAATGAATCACCTGGGTGTAATGAATCAGCTGGGTGTGATGAATCACCTGGGGAAGTGAATCATCTGGGCATATTGAAGCACCTGTGTTTAATTTACCACCTGTTTATAATGAATCACTTGGGCATATTGAATCACCTGTGGCTAATGAATCACCTGGGCAGATTTAATCACCTGGGTGTAATGAATCACCTGGGTGTAATGAATCACCTGGGCATAAATAATCACCTGGGTGTACTGATTCACTTGGGCATATTGAATCACCTGTGGCTAATGAATCACCTGGGCAGATTTAATCACCTGGGCGTAATGAATCACCTGGGTGTAATGAATCACCTGGACATACTGAATCACCTTGGTGTAATGATTCACCTGGGTGTATTGTATCACCTGGGCATATTGAATCACCTGGGTATAATGATTCACCTGGGCATATTGAATCACCTGGGATTAATGATTCACCACGGTGTGTTGATTCACCTGGGAATATTGAATCACCTAGGCATAATGCATCAGTTGGGAGTAATGAAACACCTGGGCGTATTGAATCGCATGGTTGTAATGAATCACCTGGGCATAATGAATCACATTGGCATAGTGAATCAACTGGGTGTAATGAATCACTTGGGTGTAATGAACCACCTTGATGTAATGAATCACCTGGGTAAATGAATCACCTGCATTTAATCAACCACCTGGGTTTATTGAATCACCTGGGTGTAATGAATCACCTGCGTGTAATGAACCACCTGGGTGTAATAAACCATCTGGGTATAATGAAACACCTGCGTGTAATTAAACAACTGGGTGTAATGAATAAACTGGGTGCAATGAATCACCTGTGTGCAATGAATAACCTGGGTGTAATGATTCACCTGTATGTAATGAAGCACCTGGGTGTAATGAACTACCTGGGTGTTATTAATCACCTGGAGGTAATGAATCATATGTGTGTAATGAATCACCTGGGTGTAATCAATCAACTGGGTGTAATGAAACAGCTGGGTGTAACAAATCACCTGGGTGTAATGAACCACTTGGGTGTGAGGAAGCACCTGGGCATATTGAAGGACGGCCGTGTAATGTACCATCTGGGTATAATGAAACACCTTGGCAATTTGAAATACCTGGGCATCATGAACCACCTGGAAATAATTAACTCACCTGGGCATAACTAATCACCTGCATGTACTGAATCACCTGTGTCTAATGAATGACCTGGGCAGATTTAATCACCTGGGTGTAATCAGTCACCTGGGTGTAATCAATCACCTGGGCATTTTGATTCAACTGGTTGTAATGAATCACCTTGGCATATTGAATCACCTGGTTGCAATGAATCACCTGGGCATAATGAATCACCTGGGTGTATTGTATGACCTGCGTGTCTTGAACTACCTGGGTGCAATGAACCACCTTGGTGTAATGCATCACCTGGCATAATGAATCACCTGGATGTAATGAATCACCTGGGTGTAATGAACGACCTGGGTGGAATGAATCACCAGGGTGGAATGAATCACCTTGTTGTAATGAACAATCTGGGTGTAATGAATCACCTGCGAGGAATGAATCACCTGCGTGTAATGAATCACCTGCGTGTAATGAATCACCTGTGTGTAATGAATCAGCTGGGTGTAATGAACCAGTTGGGTCTAATGAACCACCTGTGTGTATTGAATCACCTGGGTGTAATGAATCACCTGCGTGTAATGAATAAACTGGGTGTAATGAATCACCTGGGTGTAATGAGCCACCTGGGTGTAATGAATCACCTGGGTGTACTGCATGACCTAGATGTAATGAATCACCTGCTTGTAATGAACCACCTCGGAGTAATGAATCACCTGGGTGTAATGAATCAGCTGGGTGTGATGAATCACCTGGGGAAATGAATCATCTGGGCATATTGAAGCACCTGTGTTTAATTTACCACCTGTTTATAATGAATCACCTGGGCATATTGAATCACCTGGGTGTACTGAATCACTTGGGCATATTGAATCACCTGTGGCTAATGACTCACCTGGGCAGATTTAATCACCTGGGTGTAATGAATCACCTGGGTGTAATGAATCACCTGGGCATAATAATCACCTGGGTGTAATGAATCACTTGGGCATATTGAATCACCTGTGGCTAATGAATCACCTGGGCAGATTTAATCACCTGGGTGCAATGAATCACCTGGACATACTGAATCACCTTGGTGTAATGATTCACCTGGGTGTATTGTATCACCTGGACATATTGAATCACCTGGGTATAATGATTCACCTGGGCATATTGAATCACCTGGGTTTAATGATTCACCAGGGTGTGTTGATTCACCTGGGCATATTGAATCACCTAGGCATAATTCCTCAGTTGGGAGTAATGAAACACCTGGGCGTATTGAATCGCATGGTTGTAATGAATCACCTGGGCATAATGAATCACATCGGCATAATGAATCAACTGGGTGTAATGAATCACTTGGGTGTAATGAACCACCTTGATGTAATGAATCACCTGGTAAATGAATCACCTGCATTTAATCAACCACCTGGGTGTATTGATTCACCTTGGTGTAATGAATCACCTGCGTGTAATGAACCACCTGGGTGTAATGAACCATCTGGGTATAATGAAACACCTGCATGTAATTAAACAACTGGGTGTAATGAATAAACTGGGTGTAATGAATCACCTGTGTGCAATGAATAACCTGGGTGTAATGATTCACCTGTATGTAATGAAGCACCTGGGTGTAATGAACTACCTGGGTGTTATTAATCACCTGGAGGTAATGAATCATATGTGTGTAATGAATCACCTGGGTGTAATCAATCAACTGGGTGTAATGAAACAGCTGGGTGTAACAAATCACCTGGGTGTAATGAACCACTTGGGTGTAAGGAAGCACCTGGGTGTAATGAATTACCTGGGTGTAATGAATCACCTGGGTGTACTGAATCATCTGTGCATAATGAATCACCTGGGCATATTGAAGCACCTGCGTGTAATGTACCATCTGGGTATAATGAAACACCATGGCAATTTGAAATACCTGGGCATCATAAACCACCTGGAAATAATTAAATCACCTGGGCATAACTAATCACCTGCATGTACTGAATCACCTGGAGTATATTGAATCACCTGTGTCTAATGAATGACCTGGGCAGATTTAATCACCTGGGTGTAATCAGTCACCTGGGTGTAATCAATCACCTGGGCATTTTGATTCAACTGGTTGTAATGAATCACCTTGGCATATTGAATCACCTGGTTGCAATGAATCACCTGGGTGTATTGTATGACCTGCGTGTATTGAACCACCTGGGTGCAATGAACCATCTTGGTGTAATGCATCACCTGGCATAATGAATCACCTGGATGTAATGAATCACCTGGGTGTAATGAATGACCTGGGTGGAATGAATCACCAGGGTGGAATGAATCACCTTGTTGTAATGAACAATCTGGGTGTAATGAATCACCTGCGAGGAATGAATCACCTGCGTGTAATGGATCACCTGCGTGTAATGAATCACCTGTGTGTAAAGAATGACCTGGATGCAATGTATCACCTGGTTGTAAAGAACCACCTGGGTGTAATGAATCACCTGTGTATAATGAATCACCTGTGTGTAAAGAACCACCTGGGTGTAATGAATCACCTGGCTGCAATGCATCACCTGGGTGTAATGAATCACCTGGCTGCAATGCATCACCTGGGTGTAATGAATAAAATGTGTGTAATGAATCACCTAGGTGTAATCAATCACCTGGGTGTAAGGAAACAGCTGGGAGTAATGAATCACCTGGGTGTAATGAATCACCTGGGTGTAATCAATCACCTGGGTGTAAAGAATCACCTGGGTGGAATGAATCACCTGGGTGTAACGAATGACCTGGATGTAATGAATCACCTGGGTGTAATGAACCACCTGGGTGTAATGAACCACCTGCATTTAATGAACCACCTGTGTGTATTGAATCACCTGGGTGTAATGCATCACCTGCGTGTAATGAATAAACTGGGTGTAATGAATCACCTGGGTGTAATGAGCCACCTGGGTGTAATGAATCACCTGGGTGTACTGAATGACCTGGATGTAATGAATCACCTGGTTGTAATGAACCACCTCAGAGTAATGAACCACCTGGTTGTAATGAATTACCTGGGTGTGATGAATCAC
This sequence comes from Somniosus microcephalus, assembly GCF_052327205.1. Taxonomy (NCBI): domain Eukaryota; kingdom Metazoa; phylum Chordata; class Chondrichthyes; order Squaliformes; family Somniosidae; genus Somniosus; species Somniosus microcephalus. The sequence continues at coordinate 134,476,715 of NC_140988.1, forward strand.
CTGGCGAAATGAATCATCTGGGCATATTGAAGCACCTTTGTTTAATTTACCACCTGTTTATAATTAATCACCTGGGCATATTGAATCACCTGGGCATCATGAACCACCTGGAAATAATGATTCACCTGGGCATAATTAATCACCTGGGTGTACTGAATCACTTGGGCATATTGAATCACCTGTGGCTAATGAATCACCTGGGCAGATTTAATCACCTGGGTGTAATGAATCACCTGGGTGTAATGAATCACCTGGACATACTGAATCACCTTGGTGTAATGATTCACCTGGGTGTATTGTATCACCTGGGCATATTGAATCACCTAGGCATAATGCATCAGTTGGGAGTAATGAAATACCTGGGTGTATTGAATCGCATGGGTGTAATGAACCACCTTGATGTAATGAATCACCTGGGTAAAGGAATCACCTGCATTTAATCAACCACCTGGGTGTATTGAATCACCTTGGTGTAATGAATCACCTGCGTGTAATGAACCACCTGGGTGTAATGAACCATCTGGGTATAATGAAACACCTGCATGTAATTAAACAACTGGGTGTAATGAATAAACTGGGTGAAATGAATCACCTGTGTGCAATGAATAACCTGGGTGTAATGATTCACCTGTATTTAATGAATCTCCTGGGTGTAATGAACCACCTGGGTGTAATTAATCACCTGGAGGTAATGAATCACATGGCTGTAATGAATCACCTGGGTGTAATCAATCACCTGGGTGTAATGAAACAGCTGGGTGTAATGAATCACCTGGGTGTAATGAACCACTTGGGTGTAAGGAAGCACCTGGGTGTAATGAATAACCTGGGTGTAATGAATCACCTGTGTGTAATGAATCACCTGTGTAATGTACCATCTGGGTATAATGAAACACCTTGGCAATTTGAAATACCTGGGCATCATGAACCACCTGGAAATAATTAACTCACCTGGGCATAACTAATCACCTGCATGTACTGAATCACCTGGGTATATTGAATCACCTGTGTCTAATGAATGACCTGGGCAGATTGAATCACCTGGGTGTAATCAGTCACCTGGGTGTAATCAATCACCTGGGCATTTTGATTCAACTGGTTGTAAAGAATCACCTTGGCATATTGAATCACCTGGTTGCAATGAATCACTTGGGCATAATGAATCACCTGGGTGTAATGCATCACCTGGCATAATGAATCACCTTGGTGTAATGTATGACCTGCGTGTATTGAACCACCTGGGTGAAATGAACCATCTTTGTGTAATGAATTACCTGGATGTAATGAATCACCTGGGTTTAATGAATGACCTGGGTGTAATGAATCACCTGGGTATAATGAATCACCTGGGTGGAATGAATCACCTGTGTGGAATGAATCACCAGGGTGGAATGAATCACCTTGTTGTAATGAACAATCTGGGTGTAATGAATCACCTGTGTGTAATGAATCACCTGTGTGTAATGAATTACCTGCGTGTAATGAATCACCTGTGTGTAATAAATCAGCTGGGTGTAATGAACCAGTTGGGTCTAATGAACGTCCTGGGTGTAATGATTCACCTGGGTCTAATGAAACCCCTGGGTATAATGAATCGCCTGGGTCTAATGAATCACCTGTGTGTAATGAACCACCTGCATGTACTGAATCACCTGAGTGTGATGAATCATCTGGGAGTAATGAATCACCTGTTTGTAATGAATCACCTGGGTGTAATGAATCACATGCATTTAATGAACCACCTGTGTGTATTGAATCAGCTGGGTGTAATGAATCACCTCTGTGCAATGAATCACCTGCGTGCAATGAACCTCCTGTGTGTAATGAGTAAACGGCGTAATGAAATACAGGGGCACAATGCATCACCTGGGTGTAATGAACCACCAGGTTTTAATGAATCACCTGGGTGGAATGAATCACCTGGGTGTAAAGAATGACCTGGATGTAATGTATCACCTGGTTGTAAAGAACCACCTGGGTGTAATGAATCACCTGTGTATAATGAATCACATGTGTGTAAAGAACCACCTGGGTGTAGTGAAGCACCTGTGTGTAATGTACCACCTGTGTATAATGAATCACCAGGGCAGACTTAATCACCTGGATGTAATGAATCGTCTGGGTGTAATGACTCACCTGGGCAAAATGAATCACCTGGGCATAATGAATCACCTGGTTGTAATGAATCACCTGAGTGTAATGAATCACATGCATTTAATGAACCACCTGTGTGTATTGAATCAGCTGGGTGTAATGATTCACCAGGGTGTTTTGAATCACCTGGGCATATTGAATCACCTGGTTGTAATGAATCACCTGGGTATAATGAATCACCTGGGTGTAATGCATCACCTGGGTGTAATGTATGACCTGCTTTTAATGACCCAACTGAATGTAATGAATCATATTTGTGTATTGAATCACCTGGGCATAATGAATCACCTAGGTGTAAAGAATCACCTGCGTGTAATGAACCATCTGGGTGTAATGAATCACCTGGGTGTAATGAATCACCTGGTTGTAATGAACCACCTGGGTTTTTGAATCACCTGGGTGTATTGAATGACCTGGGCATAATGCATCACCTGGGTGTAAAGAATCACCTGCATTTAATGAATCACTTGTTTGTAATGAACCACCTGCATGTAATGAATCACCTGGGTGTAATGAATCATCTGGATGTAATGGATGTCTTGCTGCAGTTGTACAGGGCCTTGGTGAGACCATACCTTGAGTATTGTGTGCAGTTTTGGTCGCCTTACCTGAGGAAGGACGTTCTTGCCATGGAAGGAGTGCAGCGAAGATTCACCAGGCTGATACCTGGGATGGCAGGAATGACGTATGAGGAGAGATTGTGTCGATTGGGCTTATACTCACTGGAGTTTAGAAGATTGAGAGGGGATCTCATCGAAACCTATAAAATTCTGTCAGGCCTGGACAGACTAGATGCAGGAAGGATGTTTCTGATGGCCGGGGAGTCCAGAACCAGAGGTCATAGTCTAAGGATAAGGGGTAGCCATTTAGGACTGAAATGAGGAGGAATTTCTTCACCCAGAGAGTGGTGAACCTGTGGAATTCTCTGCCACAGAGGGCGGTGGAGGCCAGTTCATTAAATATATTCAAGAGTTGGATATATTTCTTAAGGCTAAAGGGATCAAGGGATATGGGGAGAAGGCAGGGACCGGGTACTGAATTTGGATGATCAGCCATGATCTCATTGAATGGCGGAGCAGGCTCGAAGGGCCGAATGGCCTACTCCAGCTCCTAACTTCTATGTATCTATGTATCTATGAATCACCTGGGTGTGATGAACCACCTGGGTTTAATGATACACCTGGAAGTAATGAACCACCTGGGTTTAATGAATCACCTGTGTTTAATGAATCACCTGGGCATATTGAAGCACCTGTGTGTAATGTACCACCTGTGTATAATGACTCACCTGGGCATATTGAATCAACTGGGCATCATGAACCACCTGGAAATAATGAATCACCTGGTCATAATTAAACACCTGGGTGTACTGAATCACCAGGGCATATTGAATCAGCTGGGTGTAATGAATCACCTGGGCAGATATAATCACCTCAGTGTAATGAATCATCTGGGTGCAATGAATCACCTGGGCATATTGAATCAAAGGGGTGTAATTATTCACCTGGGTGTATTGTATCACCTGGGTGTAATGATTCACCTGGGCATATTGAATGAGCTGGGCATAATTGATCCCCTCGGTGTAATGAATCATCTGGGCATAATGAATCACATGGGTGCAAAGAATCACCTGTGTGTAATGAAACAACGGGGTGTAATGAATAACCTGGGTGTACTGATTCATCTGGATGTAATGAGTCACCTGGGTGTAATGAACCACCTGGATGTAATTACTCATCTGGGTGTAATGAACCACCTGTGTGCAATGAACCACCTGCGTGTAATGAATCACCTGGGTGTAATGAATCACCTGGGTATAATGAATCACCTGCATGTAATGACTCACCTGGATGTAATGAACCACCTGGGTGTAATGAATCACCTGGGTGTAATGAATCACCTGGGTGTAATGAATCACCTGGTTGAAATGAACTACTTGGGTGTAATGAATCACCTCGGTGTAATGAATCACCTGGGTTTAATGAATCAGCTGGGCATATTGAACCACCTGGGTGTAATGAATCACCTGGGTGTAATGAATCACCTGGTTGACTTGGAACTGTGTCGCCGTTCCTTCACTGTCGCTGGGCCAAAATCCTGGAACTCCCTTCCTAACAGCATTGTGGGTGTACCTACACCATATGGACTGCAGCTGTTCAAGAAGGCGGCTCACCACCATCTTCTCAAGGGCAATTAGGGATGGGCACTAAATGTAGGCCTAGCCAGCCAGCGACGCCCACATCCCAACAATGAATTTTTAAAAAATGAACTACCTGGGTGTAATGAATCACCTGAATGTAATGGATCACCTGTGTGCAATGAATCACCTGAATGTAATGAATCACCTCAGTGTAATGATTCACCTGGGTGTATGGAATCACCTAGGCATAACACATCAGTTAGGAGTAATGAAAAACCTGGGCATATTGAATCGCCGGGTTGTAATGAATCACCAGGGCATAATGAATCACCGGGGCATAATGAATCACCGGGGCATAATAAATCACCTGGGTGTAATGAACCAACTGGCTGTAATGAATCAACATGGGTGTAATGAGTCACCTGTGTGTAATGAATAACCTCGGTTTAATGATTCACCTGGCTGTACTGAATCACCTGGGTGTAATGAACAACCTGGATGTAATGACCCATCTGGGTGTAATGAACCACCTGTGTGCAATGAATCACCTGGGTGTAATGAATCACCTGGATGTAATGACTCACCTGGATGTAATGAACCACCTGCGTGTAATGAATCACCTGGGTGTAATGAATCACCTGGTTCTAATGAATCAACTGCGTGTAATGAATTACCTGGGTCTAATGAGTCAACTGGGTATAATGAATCACCTGTGCGTAATGAATCACCTGGGTGTAATGAATCACCTGTGTGTAATGAATCACCTGGTTCTAATGATTCAACTGGGTATAATGAATCACCTGTGTGTAATGAATCACCTGTGTGTAATGAATCACCTGGGTGTAATGAATCACCTGGGTCTAATGAATCATCTTGGTGTAATGAATCATCTGCGTGTAATGATCTACCTGAGCGTAATGAATAAATTGTGTAATGAACCACCTGGGCATAATGAATCAATGGGGTGTAATGAACAAGGTGGGTGTAATGAATCACCTGGATGTAATGAACCATCTGGGTGTAATGAACCACCAGCATGTAATGAAACAGCTGTGTGTCATGAATCACCTGGTTGTAATGAACCACCTGGGTGCAGTGAAGCACCTGGGTGTAATGAATCACCTGGGTGTAATTAATCACCTGGGTGTAATTAATCACCTGGTGGTGATGAATCAGTTCGGTCTAATGAATCATCTGCGTGTAATGAATCACCTGGGTGTAATGAATCACTTGTGTGTAATAAATCACCTGCGTGTCATGAATCACCTGGGTGTAATGAATCATCTGTGTGTAATGAAACACCTGCGTGTAATGATCCACCTGGGTGTAATGAATAAACTGTGTAATGATCCACCTGCGTGTAATGATCCACCTGCCTGTAATGTATCACCTGGATGTAATGAATCACACGGGTGTAATGAACAACCTGCGTGTAATGAATCACCTGGGTGTAATGAATCATTTGGCTGTTAGGAGCCACCCGGGTGTAATGAACCACCTGGGTGTAATGAAACACCTGGATGTGATGAATCAACTAGCTGTAATAAATCACCTGGGCATAACGAATCACCTTGGTGTAATGAATCACCTCGATGTAATGAATCACCTGGGTGTAATGAATCACCTGGGCACAATGAATCATCTGGGCATAATGAATCACAGAGTGTAAGGAATCAACTATACATATTAACTTACCTGGGTGTAATGAATCAACTGGGCATAATCAATCGCCTGGGTATAATGAATCATCTGGGTGTAATGAATCACCTGGGCATATTGACGCATCTGGGTATTATTAATCACATGGATGTAATGAATCACCTGAGTGTAATAAATCACCTGGGTGTAATAAATCACATGTGTGTAATGAATAACCTGGGTGTTAGGAATCACCTCGGTGTAATCAGTCACCTGGGTGTAATGAATCACCTGGGTGTACTGAACCACCTGGGTGTAATGAATCACCTTGGTGTAATGAATCACCTGGTTGTAATGAACCACCTGAGTGTAATAAATCATCTGGGTGTAATGATTCACCTGAATGTAATGAATCACCTGGGTGTAATGAATCAGCTGGGCATATTGCATCACCTTGGTGTAATGATTCACCTGGGTGTATTGAATCACCTGGGCATAATGCATCAGTTGGAAGTAATGAAACACCTGGGCATAATGAATCACCTGGGTGTAATGAATCACCTGGGTGTAATGAATCACCTGGATGTAATGAATCACCTGCGTGTAATGAACCACCTGGGTGTATTGAACCAATTGGGTGTAATGAATAAACTGGGTGTAATGAATCACCTGTGCGTAATGAATAAACTGGGTGTAATTATTCACCTGGGTGTACTGAAAGACATGGAAGTAATGAACCATCTGGGTGTCATGAATCACCTGACAGTAATGAATCACTTGGTTGTAATGAAACACCTGGGTGCAGTGAAGCACCTGGGTGTAATGAATCACCTGGGTGTAATGAATCACCTGGGTGTAATGAATCACCTGTGTGTAATTAATCACCTGGGTGTAATGAATCACCTGGGTGTGATGAACCAGTTCAGTCTAATGAATCACCTGCGTGTAATGAATCACCTGCGTGTAATGAATCACCTGGGTGTAATGAATCATCTGCGTGTAATGAAACACCTGCGTGTAATGATCAACCTGAATGTAATGAATAAACAGTGTAATGAACCACCTGCATGTAATGATCCACCTGAGTGTAATGAATAAACTGCATAATGAACCACCTGGGTGTAATGAATCACCTGGCTGTAATGAATCACCTGGGTGGAATGATTCACCTGTGTGTAATTAATCACCTAGGTGTAATGAATCACCTGGGTGTGATGACCCAGTTTGGTCTAATGAATCACCTGCGTGTAACAAATCACCTGGGTGTAATGAATCACCTGGGTGTAATGAATCACCTGCGTGTAATGATCCACCTGAGTGTAATGAACAACCTGAGTGTAATGAACAACCTGGGTGTAATGAAACAGCTGGGTGTAATGAATCATCTGGGTATAATGAACCACCTGGGCATAATGAATCAATGGGGTGTAATGAATCACCTGGGTGTAATGTATCACCTTGGTGTAATGAACAAGATGGGTGTAATGAAACAGCTGGGTGTAATGAACCATCTGGGTGTAATGAACCACTGGGTGTAATGAATCTCCTGGATGTAATGAACCATCTGGGTTTAATGAACCACCTGGGTGTAATGAATCACCGGGGTGTAATAAATCACCTGGGTGTAATGAATCACCTGCTTGTAATGAACCACCTGGGTGTAATGAATCACCAGGGTGTAATGAATCAACTGTGTGTAATGAATCACCTGTGTGAAATTACCCACCTCGGTGTAATGAATCACCTGCGTGTAATGAATCACACGGGCATAATGAACCACCTGCATGTAATGAATCACCTGGGTGTAATGAAGCAATTGGATGTTAGGAACTACCTGGGTGTAATGAACCACCTATGTGTAATGAAATACTTGGATGTAATGAATCAACTAGCTGTAATAAATCACCTGGGTATAATGAATCACCTTGGTGTAATGAACCACCTGGGTGTAATGAATCACCTGGGTGTAATGAATCACCTGGGTGTAATGAACCACCTGGGTGTGATGAACCAGTTGGGTCTAATGAATCACCTGCGTGTCATGACTCACCTGGGAGTAATGAATCAACTGGGTATAATGAATCACCTGCGTGTAATGAATCAGCTGGGTGTAATGAACCACACGAATGTAACAAATAAACTGTGTAATGAACCACCTGTGCATTATGAAGCAACGGGGTGTAATGAATCACCTGGGTGTAATGAAACACCTGGGGGTAATGAATCTCCTAGGTGTAATGAACCAGCTGGGATTAACAAAACAGCTGAGTGTAATGAATCATCTGGGTGCAATGAACCACGTGGGTGTAATGAATCACCTGGATGTAATGAATCACCTGGGTGTAATGAATCAATTGGATGTTAGGAACCACCTGGGTGTAAAGAACCACCTATGTGTAATGAAATACTTGGATGTAATGAATCAACTAGCTGTAATAAATCACCTGGCTATAATGAATCACGTTGGTGTCATGAATCACCTGGATATAATGAACCACCTGGGTGTAATGAATCACCTGGGTGTAATGAATCACCTGGGTGTAATGAACCACCTGGGTGTGATGAAACAGTTGTGTCTAATGAATCACCTGCGTGTCATGAATCACCTGGGTGTAATGAATCAACTGGGTATAATGAATCACCTGCGTGTAATGAATCATCTGGGCGTAATGAACCACATGAGTGTAACAAATAAACAGTGTAATGAACCAGCTGTGGATTATGAAGCAACGGGGTGTAATGAATCACCTGGGTGTAATGAAACACCTGGGGTAATTAATCACCTGGGCATATTGAATCACCTGGGCATCATGAACCACCTGGAAATAATGAATCACCTGGGCATAATTAATCACCTGGGTGTACTGAATCACTTGGGCATATTGAATCACTTGTGGCTAATGAATCACCTGGGTAGATTTAATCACCTGGGGGTAATGAATCACCTGGGCATAATGAATCACCTGGGTATAATGATTCATCTGGGCATATTGAATCACCTGGGTTTAATGATTCACCAGGGTGTGTTGATTCACCTGGGAATATTGAATCAACTAGGCATAATGCTTCAGTTGGGAGTAATGAAACACCTGGGCGTATTGAATCGCATGGTTGTAATGAATCACCTGGGCGTAATGTATCACATGGGCATAATGAATCAACTGGGTGTAAGGAATCACCTGTGTGTAATGAACCACCTTGATGTAATGAATCACCTGGGTAAATGAAACACCTGCATTTAATCAACCACCTGGGTGTATTGAATCACCTGGGTAAATGAATCACCTGCATTTAATCAACCACCTGGGTGTATTGAATCACCTAGGTGTAATGAATCAACTGCGTGTAATGAATCACCTGGGTGTGATGAATCACCTGGGTGTAATGAATTACCTGATTGAAATGCACTAACTGGGTGTAATGAATCACCTCGGTGTAATGATTCACCTGGGTTAATGAATCAGCTGGGCATATTGAATCACCTGGGTGTAATGAATCACCTGGGTGTAATGAATCACCTGGTTGACTTGGAACTGTATCGCCGTTCCTTCACTGTCGCTGGGCCAAAATCCTGGAACTCCCTTCCTAACAGCATTGTGGTTGTACCTACACCATATGGACTGCAGCTGTTCAAGAAGGTGGCTCACCACCATCTTCTCAAGGGCAATTAGGGATGGGCACTAAATGCCGGCCTAGCCAGCCAGCGACAACCACATCCCAACAATGAATTTTTAAAAAATGAACTACCTGGGTGTAATGAATCACCTGAATGTAATGAATCACCTGTGTGCAATGAATTACCTGAATGTAATGAATCACCTCAGTGTAATGATTCACCTGGGTGTATGGAATCACCTAGGCATAATGCATCAGTAAGGAGTAATGAAAAACCTGGGCATATTGAATCACCTGGGCATAATATATCACCTGGGTGTAATGAACCAACTGGGTGTAATGAATCAACATGGGTGTAATGAGCCACCTGGGTGTAATCAATCACCTGGGTGTAATGAACCACTTGGGTCTAAGGAAGCTCCTGGGTGAAATGAACCACCTGGATGTAATGACCCATCTGGGTGTAATGAACCACCTGCGTGCAATGAATCACCTGGATGTAATGAATCACCTGGATGTAATGACTCACCTGGATGTAATGAACCACCTGGGTGTAATGAATCACCTGGGTGCAATGAATCAACTGGGTGTAATGAACCACCTGCGTGTAATGAATCACCTGGGTGTAATGAATCACCTGGGTCTAATGACCCATCTGGGTGTAATGAACCACCTGCGTGCAATGAATCACCTGGATGTAATGAATCACCTGGATGTAATGACTCACCTGGGTGTAATGAACCACCTGGGTGTAATGAATCACCTGGGTGCAATGAATCAACTGGGTCTAATGAATCAACTGGGTGTAATGAATCACCTGGGCCTAATGAGTCAAATGGGTATAATGAATCACCTGCGTGTAATGAATCACCTGGGTCTAATGAGTCAACTGGGTATAATGAACCATCTGGGTGTAATGAACCACCTGCGTGTAATGAAACAGCTGGGTGTCATGAATCACCTGGATGTAATGAACCACCTGGGTGTAATGAATCACCAGGGTGTAATGAATCAACTGGGTGTAATGAATCACCTGGGTGTAATTAACCACCTGGGTGTAATGAATCACCTGGGTGTAATGAATCACACGGGTGTAATGAACCACCTGTGTGTAATGAATCACCTGGGTGTAATGAATCAATTGGATGTTAGGAGCCACCTGGGTGTAATGAACCACCTGGGTGTAATGAAACACCTGGATGTAATGAATCAACCAGCTGTAATAAATCACGTGGGCATAACGATTCACCTTGGTGTAATGAATCACCTCGATGTAATGAATCACCTGGGTGTAATGAATCACGTGTGTGTAATGAATAACCTAGGTGTTAGGAGTCACCTCGGTGTAATCAGTCACCTGGGTCTAATGAATCACCTGGGTATACTGAACCACCTGGGTGTAATGAATCACCTTGGTGTAATGAATCTCCTCGTTGTAATGAACCACCTGGGTTTAATGAATCACCTGGGTGTAATGAATCACCTGAATGTAATGAATCACCTGGGTGTAATGAATCACCTGCATGTAATGAACCACCTGGGTGTATTGAACCAACTGGGTGTAATGAATAAACTGGGTGCAATGAATCACCTGTGCGTAATGAATAAACTGGGTGTAATGATTCTCCTGGGTGTAATGAAAGACATGGATGTAATGAACCATCTGGGAGTAATGAATCACCTGTATGTAATGAATCACCTGGGTGTAATGAAACACCTGGGTGTCATGAATCACCTGACTGTAATGAATCACTTGGTTGTAATGAAACACCTAGGTGCATTGAAGCACCTGGGTGTAATGAATCACCTGGGTGTAATGAATCACCTGGGTGTAATGAATCACCTGGGTGTAATTAATCACCTGGGTGTAATGAATCACCTGGGTGTGATGAACCAGTTCGGTCTAATGAATCATCTGCGTGTAATGAATCACCTGGGTGTAATGAATCACTTGTGTGTAATGAATCACCTGCGTGTAATGAATCATCTGGGTGTAATGAATCATCTGCGTGTAATGAAACACCTGTGTGTAATGATCCACCTGCCTGTAATGAATCACCTGGGTGTACTGAATCACACGGGTGTAATGAAAAACCTGCGTGTAATGAATCACCTGGGTGTAATGAATCAATTGGATGTTAGGAGCCACCCAGGTGCAATGAACCACATGGGTGTAATGAAACACCTGGATGTAATGAATCAACTAGCTGTAATAAATCACCTGGGCATAACAAATCACCTTGGTGTAATGAATCACCTCGATGTAATGAATCACCTGGTGTAATGAATCACCTGCGCATAATGAATCATCTGGGCATAATGAATCACAGAGTGTAATGAATCACCTGTGCGTAATGAATCACCTGGGTATAATGAATCACCTGGGTGTAATGAATCACCTGCATGTAATGATCCACCTGAGTGTAATGAACAAGCTGCGTGTAATGAATCACCTGGGTGTAATGAATCACCTGGGTCTAAGGAGTCAAATGGGTATAATGAATCATCTGCGTGTAATGAATCACCTGGGTCTAATGAGTCAACTGGGTGTAATGAATCATCTGCGTGTAATGATCCACCTGAGCATAATGAATAAATTGTGTAATGAACCACCTGGGCATAATGAATCAATGGGGTGTAATGAACAAGGTGGTTGTAATGAATCACCTGGATGTAATGAACCATCTGGGTGTAATGAACCACCTGCGTGTAATGAAACAGCTGGGTGTCATGAATCACCTGGTTGTAATGAACCACCTGGGTGTAATGAATCACCAGGGTGTAATGAATCAACTGGGTGTAATGAATCACCTGTGTGTAATGAACCACCTGGGTGTAATGAATCACCTGGGTGTAATGAATCACATGGGTGTAATGAACCACCTGCGTGTAATGAATCACCTGGGTGTAATGAATCAATTGGATGTTAGGAGCCACCTGGGTGTAATGAACCACCTGGGTGTAATGAAACACCTGGATGTAATGAATCAACTAGCTGTAATAAATCACCTGGGCATAACGATTCACCTTGGTGTAATGAATCACCTCGATGTAATGAATCACCTGGGTGTAATGAATCACGTGTGTGTAATGAATAACCTGGGTGTTAGGAATCACCTCGGTGTAATCAGTCACCTGGGTTTAATGAACCACCTGGGTTTAATGAATCATCTGAATGTAATGAATCACCTGGGTAGAATGAATCACCTGGATGTAATGAATCAGCTGCGTGTAATGAACCACCTGGGTGTATTGAACCAACTGGGTGTAATGAATAAACTGGGTGTAATGAATCACCTGGGTGTAATGAAAGACATGGATTTAATGAACCATCTGGGTGTAATGAATCACCTGTATGTAATGAAACACCTGGGTGTAATGAACCACCTGGGTGTAATGAATCACCTGACTGTAATGAATCACTTGGTTGTAATGAAACACCTAGGTGCGTTGAAGCACCTGGGTTTAATGAATCACCTGGGTGTAATGAATCACCTGTGTGTAATTAATCACCTGGGTGTAATGAATCACCTGGGTGTGATGAACCAGTTCAGTCTAATGAATCAGCTGCGTGTAATGAATCACCTGGGGGTAATGAATCACCTGGGCATAATGAATCACCTGGGTATAATGATTCATCTGGGCATATTGAATCACCTGGGCTTAATGATTCACCAGGGTGTGTTGATTCACCTGGGAATATTGAATCAACTAGGCATAATGCTTCAGTTGGGAGTAATGAAACACCTGGGCGTATTGAATCGCATGGTTGTAATGAATCACCTGGGCGTAATGTATCACATGGGCATAATGAATCAACTGGGTGTAAGGAATCACCTGTGTGTAATGAACCACCTTGATGTAATGAATCACCTGGGTAAATGAAACACCTGCATTTAATCAACCACCTGGGTGTATTGAATCACCTGGGTAAATGAATCACCTGCATTTAATCAACCACCTGGGTGTATTGAATCACCTGGGTGTAATGAATCAACTGCGTGTAATGAATCACCTGGGTGTGATGAATCACCTGGGTGTAATGAATTACCTGATTGAAATGCACTACCTGGGTGTAATGAATCACCTCGGTGTAATGATTCACCTGGGTTAATGAATCAGCTGGGCATATTGAATCACCTGGGTGTAATGAATCACCTGGGTGTAATGAATCACCTGGTTGACTTGGAACTGTATCGCCGTTCCTTCACTGTCGCTGGGCCAAAATCCTGGAACTCCCTTCCTAACAGCATTGTGGTTGTACCTACACCATATGGACTGCAGCTGTTCAAGAAGGTGGCTCACCACCATCTTCTCAAGGGCAATTAGGGATGGGCACTAAATGCCGGCCTAGCCAGCCAGCGAAAACCACATCCCAACAATGAATTTTTAAAAAATGAACTACCTGGGTGTAATGAATCACCTGAATGTAATGAATCACCTGTGTGCAATGAATTACCTGAATGTAATGAATCACCTCAGTGTAATGATTCACCTGGGTGTATGGAATCACCTAGGCATAATGCATCAGTAAGGAGTAATGAAAAACCTGGGCATATTGAATCGCCGTGTTGTAATGAATCACCAGGGCATAATGAATCACCTGGGCATAATATATCACCTGGGTGTAATGAACCAACTGGGTGTAATGACTCAACATGGGTGTAATGAGCCACCTGGGTGTAATCAATCACCTGGGTGTAATGAACCACTTGGGTCTAAGGAAGCTCCTGGGTGAAATGAACCACCTGGATGTAATGACCCATCTGGGTGTAATGAACCACCTGCGTGCAATGAATCACCTGGATGTAATGAATCACCTGGATGTAATGACTCACCTGGATGTAATGAACCACCTGGGTGTAATGAATCACCTGGGTGCAATGAATCAACTGGGTGTAATGAACCACCTGCGTGTAATGAATCACCTGGGTGTAATGAATCACCTGGGTCTAATGACCCATCTGGGTGTAATGAACCACCTGCGTGCAATGAATCACCTGGATGTAATGAATCACCTGGATGTAATGACTCACCTGGGTGTAATGAACCACCTGGGTGTAATGAATCACCTGGGTGCAATGAATCAACTGGGTCTAATGAATCAACTGGGTGTAATGAATCACCTGGGCCTAATGAGTCAAATGGGTATAATGAATCACCTGCGTGTAATGAATCACCTGGGTCTAATGAGTCAACTGGGTATAATGAACCATCTGGGTGTAATGAACCACCTGCGTGTAATGAAACAGCTGGGTGTCATGAATCACCTGGATGTAATGAACCACCTGGGTGTAATGAATCACCAGGGTGTAATGAATCAACTGGGTGTAATGAATCACCTGGGTGTAATTAACCACCTGGGTGTAATGAATCACCTGGGTGTAATGAATCACACGGGTGTAATGAACCACCTGTGTGTAATGAATCACCTGGGTGTAATGAATCAATTGGATGTTAGGAGCCACCTGGGTGTAATGAACCACCTGGGTGTAATGAAACACCTGGATGTAATGAATCAACCAGCTGTAATAAATCACGTGGGCATAACGATTCACCTTGGTGTAATGAATCACCTCGATGTAATGAATCACCTGGGTATAATGAATCACGTGTGTGTAATGAATAACCTAGGTGTTAGGAGTCACCTCGGTGTAATCAGTCACCTGGGTCTAATGAATCACCTGGGTATACTGAACCACCTGGGTGTAATGAATCACCTTGGTGTAATGAATCTCCTCGTTGTAATGAACCACCTGGGTTTAATGAATCACCTGGGTGTAATGAATCACCTGAATGTAATGAATCACCTGGGTGTAATGAATCACCTGCATGTAATGAACCATCTGGGTGTATTGAACCAACTGGGTGTAATGAATAAACTGGGTGCAATGAATCACCTGTGCGTAATGAATAAACTGGGTGTAATGATTCTCCTGGGTGTAATGAAAGACATGGATGTAATGAACCATCTGGGAGTAATGAATCACCTGTATGTAATGAATCACCTGGGTGTAATGAAACACCTGGGTGTCATGAATCACCTGACTGTAATGAATCACTTGGTTGTAATGAAACACCTAGGTGCGTTGAAGCACCTGGGTGTAATGAATCACCTGGGTGTAATGAATCACCTGGGTGTAATGAATCACCTGTGTGTAATTAATCACCTGGGTGTAATGAATCACCTGGGTGTGATGAACCAGTTCGGTCTAATGAATCATCTGCGTGTAATGAATCACCTGGGTGTAATGAATCACTTGTGTGTAATGAATCACCTGCGTGTAATGAATCATCTGGGTGTAATGAATCATCTGCGTGTAATGAAACACCTGTGTGTAATGATCCACCTGCCTGTAATGAATCACCTGGGTGTACTGAATCACACGGGTGTAATGAAAAACCTGCGTGTAATGAATCACCTGGGTGTAATGAATCAATTGGATGTTAGGAGCCACCCAGGTGCAATGAACCACATGGGTGTAATGAAACACCTGGATGTAATGAATCAACTAGCTGTAATAAATCACCTGGGCATAACAAATCACCTTGGTGTAATGAATCACCTCGATGTAATGAATCACCTGGTGTAATGAATCACCTGCGCATAATGAATCATCTGGGCATAATGAATCACAGAGTGTAATGAATCACCTGTGCGTAATGAATCACCTGGGTATAATGAATCACCTGTGTGTAATGAATCACCTGCATGTAATGATCCACCTGAGTGTAATGAACAAGCTGCGTGTAATGAATCACCTGGGTGTAATGAATCACCTGGGTCTAAGGAGTCAAATGGGTATAATGAATCATCTGCGTGTAATGAATCACCTGGGTCTAATGAGTCAACTGGGTGTAATGAATCACCTGGGTCTAATGAATCAGCTGGGTGTAATGAATCATCTGCGTGTAATGATCCACCTGAGCATAATGAATAAATTGTGTAATGAACCACCTGGGCATAATGAATCAATGGGGTGTAATGAACAAGGTGGTTGTAATGAATCACCTGGATGTAATGAACCATCTGGGTGTAATGAACCACCTGCGTGTAATGAAACAGCTGGGTGTCATGAATCACCTGGTTGTAATGAACCACCTGGGTGTAATGAATCACCAGGGTGTAATGAATCAACTGGGTGTAATGAATCACCTGTGTGTAATGAACCACCTGGGTGTAATGAATCACCTGGGTGTAATGAATCACATGGGTGTAATGAACCACCTGCGTGTAATGAATCACCTGGGTGTAATGAATCAATTGGATGTTAGGAGCCACCTGGGTGTAATGAACCACCTGGGTGTAATGAAACACCTGGATGTAATGAATCAACTAGCTGTAATAAATCACCTGGGCATAACGATTCACCTTGGTGTAATGAATCACCTCGATGTAATGAATCACCTGGGTGTAATGAATCACGTGTGTGTAATGAATAACCTGGGTGTTAGGAATCACCTCGGTGTAATCAGTCACCTGGGTTTAATGAACCACCTGGGTTTAATGAATCATCTGGGTGTAATGAATCACCTGAATGTAATGAATCACCTGGGTAGAATGAATCACCTGGATGTAATGAATCAGCTGCGTGTAATGAACCACCTGGGTGTATTGAACCAACTGGGTGTAATGAATAAACTGGGTGTAATGAATTACCTGGGTGTAATGAAAGACATGGATGTAATGAACCATCTGGGTGTAATGAATCACCTGTATGTAATGAAACACCTGGGTGTAATGAACCACCTGGGTGTAATGAATCAGCTGACTGTAATGAATCACTTGGTTGTAATGAAACACCTAGGTGCGTTGAAGCACCTGGGTTTAATGAATCACCTGGGTGTAATGAATCACCTGTGTGTAATTAATCACCTGGGTGTAATGAATCACCTGGGTGTGATGAACCAGTTCAGTCTAATGAATCAGCTGCGTGTAATGAATCACCTGGGTGTAATGAATCACTTGTGTGTAATGAATCACCTGCGTGTAATGAATCACCTGGGTGGAATGAATCATCTGCGTGTAATGAAACACCTGCGTGTAATGATCCACCTGATTGTAATGAATAAACTGTCTAATGAAACACCTGTGTGTAATGATCCACCTGCCTGTAATGAATCACCTGGGTGTACTGAATCACATGGGTGTAATGAACAACCTGCGTGTAATGAATCACCTGGATGTAATGAATCAATTGGATGTTAGGAGCCAGCCAGGTGTAATGAACCACCTGGGTCTAATGAAACACCTGGATGTAATGAATCAACTAGCTGTAATAAATCACCTGGGCATAACGAATCACCTTGGTGTAATGAATCACCTCGATGTAATGAATCACCTTTGTGTAATGAATCACCTGGGCATAATGAATCATCTGGGCATAATGATTCACAGAGTGTAATGAATCACCTGGGTGTAATGAATCACCTGGGTGTAATGAATCAACTGGGCATAATGAATCGCCTGGGTGTAATGAATCATCTGGGCGTAATGAATCACCTGGGCTTATTGACGCATCTGGGTATTATTCATCACATGGGTGTAATGAATCAACTGAGTGTAATAAATCACCTGGGTATAATAAATCACGTGTGTATAATGAATAACCTGGATGTTAGGAATCACCTCGGTGTAATCAGTCACCTGGGTGTAATGAATCACCTGGGTGTACTTAACCACCTGGGTGTAATGAATCACCTTGGTGTAATGAATCACCTGGTTGTAATGAACCACCTGGGTGTAATGAATCACCTGGGTGTAATGAATCACCTGAATGTAATGAATCACCTGGGTTTAATGAATCAGCTGGGCATATTGCATCACCTTGGTGTAATGATTCACCTGGGTGTATTGAATCACCTGGGCATAATGCATCACCTGGGTGTAATGAATCACCTTTGTGTAATGAATCACCTGGGGTAATGAATCACCCGGGTTTAATTAATCACCTGGGTGCAATGAAACAGCTGGGTGTAAGGAATCACCTGGGTGTAATGATTCACCTGGGTGTATTGAATCACCTGGGCATAATGCATCACTTGGAAGTAATGAACCACCTGGGCATAATGAATCACCTGGGTGTAATGAATCACCTGGGTGTAATGAATCACCTGGATGCAATGAATCACCTGGGTGTATTGAACCAACTGGGTGTAATGAATAAACTGGGTGTAATGAATCACCTGTGCGTAATGAATAAACTGAGTGTAATGATTCACCTGGGTGTAAAGAAAGACAAGGATTTAATGAACCATCTGGGTGTAATGAATCACCTAGATGTAATGAATCACCTGGGTGTAATAAACCACCTAGGTGTAATGAATCACCTGTGCATAATGAATAAACTGAGTGTAATGATTCACCTGGGTGTAATGAAAGACATGGAAGTAATGAACCATCTGGGTGTAATGAATCACCTGGGTGTAATGAACCACATGGGTGTAATGAATCACCTGACTGTAATGAATCACTTGGTTGTAATGAAACACCTGGGTGCAGTGAAGCACCTGGTTGTAATGAATCACCTGGGTGTAATGAATCATCTGGGTATAATGAATCACCTGTGTGTAATTAATCACCTGGGTGTAATGAATCACCTGGGTGTGATGAACCAGTTCAGTCTAATGAATCACCTGGGTGTAATGAATCACTTGTGTGTAATGAATCACCTGCGTGTAATGAATCACCTGGGTGTAATGAATCATCTGCGTGTAATGAAACACCTGCATGTAATGATCCACCTGAGTGTAATGAATAAACAGTGTAATGAACCACCTGCGTGTAATGATCCACCTGAGTGTAATGAATAAACTGCGTAATGAACCACCTGGGTGTAATGAATCACCTGGCTGTAATGAATCACCTGGGTGTAATGATTCACCTGTGTGTAATTAATCACCTGGGTGTAATGAATCACCTGGGTGTGATGACCCAGTTTGGTCTAATGAATCACCTGCGTGTAATGAATCACCGGGGTGTAATGAATCACCTGTGTGTAATGAATCACCTGGGTATAATGAATCACCTGGGTGTAATGAATCTCCTGCATGTAATGATCCACCTGAGTGGAATGAACAAGCTGGGTGTAATGAAACAGCTGGGTGTAATGAATCATCTGGGAATAATGAACCACCTGGGCATAATGAATCAATGGGGTGTAATGAATCACCTAGGTGTAATGTATCACCTGGGTGTAATGAACAAGATGTGTGTAATGAAACAGCTGGGTGTAATGAATCATCTGGGTTTAATAAACCACCTGGGTGTAATGAATCACGTGGATGTAATGAACCATCTGGGTGTAATGAGCCACCTGCGTGTAATGAAACAGCTGGGTGTAATGAATCACCATGGTGTAATAAATCACCTGGGTGTAATGAATCACCTGCTTGTAATGAACCACCTTGGTGTAATGAATCACCAGGGTGTAATGAATCACCTGGGTGTAATGAATCACCTGGGTGTAATGAATCGCCTGGGTGTAATGAATCATCTGGGCGTAATGAATCACCTGGGCTTATTGACGCATCTGGGTATTATTCATCACATGGGTGTAATGAATCAACTGTGTGTAATAAATCACCTGGGTATAATAAATCACGTGTGTATAATGAATAACCTGGATGTTAGGAATCGCCTCGGTGTAATCAGTCACCTGGGTGTAATGAATCACCTGGGTGTACTTAACCACCTGGGTGTAATGAATCACCTTGGTGTAATGAATCACCTGGTTGTAATGAACCACCTGGGTGTAATGAATCACCTGGGTGTAATGAATCACCTGAATGTAATGAATCACCTGGGTTTAATGAATCAGCTGGGCATATTGCATCACCTTGGTGTAATGATTCACCTGGGTGTATTGAATCACCTGGGCATAATGCATCAGTTGGAAGTAATGAAACACCTGGGCATAATGAATCACCTGGGTGTAATGAATCACCTGGGTGTAATGAATCACCTGGATGTAATGAATCACCTGCGCGTAATGAACAACCTGGGTGTATTGAACCAACTGGGTGTAATGAATAAACTGAGTGTAATGATTCACCTGGGTGTAAAGAAAGACAAGGATTTAATGAACCATCTGGGTGTAATGAATCACCTAGGTGTAATGAATCACCTGTGCATAATGAATAAACTGGGTGTAATGATTCACCTGGGTGTAATGAAAGACATGGAAGTAATGAACCATCTGGGTGTAATTAATCACCTGGGTGTAATGAACCACCTGGGTGTAATGAATCACCTGACTGTAATGAATCACTTGGTTGTAATGAAACACCTGGGTGCAGCGAAGCACCTGGGTGTAATGAATCACCTCGGTGTAATGATTCACCTGGGTTAATGAATCAGCTGGGCATATTGAATCACCTGGGTGTAATGAATCACCTGGGTGTAATGAATCACCTGGTTGACTTGGAACTGTATCGCCGTTCCTTCACTGTCGCTGGGCCAAAATCCTGGAACTCCTTTCCTAACAGCATTGTGGGTGTACCTACACCATATGGACTGCAGCTGGTCAAGAAGGTGGCTCACCACCATCTTCTCAAGGGCAATTAGGGATGGGCACTAAATGCCGGCCTAGCCAGCCAGCGACAACCACATCCCAACAATGAATTTTTTAAAAATGAACTACCTAGGTGTAATGAATCACCTGAATGTAATGAATCACCTGTGTGCAATGAATTACCTGAATGTAATGAATCACCTCAGTGTAATGATTCACCTGGGAGTATGGAATCACCTAGGCATAATGCATCAGTAAGGAGTAATGAAAAACCTGGGCATATTGAATCGCCGTGTTGTAATGAATCACCAGGGCATAATGAATCACCTGGGCATAATATATCACCTGGGTGTAATGAACCAACTGGGTGTAATGAATCAACATGGGTGTAATGAGCCACCTGGGTGTAATCAATCACCTGGGTGTAATGAACCACTTGGGTCTAAGGAAGCTCCTGGGTGAAATGAACCACCTGGATGTAATGACCCATCTGGGTGTAATGAACCACCTGCGTGCAATGAATCACCTGGATGTAATGAATCACCTGGATGTAATGACTCAACTGGATGTAATGAACCACCTGGGTGTAATGAATCACCTGGGTGCAATGAATCAACTGGGTGTAATGAACCACCTGCGTGTAATGAATCACCTGGGTGTAATGAATCACCTGGGTCTAATGACCCATCTGGGTGTAATGAACCACCTGCGTGCAATGAATCACCTGGATGTAATGAATCACCTGGATGTAATGACTCACCTGGGTGTAATGAACCACCTGGGTGTAATGAATCACCTGGATGTAATGACTCACCTGGGTGTAATGAACCACCTGGGTGTAATGAATCACCTGGGTGCAATGAATCAACTGGGTGTAATGAACCACCTGCGTGTAATGAATCACCTGGGTGTAATGAATCAGCTGGGTCTAATGAATCAACTGGGTGTAATGAATCACCTGGGCCTAATGAGTCAAATGGGTATAATGAATCACCTGCGTGTAATGAATCACCTGGGTCTAATGAGTCAACTGGGTATAATGAACCATCTGGGTGTAATGAACCACCTGCGTGTAATGAAACAGCTGGGTGTCATGAATCACCTGGATGTAATGAACCACCTGGGTGTAATGAATCACCAGGGTGTAATGAATCAACTGGGTGTAATGAATCACCTGGGTGTAATTAACCACCTGGGTGTAATGAATCACCTGGGTGTAATGAATCACACGGGTGTAATGAACCACCTGTGTGTAATGAATCACCTGGGTGTAATGAATCAATTGGATGTTAGGAGCCACCTGGGTGTAATGAACCACCTGGGTGTAATGAAACACCTGGATGTAATGAATCAACCAGCTATAATAAATCACGTGGGCATAACGATTCACCTTGGTGTAATGAATCACCTCGATGTAATGAATCACCTGGGTGTAATGAATCACGTGTGTGTAATGAATAACCTGGGTGTTAGGAGTCACCTCGGTGTAATCAGTCACCTGGGTCTAATGAATCACCTGGGTATACTGAACCACCTGGGTGTAATGAATCACCTTGGTGTAATGAATCTCCTCGTTGTAATGAACCAACTGGGTTTAATGAATCACCTGGGTGTAATGAATCACCTGAATGTAATGAATCACCTGGGTGTAATGAATCACCTGGATGTAATGAATCACCTGCATGTAATGAACCACCTGGGTGTATTGAACCAACTGGGTGTAATGAATAAACTGGGTGTAATGAATCACCTGTGCGTAATGAATAAACTGGGTGTAATGATTCACCTGGGTGTAATGAAAGACATGGATGTAATGAACCATCTGGGAGTAATGAATCACCTGTATGTAATGAATCACCTGGGTGTAATGAAACACCTGGGAATCACCTAACTGTAATGAATCACTTGGTTGTAATGAAACACCTAGGTGCGTTGAAGCACCTGGGTGTAATGAATCACCTGGGTGTAATGAATCACCTGTGTGTAATTAATCACCTGGGTGTAATGAATCACCTGGGTGTGATGAACCAGTTCGGTCTAATGAATCATCTGCGTGTAATGAATCACCTGGGTGTAATGAATCACTTGTGTGTAATGAATCACCTGCGTGTAATGAATCATCTGGGTGTAATAAATCATCTGCGTGTAATGAAACACCTGCGTGTAATGATCCACCTGATTGTAATGAATAAACTGTCTAATGAAACACCTGTGTGTAATGATCCACCTGCCTGTAATGAATCACCTGGGTGTACTGAATCACACGGGTGTAATGAACAACCTGCGTGTAATGAATCACCTGGGTGTAATGAATCAATTGGATGTTAGGAGCCACCCAGGTGTAATGAACCACATGGGTGTAATGAAACACCTGGATGTAATGAATCAACTAGCTGTAATAAATCAACTGGGCATAACAAATCACCTTGGTGTAATGAATCACCTCGATGTAATGAATCACCTGGTGTAATGAATCAGCTGCGCATAATGAATCATCTGGGCATAATGAATCACAGAGTGTAATGAATCACCTGTGCGTAATGAATCACCTGGGTATAATGAATCACCTGGGTGTAATGAATCACCTGCATGTAATGATCCACCTGAGTGTAATGAACAAGCTGCGTGTAATGAATCACCTGGGTGTAATGAATCACCTGGGTCTAATGAATCAACTGGGTGTAATGAATCACCTGGGTCTAAGGAGTCAAACGGGTATAATGAATCACCTGCGTGTAATGAATCACCTGGGTCAAATGAGTCAACTGGGTATAATGAATCACCTGTGCGTAATGTATCACCTGGGTGTAATGAATCACCTGGGTCTAATGAATCAGCTGGGTGTAATGAATCATCTGCGTGTAATTATCCACCTGAGCATAATGAATAAATTGTGTAATGAACCACCTGGGCATAATGAATCAATGGGGTGTAATGAACAAGGTGGTTGTAATGAATCACCTGGATGTAATGAACCATCTGGGTGTAATGAACCACCTGCGTGTAATGAAACAGCTGGGTGTCATGAATCACCTGGTTGTAATGAACCACCTGGGTGTAATGAATCACCAGGGTGCAATGAATCAACTGGGTGTAATGAATCACCTGTGTGTAATGAACCACCTGGGTGTAATGAATCACCTGGGTGTAATGAATCACATGGGTGTAATGAACCTCCTGCGTGTAATGAATCACCTGGGTGTAATGAATTAACTGGATGTTAGGAGCCACCTGGGTGTAATGAACCACCTGGGTGTAATGAAACACCTGGATGTAATGAATCAACTAGCTGTAATAAATCACCTGGGCATAACGATTTACCTTGGTGTAATGAATCACCTCGATGTAATGAATCACCTGGGTGTAATGAATCACGTGTGTGTAATGAATAACCTGGGTGTTAGGAATCACCTCGGTGTAATCAGTCACCTGGGTCTAATGAATCACCTGGGTGTACTGAACCACCTGGGTGTAATGAATCTCCTTGGTGTAATGAATCTCCTCGTTTTAATGAACCACCTGGGTTTAATGAATCATCTGGGTGTAATGAATCACCTGAATGTAATGAATCACCTGGGTAGAATAAATCACCTGGATGTAATGAATCAGCTGCGTGTAATGAACCACCTGGGTGTATTGAACCAACTGGGTGTAATGAATAAACTGGGTGTAATGAATCACCTGGGTGTAATGAAAGACATGGATGTAATGAACCATCTGGGTGTAATGAATCACCTGTATGTAATGAATCACCTGGGTGTAATGAACCACCTGGGTGTAATGAATCACCTGACTGTAATGAATCACTTGGTTGTAATGAAACACCTAGGTGCGTTGAAGCACCTGGGTGTAATGAATCACCTGGGTGTAATGAATCACCTGGGTGTAATGAATCACCTGTGTGTAATTAATCACCTGGGTGTAATGAATCACCTGGGTGTGATGAACCAGTTCAGTCTAATGAATCATCTGCGTGTAATGAATCACCTGGGTGTAATGAATCACTTGTGTGTAATGAATCACCTGCGTGTATTGAATCACCTGGGTGTAATGAATCATCTGCATGTAATGAAACACCTGCGTGTAATGATCCACCTGATTGTAATGAATAAACTGTCTAATGAAACACCTGTGTGTAATGATCCACCTGCCTGTAATGAATCACCTGGGTGTACTGAATCACATGGGTGTAATGAACAACCTGCGTGTAATGAATCACCTGGATGTAATGAATGAATTGGATGTTAGGAGCCAGCCAGGTGTAATGAACCACCTGGGTGTAATGAATCACCTGGATTTAATGAATCAACTAGCTGTAATAAATCACCTGGGCATAACGAATCACCTTGGTGTAATGAATCACCTCGATGTAATGAATCACCTTTGTGTAATGAATCACCTGGGCATAATGAATCATCTGGGCATAATGATTCACAGAGTGTAATGAATCACCTGGGTGTAATGAATCACCTGGGTGTAATGAATCAACTGGGCATAATGAATCGCCTGGGTGTAATGAATCATCTGGGCGTAATGAATCACCTGGGCTTATTGACGCATCTGGGTATTATTCATCACATGGGTGTAATGAATCAACTGAGTGTAATAAATCACCTGGGTATAATAAATCACGTGTGTATAATGAATAACCTGGATGTTAGGAATCAACTCGGTGTAATCAGTCACCTGGGTGTAATGAATCACCTGGGTGTACTTAACCACCTGGGTGTAATGAATCACCTTGGTGTAATGAATCACCTGGTTGTAATGAACCACCTGGGTGTAATGAATCACCTGGGTGTAATGAATCACCTGAATGTAATGAATCACCTGGGTTTAATGAATCAGCTGGGCATATTGCATCACCTTGGTGTAATGATTCACCTGGGTGTATTGAATCACCTGCGCATAATGCATCAGTTGGAAGTAATGAAACACCTGGGCATAATGAATCACCTGGGTGTAATGAATCACCTGGGTGTAATGAATCACCTGGATGCAATGAATCACCTTGGTGTAATGAATCACCTGGTTGTAATGAACCACCTGGGTGTAATGAATCACCTGGGTGTAATGAATCACCTGGGTGTAATGAATCACCTGGATGCAATGAATCACCTGCGCGTAATGAACAACCTGGGTGTATTGAACCAACTGGGTGTAATGAATAAACTGGGTGTAATGAATCACCTGTGCGTAATGAATAAACTGAGTGTAATGATTCACCTGGGTGTAAAGAAAGACAAGGATTTAATGAACCATCTGGGTGTAATGAATCACCTGGGAGTAATGAACCACCTGGGTGTAATGAATCACCTGACTGTAATGAATCACTTGGTTGTAATGAAACACCTGGGTGCAGTGAAGCACCTGGTTGTAATGAATCACCTGGGTGTAATGAATCACCTGGGTATAATGAATCACCTGTGTGTAATTAATCACCTGGGTGTAATGAATCACCTGGGTGTGATGAACCAGTTCAGTCTAATGAATCACCTGGGTGTAATGAATCACTTGTGTGTAATGAATCACCTGCGTGTAATGAATCACCTGGGTGTAATGAATCATCTGCGTGTAATGAAACACCTGCATGTAATGATCCACCTGAGTGTAATGAATAAACAGTGTAATGAACCACCTGCGTGTAATGATCCACCTGAGTGTAATGAATAAACTGCGTAATGAACCACCTGGGTGTAATGAATCACCTGGCTGTAATGAATCACCTGGGTGTAATGATTCACCTGTGTGTAATTAATCACCTGGGTGTAATGAATCACCTGGGTGTGATGACCCAGTTTGGTCTAATGAATCACCTGCGTGTAATGAATCACCGGGGTGTAATGAATCACCTGTGTGTAATGAATCACCTGGGTATAATGAATCACCTGGGTGTAATGAATTTCCTGCATGTAATGATCCACCTGAGTGGAATGAACAAG
Organism: Somniosus microcephalus; assembly: GCF_052327205.1. Lineage (NCBI taxonomy): Eukaryota > Metazoa > Chordata > Chondrichthyes > Squaliformes > Somniosidae > Somniosus > Somniosus microcephalus. The sequence goes on from NC_140988.1 coordinate 134,503,717, forward strand.
CTGGGTGTAATGAAACAGCTGGGTGTAATGAATCGTCTGGGAATAATGAACCACCTGGGCATAATGAATCAATGGGGTGTAATGAATCACCTGGGTGTAATGTATCACCTGGGTGTAATGAACAAGATGTGTGTAATGAAACAGCTGGGTGTAATGAATCATCTGGGTTTAATGAACCACCTGGGTGTAATGAATCACCTGGATGTAATGAACCATCTGGGTGTAATGAGCCACCTGCGTGTAATGAAACAGCTGGGTGTAATGAATCACCATGGTGTAATAAATCACCTGGGTGTAATGAATCACCTGCTTGTAATGAACCACCTGGGTGTAATGAATCACCAGGGTGTAATGAATCAACTGGGTGTAATGAATCACCTGTGTGAAATTACCCACCTGGGTGTAATAAATCACCTGCGTATAATGAATCACACGGGTATAATGAACCACCTGCGTCTAATGAATCACCTGGGTGTAATGAAGCAATTGGATGTTAGGAACCACCTGGGTGTAATGAACCACCTATGTGTAATGAAATACTTGGATGTAATGAATCAAATAGCTGTAATAAATAACCTGGGTATAATGAATCACCTTGGTGTAATGAATCACCTGAATGTAATGAATCACCTCAGTGTAATGATTCACCTGGGTGTATGGAATCACCTAGGCATAATGCATCAGTAAGGAGTAATGAAAAACCTGGGCATATTGAATCACCGTGTTGTAATGAATCACCAGGGCATAATGAATCACCTGGGCATAATAAATCACCTGGGTGTAATCAATCACCTGGGTGTAATGAACCACTTGGGTGTAAGGAAGCACCTGGGTGTAATGAACCACCTGGATGTAATGACCCATCTGGGTGTAATGAACCACCAGCATACAATGAATCACCTGGGTGTAATGAATCACCTGGATGTAATGACTCACCTGGATGTAATGAACCACCTGGGTGTAATGAATCACCTGGCTGTAATGAATCACCTGGGTGTAATGATTCACCTGTGTGTAATTAATCACCTGGGTGTAATGAATCACCTGGGTGTGATGACCCAGTTTGGTCTAATGAATCACCTGCGTGTAATGAATCACCAGGGTGTAATGAATCACCTGTGTGTAATGAATCACCTGGGTATAATGAATCACCTGGGTGTAATGAATCAGCTGCGTGTAATGATCCACCTGAGTGTAATGAACAAGCTGGGTGTAATTAAACAGCTGGGTATAATGAACCACCTGGGCATAATGAATCAATGGGGTGTAATGAATCACCTGGGTGTAATGTATCACCTGGGTGTAATGAACAAGATGGGTGTAATGAAACAGCTGGGTGTAATGAATCATCTGGGTTTAATGAACCACCTGGGTGTAATGAATCACCTGTATGTAATGAACCATCTGGGTGTAATGAACCACCTGCGTGTAATGAAACAGCTGGGTGTAATGAATCACCGGGGTATAATAAATCACCTGGGTGTAATGAATCACCTGCTTGTAATGAACCACCTGGGTGTAATGAATCACCAGTGTGTAATGAATCAATTGCGTGTAATGAATCACCTGTGTGAAATTACCCACCTGGGTGTAATGAATCACCTGCGTATAATGAATCACACGGGTATAATGAACCACCTGCGTGTAATGAATCACCTGGGTGTAATTAAGCAATTGGATGTTAGGAACCACCTGGGTGTAATGAACCACCTATGTGTAATGAAATACTTGGATGTAATGAATCAACTAGCTGTAATAAATCACCTGGGTATAATGAATCACCTTGGTGTAATGAATCACCTGGATGTAATGAACCACCTGGGTGTGATGAACCAGTTGGGTCTAATGAATCACCTGTGTGTCATGACTCACCTGGGTGTAATGAATCAACTGGGTATAATGAATCACCTGCGTGTAATGAATCAGCTGGGTGTAATGAACCACATGAGTGTAACAAATAAACTGTGTAATGAACCACCTGTGCATTATGAAGCAACGGGGTGTAATGAATCACCTGGGTGTAATGAAACACCTGGGGTAATGAATCTCCTGGGTGTAATGAACCAGCTGGGTTTAACAAAACAGCTGAGTGTAATGAATCATCTGGGTGCAATGAACCACATGGGTGTAATGAATCAACTGGATGTAATGAATCACCTGGGTGTAATGAATCAATTGGATGTTAGGAACCACCTGGATGTAATGAACCACCTATGTGTAATGAAATACTTGGATGTAATGAATCAACTAACTGTAATAAATCACCTGGCTATAATGAATCACGTTGGTGTAATGAATCACCTGGATGTAATGAACCACCTGGGTGTAATGAATCACCTGGGTGTAATGAATCACCTGGGTGTAATGAACCACCTGGGTGTGATGAAACAGTTGTGTCTAATGATTCAGCTGCGTGTCATGAATCACCTGGGTGTAATGAATCAACTGGGTATAATGAATCACCTGCGTGTAATGAATCATCTGGGTGTAATGAACCACATGAGTGTAACAAATAAACAGTGTAATGAACCAGCTGTGCATTATGAAGCAATGGGGTGTGATGAATCACCTGGGTGTAATGAAACACCTGGGGTAATTAATCACATGGGCATATTGAATCACCTGGGCATCATGAACCACCTGGAAATAATGAATCACCTGGGCATAATTAATCACCTGGGTGTACTGAATCACTTGGGCATATTGAATCACTTGTGGCTAATGAATCACCTGGGTAGATTTAATCACCTGGGGGTAATGAATCACCTGGGTATAATGCTTCATCTGGGCATATTGAATCACCTGGGTTTAATGATTCACCAGGGTGTCTTGATTCACCTGGGCATATTGAATCACCTAGGCATAATGCTTCAGTTGGGAGTAATGAAACACCTGGGCGTATTGAATCGCATGGTTGTAATGAATCACCTGGGCATAATGCATCACATGGGCATAATGAATCAACTGGGTGTAATGAATCACCTGGGTGTAATGAACCACCTTGATGTAATGAATCACCTGGGTAAATGAATCACCTGCATTTAATCAACCACCTGGGTGTATTGAATCACCTGGGTAAATGAATCACCTGCATTTAATCAACCACCTGGGTGTATTGAATCACCTGGGTGTAATGAATCACCTGCGTGTAATAAATCACCTGCGTGTAATGAATCACCTGGGTGTAATGAATCACCTGGTTGAAATGAACTACCTGGGTGTAATGAATCACCTCGGTGTAATGAATCACCTGGGTTTAATGAATCAGCTGGGCATATTGAATCACCTGGGTGTAATGAATCACCTGGGTGTAATGAATCACCTGGTTGACTTGGAACTGTATCGCCGTTCCTTCACTGTCGCTGGGCCAAAATCCTGGAACTCCCTTCCTAACAGCATTGTGGGTGTACCTACACCATATGGACTGCAGCTGTTCAAGAAGGCAGCTCACCACCATCTTCTCAAGGGCAATTAGGGATGGGTACTAAATGCAGGCCTAGCCAGCCAGCGACGCCCACATCCCAACAATGAATTTTAAAAAAATGAACTACCTGGGTGTATTGAATCACCTGAATGTAATGAATCACCTGTGTGCAATCAATCACCTGAATGTAATGAATCACCTCAGTGTAATGATTCACCTGGGTGTATGGAATCACCTAGGCATAATGCATCAGTAAGGAGTAATGAAAAACCTGGGCATATTGAATCGCCATGTTGTAATGAATCACCAGGGCATAATGAATCACCTGGGCATAATAAATCACCTGGGTGTTGTGGTGTATGTGCCTTTAAGAGCAATTGTGGTGTATGTGCCTTTAAGAGCCCCAGGTGTGCGTAATGCCAGTAATTGCCACTTGGGCTATATAAGCCTGTGTATTGTGTATATCCTTTAGAACCCCCCCCAGACTTGCTTAGTAAATACCTATGAACCAACTCCTGTCTTCAGTGTCTTTATCTACACACGGACACTACATTGGCGACGAAGTGGAAACGGACTTACCTGCAATTCGGTAGCACCTCAAGGACATCGATTCCTCCAGCGTCCAGAAGACTCAAGGAAGTAATAGAAACTGTGGTTTCACCAGCTGGCCAAGCTGGTGGCAGGTACTGCGCTAATCCTTCCTGGGCGTCAGGCTGGGGCTCCAGTGGCGGGCTCTACAGCTGAGACAGGCAGCGAAATCGGAGGCAAGCAATAACGGACTGGGAGGGTGCACTCGGGAGACGGCCGGCGCTGCAAGCAGGTCAGCGTTTAGACCTCCGTCGGGAACGAGTCTCCAACAGTGAATAAACGGAAACCACAGTAAAACAGCGTTGTTATCGGTAGCAGCGGCGGGAAAGTGCAGGAAGCGCCATATCGTTGCTACAGAAGAAAGAAAAAAAAGCGCGGGAAGCGCCATATCTTTTTTGAAATGCCTAAGTCTGGCAATATTGATGCTTTTGATAACGAAACAGAGCCTAACTTTGGCAATATTGATGTTTTTGATAACAAGATAGAGGATTGGACCACATATGTAGAAAGAGTGGAGGTGTTTTGCACCGCAAATGGAATAGAAGATGAAAAAAAAGCTTCAGTGCTTCTGGATCTAATGGGCGCAGAAACATACAAGCTGTTACGCAACTTAATCACTCCAGCCGAACCGATGGACAAGAATTTTGAGGAGATTGTTGATACCCTACACTGTCAATTCGAGGCAGGACTGGCAGATTCTCTGCAAGACAAATTCATCTGTGATTCCCTAAGTGTAGAAACACAAAAAAAGGTATCTTCTGGAAAAGATTTAACACTGGACAAGGCTTTCAGTGCAATAGGAGCGGCAAAGATACAGCAAAGGCCACAGGACTTCGGCATCCATGAAATGACACGGGGTTTCGAGAGATGTTATTGCTGCGGCAGATCCAACCATGACCAGAGGGATTGCTGGTTCAAAGAAAAAGCATGCAGGCGATGCGGAAAGATGGGACACATTCCACGTGTATGCCGATCTGAAAATAGAAAATCCACTATCGGGAAAAGAATCAATAAGGAAAAGCACAGAAAGGTACAAATGATAACGGACAGTAGCTCCAAAGACCAGAAGAGCGATAGCAACTCCGGGAACAAGAGACTAAGCTTTCTCAAATTACATAATGTAATTGCCAATGAAGATTACCAGACCATTTGGGTTACCCTCATAATAGCAGGGTCCCCAGTTAAAATGGAGCTAGATACAGGATCAGCTCTAACCGTAATAAATCGACGAGATTACGAGAGGCTATTTTCGCATATACCTCTAAAAGACACATCCATTATCTTAAAAACATATACGGGGCAGAAAGTATACCCCAAAGGAAAAATAAAGGTGCCTGTGGTATACAACGGCAAAGAAATACAAAAGTTGTATTTATACATTCTACAAGATGGTGGTCCACCGTTGTTGGGACGTGAATGGATAAGGAAGATACGTTTAGACTGGCACTCCATTCAGGCACTGACGGTGACCAGTAAGGAAAAAAACAATGATGACATCATACCTGAACGATTAAAAGACATCTTGGCCAACGCCAAAGAAGTGTTTCAAGAGAAACTAGGAACCTTGAAAGGCATCACCGCCTCAATAAAAGTGGAAGATGCAGCAATTCCAAAAATTTTTAAGGCAAGACCGGTGCCATACGCAATACGTCCGGCAGTCGAGGCAGAGCTGGAGAATTTGGAAAAGGCAGGTGTATTATCCAAAATAGATTGGAGCGAATGGGCAACACCCATCGTTCCAGTCATGAAAAAAGCATTGAAAAATAACTCTGAGGAACAGAGAAAAATTCGCATCTGTGGGGATTTTAAGGTGACTGTAAACCTGGTCCTTCACACGGTACAGTATCCTCTTCCGAGGATAGAAGATATTTTCGCCTCACTATCCGGAGGAAAACGTTTCACAAAAATTGACTTGGCACAGGCATATCTACAGATGGAGGTTGAGGAGACCTCTAAAAAGTATCTCACAATAAACACACACAAAGGTCTGTACCAGTACAATCGACTGGTTTTTGGAGTAGCATCAGCTCCAGCTATCTGGCAAAGAGCTATGGAGCAAGTCCTGCAAGGGATTCCGGGGACTCAGTGTTACCTAGACGACATCCTTATAACAGGAGAAAACGACAACGAGCACCTTGCCAATTTGGAGCAGGTGCTCACTAGGCTGAAAGAACGGGGCCTACGAGCAAATCGCCCCAAGTGTGAATTTTTCCAAAATCAGATATCATATTGTGGCCACATAATTAATAAGGAAGGGTTGCATAAGTCACCTGAAAAAATTGAAGCAGTTATAAAAGCCCCAGCACCTGAAAATGTTTCACAATTGAGGTCATTCCTGGGATTAATAAATTACTATCATAAATTTTTACCGAACTTATCAACTATTCTACACCCTCTTAATGATCTTCTACACACAGGAGTGATTTGGAAATGGAACGAAGACTGTAAACGTGCCTTCCATAAATGTAAAGACTTAATCACATCCGAGAAAGTTTTGGCTCATTACAACCCATCACTACCAATCAGACTGGCGTGCGATGCATCCCCTTACGGCATAGGAGCGGTATTGTCCCATAGATTCCCTGATGGCTCGGAACGGCCGATAGCTTTTGCGTCACGCTCATTGAACTCAGCTGAGCGTAACTATTCCCAGATAGACAGGGAAGCACTCAGCCTGGTATGGGGAGTGAAGAAATTCAACCATTACCTACACGGACAAAAATTTACCTTGCTGACTGACCATCAACCCCTCATCTCCATATTCAACCCTAAGAAAGGTGTCCCCATTATGACGGCACAAAGACTACAGAGGTGGTCCCTTTTTCTAGGGGCACACCAATACAACATTGAATACAAAGGGTCAAAACAGCATGGGAATGCTGACGGTTTATCGTGCCTGCCGTTGCCAACGATAGAAGAGGCACCTACAGTAGACCCAGTAGAGATATTCCACTCTACCATAGTGGAATGTCTACCGGTGACAAATTCTGCCATTGAAAGGGAGACCAGAAATGACCCTACTCTCTCACGGGTCTACGATTTAACAATGAAGGGATGGCCAGCACATGGCGAACCACTGTTGCCAGCATTCTCACAAAGAAGAGAACAGCTGTCAGTGTGCCGAGGAACCTTGATGTGTGGATCCAGAGTGGTGATTCCACCCAAACTCCAGGATAAAGTTCTAAAGGAGCTTCACGAGGGGCATCTGGGTGGAGTGAAAATGAAGAACCTAACTAGGGCATTTGTATGGTGGCCAGGTATCGATGGAGACATCGAAGACATGACCAAGAGCTGCCTAGGATGCCAGAAGGTCCAAAATGCTCCGCCACAGGCCCCTCTACATCCATGGGAGTGGCCCTCATCTCCCTGGCAAAGGGTGCACATCGACTTTGCTGGTCCATTTATGGACTCAATGTTCTTAATCGCAGTTGATGCACACTCCAAGTGGCCGGAGGTAATAAAGATGTCCTCCACCACCACGGAAAAAACCATCACAGTATTAAGGACCATATTTGCCAGGAATGGGCTGCCGGAACAGATATGTTCTGATAATGGACCGCAATTTGTGTCCGAAGAATTCAGAAAGTTCTTAAAGAACAATGGGGTAAAGCACTACACGTCCGCCCCATACCATCCCGCCACCAATGGATTGGCTGAAAGGTTTGTCCAGACCTTTAAGAAGGCCATAAAGGCCATGAGTAATGAAGACATAAAACTTCAGCACAAGGTGGATAACTTCTTATTTGCATATAGGAATGCAACACATATGGTTACAAACCAAACTCCCGCCATGATGTTCTACAATAGAAACCTAAGATGCCGGCTGGATTTGGTCAAGCCCAACATCCGAAGGGACGTGGAGAACCGGCAGTTTCAGGGCATGAATGAAAGGCCAACTAGGGTCTTCCAGATAGGCCAACCGGTTTTGGCCCGGGACTACCGTACCGAGAAATGGCAGCCTGGAACTATCTGCACACGACTAGGACCACTGATGTATACCGTGGACATCGGAGAAAGCATAATAAGGCGCCATGCTGACCAAATCATCAAGTCATCCGAAAAGGGACAACCTACACCACCACGCTATACATCTAACAATGAAGTAGAGATACCCATATCTACCTCCGATCTACCCGATGATCCCGACACTGGCCTTCAAGCCAAATCAGCCTTGCCAGAAGAACCTACTACACCACCAGAAACTACTACACCCCCGAGGCGTTATCCGGACCGAGTCAGGAAGCCTCCTGAGAGACTAACTTATAATTAATTAATACAGCAATGTATATTATTTTGCATATAACATGTAATTAATAATTACTTAAAATATGATGTACTAGTTAGCTAGAAGGGGAGGAATTGTGGTGTATGTGCCTTTAAGAGCAATTATGGTGTATGTGCCTTTAAGAGCCCCAGGTGTGCGTAATGCCGGTAATTGCCACTTGGGCTATATAAGCCTGTGTATTGTGTATATCCTTTAGAACCCCCCCCCAGACTTGCTTAGTAAATACCTATGAACCAACTCCTGTCTTCAGTGTCTTTATCTACACACGGACACTACAGGTGTAATGAACCAACTGGGTGTAATGAATCAACATGGGTGTAATGAGTCACCTGGGTGTAATCAATCACCTGGGTGTAATGAACCACTTGGGTGTAAGGAAGCACCTGGGTGCAATGAACCACCTGGATGTAATGACCCATCTGGGTGTAATGAATCGCCTGCGTGTAATGAACCACCTGGGTGTATTGAACCAACTGGGTGTAATGAATAAACTGGGTGTAATGAATCACCTGTGCGTAATGAATATACTGGGTGTAATGATTCACCTGGGTGTAATGAAAGACATGGAAGTAATGAACCATCTGGGTGTAATGAATCACCTGGGTTTAATGAACCACCTGGGTGTAATGAATCACCTGACTGTAATGAATCACTTGGTTGTAATGAAACACCTGGGTGCAGTGAAGCATCTGGTTGTAATGAATCACCTGGGTGTAATGAATCACCTGGGTGTAATGAATCACCTGTGTGTAATTAATCACCTGGGTGTAATGAATCACCTGGGTGTGATGAACCAGTTCAGTCTAATGAATCACCTGCGTGTAATGAATCACCTGGGTGTAATGAATCACCTGGGTTTAATGAATCAGCTGGGCATATTGAATCACCTGGGTGTAATGAATCACCTGGTTGACTTGGAACTGTATCGCCGTTCCTTCACTGTCGCTGTGCCAAAATCCTGGAACTCCCTTCCTAACAGCATTGTGGGTGTACCTACACCATATCGACTGCAGCTGTTCAAGAAGGTGGCTCACCACCATCTTCTCAAGGGCAATTAGGGATGGGCACTAAATGCAGGCCTAGCCAGCCAGCGACACCCACATCCCAACAATGAATTTAAAAAAAATGAACTACCTGGGTGTAATGAATCACCTGAATGTAATGTAAGAAGTCACACAACACCAGGTTATAGTCCAACAGCTTTATTTGAAATCACAAGCTTTCGGAGCGCTGCTCCTTCTTCAGGTGAAGTGGAGAAATGCATAAAGACACAGCTTATATAGTCAGAGAATCATGTCAGATGTTTACAGGTAACCTTTCCAACTGCCATTTATCACACCTCGGCAGAGAGATAATCACAGCAGTCAAAGGTGTGAATGGTGTCCAAACAGGTCAGTCAGGGAAACATTACATCAAAGAACAATGAGGTGGGGTCACAAGGGGTCAAATATTGCAGATGCTGGGGTCTGTATGAAAAACAAAAAAACAGACAAAAAACATTTTTTTTGGCTGGAAATCACAGCAGGTCCGGCCGCATCTGTGTAGAGAGAACAAGCCAATGTCGACTCGAGTCTGGATGACCCTGCATCAGGTGGGGTTACATGTAGCGTGACATGAACCCAAGATCTCGGTTGAGGCCGTCCTCATGGGTGCGGAACTTGGCTATCAGTTTCTGCTCGACGATTTTGCGTTGTCGTGTGTCTCGAAGGCCACCTTGGAGAATGCTTACCCGAAGATTGGAGGCTGAATGTCCTTGACTGCTGAAGTGTTCGCTGACTGGGAGGGAACACTCCTGCCTGGTGATTGTTGCGCGGTGTCCGTTCATCCATTGTCGCAGTGTCTGCATTGCCTCGCCGATGTACCATGCTCCGGGGCATCCTTTCCTGCAACGTATGAGGTAGACAACGTTGGCCGAGTCACATGAGTATGTACCATGTACCTGGTGGGTGGTGTCCTCACGTGTGATGATGGTATCTGTGTTGATGATCTGGCATGTCTTGCAGAGGTTGCTGTGGCAGGGTTGTGTGGTGTCGTGGTCGCTGTTCTCCTGAAAGCTGGGTAATTTGCTGCGAACGATGGTCTGTTTGAGGTTAGGCGGCTGTTTGAAAGCGAGTAGTGTAGGCGTGGGGATGGCCTTAGCGAGGCGTTCGTCATCATCGATGACATGTTGAAGGCTGCGAAGAACATGGCGTAGTTTCTCCGCTCCGGGGAAGTACTGGACGACGAAGGGTACTCTGTTGGTTGTGTCCCGTGTTTGTCTTCTGAGGAGGTCTATGCGATTTTTTGCTGTGGCCCGTCGGAACTGTCGATCGACGAGTCGAGCGTCATATCCCGTTCTTACAAGGGCGTCTTTCAGTGTCTGTAGGTGTCCATCGCGTTCCTCCTCGTCTGAGCAGATCCTGTGAATTCGCAGGGCTTGTCCATAGGGGCTGGCTTCTTTAACGTGGTTAGGGTGGAAGCTGGAGAAGTGAAGCATCATGAGGTTGTCCGTGGGCTTGCGGTAGAGTGAAGTGCTGAGGTGTCCGTCTTTGATGGACATTCGTGTGTCCAGGAATGAGACTGACTCTGAGGAGTAGTCCATGGTGAGTTTGATGGTGGGATGGAACTTGTTGATGTTATCGTGTAGTCTTTTCAGTGATTCTTTGCCTGTGTGCAATCAATCACCTGAATGTAATGAATCACCTCAGTGTAATGATTCACCTGGGTGTATGGAATCACCTAGGCATAATGCATCAGTAAGGAGTAATGAAAAACCTGGGCATATTGAATCGCCGTGTTGTAATGAATCACCAGGGCATAATGAATCACATGGGCATAATAAATCACCTGGGTGTAATGAACCAACTGGGTGTAATGAATCAACATGGGTGTAATGAGTCACCTGGGTGTAATCAATCACCTGGGTGTAATGAACCACTTGGGTGTAAGGAAGCACCTGGGTGTAATGAACCACCTGGATGTAATGACCCATCTGGGTGTAATGAACCACCTGCGTGCAATGAATCACCTGGGTGTAATGAATCACCTGGATGTAATGACTCACCTGGATGTAATGAACCACTTGGGTGTAATGAATCACCTGGGTGCAATGAATCAACTGGGTGTAATGAATCAACTGGGTGTAATGAACCACCTGCGTGTAATGAATCACCTGGGTGTAATGAATCACCTGGGTCTAATGAATCAACTGGGTGTAATGAATCACCTGGGTCTAATGAGTCAACTGGGTCTAATGTATCACCTGCGTGTAATGAATCACCCGGGTCTAATGAGTCAACTGGGTATAATGAATCACCTGTGCGTAATGAATCACCTGGTGTAATGAATCACCTGTGTGTAATGAATCTCCTGGGTCTAATGAATCAACGGGTTATAATGAATCACCTGTGTGTAATGAATCACCTGTGTGCAATGAATCACCTGGGTATAATGAATCTCCTGGGTCTAATGAATCAACTGGGTGTAATGAATCATCTGCATGTAATGATCCACCTGAGCGTAATGAATAAATTGTGTAATGAACCACCTGGGTGTAATGAATCACCAGGGTGTAATGAATCAACTGGGTGTAATGAATCACCTGTGTGTAATTAACCACCTGGGTGTAATGAATCACCTGGGTGTAATGAATCACATGGGTGTAATGAATCAATTGGATGTTAGGAGCCACCTGGGTGTAATGAACCACCTGGGTGTAATGAAACACCTGGATGTAATGAATCAACAAGCTGTAATAAATCACCTGGGCATAACGAATCTCCTTGGTGTAATGAATCACCTCGATGTAATGAATCACCTGGGTGTAATGAATCACGTGTGTGTAATGAATAAACTGGGTGTTAGGAATCACCTCGGTGTAATCAGTCACCTGGGTGTAATGAATCACCTGGGTGTACTGAACCACCTGGGTGTAATGAATCACCTTGGTGTAATGAATCTCCTGGTTGTAATGAACCACCTGGGTGTAATTAATCACCTGGGTGTAATGAATCACCTGAATGTAATGAATCACCTGGGTGTAATGAATCACCTGGATGTAATGAATCACCTGCGTGTAATGAACCACCTGGGTGTATTGAACCAACTGGGTGTAATGAATAAACTGGGTGTAATGAATCACCTGTGCGTAATGAATAAACTGGGTGTAATGATTCACCTGGGAGTAATGAAAGACATGGATGTAATGAACCATCTGGGTGTAATGAATCATCAGCATGTAATGAATCACCATGGTGTAATGAATCACCTGGGTGTAATGAATCACCTGTGTGTAATTAATCACCTGGGTGTAATGAATCACCTGGGTGTGATGAACCAGTTCGGTCTAATGAATCATCTGCGTGTAATGAATCACCTGGGTGTAATGAATCACCTGGGTGTAATGAATCATCTGCTTGTAACAAAACACCTGCATGTAATGATCCACCTGAGTGTAATGAATAAACAGTGTAATGAACCACCTGCGTGTAATGATCCACCTGAGTGTACTGAATAAACTGCGTAATGAACCATCTGGGTGTAATGAATCACCTGGGTGTAATGATTCACCTGTGTGTAATTAATCACCTGGGTGTAATGAATCACCTGTGTGTGATGACCAAGTTTGGTCTAATGAATCACCTGCGTGTAATGAATCCCCGGGGTGTAATGAATCACCTGTGTGTAATGAATCACCTGGGTATAATGAATCACCTGGGTGTAATGAATCACCTGCATGTAATGATCCACCTGTGTGTTATGAACAAGCTGCGTGTAATGAATCACCTGGGTGTAATGAATCACCTGGGTCTAATGAATCAACTGGGTGTAATGAATCACCTGGGTCTAATGAGTCAAATGGGTATAATGAATCACCTCTGCGTAATGAATCACCTGGGTGTAATGAATCACCTGGATCTAATGAATCAACTGGGTGTAATGAATCATCTGGGTCTAATGAGTCAACTGGGTATAATGAATCACCTCTGCGTAATGAATCACCTGGGTGTAATGAATCACCTGGATCTAATGAATCAACTGGGTGTAATGAATCATCTGCGTGTAATGATCCACCTGAGCATAATGAATCAATGGGGTGTAATGAACAAGGTGGTTGTAATGAATCACCTGGATATAATGAACCATCTGGGTGTAATGAACCACCTGCGTGTAATGATTCACCAGGGTGTAATGAATCAACTGGGTGTAATGAATCACCTGTGTGTAATTAACCACCTGGGTGTAATGAATCACCTGGGTGTAATGAATCACACGGGTGTAATGAACCACCTGCATGTAATGAATCACCTGGGTGTAATGAATCAATTGGATGTTAGGAGCCACCTGGGTGTAATGAAACACCTGGATGTAATGAATCAACTAGCTGTAATAAATCACCTGGGCATAACGACTCACCTTGGTGTAATGAATCACCTCGATGTAATGAATCACCTGGGTGTAATGAATCACGTGTGTGTAATGAATAACCTGGGTGTTAAGAATCACCTCGGTGTAATCAGTCACCTGGGTCTAATGAATCACCTGGGTGTACTGAACCACCTGGGTGTAATGAATCACCTTGGTGTAATGAATCTCCTCGTTTTAATGAACCACCTGGGTTTAATGAATCACCTGGGTGTAATGAATCACCTGACTGTAAAGAATCACTTGGTTGTAATGAAACACCTCGGTGCGTTGTAGCACCTGGGTGTAATGAATCACCTGGGTGTAATGAATCACCTGGGTGTAATGAATCACCTGTGTGTAATTAATCACCTGGGTGTAATGAATCACCTGGGTGTGATGAACCAGTTCGGTCTAATGAATCATCTGCGTGTAATGAATCACCTGGGTGTAATGAATCACTTGTGTGTAATGAATCACCTGCGTGTAATGAATCACCTGGGTGTAATGAATCATCTGCGTGTAATGAAACACCTGCGTGTAATGATCCACCTGTTTGTAATGAATAAACTGTCTAATGAAACACCTGTGTGTAATGATCCACCTGCCTGTAATGAATCACCTGGGTGTACTGAATCACACTGGTGTAATGAACAACCTGCGTGTAATGAATCACCTGAATGTGATGAATCAATTGGATGTTAGGAACCAGCCAGGTGTAATGAACCACCTGGGTGTAATGAAACACCTGGATGTAATGAATCAACTAGCTGTAATAAATCACCTGGGCATAATGAATCACCTTGGTGTAATGAATCACCTCGATGCAATGAATCACCTTTGTGTAATGAATCACCTGGGCATAATGAATCATCTGGGCATAATGATTCACAGAGTGTAATGAATCACCTGGGTGTAATGAATCACCTGGGTGTAATGAATCAACTGGGCATAATGAATCGCCTGGGTGTAATGAATCATCTGGGCGTAATGAATCACCTGGGCTTATTGGCGCATCTGGGTATTATTCATCACATGGGTGTAATGAATCAACTGAGTGTAATAAATTACCTGGGTATAATAAACACGTGTGTATAATGAATAACCTGGATGTTAGGAATCACCTCGGTGTAATCAGTCACCTGGGAGTAATGAATCACCTGGGTGTGCTTAACCACCTGGGTGTAATGAATCACCTTGGTGTAATGAATCACCTGGTTGTAATGAACCACCTGGGTGTAATGAATCACCTGGGTGTAATGAATCACCTGGGTTTAATGAATCAGCTGGGCATATTGCATCACCTTGGTGTAATGATTCACCTGGGCGTATTGAATCACCTGGGCATAATGCATCAGTTGGAAGTAATGAAACACCTGGGCATAATGAATCACCTGGGTGTAATGAATCACCTGGGTGTAATGAATCACCTGGATGTAATGAATCACCTGCGTGTAATGATCAACCTGGGTGTATTGAACCAACTGGGTGTAATGAATAAACTGGGTATAATGAATCACCTGTGCGTAATGAATAAACTGAGTGTAATGATTCAACTGGGTGTAAAGAAAGACGAGGATTTAATGAACCATCTGGGTGTAATGAATCACCTAGATGTAATGAATCACCTATGTGTTATAAACCACCTAGGTGTAATGAATCACCTGTGCATAATGAATAAACTGGGTGTAATGATTCACCTGGGTGTAATGAAAGACAACGAAGTAATGAACCATCTGGGTGTAATGAATCACCTGGGTGTAATGAACCACCTGGGTGTAATGAATCACCTGACTGTAATGAATCACTTGGTTGTAATGAAACACCTGGGTGCAGCGAAGCACCTGGTTGTAATGAATCACCTGGGTGTAATTAATCACCTGGTTGTAATGAATCACCTGGGTGTGATGAACCAGTTCAGTCTAATGAATCACCTGCATGTAATGAATCACCTGGGTGTAATGAATCACTTGTGTGTAATGAATCACCTGCGTGTAATGAATCACCTGGGTGTAATGAATCATCTGCGTGTAATGAAACACCTGCGTGTAATGATCCACCTGAGTGTAATGAATAAACAGTGTAATGAACCACCTGCGTGTAATGATCCACCTGAGTGTAATGAATAAACTGCGTAATGAACCACCTGGGTGTAATGAATCACCTGGCTGTAATGAATCACCTGGGTGTAATGATTCACCTGTGTGTAATTAATCACCTGGGTGTAATGAATCACCTGGGTGTGATGACCCAGTTTGGTCTAATGAATCACCTGCGTGTAATGAATCACCGGGGTGTAATGAATCACCTGTGTGTAATGAATCACCTGGGTATAATGAATCACCTGCGTGTAATGAATCTCCTGCATGTAATGATCCACCTGAGTGTAATGAACAAGCTGGGTGTAATGAAACAGCTGGGTGTAATGAATCATCTGGGAATAATGAACCACCTGGGCATAATGAATCAATGGGGTGTAATGAATCACCTGGGTGTAATGTATCACCTGGGTGTAATGAACAAGATGTGTGTAATGAAACAGCTGGGTGTAATGAATCATCTGTGTTTAATGAACCACCTGGGTGTAATGAATCACCTGGATGTAATGAACCATCTGGGTGTAATGAGCCACCTGCGTGTAATGAAACAGCTGGGTGTAATGAATCACCATGGTGTAATAAATCACCTGGGTGTAATGAATCACCTGCTTGTAATGAACCACCTGGGTGTAATGAATCACCTGGGTGTAATGAATCAACTGGGTGTAATGAATCACCTGTGTGAAATTACCCACCTGGGTGTAATGAATCACCTGCGTATAATGAATCACACGGGTATAATGAACCACCTGCGTGTAATGAATCACCTGGGTGTAATGAAGCAATTGGATGTTAGGAACCACCTGGGTGTAATGAACCACCTATGTGTAATGAAATACTTGGATGTAATGAATCAAATAGCTGTAATAAATAACCTGGGTATAATGAATCACATTGGTGTAATGAATCACCTGGATGTAATGAACCACCTGGGTGTAATGAACCACCTGGGTGTGATGAACCAGTTGGGTCTAATGAATCACCTGCGTGTCATGACTCACCTGGGTGTAATGAATCAACTGGGTATAATGAATCACCTGAATGTAATGAATCAACTGGGTGTAATGAACCACATGTGTGTAACAAATAACCTGTGTAATGAGCCACCTGTGCATTATGAAGCAACGGGGTGTAATGAATCACCTGGGTGTAATGAAACACCTGGGGGTAATGAATCTCCTAGGTGTAATGAACCAGCTGGGATTAACAAAACAGCTGAGTGTAATGAATCATCTGGGTGCAATGAACCACATGGGTGTAATGAATCACCTGGATGTAATGAATCACCTGGGTGTAATGAATCAATTGGATGTTAGGAACCACCTGGGTGTAATGAACCACCTATGTGTAATGAAATACTTGGATGTAATGAATCAACTAGCTGTAATAAATCACCTGGCTATAATGAATCACGTTGGTGTAATGAATCACCTGGATGTAATGAACCACCTGGGTGTAATGAATCAGCTGAGTGTAATGAATCACCTGGGTGTAATGAACCACCTGGGTGTGATGAAACAGTTGTGTCTAATGAATCACCTGCGTGTCATGAATCACCTGGGTGTAATGAATCAACTGGGTATAATGAATCACCTGCGTGTAATGAATCATCTGGGTGTAATGAACCACATGAGTGTAACAAATAAACAGTGTAATGAACCAGCTGTGCATTATGAAGCAACGGGGTGTAATGAATCACCTGGGTGTAATGAAACACCTGGGGTAATTAATCACCTGGGCATATTGAATCACCTGGGCATCATGAACCACCTGGAAATAATGAATCACCTGGGCATAATTAATCACCTGGGTGTACTGAATCACTTGGGCATATTGAATCACTTGTGGCTAATGAATCACCTGGGTAGATTTAATCACCTGGGGGTAATGAATCAACTGGACATAATGAATCACCTGGGTATAATGATTCATCTGGGCATATTGAATCACCTGGGTTTAATGATTCACCAGGGTGTGTTGATTCACCTGGGCATGTTGAATCACCTAGGCATAATGCTTCAGTTGGGAGTAATGAAACACCTGGGCGTATTGAATCGCATGGTTGTAATGAATCACCTGGGCATAATGTATCACATGGGCATAATGAATCAACTGGGTGTAATGAATCACCTGGGTGTAATGAACCACCTTGATGTAATGAATCACCTGGGTAAATGAATCACCTGCATTTAATCAACCACCTGGGTGTATTGAATCACCTGGGTAAATGTATCACCTGCATTTAATCAACCACCTGGGTTTATTGAAACACATGGGTGTAATGAATCACCTGCTTGTAATGAATCACCTGGGTGTAATGATTCACCTGGGTGTAATGAATCACCTGGTTGAAATGAACTACCTGGGTGTAATGAATCACCTCGGTGTAATTAATCACCTGGGTTTAATGAATCAGCTGGGCATATTGAATCACCTGGGTGTAATGAATCACCTGTGTGTAATGAATCACCTGGTTGACTTGGAACTGTATCGCTGTTCCTTCACTGTCGCTGGGACAAAATCCAGGAACTCCCTTCCTAACAGCATTGTGGGTGTACCTACACCATATGGACTGCACCTGTTCAAGAAGGCGGCTCACCACCATCTTCTCAAGGGCAATTAGGGATGGGCACTAAATGCAGGCCTAGCCAGCCAGCGACGCCCACATCCCAACAATGAATTTAAAAAAAATGAACTACCTGGGTGTAATGAATCACCTGAATGTAATGAATCAGCTGTGTGCAATGAATCACCTGAATGTAATGAATCACCTCAGTGTAATGATTCACCTGGGTGTATGGAATCACCTCGGCATAATGCATCAGTAAGGAGTAATGAAAAACCTGGGCATATTGAATCGCCGTGTTGTAATGAATCACCAGGGCATAATGAATCACCTGGGCATAATAAATCACCTGGGTGTAATGAACCAACTGGGTGTAATGAATCAACATGGGTGTAATGAGTCACCTGGGTGTAATCAATCACCTGGGTGTAATGAACCACTTGGGTGTAAGGAAGCACCTGGGTGTAATGAACCACCTGGATGTAATGACCCATCTGGGTGTAATGAACCACCAGCGTGCAATGAATCACCTGGGTGTAATGAATCACCTGGATGTAATGACTCACCTGGATGTAATGAACCACCTGGGTGTAATGAATCACCTGGGTGCAATGAATCAACTGTGTGTAATGAACCACCTGCGTGTACTGAATCACCTGGGTGTAATGAATCACCTGGGTCTAATGAATCAACTGGGTGTAATGAATCACCTGGGTCTAATGAGTCAACTGGGTATAATGAATCACCTGCGTGTAATGAATCACCTGGGTCTAATGAATCAACTGGGTGTAATGAATCACCTGGGTCTAATGAGTCAACTGGGTATAATGAATCACCTGTGCGTAATGAATCACCTAGGTGTAATGAATCACCTGGGTCTAATGGGTCAACTGGGTATAATGAATCACCTGTGCGTAATGAAACACCTGGGTGTAATGAATCACCTGTGTGTAATGAATCACCTGGGTCTAATGAATCAACGGGTTATAATGAATCACCTGTGTGTAATGAATCACCTGTGTGTAATGAATCACCTGGGTATAATGAATCACCTGGGTCTAATGAATCAACTGGGTGTAATGAATCATCTGCGTGTAATGATCCACCTGAGCGTAATGAATAAATTGTGTAATGAACCACCTGGGCATAATGAATCAATGGGGTGTAATGAGCAAGGTGGGTGTAATGAATCACCTGGATTTAATGAACCATCTGGGTGTAATTAACCACCTGCGTGTAATGAAACAGCTGGGTGTCATGAATCACCTGGTTGTAGTGAACCACCTGGGTGTAATGAATCACCAGGGTGTAATGAATCAACTGGGTGTAATGAACCACCTGTGTGTAATTAACCACCTGGGTGTAATGAATCACCTGGGTGTAATGAATCACAAGGGTGTAATGAACCATCTGCGTGTAATGAATCACCTGGGTGTAATGAATCAATTGGATGTTAGGAGCCACCTGAGTGTAATGTACCACCTGGGTGTAATGACACACCTGGATGTAATGAATCAACTAGCTGTAATAAATCACCTGGGCATAACGAATCACCTTGGTGTAATGAATCACCTTGATGTAATGAATCACCTGGGCGTAATGAATCACGTGTGTGTAATGAATAACCTGGGTGTTAGGAATCACCTCAGTGTAATCAGTCACCTGGGTGTAATGAATCACCTGGGTGTACTGAACCACCTGGGTGTAATGAATCACCTTGGTGTAATGAATCTGTTGGTTGTAATGAATAACCTGGGTGTAATGAATCACGTGGGTGTAATGAATCACCTGAATGTAATGAATCACCTGGGTGTAATGAATCACCTGGATGTAATGAATCACCTGCGTGTAATGAACCACCTGGGTGTATTGAACCAACTGGGTGTAATGAATAAACTGGGTGTAATGAATTACCTGGGTGTAATGAAAGACATGGATGTAATGAACCATCTGGGTGTAATGAATCACCTGTATGTAATAAATCACCTGGGTGTAATGAACCACCTGGGTGTACTGAATCACCTGACTGTAATGAATCACTTGGTTGTAATGAAACACCTAGGTGCAGTGAAGCACCTGGGTGTAATGAATCACCTGGGTTTAATGAATCACCTGAGTGTAATGAATCACCTGTGTGTAATTAATCACCTGGGTGTAATGAATCACCTGGGTGTGATGAACCAGTTCGGTCTAATGAATCATCTGCATGTAATGAATCACCTGGGTGTAATGAATCACTTGTGTGTAATGAATCACCGGCGTGTAATGAATCAACTGGGTGTAATGAATCATCTGCGTGTAATGAAACACCTGCGTGTAATGATCCACCTGATTGTAATGAATCAACTGTGTAATGAAACACCTGTGTGTAATGATCCAAATGCCTGTCGTGAATAACCTGGGTGTACTGAATCACACGGGTGTAATGAACAATCTGCGTGTAATGAATCACCTGGGTGTAATGAATCAATTGGATGTTAGGAGCCACCCAGGTGTAATGAACCACCTGGGTGTAATGAAACACCTGGATGTAATGAATCAACTAGCTGTAATAAATCACCGGGGCATAACGAATCACCTTGGTGTAATGAATCACCTCGATGTAATGAATCACCTGGGTGTAATGAATCGCCTGGGCATAATGAATCATCTGGGCATAATGAATCGCCTGGGTGTAATTAATCATCTGGGTGTACTGAATCACCTGGGCTTATTGACGCATCTGGGTATTATTCATCACATGGGTGTAATGAATCAACTGAGAGTAATAAATCTCCTGGGTATAATAAATCACGTGTGTATAATGAATAACCTGGGTGTTAGGAATCACCTCGGTGTAATCAGTCACCTGGGTGTAATGAATCACCTGGGTGTACTTAACCACCTGGGTGTAATGAATCACCTTGGTGTAATGAAACACCTGGTTGTAATGAACCACCTGGATGTAATGAATAAACTGGGTGTAATGAATCACCTGGATGTAATGAATAAACTGGGTGTAATGAATCACCTTTGCATAATGAATAAACTGGGTGTAATGATTCACCTGGGTGTAAAGAAAGACAAGGATGTAATGAACCATCTGGGTGTAATGAATCACCTAGATGTAATGAATCACCTGGGTGTAATGAACCACCTAGGTGTAATGAATCACCTGTGCATAATGAATAAACTGGGTTTAATGATTCACCTGGGTGTAATGAAAGACATGGAAGAAATGAACCATCTGGGTGTAATGAATCACCTGGGTGTAATGAACCACCTGGGTGTAATGAATCACCTGACTGTAATGAATCACTTGGTTGTAATGAAACACCTGGGTGCAGTGAAGCACCTGGTTGTAATGAATCACCTGGGTGTAATGAATCACCTGGGTGTAATGAATCACCTGTGTGTAATTAATCACCTGGGTGTAATGAATCACCTGGGTGTGATGAACCAGTTCAGTCTAATGAATCACCTGCATGTAATGAATCACCTGGGTGTAATGAATCACTTGTGTGTAATGAATCACCTGCGTGTAATGAATCACCTGGGTGTAATGAATCACCAGGGTGTAATGAATCAACTGGGTGTAATGAATCACCTGTGTGTAATTAACCACCTGGGTGTAATGAATCACCTGGGTGTAATGAATCACATGGGTGTAATGAATCAATTGGACGTTAGGAGCCACTTGGGTGTAATGAACCACCTGGGTGTAATGAAACACCTGGATGTAATGAATCAACAAGCTGTAATAAATCACCTAGGCATAACGAATCTCCTTGGTGTAATGAATCACCTCGATGTAATGAATCACCTGGGTGTAATGAATCACGTGTGTGTAATGAATAAACTGGGTGTTAGGAATCACCTTGGTGTAATCAGTCACCTGGGTGTAATGAATCACCTGGGTGTACTGAACCACCTGGGTGTAATGAATCACCTTGGTGTAATGAACCACCTGGGTGTAATTAATCACCTGGGTGTAATGAATCACCTGAATGTAATGAATCACCTGGGTGTAATGAATCACCTGGATGTAATGAATCACCTGCGTGTAATGAACCACCTGGGTGTATTGAACCAATTGGGTGTAATGAATAAACTGGGTGTAATGAATCACCTGTGCGTAATGAATAAACTGGGTGTAATGATTCACCTGGGTGTAATGAAAGACATGGATGTAATGAACCATCTGGGTGTAATGAATCATCAGCATGTAATGAATCACCTGGGTGTAATGAACCACCTGGGTGTAATGAATCACCTGACGGTAATTAATCACTTGGTTGTAATGAACACCTAGGTGCAGTGAAGCACCTGGGTGTAATGAATCACCTGGGTGTAATGAATCACCTGGGTGTAATGAATCACCTGTGTGTAATTAATCACCTGGGTGTAATGAATCACCTCGGTGTGATGAACCAGTTCGGTCTAATGAATCATCTGCGTGTAATGAATCACCTGGGTGTAATGAATCACCTGGGTGTAATGAATCATCTGCTTGTAACAAAACACCTGCGTGTAATGATCCACCTGAGTGTAATGAATAAACAGTGTAATGAACCACCTGCGTGTAATGATCCACCTGAGTGTAATGAATAAACAGCGTAATGAACCACCTGGGTGTAATGAATCACCTGGCTGTAATGAATCACCTGGGTGTAATGATTCACCTGTGTGTAATTAATCACCTGGGTGTAATGAATCACCTGGGTGTGATGACCCAGTTTGGTCTAATGAATCACCTGCGTGTAATGAATCACCGGGGTGTAATGAATCACCTGTGTGTAATGAATCACCTGGGCATAATGAATCACCTGGGTGTAATGAATCATCTGCGTGTAATGAAACACCTGCGTGTAATGATCCACCTGAGTGTAATGAATAAACAGTGTAATGAACCACCTGCGTGTAATGATACACCTGAGTGTAATGAATAAACTGTGTAATGAACCACCTGGGTGTAATGAATCACCTGGCTGTAATGAATCACCTGGGTGTAATGATTCACCTGTGTGTAATTAATCACCTGGGTGTAATGAATCACCTGGGTGTGATGACCCAGTTTGGTCTAATGAATCACCTGCGTGTAATGAATCACCAGGGTGTAATGAATCACCTGTGTGTAATGAATCACCTGGGAAAATGAATCACCTGGGTGTAATGAATCACCTGCGTGTAATGATCCACCTGAGTGTAACGAACAAGCTGGGTGTAATTAAACAGCTGGGTGTAATGAATCATCTGGGTATAATGAACCACCTGGGCATAATGAATCAATGGGATGTAATGAATCACCTGGGTGTAATGTATCACCTGGGTGTAATGAACAAGATGGGTGTAATGAAACAGCTGGGTGTAATGAATCATCTGGGTTTAATGAACCACCTGGGTGTAATGAATCACCTGTATGTAATGAACCATCTGGGTGTAATGAACCACCTGCGTGTAATGAAACAGCTGGGTGTAATGAATCACCGGGGTATAATAAATCACCTGGGTGTAATGAATCACCTGCTTGTAATGAACCACCTGGGTGTAATGAATCACCAGGGTGTAATGAATCAACTGGGTGTAATGAATCACCTGTGTGAAATTACCCACCTGGGTGTAATGAATCACCTGCGTATAATGAATCACACGAGTATAATGAACCACCTGCGTGTAATGAATCACCTGGGTGTAATTAAGCAATTGGATGTTAGGAACCACCTGGGTGTAATGAACCACCTATGTGTAATGAAATACTTGGATGTAATGAATCAACTAGCTGTAATAAATCACCTGGGTATAATGAATCACCTTGGTGTAATGAATCACCTGGATGTAATGAACCACCTGGGTGTGATGAACCAGTTGGGTCTAAAGAATCACCTGCGTGTCATGACTCACCTGGGTGTAATGAATCAACTGGGTATAATGAATCACCTGCGTGTAATGAATCAGCTGGGTGTAATGAACCACATGAGTGTAACAAATAAACTGTGTAATGAACCACCTGTGCATTATGAAGCAACGGGGTGTAATGAATCACCTGGGTGTAATGAAACACCTGGGGTAATGAATCTCCTGGGTGTAATGAACCAGCTGGGATTAACAAAACAGCTGAGTGTAATGAATCATCTGGGTGCAATGAACCACATGGGTGTAATGAATCACCTGGATGTAATGAATAACCTGGGTGTAATGAATCAATTGGATGTTAGGAACCACCTGGATGTAATGAACCACCTATGTGTAATGAAATACTTGGATGTAATGAATCAACTAACTGTAATAAATCACGTTGGTGTAATGAATCACCTGGATGTAATGAACCACCTGGGTGTAATGAATCACCTGGGTGTAATGAATCACCTGGGTGTAATGAACCACCTGGGTGTGATGAACCACCTGGGTGTGATGAAACAGTTGTGTCTAATGAATCACCTGCGTGTCATGAATCATCTGGGTGTAATGAACCACATGAGTGTAACAAATAAACAGTGTAATGAACCAGCTGTGCATTATGAAGCAATGGGGTGTAATGAATCACCTGGGCGTAATGAAACACCTGGGGTAATTAATCACCTGGGCATATTGAATCACCTGGGCATCATGAACCACCTGGAAATAATGAATCACCTGGGCATAATTAATCACCTGGGTGTACTGAATCACTTGGGCATATTGAATTACTTGTGGCTAATGAATCACCTGGGTAGATTTAATCACCTGGGGGTAATGAATCACCTGGGCATAATGAATCACCTGGGTATAATGATTCATCTGGGCATATTGAATCACCTGGGTTTAATGATTCACCAGGGTGTGTTGATTCACCTGGGCATATTGAATCACCTAGGCATAATGCTTCAGTTGGGAGTAATGAAACACCTGGGCGTATTGAATCGCATGGTTGTAATGAATCACCTGGGCATAATGTATCACATGGGCATAATGAATCAACTGGGTGTAATGAATCACCTGGGTGTAATGAACCACCTTGATTTAATGAATCACCTGGGTAAATGAATCACCTGCATATAATCAACCACCTGGGTGCATTGAATCACCTGGGTAAATGAATCACCTGCATTTAATCAACCACCTGGGTGTATTGAATCACCTGGGTGTAATGAATCACCTGCGTGTAATGAATCACCTGCGTGTAATGAATCACCTGGTTGAAATGAACTACCTGGGTGTAATGAATCACCTCGGTGTAATGAATCACCTGGGTTTAATGAATCAGCTGGGCATATTGAATCACCTGGGTGTAATGAATCACCTGGGTGTAATGAATCACCTGGTTGACTTGGAACTGTATCGCCGTTCCTTCACTGTCGCTGGGCCAAAATCCTGGAACTCCCTTCCTAACAGCATTGTGGGTGTACCTACACCATATGGACTGCAGCTGTTCAAGAAGGCAGCTCACCACCATCTTCTCAAGGGCAATTAGGGATGGGTACCAAATGCAGGCCTAGCCAGCCAGCGACGCCCACATCCCAACAATGAATTTTTTAAAAATGAACTACCTGGGTGTATTGAATCACCTGAATGTAATGAATCACCTGTGTGCAATCAATCACCTGAATGTAATGAATCACCTCAGTGTAATGATTCACCTGGGTGTATGGAATCACCTAGGCATAATGCATCAGTAAGGAGTAATGAAAAACCTGGGCATATTGAATTGCCATGTTGTAATGAATCACCAGGGCATAATTAATCACCTGGGCATAATAAATCACATGGGTGTAATGAACCAACTGGGTGTAATGAATCAACATGGGTGTAATGAGTCACCTGGGTGTAATCAATCACCTGGGTGTAATGAACCACTTGGGTGTAAGGAAGCACCTGGGTGTAATGAACCACCTGGATGTAATGACCCATCTGGGTGTAATGAATCACCTGCGTGTAATGAACCACCTGGGTGTATTGAACCAACTGGGTGTAATGAATAAACTGGGTGTAATGAATCACCTGTGCGTAATGAATATACTGGGTGTAATGATTCACCTGGGTGTAAAGAAAGACAAGGATGTAATGAACCATCTGGGTGTAATGAATCACCTAGATGTAATGAATCACCTGGGTGTAATGAACCACCTAGGTGTAATGAATCACCTGTGCGTAATGAATAAACTGGGTGTAATGATTCACCTGGGTGTAATGAAAGACATGGAAGTAATGAACCATCTGTGTGTAATGAATCACCTGGGTTTAATGAACCACCTGGGTGTAATGAATCACTTGACTGTAATGAATCACTTGGTTGTAATGAAACACCTGGGTGCAGTGAAGCATCTGGTTGTAATGAA
Organism: Somniosus microcephalus; assembly: GCF_052327205.1. Lineage (NCBI taxonomy): Eukaryota > Metazoa > Chordata > Chondrichthyes > Squaliformes > Somniosidae > Somniosus > Somniosus microcephalus. The sequence continues at coordinate 134,530,355 of NC_140988.1, forward strand.
TCACCTGGGTGTAATGAATCACCTGGGTGTAATGAATCACCTGTGTGTAATTAATCACCTGGGTGTAATGAATCACCTGGGTGTGATGAACCAGTTCAGTCTAATGAATCACCTGCGTGTAATGAATCACCTGGGTGTAATGAATCACCTGGGTTTAATGAATCAGCTGGGCATATTGAATCACCTGGGTGTAATGAATCACCTGGTTGACTTGGAACTGTATCGCCGTTCCTTCACTGTCGCTGTGCCAAAATCCTGGAACTCCCTTCCTAACAGCATTGTGGGTGTACCTACACCATATCGACTGCAGCTGTTCAAGAAGGCGGCTCACCACCATCTTCTCAAGGGCAATTAGGGATGGGCACTAAATGCAGGCCTAGCCAGCCAGCGACGCCCACATCCCAACAATGAATTTTTAAAAAATGAACTACCTGGGTGTAATGAATCACCTGAATGTAATGTAAGAAGTCACACAACACCAGGTTATAGTCCAACAGCTTTATTTGAAATCACAAACTTTCAGAGCGCTGCTCCTTCTTCAGGTGAAGTGGAGAAATGCATAAAGACACAACTTATATAGTCAGAGAATCATGTCAGATGTTTACAGGTAACCTTTCCAACTGCCATTTATCACACCTCGGCAGAGAGATAATCACAGCAGTCAAAGGTGTGAATGGTGTCCAAACAGGTCAGTCAGGGAAACATTACATCAAAGAACAATGAGGTGGGGTCACAAGGGGTCAAATATTGCAGATGCTGGGATCTGTATGAAAAACAAAAAAACAGACAAAAAACATTTTTTTTGGCTGGAAATCACAGCAGGTCCGGCCGCATCTGTGTAGAGAGAACAAGCCAATGTCGACTCAAGTCTGGATGACCCTGCATCAGGTGGGGTTACATGTAGCGTGACATGAACCCAAGATCTCGGTTGAGGCCGTCCTCATGGGTGCGGAACATGGCTATCAGTTTCTGCTCGACGATTTTACGTTATCATGTGTCTCGAAGGCCACCTTGGAGAATGCTTACCCGAAGATCGGAGGCTGAATGCCCTTGACTGCTGAAGTGTTCCCCGACTGGGAGGGGACACTCCTGCCTGGTGATTGTTGCGCGGTGTCCGTTCATCCGTTGTCGCAGTGTCTGCATGGTCTCGCCGATGTACCATGCTCCGGGGCATCCTTTCCTGCAACGTTTGAGGTAGACAACGTTGGCCGAGTCACATGAGTATGTACCATGTACCTGGTGGGTGGTGTCCTCACGTGTGATGATGGTATCTGTGTTGATGATCTGGCATGTCTTGCAGAGGTTGCTGTGGCAGGGTTGTGTGGTGTCGTGGTCGCTGTTCTCCTGAAAGCTGGGTAATTTGCTGCGAACGATGGTCTGTTTGAGGTTAGGCGGCTGTTTGAAAGCGAGTAGTGGAGGCGTGGGGATGGCCTTAGCGAGGTGTTCGTCGTCATCGATGACATGTTGAAGGCTGCGAAGAACATGGCGTAGTTTCTCCGCTCCGGGGAAGTACTGGACGACGAAGGGTACTCTGTTGGTTGTGTCCCGTGTTTGTCTTCTGAGGAGGTCTATGCAAATTTTCGCTGTGGCCCGTCGGAACTGTCGATCGACGAGTCGAGCGTCATATCCCGTTCTTACAAGGGCGTCTTTCAGTGTCTGTAGGTGTCCATCGCGTTCCTCCTCGTCTGAGCAGATCCTGTGAATTCGCAGGGCTTGTCCATAGGGGATGGCTTCTTTAACGTGGTTAGGGTGGAAGCTGGAGAAGTGAAGCATCGTGAGGTTGTCCGTGGGCTTGCGGTAGAGTGAAGTGCTGAGCTGTCTGTCTTTGATGGACATTCGTGTGTCCAGGAATGAGACTGATTCTGAGGAGTAGTCCATGGTGAGTTTGATGGTGGGATGGAACTTGTTGATGTTATTGTGTAGTCTTTTCAGTGATTCTTCGCCTGTGTGCAATCAATCACCTGAATGTAATGAATCACCTCAGTGTAATGATTCACCTGGGTGTATGGAATCACCTAGGCATAATGCATCAGTAAGGAGTAATGAAAAACCTGGGCATATTGAATCGCCGTGTTGTAATGAATCGCCAGGGCATAATGAATCACCTGGGCATAATAAATCACCTGGGTGTAATGAACCAACTGGGTGTAATGAATCAACATGGGTGTAATGAGTCACCTGGGTGTAATCAATCACCTGGGTGTAATGAACCATTTGGGTGTAAGGAAGCACCTGGGTGTAATGAACCACCTGGATGTAATGACCCATCTGGGTGTAATGAACCACCTGCGTGCAATGAATCACCTGGGTGTAATGAATCACCTGGATGTAATGACTCACCTGGATGTAATGAAACACCTGGGTGTAATGAATCACCTGGGTGCAATGAATCAACTGGGTGTAATGAATCAACTGGGTGTAATGAACCACCTGCGTGTAATGAATCACCTGGGTGTAATGAATCACCTGGGTGTAATGAATCAACTGGGTGTAATGAATCACCTGTGCGTAATGAATCACCTGGTGTAATGAATCACCTGTGTGTAATGAATCACCTGGGTCTAATGAATCAACGGGTTATAATGAATCACCTGTGTGTAATGAATCACCTGTGTGTAATGAATCACCTGGGTATAATGAATCTCCTGGGTCTAATGAATCAACTGGGTGCAATGAATCATCTGCATGTAATGATCCACCTGAGCGTAATGAATAAATTGTGTAATGAACCACCTGGGTGTAATGAATCACCAGGGTGTAATGAATCAACTGGGTGTAATGAATCACCTGTGTGTAATTAACCACCTGGGTGTAATGAATCACCTGGGTGTAATGAATCACATGGGTGTAATGAATCAATTGGACGTTAGGAGCCACTTGGGTGTAATGAACCACCTGGGTGTAATGAAACACCTGGATGTAATGAATCAACAAGCTGTAATAAATCACCTAGGCATAACGAATCTCCTTGGTGTAATGAATCACCTCGATGTAATGAATCACCTGGGTGTAATGAATCACGTGTGTGTAATGAATAAACTGGGTGTTAGGAATCACCTTGGTGTAATCAGTCACCTGGGTGTAATGAATCACCTGGGTGTACTGAACCACCTGGGTGTAATGAATCACCTTGGTGTAATGAACCACCTGGGTGTAATTAATCACCTGGGTGTAATGAATCACCTGAATGTAATGAATCACCTGGGTGTAATGAATCACCTGGATGTAATGAATCACCTGCGTGTAATGAACCACCTGGGTGTATTGAACCAATTGGGTGTAATGAATAAACTGGGTGTAATGAATCACCTGTGCGTAATGAATAAACTGGGTGTAATGATTCACCTGGGTGTAATGAAAGACATGGATGTAATGAACCATCTGGGTGTAATGAATCATCAGCATGTAATGAATCACCTGGGTGCAATGAACCACCTGGGTGTAATGAATCACCTGACGGTAATTAATCACTTGGTTGTAATGAACACCTAGGTGCAGTGAAGCACCTGGGTGTAATGAATCACCTGGGTGTAATGAATCACCTGGGTGTAATGAATCACCTGTGTGTAATTAATCACCTGGGTGTAATGAATCACCTCGGTGTGATGAACCAGTTCGGTCTAATGAATCATCTGCGTGTAATGAATCACCTGGGTGTAATGAATCACCTGGGTGTAATGAATCATCTGCTTGTAACAAAACACCTGCGTGTAATGATCCACCTGAGTGTAATGAATAAACAGTGTAATGAACCACCTGCGTGTAATGATCCACCTGAGTGTAATGAATAAACAGCGTAATGAACCACCTGGGTGTAATGAATCACCTGGCTGTAATGAATCACCTGGGTGTAATGATTCACCTGTGTGTAATTAATCACCTGGGTGTAATGAATCACCTGGGTGTGATGACCCAGTTTGGTCTAATGAATCACCTGCGTGTAATGAATCACCGGGGTGTAATGAATCACCTGTGTGTAATGAATCACCTGGGCATAATGAATCACCTGGGTGTAATGAATCACCTGCATGTAATGATCCACCTGTGTGTAATGAACAAGCTGCGTGTAATGAATCACCTGGGTGTAATGAATCATCTGGGTCTAATGAATCAACTGGGTGTAATGAATCACCTGGGTCTAATGAGTCAAATGGGTATAATGAATCACCTGCGTGTAATGAATCACCTGGGTCTAATGAGTCAACTGGGTATAATGAATCACCTGTGCGTAATGAATCACCTGGGTGTAATGAATCACCTGGATCTAATGAATCAACTGGGTGTAATGAATCATCTGCGTGTAATGATCCACCTGAGCATAATGAATCAATGGGGTGTAATGAACAAGGTGGTTGTAATGAATCACCTGGATGTAATGAACCATCTGGGTATAATGAACCACCTGCGTGTAATGAAACAGCTGGGTGTCATGAATCATCTGGTTGTAATGAACCACCTGGGTGTAATGAATCACCAGGGTTTATTGAATCAACTGGGTGTAATGAATCACCTGTGTGTAATTAACCACCTGGGTGTAATGAATCACCTGGGTGTAATGAATCACACGGGTGTAATGAACCACCTGCGTGTAATGAATCACCTGGGTGTAATGAATCAATTGGATGTTAGGAGCCACCTGGGTGTAATGAACCACCTGGGTGTAATGAAACACCTGGATGTAATGAATCAACTAGCTGTAATAAATCACCTGGGCATAATGATTCACCTTGGTGTAATGAATCACCTCGATGTAATGAATCACCTGGGTGTAATGAATCACGTGTGTGTAATGAATAACCTGTGTGTTAAGAATCACCTCGGTGTAATCAGTCACCTGGGTCTAATGAATCACCTGGGTGTACTGAACCACCTGGGTGTAATGAATCACCTTGGTGTAATGAATCTCCTCGTTTTAATGAACCACCTGGGTTTAATGAATCACCTGGGTGCAATGAATCACCTGAATGTAATGAATCACCTGGGTAGAATGAATCACCTGGATGTAATGAATCAGCTGCGTGTAATGAACCACCTGGGTTTATTGAACCAACTGGGTGTAATGAATAAACTGGGTGTAATGAATCACCTGGGTGTAATGAAAGACATGGATGTAATGAAACATCTGGGTGTAATGAATCACCTGTATGTAATGAATCACCTGGGTGTAATGAACCACCTGGGTGTAATGAATCACCTGACTGTAATGAATCACTTGGTTGTAATGAAACACCTAGGTGCGTTGAAGCACCTGGGTGTAATGAATCACCTGGGTGTAATGAATCACCTGGGTGTAATGAATCACCTGTGTTTAATTAATCACCTGGGTGTAATGAATCACCTGGGTGTGATGAACCAGTTCGGTCTAATGAATCATCTGCGTGTAATCAATCACCTGTGTATAATGAATCTCTTGTGTGTAATGAATCACCTGTGTGTAATGAATCACCTGGGTGTAATGAATCATCTGCGTGTAATGAAACACCTGCGTGTAATGATCCACCTGATTGTAATGAATAAACTGCCGAATGAAACACCTGTGTGTAATGATCCACCTGCCTGTAATGAATCACCTGGGTGTACTGAATCACACTGGTGTAATGAACAACCTGCGTGTAATGAATCACCTGGATGTAATGAATCAATTGGATGTTAGGAGCCAGCCAGGTGTAATGAACCACCTGGGTGTAATGAAACACCTGGATGTAATGAATCAACTAGCTGTAATAAATCACCTGGGCATAACGAATCACCTGGGTGTAATGAATCACCTGGGTGTAATGAATCACCTGTGTGTAATTAATCACCTGGGTGTAATGAATCACCTGGGTGTGATGAACCAGTTCGGTCTAATGAATCATCTGCGTGTAATGAATCACCTGGGTGTAATGAATCTCTTGTGTGTAATGAATCACCTGCGTGTAATGAATCACCTGTGTGTAATGAATCATCTGCGTGTAATGAAACACCTGCGTGTAATGATCCACCTGATTGTAATGAATAAACTGTCTAATGAAACACCTGTGTGTAATGATCCACCTGCCTGTAGTGAATCACCTGGGTGTACTGAATCACACTGGTGTAATGAACAACCTGCGTGTAATGAATCACCTGGATGTAATGAATCAATTGGATGTTAGGAGCCAGCCAGGTGTAATGAACCACCTGGGTGTAATGAAACACCTGGATGTAATGAATCAACTAGCTGTAATAAATCACCTGGGCATAACGAATCACCTTGGTGTAATGAATCGCCTCGATGTAATGAATCACCTTTGTGTAATGAATCACCTGGGCATAATGAATCATCTGGGCATAATGATTCACAGAGTGTAATGAATCACCTGGGTGTAATGAATCACCTGGGTGTAATGAATCAACTGGGCATAATGAATCGCCTGGGTGTAATGCATCATCTGGGCGTAATGAATCACCTGGGCTTGTTGATGCATCTGGGTATTATTCATCACATGGGTGTAATGAATCAACTGAGTGTAATAAATCACCTGGGTATAATAAATCACGTGTGTATAATGAATAACCTGGATGTTAGGAATCACCTCGGTGTAATCAGTCACCTGGGAGTAATGAATCACCCGGGTGTACTTAACCACCTGGGTGTAATGAATCACCTTGGTGTAATGAATCACCTGGTTGTAATGAACCACCTGGGTGTAATGAATCACCTGGGTGTAATGAATCACCTGGGTTTAATGAATCAGCTGGGCATATTGCATCACCTTGGTGTAATGATTCACCTGGGCGTATTGAATCACCTGGGCATAATGCATCAGTTGGAAGTAATGAAACACCTGGGCATAATGAATCACCTGGGTGTAATGAATCACCTGGGTGTAATGAATCACCTGGATGTAATGAATCACCTGCGTGTAATGAACAACCTGGGTGTATTGAACCAACTGGGTGTAATGAATAAACTGGGTGTAATGAATCACCTGTGCGTAATGAATAAACTGAGTGTAATGATTCACCTGGGTGTAAAGAAAGACAAGGATTTAATGAACCATCTGGGTGTAATGAATCACCTAGATGTAATGAATCACCTGGGTGTAATAAACCACCTAGGTGTAATGAATCACCTGTGCATAATGAATAAACTGGGTGTAATGATTCACCTGGGTGTAATGAAAGACAACGAAGTAATGAACCATCTGGGTGTAATGAATCACCTGGGTGTAATGAACCACCTGGGTGTAATGAATCATCTGCGTGTAATGAAACACCTGCATGTAATGCTCCACCTGATTGTAATGAATAAACTGTGTAATGAAACACCTGTGTGTAATGATCCACCTGCCTGTAATGAATCACCTGGGTGTACTGAATCAGACGGGTGTAATGAACAACCTGCGTGTAATGAAACACCTGGATGTAATGAATCAACTAGCTGTAATAAATCACCTGGGCATAACGAATCACCTTGGTGTAATGAATCACCTCGATGTAATGAATCACCTGGGTGTAATGAATCACCTGGGCGTATTGACGCATCTGGGTATTATTCATCACATGGGTGTAATGAATCAACTGAGTGTAATTAATCACCTGGGTATAATAAATCATGTGTGTATAATGAATAACCTGGGTGTTAGGAATCACCTCGGTGTAATCAGTCACCTGGGTGTAATGAATCACCTCGGTGTACTTAACCACCTGGGAGGAATGAATCACCTTGGTGTAATGAAGCACCTGGTTGTAATGAACCACCTGGGTGTAATGAATCACCTGGGTGTAATGAATCACCTGAATGTAATGAATCACCTGGGTGTAATGAATCAGCTGGGCATATTGCATCACCTTGGTGTAATGATTCACCTGGGTGTATTGAATCACCTGGGCATAATGCATCAGTTGAAAGTAATGAAACACCTGGGCATAATGAATCACCTGGGTGTAATGAATCACCTGGGTGTAATGAATCACCTGGATGTAATGAATCACCTGCGTGTAATGAACCACCTGGGTGTATTGAACCAACTGGGTGTAATGAATAAACTGGGTGTAATGAATCACCTGCGCGTAATGAATAAACTGGGTGTAATGATTCACCTGGGTGTAAAGAAAGACAAGGATGTAATGAACCATCTGGGTGTAATGAATCACCTAGATGTAATGAATCACCTGGGGGTAATGAACCACCTGGGTGTAATGAATCACCTGAATGTATTGAATCACCTGGGTGTAATGAATCAGCTGGGCATATTGCATCACCTTGGTGTAATGATTCACCTGGGTGTATTGAATCACCTGGGCATAATGCATCAGTTGGAAGTAATGAAACACCTGGGCATAATGAATCACCTGGGTGTAATGAATCACCTGGGTGTAATGAATCACCTGGATGTAATGAATCACCTGCATGTAATGAACCACCTTGGTGTATTGAACCAACTGGGTGTAATGAATAAACTGGGTGTAATGAATCACCTGTGCGTAATTAATAAACTGGGTGTAATGATTCACCTGGGTGTAAAGAAAGACAAGGATGTAATGAACCATCTGGGTGTAATGAAACACCTAGATGTAATGAATCACCTGGGGGTAATGAACCACCTGGGTGTAATGAATCACCTGACTGTAATGAATCACTTGGTTGTAATGAAACACCTGGGTGCAGTGAAGCACCTGGGTGCAATGAATCACCTGGGTGTAATGAATCACCTGGGTGTAATTAACCACCTGGGTGTAATGAATCACCTGGGTGTAATGAATCACACGGGTGTAATGAACCACCTGCGTGTAATGAATCACCTGGGTGTAATGAATCAATTGGATGTTAGGAGCCACCTGGGTGTAATGAACCACCTGGGTGTAATGAAACACCTGGATGTAATGAATCAACTAGCTGTAATAATCACCTGGGCATAACGAATCTCCTTGGTGTAATGAATCACCTCGATGTAATGAATCACCTGGGTGTAATGAATCACGTGTGTGTAATGAATAAACTGGGTGTTAGGAATCACCTCGGTGTAATCAGTCACCTGGGTGTAATGAATCACCTGTGTGTACTGAACCACCTGGGTGTAATGAATCACCTTGGTGTAATGAATGTCCAGGTTGTAATGAACCACCTGGGTGTAATGAATCACCTGGGTGTAATGAATCACCTGAATGTAATGAATCACCTGGGTGTAATGAATCACCTGGATGTAATGAATTACCTGCGTGTAATGAACCACCTGGGTGTATTGAACCAACTGGGTGTAATGAATAAACTGGGTGAAATGAATCACCTGTGCGTAATGAATAAACTGGGTGTAATGATTCACCTGGGTGTAATGAAAGACATGGATGTAATGAACCATCTGGGTGTAATGAATCACCTGTATGTAATGAATCACCTGGGTGTAATGAACCACCTGGGTGTAATGAATCACCTGACTGTAATGAATTACTTGGTTGTAATGAACACCTAGGTGCAGTGAAGCACCTGGGTGTAATGAATCACCTGGGTGTAATGAATCACCTGGGTGTAATGAATCACCTGTGTGTAATTAATCACCTGGGTGTAATGAATCACCTGGGTGTGATGAACCAACTAGCTGTAATAAATCACCTGGGCATAACGAATCACCTTGGTGTAATGAATCACCTGGGCATAATGTATCTTCTGGGCATAATGAATCACAGAGTGTAATGAATCAACTATACATATTAACTTACCTGGGTGTAATGAATCAACTGGGCATAATGAATCGCCTGGGTGTAATGAATCATCTGGGTGTAATGAATCACCTGGGCATATTGACGCATGTGGGTTTTATTCATCACATGGGTGTAATGAATCAACTGAGTGTAATAAATCACCTGGGTATAATAAGTCACGTGTGTATAATGAATAACCTGGGTGTTAGGAATCACCTCGGTGTAATCAGTCACCTGGGTATAATGAATCACCTCGGTGTACTTAACCACCTGGGTGTAATGAATCACCTTGGTGTAATGAATCACCTGGTTGTAAGGAACCACCTGGGTGTAATGAATCACCTGGGTGTAATGAATCACCTGAATGTAATGAATCACCTGGGTGTAATGAATCAGCTGGGCATATTGCATCACCTTGGTGCAATGATTCACCTGGGTGTATTGAATCACCTGGGCATAATGCATCAGTTGGAAGTCATGAAACACCTGGGCATAATGAATCACCTGGGTGTAATGAATCACCTGGGTGTAATGAATCACCTACGTGTAATGAACCACCTGGGTGTATTGAACCAACTGGGTGTAATGAATAAACTGGGTGTAATGAATCACCTGTGCATAATGAATAAACTGGGTGTAATGATTCACCTGGGTGTAAAGAAAGACAAGGATGTAATGAAACATCTGGGTGTAATGAATCACCTAGATGTAATGAATCACCTGGGTGTAATGAACCACCTGGGTGTAATGAATAACCTGACTGTAATGAATCAGTTGGTTGTAATGAAACACCTGGGTGCAGTGAAGCACCTGGGTGTAATGAATCACCTGGGTGTAATGAATCACCTGGGTGTAATGAATCACCTGTGTGTAATTAATCACCTGGGTGTAATGAATCACCTGGGTGTGATGAACCAGTTCAGTCTAATGAATCACCTGCATGTAATGAAACACCTGGGTGTAATGAATCACTTGGGTGTAATGAATCACCTGCGTGTAATGAATCACCTGGGTGTAATGATTCATCCGCGTGTAATGAAAAACCTGTGTAATGATCCACCTGAGTGTAATGAATAAACTGTGTAATGAACCACCTGCGTGTAATGATCCACCTGATTTTAATGAATAAACTGCATAATGAACCACCTGGGTGTAATGAATCACCTGGGTGTAATGAATCACCTGGGTGTAATGACTCACCTGTCTGTAATTAATCACCTGAGTGTAATGAATCACCTGGGTCTGATGAACCAGTTCGGTCTAATGAATCACCTGCATGTAATAAATCACCTGGGTGTAATGAGTCACCTGTGTGTAATGAATCACCTGGGTATAATGAATCACCTGAGTGTAATGAACAAGCTGGGTGTAATGAAACAGCTGGGTGTAATGAATCATCTTGGTATAATGAACCACCTGGGCATAATGAATCAATGGGGTGTAATGAATCACCTGGGTGTAATGTATCACCTAGGTGTAATGAACAAGATGGATGTAATGAAACAGCTGGGTGTAATGAATCATCTGGGTTTAATGAACCACCTGGGTGTAATGAATCACCTGTATGTAATGAACCATCTGGGTGTAATGAACCACCTGCGTGTAATGAAACAGCTGGGTGTAATGAATCACCGGGGTGTAATGAATCAACTGGGTGTAATGAATCACCTGTGTGAAATTACCCACCTGGGTGTAATGAATCACCTGCATGTAATGAATCACACTGGTGTAATGAACCACCTGCGTGTAATGAGTCACCTGGGTGTAATGAAGCAATTGGATGTTAGGAACCACCTATGTGTAATGAAATACTTGGATGTATTGAATCAACTAGCTGTAATAAATCACCTGCGTATAATGAATCACCTTGGTGTAATGAATCACCTGGATGTAATGAACCACCTGGGTGTAATGAATCACCTGGGTGTACTGAATCACCTGGGTGTAATGAACCACCTGGGTGTGATGAACCAGTTGGGTCTAATGAATCACCTGCATGTCATGAATCACCTGGGTGTAATGAATCAACTGGGTATAATGAATCACCTGCATGTAATGAATCATCTGGGTGTAATGAACCACATGAGTGTAACAAATAAACTGTGTAATGAACCACCTGTGCATTATGAAGCAACGGGGTGTAATGAATCACCTGGGTGTAATGAAACACCTGGGGATAATGAATCTCCTGGGTATAATGAACCAGCTGGGATTAACAAAACAGCTGAGTGTAATGAATCATCTGGGTGCAATGAACCACATGGGTGTAATGAATCACCTGGATATAATGAATCACCTGGGTTTAATGAACCAGCTGGGATTAACAAAACAGCTGAGTGTAATAAATCATCTGGGTGCAATGAACCACATGGGTGTAATGAATCACCTGGATATAATGAATCACCTGGGTTTAATGAACCACCTGTGTGTAATGAATAATCTGGGTGTAATGAACCAACTGTGTGTAATGAATCACCTTTGTGTATTGAATCACCTGGGGTAATGAATCACCTGGGTTTAATTAATCGCCTGGGTGTACTGAATCACCTAGGCATATTGAATCATCTAGGCATAATGCATCAGTTGGGAGTAATTAATCATTTGGGCATAATGAATCACCTGGGCATAATGAATCACCTTGGTGTAATGAATCACCTCGGGATATTGAATCATCTGGGCATAATGAATCAGAATGTAATGAATCAACTATACATATTGACTTCCCTGGGTGTAATGAATCAACTGGGCATAATGAATTGCCTGGGTGTAATGAAACACCTGGGTGTATTAATTCACCTGGGTGTATTGAACCACCTGGTGGTAATGCATCAATTGGGTGTAATGAATTACCTGAGTGTAATAAATCACCTGGGTGTAATAAATCACCTGTGTGTAATGAATAACCTGGGTGTTAGGAATCACCTCTGTGTAATCAATCACCTGGGTGTAAAGAATCACCTGGGTGTACTGAACCACCTGGGTGTAATGAATCACCTATGTGTGATGAACCAGGTGGGTCTAATGAATCACCTGCATGTCATGAATCACCTGGGTGTAATGAATCACCTGGGTGTAATGAATCAACTGTGTGTGATGAACCAGGTGGGTCTAATGAATCACCTGCATGTCATGAATCACCTGGGTGTAATGAATCAACGGGGTATTATGAATCACCTGCGTGTAATGAACCACCTGGGTGAAATGAACCACATGAGTGTAACAAATAAACTGTGTAATGAACCACCTGTGCATTATGAAGCAACGGGGTGTAATGAATTACCTGGGTGTAATGAATCACCTGGGCATAATGAATCTCCTGGGTGTAATGAACCAGCTGGGATTAACAGCTGGGTGTAATGAATCATCTGGGTGTAATAAACCACCTGGGTGTAATGAATCACCTGGATGTAATGAATCACCTGTGTTTAATGAACCACCTGGGTGTAATGAATCACCTTTGTGTAATGAATCACCTGGGGTAATGAATCACCCGGGTTTAATTAATCACCTGGGTGTAATGAAACAGCTGGGTGTAATGAAACAGCTGGGTGTAAGGAATCACCTGGGTGTAATGATTCACCTGGGTGTATTGAATCACCTGGGCATAATGCATCACTTGGAAGTAATGAAACACCTGGGCATAATGAATCACCTGGGTGTAATGAATCACCTGGATGTAATGAATCACCTGGGTGTATTGAACCAACTGGGTGTAATGAATAAACTGGGTGTAATGAATCACCTGTGCGTAATTAATAAACTGGGTGTAATGATTCACCTGGGCGTAAAGAAAGACAAGGATGTAATGAACCATCTGGGTGTAATGAATCACCTAGATGTAATGAATCACCTGGGTGTAATGAACCACCTGGGTGTAATGAATCACCTGACTGTAATGAATCACTTGGTTGTAATGAAACACCTGGGTGCAGTGAAGCACCTGGGTGTAATGAATCACCTGGGTGTAATGAATCACCTGGGTGTAATGAATCACACGGGTGTAATGAACCACCTGCGTGTAATGAATCACCTGGGTGTAATGAATCAATTGGATGTTAGGAGCCACCTGGGTGTAATGAACCACCTGGGTGTAATGAAACACCTGGATGTAATGAATCAACTAGCTGCAATAAATCACCTGGGCATAACGAATCTCCTTGGTGTAATGAATCACCTCGATGTAATGAATCACCTGGGTGTAATGAATCACGTGTGTGTAATGAATAAACTGGGTGTTAGGAATCACCTCGGTGTAATCAGTCACCTGGGTGTAATGAATCACCTGGGTGTACTGAACCACCTGGGTGTAATGAATCACCTTGGTGTAATTAATGTCCTGGTTGTAATGAACCACCTGGGTGTAATGAATAAACTGTGTAATGATCCACCTGAGTGTAATGAATAAACTGCATAATGAACCACCTGGGTGTAATGAATCACCTGGGTGTAATGAATCACCTGGGTGTAATGATTCACCTGTCTGTAATTAATCACCTGGGTGTAATGAATCACCTGGGTCTGGTGAACCAGTTCGGTCTAATGAATCACCTGCATGTAATAAATCACCTGGGTGTAATGAGTCACCTGGGTGTAATGAATCACCTGGGTATAATGAACCACCTGAGTGTAATGAACAAGCTGGGTGTAATGAAACAGCTGGGTGTAATGAATCATCTTGGTATAATGAACCACCTGGGCATAATGAATCAATGGGGTGTAATGAATCACCTGGGTGTAATGTATCACCTGGGTGTAATGAACAAGATGGATGTAATGAAACAGCTGGGTGTAATGAATCATCTGGGTTTAATGAACCACCTGGGTGTAATGAATCACCTGTATGTAATGAACCATCTGGGTGTAATGAACCACCTGCATGTAATGAAACAGCTGGGTGTAATGAATCACCGGGGTGTAATGAATCAACTGGGTGTAATGAATCACCTGTGTGAAATTACCCACCTGGGTGTAATGAATCACCTGCGTGTAATGAATCACACTGGTGTAATGAACCACCTGCGTGTAATGAGTCACCTGGGTGTAATGAAGCAATTGGATGTTAGGAACCACCTGGGTGTAATGAACCACCTATGTGTAATGAAATACTTGGATGTATTGAATCAACTAGCTGTAATAAATCACCTGCGTATAATGAATCACCTTGGAGTAATGAATCACCTGGATGTAATGAACCACCTGGGTGTAATGAATCACCTGGGTGTACTGAATCACCTGGGTGTAATGAACCACCTGGGTGTGATGAACCAGTTGGGTCTAATGAATCACCTGCATGTCATGAATCACCTGGGTGTAATGAATCAACTGGGTATAATGAATCACCTGCATGTAATGAATCATCTGGATGTAATGAACCACATGAGTGTAACAAATAAACTGTGTAATGAACCACCTGTGCATTATGAAGCAACGGGGTGTAATGAATCACCTGGGTGTAATGAAACACCTGGGGATAATGAATCTCCTGGGTATAATGAACCAGCTGGGATTAACAAAACAGCTGAGTGTAATGAATCATCTGGGTGCAATGAACCACATGGGTGTAATGAATCACCTGAATATAATGAATCACCTGGGTTTAATGAACTACCTGTGTGTAATGAATAATCTGGGTGTAATGAACCAACTGTGTGTAATGAATCACCTTTGTGTATTGAATCACCTGGGGTAATGAATCACCTGGGTTTAATTAATCGCCTGGGTGCACTGAATCACCTAGGCATATTGAATCATCTAGGCATAATGCATCAGTTGGGAATAATTAATCATTTGGGCATAATGAATCACCTGGGCATAATGAATCACCTTGGTGTAATGAATCACCTCGGCATATTGAATCATCTGGGCATAATGAATCAGAATGTAATGAATCAACTATACATATTGACTTCCCTGGGTGTAATGAATCAACTGGGCATAATGAATTGCCTGGGTGTAATGAAACACCTGGGTGTATTAATTCACCTGGGTGTATTGAACCACCTGGTGGTAATGCATCAATTGGGTGTAATGAATTACCTGAGTGTAATAAATCACCTGGGTGTAATAAATCACCTGTGTGTAATGAATAACCTGGGTGTTAGGAATCACCTCTGTGTAATCAATCACCTAAGTGTAAAGAATCACCTGGGTGTACTGAACCACCTGGGTGTAATGAATCACCTGTGTGTGATGAACCAGGTGGGTCTAATGAATCACCTGCATGTCATGAATCACCTGGGTGTAATGAATCACCTGGGTGTAATGAATCACCTGTGTGTGATGAACCAAGTGGGTCTAATGAATCACCTGCATGTCATGAATCACCTGGGTGTAATGAATCAACGGGGTATTATGAATCACCTGCGTGTAATGAACCACCTGGGTGAAATGAACCACATGAGTGTAACAAATAAACTGTGTAATGAACCACCTGTGCATTATGAAGCAACGGGGTGTAATGAATTACCTGGGTGTAATGAATCACCTGGGCATAATGAATCTCCTGGGTGTAATGAACCAGCTGGGATTAACAGCTGGGTGTAATGAATCATCTGGGTGTAATAAACCACCTGGGTGTAATGAATCACCTGGATGTAATGAATCACCTGGGTTTAATGAACCACCTGTGTGTAATGAATCACCTTTGTGTAAAGAACCACCTGGGGTAATGAATCACCCGGGTTTAATTAATCACCTGGGTGTAATGAAACAGCTGGGTGTAAGGAATCACCTGGGTGTAATGATTCACCTGGGTGTATTGAATCACTTGGGCATGTTGAATCACCTGGGTGTAATGAATCAATTGGATGTTAGGAACCACCTGGGTGTAATGAACCACCTATGTGTAATGAAACACTTGGATGTAATGAATCAACTAGCTGTAATAAATCACCTGGCTATAATGAATCACGTTGGTGTAATGAATCACCTGGATGTAATGAACCACCTGGGTGTAATGAACCACCTGGGTGTAATGACGCACCTGGGTGTAATGAACCACCTGGGTGTGATGAAACAGTTGGGTCTAATGAATCACCTGCGTGTCATGAATCACCTGGGTGTAATGAATCAACTGGGTATAATGAATCACCTGTGTGTAATGAATCATCTGGGTGTAATGAACCACATGAGTGTAACAAATAAACAGTGTAATGAACCAGCTGTGCATTATGAAGCAACGGGGTGTAATGAATCACCTGGGTGTAATGAAACACCTGGGGGTAATGAATCTCCTGGGTGTAATGAACCAGATGGGATTAACAAAACAGCTGGGTGTAATGAATCAGCTGGAGGCAATGTATCAGTTGGATCTAATGAACCACCTGGGTGTAATGGATCATCTGGGATTAATGAACCACCTGGGTATAATGAATCACCTGGGTGGAATAAATCCCCTGCATGTAATGAATCACCTGTGTGTAATGAATAAATGGCATAATGAACCACAGGGGCACAATGAATCACCTGGTTGTAATGATCCAACTGGGTGTAATCAATCATCTGGGTGTAATGAACCAGCTGGGTGTAATGAACGAGTTGGGAGTAATCAACCACCTGGGTGTAAGGAATCACCTGGATATAATGAACCACCTGGGTGTAATGTATGGCCTGGGTGTAATTAATCACCTGTGTGTAATGAATCACATGCATTTAATCAACCACCTGGGTGTAATGAATCACCTGGGTGTAATGGATCACCTGCGTGTAATGAACCACCTAGGTGTAATGAACCAACTAGGTGTAATGAATCACCTGGGTGTAATGAACCACCAGAGTGTAATGAATAAAATGTGTGCAATGAAAAACCTGGGTGTAATAATTCACCTGTATGTACTGAATCACCTGGGTGTAATGAACCACATGGATGTAATGAACCACCGGGGTGTAATGAAACACCAGCATGTAATGAATCACCAGTGCATAATTAATCACCTGGGGTAATGAATCATCTGGTTGTCATTAACCACCTGGGTGCAATGTCTCATCTGGGCATATTGAATCACCTGGGGGTAATGAATCACCTGGGTGTAATGAATCACATGGGTGTAATGAATAACCTGGGTGTTATGATTCACCTGGATGTAATGAATCACCTGGGTGAAATGAACCACCTGGGTGTAAGTAATAAAATGTGTGTAATGAATCACCTGGGTGTAATCAATCAACTGGGTGTAATGAACCAGCTGGGTGTAACGAACCAGTTGGGAGTAATGAACCACCTGGGTGTAAGGAATCACCTGGGTATAATGAACCACCTGGGCATCATGAACCGCCTGCATGTAATGAACCACCTGGGTGTAATGAACCACCTGGGTGTAATGAATAAAATGTGTGTAATGAATCACCTGGGTGTAATCAATCACCAGGGTGTAATGAACCACATGGATGTAATGAACCACCTGGATGTAATGAAACTCCTGCGTGTAATGAATCACCTGGGTGTAATTAGTCAACTGGAGTTAATTAATCACCTGGGTGTAATGAAGCGCCTGTGTGTAATGAATCACCTCGGTGTAATGAATTACCTGGTTGTAATCAAACACCTGGGTGTAATGAATGACCTGGGTGTAATGAATCACCTGGCTGTAATGAACCACCTGGGTGTAATGAATCACCTGGGTGTAATGAATCACCTGCGTGTAATGAATCATCTGCTTGTAATGAACCACATGAGTGTAACAAATAAACTGTGTAATGAACCACCTGTGCATTATGAAGCAACGGGTTGTAATGAATCACCTGGGTGTAATGAAATACCTGGGCATAATGAATCTCCTGGGTGTAATGAACCAGCTGTGATTAACAAAACAGTTGGGTGTAATGAATCATCTGGGTGCAATGAACCACATGGGTGTACTGAATCACCTGGATGTAATGAATCACCTGGGTTTAATGAACCACCTGGGTGTAAGGAATAATCTGGGTGTAATGAACCACCTGTGTGTAATGAATTACCTTTGTGTAATAAATCACCAGGGGTAATGAATCACCTGGGTTTAATAAATCACCTGGGTGTACTGAATCACCTGGCAGATTTAATCACCAGGGTGTAATGAATCACCTGGGTGTAATGAATCACCTGGGTTCAATGATTCAGCAGGGTGTATTGAATCACTTGGGCATATTGAATCATCTAGGCATAATGCATCAGTTGGGAGTAATGAATCATTTGGGCATAATGAATCACCTGGGAATAATGACTCACCTGGGTGTACTGAATCACCTCGGCATATCGAAACATCTGGGCATAGTGAATCACAGAGTGTAATGAATCAACTATACATATTGACTTGCCTGGGTGTAATGAATCAACTGGGCATAATGAATCGCCTGGGTGTAATGAAACACCTGGGTGTAATAATTCACCTGGGTGTATTGAACCACCTGGGTGCAATGCATCAACTGGGTGTAATGAATCACCTGAGTGTAATAAATCACCTGGGTGTAATAAATCACCTGTGTGTAATGAATAACCTGGGTGTTAGGAATCACCTCGGTATAATCAATCACCTGGGTGTAATGAATCACATGGGGTAATGAATCACCTGGGTGTAAAGAATCACCTGCATGTAATGAACCACCTGGGTGGAATGAATCACATTGGTGTAACGAATGACAGCGGTGTAATGAATCATCTGGTTGTAATGAACCACCTGGGTGTAATCAATCACCTGGGTGTAATGAACCAGCTGGGTGTAACAAACCAGTTGGGAGTAATGAACCACCTGGGTGTAAGGAATCACCTGGGTATAATGAACCACCTGGGCGTCATGAACCACCTGGGTTTAATGAATCACCTGGGTGTACTGAATCACCTGAATGTAATGAATCAGCTGGGCATATTGCATCACCTCGGTGTAATGATTCACCTGGGTGTATTGAATCACCTGGGCATAATGCATCAGTTGGGAGTAATGAAACACCTGGGCATATTGAATCGCCTGGTTGTAATGAATCATCGGGGCATAATGAATCACCTGGGTGTAATGAATCACCTGGATGTAATGAAGCACCTGCGTGTAATGAACCACCTGGGTGTATTGAACCAACTGGGTGTAATGAATAAACTGGATGTAATGACTCACCTAAATATAATGAAACACATGGATGTAATGAACCATCTGGGTGTACTGGATCACCTGGGTGTAATGAATCACCTGTGTTTAATTAATCACCTGGGTGTAATGAATCACCTGCGTGTAATGAATCACCTGCGTGTAATGAATAAACTGTGTAATGAATCACCTGGGTGTAATGAATCACCTGGGTGTAATGAATCGCCTGGGTGTAATGAATCATCTGCGTGTGATGAATCACCTGCATGTAATGATCCACCTGAGTGTAATGAATAAACTGTGTAATGAACCACCTGGGCATAATGAATCAGTGGGGTGTAATGAATCACCTGGGTATAATGAACCACCTGGGCGTCATGAACCACCTGGGTGTAATGAATCACCTGAATGTAATGAATCACCTGGGTGTAATGAATCAGCTGGGCACATTGCATCACCTCGGTGTAATGATTCACCTGGGTGTATTGAATCACCTTGGCATAATGCATCAGTTGGGAGTAATGAAACACCTGGGCATATTGCATCGACTCGGTGTAATGAATCACCTGGGTGTAATGAATCATCTGGGTGTAATGAATCACCTGGATGTAATGACTCACCTGGGTGTAATGAACCACCTGGGTGTAATGAATCACCTGGCTGTAATGAATCACTTGGTTTTAATGAACCACCTGGGTGTAGTGAATCACCTGGGTGTGATGAACCAGTTTGGCCTAATGAATCACCTGCGTGTAATGAATCACCTGTGTGTAATGAATCACCTGCGTGTAATGAATCACCTGGGTGTAATGAATCATCTGCGTGTAATGAATCACCTGCATGTAATGATCCACCTAAGTGTAATGAATAAACAGTGTAATGAACCACCTGGGTGTAATGAATCACCTGGGTGTAATGAATCACCTGGGTCCAATGAATCACCTGTGTGTAATTAATCACCTGGGTGTAATGAATCACCTGGGTGTGATGAACCAGTTCGGTCTAATGAATCACCTGCGTGTAATTAATCACCTGGGTGTAATGAATCACCTGTGTATATTGAATCACCTGGGTGTAATGAATCATCTGCGTGTAATGAATCACCTGCGTGTAATGATCCACCTGAGTGTAATGAATAAATTGTGTAATGAACCACCTGGGCAGAATGAATCAATGGGCTGTAATGAATCACCTGGGTGTAATGTATCACCTGGGTGTAATGAACAAGCTGGGTGTAACCAAACAGCTGGGTGTAATGAATCATCTGGGCGGAATGAATTACATGCATGTAATGAATTACCTGTGTGTAATGAATCAGCTGGGTGTAATGAACCAGTTGGGTCTAATGAACCACCTGGGTGTAATGAATCACCTGGGTCTAATGAAACATCTGCATGCAATGAATCACCTGGGTGGAATGAACCACCTGGTTGCAACGAATGACCTGGGTGTGATGAATCACGTGGTTGTAATGAATCACATGGGTGCAATGAATCACCAGTGTGTAATGAATCGCCTGGGTATATTGAATCACCTGGGTGTGATGAATCACCTTGTTGTAATGAACCACCTGGGTGTAATGAATCACCTGGGTGTACTGAAGCACCTGGGTGGAATGAATCACCTGGGTGTAACAAATGAACTGGATGTAATGAATCACCTGGGCATAATGAATCACCTGCATTTAATGAACCACATGGGTGTAATGAATAAACTGTGTGTAATGAACCACCTGGGTGTAATGAATCACCTGGTTGACATGAATCACCTGGGTGTAATGTATCATCTGGGCATATTGAATCACCTGGGCGTAATGCATCAGTTGGGAATAATAAATCACATGGGTGTAAAGGATCACCTGCGTGTAATGAACCAACTGGGTGTAATGAATCACCTGGGTGGAATGAATCACCTGGTTTTAATGAACCTCCTGAGTGTAATGAATCACCTGGGCATATTGAAGCACCTGTGTGTAATGTACCACCTGGGTATAATGAATCACCTGAGCATATTGAATCACCTGGGCATCATGAACCACCTGAAAATAATGAATCATGTGAGCATACTGAATCGCCTGTGTGTACTGAATCACCTGAGCATATTGAATAACCTGTGTGTAATGAATCGCCTGGGTGTAATGTATCACCTGGACATAATGAATCAGTTGGGGGTAATAAAACGCATGGGCATATTGAATCACCAGGTTGTAAGAATCACCTGGGCATATTGAATCACCTGGTTGTATTGAATATCCTGGGCATAATGAATTCACCTGGGTGTAATGAATCACCTGGGTGTAATGAATCACATGCATTTAATGAACCATCTTGGTGTATTGAATCTCCTGGGTGTAAAGAAACACCTGGGTGTAATGAATCATCTGGGCATAATGAACCATCTGGGTGTAACACATCACCTGCGTGTAATGAACCAACTGTGTAATGAATCACCTAGGTGTAATCAATCACCTGGGTGTAATGAAACAGCTGGGAGTAATGAATCACCTGGGTGTAATGAATCACATGCATTAAATCAACCACCTGGGTGTATTGAATCTCCTGCATGTAATGAAACACCTGCATGTAATAAATCACCTGTGTTTAATTAATCACCTGGAGGTAATGAATCACCTGGGTGGAATGAAACACCTTGGTGTAACGAATGACCTGGGTGTAATGAATCACCTGGTTGTAATGAACCACCTGGGTGTAATGAAACACCTGGGTGTAATGAATCACCTGGTTGAAATGAATCACCTGGGTGTAATGAACCACCTGGGTGTAATGAATAACATGTGTGTAATGAACCACCTGGGTGGAATGAATCACCTGAGCGTAACGAATGAACTGGATGTAATAAATCACCTGGGCATAATGAATCACCTGCATTTAATGAAACACATGGGTGTAATGAATAAACTGTGTGTAATGAAACACCTGGGTGTAATGAAACACCTGGGTGTAATGAATCACCTGGGTGTAATGAATCACCTGCATTTTATGATCCACCTGGGTGCATTGAATCACCTGCGTGTAATGAATCACCTGTGTGTAATGAATGACCTGCATTTAATGAACCACCTGGGTGTATTGAATTGCCTGGGCATAATGCATCACCTGGGTGTAAAGAATCACCTGCATGTAATGAACCACCTGTGTGTAAGGAATAAACTGGGTGTAACGAATCACCTGCATGTAATGAACCACCTGGGCATAACAAATAACCTGGGTGTAATGTATCACCTGGGTATAATGAATCACCTGGGCATATTGAATCACCTGGGTGTAATGAATCGCCTGGGCATATTGAATCACCTGGGTGTAATGAATCACCTGGGCATATTGAATCACCTGGGCATAATGAATCAGTTGGGTGTAATGAAATGCCTGGGCATATTGAATCACCAGTTGTAATGCATCACCTGGGCATAGTGAATCACCTGGTTGTATTGAATCACCTGGGCATAATGAATCACCTGGGCATAATGAATTCACCTGGGTGTAATGAATCAGCTGGGTGTAATGAATCACCTGGGTGTAATGAATCACCTGGGTGTAATGAAGCACCTGTGTGTAATTAATCACCTGGGTGTAATGAGTCACCTGGGTGTGATGAACCAGTTCAGCCTAATGAATCACCTGCGTGTAATGAATCCCCTGGGTGTAATGAATCACCTGGGTGTAATGAATCACCTGGGTATAATGAATCACCTGGGTGTAATGAATCATCTGCGTGTGATGAATCACCTGCGTGTAATGATCCACCTGTGTGTAATGAATAAACTGTGTAATGAACCACCTGGGCATAATGAATCAGTGGGGTGTAATGAATCACCTGGGTATAATGAACCACCTGGGCGTCATGAACCACCTGGGTGTAATGAATCACCTGGGTGTAATGAATCACCTGAATGTAATGAATCACCTGGGTGTAATGAATCAGCTGGGCATATTGCATCACCTCGGTGTAATGATTCACCTGGGTGTATTGACTCACCTGGGCATAATGCATCAGTTGGGAGTAATGAAACACCTGGGCATATTGCATCGACTGGTTGTAATGAATCACCGGAGCATAATGAATCACCTGGGTGTAATGAATCATCTGGGTGTAATGAATCACCTGGATTTAATGAATCACCTGCGTGTAATAAACCACCTGGGTGTATTGAACCAAGTGGGTGTAATGAATAAACTGGGTGTAATGAATCACCTGTGCGTAATGAATAAACTTGGTGAAATGATTCACCTGGGTGTAATGAAACCCATGGATGTAATGAAGCATCTGGGTGTAATGAATCACCTGGATGTAATGACTCACCTGGGTGTAATGAACCACCTGGGTGTAATGAATCACCTGGCTGTAATGAATCACTTGGTTTTAATGAACCACCTGGGTGCAGTGAATCACCTGGGTGTAATGAATCACCTGGATGTAATGAATCACCTGTGTGCAATTATTCACCTGGGTGTAATGAATCACCTGGGTGTGATGAACCAGTTTGGTCTAATGAATCACCTGGGTGTAATGAATCACCTGTGTGTAATGAATCACCTGCGTGTAATGAATCACCTGGGTGTAATGAATCATCTGCATGTAATGAATCACCTGCATGTAATGATCCACCTAAGTGTAATGAATAAACTGTGTAATGAACCACCTGGGTGTATTGAATCACCTGGGTGTAATGAATCACCTGTGTGTAATGAATCACCTATGTATATTGAATCACCTGGGTGTAATGAATCATCTGCGTATAATGAATCACCTGCGTGTAATGATCCACCTGAGTGTAATGAATAAATTGTGTAATGAACCACCTGGGCATAATGAATCAATGGGCTGTAATGAATCACCTGGGTGTAATGTATCACCTGGGTATAAAGAACAAGCTGGGTGTAACGAAACAGCTGGGTGTAATGAATCATCTGGGTGGAATGAATTACATGCATGTGTAACCCCTTCATGGTTCTCTAGATATATGTGAGATGTGGTCTCTGTTGTAGACAGTATTCTATAGTCCAGTAAGGAGATCACTACTACAATGGCTTAATTCTAGTTATCTTACTTTATAGTTTTAATGTCAAACAGTATAAGAAGATTACGGGTCAATGACCTAAATTAGACATTTGCATACATTAGAATGAATCTAGACATAATAAACATACATTCTCCATTTATATGGATTCAAAGGAGAATCTGTCCCTGTGTCCAAATTCGAGTGCACTCTTTCGTTGGCGCGCTTAAGTTGGAGCTCATGGTATGTATAATGTCTGCAAGACTTACGACTCCGAACCCCTTCGTTGAAATCTCTTCACGATCACTGAATCCCACTTTGAGTTCTGGATGCAGAGCTACTAATACGAAGGGCGGCGGCCGAGTTTGGAAGCCCGGGACGGGATGCAGCAGCCATTTGCCTCCTGAGCCCTCTTTCCAGAGCACCTGCCCTCTTCTCCAGTCGCTCCCGTTTTCCCGCTCGAAAAACCCGACTCCACCCCTTCCTCCTGGGGTTTCTGCCTGGAGACTGCACAGCCTCACTGTCTGCAACAGTTGATACTGGTGCAGAATTATGGAAAGTCTGCTCTTAGTCACATTGTGCCCTTAAAAGTTCTTGCCGTACCTTCACATGGGCAACTTTAACCCAGGGATTTATAACAATGATAATACAGTGTCTAAGTTAAAGATTGATAACCATACTTAGCATACATAACATTTCCAGTGGGTATTACACTCGCCCCCTACCAAATATAGGCATGTCCCCATGACTAATGAACTTTACACATAAGTGGTTGCATGCTTCCCAACCATGTATAAAGGGAGGTAACATATCGAACCGTAGGGGCTATCATTACACTTGGCACTCCTAGTATACTGTATGTCAATCTTTCAGGAACCTTCTTAACTCGCTGTGAGCTCCTTATTTCGGATACCCGGTCTTCAGTTCCTTCAACTACGTTGGAGGCGTTGGTTCCTTTGTTATCATGCCTTTCAGTCTCTTTTATCTCCTTCTCGGAAGCATCTGGTTCTTCCCAGACCATGTCCAAGTCTGAGCTAAATGGTTCAGACAATTCATCCAGATTCTGTCTTATGTGTCTTTCTGGGAGGTCGTACCATAGATCCCATTCTTCATCTTCCGACTCATCAGGTTCCTCATGATCCACACACTGTGTCATGGGTTTTCTGTCTTCTGGAACAAAGTTTTCCTGGTTTCTCGTTTTTTTCCTTCTTCTTCTCTGCAGGGTTCTCCTACTAGGTGTCGGCTCATTATCCGCTGGCGGATCCAGATGCACTTGCTGTCCCAATGGCAGGATATGATTCCAGTGCAGTATTTTTATGGGTCCATTCCCACCTGCAGGTTTTAGCCGAAACACAGGTAGTTGTGACATTTGACTTTCAACAATGTAAGGTGTAGAAGCCCAGTGGTCTGCTAACTTATGTTTCCCTTGAAGTCCTAGGTTCCGTATGAGAACTCGGTCACCAGGCATGAGTTGGGAAAAACGGATCTTCTGGTCATACCTCTGCTTATTTCCTTTATTCTGTTTGGCAGAAACAGACTCAGCAAGTTCATAAGCAGCTTGCAATTCCTTTCTCATGTCAGATACATACTTGAGGTAAGTTCTCTGTGATGTGCCATCACTGGATACTCCAAAACACAAATCCACCGGCATCCTCGCTTCATGTCCAAACATGAGGTAGTACGGTGAAAAACCAGTAGCGTCATTTCGGGTACAATTATAAGAATGAACAAGATGTCCAATGTGCCAACTCCACTTGTTCTTTCGCTTTGAATCCAGCGTTCCAAGCATGTCTAACAAAGTACGGTTAAACCGCTCAGGTTGAGGATCTCCCTGAGGATGGTATGGAGTTGTTCTTGACTTCTCAATCCCGAGCATGGACAACAACTCATGTATAAGTCTACTTTCAAAGTCTCTACCTTGATCACTGTGTATTCGCTTTGGCAGTCCATAGTGGATGAAGTATTTCTCCCACAACACTTTGGCAACGGTGGATGCTTTCTGATCCTTTGTGGGAAAAGCTTGGGCATAGTGAGTATAATGATCTGTAATGACCAAGACATTTGCGATATTGCTGGAATCGGGTTCGATGGACAGAAAATCCATACAGACAAGGTCTAGAGGTCCATCACTTTGCATGTGAAACAGAGGAGCAACTCTTTTAGGTAAAGTCTTTCTCTGGACACAACGTGCACAGGACTTGCAGAACTCCTCAACCGCAGACTTCATACGCGGCCAATAGAATCTGTCCTTGACCAACCCATAGGTCTTATCTACTCCCAGATGACCTGCGTCATCATGCAAAGACTTCATCACTATTTCCCTGTACTTTTCAGGCAGGACCAACTGTGAATGACATGGTTTAGTGGGTGGGTGAGTGATTCTACACAACACTCCCTCTTTAATTTCCAAGTGGTCCCATTCTCTTAGGAGCAGACGACAGTCAGGATGTTTTGATTTGTCGATCTGTGTAATATCACCCAGACGGAGAGCTGAAAACACCTCATGAATACAGGGATCCTCCTGTTGTGCTTTGGATATTTCAGATGAACACAACATGGGTAAGTTTTGTACATCCAAACTGGAAAGGTTGCAAAATGCCTGGGGAACAGCATGCATTGACGCTCCCAAGTGGTCAATTTCTCGGGCATGAAATGAATTCTTTGGTCCAGATACCACAGACATCTGACACATTACTTTCACATCTGCTGAAGCAACATCTTTCCACTCTGGTTTCTGGTAGTGTGGGCGACGAGACAGAGCATCTGCGTCAATGTTCTGGTTCCCAGGTCTGTACCTGAGACTAAAGTCGTAAGCAGATAGTGCAGCAAGCCAGCGGTGGCCGGTGGCATCAAGTTTTGCCGAAGTCAACACATAGGTTAATGGATTATTGTCTGTCCTCACTTCAAACTTCGCTCCATACAGATAATCCTGCAGCTTATCCACCACCCCCCACTTCAACACCAAGAATTCTAGCTTATGAGCTGGGTAGTTACGCTCTGATGGCGTAAGACTGCGACTGATGAACGCTACAGGTCTCAGTCCTGCTCCTTGGTCCTGATACAACACACCACCCAACCCTTCTTGACTGGCATCCACGTGTAGCACATATGGCAGCTGTGGGTTTGCAAAAGCCAACACGGGGGCTTGAGTAAGACTTTGCTTTAAGGTGTGGAAGGCCTCTTCGCATTTCTCATCCCATCTAACACCAAAAGGCTCAGAGGGTTTGAAGTAGTCCTTGTTCTCTTTACCTTTAGCCTTTTTCTTCCTCTCGGCTGGTGGGAGGTAACCAGCCAGCAGCTGATTCAGAGGATGAGCCACTTTGGAGTAATCCTGCACAAAGCGCCTGTAATATCCGCAGAACCCAAGAAATGACCGCAAGGCAGTCACTGTGTTCGGTTTGGGCCATGTGGTAACAGCTTCGATCTTGGATGGATCTGTGGCTACTCCATCCTGTGATACAATATGCCCCACATAGGACATGGATGTTTGGCAAAACTGACACTTGTCCAATGATAGCTTGAGACCTTCATCCTCCAGGCGACCAAGCACTTTCAGCAACCGAGCTTCGTGTTCTTCAAGGGTTGCCCCAAACACAATGATATCATCCAAGTACACCAATACTTCGAGCAAGTTCATGTCCCCAACTGTTTGTTCCATTATTCTTTGAAAAGTTGCTGGAGCGCCTGAAACTCCCTGTGGCATCCTTTCAAATTGGTAGAACCCAACTGGACATATAAAGGCTGTCTTTTCTTTGTCCGATTCACTCATCTGTATTTGGTAGTATCCACTACTGAGAACCAACACACTGAACCACTTGCTTCCATTAAGACAAGCCAGTGCATCCTCAATTCTTGGAATGGTGTATTGGTCGGGAATAGTACGTCTGTTAAGCGTCCTAAAGTCCACACACATCCGAATCTTTCCGTTCTTTTTCCTCACCACCACTATAGGAGATGCATAAGGACTCCTGGACTCGGTAATGATCTCAGCTTCTTTTAACTGCGACAGGTGCTGTCTCACTGCTTCGATGTCAGCTGGTGCCAGCCGTCGAGACCTCTCCCGAAAGGGTTTATCCTCGGTAATTCTGATAGAATGGCGGGTACTCTTACTACAACCAACATCAAACTCATGATTAGAGAAAACTCCTCTCCGCTCCATCATCTTCCTGACTAATCGGTCCTTCCATTCTTTAGGAACAAATGAATCTCCAAAGTTGAAGGAGGAGGGTGTCAGATCTCCGGTTGAGTTAACTTTGGACTCTTCCTTCACATGTGACGACAGTACATTTACAGGAAACAGATGCGCAATCGGCATTCCTTTCCTCAATGTGATTCCTTTGCCTGACATATTCCTCACGGTCACTGTAACTCTCCTTGATATCACAGCTGTCGGGGTCTGCAACTCTGGTCTCACCAGAAGCTCATTTGGAAACCGTGACTCTTCTGCAGGATCATCAGGTGACTATCAGAATGGCTTCAGTACCTGGCGTTCCAGGGAATTTTGGTATCCCAGGGATTCTAGCCACTCCTCCAGGACGCAGGGTGATAGGTTTGGCTCGAACGTACCACACAGTTCCTCTTTTGCTATCATCTACGTCGGAAGAAAGTTCAGGCAGTTTCTCAAAAGCCTTTTTGAAAACAGGGTGAATGTGTCTGGTGCTCAAGAAGTTTTCACCTCCCTGCTCTTTGCAGCTTGTCAGGAGTCGTCTCACTATGGGTGTATTACTGCCAACCAGTATGGAAACCTCACCTTTCACCATGGGGTCAGGGCAAACCAACACAAGTGCATCAATGGTCTCAGTGGTCCCTACATCAGCTTCCAAGAACTCCAACCTTAGCGACAAATAGTCATCATATGGGTAATCAGCAGGACTAAGGCCCCAGATCTGCAGAAGACTGATTGGGGTTAACGGCAAATGCGTCAGGTATCAGTCATAGAAGGATCTGTACAGTATGGTAACCTGAGAACCCGTGTCGAGGAAAGCTTTAGTATAAATGCCTTCAATCTGTATTGATACAGCAGAACTCGGCCCTACTAAACCTTCAGGTCTGATGTCTTTCATATCCCCTCGTCTATTATTGCACTTAGCGGAACGTGTCTTAACTACAGGGACAGCAGGCCATTCCGTTACTGTGCCCCTTTGTAGTTTCCCGACTTCTTGGTAAGTTTTATGAGACGGTCATTTACTTTTTTTTAGATTTTCCTCACCTCTACATTCTCGCTTGAAATGTCCATCCTTTCCACAGTTATAACAAAAGACTCCAGGTCTATCTCCTTCATGGGGATATCCTTTAGAGGAATCATTCATTTTGCTGTTAGACCCGTGCGTCATCCCTTTCTGTGTTGGGCTTAGACCGAAAATATGCCATCTCGGCTCTCATGACATTTATTTCCTTCTTCAGCTGTTCCATCTCAGGGTTGACATCACCCTTAAGAGTAGGAACTGTAACAGGAGTCACAAGCTTGGACATCACAGCACTCTTTGCTACATTCTGGGCCTGAAGCATATCCTCCTCCTCTCTGACTTCCCTTAGCAGCTCAGTGAAGGTAGGTGGATCTCGCAACTTATGGGTCATGCGTATGCGAAGAGCAGTCACGTCTTCGAGCAATGCACCTCGCACAACCTGTTCAATGCGGAACCGATTCATTTCAGGCAACTCGATCCCTCTTTTCCGTAACATACAATGCAGCAGTTTGTCTATTGTCAGCAGATAACTGGACAGCTTCTCTCCCTCACACTGGAATGTGCTTCTGAATCTGACCATCAAATCTGAAATGGTTTCAGTAGCTCCAAAGGCAGTTTCTAGAGCCTGCATGTAGTCAAAGGAAGTAGCAGAGGTGTTCTGCGCCTTTAAGAATCTTACAATGTCAGCAGCAGGACCCTTAAGGCTTTCTACTATTCTCTGCCTCTTCACATTGTCACTGCACTGCCATTCCTCTAGCAGAGGCAGGGTCTGCTCAGCCCAGGCGTCGTACTCCTCTTCCCCACTGGGAGTTGGTCTCACTCCTGAGAACATACGGAGCTTACGGTATCCCTGAGCCTCGAAGGGCAGATTGGTGCATTTATCCACCAGAGAACTAATGGCACTGACCAACTGAGTGTTCATATCCAGGGCCGAAGGACCTATCAGACCTTTGACATCAGCAACAGTCTTTCCTTCTTGTCTCAAAAATGACAACAACTTGGTCTGAAACCCTTCTTCTTCCTTAGTAGTAATAGGGACAAACTGAACTGGCCAGGGACCAGCCTCTTCAGAAAGCCCAACTGCCTCAGGTAAACCATGACCTCTCAGGTTCTCTGCTGTCTGGATCAACACAAACTGCTTCTTGGTAGCTGTATCCAAGCAGCGCTCAACTATCCTAACCTTTCCAAAGGCTTTGACACAATTCAGAGCCCTTAGCAAGACATCATCAAGGTCATCGTTAGCAACACCATTCAGCACAATGGCATGGGTAGTAGCTAACTGCTTCTGTTTGCACCAAGCTTCAACCTCAATAACATCCATCTTTTATGCTCAAACAGCCCAGTAGAAACCACAAACCACTCTCTTAGCAGTGAGCATTCAATACTGTTAGTTTATTGACATAAATAGACCACAATCCCGGACGAGCCCCCAAAATGTAACCCCTTCACGGTTCTCTAGATATATGTGAGATGTGGTCTCTGTTGTAGACAATATTCTATAGTCCAGTAAGGAGATCACTACTACAATGGCTTAATTCTAATTATCTTACTTTATAGTTTTAATGTCAGACAGTATAAGAAGATTACGGGCCAATGACCTAAATTAGACATTTGCATACATTAGAATGAATCTAGACATAATAAACATACATTCTCCATTTATATGGATTCAAAGGAGAATCTGTCCCTGTGTCCAAATTCGAGTGCACTCTTTCGTTGGCGCGCTTAAGTTGGAGCTCATGGTATGTATAATGTCTGCAAGACTTACGACTCCGAACCCCTTCGTTGAATTCTCTTCACGATCTCTGAATCCCACTTTGAGTTCTGGATGCAGAGCTACTAATACGAAGGGCGGCGGCCGAGTTTGGAAGCCCGGGACGGGATGCGGCAGCCATTTGCCTCCTGAGCCCTCTTTCCAGAGCACCTGCCCTCTTCTCCTCCAGTCGCTCCCGTTTTCCCGCTCGAAAAACCCGACTCTACCCCTTCCTCCTGGGGTTTCTGCCTGGAGACTGCGCAGCCTCACTGTCTGCAACAGTTGATACTGGTGCAGAATTATGGAAAGTCTGCTCTTAGTCACATTGTGCCCTTAAAAGTTCTTGCCGTACATTCACATGGGCAACTTTAACCCAGGGATTTATAACAATGATAATACAGTGTCTAAGTTAAAGGTTGATAACCATACTTAGCGTACATAACATTTCCAGTGGGTATTACACATGTAATGAATTACCTGTGTGTAATGAATCAGCTGGGTGTAATGAACCAGTTGGGTCTAATGAACCACCTGGGTGTAATGAATCACCTGGGTCTAATGAATCAGCTGCGTGTAATGAGTCACCTGTGTGTAATTAACCACCTGGATGTAATGAGTCACCTGCATTTAATCAACCACCTGGGTGTATTGAATCACCTGTGTATAATGAAACACCTGCATGCATCGAATCACCTGGGTGTAATTAATCACCTGGAGGTAATGAATCACCTGGGTGGAATGAACCACCTGGGTGCAATGAATGACCTGGGTGTAATGAATCACGTGGTTGACATGAATCACCTGGGTGTAATGTATCATCTGGGCATATTGAATCACCTGGGTGTAATGCATCAGTTGGGAATAATAAATCACATGGGTGTAAAGAATCACCTGCGTGTAATGAACCAACTGGGTGTAATTAATCACCTGGATGGAATGAATCACCTGGTTTTAATGAACCTCCTGAGTGTAATGAATCACCTGAACATATTGAATCACCTGGGCATCATGAACCACCTGAAAATAATGAATCACCTGAGCATACTGAATCGCCTGTGTGTACTGAATCACCTGAGCATACTGAATCGCCTGTGTGTACTGAATCACCTGAGCATATTGAATCGCCTGTGTGTAATGAATCACCTGGGTGTAATGTATCACCTGGACATAATGAATCAGTTGGGGGTAATAAAACGCATGGGCATATTGAATCACCAGGTTGTAATGAATCACCTGGGCATATTGAATCACCTGGTTGTATTGAATATCCTGGGCATAATGAATCACCTGGGCATAATGAATTCACCTGGGTGTAATGAATCACCTGGGTGTAATGAATCACATGCATTTAATGAACTATCTGGGTGTATTGAATCTCCTGGGTGTAAAGAATCACCTGGGTGTAATGAATCATCTGGGCGTAATGAATCATCTGGGTGTAACAAATCACCTGCATGTAATGAACCAACTGTGTAATGAATCACCTAGGTGTAATCAATCACCTGGGTGTAATGAAACAGCTGGGAGTAATGAATCACCTGAGTGTAATGAATCACCTGCATTTAATCAACCACCTGGGTGTATTGAATCACCTGCATATAATGAAACACCTGCATGTAATAAATCACCTGTGTTTAATTAATCACCTGGAGGTAATGAATCACCTGGGTGGAATGAAACACCTGGGTGTAATGAATGACCTGGGTGTAATGAACCATCTGGGTGTAATGAATCACCTGGTTGTAATGAATCACCTGGGTGTAATGAACCACCTGGGTGTAATGAATAACATGTGTGTAATGAACCACCTGGGTGGAATGAATCACCTGAGCGTAACGAATGAACTGGATGTAATAAATCACCTGGGCATAATGAATCACCTGCATTTAATGAAACACATGGGTGTAATGAATAAGCTGTGTGTAATGAAACACCTGGGTGCATTGAATCACCTGCGTGTAATGAATCACCTGAGTGCAATGAATGACCTGCATTTAATGAACCACCTGGGTGTATTGAATTGCCTGGGCATAATGCATCACCTGGGTGTAAAGAATCACCTGCATGTAATGAACCTCCTGTGTGTAAGGAATAAACTGGGTGTAACGAATCACCTGCATGTAATGAACCACCTGGGCATAACAAATAACCTGGGTGTAATGTATCACCTGGGTATAATGAATCACCTGGGCATATTGAATCACCTGGGCATATTGAATCACCTGGGCATAATGAATCAGTTGGGTGTAATGAAATGCCTGGGCATATTGAATCACCATGTTGTAATGCATCACCTGGGCATAGTGAATCAACTGGTTGTATTGAATCACCTGGGCATAATGAATCACCTGGGCATAATGAATTCACCTGGGTGTAATGAATCAGCTGGGTGTAATGAATCACATGCATTTAATAAACCATCTGGGTGTATTGAATCACCTGGGTGTAATGAATCACCTGGGTGTAATGAATCATCTGGGCATAATGAATCACCTGGGTGTAATGAATCACCTGGGTGTAATGATTCACCTGGATGTAATGAATCACCTGGGTGTAATGAACCACCTGGGTGTAATGAATAAAATGTGTGTAATGAATCACCTAGGTGTAATCAATCACCTGGGTGTAATGAAACAGCTGGGAGTAATGAATCGCCTGGTTGTAATGAATCTCCTGGGTGTAATGAATCACCTGGGTGTAAATAATCACCTGCATGTAATGAATCACCTGTGTGTAATCAATCACCTGGATGTAATGAAACAGCTGGGTGTAATGAATCATCTGGGCATAATGAATAACCCGGGAGTAATGAATCACCTGGGTGTAATGAATCACCTGGGTGTAATGAACCACCTGGGTGGAATGAATCACCTGGGTCTAATGAATGACCTGGATGTAATGAATCACCTGGTTGTAATGAACCACCTGGGTGTAATGAATCACCTGGTTGTAATGGAACACCTGGGTGTAATGAATCACCTGGGTGTAATGAACCACCTGGGTGGAATGAATCACCTGGGCGTAATGAACAACCTGGATGTAATGAATCACCTGGGTGTAATGAAACAGCTGGGTGTAACAAATTATCTGGATATAACGAATAACCTGGGAGTAATTAATCATCTGGGCATAATGAATAACCTGGGAGTAATGAATCACCTGGGTGTAATGAATCACCTGGGTGTAATGAATCACCTGGGTGTAATGAATCACCTGTGTAATGAATTGCCTGGGGTTATGAATCACCTGGGCATATTGAAATATCTGTGTGTAATGTACCACCTGGGTATAATGAATCACCTGGGCTGATTAAATCACCTGGGCATAATGAATCACCTGGGTGTAATGAACCACCTGGGTGGAATGAATCACCTGGGCGTAATGAACAACCTGGATGTAATGAATCACCTGGGTGTAATGAAACAGCTGGGTGTAACAAATTATCTGGATATAACGAATAACCTGGGAGTAATTAATCATCTGGGCATAATGA
The DNA here is from genome assembly GCF_052327205.1 of Somniosus microcephalus. Lineage (NCBI taxonomy): Eukaryota > Metazoa > Chordata > Chondrichthyes > Squaliformes > Somniosidae > Somniosus > Somniosus microcephalus. The sequence continues at coordinate 134,565,525 of NC_140988.1, forward strand.
ATAACCTGGGAGTAATGAATCACCTGGGTGTAATGAATCACCTGGGTGTAATGAATCACCTGGGTGTAATGAATCACCTGTGTAATGAATTGCCTGGGGTTATGAATCACCTGGGCATATTGAAATATCTGTGTGTAATGTACCACCTGGGTATAATGAATCACCTGGGCTGATTAAATCACCTGGGCATAATGAATCACCAGGGTGTAAAGAATCACCTGCGTGCAATGAACCAACTGGGTGTAATGAACCACCTGGGTGTACTGAATAAACTGTGAGTAATGAATCACCTGTGTGTAATGAATAACCTGGGTGTTATGATTCACCTGGATGTAATGAATCACCTGGGTGTAATGAACCACCTGGGTATAATGAATAAAATGTGTGCAATGAATCACCTGGGTGTAATCAATCGCAAGGATGTAATGAATCACCTGGTTGTAATGAACCACCTGAATGTAATGAATCACATGGGTGTAATGAATCACCTGAATGTAATGATTCACCTGGGTTATAATGAATCACCTGGGTGTAATGAATCAGCTGGGCATATTGAATCACCTCGGTGTAATGATTCACCTGGGTGTATTGAATCACCTGGGCATAATGCATCAGTTAGGTGTAATGAAACACCTGGGCATATTGAATCACCTTGTTGTAATGAATCACCGGGCATAATGAATTACCTGGGGATAATGAATCACCTGGGTGTAATGAATCATCTGAGTGTAATGTATCACCTGCTTTTAATGAACCACCTGCGTGTAATGAATCACCTGCGTGGAATGAACCACGTGGGTGTAATGATTCACCAGGGTGTATTGAATAAACTGAGTGTAATGAATTACCTGTGTGTAATGAATAACCTGGGTGTAATGATTCACCTGGATGTAATGAATCACCTGGGTGTAATGAACCACCTGGATGTAATGAACCATCCTGGTGTAATGAACCACCTGCGTGTAATGAATCACCTGGCTGTAATGAATCACCTGGGTGCAATGACTCACCTGGGTGTAATGAATCACCTGGGTGTAATGAATCACTTGGATTTAATGAACCACCTGGGTGTAATGAATCACTTGGATTTAATGAACCACCTGGGTGTAATGAATCACCTGGGTGTAATGAACCACCTGGGGTAATGAATCACCAGGTTGCCAAGAATCACCTCGGTGTAATGTATCATCTGGGCATATTGAATCACCTGGGCATAATGCATCACCTGGGTGTAAAGAGTCACCTGCATGTAATAAACCACCTGGGTGTAATGAATAAACTGGGTGTAATTAATCACTTTGGTGTAATGAACCACCTGGGTGTAATGAACCACCTGGGGTAATGAATCACCTGGGCATCATGAACCACCTGGAAATAATGAATCATATGGGCATAATTAATCACCTGGGTACACTGAATCACCTGGGCATATTGAATCACCTGTGTGCAATGAATTACCTGGGCAGATTTAATCACCTGGGTGTAATGAATCACCTCGGCATATTGAATCACCTGGGTTAAATGATTCACCTGGGTGTATTGAATCACCTGGGCATATTGAATCATCTGGGCATAATGAATCAACTGCGTGTAATGTATGACCTGCGTTTAATGACCCACCTGACTGTAATGAATCATCTCCGTGTACTGAATAAACTGGATGTAATGAATCCCCTGGGTGTAATGAACCACCTGGATATAATGAATCACCTGGGTGTAATGATTCACCTGGATGTAATGAAACACCTGGGTGTAATGAACCACCTGGGTGTAATGAATCACCTGCATTTAATGAACTACCTGGGTGTATTGAATCAGCTGGGTGTAATGAATCACCAGGGTGTAAAAAGTCACCTACATATAATGAATCAGCTGGATGTAATGAATCAGTTGGGTCTAATGGACCACCTGGGTGTAAAAAGTCACCTACATGTAATGAATCACCTGTATGTAATGAATCACCTGTGTGTAATAAATAAATGGCGTAATGAACCACAGGGGCATTATGAATCACCTGGGTGTAATGAACCACCTGGGTGTAATGAACCACCTGGGTGTAATGAATCATCTGGGCATAATGAATCACCTGGGTGTAATGAATCACCTGGGTGTAATGAACCACCTGGATGTAATGAATCACCTGGGTGTAATGAATCACCTGGGTGTAATGAACCACCTGGGTGTAATGAATCACCTGGGTGTAATGAATCACCTGGGTGTAATGAACCACCTGGGTGTAATGAATCATCTGGGTGTAATGAACCACCTGGGTGTAATGAATAAAATGTGTGTAATGAATCACCTGTGTGTAATCAATCACCTGGGTGTAATCAATCACCTGGGTATAATGAATCACCTGGGCATAATGAATCACCTGGGTGTAATGAATCACCTGGATGTAATGAATCACTTGGGTATAATGAATCACCTGGGCATAATGAATCACCTGGGCATAATGAATCACCTGGGTGTAATCAATCACCTGGGTGTAATGAATCCCCTGGGTGGAATGAATCACCTATCTGTAATGAGTCACCTCATAGAGTCATAGAGTCATAGAGTTTTACAGCACAGAAAGAGGCCCTTCGGCCCATCGTGTCCACACCGCCCATCCATCCCTGTCCTGTCTAATCCCATTTTCCAGCATTTGGTCCATAGCCTTGTATGCAATGGCATTTCAAGTGCTCATCCAAATGCTTCTTGAATGTTGTGAGGGTTCCTCCCTCTACCACCCTTTCAGGCAGTGAGTTCCAGATTCCAACCACCCTCTGGGTGAAAAAGTTCCTCCTCAAATCCCCTCTAAATCTCCTGCCCCTTACCCTGAATCTATGCCCCTTTGTTATTGACCCCCCTACTAAGGGGAAAATTTCCTCTTTATCTACCCTATCTATGCCCCTCATCATTTTGTACACCTCAATCAGGTCCCCCCTCAGCCTTCTTTGCTCCAAGGAAAACAACCCCAGCCTGTTTAGTCTTTCTTCATAGCTGAGGGGCTCCATCCCAGGTAACATCCTGGTGAATCTTCTCTGCACCCTCTCCAAAGCAATCACATCCTTCCTATAGTGAGGCGACCAGAACTGCACACAGTACTCCAGCTGTGGCCTCACCAGCGTTTTGTACAGCTCCATCATAACCTCCCTGCTCTTATATTCTATGCCTCGGCTAATGAAGGCAAGTATCCCATATGCCTTTTTAACCACCTTATCTACCTGTTCCGCTGCCTTCAGAGATCTATGTACATGTACACCAAGGTCCCTCTGATCCTCTGTACTTCCTAGGGTCCTACCACTCATTGTGTATTCCCTTGCCCTATTTGTCCGTCCAAAATGCATCACCTCGCACTTTTCAGGGTTAAATTCCATTTGCCACTTTTCCGCCCATCTGACCAACCCGTTTATATCGTCCTGTAGCCTGAGGCTTTCCTCCTCGCAATTTACCACCCCACCAATTTTCGTGTCATCTGCGAACTTACTGATCATACCTTTTACATTCTCATCCAAATCATTTATGTAGATCACAAACAACAAGGGACCCAGCACCGATCCCTGAGGTACCCCACTGGACACAGGCTTCCAGTCACAAAAGCATCCTTCGACCATCACCCTCTGCCTCCTGCCACTCAGCCAGTTTAGGATCCAACGCGCCAAGGCACCCTGGATCCCATGGGCTCTTACCTTCTTGACCAGTCTCCTATGCGGGACTTTGTCAAAAGCTTTACTGAAGTCCATGTAAACCACATCCACAGCATTTCCCTCATCCACCCCCCTAGTCAGCCCCTCGAAAAATTCAATCAGATTTGTCAGACATGATTTACCCTTGACAAAGCCATGCTGACTATCCCCGATTAATCCTTGCCTCTCCAAGTGGAGACTAATTTTGTCCCTCAGAATTTTTTCCAATAATTTCCCTACCACAGATGTTAGGCTCACTGGCCTGTAATTCCCTGGTTTATCCCTGCTACCCTTCTTGTATAATGGTACTACATTAGCTGTTCTCCAGTCCTCTGGTACATCCCCTGTGGCCAGAGAGGTTCTGAAAATTTGTGTCAGAGCCCCTGCAATCTCTTCCTTTGCCTCCCACAGCAGCCTGGGATACATCTCGTCCGGGCCTGGGGATTTATCCACTTTGTGGCCTGCTAAAACCGCTAGCACCTCCTCCCTCTCGATGCTAATATGTTCAAGTATGTCACAGTCCCCTTGCCCGATTTCTATGTCTGCATCGTCTCTCTCCATAGTGAACACAGATGCAAAAAATTCATTTAAAACCCCGTCTACATCATCTGGCTCTACACACAGATTGCCACTTTGGTCCCTAATGGGCCCTACCCTTTCCATGGTTATCCTCTTGCCCTTAATATACTTATAAAACATCTTAGGATTTTCCTTTATTTTGCTCGCCAGTGTTATTTCATGGCCCCTCCTCGCCCTCCTAATTTCTTTTTTAAGTATGCCCCTGCACTTTTTATACTCCTCTAGGGCTTCTTCCGTCTTTAGTCTTTTGTAACTGCCAAAAGCCCCCCTTTTATTTCTAATGCATTTTTGTATATCTCTTGTCATCCAAGGTTCCCTTTGCTTGTTGGTCCCACCCTTGACCTTTACAGGAACATGTTGGCGTTGTACTCTCTCTATTTCCCTTCTGAAGGTCTCCCACTGTCTTGATGTGGATTTTCCTATAAGTAGCTGCTCCCAGTCCACTTTGGCCAGATCCTGCCTTATCATATTAAAATCGGCCTTCCCCCAATTTAGAACCCTTATTTCCGGGCCGTCTTTGTCTTTTTCCATGACCATCTTAAATCTCACCGAATTATGGTCACTATCGCCAAAATGCTCTCCTACTGACACTTCCACCACTTGCCCGGCTACATTCCCCAGAATTAGGTCCAGTATCGCCCCCTCTCTTGTAGAACTTTCTACATGTTGGCTCAAAAAGCTCTCCTGGATGCACTTTAAGAATTCTGCACCCTCTAAGCCTTTCACACTCTGACTATCCCAATTTATATTGGGGAAGTTGAAATCCCCCACTATTATTACCCTATTATTTTTGCACTTTTCTGAGATTTGCCTACATATCTGTTCCTCTATCTCCCCCTGACTGTTTGGGGGCCTATAGTACACTCCCAGCAAAGTGCTTGTCCCCTTTTTGTTTTTAAGTTCTACCCATATGGCCTCATTAGAGGAACCCGCTAATATATCATCCCTCCTTACAGCAGTAATTGACTCCTTAATTAATATTGCAACACCCCCTCCCCTTTTGCACCCCCCTCTGTCTCGCCTGAAGATTCTATACCCCGGAATATTGAGCTGCCAGTCCTGACCCTCCCTCAACCATGTCTCCGTGATGGCAACAATATCGTATTCCCATGTGTTCAACAACAACTTCAGTTCGTCCACCTTATTTGCAAGACTCCTTGCATTAAAATAAATGCCTTCCAGCCCTGCCATATTCCCTTTTGCCTTCGCATATTTGCTCTGCCTTGTTTTTTTCTCTGTATTTGGCTGTAAATCACCCCCTGCTATAGCTCCACTCTGTACCCCATCCCCCTGCCAAGTTAGTTTAAACCCCCCCCAGCAGTGCTAGCAAACCTCCCCGCAAGGATATTGGTTCCCCTCTGGTTCAGGTGTAAACCGTCCGACTTGTACAAGTCCCACCTTTCCCAGAAGCAGACCCAGTGATCCAGGAAACTAAAGCCCTCCCTCCTGCACCATCCCTTTAGCCACGCATTCATCTGTTCTATCTTCCCATTCCTATACTCACTAGCACGTGGCACCGGGAGTAATCCAGAGATTACAACCTTTGAGGTCCTGCTCTTTAATCCTTCACCTAGCTCCCTAAATTCTTGCTGCAGGACCTCATCCCTCTTTTTACCTATGTCGTTGGTACCAATGTGGACCACGACCTCTGGCTGTTCACCCTCCCCCTCCAGAATGCCCTGCAGCCGCTCAGTGATATCCTTGACCCTGGCACCAGGGAGGCAACAAACCATCCTGGATTCACGTCTACGGCCACAGAAACGCCTATCTGTTCCCCTTACTATAGAATCCCCTACCACTATTGCTCTCCCACTCTTTTTCCCCCCTTCCTGGGCAGCAGGAGCACCCCCAGTGCCAGGAAGTTGGCTGCTGCTGCCTTCCCCTGGTGAGTCATCCCCCTCAACAGTATCCAAAGCGGCATACCTGTTTGAGAGGGGAATGGTCACAGGGGTCTCCTGCACTACCTGCCTGCTTCTATTGCTCCTCCTGGTGGTCACCCATTTCCTATCTTCCTGTGCAGCCCTTCCCTGCGGTGTGACCAACTCACTAAACGTGTTATCCACGAACCTCTCAGCATCGTGAATGCTCAACAACCCATCCACCCGCAGCTCCAGCGCCTCAATGCGGTTTGCTAGTAGCTGCAGATGGGTGCATCTCTGACACACGTGGTCATCAGGGGCACCGGCAATGTCCCTGAATTCCCACATAGAGCAAGAGGAGCATATCACGGGGCTGGGCTCACCTGGCATGACCTTCCCTTTACTTAATTTAAATTAATTTACTATCACCAATTAAAAATATCTCTAAGGCGCTTGTATAGTCTACCAACAGTCCCTGCTACACCAGAAAAGACCCTAGTAACTATAAACTACAGAGTTTAAGTTTAAAAAAGAGAAATACTCACCAACCAATCACTTACCTGCTCCCTGGTGACGTCACACTCTGATTACTTTTTACCTCTCTCCTCTGCTGTTGATTTGGTACGCCTCTGCTGAACCCGCCGGTTTTAAGTGCCGCCGGTCGCGCTGCTGCTCTCCCACAGGTCCAAGCTCTCTGACCTCGCCTCTGCTGAACCCACCGGTTTTAAGTGCCGCCGGTCGCGCTGCTGCTCTCCCACTGTGTGTAATGAATCAGCTGGGTGTAATGAATCACTTGGTTATAATGAACCACCTGGGTGTAATGAATCACCTGGGTGTAATGAATCAGCTGGTTGTAATGAATCACTTGGTTATAATGAACCACCTGGGCATAATGAATCACCTGGGTGTAATCAATCACCTGGGTGTAATGAATCACCTATCTGTAATGAGTCACCTGTGTGTAATGAATCAGCTGGGTGTAATGAATCACTTGGTTATAATGAACCACCTGAGTGTAATGAATCACCTGGGTGTAATGAACCACCTGGCTGTAATGAATCACCTGGGTGTAATTAACCACCTGGCTGTAATGAATCACCTGGATGTAATGAATCACTTGGTTATAATGAACCACCTGAGTGTAATGAATCACCTGGGTGTAATGAACCACCTGGCTGTAATGAATCACCTGGGTTTATTGAAACACCTGGGTGTAATGAATCACCTGGATGTAATGAATCACTTGGTTATAATGAACCACCTGAGTGTAATGAATCACCTGGGTGTAATGAACCACCTGGCTGTAATGAATCACCTGGGTTTATTGAAACACCTGGGTGTAATGAATCACCTGGGTGTAATGAATAACCTGGGCATAATGAATCACCTGCGTTTAATGAACCACCTGGGTGTAATGAATAAACTGGGTGCAATGAGCCACCTGGGTGTAATGAATCACCTGTGCGTAATGGCCCAGAAATTCACGTCGGGGGCTTCCCGTGGGTGCCCGCCCCCGACCTGCACTTACCTTGTGCGCCGGCCGTTGAGCTGTGGGCCCCCATGGAATTCCGATCCGGGGCCTGCTCCAGCTGCCGGCGCACAGTGCTTGCATATCCCAGGGGCGCAGTTAGTTTGATGCATCCCCTGGGATCACGTGGGCCATGGAGAACCAATCGGAGCAGGGAATGCTCCATTCATAAGTCTGACAGGAAGTGCTGTCCAACTTAGAAATACTACGGGGCCCTTCTTCATACAAAACATCACTAAATCTTCAAATAAATTTTAAAAATACATCACATTTTTTAAATAAACTATAAATTACATGAAATAACTATTTTAATCCATAATTTAAATTTTTGAAAAAAATAATTACATTTTCTAACGGGGCTAAAAATAAACTTACCTTGCTTTAAAGTATTTAAAAATAATAAACCTGTGGAAAAAATGTTTTAATTTTAATTAATTCACCACTTACCTTGTAAAAAGCAGGCCTTACACCTGCTTTTTACATGTCTAACTTCTGCAGACTTACCTTCCCGGGAAAACGTGTAAAAAAAAATGAAGTTCGATGCGCACGCGCAGCCTTTCCCGCGCACGCATTCGCCCTCTGAACCCCTGCAGTGCATGCAGGAAACCAGCACTTCCATTGGGCCTACGGGTGAGTACCCCTTGCGTACTCACCCGTGAAGACCCGAATTTCTGGGCCATTGAGTCACCTGGTTGTCATGAATCACCTGGGTTTAATGTATCACCTGCATTTAATGAACTACCTGGGTGTATTGAATCACCTGGGTGTAATGAAGCACCTGCGTGTAATGAATGACCTGCGTTTAATGGACCACCTTGGTGTATTGAATCACCTGGGCATAATACATCACCTAGGTGTAAAGAATCACCTGGGTGTAAAGAATAACCTGGGTGTAATGATTCACCTTGATGTAATGAATCACCTGGGTGTAATGAACCACATGAGTGTAATGAATCACATGGATGTAATGAATCACCTTTTTTTTAAATTCATTGATGGGATGTGGGCGTCGCTGGCTAGGCCTGCATTTAGTGCCCATCCCTAATTGCCCTTGAGAAGATGGTGGTGAGCCGCCTTCTTGAACCACTGCAGTCCATATGGTGTAGGTACACCCACAATGCTGTTAGGAAGGGAGTTCCAGGATTTTGGCCCAGCGACAGTGAAGGAACAGCGATACAGGTCCAAGTCAGGATGGTGAGTGGCCTGGAGGGGAACTTGTAGGTGGTGATGTTCCCATGCATCTGCTGCCCTTGTCCTTCTAAGTGGTAGAGGTCGCGGGTTTGGAAGGTGCTGTTAAAGGAGCTTTGGCGAGTTGCTGCAGTGCATCTTGTAGATGGTACACACTGCAGCCACAGTGTGCCGGTGGTGGAGGGAGTGAATGTTGAAGGTGGTGGATGGAGTGCCAATCAAGCGGGCTGCTTTATCCTGAATGGTGTCGAGCTTCTTGAGTGTTGTTGGAGCTGCACTCATCCAGGCAAGTGGAGAGTATTCCATCACACTCCTGACTTGTGCCTTGTTGATGGTGGAAAGGTTTTGGGGAGTCAGGAGGTGAGACACTCGCCGCAGAATTCCCAGCCTCTGGCCTGCTCTTGTAGCCACAGTATTTATATGGCTGGTCCAGTTCAGTTTCTGATCAATGGTAACCCCCAGGATGTTGATAGTGGGGGATTCAGCGATGGTAATGCCATTGAATGTCAAGGGGAGATGGTTAGAGTCTCGCTTGTTGGAGATGGTCATTGCCTGGCACTTGTGTGGTGCGAATGTTACTTGCCACTTGTCAGCCCAAGTCTGAATGTTGTCCAGGTCTTGCTGCATATGGACACGGACTGCGTCAGTATCTGACGAGTCTCGAATGGTGCTGAACAGTGTGCAATCATCAGCGAACATCCCCACTTCTGACTTTATGATGGAGGGAAGGTCATTGATGAAACAGCTGAAGATGGTTGGGCCTAGGACACTGCCCTGAGGAACTCCTGCAGTTGATGTCATGTGATTGAGATGAATGACCTCCAACAACCACAGCCAACTTCCTTTGTGCTAGGTATGATTCCAACCAATGGAGAGTTTTCCCCTTGATTCCCATTGACTTCAGTTTTGCTAGGGCTCCTTGATGCCACACTCGATCAAATGCTGCCTTTATGTCAAGGGCAGTCACTCTCACCTCACCTCTTGAGTTCAGCTCTTTTGTCCATGTTTGGACCAAGGCTGTAATGAGGTCAGGAGCTGAGTGGCCCTGGCGGAACCCAAACTGGGCGTCAGTTAGCAGGTTATTGCTGAGTAAGTGCCACTTGATAGCACTGTCGACGACACCTTCCATCACTTTGCTGATGATTGAGAGTAGACTGATGGGATGGTAATTGGCCGGGTCGGATTTGTCCTGCTTTTTGTAGACAGGACATACTTAGGCAATTTTCCACATTGCCGGGTAGATGTCAGTGTTGTAGCTGTACTGGAACAGCTTGGCTAGGGGCGCAGCTAGTTCTGGAGCACAAGTCTTCAGTACTATTGCCAGAATGTTGTCAGGGCCCATAGCCTTTGCAGTATCCAGTGTCTTCAGCCGTTTCTTGACATCACGTGGAGTGAATTGAATGGGCTGAAGACTGGCATCTGTGATGCTGGGGACCTCAGGAGGAGGCCGAGATGGATCATCCACTCGGCACTTCTGGCTGAAGATAGTTGCAAATGCTTCAGCCTTGACTTTTGCACTCACGTGCTGGGCTCCACCTCATTGAGGATGGGGATATTTTTGGGGCCTCCTCCTCCTGTTAACTGTTTAATTGTCCACCACCACTCACGACTGGGTGTGGCAGGACTGCAGAGCTTTGATTTGATCCGATGGTTGTGAGATCGCTTAGCTCTGCCTATCGCATGTTGCTTCCTGGATGTAATAAATCACCTGGACGTAATGAACCACCTGCGTGTAATGAATCACATGGGTGTAATGAATCACCCGGATGTAATAAATCACCTGGGTGTAATGAACCACCTGGGTGTAATTAATCATTTGGTTATAATGAACCACCTGGTTGTAATGAATCACCTGGGTTTAATGAATCACCTGGGTATATTGAATCACCTGGGCAGAATGAATCACATGTGCGTAATGAATCACCTGGTTGACATGAATCACCTGGGTGTAATGTATCACCTGGGAATAATGAATCACCTGGGTGTAATGAATCACATGGTCATAATGTATCACCTGGGTGTAATGAATCACATGGTCATAATGAATCACCTGGGTGTAATGAATCACATGGTCATAATGAATCACCTGGGTGTAATGAATCACATGGAAATAGTAAATCACCTGGTTGTAATGAATCACCTGGGAATAATGAATCACCTGGACATAATGAATCACCTGCAATTAATGAAGCAACTATGATTAATGAACCACCTGGGTGTAATGAATCACCTGGGTGTAATAAATCACCTGGAAATAATGAATCACCTGGGAATAATGAATCACCTGGGAATAACGAATCACCTGGGCATATTGAATCACCTGGGAGTAATGAATCACCTGGGTGTAACAAATCACCTGGAAATAATGAATCACCTGGGAATAACGAATCACCTGGGCATATTGAATCACCTGGGAGTAATGAATCACCTGGGTGTAATGAATCACCTGGGTGTAATGAATCACCTGGAAATAATGAATCACCTGGGAATAATAAATCACTGGGAATAATGAATCACCTGGGAATAATGAATCACTTGGGAATAATGGGGAAAAATTCGGTATCACCCCATTTGGGGCGCCGTTGTCGGCCATGCGCAAAGTTCAGCACTTGGCGCTAATTATCGCCTCTGACAGCAAACTTGGCTTTTATCGCCCCTGGAGGTAATTGGAGCGCTAACTCAGGTGCTTCACAGCTGTCTTAAGGTGCAATCGTCGAGGAGTGAGACGCTGCCTTAGAGTGCTGGCGAAGCAAGGAAGGGCAAATCAAAATAAACCTGCAAAGTGCTGCTCTGTACTCAAAACTCCTTCACACAGCGTCGAATCTCTCCAGAAATCTCTCTCTCTCTCTCAGACTGCATGGTGCAAATATGTCACCGACAAAATAAGGCAGGAAGCTGTCGCCTTTAAATAGCAATCCCCTAGTCCCTTTCTGACAGCATAACGCTCCCCTCAACCTGTCGTTGCTAGTGGCAGGCGGTAAGGCAGGGGGCGCCACTCAATTTCCGGTCCAGGGCGCTAACGGGGCATTGCGCACTCGACTGACGTCATAAACTGCCAGCGCGGGAGATCGTGGCGGAAGTGTTTAGTGCTGCTGCAAAATGTCTAGTTAATTTCACGAGCGGCACAAACATCGCCGCGCCCGGCCTCTCGTTACTTTGCGCCCCAATTGGTGCCCTCTTACGTCGCTAACAGGAGGCGCAAACAACTGAATTATTCCCCCAATGAATAACCTGGGCGTAATGAATCACCTGGGAATAATGAATCACCTGGGAATAATGAATCCCCTGGGAATAATGAATCACCTGGGAATAATGAATCCCCTGGAAATAATGAATCACCTGGGAATAATGAATCACCTGGGTGTAATGAATCACCTGGAAATAATGAATCACCTGGGAATAATGAATCACCTGGAAATAATGAATCACCTGGAAATAATGAATCACCTGGAAATAATGAATCACCTGGAAATAATGAATTACCTGGGAATAATGAATCACCTGGAAATAATGAATCACCTGGAAATAATGAATCACCTGGAAATAATGAATTACCTGGGAATAATGAATCACCTGGAAATAATGAATTACCTGGGAATAATGAATCACCTGGAAATAATGAACCACCTGGGAATAATGAATCACCTGGAAATAATGAATCACCTGGAAATAATGAATCACCTGGAAATAATGAATTACCTGGGAATAATGAATTACCTGGGAATAATGAATCACCTGGGTGTAATGAATCACCTGGAAATAATGAATCACCTGGGAATAATGAATCACCTGGAAATACTGAATCACCTGGAAATAATGAATTACCTGGGAATAATGAATCACCTGGGAATAATGAATCACCTGGGAATAATGAATTACCTGGGAATAATGAATCACCTGGGCATAATGAATCACCTGCGATTAATGAAGCAACTGTGATTAATGAACCACCTGGGAATAATGAATCACCTGGGAATAATGAATCACCTGGAAATAATGAATTACCTGGGAATAATGAACCACCTGGGAATAATGAATCACCTGGGAATAATGAATCCCCTGGGAATAATGAATCACCTGGGAATAATGAATTACCTGGGAATAATGAATCACCTGGGCATAATGAATCACCTGCGATTAATGAAGCACCTGTGATTAATGAACCACCTGGGAATAATGAATCACCTGGGAATAATGAATCACCTGGGAATAATGAATCACCTGGGAATAATGAATTACCTGGGAATAATGAATCACCTGGGCATAATGAATCACCTGGGAATAATGAATTACCTGGGAATAATGAATCACCTGGGAATAATGAACCACCTGGGAATAATGAATTACCTGGGAATAATGAATCACCTGGGAATAATGAATCCCCTGGGAATAATGAATCACCTGGGAATAATGAATTACCTGGGAATAATGAATCACCTGGGCATAATGAATCACCTGCGATTAATGAAGCACCTGTGATTAATGAACCACCTGGGAATAATGAATCACCTGGGAATAATGAATCACCTGGGAATAATGAATCACCTGGGAATAATGAATTACCTGGGAATAATGAATCACCTGGGCATAATGAATCACCTGCGATTAATGAAGCACCTGTGATTAATGAACCACCTGGGAATAATGAATCACCTGGGAATAATGAATTACCTGGGAATAATGAATCACCTGGGAATAATGAATCACCTGGGAATAATGAATTACCTGGGAATAATGAATCACCTGGGAATAATGAACCACCTGGGAATAATGAATCACCTGGGAATAATGAATCACCTGGGAATAATGAATCACCTGGGAATAATGAATTACCTGGGAATAATGAACCACCTGGGAATAATGAATCACCTGGGAATAATGAATCACCTGGGAATAATGAATCACCTGGGAATAATGAATCACCTGGGAATAATGAATTACCTGGGAATAATGAACCACCTGGGAATAATGAATCACCTGGGAATAATGAATCACCTGGGAATAATGAATTACCTGGGAATAATGAATCACCTGGGAATAATGAATCACCTGGGAATAATGAATCACCTGGGAATAATGAATCACCTGGGAATAATGAACCACCTGGGAATAATGAATCACCTGGGAATGATGAATCACCTGGAAATAATGAATCACCTGGAAATAATGAATTACCTGGGAATAATGAATCGCCTGGAAATAATGAATCACCTGGAAATAATGAATCACCTGGAAATAATGAATCACCTGGAAATACTGAATCACCTGGAAATAATGAATTACCTGGGAATAATGAATCACCTGGGTGTAATGAATCACCTGGAAATACTGAATCACCTGGAAATAATGAATTACCTGGGAATAATGAACCACCTGGGAATAATGAATCACCTGGGAATGATGAATCACCTGGAAATAATGAATCACCTGGAAATAATGAATTACCTGGGAATAATGAATCGCCTGGAAATAATGAATCACCTGGAAATAATGAATCACCTGGAAATAATGAATCACCTGGAAATACTGAATCACCTGGAAATAATGAATTACCTGGGAATAATGAATCACCTGGGTGTAATGAATCACCTGGGAATAATGAACCACCTGGAAATAATGAATCACCTGGAAATAATGAATCACCTGGAAATAATGAATCACCTGGAAATAATGAATCACCTGGAAATAATGAATTACCTGGGAATAATGAATCACCTGGGTGTAATGAATCGCCTGGAAATACTGAATCACCTGGAAATAATGAATCACCTGGAAATAATGAATCACCTGGAAATACTGAATCACCTGGAAATAATGAATTACCTGGGAATAATGAATCACCTGGGTGTAATGAATCGCCTGGAAATACTGAATCACCTGGAAATAATGAATCACCTGGAAATAATGAATCACCTGGAAATAATGAATCGCCTGGAAATAATGAATTACCTGGGAATAATGAATCACCTGGGCATAATGAATCACCTGCGATTAATGAAGCAACTGTGATTAATGAACCACCTGGGAATAATGAATCACCTGGGAATAATGAATCACCTGGAAATACTGAATCACCTGGGCATATTGAATCACCTGGGTGTAATGAATCGCCTGGGTGTAATGAATCACCTGGAAATAATGAATCACCTGGGAATAATAAATCACTGGGAATAATGAATCACCTGGGAATAATGAATCACCTGGGAATAATGGGGAAAAATTCGGTATCACCCCATTTGGGGCGCCGTTGTCAGCCATGCGCAAAGTTCAGCACTTGGCGCTAATTATCGCCTCCGACAGCAAACTTGGCTTTTATCGCCCCTGGAGGTAATTGGAGCGCTAAATCAGGTGCTTCACAGCTGTCTTAAGGCGCAAATGCCGAGGAGTGAGACGCTGCCTTAGAGTGCTGGCGAAGCAAGGAAGGGCAAATCAAAATAAACCTGCAAAGTGCTGCTCAGTACTCAAAACTCCTTCACACAGCGTCGAATCTCTCCAGAAGTCTCTCTCTCTCTCTCTCAGACTGCGTGGTGCAAATATGTCACCGACAAAATAAGGCAGGAAGCTGTCGCCTTTAAATAGCACTCCCCTAGTCCCTTTCTGACAGCATAACGCTCCCTTCAACCTGTCGTTGCTAGTGGCAGGCGGTAAGGCAGGGGGCGCCACTCAATATCCGGTCTGGGGAGCTAACGGGGCATTGCGCACTCGACTGACGTCATAATCTGCTGGCGCGGGAGATCGTGGCGGAAGTGTTTAGCACTGCCGCAAAATGTCTGGTTAATTTCACGAGCGGCACAAACATCGCCGCGCCCGGCCTCTCGTTACTTTGCGCCCCAATTGGTGCCCTGTTACGTCGCTAACGGGAGGTGCAAACAACTGAATTATTCCCCCAATGAATAACCTGGGCGTAATGAATCACCTGGGAATAATGAATCACCTGGGAATAATGAATCCCCTGGGAATAATGAATCACCTGGAAATAATGAATCACCTGGACATAATGAATCACCTGGAAATAATGAATCACCTGGACATAATGAATCCCCTAGGAATAATGAATCATCTGGGTGTAATGAATCACCCGGGAGTAATGAATAACCTGGGTGTAATGAATCACCTGCATTTAATGAACCACCTGTGTGTAATGAATAAACTGGGTGTAATGAATCACTTGCGCATATTGGATCACCTGGGTGCAATTAATCACTTGGGCACAATGAATCACCTGGAAATAATGAATCACCTGGATGTAATGAATCACATGGGTGAAATGAATCACCTGGGCATAATGAATCACCTGGATGTCATGAATCACCTGGAAATAATGAATCACCTGGGAATAATGGGGAAAAATTCGGTATCACCCCATTTGGGGCGCCGTTGTTGGCCGTGCACAAAGTTCAGCGCCTGGCGCTAATTATCGCCTCCAACAGCAAACTTGGCTTTTATCGCCCCTGGAGGTGATTGGAGCGCTAACTCAGGTGCTTCACACCTGTCTTAAGGCGCAAACGCCGAGGAGTGAGGCGCTACCTCAGAGTGCTGGCGAAGCAAGGAAGGGCAAATCAGAATAAACCTGCAAAGTGCTGCTCAGTACTCAAAACTCCTTCACACAGCGTCGAATCTCTCCAGAAGTCTCTCTCTCTCAGACTGCGTAGTGCAAAAATGTCACTGACAAAAAAAGGCAGGAAGCTGTCACCTTTAAATAGCACTCCCCTAGTCCCTTTCTGACAGCATAACGCTCCCCTCAACCTGTCGTTGCTAGCGGCAGGTGGTGAGGCAGGGGGCGCCACTCAATATCCGGTCTGGGGAGCTAACGGGGCATTGCGCACTCGACTGACGTCATAATCTGCCGGCGCAGGAGATCGTGGCAGAAGTGTTTAACACCGCCACAAAATGTCTAGTTAATTTCACGAGCGGCACAAACATCGCCGCGCCCGGACTCTCGTTACTTTGCGCCCCAATTGGCGCCCTCTTATGGCGCTAACGGGAAGCGCAAACAACTGAATTACTCCCCCAATGAATAACCTGGGCGTAATGAATCACCTGGGTGTAATGAATCACCTGGACATAATGAATCCCCTGGGAATAATGAATCACCTGGGTGTAATGAATCACCTGGGAGTAATGAAAAACCTGGGTGTAATGAATCACCTGCGTGCAATTAATCACTTGGGCGTATTGAATCACCTGGGAATAATGAACAACCTGGGTGTAATGAATCACCTGGGTGCAATTAATCACTTTGGCATATTGAATCACCTCGATGTTGTTAGATCCATGTGTTAATGGAGACACGGAATGCAGGAGTTGATTTAACAAGTGTTTACTGAACAAAGTCTGGAGGTGAACTAACTACACAAGACGCTACACAGGCTTTTATATACCCGAGTGGTCACTACTGGTACTACAATATACAGGGGCTTCAAAAACATAGTTCCTCTTAAAGGTACATACACTACAATTCCTCCCCTTTTAGATAAATAGTATATAACATTTTAAGTAATCATTAAATAACATTTTTACAAGAACAATAATATACACATTTGCTGAAGTTAATCAACTACAAATTCAGTCTCTCTGGAGGCTTCCTGACTCGGTCCGGATAACGCCTCGGTGGTGTAGTAGGTTCTTTTGGCAAGGTCGATTCGGCTTCAATGCTAGTGTCGGGTTCATCTGGTTCCAGTATCACCGGATCGGAGGTAGATACTGTGGGTATCTCTGCTTCATCACTAGGTGTATAGAGTTGTGGTGTAGGTTGTCCTTTTTCGATGACTCTATGATCTGGTCAGCATGTCGCCTTATTATGCTTTCTCCAATGTCCACGGTATACATCAGTGGTCCTAGTCGTGTGCAAATAGTTCCAGGCTGCCATTTCTCAGTACGGTAGTCCCGGGCCAAAACTGGTTGACCTATGTGGATGGTTCTAGTTGGCCTTTCATTCATGCTTTGAAATTGCCAGTTCTCTACATCCCTTCTGACGTTTGGCTTGACCAAATCCAGCCGGCATCTTAGTCTTCTATTGAAAAACATCATGGCGGGGGTTTGGTTTGTAACCACATGTGTTGCATTCCTGTACGCAAACAAGAAGTTATCTACCTTATGTTGTAGATTTATTTCTTCATTACCCATGGCCTTTATAGCCTTCTTGAAGGTCTGGACAAACCTTTCAGCCAATCCATTGGTGGCGGGATGGTATGGGGCGGATGTGTAGTGCTTAACCCCATTGTTTTTTAAGAACTTCCTGAATTCTTCGGATACAAATTGCGGTCCATTATCAGAACAGATATGTTCAGGCAGCCCATTCCTGGTGAATATGGTCCTTAATACTGTGATGGTTTTTTCCGTGGTGGTGGAGGACATCTTTATTACCTCCGGCCACTTGGAGTGTGCATCCACCGCGATTAAGAACATTGGCCTAGAAATTCAGTTTGGGCCCGCCAGCTCGCTTGCACCCAGAAGTTACCGCTGCGCGCGGAGCCACTTGCGCCCGCCGGAAATTCAGTTTCAGCGCCCCACGTCGAAGCCGGCCGCTATTCAAGGGTTTCGGCGCCCCCGCTTGGGGCGCTGAAACTTAATATCGGCGCGCTAGGTGCCGCAGCGCCACCTGCTGTGGAGCGGCAGGCTGCGGTACTGCAGGCCTTCCTCCCTCTCTTAAGGGGGAGGTGCCTGCAACAGCGAGATCGCCGCTCGCTAGTGCCGGCAAATGAGCCCGGCATCACGGAGAAGTGTCGGGCTCCCGGAAAACAGCCGGCAATGCCGCGGGGGCGGGGTGGAGGAGGCCGGGGAAGGAGGTGCGGGCAGGCGGCCGCCGAAAAAGCGGCCGGCCGCACATCCGCCTTGACTCGCCCCACTAACGCTACAGTACGGCCCCGTTTTCTGATCGCTGTTTGCGGCCACTGCGGAAGAGGCGGCCGCAACTCAATATGGCGGTCGGGCTGGTAGCGGGGCGGTAGCGGGGCACTGCGCACGCCGATGACGTCATCGGTGGCGGCGCAGCGCTACTGGCTAACGCCGCCATTACCGCAGCGCTGAATATCTGCGAAAGCTCAGCAAGTGGCGCAAAAGCCCTCTTTGGGCGAAAACTGGGCGCAAAGCCTACTGAATTTCTAGCCCATTGAGTCCATAAATGGACCAGCAAAGTCGATATGTACCCTTTGCCATGGAGATGAGGGCCACTCCCATGGATGTAGAGGGGCTTGTGGTGGGGCGTTTTGGACCTTCTGGCATCCTAGAGAGCTCTTGGTCATTTCTTCGATGTCTCCATCGATACCTGGCCACCACACAAATGCTCTGGCTAAGTTCTTCATTTTCACTCCACCCAGATGCCCCTCGTGAAGCTCCTTTAGCACTCTACCCTTGAGTTTGGGTGGAATCGCCACTCTGGATCCACACATCAAGGTTCCTCGGCACACTGACAGCTGTTCTCTTCTTTGCGAGAATGCTGGCAACAGTGGTTCGCCATGTGCTGGCCATCCCTTCACCGTTAAATCGTAGACTCGTGAGAGAGTCGGGTCATTTCACGTTTCCTTTTCAATGGTAGAATTTGTCACCGGTAGACATTCCACTATGGTCGAGTGGAATACCTCCACTGGGTCCACTGTAGGCGCCTCTTCCACCGTTGGCAACGGTAGGCGCAATAACCCGTCAGCATTCCCATGCTGTTTTGTTCCTTTGTACTCTATGTCATATTGGTGTGCCCCTAGGAAAAGGAACCACCTCTGTAGCCTTTGCGCTGTCATAATGGGAACATCCTTTTTAGGGTTGAATATGGAGACGAGGTGTTGATGGTCAGTCAACAAGGTAAACTTTTGTCCATGTAGGTAATGGTTGAATTTCTTCACCCCCCACACCAGGCTGAGTGCCTCCCTGTCGATCTGGGCATAGTTACGCTCAGCTGAGTTCAATGAGCGTGACGCAAAAGCTATCTGCCGCTCCGAGCCATCAGGGAATCTATGCGATAGTAGCGCTCCCACGCCGTAAGGGGATGCATTGCACGCCAGTCTGATTGGCAGTGATGGGTTGTAATGAGCCAACACTTCCCTGGATGTGATCAAGCCTTTGCATTTATGGAAGGCACGTTTACAGTCTTCACTCCATTTCCAAACTACTCCCGTTTGTAGCAGTGCGTTAAGCGGGTGCAGAACCGTCGACAAGTTTGGTAAAAATTTATGATAGTAATTTACTAATCTCAGGAACGACCTTAATCGTGAGACATTTTCAGGCGCTGGGGCCTTTACGACCACTTCAATTTTTTCAGGTGACTTATGCAACCCTTCTTCGTTAATGACATGGCCACAATGTGATATTTGTTTCTGGAAAAATTTGCATTTAGGGCGATTTGCTCGTGGGCCCCGTTCTCGCAGCCTCGTGAGCACCTGCTCCAAGTTGGCAAGGTGCTCGTTGTCGTTTTCTCCTGTTACCAGGATGTCGTCTAGGTAGCATTGCGTCCCCGGAACCCCTTGCAGGACTTGCTCCATAGCTCTTTGCCAGATAGCCGGAGCTGATGCCACTCCGAAAACCAGTCGATTGTACTGGTACAGGCCTTTGTGTGTGTTTATCGTGAGATACTTTTTAGAGGCCTCCTCAACCTCCATCTGTAGATATGCCTGTGCTAAGTCAATTTTGGTGAAACGTTTCCCTCCAGATAGTGAGGCGAAAATATCTTCTATCCTCGGAAGAGGATACTGTACCGTGTGAAGAACCGGGTTTACAGTCACCTTGAAGTCCCCACAGATGCGAACTTTTCTCTGTTCTTCAGATTTATCATTATTCAACGTTTTCTTCATGACCGGGACGATGGGTGTTGCCCACTCGCTCCAATCTACCTTGGATAACACGCCTGCTTTTTCCAAATTCTCCAGCTCTGCCTCGACGGCTGGACGAATTGCGTATGGCACCGGCCTTGCCTTAAAAAACTTGGGAAATGCCGCATCTTCCACTTTTATTGAGGCGGTGGCGCCTTTCAGGGTTCCTAGTTCCTGTTGAAACACTTCTTTGGCGTTAGCCAAGATTTCTTTTAATCGTCCAGGTATGACGTCATCATCGTTTTTTTTCTTACTGGTCACCGTCAGTGCCTGAATGGAGTGCCAGTCTAAACTTATCTTTCTGATCCATTCACGTCCCAACAACGGTGGACCACCATCTTGCAGAATGTATAAATACAACTTCTGTATTTCCTTGCCGTTGTATACAACAGGCACCCTTATTTTCCCTCTGGGGTATACTTTCTGCCCCCTATATGTCTTCAAGACAATGGATGTGTCTTTCAAATGTATATGCGGAAATAGCCGCTCGTAATCCCGTCGACTCATGACGGTCAGAGCTGATCCTGTATCTAGCTCCATTTTGACTGGGAACCCCGCTATCGTGAGGGTAACCCAAATGGTCTGGTAATCTTCTTTGGCAATTACATTATGTAATTTGAGACAGCTTAGTCTCTTGTTTCCGGAGTCGCTATCGCTCTTCTGGTCTTCGGAGCTACTGTCCGTCATCATTTGTACCTTTCTGTACTTTTCCTTATTGACCGTTTTACTGTCAGCGGATTTCTTTCCAGGTCTGCATACACGTGCAATGTGTCCCATCTTTCCGCACTGCCTGCATGCTTTGTCCTTGAACCAGCAGTCCTTCTGGTCATGGGTGGATCTGCCGCAGCAATAACATCTCTCGAAACCCCATGTCATTTCATGGGTGCCAAAGTCCTGTGGCTTTTGCTGTATCTCTGCAGCTCCTCTTGCTGCTGCTTCGTATGATACAGCCACACTGAAAGCCTTGTCCAGTGTCAAATCTTTCTCAGAAAGTAGTCTTTTCTGTGTTCCTTCGCTTAGGAGACCGCAGACGAATTTGTCTCGTAGAGAATCTGCCAGTCCTGCCCTGAATTGGCAGTGCTTTGACAGCTTTCGTAATTTGTTGAGGTAATCAGCGTTACTTTCATTCTTGTGCTGATTCCTCCTGAAGAATTTGAATCGTTCCGCTATCAGCAGCGGTGTTGGGTTTAAGTGCTCCTGTAAGGTATCAACAATCTCCTTAAAATTCTTGTCCATCGGTTTGGCTGGAGTGATCAAGTTTCATAACAGCCCGTATGTCCTTGCGCCCATCAGATTTAGAAGTACCGATGCCTTTTTATCATCCGCTACTTCATTCGCCTTGCAATATACCTCCACTCTTTCCACATATGTGGTCCAATCTTCTATATCACTATCGAAAGCAGTAATATTGCCAGTCTTCGGCATCTTGAAAATCTAAAATGGCACTTCCCGCACTTTTCTTTCTTCCCCGCCGAGTTAAGATGGCACCTCCCGTGCTTTCCCGCCGCTGCCGCTGCTGCCAACGCTGTTCTCCGCGGTTCCCATTGCGACCTGCAGCTTTTCGCGGTATTTCTATTTTTTTTACATATCGCTTCAATAGTTTCTCCGTTACTTGGAGAACCGTTCCCATCGTGGAGCGGACCCTCTGGGACTTTCCCCTCCCTCTGCTCGGTCCGAACGCCGACCTGTTTTGCAGCACCGGCCGCGCCCTGAGTGCTCCACCCTCTCTCTCTCTTTGCTTCTGCTTCCCGACTCGCTGCCCGGCCCCGTTGCAGAGCCACCCGATCGAGCTCTAGCCCGCCGCAGCCCAGGAAGGATCAGTGCACTACCTGCCACCAGCCCGTTTAGCTGGGGATACCACAGACTGGAGACCAAGCCTGGCCCTCGTTTTCGAGTTTCTTCGAGTTATTAATTTTTTTATTTTTTTATTTTTCTTGCTTCTGGCTTCGACCTTCGTCTGAGGAATCGATCCCCTTGAGGTGCTGCCGAATTGCAGGTAAGTTCATTTCTAACTCGTCACCACTGTTAGATCCGTGTGTTAATGGAGACACGGAATGCAGGAGTTGATTTAACAAGTGTTTACTGAACAAAGTCTGGAGGTGAACTAACTACACAAGACGCTACACAGGCTTATATACCCGAGTGGTCACTACTGGTACTACAGTATGCAGGGGCTTCAAAAACATAGTTCCTCTTAAAGGTACATACACTACAGATGTACTGAATCACCTAGGTGTAATAAATCACCAGGGCATATTGAATCTCCTGGGAAAAATGAATCACCTGGAAATAATGAATCACCTGGGCATATTGAATCACCTGGGCATTTTGAATCACCTGTGTGTAATGAATCACCTAGGCATATGGAATCGCCTGGGAATAATGAATCACCTGGCTGTAATGAATCACCTGGGCATAAAGAATCATCTGGGAATAATGAATCACATGGTCATAATTAATCACCTGGGCATATTGAATTACCTGGGTGTAATGAATCACCTGGAAATAATGATTCACCAGGGAATGATGAATCACCTGGGAATAATGAATCACCTGTGTGTAATGAATCACTAGGGAATAATGAACCACCTGGGAATAATGAAACACCTGGAAATAATGTCTCATCTGGGAATAATGAACCACCTGGGAATAATAAATCATCTGGGTGTAATGAACCACATGTGTGTAATTAACCACCTGGGAGTAATGAATCACCTTGGTGGAATGCATCACCTGGGAATAATGAATCACCTGGGTGTAATGAATCACTTGGAAATAGTAAATCACCTGGGAATAATGAATCACCTGGGAATGATGAATCACCTGTGTGTAATGAATCAACTGCATGTAATTAACCACTTGAGTGTGATGAATGAACTGGGCAAATTTAATCACCTGAGTGTAATGAATCACCCGGGAATAATGAATCAGCAGGGTGTAATGAATCAGCTGGAAATAATGAATCACCTGGGAATAATAAATCATCTGGGCATATTGAATCATCTGGGAATAATGAATCACCTGGGAATAATAAATCATCTGGGCATATTGAATCATCTGGGAATAATGAATCACCTGGGTGTAATGAATCACCTGAGCATATCAAATCACCTGGGTGTAATGAACCACCTGGATGTAATGAATCACCTGGGAATAATGAATCATCTGGGAAAAATAAACCACCTGGATGTAATGAATCCCCTGGGTGTAATGAATCACTTGGGTGCAATGAACCACCTGTGTGTAATTAACCACCTGGGAGTAATGAATCACCTTGGTGGAATGAATCACCTGGGAATAATGAATCACCTGGATGTAATGCATCACCTGGGAATAGTGAATCATCTGGGAATAATGAATCACCTGGGTGTAATGAATCGCCTGGACATATTGAATCACCTGGGAATAATCAATCAACTGGGTGTAATATATCACCTGCGAATAATGAATCACCTGGGAATAATGAATCACTTGCAGTTAATGAACCACCTGGATGTAATGAATCACCTGGGTGTAATGAACCACCTGGGAGCAATGAATCACCTGGGAGTAATGAATAAACTGGGAGTAATGAATCACCTGCATGTAATGAACCACCTGGGTGTAATCAATCACCTGGGCAAATTTAATCACCTGGGTGTAATGAATCACTTGGGAATAATGAATCACCTGGGAATAATACATCATCTGGCATATTGAATCATCTGGGAATAATGAATCACCTGGGTGTAATGAATCACCTGAGCATATCAAATCACCTGGGTGTAATGAATTCCCTGGGAATAATGAATCACCTGGATGTAATGAATCACCTGGGAATAATGAATCACATGGTCATAAGAAATCACCTGGGAATAATGAATCAACTGGGTGTAATGAATCACCTGGGCATAATGAATCACCTGGGAATAATAAATCACCTGGGTGTAATGAATCACCTGGACATATTGAATCACCTGTGATTAATGAATCACCTGGGCATAATGAATCACCTGGGAATAATGAATCACCTGGGTGTAATGAACCACCTGGATGTAATGAATCACCTGGGTGTAATGAATCACCTGGGAATAATGAATCACCTGGGTGTAATGAATCACCTGGGTGTAATGAATCATCTGGGAATAATGAATCACCTGGGTGTAATGAATCACATTGAAATAATGAATCACCTGGGAATATTAAAACACCTGGGTGTAATGAATCAGCTGGAAATAATGAATCTCCTGGGAATAATGAATCACCTGGACATAATGAATCACCTGGGAATAATTAACCATCTGGGTGTAATGAATCATCTGTGTGTAATGAGCCACCTGGGTGTAATTAACCACCTGGGAATAATGCATCACCTGGGCATAATGCATATCCTGGGTGTAATGAACCACTTGTGTGTAATGAATTACCTGGGCATAATGAATCACCTGGGTGTATTGATTCACGTGAGTGTAATGAATCACCTGGGCACAATGAATCACCTGGGTGTAATGATTTCCTGGGCATAATGAATCACCTGTGTGTAATGAATCACCTGGGTGTATCAAAACATCTGTGTGCAATGAATCACCTGGGCGTAATGAATGACCTGGGCATAATGAATCACATGGGCATAATGAATCACATGGGCATAATGAATCACCTGGGTGTAATGAATCTCCTGGACATAATGAATCACCTGGGTGTAATGAATCACCTGGACATAATGAATCACCTGGGTGTAATGAATCACCTGGGTGTATTGAATCATCTGGAAATTTTGAATCATCTGGAAATAATGAATCACCTGGGTGTAATGAATCACCTGGGTGTATTGAATCGTCTGGAAATATTGAATCACCTGGACATAATGAATCACTTGGGTGTAATGAATCACCTGGGAGTATTGAATCGTCTGGAAATATTGAATCACCTGGACATCTCGGCCTAGAAATTGGGTTTTGGCTTAGCCAGGGCTTTAGCGCCGGAAGTTAGTGCCGGCGCTAAGTCCCCTGCGCGCGCCAAAAATTCAGTGGCGCCGCGCCCAAACGGCTGCCGGCGCTACTGAAGGGTCTTTGCGGCGGTACATCGGCGCTAACTGCCGTTTCGCGCCGCAATTCCAGCGCTGCGGCACCCGATGCGGTGCGGCAGGCTGGGGACGTGCAGGCCTCCTCCTCCCGTTAAGGAGGAGCTGCCTGCACCCGGCCGCGGCCCGCGCAAATCAGCTTAAAAATGAGCCCGGCACCTCGGACAAGTGCCGGGCTTGCATCTGTTCCGGGGGGGGCGGGGGGAGAAGTCCGGGGAGGGAGCTGCGGGCAGGCGGCCGGCGGGAAAGTGGCCGGCCGCCGCGGGGCCTTTAATGCGCCGGCGCAAACTGGAGTAAGGCACCTCTGCCAGAATGTTGCTTGCGGCTGCCACGGGCGAGGCGGCCGCAACTCAATTTCGGAGTTCGGGCGGGTTACCACGGCAACCGGGACGCTGCGCACACCGATGACGTCATCGGTGCTGGCGCAGCGCTACCGGTGCAACGCCGATTTAGGGCCCCAGGGAATTTTTAAACTGGCCATAACTCTGGCGCTAGTCCCTCTAGCGCCTCAAAAGCGGCGCTAAGGCAACTGAATTTCTAGGCCAATGAATCACCTGGGAATAATGAATCACCAGGGAATAATGAATCACCTGCGGTTAATGAACCACCTGGGTGTAATGAATCAGCTGGCTGTAATGAACCACCTGGGAATAATGAATCACCTGGGTGTAATGACTCATCTGGAAATATTGAATCACCTGGACATAATGAATCACTTGGGTGTAATGAATCACCTGGGTGTATTGAATCGTCCGGAAATATTGAATCACCTGGACATAATGAATCACCTGGGAATAATGAATCACCAGTGATTAATGAATCACCTGGGCATAATGAATCACCTGGGAATAATGAATCACCTGGGTGTAATGAACCACCTGGATGTAATGCATCACCTGGGTGTAATGAATCATCTGGGTGTAATTATTCACCTGGGTGTAATGAATGACCGGGGAATAATGAATCACCTGGGTGTAATGAACCACGTGGGTGTAATGAATCACCTGGGTGTAATGAATCACCTGGGTGTAATGAATCACCTGGGAATAATGAATCACCTGGGTGTAATGAATCACATGGAAATAAAGAATCACCTGGGAATATTAAAACACCTGGGTGTAATGAATCAGCTGGAAATAATGAATCTCCTGGTAATAATGAATCACCTGGGAATAATGAATCTCCTGGGAATAATGAATCACCTGGACATAATGAATCACCTGGGAATAATTAACCATCTGGGTGTAATGAATCATCTGTGTGTAATGAGCTACCTGGGTGTAATTAACCACCTGGGAGTAATGCATCACCTGGGCTTAATGCATAACCTGGGTGTAATGAACCACTTGTGTATAATGAATTACCTGGGCATAATGAATCACCTGGGTGTATTGATTCACCTGAGTGTAATGAATCACCTGGGCATAATGAATCACCTGGGTGTAATGATTTACCTGGGCATAATGAAACACCTGTGTGTAATGAATCACCTGGGTGTATTGAATCGTCTGGAAATATTGAATCACCTGGACATAATGAATCACTTGGGTGTAATGAATCACCTGGACATAATGAATCACCTGGGTGTAATGAATCACCTGGGTGTATTGAATCATCTGGAAATTTTGAATCATCTGGAAATAATGAATCACCTGGGTGTAATGAATCACCTGGGTGTATTGAATCGTCTGGAAATATTGAATCACCTGGACATAATGAATCACTTGGGTGTAATGAATCACCTGGGAGTATTGAATCGTCTGGAAATATTGAATCACCTGGACATCTCGGCCTAGAAATTGGGTTTTGGCTTAGCCAGGGCTTTAGCGCCGGAAGTTAGTGCCGGCGCTAAGTCCCCTGCGCGCGCCAAAAATTCAGTGGCGCCGCGCCCAAACGGCTGCCGGCGCTACTGAAGGGTCTTTGCGGCGGTACATCGGCGCTAACTGCCGTTTCGCGCCGCAATTCCAGCGCTGCGGCACCCGATGCGGTGCGGCAGGCTGGGGACGTGCAGGCCTCCTCCTCCCGTTAAGGAGGAGCTGCCTGCACCCGGCCGCGGCCCGCGCAAATCAGCTTAAAAATGAGCCCGGCACCTCGGACAAGTGCCGGGCTTGCATCTGTTCCGGGGGGGGGCGGGGGGAGAAGTCCGGGGAGGGAGCTGCGGGCAGGCGGCCGGCGGGAAAGTGGCCGGCCGCCGCGGGGCCTTTAATGCGCCGGCGCAAACTGGAGTAAGGCACCTCTGCCAGAATGTTGCTTGCGGCTGCCACGGGCGAGGCGGCCGCAACTCAATTTCGGAGTTCGGGCGGGTTACCACGGCAACCGGGACGCTGCGCACACCGATGACGTCATCGGTGCTGGCGCAGCGCTACCGGTGCAACGCCGATTTAGGGCCCCAGGGAATTTTTAAACTGGCCATAACTCTGGCGCTAGTCCCTCTAGCGCCTCAAAAGCGGCGCTAAGGCAACTGAATTTCTAGGCCAATGAATCACCTGGGAATAATGAATCACCAGGGAATAATGAATCACCTGCGGTTAATGAACCACCTGGGTGTAATGAATCAGCTGGCTGTAATGAACCACCTGGGAATAATGAATCACCTGGGTGTAATGACTCATCTGGAAATATTGAATCACCTGGACATAATGAATCACTTGGGTGTAATGAATCACCTGGGTGTATTGAATCGTCCGGAAATATTGAATCACCTGGACATAATGAATCACCTGGGAATAATGAATCACCAGTGATTAATGAATCACCTGGGCATAATGAATCACCTGGGAATAATGAATCACCTGGGTGTAATGAACCACCTGGATGTAATGCATCACCTGGGTGTAATGAATCATCTGGGTGTAATTATTCACCTGGGTGTAATGAATGACCGGGGAATAATGAATCACCTGGGTGTAATGAACCACGTGGGTGTAATGAATCACCTGGGTGTAATGAATCACCTGGGTGTAATGAATCACCTGGGAATAATGAATCACCTGGGTGTAATGAATCACATGGAAATAAAGAATCACCTGGGAATATTAAAACACCTGGGTGTAATGAATCAGCTGGAAATAATGAATCTCCTGGTAATAATGAATCACCTGGGAATAATGAATCTCCTGGGAATAATGAATCACCTGGACATAATGAATCACCTGGGAATAATTAACCATCTGGGTGTAATGAATCATCTGTGTGTAATGAGCTACCTGGGTGTAATTAACCACCTGGGAGTAATGCATCACCTGGGCTTAATGCATAACCTGGGTGTAATGAACCACTTGTGTATAATGAATTACCTGGGCATAATGAATCACCTGGGTGTATTGATTCACCTGAGTGTAATGAATCACCTGGGCATAATGAATCACCTGGGTGTAATGATTTACCTGGGCATAATGAAACACCTGTGTGTAATGAATCACCTGGGTGTATTGAATCGTCTGGAAATATTGAATCACCTGGACATAATGAATCACTTGGGTGTAATGAATCACCTGGATGTATTGAATCGTCTGGAAATATTAAATCACCTGGACATAATGAATCACCTGGGAATAATGAATCACCTGTGATTAATGAACCACCTGGGTGTAATGAATCACCTGGGTGTAATGAACCACCTGGGAATAATGAATCACCTGGGTGTAATGAAGCACCTGGAAATAATGAATCACGTCGGAATAATGCATCACTTGGGTGTAGTGAATCACCTGGACATATTGAATCACCTGGGAAAATGAATCACCTGGGCATAATGAATCACCTGGGAATAATGAATCACCTGCGTG
The DNA here is from genome assembly GCF_052327205.1 of Somniosus microcephalus. Classification (NCBI taxonomy): domain Eukaryota; kingdom Metazoa; phylum Chordata; class Chondrichthyes; order Squaliformes; family Somniosidae; genus Somniosus; species Somniosus microcephalus. Next base: position 134,595,001 of record NC_140988.1, read on the forward strand.
TAATGAATCACCTGGAAATAATGAATCACCTGGGCATAATGAATCACCTGGAAGTAATGAATCACCTGTGATTAATGAATCACCTGGGTGTAATGAAACACCTGCATGTAATGAACCACCTGGGTGTAATGAATCACCTGGGCAAATTTAATCACTTGGGTGTAATGAATCACCTGGGATCAGCAGGGTGTAATGAATCACCTGGACATAATGAATCACCTGGGAATAATAAATCATCTGGCATATTGAATCACCTGGATATAATGAATCACCTGGGTGTAATGAATCACCTGGACATAGTGAATCACCTGGGTGTAATGAATCACCTGGGTGTATTGAATCGTCTGGAAATATTGAATCGCCTGGACATAATGAATCACCTGGGTGTAATGAATCACCTGGGTGTATTGAATCGTCTGGAAATATTGAATCGCCTGGACATAATGAATCACCTGGGTGTAATAAATCACCTGGGTGTATTGAATCGTCTGGAAATATTGAATCACCTGGACATAATGAATCACTTGGGTGTAATGAATCACCTGGGTGTATTGAATCGTCTGGAAATATTGAATCACCTGGACATAATGAATCACCTGGGAATAATGAATCACCTGGGAATAATGAATCACCTGCGGTTAATGAACCACCTGGGTGTAATGAACCACCTGGGAATAATGAATCACCTGGGTGTAATGAAGCACCTGGAAATAATGAATCACGTGGGAATAATGCATCACTTGGGTGTAGTGAATCACCTGAACATATTGAATCACCTGGGAAAATGAATCACCTGGGCATAATGAATCACCTGCATGTAATGAATCACCTGGAAGTAATGAATCACCTGTGATTAATGAATCACCTGTGAGTAAGAACCACCTGGGTGTAATGAATCACCTGCATGTAATGAACCACCTGGGTGTAATGAATCACCTGGGCAAATTTAATCACTTGGGTGTAATGAATCACCTGGGAATAATGAATCAGCAGTGTGTAATGAATCAGCTGGAAATAATGAATCACCTGGGAATAATAAATCATCTGGGCATATTGAATCATCTGGGAATAATGAATCACCTGGGTGTAATGAATCACCTGAGCATATCAAATCACCTGGGTGCAATGAATTACCTGGGAATAATGAATCACCTGGATGTAATGAATCACCTGGGTGTAATGAATCACCTTGGCATAATGAATCGCCTGGGAATAATAAATCACCTGGGCATAATGAATCACCTGGGAATAATGAATCACCTGGGTGTAATGAACCACCTGAATGTAATGAATCACCTGGGTGTAATGAATCACCTGGGAATAATGAATCTACTGGGTGTAATGAACCACCTGGGTGTAATGAATCACCTGGGTGTAATGAATCACCTGGGTGTAATGAATCACATGGAAATAATGAATCACCTGGGAATGTTAAATCACCTGGGAATATTAAATCACCTGGGTGTAATGAATCAGCTGGAAATAATGAATCTCCTGGGAATAATGAATCACCTGGGAATAATGAATCTCCTGGGAATAATGAATCACCTGGACATAATGAATCACCTGGGAATTATTAACCAACTGGGTGTAATGAATCATCTGTGTGTAATGAGCCACCTGGGTGTAATTAACCACCTGGGAGTAATGCATCACCTGGGCATAATGCATCACCTGGGTGTAATGAACCACTTTTGTGTAATGAATTACCTCGGCATAATGAATCATCTGGGTGTATTGATTCACCTGAGTGTAATGAATCACCTGGGCATAATGAATCACCTGGGTGTAATGATTGACCTGGGCATAATGAATCACCTGTGTGTAATGAATCACCTGGGTGTATCAAAGCACCTGGGTGCAATGAATCACCTGGGCGTAATGAATGACCTGGGCATAATGAATCACATGGGCATAATGAATCACCTGGACATAATGAATCACCTGGGTGTAATGAATCACCTGGACATAGTGAATCACCTGGACATAGTGAATCACCTGGGTGTAATGAATCACCTGGGTGTATTGAATCATCTGGATATATTGAATCACCTGGACTTAATGAATCACCTGTGTGTAATGAATCACCTGGGTGTATTGAATCGCCTGGAAATATTGAACCACCTGGACATAATGAATCACCTGGGTATAATGAATCACCTGGACATAATGAATCACCTGAGTATTTTGAATCACCAGGGTTTAATGAATCACCTGGGTGTAATGATTCACCTGAGTGTAATGAATCACCTGGGCATATTGAAGCACCTGTGATTAATGAATCACCGGGGCATAAGGAATCATCTGGGAATAATGAATCACCTGAAAATAATGAATCAGCTGGATGTAATGAAACACCAGTGCGTATTGCATCAGATGGGAATAATGACTCACCTGGGTGTAATGAATCACCGGGGAATAATGACTCACCTGGGTGTGATGAATCACCTGTGATTAATTAACCACCTGGGTGTAATGAATCACCTGGGTGTAATGAATCACCAGAGTGTATTGCTCACCTGGGAATAATGAATCACCTGTGATTAATGAACCGCCTGAATGTAATGAATCACCAGGGAGTAATTAATCATTTGGGCATATTGAATCACCTGGCTGTACTGAATCACCTGGGTGTAATGAACCACCTGTGTGTAATGAATCACCTGGGTGTAATGAATCACCTGCGATTAATAAACCACCTGTGTGTAACAAATCACCTGGGTGTAATGAATCCCCTGGGTGCATTGAATCACCTGGTTGTAATGAATCACCTGGGTGTAATGAACCACCTGGGTGTAATGAGTCCCCTGGGTGCATTGAATCACCTGGGTGTAATGAATCACCTGGGTGTAATGAACCACCTGGGTGTAATGAATCACCTGGGTGTATTGAATCACCTGGTTGTAATGAATCACCTGGATGTAATGAACCACCTGGGAAAAATGAATCGCCTGGAAAAAATGAATCACCTGAATGTATTGAAGCACTTGGGAATAATGAATCACCTGGGCGTAATGAATCACCTGGGAATAACGAATCACCTGATAATAACGGATCACCTGGGAATAATGAATCACCTGGGAATAATGAATCACCTGGGTGTAATGAATCACCTGGGCATAATGAATCACCTGGGCATAATGAATCACCTGGGGATAATGAATCACCTGGGGATAATGAATCGCCTGGGTGTAATGAATCACCTGGGCATAATGAATCACCTGGGCCTAATGAATCACCTTGGTGTAATGAATCACCTGGGCATAATGAATCACCTGGGAATAATAAATCACCTGGGTGTAATGAACCACCTAGGTATAATGAATCACCCAGATCTAATGAAGCACCTGGGTATAATGAATCACCTGGGCATAATGAATCACCTGGGAATAATGAATCACCTGGGCCTAATGAATAACCTGGGTGTAATGAATCACCTGGGCCTAATGAATAACCTGGGTGTAATGAATCACCTGGGCCTAATGAATCACCTGGGTGTAATGAATCACCTGGGCATAATGAATCACCTGGGAATAATGAATCACCTGGGCCTAATGAATAACCTGGGTGTAATGAATCACCTGGGCCTAATGAATAACCTGGGTGTAATGAATCACCTGGGCCTAATGAATCACCTGGGTGTAATGAATCACCTGGGCCTAATGAATCACCTGGATGCAATCAATCACCTTGGCCTAATGAATCACCTGGGTGTAATGAATCACCTTGGCCTAATGAATCACCTGTGTGTAATGAATCACCTGGGTATCATACATCACCTGGTTATGGAAGTTGTGCTTTGTAAGGTCTCTTATCCCAGTGCAGTATTGCAGCATTCCTTATTAATACCAACTAAAATTTAAATTATTTCATCACACAGCCCAGCAACTTCTGCACTGCTGACTGGCTGTTCACTCACCAGCAGGCCCAAGGTTACATCAGTGCAGCGATGCTGCATTTCCTTAAAGCAAGGCTGTTATTTTTGAAAGCAGCCTCTAGCCCTTAATGCTGAACTGCCTTCTGCAAAAAATAAAAATAAAAATCAATCCAAACTAGGCAGTCTGCAGCTCCTTAAAGCTGAATTGTTTTTCACACCTAAAAAAAAGTAAAAGTGCTAACACAAATTGCTCAACAGGCCAGGGAAAGGGCACCCAGGGTCTCGGACGCAGCACTCAAGATTCGTGCAGGGGGTGAACACTGGAAGAGAGGTCCTCTACCCACATGGAGCCAGGAGGCCCTCCAGAAAGAACGTTGTGGGACCACATCACCGAAGCCATCACTGTCAGCAGTGTCGCCCCTATGACCTGGCTCCAGCGCCCGAAGAAGTTTCATGATCTCTGACCAGAGTTCAAGGTCACTGAATGCATCTGCAAAAGACGTCTCCTACCAACTGCACCACTAGCCTCACACACTGCTCAATGCACAAACTCACCCACCCCCCTCACTCTCCTACAAACAATCTCTACCAAACACGAGGCACACCTTACATTCCTAGGTTTACCTCACCCCCTTGGAGGAGAGGGTGCTGGCCGTTCTTTGGCGGGGGCATGGCTGAGCCCTTGGCCAGTGGCAGGGCTGATAGAATACAAGATGCTCATACGTTATCCTCCTTCTCACATCCAACTTCCCCCTCATCCCACAATCTCCTCTGATGTACAAGTTGCACCTCGTGCTTTAACCCCCTCCCCTCACCGCCACCCTACCCTTGTAACTTCCTCGTTTCAGACACCCAAGAAATCCAGCCTGCCCTGTCAGTGATTGACCAAGAAGAGGGAGAGGAGAGAGAAGAAGAAGAAGAAGAAGGAGAATTAGAAGAAGAAGAAGAAGAAGAAAAAACACAGTCACTCAATTTCACACTCTCGGCTCCTTGAGGTCATACTGCAAGGCCATCTGCAGTGTTCCTCACTGAAAGTCAGGAGCCTTCCACCAGCCATGCTGCAGCCACTGAGGTAGCACTGCATGACAACACTAGGATAGGCAAAAGCACATGCAAGACACTCACTAAGGGAATGCACAAGGGTGATTAGTTGATTTTTTGATGTACTATTGGATGCATATATGGATAAAGTTGGATTGGAAAGTTTGCTGTGTGGTGGCTTTTATTTCAGAATTGTGGAGAAGAGGCACTGTGATGGTCAGTAACAGAGGGAAGGTAAGGTGTGGGACAAATGGTGAAAGGGGAATTGGGGTTATGTTCACTGGTACTGCAGACAGGTGATTCAATCCCATATATCCTGGCCAGAAAGGGGTTGCCTAGGTTGCCTTCTTCTTTCTGCTTCCTCCTCTTCTGCTTCTTCCTCTTCTGTTTCCTCCAATTCTGCTTCTTCCTCTTCCCTCTGCGAGCAGCTTGTTCCCTTTGCTACCTCTGCGTCATCTCCATGTGATGATGCAGCCCAAAGGGCACTGCAACTAGAATCCCCAGGACTGTGAGCAAGTGGTGTTCTCAGAGGCCTTCCTTCAACATCTAAAGCCTTGCAAATGTCCAGCAGCATTCCCTGCACTCCCTACACACTTTAACAACTTTTTAACTGTATTGCACCAAGCCACTACTGCAATAACATTTTTTTAAATGTTGAAAAGCTGAAATCGAAACTTACCTGAAAGATATGTGTGTCCCTTTAAGTAGCACTGGCAGCGTCTCTGTAGTATTGCTACATGCACGTTCTTCCGTCTGTGGGTTGGAGAGGGCGCTATGGATAGTAGCAATGCCCAAAATTGCAGTCATGCATCAATTCTGACGTTGCACGCCGATTGACGTCACAATCTGCATATTTACATGTGAGAGGCGAGCGCAGGCAACGGCAGTACTAACGACCTCTCCAAAGTGGTAGCTGCCTTGTTCTGCGCCGGAAGCAGGCTGAAACGAGGCAGCCCCCATTTTTTCAACAAAACCAGCCTTAACGGCCGGCTCTACACCTCCGAATTTCGCGGCCTTATTATGCATTCGACCATGGAAAAGGTAGAAACAACGGAAGGGTTGAAAATTGATAGACAGGATGTACTAGAAAGGCTGGGTATGCTTAGAGTGGATAAATTGCCTGGTCCAGATGGCTTGCATCCCAGGTTGCTAAGGGAATTGGGGGAGGAGATAGCGGAAGGCTTGCCATAATTTTCCAGTCTTCCCTAGATGCGGGGAAGGTGCCTGAGGATTGGAAAGTGGCAAATGTGACACCATTGTTCAAAAAAGGATGTAAGGACAATCCTAGTAACTACAGGCCAGTCAGTTTAACATCAGTGGTGGGTAAAGTTTTAGAAACAATAATCAAGGAAACAATTAAAGGGCACTTGGAGAGGTTTAAGCTAATTAAGGAGAGTCAACACAGATTTTTAAAAGGCAGATCATGTTTGACTAATCTAATTGAATTTTTTGATGAAGTAACAGGGAATGCAACGGATGTTGTCTACGTGGATTTTAGGAAGGCGTTTGACAAAGTATCACATAGAAGGCTGGTCAACAAATTGAGGCTCATGGAACAGGTGGGTCAGTGGCAGTTTGGATAAGGAATTGGCTTAAGGACAGAAAACAGCGCGTTGTGGTAAATGGCTGTTTTTCAGATTGGAGGATGGTAGCCAGTGGTGTTCTCCAAGGGTCAGTGCTGGGGCCACTGCTTTTTTTGATATATATAAATGACCTGGGTATTGGAATACAGAGTAGAATTTCTAAATTTGCCGATGACACGCCTGGGGGTTGGAGGGTATTGGAGGCCTGGGGGGGGCGGATCAGAAGCCTCGTGGGGGCTCTCCAATCATGGGAGGTGGGTTAGGTAGGAACGCTGGATCCAGGAGGCAAGTGTAACGGCAATTACCTCCTGGATCCAGCAGTCCTCACTTTACTTTAGCTGGCGGGCTTCACGAGGCCTGGGAAACCCGACCAGCTAAAGTTACATTTAAATTGGTGGTAAACTCAGAGGCTTCCCACCTCATTATAATATTTAAATGAACAGCCCACCTCCTGGGAGCAGGTTGGCTGCCCGCTCCCGTCCCACCTCCGTTAAAACCGGAAGTGTAGTGTATGTGTCTTTAAGTCAGAACTACTTTTACAGCTCCTGTATACTGTAGTACTGGCAGTGACCACACCAGTATATAAGATTTGCGCATGCCTCTGTACCCCCAGTCTAGAGACTACCCTCCTCCAGTAAAGACCTGTTATTTGTTAATGTACAGCATCCGTGTGATTATTTAATAATAGCATATCCACTGAACCACGGATCCAACAGTGGCGATGAGGATGGGATGGCCAACACATGGCGACTCACTGTTGCCAGCATTCTCATCCAGAAGAGAACAGCTGTCAGTATGCCAGGGGACAGTGATGTGTGGATCCAGAGTGGTGATTCCACCCATGTTAAGGGAGAGAGTGCTAAATGAGCTACATGAAGGTCATCTGGGGGGAGTGAAAATGAAAAGCCTTGCTAGGGCTTATGTGTGGTGGCCGGGAATCGATCAACAAATCGAAGACCTAACTAAGAGCTGCTTAGGATGCCAGAAGGTCCAAAATGCACCACAACATGCCCGTCTACACCCATGGGAGTGGCCCTCCTCTCCATGGCAATGGGTGCATATTGATTTCACTGGTCCATTCATGGACTCAATGTTCTTAATAGCAGTGGATGCTCATTCAAAGTGGCCTGAGGTGATAAAAATGTCTTCAACCACTACGGAGAAAACGATTGCAGTGCTACGGACCATATTTGCCAGAAACGGTTTGCCAGAGCAGATTTGCTCTGATAATGGACCACAGTTTGTGTCCGACGAGTTCCAAAAATTCATGAAAAGGAATGGGGTAAGGCATTACACATCCGCCCCGTATCATCCAGCCACAAATGGATTGGCTGAGAGGTTCGTACAAACCTTTAAGAAGGCGATAAAGGCCATGTGCGATGATGAAATTCCACTACAGCATAAGATGGACAATTTCTTATTAGCCTACTGAAACGCGACACATGCAGTTACCAACCAGACCCCAGCCATGATGTTCTTTAACCGAAGGTTGAGATCTCGTCTGGACTTGCTCAGACCAAATGTGCGAAGAGATGTTGAGGACAAACAATTCCAGCACATCAATGAGAAGCCGACAAGGAGCTTCAATGTAGGGCAACCAGTCTTGGCCCGTGACTATCGAACAGAGAAATGGCAACCCGGAACGATATGTACAAGGCAGGGGCCATTAATGTACACAGTGGATGTCGGGGAGAACATTGTGAGACGCCACGTCGATCAGATCTTAACGTCACAGGAACGCGTCAACCCCATGTCTCGAGTACCTGGGGATGAACCCGACATACCGGTAGCATCTACTTCAGGCCCAGTAGCAGTGGAACCCGATGAACTACCCGATGAAAAGGGGTCAGAATCGCCTGTGCACCAAGAACAAGAACCTCCGGAAAGGCGCTATCCCGACAGGGTCAGGAAGCCGCCCCAAAGACTGAATCTATAAATGGACTTTTGTTGTTTAATGTACATGTTGACATGTTAATTGTTATTTGAATATTAGGGGTATTACTAATCTAAAAGGGGAGGAATTGTAGTGTATGTGCCTTTAAGTCAGAACTACTTTTACAGCTCCTGTATACTGTAGTACCGGCAGTGACCACACCGGTATATAAGATTTGCGCATGCCTCTGTACCCCCAGTCTAGAGACTACCCTCCTCCAGTAAAGACCTGTTATTTGTTAATGTACAGCATCCGTGTGATTATTTAATAATAGCATATCCACTGAACCACGGATCCAACAGGAAGTGGGTGGGTTGGAGGCGGGTTCTGGTCGGGATTCAGATATTTAACACTTTAACCTCCCACATGACCCCAACCCACCCTTTTTTTAGGTTAAAAATCCCCCAAAATGTTTTAAATTATCCCAATATAGGTATAATTAACCCAAACTGGCGTGACTAGATTGCTTAGTTCGGTGGCTTTGGCATAGTATAGACACTCATCCTGTCAGTCTGATGTGAGATATTTGTTTGTTCTAGCACTCTTACCAGTGAGGAGTGCAGTAAGTAAGCGCATCTGACCTGTGGTTGTTTACCCAGACTATAGTGATCTTGGTAGTCTAGAACCCCAACTTCAACCTGGGGCAAGAGGCAAGTGTGAGGTCGACGGGGCGGATGGCAGGCCATTTCAACTCCCGGGCCGTATGAAGGAACTCGAGGCCCCACTCCTGCCAAACCTGGCGGGAATGATGTGAACGCTGGCTGGCGGGGTGAGCATAACAGGAGGCCACTTTCACAGTCTCCGGCAGTCAGGTTAGTGTGCCGGGGGTGCCGGACATGATCGCAGTCAGGGGAGGGTGGAAAAAACTGGGTCAGGAGAAGCCCATGGTTTCCTTGTGGGGCCTGGAAAGCACTCCTGGGAAATAAACCTGCCACCCTTATCTGGTCTGGCCTACTCATGACTTTGGTCCCACGCCAACATGGTTTACTCTTAACTTCAGTTGTATCAAAACAGCTACCAGCGGTTCAAGAAGGTAGCCCAACACCCAATTCACAGGACAACTGGGGATGGACAATAAATGTCAGCCTTTCCAGCAACACCCACATCCTGGGAATGGTAATGCTCATCCCTAACAGAAAGTTCTAACAACTGAAAGCATGGTGTAAACATAAATATACTGGTGCATAGTGTTATTTCTCTTAGGAATTATCACCCTATGACTCAGAGCTGTTGTGTATTTAAAGAAATATCTTAATTGACTTTGTGAGAAAACATCTCAGAGCAGTACCTCTGATGCTCTGCCAGTGCTGACATTTTTAACATAGGCAGGCAGTCCGAGTAACAGTGACAGGAAAAGTCTTTAAGGGGGGAAAATTCAGTGACGCCCCCTTTGGGGCGCTAACTTCACCGGGGTGCTACTTTTAGAGTCCCGAAAAAGTTAGTGCCTCTGCGCTGTAAATTCAGTGGTAGCGCACCAAGCAGGAGGCGGGGTGCTACTGGAAGCGCTCCCCCTCCTTCCTGGGGCACTACCACTGAATATCGCTGCACTACGTGCAACAGCGCCACGCGCGTCGGCACGTAGTGCTGCGGTATTACAAGCCTCCCTCCCCTGATTAAAGGGAGGGGCGGGGTCCTGCTGGACCACCATGGAGTGGGGGGCTGGGAAAGCAGCTCAAGAGGAGTGCCTGGCTGAGCGATCACGGCTAGCACCCCGAGTGAAAGAGGGGAAGGGAGCAGGTGCTGGCAGGTGGCCAGAAAAAAATGGCCACCCGACACCTGCCCCTTTAAATACCGCCGCCACGGCTGCAAAAATGCCACCCTGACCCTGTCGGACATATCGTCCGGCAATAGGTCAGGGGGTGCAACTGAAGTTTGCGGCCGGTGCGCGAGCAGGGCGCTGCGCACGGCAATGATGTCATCGCTAGAGGCGCAGCGCCATGGAGCGTGACCGGCTATCGCCACCGCTAACCTCCCGCTGAATTTCGTGGGAGGTGTTATTGGCGCTGCGTCCGGGCGCTCGGGGCTTTGCGCCCCAGGACCGCTAACAGCAGCCACAAAGCAACCCAATTTTTCTCCCTAGAGGGGTAGAACTTGATCTTGTGCGATAGTGTAAAATGGGCGATAGCAAGGTGACAGCCTATTTTACATCTTTCCTGATTTTTATTTTCATTGACGTCAATGGAAATAAAAATCGTGAGTGATGTAAAACAGGCTGACGACTTGCTATTGTCCGTTTTAGACTATCGCACACAGTCAAGATCTAACCCTTGCTGTCATATTTATCACCACAGCTGATTTACAGAAGTGAGATCAGCTACACCAGAGCCACCCTGCTATAAAGAAAGGCACAGTCTTCATTAAAAACATTTGGTAAACTTTTTCTCAGCTCTCTGACGAACTGATATCAATCCAGTTAAAACACAGCTTCGTACTACTTGTGAATGATTTTCCCATGGTGGGAATGATGATTTTCAGCTTTTCTCCAGCCATAAGAAAAATAAATCCCTTCATGCTCTCACCCCTCGCTTTCTCTGTAACCCCCACTAGGACTAAAACCCACTTCCCTGAACACTTGGTTCCTCTGTCTCTGGCCTCTTATGCCTCCACTTCCCTCTCCTCTTTAAACACCCTCCTCTTTGATGAAGCTTTTGGTTGCCCTTTCTAATATTTATTTCTTTGCCTCAGTGTCCATTTTTATTTCAATTATGCCTCTGTGAAGTGCATTGGGACATGTTTCTACATTACAGTGTCATATAAATCCAAGTTGTTGTTTGCCAACCTCTGTTCAGTGAAGATACTATTCTTTGAACTAACCAACAGAGGACAGATTCACCTTCATTTAAGAAATAAACAAATAAACCAGATCTCTTCTTCAGCAGAAAATGGGAATTGAAATGAATTGCTGGATATCACCATTACCAAAAGTACAACAGCAGTGATAGCAGAAGGGATTTCTCTTGTAGAATTCTTTCAAAATTTAAATTTAAATGACCCTTGTGTTTCACCTGTAAATTGTTAAACCGAAGCCCCGTCTGCCCTCGCAGGTGGATGTAAAAGATCCCATGTCACTATTTTGAAGAGGAGCAGTGGAGTTGAGGCCTTTATCCTTCAACCAACATCATATTAAACTAAAACAGATTATCTGGTCATTATCTCATTGCTGCTTGTGGGACCTTGCTGTGTGTAAATTAGCTGCTGTGTTTCCTACATTACAACATTGGGCCAGAAATTAGGATCGGGGGCTTGCTGCACGTGCAAGCCCCCAATGTGCACTCACCCGGCGCGCCGACATCTGAAGCCTGGGCCTGCTTGGAATTCCTGTCACTGGCCCTGTTCAGGTGTCGGCGCGATGTGCTTGCCTGATCCAGTGGCGTAGTTAGTGCGATGTGCCGGCTGGGATCAGGTGAGCACTGTGCAGCCAATCAGGGGAGGGGAAACTTCATTCATGAGTTTGATAGTAAGAACTGTCAAACTCATGAAAAGTACGGGCGCCCAAAAGACTAGTTTAACTTTAAATAAAATTTTAAAAAACATCCCAATAATTAAATAAACTATAAATAACTTTAAAAAACTATTTTAAACAATTAATCAAATTTTTGAAAAAAATAATTTTTTAAGAAATCGGGTCTAAAAATAAACTTACCTTACTGTAAATATTATGTCCGTGTGTAATTGAGACACGGACTGCAGGAATTGGTTATAACAGGTCTTTACTGAGTGGAGACAAACTGGAACTAACTATGCAAAGTTACTACACAGGCTTATATGCAGGGGTGGTCACTACTGGTACTGCAGTATACAGGGGCTGCAGAATATCGTTCCTTCTGCAAAGTACATACACTACAATTCCTCCCCTTTTAGCTAAACAGTACATAACATTCGATTAATAATTAAATAACATATTTACAATTACAGTTGTCATATACATTAGCTGAAGTTAAGCAATTATAAGTTCAGTCTTTGAGGAGGCTTCCTGATTCTGTCTGGATAACGCCTCTTTGGGGTATCAGGTTCTTCTGGCAGAGTTGATTCGGAATCAACGTCGTTGTTGGGTTCGTCTGCTTCCAATATTCCCGATTCTGAGGTAGATGCAATTGGTACTTCGGTTTCATCACCAGGTGTATCGGATCGTGGTGTGGAATTGACGTTTTCCAGTGACTCTAGAATCTGGTCAGCATGGCGTCTTACAATGCTCTCTCCAATGTCCACGGTATACATTAGAGGTCCTTACCGTGTACAGATCGTTCCTGGCTGCCATTTCTCTGTGCCGTAGTCCCGGGCCAAAACTGGTTGACCTATCTTAAAACTCCTGGTCGGCCTTTCATTCATATTCTGAAACTGCCTGTTCTCCACATCTCTTCTGATGTTTGGCTTAACCAAATCCAAGCGGCATCTTAGTCTTCGATTGAAGAACATCATGGCTGGAGTTTGGTTGGTAACCGCATGTGTCGCATTCCGGTAGGCAAACAAGAAGTTATCCACCTTGTGTTGTAGGGGTATGTCTTCATTACACATTGCCTTGATAGCCTTCTTGAATGTTTGAACGAACCTCTCAGCCAATCCATTGGTGGCTGGATGATATGGGGCGGATGTGTAATGCTTAACACCATTGTTCTTTAAGAACCTCCGGAACTCTTCAGACACAAACTGTGGTCCATTGTCTGAGCAAATCTGTTCAGGCAGCCCATTTTTGGCGAATATGGTTCGTAAGACTGTGATAGTTTTTCTGTGGCGGTTGAGGACATTTTTATTACCTCTGGCCACTTTGAATGTGCATCCACCGCAATTAAAAACATTGAGTCCATAAATGGACCAGCAAAATCAATGTGCACCCTTTGCCATGGAGATGAGGGCCACTCCCATGGATGTAGAGGGGCTTGTGGTGGGGTGTTTTGGACCTTCTGGCATCCTGTACAGCTCTTGGTCATCTCTTTGATTTCTCTATCGATTCCCGGCCACCACACAAACGCTCTGGCTAAGTTCTTCATTTTTACCCCTCCCAGATGACCCTCATGAAGCTCATTGAGCACTCTATCCCTCAATTTGGGTGGAATTACTACTCTGGATCCACACATCAAGGTTCCTCTGCACACTGACAGCTGTTCTCTTCTCGGTGAGAATGCTGGCAACAGTGGTTCGCCATGTGCTGGCCATCCCTTCACCGTTAAATCATAGACCCAGGAGAGTGTCGGGTCATTTCGTGTTTCCTTTTCTATGTTTGCATTCGTCACAGGTAGACATTCGACTATGGTCGAGTGGAATATCTCCACTGGATCCATTGCTGGTGCTTCTTGCACCATCGGCAACGGTAGGCGCGACAATCCATCAGCATTCCCATGCTGTTTAGTTCCTTTGTACTCGATGTCATATTGGTGCGCCCCTAGGAAAAGGGACCACCTCTGTAGCCGTTGTGCTGTCATTATCAGGACGCCCTTCTGAGGGTTGAAAATGGAGACAAGAGGTTGATGATCAGTTAGTAGAGTAAATTTCTGACCGTGCAGGTAGTGATTGAACTTCTTCAACCCCCACACCAGGCTGAGGGCCTTTCTGTCAATCTGGGCGTAGTTACGCTCGGCTGAAGTTAACGAGCGTGACGCAAAAGCTATCGGCCTCTCTGAACCATCAAGGAATTTATGTGACAGTACCGCTCCAATGCCGTAGGGAGATGCATCACACGCCAGCCTTATCGGTAGTGATGGGTTGTAGTGAGCCAATACTTCTCTTGAAGTGATTAGGTCTTTACTCTTCTGAAAGGCCCGCTTACATTCATCGCTCCATTTCCATGCTACTCCAGTTTGTAGTAGGGCGTTCAGTGGGTGCAGAATTGTGGACAAATTCGGCAAAAACTTATGGTAGTAATTCACCAATCCGAGGAATGACCTCAGTTGCGACACATTTTCAGGCGCTGGAGCCTTAACTACCGCTTCAATTTTGTCAGGGGACTTATGTAACCCCTCTTCATCAATCACGTGGCCACAATACGATATCTGTTTCTTAGAAAACTCGCACTTGGGGCGATTGGCTCGTAGCCCATGTTCTCTTAGTCTAGTGAGCTCCTGCTCTAGGTTGGCAAGGTGTTCACTGTCATCTTCACCTGTCACTAGGATGTCGTCCAAGTAACACTGAGTCCCCGGAATCCCTTGCAGGACTTGTTCCATCGATCTTTGCCATATCGCCGGAGCTGATGCTACTCCGAATGCCAGTCGATTATACTGGTAAAGACCTTTGTGAGTGTTTATTGTGAGATACTTCCTAGAGGATTCTTCAACCTCCATCTGCAAATATGCTTGTGCTAGGTCAATTTTTGTAAAACGCTTCCCTCCAGATAGTGAGGCAAAAATATCTTCTATCCTCGGGAGAGGATATTGTACTGTGTGAAGGACTGGGTTCACCATCACTTTGAAGTCCCCACAGATGCGAACCTTCCTTGGCTCCTCAGACTTATTGTTTAACGTTTTCTTCATGACAGGAACGATGGGTGTCGCCCACTCGCTCCAGTCTACCTTAGATAACACGCCTGCATTCTCCAGATTCTCCAGCTCTGCCTCGACGGCTGGGCGAATTGCATATGGTACCGGTCTTGCTTTGAAAAACTTGGGAATTGCATTCTCTTCTATTTTTATCGAGGTGGTTACGCCTTTAAGAGTTCCCAGTTCTTGTTGAAATACCTCTTTGGCGTTAGCTAAGATTTTTGACAATCGACCAGGTGTGACGTCATCATCCTTTTTACCAGCCACCGTCAGTGCCTGAATGGAGTGCCAGTCTAAACTGATCTTTCTGATCCATTCACATCCCAATAACGGTGGTCCACCCTCTTGCAGTATGTACAGATACAATTTCTGTATTTCCTTGCCGTTGTATTCAACAGGCACCCTTATTTTCCCTCTAGGGTATACTTTTTGCCCCGTATACATCTTCAAGACAAAGGATGTCTCTTGCAAGGGCATGTGTGAGAATAGCCGCTCATAGACTTGTCGATTCATGACGGTCAGGGCTGATCCTGTATCCAATTCCATTTTGACTTGGGACCCTGCTATCGTGAGGGTGACCCAAATGGTTCGGTGATCCTCTTTTGCGATTACGTTGTGAAGTTTGAGACAGTTTAGTCTCTTGTTCCCGGATTCACTATCGCTCATCTGGTCTTCAGAACTACTGTCCGTCATCTTTTGTACTTTCCTGTACTGTTCCTTAGTAGCCTTTTTGTTGTCGTTAGTCTTCTTCCCAGACCTGCAAACTCGTGCAATGTGTCCCATCTTTCCGCATTGCCTGCATATTTTGTCCTTGGACCAGCAGTCCTTCTGGTCATGGGTTGTTCTGCCGCAGCGATAACATTTTTCAAATCCCCATGTCATTTCGTGGCTGCCGTATTCCTGTGGCTTTTGCTGTATTTCCGCAGCTCCTCTTGCTGCTGCTTCGTATGATACTGCCACGCTGAAAGCCTTATCTAGCGTCAGCTCTTTCTCTGAGAGTAAACTCTTCTGGGTTCCTTCACTCAGGAGTCCACAGACAAATTTGTCCCGTAGAGTATCTGTCAGTCCTGCTCCAAACTGGCAGTGCTTTGATAGCTTGCGTAGTTCCGTAAGATAATCAGCATTGCTCTCATCTTTATGCTGATTTCTCCTGTGGAATTTAAATCTTTCTGCTATCAGTAGCGGTGTAGGATTTAGGTGTTCCTGTAGGATAGCAACAATTTCGTTAAAACTCTTCGCCATCGGTTTGGCTGGAGTAATCAGGTTCCGCAATAGGCCGTACGTTCTTGCGCCCATTAAGTTTAGTAGTACCGATGCCTTTTTCTCATCGGCTACTTCATTTGCCTCGCAATATACTTTGACTCTTTCCACATACGTGGTCCAGTCTTCTATTGCATTATCGAAGGCAGTGATATTGCCAGTCTTCGGCATCTTGGAAATCTAAGATGGCGCCTCCCGCGCTTTCCGTCTTCTCCACTGCTGCTAGCGCTGTTGCTGGCGTTTTATGCCTTGATGGCGACGCCCTATGGTCTTCACGCACTTCCCCCCGCGCTGCTGCTAACGCCGCTCTCCGCGGTTCCCGTGGCAAACTGCAGCTCCTCGCGGCTTTCTGCGCTACTAATTTCTTTTATTTCCCCGTCGTCGGAGCAAACCTATGGGACACTTTCCTCCCTCTTCTCAGGTCTGTACGCTGCCCGGCTTCGTAGCACCAGCCGCGCCCTGTGTGCTACACCCTCTCTCTCTCCTCTTCCTGACAACGCTGCTCGGCCCCGTTGAAAAGCCACCCGATCGAGCTCTAGCCCGCTGCAGCCCAGGAAGGATCAGTGTACTACCTGCCACCAGCCCGATTAGCTGGAACACCATCGACAGGATAACCAAGCCCCGCTCTTGACAGCCTCTCCTGCAAATCTTCAACTCCGATGAATCAGAGGCGGTTGCCCACGGTCGACGCCCGTTTCTTCTGTTTGTTTTATTTTTTTTTCTTTCTTCCTTCTGGCCTCGACCTCTGACAACTTCGCTTCAGGGATGGATCCCCATGAGGTGGTGCAGACTGTAGGTAAGTTCGGATCTGCTTGTCGCCAGTATTATGTCCGTGTGTAATTGAGACACGGACTGCAGGAGTTGGTTATAACAGGTCTTTACTGAGTGGAGACAAACTGGAACTAACTGTGCAAAGTTACTACACAGGCTTATATACAGGGGTGGTCACTACTGGTACTGCAGTATACAGGGGCTGCAGAATATAGTTCCTTCTGCAAAGTACATACACTACAGTAAAGTCCTTAAAAACAATAAAGCTGTGGAAAAAATGTTATAATTTTAAATAATAGACCACTTACCTTCAAGAATCAAGTCCTTACGCCTCCTTTTTATATGTCTAAAAAGTTCAGGCCCTTGCACACGGGCAAACCTGTCAAAAAGAAGGAAGTTCAACGCATGCGCGCAGAGTCCTGCATGCACGCGTTGGACCTCTGAACCCCTTGGAGGAAATGCCGGTTTCCCGCGCATGCGCTGTGCATGCTGAAATCCGGCACTTCCAACAGGCCCACGCGTGAGTACCCCATCCGTACTCACGCGTTGGGACCGGAATTACTGGCCCATTGACTACAATTCAAAAGTACTTCATTGGCTGTAAAGCGCTTTGGGAAGCCGTTATATAAATATTGTAAGTCTTTCTTTTTTTTGACAATGGCTATTTATTTGACTAAGACAACAGTTTGTTCCAGACACAGGCTTCTCTGTAGCTCCCACAGAGACTATGCAATGATCAGGCTGAAGGAAGAGTGCTTATTGCAGGACAGGAAAGATGGATATCAGCAGCAAGTCACCGACACCCATCTGGAATGCTCTGCCATCATAGTTGACAGCCAAGCCAATAGCTGATAGCACTCACCACAATTGACGGTAGCAGATCTAAGTGTCAGCCAGTATAAGCTGTATATTGTAAGCAAGCACTCTTTCTGCTCTGCTAGCACTATGCTGCCTCATTTAGTGCTTTAATCAACTTCACACATCGCTGCGCATGTTAGTTTGTTAATATTTAAACCATTTGATAAACATAAACCATGAAGAGAGCCCAAGATGCCACTTCACATCTTTGAGATTCCAATAATATGTTATTCTAAAAACAGGTTAAGAAAAAAATTACATAATTCATTTGGCACTTTAGCAGGAAATCATGGGTTTTAGATTGACTGAAATTTCTCAGCACTTTGGTTGGTAATAGCTTTAGTTCATCTTATGTAGTTCTTCAGAGCAGGAAATACAAAATGCACCCTTGAGATGTCTGTTTTTGTGATGCAGCACCTTAATATGTCATGCAGCACCTTGCATGACAGGATGTAAAAACAGATCTTCTTTGGAGAGTGAAAGTTCTTTTAATATCACTTCCACTTTTGTTCTGTGCCAGAAGGAAGCTTTTACAGATTTCTGCTCTATTCTTTGGCAGGAGAAATTTTATTATAGCTTTTATAGATAAGATGTAATTATTTTAATTAACTAAGCCAAGGGTTTGGAAATAGAACAACCACAGATATTTGAGGTGGCTGTATCACGTAGGCTCTGTATGTAAGCAGCAGAATCTTTGGAAACACACGTTTGACTGAATGAGGAAGTACGCTTTTCATAGAAACAGCATTTGATGGATGAGGTTTGCAGTCAAGAAGTACTAAGTCATTCAATGCAAAGCGACCTCTTCCCAATCGGATGTTTTTAAATGGTGAGTATCACTTTTTTTCCTCTTTGGTTTCACTGTATCTGGTGAATTATCTTTGCACAGAGCACTCACCACATAGTGTGCTGTTGCTGCTGTCTTCTTGAAAGTAAGTTCTACTAAAGTTCAATACAAGACAGTTAAGCTCTTGATCACACCGGTTTTCTGAGGAACCTTGAAACCACAGGCGAAGTTCCAAAATGAAACAAATGAAAAAAAAAATTCCCTGTAATTAATGATTCACTAATGAAATCATATTCTCAGAAATCTCATGCTTGAAAGGCAATTTCATTGGCAGGCAGGTGATAGCAGGCATCTCTAACTTTTTTTGTTAAAAGTGGAATTTCAGGCCCTGTGTGTGGCCCATGTGTGGCCTTACCAGGAAAAGCCTTATCCTCGGTTTTTTAGACCCATTCTGAATGTGTGCTCCTGGCACTGAGCCTCGCTCATTGGGAGCGCGTATAGGGAAATTGTGGGGAGTGCGCCCATGATTTCCAGTTATATGCTCTGTGTTGGGAAAATGCTTTGGAAAGTTGTTCCTCTTATGCTTACACTATGTATTGGTATACTAGTGCAAAACCAAGCCGAGACTGCAGATACCATACACAGTTCCAGTGCATCCCAGGTCATTGTAAGTCTGCAGCCTGAATCTTATTCAATTTTCATTGTGACAAAAATGCGACTGCAGTGCATTTTGTATTTTACATTGTAAATACAGTTTGCTGTGATGTAAACATTTGGGCCTGTTGCTCTTCTGCATCTACTTGATACATTGCTTTAGTGGTAAATTACAAAGTAAGGGTCAGCTTTATTACTGTGCTACCAAAGACAGAAATGAAATTTTGAGCCTTTTAAAGCGACACTGTTGCTTGATTGGAGAATTTTCAGGTCATCTCAGTTCCTGGAACACGCTGCTTGGTAATTTCCACTGCGATGTCCTAACACCAGTAAAACCATGCTGCTAATGCTCCATACCTGTTGCAGTGCAAAACTTTTATTTTCAATTAATTTAATGTTACCACAGACATTGCCTCAAGTATAAGTGCAATTTTTATAACACTTGGCAGGGTACATTTAATGATTCATTTAAATGAAGCTCCAGCGATATAAAGACTCTAGAATTCTCACACTGTGGCCAAATGGCAATGATTACAGATCGGCCGGGTGACAGGAAGGTCACAAGAGCGTATACAGCAGAAAATCAACAGCACGTGGTTAGTCTTGTGATTTAAAAATAAATGCATGTCATAAGAGAAGTCAAAAGGTTGCGGAAGTCATAACTTGATAAATTTGAAAACATTAAAGTGGCACGGTCTTCACAAAAAGTTTTTACTTAAAACAGTTTTTGGAAACAAATAGTGTCATGACACAAATTGCATTGAAGCATGTTATTGTGTCATTTGTGTGTAACAATAGGACTCATGGGGTTGGGGATAATATATTAGCATGGATAGAGGATTGGTTGATGGACAGAAAACAGAGAGTAGGAATAAACGGGTCATTTTCGGGCTGGTAGGCTGAAACTAGTGGGATGCCGCAAGGATCAGTGCTTGGGCCTCAACTGTTTACAATCTATATTAATAACTTAGATGAGGGGACCGAGTGTAATATATCCAAGTTGACAATACAAAACTAGGTGGGAAAGTAAGCTGTGAGGAGGATACAAAGAGGCTGCCAAGGGATATAGACAGGCTAAGTGAGTGGCCAAGAAGGTGGCAGATGGAGAATAATGTGTGGAAATGTGAAATTATCCATTTTGGTAGGAAGAATTGAAAAGCAAAATATTTTTTAAATGTGAGAGACTAGTAATATTGGTATGCAGAGGGATTTGGGTGTCCTTGTACACGAATCATAGAAAGTCGACATGCAGGTACAGCAAGTGATTAGAAAGGCAAATGGTATGTTAGTCTTTATTGCAAGGGAGCTGCAGTATTAGTGTAAGGAAGTCTTGCTGCAATTATATAGGGCTTTGGTGAGGCCACACCTGGAGTACTGTGTACAGTTTGGTCTCCTTGCCTAAGGAAGGATATACTTGCCTTGAAGGGGGTGCAAAGAAGGTTCACTAGTTTGATTCATAGGATGAGAGGGTTGTCCTATAAGGAGAGATTAAGTAGAATGGGCCTATATTCTCTGGAGTATAAAATTCTTAGAGGGCTTGACAAGATAGATGCTGAGAGGCTGTTTACCCTGGCTAGAGAATCTAGAACTAGGAGTCATAGTCTCAGGATAAGGGGTCGGCCATTTAGGACTGAGATGAGGAGAAATTTCTTCACTCAGTGGGTTGTGAATCTTTGAAATTCTCTACCCAGAGGGCTGTGGAGGCTCAGTCGTTGAGTATATTCAAGACTGAGATCAATAGATATTTGGACACTAAGAGAATCAAGGAATGTGGGGATAGGAAAATGGCGTTGAAGTAGAAGATCAGCCATGATCTTTGAATGGTTGGGCAAGCTCGAGGGGGTGTTTGGCTACGCCTGCTCATATTTCTTCTGTTCTTATGTTCCTATGACTGGGAGTTTCCTTGGAACTGGTCCCGCTCTGCCGCTGTAACTTTGCAGGAAGTGAGGCGGAAGCCTCGTGGTGATAATGAGACCTGGCTCTTCACCCTGCCTCCACCGCCCCAGCAAATATGAAGATGATAACCCTGAAGAAGGAATTTTACATTGCCCAATACCAATTTAGTGCCCCTCTCACCCTCATGTAACTGAAAGAATGAATAAACAAACTTGCATTTATATAGTACCTTTCACAACCTCAGGATGTCCCAAAGCACTTTGCAGCCAATGGAGTACTTTTTGAAATGTAGTCACATGTTGTAATGTAAGGAAACACGGCAGCCAATTTACTCACCGCAGCTCCAAACTAATCAAAGTGACAACTCAACTGAGGACCTTACATATCTCAATATACTGGAATGAACTTCACTGATATGCTGTCTAGAAAATAAAATATCAAATGAAAAAAAGACCATTTGGCTCATCAAGCCTGCCCCGTCCCCAAACCGTGTACAATTTGCCCTGTCGCAGACCACTCAACCCATTCAATTTTTGAAGAAAGCAACTAAGTGGATTTATAACTTCCAAGAAAATTAATTTCTGTGATTTTTTTTCCCCTCGAACCCTCGAATCGTGTGATACAGACCAAAGCCACTGGCCACCTTTCACCTGTGTCCCACACTGCAGACCTGTTTCTCCATTTGACTCTGGTCCTTTGTTCAAGGCCCACCTGGCTGCAGGATCTGTCAGAGTTGGGACTCAGTTCTCTTCCTGGTTTCTCTTGGCATCTGGTGAGAGGAAAGTTGCAGGATCTGTCAGGAAGGAGAGATATCCCAGCTGCTGAAAAGCAAGTGAAAAAGTATTGATTAAAATGATAGAGCTTATCATTTTAGCATTTGTACTATGGGAATTTCTCCTTTTTGTGGAGAAGTGACTGGCTTTTGGCAACTGCTTAGGGTAGCAAGTTAGTAATCAGCGCTTTCACCAGTCATTATTCTTCAGGCAGTGTTGTGCCTATTTATCTGCTTTCTGTTGCCAAGACAGTTTTCAGTCCAGTTGCTTGATACAGTAATGTTATTCAGTTATACTTTTATAATATACCCCATAAAGAATAAAAAGGTTTATGGACAGACAGCAAAAAATAATTGTGTTGTAACTGAGGGCAGAACACTTGACCACTTTTAGAATCCTTTGTTTTTTTAGTTTGCTCATTAAGGTGAGGGATGTCAATGCCTAAGAATAAATTTGATGAATCTGCATTCCAGCACAAAGCTTCACACACCGCGAGTGTGTATTGGGAATTCCAGCACAGAGATCTTGCAGGCTCCGCAAGATTTTCCATCCATTTAAGTTAATGGACTGAAAATCCTGCAGGGCCCATTGACTTCTACGGCCAAATTCCCAGTGCACACTCCCTGCACGTGAAGCTCCATGCTGGGAGGATGAATTCCTAAAATCTATCGTTCAATCTCAACATCAAGCAATCCCGGGTCAGTTACAGCATAGGGCAGATGAAGAATCAAGTTCTGCTCTGTCCCAACATTGTGAATTAAGCCCATAAAATTGTACCAGTGTAAATTGCTTTCCATTTCCCACCCTTTCTGGGTGAGATTGCAAATTTAGAGTTAGCTTCTGCCAATTTACTGGTAACTTGGTGTTGTGAACACATGCTTGTTAACAACTGGGGGGTTATATTTTAACTTAGGTCCACCCAGCATAGAGGAGGCGATAACAGCCCGAAAATGACTCACTGTTTTACACTGCCACTGCCTTCAAAGGGGCCGACTGCTGGATTGGCCCAAGCGCCCATCTGTTTCAGGCAGTGGGCCTTGTTAGTAAGCAATCATGGTCCTATGGCACATGCCATTTTACGATAGAACTGGGCTGGGTGTGCGCCATCCATGCTCTGCCAAGTCCAGCTGAAGAGGAGCCCAAAAGTAGTGCTCCTCTGGCCTGCACAAAAATAACCTGGGCTGTTGTCTCACTAGGTCCACCCCCTCCCACAAACAACCCCCCACCTGCCTCCGACCTATTTTGGTCACATTCTGCATTGCAGTGACTTTCTCTGATGATAAGACTTGTTCCAACAGCAGTGTGTTCCTCTTGCACCCATCTCGATCCTTCACATAGCGAATGTTGGTGATGGTTTCTCCTAGCTTCTTCCTTCACAATTTCCAAATGAATGACAACTCTATTGGTAGGAGTCGCCAGTCACCATTTTTCTATTTGTCTATCTAAAATGTATCTACTGAGTTTGAGTAAGAACATAAGAACATAAAAACATAAGAAGTAAGAGCAGGAGTATGCCATATGGCCCCTCAAGCCTGCTCCGCCATTAAACAATTTTGTAAGTACTGTTTCTTCGCTTATCCGCTACGACCGTCAATCACTTCTGGACATAAGATCGTCCGGAGATATAGGACCTACCCCCAATTTTTCGAACTGGGATTCTGCTGCTACTACCATCTACCCTCCCACCTGCTTACCTGACTTCATTCCTGTGATCAGGAAGCGACGATGGCGCAAGCGGGGCAGATGAGTAGGTGCATTAGTGAAGCTGAGGCGACGTGAACACCACCCCCCCCTTCCGAGTATTCTCCTGGCGAATGTGCAGTCGCTGGACAATAAGCTGGATGAACTCAGGGGGAGGCTCACCTTCCAGCGAGGCATTAAGAACTGCAACGTCTTGATTTTCACTGAGACTTGGCTTGATCCATCGATACCGGCTTCGGCCATTCAACCAGAGGAATTCAACATTCACCGGCTAGATCGAACAAAGGACTCGGGGAAGAATAGAGGGGGTGGAGTATGCTTTATGATCAACAATTCTTGGTGTTCCGACGTGGAACTACTTACATCTTCTTGTTCACCCGATCTTGAACACCTGATGATCAAATACTGACCCTTCTACCTCCCGAGAGAGTTCTCATCCGTGATCATTACAGCGGTGTATATTCCACCACAGGCCGATGCAAATAGGGCACTAAACGAGCTGTATGGGACCATTAGCAGGCTTGAAACTTCCCATCCAGAGGCTGCATTCATCGTGGCTGGCGATTTCAACAAAGCCAATCTGAAGAAAGTACTGCCTAAATACCATCAGCATATCACCTGCCCAACGTGAGCCAAGAGCACACTAGATCACGTTTACACTCCGTTCCGGGATGGATACAAGGCCCTCCCCCGCCCTCCCTTCAGCAAATCAGATCACGACTCCATCATGCTGCTACCCACCTATAGGCAGAAACTGAAACAGGAAAAGCCTGTGATGAGATCTCTACAATGCTGGTCGGATCAATCAGACGCTATGTTACAAGACTGTTTTGATTCCACTGACTGGGATATGTTCCGGAATGCCTCGGACAATGACATCAACACATATACAGATTCAGTCATTAGTTTCATAAACAAGTGCATAGATGACGTTGTTCCGAGGATTGTTGTATGAACATTTCCCAACCAGAAACCATGGGTAAATGGCGATATCCGTGCTATGCTAAAAGCACGGTCCATCGCATTCAACTCTGGGTACATAGATGAGTACAAGAAATCAAAGTACGAGCTAAGAAAAACCATCAAAAATGCAAAAAAAAATACACGGATGAAGTGGAGCCACACTATCATAGCTCAGATTCGCGAAGGATGTGGAGTGGACTACAATCTATTATGGACTACAAAGGGAAACCCAGCTGTGTCATGCCCAGCAATGCCTCTCTCCCGGACGAGCTTAACACTTTTTACGCCCGGTTTGAGGCCAACAACAACTGGCCTGTTACAAGGGCGCCCGCGGCTCAGGACGACCGGGTCTTCTCAATCTCCGTGGCTGACGTGAGCAAGACTTTTAAGAGAGTGAACACCCACAAAGCACCCGGTCCAGATGGAATCCCTGGGCGTGTCCTTAGAGCATGCGCTGACCAGCTGGCAGCCATGTTTACAGATATATTCAACCGTTCACTGTACCAGTCTGTAGTCCCCACCTGCTTCAAGATGACATCGGTTATTCCAGTCCCCAAAAAAACAAAGGTAACCTGTTTAAACAACTACCGCCCCATAGCACTCACTTCTGTCATCATGAAGTGCTTTGAGAGGCTGGTCAAAACCCACATCAACTCCTTACTAACTGACACACTGGACCCACTCCAATTTGCTTACCGCCCAAAAAGATCTAGGGATGATGCCATCGCCACTGTACTGCACACTGCCTTATCACACCTGGATAAGAGGAACATCTATGTGAGAATGTTGTTCATTGATTATAGTTCAGCATTCAATACCATTATCCCCTCCAAGCTTGTCAACAAGCTCAGTGAGCTAGGACTTAACACCTCCCTATGCAACTGGATCCTGGACTTCCTGACGGGCAGACCCCAGGTGGTGAAAATAGGCAGTAACACCTCCTCAACACTGATCCTGAACACGGGAGCTCCCCAGGGTTGTGTGCTCAGCCCCCTTCTGTACTCCCTGTTTACTCACGATTGCGTGGCCATGCACAACTCCAACTCCATCATCAAGTTTGCTGATGACACTACCGTTGTAGGCCTGATGACAGATGACGACGAGACAGGCTACAGGGAGGAGGTAAGAGCTCTAGCAGAATGGTGCAAGTACAATAACCTCTCCCTCAACATCAGCAAAACAAAGGAGATGATCGTGGACTACAGGAAGCGGCAGGGGGGGGGACACACCCCAATCTACAGCAAAGGGGCTGAGGTGGAGAGGGTCAGCAGCTTCAAATTCCTGGGTGTATTCATTACGGAGGACTTAACGTGGTCACATCACATCGACGTCGTAACGAAGAAGGCATGCCAGTGCCTGTTCTTCCTCAGGAAACTGAAGAAATTTGGAATGGCCCCCC
Organism: Somniosus microcephalus; assembly: GCF_052327205.1. NCBI lineage: Eukaryota > Metazoa > Chordata > Chondrichthyes > Squaliformes > Somniosidae > Somniosus > Somniosus microcephalus. The sequence continues at coordinate 134,620,967 of NC_140988.1, forward strand.
AGATTCTCACCAACTTCTACCGGTGCACCATCGAGAGTATCCTGTCCGGCTGCATCACTACCTGGTATGGCAACTGCACCGCCACAGACCGCAAGGCTCTACAGATGGTGGTGAAAGCTGCACAACATACTATAGGAATTAAACTACCTGCTGTCCAGGATATCTACCCCGAGAGGTGCTGGGGGAAGGCCGTGAGAATCATTAAAGACGCGAGCCACCCCAGCCACAACCTCTTCACCCTGCTCCCGTCCAGTAAGAAATACCGAAGCATACGGTCTCGTACCAGCAGGTTTCGAAACAGCTTCTACCCCCAGGCCATAAGACTCATGAATGTATAATTTATTATTATTTATTACTGTTGTTTTATTTATTATTACTGTATTTCTATTAGTATTTTATCATGGTTATGCCATATTTATTCCAATGTTGGGAGGGCTCGTAAAAATCAACATTTCATTGTGCAGTACACACGTCTGCTGCATATATGACAAATAAAAAATTGAATTGAATTGAATAAGATCATGGCTGATCATCGACCACAACTCCACTTTCCCGCCCGATCTCCATATCCCTTGATTCCCCGAGAGTCCAAAAATGTATCAACAATCAATAGATAGCCTTGAATATAATCAAAGACTCAGCATTCACAGCCCTCTGGGGCAGAAAATTCCTCCTCATCTCAGTCTTAAATGGCCTACCCCTTATCCTGAGACTATGACTCCTAGGCCTAGAAATTCACTAGCCTTAGCGCCGCTTTTGAGGCGCTAGAGGGACTAGCGCCAGAGTTATGGCCAGTTGAAAAATTCCCTGGGGCCCTAAAGCGGCGTTGCACCGGTAGCGCTGCGCCGGCACCGATGACGTCATCGGTGTGCGCAGCGTCCCGGTTGCCATGCCGACGGGCCCCAGCGCCGAAATTCAGTTGCGGCCGCCTCGCCCGTGGCAGCCGCAACTAAGACTCTGGCAACCGAGTCTTACACAAGTTAGCGCCGGCGCATTAAGGTCGCGCGGCGGCCGGCCGCCTGCCCGCACCTCCCTCCCCGGACTCCTCCACCCCCCCCCCCCCTGCGGAACAGATGCGTCTGGCCTGCAAGCCCGGCACTTGTCCGAGGTGCCGGGCTCATTTTTGAAAAAATCAAACGGCCAGCGATCGGGTGAAGGCAGCGCCTCCTTAACGGGAGGAGGAGGCCTGCACTTCCCCAGCCTGCCGCACCGCATCAGGTGCCGCAGCGCCGGATTAGCGCCGCAATTCGGCACTCAGCGCCCATTGGGAGGCACTCACGCCCGCCAGTAGCGCCGGCAGCCGTCTGGGCGCGGCGCTACTGAATTTTTGGCGCACGCAAGGGAATTAGCGCTGGCGCTAAATTTCCGGCGCTAAAGCCCTGGCAATTTCTAGGCCCTAGTTCTAGACACTCCAGTCAGGGGAAACAACCTCTCAGCATCTACCCTGTCAATCTCCTTCAGAATCTTGTATATTTCAATGAGATCACCTCTCATTCTTCTAAACTCCAGAGAGTATGGGCCCATTCTACACAATCTCTCATCATAGGACGCCCCCAGTTTCTGCCATTTTCCCAGCAGTCTCACCTCCCCAGGGCTGGCAAAATCGCCCCCTTTGTGTTCTCCTCACAGCTTACTGTCCCACCTAGCTTTGTATCATCAGCAAACTTGGATACATTACACTCAGTCAGTTCATCTAGGTCATTAATATAGATTGTAAATAGCTGAGGCCCCAACCTTTTATGTGGCACCTTATCGAATGCTTTTTGGAAATCCAAATGCACTACATCCACTGGTTCTCCTTTATCTAGTTAAATTAGTCAAACATGATTTCCCTTTCATAAAACCATGTTGACTCTGCCTAATCATGTTATGATTTTCTAAGTGACTTGATACCACTTCCTTAATAATAGGTTCCAGCATTTTCCCAACGACTGTTTTTTCTCTCCCTCCTTTCTTGAATAGTGGTGTTACATTTGCGACCTTCCAATCTGCTGGGACCATTCCAGAATCTAGAGTACATTCACAAAAATAGATATATTTTTAAGCTTTAAATCAGTAAATATTCTCCACTCCACATTTTAAACAGAAAACTTGACCATGTTGAACAAGCTATTAATATATAACCCTTTGATCTGACTGCGTGTCTGGTAATTTGATCAAATATTGGATCCAATGGGATGTGGTTATATATCATCTATACTCCTGTGATAATTTTTTTATTTGTTTATGGGATCTGGGCGTCGCTGACAATGCCAGCATTTATTGCCCATCCCTAATTGCCCTTGAGAAGGTCGTGGTGAGCCGCTGCAGTCCGTGTGGTGAAGTTACTCCCACAGTGCTGGTAGGTAGGGAGTTCCAGGATTTTAACCCAGTGATGATGAAGGATCGGCAATATACTTCTAAGTCAGGATGGTGTGTGACTTGGAGGTGGTGGTGTTCCCATGTGCCTGCTGCCCTTGTCCTTCTAGGTGGAAGAGGCTGCAGGTTTGGGAGGTGCTGCAGAAGAAGCCTTGGCAAGTGCTTGTACACACTGCAGCCACGGTACACCTGAATGAATGTTTAAGGTATGATTCTGTGAGCATGACTATGTCAGGCTAGCCTGTGGGACAGCTTTTGGCACAAGTTCCCAGCTGTTGGTGAGGAGGACTTTGCAGGGTTGACTGGGCTGGGTGTGCCATTGCCATGTACATAGCCGGTGCCAAGGTCAATGCTGGGTGGTTTGTCCAGTTTCATTTTTATTATTTTGTTTCATAGCAGTTTGTTATAACTGAGTGGCTTGCTAGGCCATTTCAGAGGGCTGTTAAGAGTCAACCACATTGCTGGGGGTCTGGAGTCACATATAGACTGGGTAAGGTCAGCAGATTTCCTTCCCTAAAGGACATTAATGAAACTGATGGGTTTTTACGACAATCCGATAGTTTCATGGTTACCATTACTGATACTGGCTTTTTATTCCAGATTTACTTAATTAACTGAACTGCTGGGCTTTGAACTCACATCTCTGGATCATTAGTCCAGGCCTACTGGATTACTGACCCAGTGACAGTACCACTATGCTACTGTTACCATGTATGTAAATCTATTAATAGCTTTTAGGATGTATTCAAAACGTACATGGTATATTTGTAGTGAACTATTTAAAAGGGGCATTTTATTTCTAAGACCTTATTTTTTCTGGAGATTGAGAAAGCTAGAAGAGCCGTGTGCTTTTTTCCATCACGATGATACCAAAGACATGTGATGTGACAATGGCCTAGAAATTCAGTTGCGTTCGCCAGCCGTTAACGCCATAAGAGGGGTATATTTCCAGCGCTAGGCACTTAGCGCCCGGGCGCAGGCCGATCTGCGCCTACGCCCAAATTCAGTAGACATTTAGCGCCGGCGCAAAGTGTTTGCGCCAGCTCAGCTGTGCGCACAGCTTATGACGTCATTTCGTCGTGCAACGCTGTTTGTGCGCCCCAAACCGGAAATTCAGTGGCGCCCGCCCAATGTGGGCGTGGCGCTGTTAAGAACTGTGAAGTGGAACGCAACAGAGGCCCTGTGGGCCTCGGGGAGCGCTAATTAAAGGGCACTTACACTGACCTATAAAGCCCAGCCATTTTGCTGCAATGACTTTACTGCTTTGGATTTCTGGACAGAGACCAAGGAACAGAGCTTACTGATTTGGGACAACATAGGAGAGGTATTTTTGGCTTCTGGCCAGAGCTTTGACATTTGAATCATTGTGATTTCACTGTTTGCAAGTTTATTATGGGGGCTGTATGGGGTTCCAACCCTCAGTTGCAGCATTATGTGCGAAGGGCTCGCAGACGCTGTGTGAGAGGGCCAGCCATGCCTAGACGCAGAGGGGCCATCAGGCGTCGGCAACGTAGGCCTTACCCACTCAGGCAATACCGGCAGCAGGTGTCCTATCTCACCATGACTGCGGCGCATTGTGTTAAGAGGCTGCGCTTCAGAAGGGAGGTGGTTGCAGAGATCTGCCAGCTGCTTCACAGAGATCTGCGTCCACAGCTGATGTGCAGGACGTCTCTCTCGGTGGAAGTGAAGGTCACGGTGGCTCTGAACTTTTATGCAAGCGGCTCCTTCCAAGCCGCTGCTGGGGACATAACGAACATCTCCCAGTTCGCCGCGCATCGCTGCATCCGGCAGGTCACCGATGCACTTTTCGCGAGGAGACACCAATGCATCTCCTTCCCCATGACCCTAGAGAGGCAGGAGCAGTGTGCAGTCGGATTTGGCAGGATCGCGGACTTCCCCATGGTGCAGGGCGCCATTGACTGCACGCATGTGGCTATGCGGGCACCTATCCACAATGCCGAGGATTACCGCAACCGGAAGGGCTACCATTCCCTCAATGTACAGCTGGTGTGTGACCACAGGCAGCGCATCCTAGCTGTCAATGCCCGCTTTCCAGGAAGCAGCCACGATGCATTTATCCTGCGCCAGACTACTGTGGCTGACATGTTCGAGGCACAGCCTCCACCAAGGGGATGGCTTATTGGGGACAAGGGCTACCCTTTGTGTACATGGCTCATGACCCCGCTCCGCACGCCCAGGACCCCAGCGGAGGAGGCATACAACGAAAGCCATCAAGCCACAAGGAACATCATAGAGCAAACGATTGGCGTCCTCAAGCAACGGTTCCGCTGCCTGGATCATTCCGGCGGATCTCTACAGTATTCGCCGGATAGAGTCTCCCAGTTCGTCGTCGTGTGCTGCATGCTGCACAACCTGGCTATCCGCAGGACTCAGGCACTGCCACCTGGCGTTGCACCACCACCTCAGGAGGACGAGCAGGAGGACCATGAGGAGGAGGAGGAGGAGGAGGAGGAGTACCAGCCCAGGAGGGAGCCACAAGGTCCAAGGGCCGTCCGCCGGCGGCTTATTGAACGACACTTCTAGGCCCCCTGTCAGGGAATGGCCTGTGGCAATGAACGCACCTGAATGCAGCCGCTCTGCAAGCCCTCAGCCGGTTAACGCAACAACCACTTGAAACATGACACCTGGACATGCTGAATAAATAAAAAGCTTTATTTTACAAACTCAGGGCCCTTCCCACATGAAACAGAAAAACAGACGAGACCCCCAAAAAACAGTCAAAAACATCTGTCACTCCCACAACCTGGGGAGGAATAACAAAACTTGCCCATCCAATTGGCTTTCATCATCGGCCTTACAAAAATAAGCCCCCCCCTCCACAACACAAACACCCCCATAAAAACAAAAAATGCCTTCATCTTCGGCCTTACCAAAATAAGCCCCCCCCAGAACACAAACACCCCCATATAAAAAAAACCGCTATCACCACACTCTACTGGGTGTGCCGAGAGGGCGAGTCCTTATGCAGGCTTCTCCGGCCCCTACCCGACCTGCTGCTCCGCCTCAACCTGGGCCCTGTGGGTGTGGCAAGGCTGGGGGAAGGCTCATGAGGGCCACAATGCGTGACGGCAGATGCCCTTGGGGGTCGGCCTAGACGAGGCCCGGCCCGGGAGGGGCCGGCTGCTGACTGCTGCAGCTGTGGCTGGCCAGCATCAGTCTCAGCAGCAGCTCGTCACACCTTGGCTGGGGGAGTGGCAGTGTCGGCTGCACCAATGGGGGCAAGCTGGCTGATGGCAGGCGCGCGCTGTTCGCCAGAGACACTGGCACTCGGCCGGGCTGGCAGTGCAGCAAGCGCAGCAATCTGGTGGAGGCCAGACCGCTGTGCTGCAGCAGGGCGGCGGGTGCCCTGGCGATGCTTCCGCGCCACAGCGAGTGTGGCAGAAGTGAGTGCCCGAACTGCCCTGGTATGTGCCCGCATCAGATCTGCCAGTGTCTGGACGGCACCACTCATGGACTCGCGACTCGCGTCCTGCGCTGCCGTGAGTTGCTGGACACCCCTGTCCTGCGCTGCCGCGAGTTGCTGGACACCCCTGTCCTGCGCTGCCGCGAGTTGCTGGACACCCCTGTCGTGTGCTGCCGCGAGTTGCTCGACCCCCCTGGCCTGTGATTCCCCGAAAGCGACCACACTATGAGCCAGGGACTCAATGGCCTGAGGCAACTGTCCCACAACCCCCATGAACTCCTTGTGGCGCCGCTCCGACGCCGCGGACATCTCATCAAGGAGGCGCACCTCCTGGGCGAGGACCGTCTCCGGACTGGAGGGCGGACTCTCCCTCTGGGGAGAAGGCCGCCGAGCTGCCCGACCCTTCCCGCGTGCCTCGACCCCACTGGGCCCAGGAACTGCCCTCCCCTGCAACACTTCCCTCCTCTGGGGAGAAGGCCGCCGTGCTGCCCGACCCTTCCCGTGTGCCTCGACCCCACTGGGCCCAGGAGCTACACCCCCCTGCAACACTTCCCCCTGCCTCTCCTCCAGGCCAGACGTCTCCCCTCCATTGCCATCCCCTGGCGCGGATGAGGGTTCCCCCGATGTGCCGCCTTCCTCCTGGTCCTCGTCGTCCTCCTCCTCCAAGGGCCTGGCACTCTGAGCTTCAGGGACCACCTCCTCCTCACCAGCTGAAAGCAGGAAGGCACAAGAGTAGCTTTAGAGTGAGGACAGGGCGTCAGCGAGGGAGGCATGAGTGGTGGCATTATGCGCATTGGTCAGACAGTGGGAAAGGATGTAGATCTGAAGTGCAAGGGCACCGAGAGAGGTCCAACCGGTCATGTCCTTACCAGTGGGTCCCAGTACAGGGTCCGCATCTCCAATGGCAACAGGGCCAGTCACCCGGCCACGCATGAGTCAAGCCACGCTCTCCTCCAGCTCACTGAGCGCCTGGTACTGGGGATGGCCTCCCCCGGTGGCAGACTGGCTCCTCAAATTCCGCGCCAGCTTGGCCTGCAAGAGAAAGGATGGCCTCTAAGTACAGTGTGGTGCCCTGTTGCTGTGTGCACTGCCTCCCATGGTCGAATAGCTTGGCCAGTGTGGTGCCCTGTTGCTGTGTGCACTGCCTCCCATGGTCGAATAGCTTGGCCAGTGTGTTAAGTGCAGAAAGTGCTATTGATGATCATGCCAGTGCCATAGCTGCGGGAGGAGGGCTGCCCATTAGGCCTTTGAGGTCCCTTTGCCCATAGTGTGAGGTGCACATGCAAGGATGAGGAGGACACTGGAAAGGGTACTCACCTTCACCATCCGAGTGAGGTCGTTGTACTTCTTGCGGCATTGGTCCGCACTCCTGGGGACATCGCTGGTGGATGACACCCTGTGGGCGATTTTCTTCCAGGCTCTCCTGTACTGCCTCCTGGGAGCCTTCTTGCCACTGTCCGGGCACAAGATCTCTCTTTTCTTTTCCACACCATTAACCAGCACCCTCAAAGCATGCTGGGAGAAGCGCTGCGCTCGTTCACGGGCCTTCTCCATGGCTTCAGGCGCTATTTGGGTCCACCAGCAGTGTTGAGGCCTAGCTGGAGGGCTGCAGTATCCAGGGCGTGGCAGCAGTCAAAGTCGACCCTTCCCCCTTTAAGAGCTGGCCGGCGTCAGGGTGTCTGCTGTCAATCAAAACATGACCGCACCTGCGCTGCGCCCGGCCTCGGCGTTATCAGTCCGCATCGTCGGCTTAGCGCCTGAAGATAGCAGTGCAACGCCAGTTTCAGCGCTCGCCCAAACTCTTGGCCAAATCTACTGAATTTCGGCGAAGTGGCCTACACTTTCCGGCGGGCGCTAACTTTAGCGACCGCCCGACTTTACCGCCCCAAAAGTGGCCAGACTGAATTTCTAGGCCAATGTGTTTTAATGTGATTTACATCATTGTGTTATGTGTTTGAAAACTAGCAAAAAAGGGTTGTTGAACATTTTTTCATGAAGATTCTGCTACTCTAATAATGCTCTTCCCCATAACATCCAATGTCACCTTTAAAAATTGAGATTATAGGGGTGAAATTAGTCATTTGACACCGCACCCGATTTACTTTTCCAAAAGCAAAATGGGAGCTGTCAGTCTATTTTGTGATGCTACCATTGAACAATTTCACCTCCATGTCTAATAATCACTTTTATATATTTTTTTAAAGTATTGAATGATGGTATCTGACTGCATGTGGCTATGTTTAAGCAATTGAGTGGCACCAATCAAGCAACGTGATCTTCTCTCAGACAATGAAGCCCAGGAAATCACATGACAGGGATATAATCTGTTGTTGCAAATACAGCAGCATGTGGGGTACAACAATTATCATGTTGTTAAAAGGGTACCTACGCTACGAAGTACTAGCCTTAAATACCTGCAGCGGATTTAGTTCGTATCTGCCACGCAAATACAGCAGCTTCATGACATCAATGCATGTCAATGGTGAGGCAGACAGCGAGATGCTGTTTTCACGAAGCTAACGGCAGAGCAGCGCAACTCGGACAACAACTTTTGGATATTGGCTTTAACCGCGCAGCTGCCCCTTGCCTGAAGTTACTGTATCATTTATGCATAAATAATGGCAAGCGCCATTAGTCTCACTGCTATTTTGACAGAAAAATCTGATCCAATATATTACAAACAGAGGTGATTATTTTTGAAGGGTGTGTAACTCTATCAGGCTTTTTGTAGATGTTTTTTGTGGAGAGTTTGAATTTTGGAGTAATTCCCAAACATTAGGGCCATGTGCCCACAAAGTAATTATAGTGCTTTTGGTTAAAGGGTGGAGATTGAAATAAATGGGATGTTTTAAAAAACAGTTGTGATGTCTCAGGTTCTGGCTTGGCTTGGGCCATTTTTTTATGCCTATTTATGACTAGTCAATGTAGAAATGAACGGTACAAGTCAGGAACATCCCAGGCTCAATACTTGGTCTTTTCATGCTGATTTAGTTACCTCATGTGAACCAACATGACCTCATGTTGGTTAGGGCACCTCAATTAGCCTCAGTTCCCCTGAGGAGGGGGAATATCAGCCAGGGTTACACTCCTGATAGCTATCCAGTGACCTCTATTGGAAAATGCATGTGTATGGATGTTTGATAATAAAATTATGAGGGTTGACTATGATGTCCTTACAACACTAACTGTCTAGACTCAGTGGGAAAGAAATTCAACTCACAACCATCCGTTAGACCTCCAAATTTCGCATTGTGATCTGTCACACCGGAATTGTGCCTGATGCTGTGTTGACCTGCATGACTTTTAGTCATCCAGGTCTCCAATTCTGAAAGCAATAGCAGCCTAATAATTATTTGTAAATTAGGATCCTCCTCTTTTTCTGCTGCAACTGGGCCCTTTACTTATGATGGACTAGGGAAAAGAAGAGAGTAATATTAGCAGTTTGTGGCAAGGGTTAATGGAGATAGGTGAGTGGCAGTTCAAAGCAGCACCACTAAATCTTGCAGAGTGTGAGGGACAGAGTTCAATGAGAAGAGAAAAGGAGGGTAAGATGGCCAAACACCCTGCAGAGCGCATCCTCCAGCCTCACCAGTTGTGAGTCTCCTGACATGCCTTCTGCCCACTAGTTCCAGTGCAGCTTCTCCCAATGAGCACAGGATTTGTAGGGATACTAGCCCTCCACCTCTCTTCATTCTGTGTCATCTTGTCCGACAAGAAGAATGGGAGTGTGTTAGTGTGTGGCCTGCTGAAAGGTTGTGAAGATGTGCATGTCAGGGTTGAATAGTGTGGCTGGTGTGTGAAAGATACCACAGGGAAGTGAGGGGAGTATTTGTGAGCACAGTAGCAAGTTCAGAGTGTGCCAGTAGCAGCAGAAGGAGGTAGAGTGAAGTATGCTGCTGTGATTGGAGGAAAGTGAAGGGAACTGAGGGAGGTGATACGCTTATCAATTACTTCATAAAAGGTGATGAGTCGAAGAAGAGATGATGAGTCGAAAGAAGAGATGAATAAGGCTTTTATTAGCTAAGAAGAGACCATGCTTCTTCGTGAGTGACTGAACAAGTCTGAACGAAACCCACACAGTGGTGGGTGGAGTCAGCTGAGGCATGCCTCCATACACAGCGCCACCCAGAGGTGGCAATATACAATACAGTGGTTTACCACATTCACCCCTTGTTTAATGTGAAGTCCGGCGGGGTGAAGGGTACTACAAGTTAAGTCTATCAGGAGGCCTTGTCTGACGTCCTGATCGTCGTGGTGGCGGCGGTGGTGTTGCAGCATCCGACGTCGGGTCTGGTGTCTGGGTGGTTGGCGAAGGTTCCTGGGGCTTTGGCATGCCGTCTGCAGGGGTTGGGTTGGGAGGGGTGGTGGGGGATAACAGTGGTAAGGGGGATAACGGTGGTAAGGGGGATAACGGTGGTAATTCAGGGGTACCCGAGGGTGCGAGATCTCGTATGGAGACCGTGTCCTCCCGCCCGTCTGGGTATGTCACCCAGGCATACTGGGGGTTGGCGTGTAGGAGGTGCACCCGCTCGACCAGGGGGTCCGTTTTATGCGTCCTCACGTGCCTCCGCAGTAGGACGGGCCCAGGAGAAGTCAACCATGCCGGTAGCGAGGTTCCCGATGTAGACTTCCGGGGGAAAACGAACATTTTCTCATGAGGGGTCGCATTAGTGGCAGTACAAAGCAGTGACCGAATGGAGTGAAGCGCTGCAGGGAGGACCTCCTGCCAGCGGGAGGTCGGAAGGCCCTTAGATTTTAGTGCTAAGAGGACTGCCTTCCAAACCGTCGCGTTCTCCCTTTCCACCTGGCCGTTCCCCCGGGGGTTGTAACTGGTGGTCCTGCTCGTGGCGATACCTCTTGTTAGCAGGTACTGCCGAAGTTCGTCGCTCATGAACGATGAGCCCCTGTCGCTATGTATATAGCTGGGGAACCCGAACAGAGCGAAGATGTCATTCAGACACTTGATGACCGTGGTACTGGTCATGTCTGGGCAAGGGATGGCAAAGGGGAAACGGGAGTACTCATCAACTATGTTGAGGAAGTACACATTGCGGTCAGCGGAGGGGAGGGGCCCTTTAAAATCGACGCTCAGGCGTTCGAAGGGGCGGGTGGCCTTGATCAGGCTTGCTCTGTCCGGCCTATAGAAGTGCGGTTTGCACTCGGCGCAGATTTGGCAGCTCTTGGTCATGGTCCTGACCTCCTCGATGGAGTAGGGCAGGTTACGGGATTTGATAAAATGGAAAAACCTGGTGACCCCCGGGTGGCAGAGGTCATTGTGGAGGGACTGCAGCCTATCACTCTGCGCGTTGGCGCATGTACCACGTGATAGGGCATCTGGGGGCTCATTGAGTTTCCCTGGCCGATACAAGATATCATAATTGTAGGTGGAGAGTTCGATTCTCCACCTCAAGATCTTGTCGTTCTTGATTTTACCCCTCTGCTTATTATTAAACATAAAAGCTACTGAACGCTGGTCAGTGAGCAGGGTAAATCGTTTCCCGGCCAGGTAATGCCTCCAGTGACGCACCGCTTCTACAATAGCCTGGGCCTCCTTTTCGACGGAGGAGTGTCTCGTCTCGGGGCCCTGGAGGGTCCTTGAGAAAAAGGCCACGGGTCTGCCCGCCTGGTTAAGGGTCGCGGCTAGGGCGAAGTCGGAGGCATCGCTCTCCACTTGGAAGGGGATGGACTCATCCACCGCGTGCATTGCGGCCTTCGCGATATCGTTCTTGATAAGAGTGAAGGCTGCACACGCCTCTGGTGTCAGGGGGAAGGAGGTGGCTTTGATGAGGGGCCTGGCTTTGTCTGCATAGAGGGGCACCCACTGGGCGTAGTAGGAGAAAAACCCCAGGCATCTCTTCAGTGCTTTTTGGCAGTGGGGAAGGGGTAGCTCCATTAGGGGGCGCATTCTGTCGGGGTCGGGCCCGATGACTCCGTTCTCCACCACGCAGCCGAGGATGGCCAGGCGCTTGGTGTGAAACATACATTTTTCCTTATTGTACGTTAGGTTCAGCCGTTGGGCCGTACGGAGGAAATTTGCTAGATTAACGTCGTGGTCCTGCTGGTCGTGGCCGCAGATGGTGACGTTATCCAAATAGGGGAAGGTTGCCCGCAGCGCGTTCTGGTCAACCATTCGGTCCATCTCCCTTTGGAAGACCGAAACCCCGTTGGTGACGCCGAAGGGGACCCTAAGGAAGTGGTAGAGGCGGCCGTTTGCCTCGAAGGCAGTATACTGGCGGTCCTCATGGCGGATGGGCAGCTGGTGGTACGCTGACTTAAGGTCGATGGTGGAGAATACTTTGTATTGCGCAATCTGATTGACCATATCAGATATGCGAGGGAGGGGGTACGCGTCCAGCTGGGTGTACCGGTTTATGGTTTGGCTGTAGTCGATTACCATGCGGCGTTTTGCAGTGGTTTTAACGACTACAACCTGGGCTCGCCAGGGGCTAGTGCTACCTTCGATAATGCCCTCCTTCAAGAGCCGCTCCACCTCAGAGCTGATAAAAGCTCTGTCCCCGGCACTGTACCGCCTGCTTTTGGTAGCGATGGGTTTACAGTCGCGGGTGAGGTTAGCGAACAGGGGAGGGGGGGGGACTTTTAATGTGGAAAGGCTGCAGGTGGTTTGCAGCGGGCGATTTAAAAGTTGTTGGTTGCAGACTGTGAGTGGGGGGAGGGGTCCACCGTATGCTAGTGTGACACTCTTAAGGTGGCACTGAAAATCCAACCCTAGCAGGACGGCAGCGCAAAGACGGGGCAGGACTAGCAGTTTAAATTTTTGATATTCAGTGCCCCCTACTGACAGGGTCACCACACAGTAGCCGCTGATGTCCATTGACTGGGACTTGGACGCCATAGAAATGCGATGGTGCGTTGGCAGAATCGTGAGGGAGTGGCTACGTACCGTGTCGGGGTGGACGAAACTCTCTGTGCTCCCGCTGTCGATCAGGCAACTGGTGGCGCGGCCGTTTACCGCGATATCCATCATGGAGCTGGATAGATGGTGAGGGTGGCCTTGATCCAGCGTCACGGAGGCCAGTATGTGGCTTAGTGAGTCACTATAGTCATCCGCCGAGACGGTGGTCGGTTCCGGTGACGAAATGGCGGTTGAGTGCGTTGGATACGATGGCGGCGGATGCCATGCGGCCGGGGGTACACAAAATGGCGGATAAGATGGCTGCTCCCACGGCCCGCACGCTGCGCTGCTGGCTGGCTTCCCCTTGCAGGCGTTAGCGTAATGGCCTTTCTTCCCGCAGCCCGAGCAGGTAGCTGTCTTAGCTGGGCAGTGCGCTCTGGGATGTTTTAACTGGCCACAGAAATAGCATTTTTGGGCCTGGTTACTGGGCATCGAAGCAGTTCTTACCGGAGGCTGCTGTCTCGGTTGGGTCGCTGCAGCGGTTGGTGCCGGGGGCGGCGGTCCCGTGTCCCACGGTTTCGATTGCCATGTCTCGGCGCCGTTACGGGGGTATGCCTCGAGGTTTCGGTGGGCCTCCTCTAACGAGAGCGCAAGGGCAATGGCCGTCTTCAGGTCGGGTTCCTTGCTTTCTAGCAGTCTCTGCCGGGTGTGGTCTGACTGGAGGCCCCTGACGAAGGCATCACAGGCGAGTCCCTGCGCGTGCTCCACAGCCGTTACCGCTTTACAATCGCAGTCTCTGCAGAGTGCCAGTAGCGCCCGTGCAAATGCCCCTACCGATTCTCCCGGTTGCTGCCTGCGGGATCCCAAGAGGTGTCGGGCGTAAATTGTGTTCACTGGGCGCGTATATTGCCCTTTTAGTAGCTCGAGGGCCGCCACGTACGTATTAGAGTCCCGGATTAGCATATATACTTGATGGCTCACCTGGGCGGTCAAAATTTTCAGTTTGTGATCCTCCTCTGTAACCTGTGAGATTGCGAGGAAGGATTCAAAGCAGCTCAGCCAGTGTTCAAACTTGGCTGATGCACCCACATCTTGAGGGTCGAGGTCCAGGCGTGGTGGTCTGAGGGCTCTCAGCAATGTCTGCTGTATCCGTTGCTGTTGTTGCTCCTCAGGTGTCGCCATTTAACTTTTAGCTAATAAAATTGATACGCTTATCAATTACTTCATAAAAGGTGATGAGTCGAAGAAGAGATGATGAGTCGAAAGAAGAGATGAATAAGGCTTTTATTAGCTAAGAAGAGACCATGCTTCTTCGTGAGTGACTGAACAAGTCTGAACGAAACCCACACAGTGGTGGGTGGAGTCAGCTGAGGCATGCCTCCATACACAGCGCCACCCAGAGGTGGCAATATACAATACAGTGGTTTACCACAGGAGGGAAGGCTTGTGAGTGATGGGGCTATGAGTGGGGCAGGGCTAAGCAGAGAATAAGAGAGATGTGAGTAGGAGTTTTACCTTAGAAGCTCTGGTCCGATCATTGAATTTCTTGTAGCATTGCAGGCAAGTTCTACCCTGCTCTGCTACCTCTGGCTGCTGCCAGATTATTTGCTTCGGCACGATTCTCCCATCGGCTGGAAAGAGCAGCTCCCATCTCCTGACAATCCTCCATGAGGACCTCCCAAATGGTGTATGATAATCATGGCGCCCTTTAGAACTAAGCTGCTATCTTCACTTTACAGCAATGAATCAAAACACTGAATGAAAACAGCCAAAGTACCCCTCTCCTTTAAAAGATGCAGGGTGCCTTTAAATGATGGCACTGCAGTCTGATTTCCCGCTCACCAATCATAATTGAATGAGGCACGAGCACCAATTTGGCGTGCGTCTTTTGCCGACATCATCATGCACCCATAGCAGTTCCCACACCCATTTTGCACCCATCTTCAGCATAAGTTGAATTTCACCCCAGTAACTCCAGTCGTGAAAAATAAATATTTGACTGAAGATATGAAAATGTGTCTGTCCGGAGCAGCAATTTTAATCCCTGTGCCCAGTGAGAATGAGATGTGCAGCATGGGGGCTTATAATCCCTGCAGCGATCTACTCATCTGATCCTGGTGGCCTCGCACCATGCTCCATTTTAACAGGCGCATTCTGGCAAGCCAGCGAGGTCCTCACACCAGGCAAGCGAGAGCCTCATTCAAATTCAAAAGTCAGGTCCGGTGACATCATTCAGACCCCGACTATATTTTAATGCTGGAGGGCTGCGGCTGGCGTCCAGTGCCGGCCTTGCCAGGATCACAGGGCATGAAGGAGCAGCAGGCCCGGTAATGGTCAAAATAAAATAAATGCTCTTACTTTGGCCCAAGTCACACAATAGCTCAGCATAACTGGGTTCAACCCAACAACATAGTCAAATTCAATTTCTAAGATTACAACATATACTCAGTGGAGTTCAAATTTCAAATACTTTTTGTTAAGGTTCTAACCTTGATTTTCAATTACAAAAGATATGGCCTCTTTCACATAGACACGATTAGCTGGAGTATTGAATGGTTTTGAGAATGCACTAATTGAGTTTTGTCAAGTCATCTTCCTGCTTGCCAACTTTTTTCTCAAAATCTTTCAAAAGCCTTCTTCTGATATTCTAAAACTTAAAAAATATTTTGCCCTTAACTAGCTTAAGCTACTAAAATTGAACAGCACTTCAGGCAAATGGACCAATCAGACTCATTGGGGCTGGATTTTAACTCAGGTGCGGGCTGGTGTCGTGTTATCCGAATTTCGTGTTTCCCACACGAATCTATATGGATGTGGGAGATTGATGCAATTTTAAGTTAATTGGCCAATTGATTTCCAACGTGTGGGAAGCCTTTACAAATGGGTTTTTCATGACTGAAAGTCCCCTCTGATGACGTCATCATTGCTGCTGCATTTAAGGTCCACAGCAAGCCTTGCCTCTTCTGCAGACTGCCAAGCTTCTTGACTCTGCAGTGTGAGGGAGCTGCAGCAAAAATGACAAGCGGGAGGGCAAGATCAGCTCCTCGCTTTGACGAGGCGGCACTGCAGGCATTAGTCGATGGGGCTAGGGTCAACAGGGAGGTGCTCCTCCCTTCATCAGGGAGGAAGAGGCCTCCCACTCAGACCAAGGCAGTGTGGATGCAGGTGGCTGAGGAGGTCAGCTCCTTGGGAGTCACCCACAGAAACTGGATAGAGTGCAGGAGCAGATTTCATGACCTTCAGCGCACTGGAAAAGGGAGTATGAATTTCCCATCACCCTCAATCTGATCCCCATTGCCTTTCCTCACCAGCACTCAGCTTTAGCAATCTCTTCCTCCACATCCCACTTGACACTGACATCCATGCACCCTTACCCATTCCCTCTCTCTCTATGCTCACATTCACATAACTATTCCACCATGCAGCCCTCACACTCCTTATCACTGTGATGCTTTGAACACAACTGACAACACACAGGGAGGGCCCTTGGTCTTGCAACCTCACTCCATCTTTGTTTCCTTCTAAGTATCTATGCTATGCAATTTCTACACTCACTCCTTCATTCTTGTGATGAAATATTTCCATTCATCACTGCCTGTGACTGAGATCGGTTTCAGTGTCATTTCCCTTCCCCCAGACCTCATTGTATTGTGTACTGGAATGTGCTGTATTGTATACTGGAATGTGCTGTGTGTAGGGCTCCGCCCATACCTGGCCCCGTTTGTAAGCTAGCTTTCAGTCTAGCCCCAGTCTCCAGAAGGACGACATCTCTCTCGCTTACGTGTTTCGTTCTAAGTTAATAAAAGCCTTGTTTTGTTCTGCTACCTTCGAGTCTCGGAATTATTGAGGCACATCAATTTTATTAACTTATTTTCAACACTATGGATCAACTCCTGAAACCCGAACGTTTGGATTTGGATCAACATGCTCCGGACGCATCAGCACGCTTCGGACACTGGTTTGAGTGTATGGAATTCTTCCTGGACAATTCCGCAGCCGTCAAAGACGCTACGGACGCTGCAAGGATGAGACTCGGAATTCTGCGGAATTGGGTAAGCCACCGGGTTTACCCCCTCATCCAAGACGCCGAGACGTACCTGGCCACCTGCGACATCTTAAAGGCGCATTACCAGCAGCCTACGAATGAGGTGTATGCTAGGCACCTGCTCGCCACCCGCACACAGCGACCTGGGGAATCGGTGGAGGAGTTCCTAAGCACCCTGAAAATGCTTGGCAAAGACTGCAAGTGCCGAGATGTAAAAGCCGCAGTGTACACTGACGAGCTTGTTCGCGATGCCTTCATCACAGGCCTCAGCTCCACTTACATCCGGCAAAGACTGCTGGAAAAAACGGGGTTGGACCTGAAACAGGCTGCGGACACCGCGCGATCCCTGGATGTGGCCCAGAGAAACTCGGACGACTACTCTTCAGCCCGCGCCGTCCACGCCGCCACGTGTGCACCGAGGGCGCCGCCATCTTGGAAGGCATCTTCCCCGCCCGACAGCCCGACACCGGCTGGGCCCCGCTCTCCCCCCAGAAGCCCTACGACAGCCGCGACGCGTCAGGGACCCAACTGCTACTTCTGCGGGCAGCCAAAGCACACCAGAAACCTGTGCCCGGCGAAAGGCACCACCTGCTTTAAGTGCGGTAAGAAGGGGCACTTCGGGAAGGTGTGCAGAGGGAACCCCGCCGGAAAACAAACCGCCGGAAAACCCGCCACCGCCGCGTGTGCGCCGTGGGAGCGGCCATCTTGGACGCCATCTTGCCCGACCTCGTGGGGTCCGCCATCTTGTGAGCAGACAGCGTGGACGCCATCTTGTATCGATCAGGGCCCTACAGTGGCATCGGTCACAGTGGACCAGACCAGGCCGCACCCGCTATCCAGATCAATGGTGGACATCGAGGTAAACGGGTGCCGGGTTAAATGCTTAATTGACAGTGGAAGCACGGAGAGCTTTATCCACCCAGAACTGGCGCAACAACTCTCCCTAAAGGTGGTCCCTACTCAGGGTACCATCTCTATGGCTGACAAAACCCAGACATCGACCATTCTGGGTTACTGCACGGTACAATTGTGCATTAACGGAACTGTATATGATAATTTTAAAGTATTAATCATGAAGAACCTATGTGCGAGCGTGATCTTGGGCCTGGATTTCCAGTGCAACCACCAAAGCATCACGCTCAAGTACGGTGGGTCCCAGCCGCCCCTCACAGTGTGCGGTCTGGCTACCCTGAAGGTAAAGCCGCCTTCGCTATTCGCGAACCTTACCCCTAACTGCCGGCCAATAGCGACCAAAAGCAGGAGGTACAGCTGGGAGGACAGGCGGTTTATCGCGACCGAGGTAGACAGGCTCCTGAAAGAGCACATTATTGAACGCAGCAACAGCCCGTGGCGCGCCCAAGTGGTAGTGGTAAGGGGTAGCGAGAAGAAACGGATGGTGATCGACTATAGTCAAACGATCAACAGGTACACCCTACTAGACGCCTACCCGCTACCCCGCATATCAGAAATGGTGAACCAAATCGCCCAATACCGGGTGTTCTCCACCATCGACCTCAAGTCAGCGTACCACCAGCTCCCTATCAGACCAGAGGACCGCCCGTACACCGCCTTCGAGGTGAACGGATGCCTCTACCAATTCCTCAGAGTCCCCTTTGGGGTGACGAATGGGGTCTCGGTCTTCCAGAGGGAGATGGACCGCATGGTCGATGACCACCACTTGCAGGCAACCTTCCCCTACCTCGACAACGTCACCATCTGCGGTCACAACCAGCAGGATCACGACTCGAACCTCGAGAGGTTCCTGAAAACCGCACAAAAACTCAACCTCACCTACAACGAGGACAAGTGCGTTTACAACACCACGCGCCTCTGCACACTAGGCAGCGTGGTGGAGAATGGGGAAATCGGACCAGACCCCGACCGATTGCGCCCCCTACGGGAGCTGCCCCTGCCCAACACTCCCAAAGCCCTGAAAAGGTGCCTGGGGTTATTTTCTTATTATTCCCAATGGGTCCCCAACTACTCCGACAAAGCCCGTCCCCTCTTGAAAGCATCCTCTTTCCCGCTCTCTGCTGAGGCCCACGCCGCCTTCAAAAGCATTAAGCAGGATATTGAGCGGGCCACGCGACAGGCAGTGGACGAGAACACTCCATTTCAAGTGAAAAGTGATGCGTCTGACTTCGCCTTGGCGGCCACCCTCAACCAGGCGGGGCGGCCCGTAGCTTTCTTCTCGAGGACCCTCCAAGGGCCCGAGATCAGACACTCCTCCGTGGAAAAGGAGGCCCAAGCCATCGTGGAGGCAGTGCGCCACTGGCGCCACTACCTAGCCGGCAAACGCTTCACCCTACTTACCGACCAGCAGTCGGTAGCGTTTATGTTCAATAATAAACAGAGGGGGAAGATTAAAAATGATAAGATTCTTAGGTGGCGGACCGAGCTCTCCACCTTCGAGTACGACATCATTTACCGGCCAGGGGCCCTTAACGAATCCCCTGACGCCCTCTCACGAGGGATGTGTGCCAGCGCCACCGGGGATCGGCTACAGACCCTCCACAACGACCTCTGCCACCCAGGGGTCACGCGGCTGTTCCACTTCATAAAGCCCCGTAACTTACCCTACTCGATTGAGGAAGTTCGGTCCCTGACCAGGAACTGCCGCACTTGCGCTGAGTGCAAGCCTCGGTTCTACCGCCCAGATAGAGCCCACTTAATCAAAGCTACACGGCCCTTTGAGCGGCTCAGCTTAGATTTCAAGGGCCCCCTACCGTCCGTCGACCGCAATGTTTACTTCCTGAACATTGTGGATGAATACTCCCGGTTCCCATTCGCCTTCCCCTGCCCAGACATGACCAGCGCCACGGTCATTAAATGCCTCAACAGCCTGTTCTGCCTGTTCGGTATGCCGAGCTACATCCATACGGATAGGGGGGCGTCCTTCATGAGTGAAGAGCTACGCCAGTACATGCTGTCCAGGGGGATCGCAACGAACCGTACCACCAGCTACAACCCCCGGGGTAACGGCCAAGTGGAGCGAGAGAACGGGACAGTATGGAAAGCAGTCACTCTAGCTCTAAGGACCAAGGGCCTCCCTATCTCCCGCTGGCAGGAAGTCCTCTCGGATGTGCTCCATTCGATACGGTCGCTATTGTGTACGGCCACTAATACCACGCCTCATGAACGAATGTTTGTCTTTCCCCGGAAATCCACCTCAGGCGTATCCATGCCGTCATGGCTCTCCACCCCAGGTCCGGTACTCGTGCGAAGGCATGTGAGGGGCCACAAGACGGACCCTCTCGTGGAGCCAGTACACCTACTCCACGCCAACCCCCAATACGCATATGTCCGGCACGCCGACGGAAGGGAGGACGCCGTGTCCATAAAAGACGTCGCCCCAGCCGGCATCGACAACAACCACGGCAATAGCGGCAACGACGATCACAGCAACTCTTACCCACCCACTACTCTTTCATCACCCCCGGAAGAACACCGACCAACGGCACCCCCACCAACTACCCCTTCAACAACCCTGGCGGCACCCCCGGCAGAGACCCAGGAGGCTACCGGGGACACCCAGCCGACACCCGCGGCACCGCAACAGCCACGTCGGTCGCAGAGGACTATCAAACCCCCGAACAGACTAAATCTATAGAAGGGGTGAATGTGATGAAATATTTCCATTCATCACTGCCTGTGACTGAGATCGGTTTCAGTGTCATTTCCCTTCCCCCAGACCTCATTGTATTGTGTACTGGAATGTGCTGTGTGTAGGGCTCCGCCCATACCTGGCCCCGTTTGTAAGCTAGCTTTCAGTCTAGCCCCAGTCTCCAGAAGGACGACATCTCTCTCGCTTACGTGTTTCGTTCTAAGTTAATAAAAGCCTTGTTTTGTTCTGCTACCTTCGAGTCTCGGAATTATTGAGGCACATCAATTCTCACTCAACCTCCACTTGTCTCCCTCATTGCAGGAAAAGAGAGCTCACAACAAAAGAGAGCGAGCCAGGACAGGAGGAGGGACAGCCTCAATTGCCCACCTGACCCCCTGGGAGGAGGCTGTCCTGGAAATTATGGGCATTGAGGATGATTCGCACATGGGGGACCGTCAGACGGGTGCAACACAGCAAGCTGGTGACAGAAAAGTTTCCCATCTCTCTTTGACATTGCATGTGTCGCTGATAATGATTGTGAAGCTGTAACAGATGCACTTATGAGCATCTGCAAAAAGCTATGTGCATGTTCTTCTTCTCTTCTTCTAGCCTTTGCATCACATCTCTGACTCTTTCCATTACCCCCCACAGGACCATCACAAGCATCCGTCCCCCCTAGCCAGGAAGAAGAGGCTGAGCAGCCAGACTCCTCAGAGGAAGCTGCAACCTCTGAGGGCACAGCATCAGCAGAATTCAGCGCACCCAGCACCAGCGCAGACACTCACACCTCAGTGGGACTTTCGGGACATAGGGTAGTGTTGTCACCTGGTGTATCACAGCTCACAAGTGAGCATCAGCAGATTGTGGAGACAGGGACAGCAGTGGAGAGTCCTAGTCGGAGGGCGCAGGACTCTGCCAGCTTGGCTCAGCAGCATGTCGACCCTCTGCCTCTGGGTCCATCCATATGATCAGAGGTGATGGAACTCCAGGCACAGATGCAGGAGTCTCTGGCAGGTTTTGTGTCTAGGGTCGCTGCGAGTGTGGAGCAAATGGAGGAGTCCATAGTGAACATGAGCAGAGCCTTTGTGGAGTCATTGGCGCATGAACGTATCACCACGGAAAGGATGGCTATCTCCGTGGAAACGATTGCTACCTCCGTGATAAGGCTGGCTACCGTAGAGGAGAGGATGGCTACGGTAGAGGAGAGGAGGGCTACGGCCATGGAGGAGCCCAGTCGCAAGGGTATGGAAAACATGTTCATTGTTCAGAATAGAATGACATCTCTTGAGGAGCGATGGGCATCTATTGAACAGAGAAACCAGACCTTCATGGAAGTCCTTCTGAGTAGGACTGCATTGCAGATATGGGTCCCCATGGACCCCCTGATGTGCAGCAGGCGCTGAGGGGGACCTGACCCATGAGAGGGAGGTTGGTGGCAGACCTCAAGAAAGTGGGGGCTCCTCTCCAAGCACTCACACTTCCATGCCACTGCAGAGCCCTCAGTCAGAGCCCCATCGGAGTCCACAACCAAGTGAGATAGACGTCTCAACCCCTGCACAGCCGCAGGAGCAGACTGTTGATGAGCCCTCACAGGCTCGCAACCCCAGAGGACGCCCGCCAAATGTGTCGAGACAGGAGCACCAGGAAAGTGAGCACGGGACCTCCACATCTGCTGAAGCCACAGGGGAAGCACTACGTAGGAGCAAGCGTAAGAAGAAGGTAAAGCACAAGTAGTCACAAGGATAGTCACTTGGGTGGAATTTTGTGTTTAGTGTAAAAATGCCATCACTTCGTAAGTGTACATAAAAATTCTGATGGCAAATGTTGCAGTTGTGGCGTCTGTCATTTCGCTATTGGGACTTCCACATTGAGGCCTTAGGAATACTTGCAACTGTCAGTATAGTGGTCAGAGTGCTAGGAATCCTCTGGTTCTTGGCCATTGCCAATGCTCTGGTAAGAAAGTGCGAGGCAAAAGTGTTTGATTGACTACGTTAAGCAAATCTGGCCAGGATGAGTGCATTCCTTGCATCCTGGGCAGCAATGTTCTCGCGTAATGCTGCCGCTGGTTGATGGGCCTCTGCAGGATGGTCATTTTTGCCCTCCTCCTCCTCCTCCTCCTCATCTGAGGAGGATATGTGAGGAGCCATTTGGTCCTCAGGAATCTGCAAGCCATGACACTGTGCCATGTTGTGAAGTGCACAGCAAACCACGATGACTCTGGAGACCCTGGCTGCTGAGTACTGCAGGGCTCCACCTGATCTATCCAGGCATCTGAAGCGCATCTTCAGCAAACCGATGGTTTGCTCGATTATGGGTCTGGTGGACATGTGGCTGGAGTTGTAGCTCTCCTCAGCTTCATTGGATGGTCTCCTCAATGGCATCATTAGCCACGTCCTCAGGGGATAGCCCTTGTCTCCAAGTAGCCATGCGTTAAGTTGGTCTGGCGGACTGAATAGCGGAGGCACACTAGACTGGCGCAGTATGAAGGAGTCATGGCAACTGCCAGGGTACATGGCACAAACATGCAAAATTTCCTTCTTGAGGTCACACACCAGCTGAACATTAAGAGAGTGGAAGCCCTTGCGGTTGACAAAAATACCTGGATTGCGATGGGGTGCCTTAAGGGCCACATGTGTGCAGTTAACATTGCCCTGCACCCTTGGAAAGCTTGCCAGGTGAGCTAATCCAACCGCTCGCACTGTGACAATTGCTCGATCCTTGGTGAAATGGATGTGATTGTGCGCGAGGGCAAAGAGGGTATCGGTTACCTGCGTGATGCAAGTGTGTGCGGCCGCCTGGGAGATGCCGCTGATGTCTGCTGCTGATCCCTGGAATGAGCCTGAGGCAAAAAAGTTGAGTGCGGTGGTGACTTTGACGGCCACTGGTAATGCTTGTCCACCTGGTCCTCTGGGCAGCAGGTCTTGCTGTTGCATTGCGCAGATGTCAGTCACTACCTCTCGTGAAAGTCGGAGCCGCCTTTGGCACTGCTGCTCAGACATGTTGAGATAGCTGACCCTGTGTCTGTAGACCCTGCGCCGACAGGCTTCCAGGCGCTGGCCCCTTCTGGCCTGTGTAGTCTCAGGTGGGTGAGCAGCAGCCTGGCTCTCCTGCTGCTGCTGCTGTTGCTGGTGCTGCTGTTGTTCCTGGTTCTGCTGGTGCCGCGGCAGGTGCTTGAGCTCCTCTAATGCTCAGATGGGAAGGAAATAAATGGCTCCCATGCTTCTGGTATATACCTCCGTTGAGGAAGCGCTGAGTGCAGGTCGCGAGAGGGGTTTCCCAGGAGGTCACACTGGAGATGGGTGTGAGGCTCCAACCTTCCACAGGTGTGATTAAGCCTTCTAAAAGTTGCCCCAGATCTGAGACCACTAAGTCCTGCCACCTGCAAATGATGGCTGATCAAATCTCCTCTTTAATGGTTGACCTGCAGTTGATAGTCAGCAATCCAATAGTGCTCTCGCCAGGTTTCACATTCGTGTTTCCCACCAGGCGTGTTTCACGTGGGAAAAGGGTTAAATTTGCAAGGGCATTTTAAAATAGGATCAGAGAGGCCATTTAATGGTTATTATGGGCCTTAAAGACCATTCCCGCCTGTTGGATGCGGGACGGAGTCAGGACCATCAGACACGCCTGAGTTAAAATTGCTCCGAGTCAGGAACCAGGAGGGGGGGGGTCCCGGGGAGGGGGGGGTCCCGCCCACCAGTTTTTGCGATTTTAACTCCCCACACGCCTCCAAGCCCGCCTCCATGGCTCAATGAAAATCCTGCCCATTGAATCCATTGTTTTCAGTTATTTTATGAAAATTGATTTGCTAATAAAGAGACATCCGTGAAATTGTACACGCCAAAATTATTTGTACATTGGCAGCATTTTACTGATTTTTTGGGTTTTGTATCAAGTATATTACTGCATTACTGTACTGTGTTATTGGTGATAAGACGTGAGAGAATAAATCTCTTTTGTTTGGCTCTATTGAGCTAGACAGATCTACAGAAACTATATATATATACATATATATATATAAACATAAGATGAAAAAGAATAAATATCTTTTGTCATTTATTTGATTTTAAGTGATTAAGTTCAAAGCTAGAGGAAGCTAAAATTATTTAGTTTTAGTTATTTTGCCTGTTCATCAATCTGCAATTTCAGTCTTGTTGCCACAATTTGGGATTATCGAAAGCTTACATTTTACACTCCAAAGCCAAAATTGAAATTGACTGACTGCAAAAGTTTATTCCTAGCATCTATTTGGCACAAGACTACTAAACTAAAATACAAATATGTATCGTTATCAAGTGAAGCAGCATTTTGCTTTTAATTTAAAAAAGAAATATGACACTATTACACTTTGTTCAATTTGCAGTTAGAGTAGCAGACATCGATACAGTGGAGTAAATGTTTGCCTTCACTGCCTGAGTGGTAATTTGGTAGAGTGGAACATTGATAGAGCTTGTAAAGTAAAGCATCTTTTACAGAGTTTAACTTGAAAAATACCTGAGCCAAATAAATGAATCAATTTAACTGCAATTATCTTGATCAATTTAATTGAATGACTAAGGCTGAAGTTTGACTGCACCACTGATCTACCAGCACCTGTAGATCAGCATTATACTGTGAGCTGTGCCTGGTCATGGCTTGTATTCTGCATGCACGGAGCGCCACTCCCTTGCAGCATGCACTTCGTATATAACAATAAATAAAGGATTCAATGCTAATTTTATAAAAGTGCTCGGGAGATCAAGCAGTCCTTGAGCACTTTTGAAACCCAGCTTTATACCACATTACACAAAGTCCAAGTGAAGTGAGTTGGCCTCTCGGGGGATAGGTATTTCCCACCCCTTGCCTTTAGTGTAACCCAGGAGTCAAATTAGGACCTGATTCCCAACTAATGCTGTCACTTTCTCACTGATGTGCACTGGAAACAGATTTGCATTTTAGCTTGACAAGTATAACTGCAGCCTAAGTTTTTAATATGAAGTGATATTTGTGGTAGCTAATAATTCATATAATCTTTCCTGGACCAGCTTGCACATATATGTTATTTTCCCATCCAGATTTTTATACTCTTTTTATCAACTTTCAAAAAGAAATGTGACTGTCACCCGTTCCACATTGCAGCAATCCTGAAATTCTAAGTCAGCGAGGATGGAGATTGGGCACATCATCTGCTGCAAGGGGGTGGTCCGGGTTGTGCCCTGGGTACCAGAACCATAAATCCTGGTTGGGGAAGCTAGTGGGTGAGTCTTCCGCCTGCCCCTACCCATATAAGGGGTGTGTCTGGGGGAGTTGCAGGCTACCTCAGGGATTCTGCTCATTACACTATCTTAAGGCTCAGTGGAATTCTCACCAGCTAGAAGCTGGCAGGAGTTCCTTTGACAGCCTTACTTATTGTGGCCCCAAAAGTGCCCAGGACAAAGGTAATCCAATCATGGATCAATTGAGACGAATAACATAGATGCTTTTAAGGGGATAAGCACATGAGGGAGAAAGGAATAGAAGGTTATGCTAATAAGGTTAGGTGAAGAGGGGTGGTAGGAGGCTTGTGTGAAACAAATACCGGCATAGGCCAGTTGAGCCAAATTCTATGTAATTCTATGTAATCTTCCAAAAAAAAAACTCTTGCTCCCTTAGAAGCAGAAGGAATGTTTATTCACCATTCTCTTCAGCCCTTTCCAGGCCTCAGGTCCGGCATTGGAGCAGTATAATGCCTGCTTATTTTCCTTCCAGCAGAATGGAGTTGGTATCTCTGATGCACCCTTACAGATCTTTGCCAGCTGCCCAGGATATATTAATGACCCCGTCTCCACAATTTGGGACTGGATCTGCATCCAAGTCCATCTGCAATTATATAGGGCCCTGGTGAGACCACACCTGGAGTATTGTGTACAGTTTTGGTCTCCTTACCTAAGGAAGGATATACTTGCCATAGAGGGAGTGCAATGAAGGTTCACCAGACTGGTTCCTGGGATGGGGGGGATTGTCCTATGAGGAGAGATTTAGTAGACTAGGCCTATATTCTCTAGAGTTTAGAAGAATGAGAGGTGATCTCATTGAAATATACAAAATTCCTACAGGGCTTGACAGGGTAGATGCAGGGAGGATGTTTCCCCTGACTGGGGAGTCTAGAACCAGGGGTCACAGTCTCAGAATAAGGGGTAGGCCATTTAGGACTGAGATGAGGAGAAATTTCTTCACTCAGAGGGTGGTGAATCTTTGGAATTCTCTACCCCAGAGGGCTGTGGAGACTCAGTCGTTGAGTATATTCAAGACAGAGATCGATAGATTTTTGAATATTAAGGGAATATGGGGATAGTGCAGGAAAGAGGAGATGAGGTAGCAGATCAGCCATGATCTTATTGAATGGCAGAGCAGGCTCAAAGGGCCAAATGGCCTACTCCTGCTCCTATTTCTTATGTTCTTATGTGGCCAGGAGCTCTGTTCTGCCACACTTCAGCCGGTGAAGATAGGCGTCAAGAATTTCAATCCCAGTCTCGGGACTGAAACTTGTTAGTTTTTTAATGTATAACTGATTTTCAATCATTTAGTTTGCAGTAAATGCTTGCTGTACCATTTCTTTTTCATATTTCTTATACACAAGTGATTTTTAATGTTCCTACAACAGTATTAGGCATCAATGCCAATTATATTAATGTGTATGGTTGAACAGCTCCTCTGCATGAATGCTTTTCGGGATTCCATTAAACTGATAATGAAAAATTCCAGATCCTATTTCTATTTGCTCACAGGGTATAAAACTAGAGTAAGTGTGTGTTAGATCTGCTGAGGGAAGGAAATAGGTTTGAGATGGGGATAGGATAAGAAGTAAATAGCTCCCTATCATTGTGGGGTAAGGTATGGTCCTGACACACATCTTTCAAATGAAACTGATGCTCGCTGATCCATTCCATAAAGCCTCCACTTTGATCCTTTCTCATAATACTGTGAAGTTCTCAATTAAAAAGAAAATGGTTAAGTCATCTTTCCAACAGATTACTGACATGATTAAACAGTCTATGAAATTTACATATAAATTTTCTGGTGAGGAATTTGTGATACTAGATTGGTTGCCATTTTGAAGGACATTGGCTGTGCCTTAAGGTGTTAGCTAATATGGTAATGAGTTTAATATTACTGACCGTAGTAAAAGATCTCTGCTGCATTTCCATGTTTAAAATATTTCACTACACCACTCCAAGAGGTGTGGGAGAATGCCTGCAAGGTTGAGCAGTATGAGTGGATGCGAGTGGTGCCACATTCCTGAATGTCAGCAAAAACTTATACTGTTCTGACATTGAAACGATACTTAAAAAAAATTATAAAAACAAATTCCAAAAGTTCCTTTGTATATGGAAAGCCATGCTTCATCAATAAATTCCAATTGGAATCTTTGAGTTCATTCATCTGATTTTGTTTCATTAACCTATTAGCACTACTTTCCGTACAAATTTACAAACAGAAAGTAGTGCTCCCAGCTCCTGGCTGGCCTTTTAACAAAATCTATCTTCAAAATGTACTTGCAAAATCCAGGTGCCTAAGAACAGATGTAACAGAGAAGCCTACAAAAGTACAGTTGACATTTTGCTAAATGTACAAAATATTTCCGAGCTGCTTATTACTCAGTTGGTTTATACTGAAAATAACCATTGCAGACTATGCACAGCTCATTAATCTAAGATTAGGTTAGTTACATCTACAACAAGAGGGCTGAGCCACACCAGTAGTCAAGGTTACCCCTGTAGAGAGCAAAATTTAAATGAAGTTTTGCAGTGGACGCAGGAATTCCTGTGGTATCTAGAAGCCCTGAATGTATTAAGCTTTGTTTTCATTTTTCTTTACGATTCTCTCAATAACGTAACTGCAGCATTGAAAGCTTTTACAGTGTGTGTGTGTTTATTCTTTAAGTTCCTTGTTGACATTTTTAATTGGAATTCAAATTAAAAATAATAAAGTTATTGCACCAGCTGGCTGATGATGATCATGCGATTGCAGCCAAGCATAACTGCGTGATCAGCATCGTGGGGCTGCTGCAACTGTTAGTAAATATGATGGTACACTCACCCAGACCACACGGCTCTTTGTAGATGTAAAAAACAAAGCAGCCATAACCCATGTTGTATCGTAATAGTGTAACATATACATGAGGCGTATTTTCAGGCTTCACCGCCTTGACCAGAATTTGATGCAAGATTAAGTCACACCTCATCACTGAGTTAGTTTGTAAGAAATCAAAGTAAATGTTTTAAATATATCATATGCTTGGAAAGTATTTCTTCCAGACAAGCTCGATTTGTAGAAACAATCCATTTGGTTCCCTGGTGGGAGATGTTTGCATTGCAACAGATTCTCTTAATTACTGCTGCCCTTATTCTTGTAAGGCTTTTTTTGGGCTAATTTAATTCATTTAAGGAAACGTTTTTTATTTATTCTGCACATGCAATTAGACACAGGTTCCACAGAATCACAGAAACCCCACAGTGCAGATAGAGGCCATTTCGGCCCATCGAGCCTGCACCGACACATATCCCACCCGATCCCCGTAACCCCTACACCAACACATATCCCACCCTATCCCCGTAACCCCACGTATTTAATCCCCCCCTAACACTAAGGGTCAATTTTTTTTTTATCATAGCCAATCAACCTAACCCGCACATCTTTGGACTGTGGGAGGAAACCGGAGCACCCGGAGGAAACCCACGCAAACACGGGGAGAATGTCTGTGTGGAGTTTGCACAGTCACCCGAGGCCGGATTCGAACCCGGGTCCCTGGCACTGTGAGGCAACAGTGCTAACCACTATGCCACCGTTATGTCTTTAAAGATTGAGCAGGCTTAATTTTCAGTTTTGGTGGGGGTGGAAGAGTGGTGTAATAACAGGGTTAATTTCCGTGCAGCAGCTATTTCTCTTCTGGAGTGTCCCAGGCCATGGCCCCAGCCTGGAAGACTGTTCTGGCCCCATTTCCACTGTTCCACATTCAGGACAAAGGAGGCGAAGCAAAACACGACTTCGAGTGGAAGATATCACCCTGCATTCCCATCTCCTTTGTAACATCAATCTTCCACGGTAAAGATGAAAAGACCACCCCACCCCTCCCCCCACCTCCATTCTCCCCACCCTCCCACCCCCATCACCCCCTTCCACCCCCCACTTCCACACCCCCCTCCATACCCCCAACCCCCCTGCTTCTACACCCCCTCCAACCCCCCCACCCACCCCCCGCTTCTACACCCCCTCCAACCCCCCACCCTCCAACTCACATCCCCCACACCCCCCTCCACCCCATAACCCCCCACCCCCACCCCCCACACCCCCCTCCAACCCCACAAGCCCCCACCCCCACCCTCCACACCCCGCTCCACCCTCCACAACCCCACACCTCCACGCTCCGCACCCCCCCACAACTCCCCTCCTCCCACAATCCCCCTCCCTGGAAGTGTCAATATTAATCCCCACCAGCTTAATCATGTCATAGTATTTCAGCACAGAGATTTCTGTCATTAGGTGTTGCAGCTCTTGAAAAACATCAGCTTGCTCATCAATCCAATGCCATGCAATGGCTTCTTCAAATAGCTTTCTTTGCAGCTTTGCAACATCTGACAAATTAGGCAGGAACTTGCCTAAATATTTACTAAGTTGCAGATCTTTATTTGTTAATAACCAAGATGAGTGTCCGACCACATATCTGCTCCATCACCAAGACCGCCTTCTTCCACCCCCATAACATCGGCCAACTCCAACCCTGCCTCAGCTCATCTTCTTCTGAAACCCTCCTCCATCCCTGTGTTACCTCTAGACTTGACTATTCCAACGCTCCCCTGGCTCGCCTCCCACATTCCACCCTACATAAACGTGAACTCATCCAAAACTCTGCTGCCCATATCTTAACTCACTCCAAGTCTCGTCCACCATCACCCCTGTGCTTGCAGATCTTCACTGGTTCCCAGTCCGACAACACCTTAATTTTAAAATCCTCATCCTTGCTTTCGAATCCCACCATGGCCTCGCTTCCCCCTCCCCCCATCTCTGTAACCTCCTCCAGCCCTACAAGCCTTCAAGATCTCTGCGATCCTCCAATTCTGGCCACTTGTGCATCCCACCATTGGCGGCCATGGTTTCAGCTGCCTTGGCCCTAGGCTCTGAAATTCCCTCCCTAAACCTCTCTACCTCTCCTCTCAAAGATGCTTCTTAAAACCTACCTCTTTAAACAAGCTTTTGGTCATCTGTCCTGATATCTCCTTCTGTGGCTCGGTGTCAAAAGTGTTTTTATTGATATCACACTTGTTAAGTGCCTTGGAACATTTTGCTATGTTACATGCGCTCTATAAATCTAAGTTGTTGGTGTCTGACTTTTTCATGTGTTTGATTTTCTTGCACATTTTTGTTCCGTCATCCTTGTGTCCTTCTGCTATGAGTGTGTGCTGTATGCAACTGAATTCTTTCACTCTGAACTAGCACTTGTTCACATTGTGTTCTCTTACTCGTTATACTTTTTCTAGCTTTTGGTCATCTTACTGTTCAGACTCTTCCCCAGATCAGGATATCATCTATAATAACTTCCACTCCTTCAATGTCATCTAGCATTTGTGGCACTAAAGGGGTAATTACAGTCCTAGCCCTTTTGGGCTATTCCAGATCAGGCATATTCCCCAGACCTTCACCCTCAACTTAAGTTAGAGATAGCTGAATTCCATAAGACGCTTAAATGGGGCTAAATGCTCAGGCTATCCCTCCCTAAAGGAAAGGAACAACTAAAGATGTTACCGTCCTCTGGATAGTACTTTTAATAAGTTGAACTAGACTATAACCTTCCGGATATTATAAGGGTCCGGAATACACACAGAATTCTGCAACTCCTTACAAAACAGTGCACAGAATTTGTGGGTTCGCGAGTCTATACAGATTCACTCTTTGAGACAATTCTAAAAATATATAGTTTTATTAAAGAGCAAGCATTCAGTTAACATCTGTTGAATCAGTCGCAACATTAACAATTCAAAGTACAATTAGCTTACATTCCTCCTCATTTCTGTCCTAAATGGCCTACCCCTTATCCTTAGACTGTGACCCCTGGTTCTGGACTCCCCCGCCATCGGGAACATCCTTCCTGCATCTAGTCTGTCCAGTCCTGTCAGAATTTTATAAGTTTCAATGAGATCCCCTCTCATTCTTCTAAACTCCAGCGAGTACAAGCCCAATCGTCCCAATCTCTCCTCATTCGTCATTCCTGCCATCCCAGGTATCAGCCTGGTGAATCTTCGCTGAGCTCCTTCCATGGCAAGAACATCCTACCTCAGATAAGGCGACCAAAACTGCACACAATACTCAAGATGTGGTCTCACCAAGGCCCTGTACAACTGCAGCAAGGCATCCTTGTTCCTGTACTCAAACCCTCTCGCTACGAAGGCCAACATACCATTTGCCTTCTTAACCGCATGCTTACCTGCGCACCTGCATGCTTACCTTCAGCGACTGGTGCACAAGGACACCAAGGTCTCGTTGCACTTCTCCTTCTCCCAATCTATTGCCATTCAGATAATAATCTGCCTTCCTGTTTTTGCCACCAAAGTGGATAACCTCACATTTATCCATGTTATATTGCATCTGCCATGCTTCTGCCCAATCACCCAACCTGTCCAAATCATCCTGGAGTTTCTCGGCATCCTCCTCACAGCACACACGCCCACCCAGCTTTGTGTCGTCTGCAAATTTAGAGATATTACATCTAGTCCCCTTGTCTAGATAATTAATATATATTGTGAATGGCTGGGGTCCAAGGACCGATCCCTGTGGTACCCCACTAGTCACTGCCCGCCACTCAGAAAAAGACCCATTTATTGCAACTCTTTGCTTTCTGTCTGCCAACCAGTTCTCTACCCAAGTCAATACCTTGCCCCCAATTCCATGTGCCTTAACTTTACATGCTAATCTCTTATGCAGGACCTTATCAAAGGCCTTCTGAAAGTCCAAATATACCACATCCACTGGTTCTCCCTTATCTATTTTACCAGTTACATCCTCAAAAAATTCCAGTAGATTTGTCAAGCACGATTTACCTTTTGTGGATCCATGTTGACTTTGTCCGATCCTGTCACTGTTTTCCAAGTGCTCTGCTATTACATCTTTTATAATGGACTCTAGTATTTTCCCCACTACCGATGTCAGGCTAACCGGTCTGTAATTCCCCGTTTTCTCCCTACCACCTCTTTTGAATAGTGCGGTAACATTAGCTACCCTCCAATCCATGGGTACTGTTCCAGATTCCATCGAATGTCGGAAGATGGTCAGCAATGCATCTACTATTTCTTGGGCCACTTCCTTAAGTACCCTAGGATGTAGATTATCAGGCCCTGGGGATTTATCCGCCTTCAATCCCATCAATTTCCCTAACACCATTTCCCTACAAATACTGATTTCTTTCAGTTCCTCCCTTTCATCAGACCCTATGTTCCCCGACATCTCTGGGAGGTTATTTGTGTCCTCCTTTGTGAAGACAGAACCAAAATATGTATTTAATTGGCCTTCCATTTCTTTGTTCCCCATTATAAATTCCCTTGATTCTGACTGCAAGGGACCTACGCTTGACTTCACCAATCTTTTTCTCTTCACATATCTATAAAAGCTTTTACAGTCAGTTTTTATGTTCCCTGCAAGCTTACACTCATATTAAATTTTCCCCTTCTTAATTAATCCCTTTGTCCTCCTTTGTTGACTCCTAAACTGCTCCCAACCATCAGGTTTACTGCTTTTTCTGGCCAATTTATATGTGCTCTCCTTGGATCTTATGCTATCCCTAATTTCCCTTGTTAGCCACGGTTGAGTCACCTTTTTTGTTTTATTTTTATGCCAAACTGGGATGAACAAATTCTGTAGTTCATCCATGCAGTCTTTGAATGTTTGAAATTGCCTATCCACCATCAACCCTTTGAGTGACATTCCCCAATCAATCCTGCCCAACTCACGCCTCAGACCATCGTAATTTCCTTTATTTAAATTCAGGACCCTAGCCTCTGAGTCAACTACTTCATTCTCCATCTTAATGAAGAATTCGATCATATTATGATCACTCCGACCCAAGGGGCCTCGTACAACAATATTGCTAATTAATCCTTTCTCGTTACATTTCTTATTTCTCAGAGATCCTTATTCTCAAATCTTTACTTCATTATATTTCTTATTTCTTATTTCTAAATCCTTACATTTCTTATTTCTTATTTCTAAATCCAGAACATCCTTACATTTCTTATTTCTAAATCCAGAACATCCACCAAAAATCAATACTTTAACTTCCCGAGACTCATAGTTAAAAACTTACAGAGATGCCTCTGGAAAGTTGAGAAACGCCCTGCCTGTTCAGCGTGTTCTGACGTTCTGTTGAAAAGGTCTTAATTTTATACCCTTTTGGCATTAGTTTCTTCTTTGATGTTCTCTGCTGATGTCAGATAATTGTCTTTATTGATATCTCTGATTGAATGCTTCCTTTGAATGCTTTCTCTGTTACTATCAATTCAACTATTGCATGCATAATTATTTCTCTACTTTTAGGTGTTCCAAAAACCATCATAAAAACAATGACAGCTATGGTTTTTGTTTGATGTCATTCTTACCGAAGATTCTTCATTCATTTCTTAATATTGGCTTAACTGCTTTTTAGCAGACATTTTGACTCTGTTCTGCTTCAAGTTTAATACAAACACAATGCAATTGCTTGGTGTCATCTATTGAAGTTATATCTTCAAAGTCTTGTTGGTATGGTTTTTACTATATGTAAATCAAAACCACTTTAACTGTGTGTTTACTTGTTTTCTAGCTATCTTAATTGGTTGCATATTTAATCGTGTTTCCTGTCATCCAAGTTTAACATAAAACTATTTGACCAGCAGATGTTTCTTTTCTTGATGTCATGTTTCAAAGGTACATGCCTCTTTTAATGTTTGTATTTCTGTTTTATCGTGTTAGTTTTTCACACTTTAAACTGTGTCTCTCATTGTGTTCATTGCAAACCATAGACCTTTTGGAACCACCAATGGTTTGCTTCAATCTTTCATTGTTTTAGAATATTTAACTAATTCCCATTTCAAAGCTTGTTTGCAACTTTGTTATCAACTGACCTTTTCTCAGAAGCCTGTTCTCTGTTTACAGCTTGTGTGCTGAGACTTGTGGCTTTTAAACCCAATATGTCTTTTATTAATAATATTAGAAAGCTGTTCATGGCATTTCTCTGAATCATGGCTATTCCTTCACAGCACTATGGCCTGGATTTTGTGGTACTGTAGTAATAATGGCGAATCTGTCAGCGTCGCCATTATTACTGTGTAAAACTGACATCAACTTCAGTGTCTGCACATTCACAAACGCGGAAATCCGAATGTTGCTGTCAGTGATACCCTGCTCCTCTACAGGTGCACTGTTACAGTCTGTTACATGCGAATCACATGTGCCCCTGGGATACCTGGGCCCTGCGCATTTCATAGAGCAGAGGCCCAGGAGCGGAAATGGCTGGACCTCAGGAGCCGTCAGGTAAGGGCATAGATTTTTTCCAGATCGGAGGCATCTGCATGCAGGAAGCCTCCGATTGGAAAATATGGGCCATTGTGGGCAGCTTTTTTTCAAGGTCAGTGGTGAGCACCATTCCTTCGCGGCTGACCGCAAAATCTGAGCCATTGTTTTGGAAAATTTCTGGAGCTGAAGTGATCTCAAAAGGCATTCTGGTGTATATATATCTGCCAAGAAGACTATTAAAGTTGCAAAATTTTTGAAGAGTTTTTATCCAATTGTACTTGCCAGTAGCAACAATTTGCTTCAAGAGTACAAAATATTTTGGCATTTGACAACAATGGTATTACTTCCTCCAGGGTGCACATCACGTGATGTTCCCTTTCCATGGCTTGAATTAAATCTTCAAGGTCGAGGCATATTCTCACGCATTCCCTCTTTTGCATTACTATTGTCACTGCACTGCTTACCCAAGGTCTTGACTTTTTGACTTTCTTTATTGCATCAAGTTTCTCCGTTATGTCTAGCTTTTTACAAATTTCATCATGACATACAACTGCCAGATACCTTGGTACCTTTAAGTACATTAGTATACTTCTTTGTCACTTTTAGGCATTTATTGTTAGTGACTGCATCAATTATTTTGATCAATCCAAACTGCTGACATGCTCAAAATCTAAGGACTGACTGTACTCATCCCAGTATTCAAAATTCTAGACTTTGGTATTTG
Organism: Somniosus microcephalus; assembly: GCF_052327205.1. Taxonomy (NCBI): domain Eukaryota; kingdom Metazoa; phylum Chordata; class Chondrichthyes; order Squaliformes; family Somniosidae; genus Somniosus; species Somniosus microcephalus. The sequence goes on from NC_140988.1 coordinate 134,656,474, forward strand.
TCTTTATATTCATCCATCATGTTGCTGTTTCCTATTGGCTGGATGTTATGGCCAGGCTGCATCACCAACTTTGCATTAGACTATCTCAATTCTGTACTTAGCTTCTTATAAACTGTCTATGGCGTGACATTACATCCTGTATCTAATTTGAAACAAACAGTTCTGTCATTTATCTTGAGGTCAGTTGGACATTCAGCATCATATTCTGCCTGGACCATACTCACAAAAATTTAATTCTATTCTGAGACTGCTTTTTCAACTCCGTGAACTTTTTTTAAAAGTTCTTTGCTTGTCTGACCAGAATGGTTTTGCTTTGTTTCTTCTTACACCTGTATTTGGCCCAGTACTGGGCATTTCTTTCTTCTCCTGATTCACTACAGTGATTACAATCCATTATCTTTTGCTGACGAACTGAGTCGACTTTTTTTCATTGTATGAAATAATATCTTTGCTCCACTCACAGTACTTATAGCACTAGTAGTATTTATCAGTGCATTTAAATGATTTGTGTTGCTCGACAATTATCAATTGCATTCTGTAGATCTTTTCTCTTAGTAGTCTGACTCTGACTTGACCATCTATTATATCAACTACAATTCTGTCTTTAATGAGGCTCTATATGAGGGATTTGTACTCGCAAGATTTGGCCATTTCTGTGCATCTATTACGTCTTAATCAAGGCTTTCTCCTTAAGTTTGGAACCTGGTGTTAAACACGTCTTAATATGCAACATTTTTCTGAGGTGTAAAATATCCCTCAAACTTGTCCCTTCCATTTATGCTCTCCCTCAGCTTATGCAAATGTATTATATACCTCATCAATTGTATATGGCAAAGTAATGGCTGCACTTTGCTATTGCAAAAAAATCAAAGTGTTCTTTCCATGTTCTGTGCAGTTCTACGACATGTCCCCAAGATGTTGCAGAAGACTTGCCTGCTATCCTCCCCAATTAAAATTTGGGCCAGAAATTAAACAAGTCAGAAACCCAAGTACTCATGCTCTACATATTATTTTTTTGTGATTGTATTCTATCCCAGGTAGGTTTGTATTTAGCCAACAGCCATATATGCAGTGAGCTTATTGAAGTTTAAAGATCACAAAATTGATATGGATGTGGAAGGCCATTCAACCCATCTCACCTCATCCATCTAAAAAAGTCTATATTTCCCCCTCCAATTACAACATCAAATTGTCTCTTAAATTATTTTCAGATTTTGCTTCCACCACCCTTCCTAGAAATCCATTCCACTTGTGAATTGTGCTTTGTGTGAAGAAGGGCTTCCTGACATCAGTTCTAAGTTTGCTTGTCACCAGCTTGAACTGTGTTCTTTTGTCTTAAAATAATGTTTTGGATTTAACTTTTCTACACGGTTTTCTATCTTTTTTACCTCTTTGAAGGCCCTTCTCAGTTACTTCCTTTCAAGGATGAACAGCCCAAGTTTCTCGAGTCTTTCCTTAAAACTCAGGTCTATGCCACTAATGTTTGCCCTCATGGGTCCTCTCTGAATTGCTTGAACGTCTCACTTCAGTATTGGTAACCAAAACTGCACACAATATTTCAGGTGTCCAGAGCATTGTAAAGTTTTAGCAAAAATATAAAAGCATTCATCATAAGATTTATCTTTAGAAAACACAAGTCAGTTGACGTTTCAGATATAAACCATCTGAAGCATCAACTGACTCATGTTTTCTCGATGGATGTTGCCTGATCTGCTGACTATCTCCAGTGTTTTCTGCTCTGTTTCAGATTTCCTGCATCTGCAGTATTATGCTTTCTGATTTTTGGAGATGAATTAGTCAGCAGATAAGGCAGAGCCCTGTACTAGAGTGCAATATGACATAATATTTACCATAGCACAGTACACCTCGTCAAGTTGGCAATGCTTCCTTGAAACTTCTCACTCATGAGTAATCACTCTTTATAGTAATATGTATATTCGAATGATAAGAAATTAGAGTTTGAGAGTTACATATGGAACAGAAAGTGAATAGAATTATCTTAACAACATGGCTGAAACTAAAAGCTGCTGACGGTTTGACATGCTCAATATGGATAAAAACAGTAATGTGTGAGGAGGGATAACCATACTAATTAAGGGAGGCTGGATATGATCAAAATAGTTGATTTAACTTTGGGTTAGGGAAAACTGAGTGGAAGCATCTGCCAGCTCAGAAATTAAACTAATAATTGGAAATTGCTTTAGATCACTAGGGCAAAAGGAGATGTGGAATTATTTAAACAATAGAGGGAAAGGAAGGGTAGCAATTATCTTAAAATGAAAGTGGAATTATGATGAGGATCTTTCAAAAAGGAGGAGGTAAACTGCGAGCTTGTATCGGACTGCAGTGATACAGCATACTGAAAAAGGGATCTTGTAGTTTGTAGTGAGCCTGAAATAATGGTAAATGTAGGCCTTCGGGAGCACTTGAACACCACTAATCATAATGTTATTACATTTGATATTGTGACACAGGCAGGAGGAGCAAGAGATGATAACAATAATGCCTCAACTTTCAGGAAAGCTGATTCTAAAGCTGCAAGGATTGAAATAGGGACAATAAATTGAGCAATAATGCTAGAATGGATAATATTAAACAAAAGACGAAGAACTTCAAGATTAAGTTGGAGAGGCTGAAGATAGAATACACAGGTGACTATCAACCCTAGATGGCTAATTAGGGAAAGGAAGAAAGAACTTGCAATTATTTAGTGCCTATTGTCCACAGGTCATCTCAAAGTGCATCACACCAATTAATTACTATGGAAATGCAGTGACTGTGGCTATAGAGGCAAATGAGGCAGCCAATTGTATACAGCAAGGTCCCACAAACAGCAAATGAGATGAATACAGATAATCTGTATTCTTTTGGCTGTGTTGGTTGAGAGAGGAATGCTGAAGTCAATGTAAAGAAAAATCAGGCGGGGTGTATAACCAGTGGGCGATCCGTTACCGCTCATTTTATGCTGCTGCCGAAATTGAACTGTACCCCCGCTGACCCAGACACTTAGAGAGTGCCATGGTCTTCTGAATATTACCGTGGGATCTTTGTGTCAACCTAAACCAGCAGGCAGCGCCTTGGCTCAGCATCTCATCTGAAAGACATCTCACCCACAACAATGTAAAACTCCCTCAGTACTGTATTGAAATGCCTGCCTAGATAAAATACTTAGGTTTTGGACTGGGACTTGAACCTTGACCTTTGCAGTGAACATTAATTTAAGAAGTTTATTTTTTCCAAGGCCCTGCCAGCTGGTTTAGGTTTAGGAGGAAAAAGAGTGGGAGAGCTATAGTAATAGGGGATTCTATTGTAAGGGTAATAGATAGGTGTTTCTGCAGCCGTAAACAAGACTCCAGGATGGTATGTTGCCTCCCTGGTGCAAGGGTCAAGGATGTCTCAGAACGGCTGCAGATCATTTTGGAAGGGGAGGGTGAACAGCCAGTTGTCGTGGTGCATATAGGTACCAACGATATAGGAAAAAAACGGGATGAGGTCCTAAAAGCTGAATATAGGGAGTTAGGAGGTAAATTAAAAAATAGGACCTCAAAGGTAGTAATCTCAGGATTGCTACCAGTGCCACGTGCTAGTCAGAGTAGAAATAGAAGGATATTTCAGATGAATACGTGGCTAGAGAAATGGTGCAAGTGGGAGGGATTCAAATTCCTGGGACATTGGAACCGGTTTTGGGGGAGGTGGGACCAGTACAGTTTGCACCTGGGCAGGACCTGGACCGATGTCCTAGGGGGAGTGTTTGCTAGTGATGTGGGGGAGGGTTTAAACTAAACTGGCAGGGGGTTGGGAACCTGAGCAGGGAGACAGAGGAAAGGGAAACAAGGATAGAAGCAAAAGAAAGGAAGGAGAAAAACAAATGTGGCAGTCAGAGAAATCAAGGGTTTAAATCAAACATGGCCACAGTAAATAATAATTCTAAAAGGTGTAAGAGTGTTAAAAAAAACAAGCCTGAAGGCCTTGTGTCTTGATGCGAGGAGCATTTGTAATAAGGTGGATGAATTAGCTGCGCAAATAGAGGTAAACGGATATGATATGATTGGGATTACGGAAACATGGCTCCAGGGTGACCAAGGCTGGGAACTCAACATCCAGGGTATTCAATATTCAGGAAAGATAGGCAAAAAGGAAAAGGAGGTGGGGTAGCATTGCTGGTTAAAGAGGGGATTAACACAATTGAAAGGAATGATATTAGCTCTGATGATGTGGAATCTGTATGGGTAGAATTGAGAAATACCAAGGGGCAGACAACGTTAGTGGGAGTGGTATACAGACCTCCAAACAGTAATGCGGAGGTTGGGGATGGCATCAAACGGGAAATTAGAGACGTGTGCAATAAGGGCACAGCAGTTATCATGGGTGACTTTGATCTACATATAGATTGGGCTAACCAAATTAGTAACAATACTATGGAGGATGAATTCCTGGAGTGTATGCAGGATGGTTTCCTGGACCAATATGTCGAGGAACCAACTAGAGATCAGGCCATCTTAGACTGGGTATTATGTAATGAGAAAGGATTAATTAGCAATCTTGTTGTGTGAGGCCCCTTGGGGAGGAGCGATCATAATATCATGGAATTTTTCATTAAGATGGAGAGTGAAGTAGTTGACTCAGAGACTAGGGTCCTGAATTTAAATAAAGGAAACTACAATGGTATGAGGCGCGAGTTGGGTAGGATTGATTGGGGAATGTAACTCAAAGGGTTGATGGTGGATAGGCAATGGCAAACATTCAAAGATTGCATGGATGAACTACAGAATTTGTTCATCCCTGTTTGGCATAAAAATTAATCAAAAAAGGTGACTCAACCGTGGCTAACAAGGAAAATTAGGGATAGCATAAGATCCAAGGAGAAGACATATAAATTGGCCAGAAAAAGCAGTAAACCTGAGGATTGGGAGCAGTTTAGGATTCAGCAAAGGAGGACAAAGGGATTAATTAAGAGGGGGGAAATTGAGTGTTAGAGTAAGCCTCCAGGTAACATAAAAACTGACTGTAAAAGCTTTTATAGATATGTGAAGAGAAAAATATTAGTGAAGTCAAGCGTAGGTCCCTTGCAGCCAGAATCAGGGGAATTTATAATGGGGAACAAAGAAATGGCAGACCAATTAAATACATATTTTGGTTCTGTCTTCACAAAGGGGGACACAAACAACCTCCCAGAGATGACAGGGAACATAGGGTCTAATGAGAGGGAGGAACTGAAAGAAATCAGTATTTGTAGGGAAATGATGTTAGGGAAATTGACGGGATTGAAGGCCGATAAATCCATAGGGTCTAATAATCTACATCCAAGGGCATTTAAGGAAGTGGCCCTAGAAATAGTAGATGCATTGCTGGTCATCTTCCAAAATTCGATAGACTCTGGAACAGTTCCCATGGATTGGAGGGTAGCTAATGTTACCCCACTATTCAAAAAAGGTGGTAGAGAGAAAATGGGGAATTATAGACCGGTAAGCCTGACATCGGTAGTGGGGAAAATGCTAGAATCCATTCTAAAAATGTAATAGCAGAGCACTTGAAAAACAGTGACAGGATTGGACAAAGTCAACATGGATTTACAAAAGGTAAATCGTGCTTGACTAATCTACTGGAATTTTTTGAGGACGTAACTGGTAGAATAGATAAGGGAGAACCAGTGGATGTGGTGTATTTGGACTTTCAGAAGGCTTCCGATAAGGTCCCGCATAAGAGATTAGCATGTAAAGTTAAGGCACATGGGATTGGGGGCAAGGTACTGACTTGGATAAAGAACTGGTTGGCAGACAGGAAGCAAAGAGTTGGAATAAACGACACTTTTTCCAAATAAATTGCAGGCAGTGACTAGTGGGGTACCACAGGGATCGGTCCGAGGACCCCAGCTATTCACAATATATATAAATGATCTAGACGAGGGAACTAGATGTAATATCTCCAAGTTTGCAGATGACACAAAGCTGGGTGGGCATGTGTGCTGTGAGGAGGATGCTCAGAAACTCCAGTATGATTTGGACAGGTTGGGTGATTGGGCAGAAGCATGGTAGATGCAGTATAATGTGGATAAATGCGAGCTTATCCACTTTGGTGGCAAAAACAGGAAGGCAGATTATTATCTGAATGGCAATCGATTGGGAGAAGGGGAAGTGCAACGAGACCTGGGTGTCCCTGTGCACCAGTCACTGAAGGTAAGCATGCAGGTACAGCAGGCGGTTAAGAAGGCAAATGGTATGTTGGCCTTCGTAGCGAGAGGGTTCAAGTACAAGAACAAGGATATCTTGCTGCAGTTGTACATGGCCTTGGTGAGACCACACCTTGAGTACTGTGTGCAGTTTTGGTCGCCTTATCTGAGGAAGGTTGTTCTTGCCATGGAGGGAGTGCAGCGAAGATTCACCAGACTGATACCTGGGATGGCAGGAATGACCTATGAGGAGAGATTGGGTCAATTGGGCTAATACTCACTGGAGTTTAAAAGAATGAGAGGGGATCTCATTGAAACTTATAAAATTCTAACAGGACTGGACAGACTGGATGCAGGAAGGATGTTCCTGATGGCTGGGGATTCTAGAACCAGGGGTCACAGTCTAAGGATAAGGGGTAAGCCATTTTGGACAGAGATGAGGTGGAATTTCTTCACCCAGAGAGTGGTGAACCTGTGGAATTCTCTACCACAGAAGGCAGTGGAGGCCAATTCATTAAATATATTCAAGAAGGTGTTGGATATATTTCCTAAGGCTAAAGGGATCAAGGGATATGGGGAGACTGCAGGGACAGAGTACTGAATTTGGATGATCAGCCATGATCTCATTGAATGGCGGAGCAGGCTCGAGGGGCCGAATGGCCTACTCCTGCTCCTATCTTCTATGTTTCTATGTTTCTATGAGATAATTTTGAATGTTTGTTCTAGTTTTTGCTCTAAATAATGTAGTGTGGTAAATTTCCACTTTGACTACAATCTGCGGATCACGCACCCTTTATAGAACCCACCTGATTTTCATTCCATTGAAATCACTAGCGGGATCTATAATGGGTGGGCGATCAGCTCTGCCAGATTAGTGTCTATGCTGTCAAGACAAAAATTTGCCCCCACTATTCTCTTTCAGGAGGATAGGATTGCATCACAGTTCACGGGGCAAAGAGAAATTAGCAACAAAATCACCATTAAAACATAGAGAAGAACCAGAACCAGACAGAATGTTGTGATTAAATGTGGCTTTGGCTGGATGCAGAGTAAAACAGATTTTATTCTACTTCAAATGCAAATTTTAGGGAGGATTTTCTGTTGGAGTTACACCTGCTCTCTGGTAAAACATGGATGTGGACAGGAAATTCTTAAGGGGTCCCCCCGTCTGGTCCCCGCTCAATCCTGCCACTTCTATATTTTTGCACTCGAAGTGGCGGGATCATAGAAGATGCCGGACCATGCATGAGTGGGAGTATTCAAAGGACATGCAAATGACATAATTACATCATCTAATGCATTTCCACTGATTTGCTGAACGATAAGAATACCAGTATGCTCCTGCGATCCAGGGTTGCTAGGGCTTGGGCAGGGGCCTTTTGAAACTTAATTTGCTGCCTTAGTCTATGCAATCGATTGCTGGCAAATTTGAAGCAGAAATTCCACTCGAAGCCCACCTAAAATACATGAAGTATCTTGACCCTGGAAAATTGGACGGGGTCAGTGGTGGGCTATTGAGACACTCTGGTGAATTTATGGCGGGATTCGGCCAAAGCTTAAAGTCCCAGCTTTAACTCCAATCTCTAAAGAGCACCTCCTACTGCATCACTATAAATTTTTCCTTTTCTCACACCTGCCATCCTTGTGTCCTTTCATTGTGTGCTGAGTATAGGCAGTTTTGTGTTGTGGAACCATTAATTTTACATTGGACCCTTACAATTGGCAGACAAAAGAGACTTACAGCTCACTAGTCTGGATGCAAGCCCAGGATCCAGATGTGCAAGGACAGTGTGCTGATGTACTGAATATATAAAAAGAGACAGCCTTATTGAAATTAATGGTCTTTTTACATTCCCAATAATTATTATGATCCTACTTTTCATTAAATAATTTTCGGGAGTCCACTAGATATGTCTGCACACTTTCATTCTTCTGTAATTAAAAAGCTCCAACAGTCCCTTCTAATTTAATTGCTGGCTTATGTCTTACCATCCAACTGTTTCTAATAAAATAATGACAAAACAATCAAGCCATTTGTTCACAGTTTGATTTGAGATAGAAAAAAATCTGAAACTAGCTCATCAGAAAGGAGATGCAACAGAATGGAAAGTTCACATCTCCAGAGAAAAGACAAAAAATGACAACACACAATTTTTGTCTTAAGACCTGGAAACTATTACTAATTTCAGACTGAAAATAGATTGTTGCTGCCAATTTCTCTCAAGTATTATTTGAGATAAAATTAAAAGTGTTCAACATATTTGCAACATTGCAATTCTTTGAAATTTGCCTGGCTTTGTTTTTCAACTGTTAATAAACCTCTGCAGCTTCCAGTCTCATTATATACATTGGAAATGCAGTACTTGAAGAGGCCGCTTGAGAGTGCCCTCTTGCTGTGCATCTGGACTGTGCACTATCCTGTAGCAGTTACAGTCCATTTTTGATACAAGTTGAATTGGTATGGGTAAGGTGGCAGCAACACAGGGGAGGGAAGCAACAGCCATAAACAGGTCAATAGAATTTGGGGTTTTATAAATAGGAGCATGGAGTACAAGATTACAAAAATAAAGAGATAATGGAGTAGATTTGCATCTTCACCGCCTGGGCAGTAATCTGGCAGAACAGATCGCTCACCCTTTATAGAACTTGTCTAATTTTGAAGTCATAGATTTCAATGGAATGAAAATCAGTCAGGTTCTATAAAGTGCAGGCAATCCACTCTGCCAGATCCACTCTACCCCGGCATTGAAGACACAAATCTACCCCAATGATAAATTTGTACAAGGTAGAAATTGTGATGGAACAGGACTGGATATGAGGGTATTTATTTATAGCTGATGCAGACAGCTAGTCTAGAACTGCCAGTTTCACAGTCAAGATTTGAGCACATAATCCAGTCTGACCAATGCAGCTGTAGGAAGTGCAGAATTACCCCTCGCCCCTTCCAACAGGTTGTAGAGTTTGGACTTGAGACTTATGAGAAATTACACCAGATACACGGGTTCTGTCTTTAACCTTTTATTGTTCCTAAGACAGATTCAAAACACCAACCACTATTCGAGCAGTCCGCCACTAATATTACAAGAAATCATACATACAACCATCCACAGATGATCAGTCCAGCGTTGAGTGAAGGCCACGCCCTTTCGACTGCAGCTCTTTGCCTTTCGACTGCAGCTCTTTGAGTTGAGACAATCAGTCAGGTCTGTCCTTCTGACTGCAGTGCCGATATTTTTAGTCCCTGGTTTTTATACAGTTTTCCTTGCCTTTTTCAGTAAATCAATCATTCAGAGATTGTGAGATGTTCCTTTAATGTTCGACCTAAGTTGCTTAAGCTGTCAAACTTTCACACTCACACATCCTGTGTGGTTACCCATTAGTTGCCTTTATCAAAGCTCAGAATTGTTCATTCACTCATAAAAGTTTGCAAAAGTGGCAGTAAACCACTTGGTCACATTTCACGTGTTACATCGCCTCCTGTATTTCAGAACTTAAAAAGTTTGACTCCTCCCCCTTTAGCCACCAAAAGTAATTCTACAACCTTGTGGCCTGTTTTGTTGTAGACACGAAGTCTACAATTCTAAGGGGGTTTGTTTATCTCTGTTGTCTATGACTACCCCCTGCAGTCACAACCATGTTTGCTGCCTTTTAGTAAAGCACATCAAGGCACATTCCATGTCCACTTATCAGTGAAAGACCATCTGTTCATTCACCAACTTTATTTCACTTCGAGAAAACCTTTTGGCCTGGCAAAGCATTTTAATATATACCAAAATTTAAAATTAAGGGTTTACACAGCTCTGAGGGAGTGATGTATTGTCAGAGGTGCTACATTTCAGATGAGGCATTAAATTGTCTATGTGTTCAAGTTGTTCAGGTGAATAGTAAAGATCCCATAGCACTATTTGAAAAAGAGCAGGAGTTAATTTGGTGTCCTGACCAACATTCCTCCCTCAATCAACACCACCAAAATACAGAATAACTGGTCATTCATCTCATTTACTGTGCTGTGTATAAATTAGTTGCTGTGATTGCCTATATAACAGTTTAACAGTTGCTACACTTGAAAAGCAATCCATGGGCAGTAAAGTCCTTTGGGATGGCCTGATGACATGATTTTATGCTACATAAATGTAAACTCTTTAGAATATCGCTGTTACATTTATTTCTTGATCTCAAAATCTAAACTGTATTTTTATGTAATTTAAATTAATTATCTTTCCCTGAGTTAATGAATATTTTATCTATAATTTATCTCTTTTTTAACAGATAACTTATTAATAAATTCACATGCCTTCACTCAATTCTTTAGCAACAATATGTTATATAAAGTAAGTGAAAGTTTAATTAATGTTAAAATGCATAACTTTTTTGACTAATATATTTGTGTAATTGCTTAAATTGTCCTTTTACTGGGACTGTCTGTCACAGTGCATTAGTAAAACCTTTGTCTGTGGGATCCAGGTTTGAATCCAGCTAAGATTAATGGGATGAAAGTCTTGTCTCTCTAATACTTCTAAGATTCTGTAGGAAACAAATAGGGGAGAATTTTTTAGGGGGTCAGCGGGCGTGATCGGTGGTGGGTCGGGTGGGAATTTTTTTTTTTTACCCCGCTGTCAACCCACTGCCATGCGCCTTTCCCGAATGTCGGGTCTGTCAATGCTGAGCACACTTGACACGCAGCGGTGGGGGAGGCAGGTCAAGTCATTATGACCTTGTTAAAATACCATTAAGAACTATTTTAAACTCACCTTCAGAGTTTACCAGGTCCCCCACGGGGTCTATGCTGCTCGGAGATCACGCCGGGTAAGCAGGGTGGGAGTTGAATGGCCATGGAAGCATCTCATTACTTGACAGCTGCAAGTGTGCATTAAAAGCTCCCATCTCACAGCTGTTCACTTTCCAAGCTCAGGAGTTGTTGCTTACTGCATTTCGAAGACAGATTGAGCTTTGTGCAGGTTGCAAGTGTTTGGAGTAAACTCTCTATCCAGTCTCACCTCATTGAAACAACCTCTCTCACCATTGACAGATCGCTTCTGTCTTCTCAATTTCACCTGCCATCTATTACATCAGCATCGGTACCCTTGAAACTATCTCACCTTGGTCCTCAGAATCGGACCAAGATAAGCCCCAACACCAGCAGCACCAACAACACCACCAACCTTCTCCTCAATCAACTGCACAGGACAGAGGGCATCAGCACCTGACCACATTGCTGCTCAGGAGGCCAGGGATGGCCTCACCATGGCCAGATTTACTTCACTTGACACTTTACACCCTGGCTGTCACATGATGTGTCAGGTTGGCACCACCCCACACCAACACCATAAAGCATCCCTACAATACCCAACCCATTCCTTTCACACTCATCACCATTGAGGGGGGTCCCGTTAGGTCTCATCATTCACTGCAACTCACTAAGCCACTTCCAAAAGTGCACACAGATCTGTCCAAGAACGCAAAGTGTTCAAAATAAAGGTTTCAATGTTTGACAGCACATTAACAGAAACTTCACATGAACATTGGCTAAAACGCATAAGTGCCCAATCTTGTGTGTTGTTAGTTGGTATGATTGGACTAGGATGAGGGTGAGTGTGAGGGGTGGCTAGTGAGATGAGGAAGTGATAATGTAGATAGAGAGGGATGGGTGGAGGTGCAAGATAAGTTGGTGGAGGAAGGATGTGCAGGAGTAGGGTAGGGAAGGCAGAGTGATGGGGACGTGATGAGTGGCACAGCAGGATGAGGTTGAGTGTGGCTTTGCAGTAACGTTTTGTGATCTACTGAGATCATTGAAAGGTCTGTGCCACTGCAGCCAGGTCCTCCTGATAACCTCCTGCTTGTGTCCTCCTGTGCAATGTGCAACCAGGCTGCATTGGTCTCTTGGGGAGGTCTCTTCCGCCCATTGGAAGGGAAAAGAATCTCCCTGCATGCTGTGACTCCCTCTGTAAGCATATGGAGGGAGTCATGGGAGAGCCTGGGTGCAGCCCTGCACCTCTGTGCAGTGATTGTCAGTGCTTGCAGCACCTCAATGCTGTAGAACACTGTCAAACTAAATTTGCGCATGGTCCCTTTAAGGAAGCCGGCTGATGACGCGTCATCAAATGACGTCATCGGACTCGCTTCTTCAATTTTTATTTTTTTATTTTTTATTCATTGATGGGATGTGGGCGTCGCTGGCTGGCTAGGCCTGCATTTAGTGCCCATCCCTAATTGCCCTTGAGAAGATGGTGGTGAGCCGCCTTCTTGAACCGCTGCAGTCCATATGGTGTAGCAGTTGTTTACAACTGAGTGGCTTGCTAGGCCATTTCAGAGGGCATTAAGAGTCAACCACATTGCTGTGGGTCTGGAGTCACATGTAGGCCAGACCAGGTAAGGACGGCAGATTTCCTTCCCTTTGGCTGGCATATGTGCTGGGTGGACTTAACAAGCCCAATCAGGGGAAAATTATTTCAGGCAATGGGTTGGAGCCAGCAGCGAGGCCGGGACCTGCCACCGACATCGCCTGCCACAGACCCACCGAGGTTGGTAAAATCCAGCCCATAGAGTCAGTTTTACCCATTTCCTAGTGATGTGTGTGAACAGCACAACAGTGTTCCTAATTTGACACAAATTAGCACTAAATTGAGAATTTCATTTCATCACCTGCCCATTGTAGAACCCGTCTGATTTTTAATCCGTTGAAATCAATTACCGCCTAGGTTGTGAAGATGAAAATCCCGCCCCCCACTCCCTATATGAAAAGTAGAAAAACATTGTAGTTGGGGGGGTGTCTTTCTGAGTTTGGGATTGAGACAGAATAGAAGGACTTTACTCTGCATGTGGACATGCTATACTTGAAGTGCTGGGTACTCAAAATGGAAAAGTCTTCCATTTGTTTTTAACTTGTTCTCATGTTGTGGGAGACACTGGCAAGGCCATATTTATTGTCCATCTATGGTTGTCCTGAGAAGATGGTGATGGGCCTTCTTTTTGAACTGCTGCAGTCTTTGTGGTGATGGTGTTCCAGTGATGGTGAAGGAAGAGTGAGATACGTTCAAGTCAGGATGGTGTATAGCTTGGAGGGAATCTTGGAGGTGATGATGCCCAAGCATTGCCATCCCTTGCCTTGATGAACGCAACAAAAACATCAAAATATATATGTAAATTTACCTTCCCTATTAGCAAGGAACCAAGGTAACAATTATAAATATTCTCTGACTATATGGAGAATAATCATTAACTGCCAGTTCAAACAATGTTTCGGGAAGTAGCTAAATTCTGCACCTGTCATATTGCTATTAGAACAACTGACAGGTGTTCTGTTACTTAGCCTGCTGAGAAAGTTCTTGTGATTCTTCTGTGGATTCCATATTTTCCAGGGATGGGTAAATGAGGTGTCATATTAAATAATTTCATTACTTTGCCTAGATTTTACAACTCATTTATTTTTGCTATCTGGTCAACTATTCACTTGTCTCATGCTATTATGATCATGCATTGGCATCACTCATAGAATGGTGTAATTTCCACAAATATACCTGGACACAATTGATGAGCTTGTGGCAGAAATTCTGACAGAACCATACAGGAAATGGTAGCCTAATGATGCGAGGCCTCCAGTAGTCATGATTATAGTAATCAACCATTTTGATAGATTGGGCCGATTTGCCTTATAACTGCTATTTTATTTGGCAACAGGTTTCACGTTGTGCGCTACCAAATAAATAATGATTTAATTACACAGCACATTTATTACTAGAAATTTTAACTTCTTCACTTTCAGTTAAAATAGCATGAAAGGAATTTTGTACAAATGCATTAAGTATTAATATACTAATTTTCATATAATTTTTAAGGCTCTAAATTTGAATCGGCCATCAGATTAGAAATTGGTGTAAATGGTTCTTTAAAAAATAAGAGGTATTTTCCTCCATTGGATTTCAGAGCAGCGATGTCCTTTTTTAAGTCAATAAACTGAAGCAGGCAGGAGTCTCATTAAACTATTGAAATCAGGGTTCAATGACATCAGTAGGACCCTGATGCCATTGTCATTGGAAAAAGCAAAATGTTATGCTTTGTGCTAGACCAGCCATGAAATAGCATTTGGAACATAGTGACATAAGAGCATAGGAATGGGAGTAGGCCATTCAGCCCTTCCAGCCAGTTCCGCCATTCAATCAGATCATGGCTGACCTGTTTGGAAGCACTATTTAAAGGGGCAGTCACCTGCAAGTACTCAGATCATTGGAATCTGTTTGCAATTCCCCTAGCGGGATTCCTTCATATGTATCTGCCTTGAAAATTGCTGTATTGCTGCTTTATTCTGCTTCAAAACCTTCAAGGAGCTCAAGAAGAGACTGTACAGTGCTCAATATGAAAGTTATCTACGCTGATTGAAGGAGGAACAGTAGCAGCATTGGGTCTGGGAACCTCTGGAAGGTGCAGGCCACAAATGGTACAGTGAAAACAGGGGAGATGCACAAGAGGCAAAAGTCAAAGGGTAGGTCAGGGGGTAGGTTGTAGGGCTGGAGAAGGTTACAGAAGTAGGGAGGGCCTAGGCCATGAATCAATTTAAACACAAGGACGAGAATTTTAAACATGATGTGGAGATGCCGGTGTTGGACTGGGGTGGACAAATGTAAGAAGTCACACAACACCAGGTTATAGTCCAACAGCTTTATTTGAAATCACAAGCTTTCGGAGTGCTGCTGCTTCGTCAGGTGAAGTGAAGAGATGCATATAGGCACAGCATATATAGTCAGAGAATACTGCCAGATGATTACAGGTAATCTTTCTAACTGCCCTTTATCACACCTTGGCAGAGAGATAATCACAGCAATCAAAGGTGTGAATGGTGTCCAAACAGGTCAGTCAGGAAAACATTACATCAAAGAACAATGAGGTGGGGTCACAAGAGGTCAAATGTTGCAGATGCTGGGGTCTGTATGAAAAACAAAAAACAAACAAAAAACAATAAAACAAAAAAAACAATTTTTTTGCTGGAAATCACAGCAGGTCCGGCCGCATCAGTGTAGAGAGAACAAGCCAATGACAACTCGAGTCTGGATGACTCTACGTCAGGTGGGGTTACATGTAGCGTGACATGAACCCAAGATCCCGGTTGAGGCCGTCCTCATGAGAGCGGAACTTGGCTATCAGTTTCTGCTCGACAATTTTGCGTTGTCGTGTGTCTCAAAGGCCGCCTTGGAGAATGCTTACCCGAAGATCGGAGGCTGAAATTCCTTGACTGCTGAAATGTTCCCCGACTGGAGAACAGCGACCACGACACCACACAACCCTGCCACGGCAACCTCTGCAAGACATGCCAGATCATCAACACAGATACCATCATCACACGTGAGGACACCACCCACCAGGTACATGGTACATACTCATGTGACTCGGCCAACGTTGTCTACCTCATACGTTGCAGGAAAGGATGCCCCGGAGCATGGTACATCGCCAAGACCATGCAGACACTGTGACAACGGATGAACGGACACCGCACAACAATCGCCAGGCAGGAGTGTTCCCTCCCAGTCGGGGAACACTTCAGCAGTCAAGGACATTCAGCCTCCGATCTTCGGGTAAACATTCTCCAAGGTGGCCTTCGAGACACACGACAACGCAAAATCGTCAAGCAGAAACTGATAGCCAAGTTCCGCACTCATGAGGACGGCCTCAACTGGGATCTTGGGTTCATGTCACGCTACATGTAACCCCACCTGACGTAGAGTCATCCAGACTCGAGTCGTTGTTGGCTTGTTCTCTCTGCACAGATGCGGCTGGACCTGCTGTGATTTCCAGCAAAAAAAAATGTTGTTTTTTTTGTTTTATTGTTTTTTGTTTGTTTTTTGTTTTTCATACAGACCCCAGCATCTGCAACATTTGACCCCTTGTGACCCCACCTCATTGTTCTTTGATGTAATGTTTTCCTGACTGACCTGTTTGGACACCATTCACACCTTTGATTGCTGTGATTATCTCTCTGCCGAGGTGTGATAAAGGGCAGTTAGAAAGATTACCTGTAATCATCTGGCAGTATTCTCGGACTATATATGCTGTGCCTATATGCATCTCTTCACTTCACCTGATGAAGGAGCAGCGCTCCGAAAGCTTGTGATTTCAAATAAAGCTGTTGGACTATAACCTGGTGTTGTGTGACTTCTTACATGAGAATTTTAAAATTTGAGGTGTTGGGAACGGGGAACCAATGTAGGTCAGTGAGCACAGGGGTGATAGATGAGTGAGACTTGGTACAGGATAGGTTACGGGCAGTTTTATTTTGGAGGAACTGAAGTTTATGGAGGGTAGAGGATGAAATGTCAGCCAGGAGAGCATTGGAATAGTTTACTCTGGAGGTGACAAATGCTTGGATGAAGGCTTCAGGGGCTGATGGGCTGAGGCAGGGATGGAGGCAGGCAATGTTTCAAAAGTGGGCACAAACAGTCTTTGTGATGAACAGTTTGAATCAGCCTGAGACAGTGGCCAGGTAGGGCAATGGAATTGGTGTCAAGGGTATGGAGTTTGTGGCACAGGCCAAAGACAATGATTTCAGTCTTCCTAATGTGTAACTGGTGGAAATTGTGCCTCATCCAAACCTAGATATCAGGCAAGCAGTCTGACAACACGAGGCAGTAAAGAGGTCGAGAGAGGTGGTGAAGAGATAGAACTGTGCATCATTAGCTGACCCCATGTCTGCGGATAATATCACCAAGGGGCAGCATGTTAATGAGGAAGAAATGGGGCTAAGGACAGATGCTTGGTGGTATCCAGAGATAACTGCGGACAGGAAGGGAAGCCATTGCTGCAGATGTTCTGGTAATGATCAGATAGGGAAGAGTGGTTTCAAATGAGGGTTCACACTTCACACAAAGGGCAATGGAAAACTGGAACTCTCTCCCTCAATACCTGTTGAGGATAGGTCAATTGAAAATTTAAAAACTGAGCTTGATAGGTTTTTGTTAGGCAAGGTTATTAAGGGCTACAGAACCAAGGTGGATAGATAGAGTTAAGATACAGATCAGCCATGATCTAATTGAATGGTGGAACAGGCTTGAGGGCCTACTCCTGTTCCTATGTCCCTCTGAGCTTGACAATGGAAGAAAGGCGTTGGAGGAGGATGGTGTGGTTGATAGTGTCAAAGACTACAGAGAGATCCAGATGTATGTGGAGGATAATGCAGAATGGTCGCAGTCACAGAAAATGTCACTTGCGACTTTGGTTAGGGCCGTTTCAGTACTGTGGCAGGGGCAGAAACCTGATTGGCGAGATTCAAACATGGAGTTGCAGTAAAAATGGCGATGGATGTGGGAGTTGACAACAACTTTCAAGAGGAAAGGTAGGTTGGAGATAAGATGGTAAATTTCAAGGACACAGAAATCCAGGATGAGCTTTTTGAGGTGGGTGGGATGATGATGATGGTTTTGAGTGCAGGAGCGGCAGTACTTGAGGAGAAGGAACCATTTACAATGTCAGCTCACATGGGACAAGGAAGAGAAGTTGATTGGTCAGTAGTTCAATGGAAAAGGGGTCAATGGAGCAGAAGGTGGGTGTAATAGACAAGATGAATTTGAGAGGGCATGAGGGGAGATAAGAGAGAAAATGGAATAAGAGAGAGGTTCGTGACAAGGACAGGGGGAGCTCCTGGGGAGGTTGGGCTTGGTGGGTAAGGAAAAGAGGGGAAAGCAGCAGAGGCAGCTGAATGGATGGTCTCAATCTCAGTGATGAAGAAATCCATGAACTACCCAAACTTGTTGTTAGAGGTGAGGGTGGAGGGGGCAGGGGAGAGGAGTTTAAGGATGATCCTGGGGGAGAGTATGGTTTTGACAGAGGAGAATGTGTCTTGATAATGCTTGCTTACCCCTTCATCTACCGAGGACTTGTATGGTGGCTGGCCCTCCCCCAATTGGGTCCTCTCCCAGTTGTTGTGAGCCAGTTAGTTAGTGGGAGTGAATTAGCGTGTGGTTCTTGTAAAGGGTAGTGCAGACATATGAGGCAATTTCATATAGTGGGCATACTCAGAGGGAAAAGCATCAAGCTGTGAGGTGGTCATGTGCAAGAAAGTGGCTCCAGTGTGTAATGTGGGGGTCGATTGTAAGCATTCCCATAGGGCAGGAAAGGGGTGGCAGCGGGTCTGCCACCCGTTTCACACACCGCCCGATTTTCCTCTCCATTGCCCTATTGATGCCACATTGCGGGAGCAGTTACAATAAACCCCTTGAAAGAAGTTAGTAAAAGAGTGAAATGCTTTCCAGTTTCTACATTATAACAGTGACTACACTTCAGAAGTACTTCATTGATTGTAAAGTGTTTGGAACATCCAGTGGTCGCTTTATACGGCCGGTCGGTCCTTCCTCCCTGCCTCCCTCCCTCCCTTCTCTCTCTTCCCTCCCAGCCCAGCCCAGCCCAGCCCCACCGGAAATCCTGCCCCCCAATTTGACAGACCGTTCATCACCACTGGAAACATGCGGGCAGCCCACTAATGAGATTTAAATGAGGCCCCACCATCAGAATGGTTAGGGCCTCAGACAGGTGACATCAAACGGGCAATCTGATCAGCCATTGCTCGCCTGAAAGCCACCCAAAGTGAAAAGTCTACCCTGTACTGTCTATGACATGGAGTCTTTTGAATCATGATAATTGTGACAACTGTGGCAATTGTTGAAATTGTAGTGGTAGCATCTCAGCTGCTGCATTAATATCCCCCCTCTCATCCCAATGCAATTCAGCAAATGGGCGTGGACGGGGGTGTGGGAGAAGCTAAATTTGAAAATGCATGCTTGCTGCGAAATTGTACTTGCATTGTTAAACAAAATCAATATTGCTGTGATACACATTAAGTAGAATTTATTCCTGTTTTGAATTTGTCCATATATTTCCAGTCAATTGTCTCCTCCTCAGCCCAACCCACTTTTCCTCAAGTGACCAAAGGTTATCTCCTCGCCACAGCAGATTACACCACTTCACAAGACTGAGGCTAGTGTTCAATAACCTAACTGTCCCCAGTTGCTTTCCTGCTGCTTCTCCCCAGTTTCTAATTGATTTCTTTTTCTTATTTCAAAAATTGGTAGAGGATGACATTTGTGCTTTTTCGGGAAACCTTCTCTATTACAGCAGCTTGTGTTGAGATAAGCGACTCATGAGGAGCTTGGCAAAGACCGAGCGTAAAATTAGATTGTTAGCAGATGTATGGAGAAGGAGCACTGGAGACTCGTGAAGTATTGATTTGTAGTTGGGTGCCCTGGAACATGATGTGTTGCTGGTTACCATGAGAGGGAACATTATTCGATTGTCCTCTCCATAGTGGTTAGCTTGGTCCACTAGGATTGGTGGTGGTCTAGCACTTATATCAGCTTCGACCTTTGGGCTTGAGAAACCTTTGTACGTAGCTCTCTGTTCTTCCGATCGCAAAATAAAGAGGAACGTGGAGATCAGTATACTTTAGAATCCCCCACTAAAATAACCCTTGTCTAGTTGTGAAATGTTTTTATTCAATAAACATAAAAATATGAATTATCTGACACTGCAGGGATGGATGTGTTCGAAGATGTTAGTGCAGATTTTAACCATCGGGTGACCCATAGTGCCGGCAGGAGGCCGGGCCCATTTTGAGGCCCAGGCCTTATTATCATCCCCACGGCTCCTGGTCAGTGCAATATCGGGTGGCCCATAGGCCGACCATCAGCAGCAAGCTAGGTCTGAGGGAGGGGCGGAGATCATGGGGGAAGTGGGGGCGGGATGACAGTGAGTTCCCGACCCGCTGTCAAAAATAACAACTTTTCCACCTAACTTGCCACTGTTGATGCCCGCTACCACCCCAGAAAATGCCGGCCACTGTTTTTGATCCTCTTCAGCTGTACCACCGAGTAAAACCGATCATCTCCCAAGATGGCAATCAGCATCTGATGTGCGTCATAGGGCCCCGATTTGCATATTAAACGGATATACTGCCTGAAACAGGCGGGTGCTCCAGCTGCCCAGTGCTAGGCCTCTTTCAGACTGGTGCTGGTTGGATCGGGAGGGGGAAAGGGGAAGTACATTTTTGCCTGAGAATTTTGGGGCGTTACCACAGTGAAAATCTCCCCATTCATTTTTTACGTGTTTAGTTTTGGGCTGGGACTGACACTTGGGCCTCACACAGCTGGTGGCAACCCCAGATTAAACTTGCTTCAATCACTAAGGCCAACTACTGGGAAGACCATAAAAACTCACTTTGCAGCCCACTAAATGCAACATAAAAGCAGCTATAAAATAAAGTCAAGTACATTTCGATATTCAGAATGCTGCATGGCAGAATGTGGATTTCTGATCTCATCCTTCTGAGAAGGGACGCTATTACTTTTAATTTTACTGTGAATCAATGCACTTTGACCCAGACAGCAGGTGGTGCACTGAAACACGCTATAGGGTGATTACTGCAGGTCTTAACCGTAATGGCTGCTTGTATGTGCACCTACCTGCAGTGCTTGAGGCATGCTCAAAGGGAAGACTTTTCTTTATAGCCAATTCCAGTCACCTGTCTAATGGACTTCTGTTATTCCCTGACCCGTGCAATGGGCCTCAAATCAGTAAGAGGCTCACAGCTAGTGGATGCACCTCAGAGCTGGCAGGAAAAACGTTCAGAGGATATAAGACAGCCAGGGGGGATTGCACATTTGCAGGATGCGCATATGGGATAGGTGGGAGACACATGCTGCAAACAGGAAGGGAAACTTTGAGAAATGAGTGATCTAGCACAGGGTGAGGCTTGCACGATGGGAGGCATGAGGGATTCTTGGAACCATGGAGCTAGGGAGGGAGGATCAGAGGCAGAAGAATAAGGCAAGAGGATCAGTGGCAGAAGAAGATCAGAGGCATGGAATGAATAGTTGGTTAAAAGAATGTCAATGATATAGGGGGGCAATTTTCCTGGCTGAAAAACGATTGGCCAACAGTAGATAATCGAGGTGGTATGGGGAGCATCACGGTCACCCCATTGACACCTGAGGGCAGCCTGCTACAATTTTCAGGTAAATGTAAATGTGAAACAAGTGGGCGGCTGCTTAAATATGTAAATTGGGGTCCGATGGCGGTTGTAAGAACCGATTTCAATGTTCAAGTACAAAAGGATATAGTGTGCACCACACATGTCCCACCCATTTGTACCAAGTGCTGAGCGGATTAATCAGTGGCCCTTAAAGGGACCGCTCGAGGCAGCTCAGAAAATGGTCCAGAAAATGTTTATTTATTTTTCTGGTGGAGCCAGGTGGAAATGGAGTCCTCCTCATGTGCACATCGCGGCCTGTTCCAGGATAATCACTGGCACCCCCACCCCCTGCCTTTGACTGCCGGCAAGCTGAGCATGGGAGCTGGCCAATCTCTGGTCCTCCCACAACTGGCAAGCTGTAGCGGGGCGCCCGCTTGGTGCCTGCAGCTCACCGGCACATGTGTATGAGGCCCAGACCACAAAATACTTTGGGCTTCACACTTTAGTAGAAGGCTGCATTATGCAAAGTAGTGTTGCTTTTAATATAAGCAGAAAGGTAGAAATTTTGGCCCGCAGTTTTCTTTTCCTTCTTTCTCTCCTAAAGGTATTGATTCCTGTGGGGGGTATGGATTCATGAGACTCCACTGCTTCATGTCTAAGTCAATTAGTGTAGGCAGGCTATTTGACCATAGGAAGAGTGAAGCAACACAGTGAATCCTAATCCTGTGCTCACCTAAGATCCGCGTATGTGCACTTCCAGCATGGGCGATTGGACAATGACCAGATGCAGGAACCACAGTCCAATTTTGCTCTCCCTACCCAGAGACACTGAGATTAATTGTAGTTCCCTATCATTGCACCAGCTGGGATCAGCTAACTCAGCACAGATTGGAGATTCTTCATCTATATGACTTAGTAAGACACTGACCAATCGTCTTATCCGCTAGGCCTACAAGGGAGCTCCATGGAAAACCTTTGTCTTTGCAGTCTATGTATCCCTTGTTGACAGAATATCCCAGGGTCAAATACATTGGAAAAATAAGTAAATAACGTCCCAGAATAACCTCGCAGCTGCTCCAACGCTGCCATCGTAACATCACCGAAAAAGCAGCTAATGGCTGAAATTAAAATAATTGGCATGGCATAATAACAGCATTGGAAGGGTGAAGGGTGTTCTTGTTAATCACTGCTCTATTAGATCTCCAACACTGTGGGCTCTTTCTGAGCCAGAAATGCAGGAAGATTTGGACCAGGGACTTTGTTGTTTGAAATTTTAACATATGTTTATGTATCAGGTTCTGTCAGTTTATATTATGTTCATACAGAGCTTTCATACACTGATAACGTACAGAGGTGCATTGAATCACAGGCAGCGCTGATGGTTACCAGACTTTGCTCCAAATTCAAAAGATTACCATTTTTGGAAAGGCATTACGCCATCTGCTTTTCTACTACAACCAATGTCCACCCTTCCCTGTGTGAGACCACCGCTTCCAGCAGATTTCTGACAGTTAATTGGGTGAAAACACTTCCTACTATAGTCACTGGTGGATAGGAATTGGCTGCTGTAATGATCACAGGAGAATAATGGTAACTTGGAGCAGCCTCGATATCAGTAGTAGGACAAATGTAAGAAATCACACAACACCAGGTTATAGTCCAACAGCTTTATTTGAAATCACAAGCTTTCGGAGCGCTGCTCCTTCGTCAGGTGAAGTGGAGAGCTGCATGATTTCTTACATTTGTCCACCCCAGTCCAACACCGGCATCTCCACACCATGGTAGTAGGACAGGCAGAGAGGACCTGCGGGAAGGAGGGAGGAGGACAGTAGGATTATGTTTGTGTGTGTGTGCTAGGCTTTTGTAGCAGGGCCTGGTCTCCAATCATCTTGGATCCCCTTGCCATTGGACCAAGACCTTGCTCTGTCAAGCCCGTGTGGTAGCTGGTGTGCAACAGCCACCCCACATTAAAAGAATTCACGCACAGGCATCTTCCACCCTTTAAAATGAAGTTCGGGATCTGGAACGTCAGGCATCAATCACCGGAGAACTCATTTTTAATGTAGAAGCAAGTCATCCTCGGTTCCGAGAGACTGCCTAAGAAGAAGAGTAGGACAGCTCCTTTAGCTAAGTTCCTCTTTGTATCACAAGGTGATGGCTGGACATGCAGTTGACTTGCAACTGAAAATCTCACACCTTAATATTTGCCCAGTGTTGACAAGGCTGCCATAGGCAGAAGCTCGGGAGCATGCCTTTCCCTCTCAATCAGGGAACAGTGCAGTGGTTACAAAAGAACCTAAAGAAAATGAGGAAATACTTTATAAAATACTGCAGAAACTATGTGGAGTAAAGAAGAGAAAGTGCTGTAGCTCTGATGCTTTTCAAGGCAGTATTTATTTTTTGCAAATAAACTTATGGCTGAGTTTTTGGAACACAAAGTAAAATAATAATTTGTCACCAGTTGAAATCTTTTTCAAGTCAGCCACACATCAGGTAAAGTGCCCAGCTCGTCTTTTACCTTTTATGGTTTTATAAACTTTGTCTGCGCCTCTTGTATATTAACGAAGTCATTATTCAACATGGATGTCAGACAACAGATAAAAGTGCCTTTAGCCTTCAGAGATTTATGGGTCCAGAGGAAACCAAGGGTAATGGTGTGTGTGCTTCCCCTGTTTAAGTGTCAACCGTACAAACAACCACTTAAAATAGATTTATGTTGACCTCAAAATCTGACCTCTGTATAGTGTTAAATTGTCAATTCAAACATGCAGCCTTTATTGCATATCATTAATTTTAAAAGGCCAGTTATTTCCTTAGGAACTGTAATCACTTTAATGCTTCTTGGCAATAAAATGAATTTCTTCAAATGTGAATTCACAAGTAACAAGGAATCGATTCTGCCATTGTTTCAATGATTGCAAACAGTGAGAGAAATTTGGTGTATGCAATTAAATGTGTTACCTCTAGGACTGAGGTAAGAATGGAATGGGGTAAGAATGGATTGAGAAACCAGAGGTATAATATCAATTAGGCCACAACAGCTTTAAGTTGGCTTCTCATTTATCTAATTCCCAGTTAGTGCTTTAAAACTAGATAATTCCCACATTTTTCTACTTCAGGAGTGTTCGTTATAATAATAAGCTACTGAAAAGTCACAAAATAATACAAATCTGCGCTCCTCCAATTCTGGCCCCTTGCGTATCCCTGGTTTTAATCGCTCCACCATTGGTGGCCGTGCCTTCTGTTGCCTAGGCCCTAAGCTCTGGAATTCTCTTTCTAAACCTCTCCGCCTCTCTACGTCTCTTTCCTCCTCTAAGACGCTCCTTAAAACCTACCTCTTTGACCAAGTTTTTTGTCATCTGCCCTAATTTCTTCTTATGTGGCTTGGTGTCAAACTTTTGGCTTATAACACTCCTGTGAAGTGCCTTGGGACATTTTACTATGCTAAAGATGCTATATAAATACAAGTTGTTGTTTTCTGGTATGTATGGGAGAATCAGTGTTTTGTTTGTTGTATATTTCAACATCTGTCTTCAGTTTTACATTCCCCACATGAAATTATATTACACTAAATCTAGCCAGAGCAATGGGATCAATTCTAGGTGAGATGTAATTTAGTTAAAATCAAATTTGAAATTGTTTGGTCATTTTGCTTTTGAGAAGCTTGCACATGCACTGGATACTTTAAAATTAAAAGAGAAAGCTGTGTGTTCATCAGGCAGTGGCATGCTGATGAATACAAAAAAATACACAATAGCACTGTTTCCAGCTTTACAACTCACGATGAAACAATAACCTACCTGATCTTTGTTTTCAGAAGCTACCTGACTAATTGCTGTATATGTCCTCTCTCTGCTACCCCAATGGAGGTGTTAGCCTATTTAAAATAAATGGGTTAATCCCTCTGTTAAAATAATGGAGAGAGGAATTTAATACGAGTGTGTTAAGTACTTGTACTAAAACATCACTGACATTAATTTCTGTTCTTTAAACAGATTGCTGAACAAAGATACTTTATTTGATGGCTGTTTATTGCCTTTGTCTGTTGGTAACTGGGTCTGATATTATTTAAACCACTTGAATTTTCTGAGATGAGATTACAGAACGATCCACATTGTGAAGTAGAATTATTTATTGCACTTTAAGTTGATATTTTATTCTGTCTATATATCATTATTGATCTCGCTAAAACCTGTCTGAAAACAACAGATAGATGCCTTGGCGACCGCAGACAGGGACCTGCTCCACCAGCCCTATCAGTGACAGATCCGACATGTTGTATCACTTCTCTGAATAGTAATACTTTACCTTCAAATTAATTACCATTTTGCAAATGACAGAGAAATCTGAATTCATAGAAAGATTTTAACATTTAGCGTATTATTTTATTATCTTTATAAAGGCATTACACTGAAAAGTCACTTTTATGGTTACCATAAAGTGTTCTAAGAGTAAATAAGATACATATATGTGGGGTAGTATAAGCATTTTTTTATATAGATCTTACTTATCTGCAATCAACCTAATTCTATTTAAGACTGTCATTCATTTATATACCTGTCGTTTCTGTCTGCCCTTATCAAACATGGAAGCATTGGTTCAAGACTGAGTCTTGAGTTCCTTCTGCACATTGAGGGCTTTTTATAGAGTAGATCTGCTTCCACTGGCAGGAGTTTCACTAACTATAGGACACAGATTTAAGATAATTGGCAAAAAAGCCAGGGAGGAGATGAGGAGAATTTTTTTAACATAGCAAGTTGTTATGATCTGGAATACACTGCCTGATAGGGTGGAAGCAGATTCAATAGTAACTTGTAAAAGGGAAGGGAATATATATGTGAAACGGAAACATTTTCAGGGCTATAGGGAAAGAGCAGGGAAGTGGGATGAATTGGATAGCTCTTTCAGAGAGCCGGCACAGACACGATGGACTGTGCTTAATGATTCTATGATTCTAAGGCATTTTGTGTTCAACAAGATAAGGATATCATTGCTAGGGCAGGGATTTTATTTTAAATTTTTGTATCCATTGTTGGTGTCAAGCACTCCCAGGCAGGTGAAGTGCACTGAGATGCAGGTTAAAACTACTACTGCTTGCCCCAGCCCAATGCCTGAACATCAGAAGAGAAACCCTTACCAAATCAATGTGACATTTTAGGTTCTTACATGATCCACCCCTGTGGATTTTCTTAGTGATAATGCTAATTTAGCCCCAGGTTTTTGTTGCAGTAAGCAAAACAACACCAATGCTGTCAGAGGCATCGGAATCCTACTGAAACAGATTTCCGGGCTGCCTTCAACCACTGAAAAAGAAAGACTTGCATTTATTTAGCATCTTTCATGACCTCAGGACGTTCCAATGTGCTTTACAGCCAATAAAGTACATTTGAAGTGTTGTCACTGTTGTAATGTAGGACACACAGCAGCCAGTTTGCGCACAGCAAGCTCCCACAAACAGCAATGAAATAAATTACCAGATAATCTGTTTTAGGTGTTGGTTGAGGGATAAATGTTGGCCAGGACATTGGGACAACTTGCCATCTCTTCTCGAATAGTGCCATGGGACCTTTTGCATCCAGCTAACAGTGCAGACTGATTTAACTTATCATCTGAAAGAATGTTACTGATGGGGGCGATTTTCAAGTAGCACCCACAACAGGTGTGAAGCCAGAGGAGGGGCCAGTATGACCACCCATTCATGCCAGCATGAGGCCAAGGCTTCATTGCCTTGCCACTAGTGAGTTGCGGGCGCCAAGCGGGCACTCTGCTGCAGCCCACTAGTTCTAGGAGGGTGGAACATTGGCTGGCTCCCACACTGAGCAGGCTGCAGATCGGGCCTGTAGGAGGTGGGGAAATGATCCAGTGGAGGGAGGCGGAAAGACCTCAAATGGGCCAATAGCGGGTTGGAGTTTTGTTGAGGGCCCAGGAGGAGCGCTCCTGCTGCTTCTGGTCCCATCAAAACAAAAATTGAAAGCTTCATGGGTCGTTTTGTGCGTATTCTCCAGTGGTTCCTTTAAAGACTACTGGCTAGGCTGCTCAATGCCTGGTACAACTGTACATTTGTACCTGTTATAAGGAGCTGGCATATGACCCAAATTTGCAATTTTAAGCAGCCTCCCGCCCTGTGAGGTCGGAGGGTTACTTGCCCATTTTAGGGCCCACCTAAAAATTGCATTTTTAGGTGAGAAATAGGCAGCTAGCAATTGAAAGTCTTTCCTGGTTAGTCTAAACTCATAACCATGAAAGTATTACCTTTCAGTACAGTTATGTGTCAATGGGGACAACAAAACTAGAAAGAGTCCAATGAATAAACAAGCACTCGACTACAGGACACATTTCAGGAAAACATGGACTGAATGATTGTTCAGGAAGATATAATTAAAATATAATCAGCAGCAATGAATTACATAAACTAACTGGAATCAGCAAAATAATATAATATAGTACTAACTATTACCAAATGTAATAAGCTGTAGGACAATCGAGGATATATTTTCCTCTTGACTAATTTTAGCAAAAAATAGTCATAAATAAGTAATGGTGCATTACTGATAGAAAGTACTAACAGACTACTTATCTGTGTTTCTTATATTTGTTCCTGGGATGTGGGTGTTGCTGGCAAGGCCAGCATTTATTGCCCACCCCTAATTGCCCCTGAGAAGGTGGTGGTGAGTCATCTTCTTGAACTGCTGCAGTCCGTGTGGTGAAGGTACTCCCACAGTGCTGTTAGGAAGGGAGCTCCAGGATTTTGACCCAGTGACGATGAAGGAACAGTGATATATTTGCAAGCCAGGATGGTGTGTGACTCAGTGGGGAAGTTGGTGGTGGTGTTCCCATTTGCCTGCTGCCCTTGTCCTTCTAGGTCGTGGGTTTGGGAGGTGCTGTCGAAGAAGCCTTGGCGAGTTGCTGCAGTACATTTTGTAGATGGTACACACTGCAGCCACGGTGCACCGGTGGTGGAGGGAGTGACTGTTTAAGGTGGTGGATGAGGTGCCAATAGAGCGGGCTGCTTTGTCCTGGATGGTGTCGAGCTTCTTGAGTGTTGTTGGAGCTGCACTCATCCAGGAAAATGGAGAGTATTCCATCACACTCCTGACTTGTGCCTTGTAGATGGTGGAAAGGCTTTGGGAGTCAGGAAGTGAGGCACTCACCGCAGAATTCCCAGCCTCTGAGCTGCTCTTGTGGCCACTGTATTTATGTGGCTGGTCCAGTTAAGTTTCTGGTCAATGGTGACCCCCAGGATGTTGATGGTGGGGGATTCGGCAATGGATATGCCATTAAATGTCAAGGAGCAGTGGTTAAATTCTCGCTTGTTGGAGATAGACATTGCCTGGCACTTGTGTCGCAAATGTTACCTGTTATCAGCCCAAGCCTGAATGTTGTCCAGGTCTTGCTGCATGCGGGCATGGACTGCTTCATTATCTGAGGAGTTGTGAATGGAACTGATCACTGTGCAATCATCAGCGAACATCCCCACTTCTGACCTTATGATGGAGGGAAGGTCATTGAAGAAGTACTGTAGCTGAAGATGGTTGGGCCTAGGACACTGCCCTGAAGAACTCCTACAGTGATGTCCTAGGACTGAAATGAATGGCCTCCAACAACCACAACCATTTTCCTTTGTGCTAGGTATGACTTCAGCCAGTGGAGAGTTTGCCCCTGATTCCCATTGACTTCAATTTTACTGGGGCTCATTGCTGCCACATTCAGTCAAATGCTGTCTTGATGTCAAGGGCAGTCACTCTCACCTCAACTCTGGAGTTCAGCTCTTTTGTCCATGTTTGGACCAAGGCTGTGATGCGGTCTGGAGCTGAACGATCCTGACGGAACCCAAACTGAGCATCAGTGAGCAAGTTATTGGTGAGTAAGTGCTGCTTGATAGCACTGTCGACGACACCTTCCATCACTTTGCTGATGATTGAGAGTAGACTGATGGGATGGTAATTGGCCGGATTGGATTTGTCCTGCTTTTTGTGGACAGGACATACCTGGGCAGTTTTCCACATTGTTGGTGGGATGTTTAACTGGGAAATTTAAAAAAGAAAATAGTATGGCTTTTTTGCTAATTTAGACCTTGCTGAAGACCAATCATGGGAATCTCATATAGAATTATGTGGGGAGTAATGTTCCCTCTAAATTATCTTTATTATGCGCAGTCTGTTTATTATAATGCGCGGTACCTTTAAATTTGCTGTGTGACCATGCATGCGCAGTATCTTAGATGGAACATCTTGTGAGTGGCCTGCTTGGTACCTTCCAGATTGCTGCACAGCCACGAACGCACCCAGCTTAGAGGGATCATTGGTGGGGAGCGGTGGAATAAAATGAAAAGAAAGTACTGATCTCCAAGCTAGAACTGCTCTTAGTCAGCTGAATGACTACAATACTGAGGGATGTGAATAGAGCAGAGGAGGGATGCGATGGCCATTGTCAGGTATCTTTTTGTGCACAGGAGCAGGAAAATAGAAACAGAAAATGCTGGAAATACTCAGCAGGACAGGCAGCATCTGTAGAGAGAGAAACTAAGTTAACATTTCAGGTTGCTGACCTTTCGACAGAACTCTGATGAAAAGTCATCGACCGGAAACATTGGCAGTATCTTTACCTTTACAGGGCGGGTGCATGTGGGCTACATAGCGGGTCACCATCCCGAAGTTTTCAACAGCGCGTTCTGCGCTGCGCATTTAACTCAATTACATCAATTGAAACAATCATGCGGGATTCCTGGCCAATTAATTGGAGCGGGTCTGATGACATCAACAATGACTCATAGAAACATAGTAGATAGGAGCAGGAGTAGGCCATTTGGCCCCGCGAGCCTGTTCCGCCATTTAATGAGATCATGGCTGATCATCCAAATTCAGTACCCTGTCCCTGCTTTCTCCCCATATCCCTTGATCCCTTTAGCCTTAAGAAATATACAGGAAACTCTTTGGTATCCGGCACCGACGGGACCGGCGTGTTGCTGGTTGATCAAAATTTCCAGATGACGGAGAGGGTTATCTACCGAGGCTATTTTTAACAAAGAAAGATAAAAAAATCAAGAAATATGCAGTATACAGTAATTGGGTACTCACCTACAGAATGTTGTGTTAAATGGATGGTGGAAGATGCTTGATTAAGTACAGTACTGCCAGTTGAGGGTACTCCATAACTCTTTAATTACTTAACAGTAAAACAAAACTAATAAATGACTGTACAGTACAGTATAAAGTACTGTAGTTGACTATACACTTATTCCAAGTCAACTGGTTCATCAGGAATATCCATGCCAGCTGGGTCATCAGGTTCATGCACTTCAACAGATTCTTCAGGCACTTCCGCTGCTTCAACTCTTTTGGAAGCTTTCCTAAACATGTCCCGGATGTCTGCTTGCTTAGTGGACTCTTGCCTTTTTTGTAGAAAGGTGGAATGCAGAATATGCAGGTGCATAACTTCTTGGGCACAGTAGCAAGGATGCCTTTCAGCAAATTTGAAGAATAAAGCAAATCCTTCTGCAGCTTTAGCCCAAGAAATCTTCTTCTCTTCAGAAATCTCATCCTCTTCACTTTCCATTTCACTTTCCTTTTCTTTCTTCAGATTCAAAACAGTCTCAATTATTTCATCATCACTTAGCATATGCACAACAGCAACTTCTCTATCTGCATCAACCCATAGCTCAATATCACTTTCACTGAGGTTACGTAGAGGGTTTGCTGGGCCGACATTTTTCACCATGCCAGCCATTTCCATTATTGTACTCCTATTGGGACGAACATTGAACCCATGAAATTCCTCCTCTGAAGAAGAACCTTCAGCAAACATTACAGAAGGCCACAATTTGTGCCAGGCTTGTCTCAAAGTGTGACCGTTCACCAAGTTCCAGGAACATGCAGCATTAAAGATGGCATCTTTAAGATTGTATTCCTTCTGAAATGCGTGAATATTGTCATCTTGGCTTATCAGTTTACGTAGGAAGTCTTTCTTGTAATGACACTTGAGATTTTGGATAACGCCCTGGCTCATGGGTTGTATGAGAGAAGTTACATTTGGTGGCAAATAAATGGTGAAAATATTTCCCAAAACCAACCAAATTCATGCGGATGGGCTCTACAATTATCAAGCAATAAAATGCATTTGCTATCTTCACGTTTCCCTATTCTACGGAAATGTTCCCTCACAGATGGAACAAAAAGATTTCCTTATCCATCCAAGCATTACTTTCAGCTTTGTACTCAACAGGTAAGTGCCTCACATTTTTAAATGCACGGGGATTTTTATACTTCCCAATGACGAGAAGCTTAACCTGGTGTGATCCAGCAACGTTCGCACATATTTGCACAGTTACACAATCTTTATTTTTCTTGTAACCTGAAGCATTAGCCTCATTAGCCCCAGCAAGCATTGATTCTAGCAAAAGCCTCGAAAATAAGCCAGTTTCATCGGCATTGTATATCTGTGCTGGCGACAAATCATGTTGCTGCACAATCCGATTGAAATAATCGCAGTATTCTTCTGCGGCATCGTGATCAGCTGATTTCTTCTCCCCGGAAATATCGAGTCGTCATATCCTGTGCCGTAACTTGAAGCACGTTAGCCATCCCTCAGAGAACGCACACTTGTCAGTGAGCTCCATCTTTACGTAGAAATCCTTTGCTTTCTCGATTAGCATGGGTCCGGAAATTGGAACACCCTCTGAACGCTTAAGAGAAAACCACTCATAAAGCATGGTATCCAGCTCTTCAAGCTTAGGCTTACGAAGTGTATGCCATTTCTCTACACTCGTAGATGTCTCCGAGCTTGAATAAAACTTGAGCAGTTTATCCTTCTGTGATTTGATGTTGTAGATTGTTGATGAACCGATTTTAATTCATTCATAATGTTGATATGCTTCTCTCCCCTTTCTAGTCATTGGCATATGTCGATTTTCTGTTTTAAAGTTAACACCACTCTCTTCCTTTTGCTTGGACCAACTTTTGGGATTTCCATAATGTAATGCAATGACTACCAGCAGCATGGGAGAGTCAGACTCCTGTTACAGGGGTTTTGAGGTGTTCCGACATCCGGCAGCACCAAGAAGCCGAGTAGTGGCAGTTTGGAGAACTACCCCCACTGACTAACTCGGCCACCGAGGGAGACTCGGACTCGGCAACATTGCCGGTTATTGAGGTGTTGTTTTCGGAGAGAGAATTTTGCCGGTTAATAGAGAATTCTGGATATTTAGGTGCCATTTAAATGAGAGTTTCCTGTATCTAACTCCTTCTTGAATACATTTAATGAATTGGCCTCAACTGCCTTGTGTGGTAGAGAATTCCACAGGTTCACCACTCTCTGGGTGAAGAAATTCCACCTCAACTCAATCCTAAATGGCTTACCCCTTATCCTTAAAATGTGACCCCTGGTTCTGGACTCCCCCGACATCTGGAACATCCTCC
The DNA here is from genome assembly GCF_052327205.1 of Somniosus microcephalus. Taxonomy (NCBI): domain Eukaryota; kingdom Metazoa; phylum Chordata; class Chondrichthyes; order Squaliformes; family Somniosidae; genus Somniosus; species Somniosus microcephalus. The sequence continues at coordinate 134,689,004 of NC_140988.1, forward strand.
CTGCAGCTAGTCTGTCTAGTCCTGTTAGAATTTTATAAGTTTCAATGAGATCCCCTCTCATTCTTCTAAACTCTAGCAAATATAAGCCCAATCGACCCAATGTCTCCTCATACGTCATTCCTGCCATCCCAGGTATCAGTCTGGTGAATCTTCGCTGCACTCTCTCCATGGCAAGAACATCCTTCCTCTGATAAGGCAACCAAAACTGCACACAATACTCAAGGTTTCACCAAGGCCCTGTACAACCGCAGTTAAACATCCTTGCTCCTGTACTCGAATCCTCTCACTATGAAGGCCAACATACCATTTGCCTTCTTAACCGCCTGCTGCACCTGGATGCTTACCTTCAGCGACTGGTGCACAAGGACACCCAGGTCTCGTTGCACTTCCCCTTTTCCCAATCTATTGCCGTTCAGATATTAATCTGTCTTCCTGCTTTTGCCACTGAAGTGGATAACCTCGCATTTATCCACATTATACTGCATTTGCCATGCATCTGCCCAATCACCCAACCTGTCCAAATCATACTGGAGTTTCTCTGCATCCTCATCACAGCACACACGCCCACCCAGCTTTGTGTCATCTGCAAACTTGGAGATATTACATCTAGTTCCCTTGTCTAGATCATTTATATATATTGTGAATAGCTGGGGTCCTAGCACCGATCCCTGCGGTATCCCACTAGTCACTACCTGCCACTCGGAAAAAGACTCGTTTATTCCAACTCTTTGCTTTCTGTCTGCTAACCAGTTCTCTATCCAAGACAGTACATTACCCCCAATCCCATGTGCTTTAACTTTGCACGCTAATCTCTTATGCGGGACCTTATCGAAAGCCTTCTGAAAGTCCAAATACACCACATCCACTGGTTCTCCCTTATCTATTCTATCAGTTACATCCTCAAAAATTCCAGTAGATTAGTCAAGCATGATTTACCTTTTGTAAACCCATGTTGACTTTGTCCGATCCTGTCACTGTTTTCCAAGTGCTCTGTTATTACATCTTTTATAATGGACTCTCGCATTTTCCCCACTACCGATGTCAGGCTTACTGGTCTATAATTCCCTGTTTTCTCTCTACCACCCTTCTTAAATAGTGGGGTTACATTAGCTATCCTCCAATCCATGGGATCTGTTCCAGAGTCTATAGAATTTTGGAAGATGACCAGCAATGCATCTACTATTTCTAAGGCCATTTCCTTAAGTACCCTAGGATGTAGATTATCAGGCCCTGGGGATTTATGAGCCTTCAATCCCATCAATTTCCCTAACACCATTTCCCTACAAATACTGATTTCATTCAATTCCTCCCTCTCATTAGACCCTATGTTCCCCGCCATCTCTGGGAGGTTATTTGCGTCCTCCTTTGTGAAGACAGAACCAAAGTATGTATTTAATTGGTCAGCCATTTCTTTGTTCCCCATTATAAATTCCCCTGATTCTGACTGATTTCACAGATTTCACAGAAACCCCACAGTGCAGATAGAGGACATTTCGGCCCATCGAGCCTGCACCGACACATATCCCACCCGATCCCCGTAACCCCTACACCAACACATATCCCACCCTATCCCCGTAACCCCACGTATTTAATCCCCCTAACACTAAGGGTCAATTTATCATAGCCAAACAACCTAACCCGCACATCTTTGGATTGTGGGAGGAAACCGGAGCACCCGGAGGAAACCCACGCAAACACGGGGAGAATGTGCAAACTCCACACAGACAGTTACCCGAGGCCGGATTCGAACCCGGGTCCCTGGCGCTGTGAGGCAACAATGCTAACCACTATGCCACCGTGCTGCAAGGGACCTATGCTTGACTTCACAAATCTTTTTTCCCTTCACATATCTATCGAAGCTTTTACAGTCAGTTTTATGTTCCCTGCAAGCTTACTCTCATAATCTATTTTCCCCCTCTTAATTAATCCTTTTGTCCTCCTAAATTGCTCCCAATCCTCAGGTTTGCTGCTTTTTCTGGCCAAATTATATGTCCTCTCCTTGGATCTTATGCTATCCCTAATTTCCCTTGTTAGCCACGATTGATTCACCTTTTTTGTTTTATTTTTATGCCAAACAGGGATGAACAAATTCTGTAGTTCATCAATGCGATCTTTAAATGTTTGAAATTGCCTATCCACCTCTTTAAGTAACGTTCCACAATCCATCCTAGCCAACTCGTGCCTCATACCATCGTAGTTTTCTTTATTTAAATTCAGGACCCTCGTCTCTGAGTCAACTACTTTACTCTCCATTTTAATGAATAATTATATCATATTATGATCGCTCCTCCCCAAGGGGCCTCGCACAACAAGATTGCTAATTAATCCTTTCTCATTGCATAATACCCAGTCTAAGATGGCCTGATCGCTAGTTGGTTCCTCAACATATTGGTCCAGGAAATCATCCTGCATACACTCCAGGAATTCATCCTCCACAGTATTGTTACTAATTTGGTTAGCCCAATCTATATGTAGATTAAAGTCACCCATGATAACTGCTGTGCCCTTATTGCACGCTTCTCTAATTTCCCATTTAATGCCATCCCCAACCTCAGCATTACTGTTTGGGGGTCTAATACAACTCCCACTAACATTTTCTGTCCCTTGGTATTTCTCAGTCCTGCCCATACAGATTCCACATCATCAGAGCTAATATCGTTCCTTACTATTGTGTTAATCTCCTCTTTAACCAGCAATGCTACCCCACCTCCTTTTCCTTTTTTCCTATCCTTCCTGAATATTGAATACACTTGGATGTTGAATTCCCAGTCTTGGTCACCCTGGAGCCATGTCTCCGTAATCCCAATTATATCATATCCGTTTACATCTATTTGCGCAGCTAATTCATCCACCTTATTACGAATGCTCCTCGCATTAAGACATAACGCCTTCAGGCTTGATTTTTTAACACTCTTAGGCCTAGAAATTCAGTATAGCCACGTTTGGGGCACTACAGCATGGCATTCGCTAACTTCTGCGCCCGGCGCAATTAGCGCCACCTTCGCCGATATTCAGTTGCATCGCCCCAAGAGGTTGCTGCTGCACTAAAGCAGGCGATGCACGACTATCATTAGGCGCTAAGCCGGCGATCCGGGGCGCAAACACCGAAGGCGGGCGCAGCGCTGGTGCGGCGAATTGCTCATTGAGGTCAGACAGTCAGGCGCCGGTCAGCACTTAAAGGGGGGGGTTGGAATTGCTTGGCTGCCACGCCCTGCACACTGCAGCCCTAAGGCAAGGCCTGAACACTGCTTCTGGAACAGCTCCACGCCCAGGAGAATGGAGAAGGCCAGGGAGAGAGCGCAGCGCTTCGGCGAGGGTGACCTGAGGCTGCTGGTTGGCGCAGTGGACCACAGGCGCCATATCCTCTTCCCTGAGGGTGGCAGGAGGCCGCTGCCCGCCGAATATCGGAAAGCATGGAGGGATGTGGCAAACAGTGTCACGTCCAACAGCGTGGTTGGCAGGACACCAACCCAGTGCCGGAAAAAATTCAACAACCTCACTCGGGTTGTCAGGGTGAGTACCCTTTCCAGTATCCTCCTCATCCCTGCATGTGCACCTCACTTTATGGCCAAACAGGTCTGAAAGCCCTAATGGCCAGCCCTCATCCAGCAGCTATGGGACTGTCATGAAAAGCACTTGCGCAATCAGGACTTTAGACACTGTCAGGGCTATTCGAACATGGGAGGCAGTGCGGGCAAGATCAGGGCTTGACACTGTCAGGGCTAATCGAACATGGGAGGCAGTGCGGGCAAGATCAGGGCTTGACACTGTACTTAGAGGCGGTCCTTTCTCTTGCAGGCCAAGCTGGTGCATAACAGAAGACAGCAGCGACAGACCGGGGGAGGCCGTCCTGGCCTGAAACAGCTGAGCGACCTCGAGCAGCGAGTGGAGCGGATCATGGCAGGCCGGCTGAGTGGCCCCGTTGCCACTGGAGATGCTGACCCTGTTCTGGGCACCAATGGTAAGGTCATCACCTTTTTGACCTCTCCCTTTCCACCTGCGCCTCACGCCAGCATCCTTTGCCACTATCGAACCAATGCAGTGCACAACAGCACTCATGCCTCCCTCGCTGCCGCCCTGTCCTCACTCTAAAGCAACTCTTGTGCCTCCCTGCTTTCAGATGGTGACTCGCCAGGTGAGGAGGCAGCCCCTCAAGCTGGCACTGTGTCCGAGTCAGACATAGAGGAGGAGGAAGAGGAAGCCAGCCCATCAGGGACACACTCAGCCGAGGCAGCCCATGGCCATGATGGTGACACGTCTTCCCTGGAGGGGAGCAGGGGGGAAGGGTCGGAGGATAGTGAAGCTCCGGGGACCAGCGGGCTGCAACAACGCGGGAGGGGTGGGGAAGCTCGGCGGCCTTCTTCCCGGAGGGTGAGTGCGGCCTCCAGTCCTGCTACGGTGAGCGCAGAGGAGGTGCGGCTCCTAGCGGAAATGGGCGCCCAGGCTGAGCGCAGGCACACTCCTCCTCTGCTGGCAGTGGCTGAGTCCTGCGGATAGCCAGGTTGTGCAGCATGCAGCACACGACAACGAAATGGGAGACTCACTCAGACGAGTACTGTAGGGCTCCCCCGGAACGATCCAGACAGCGGAACCGTTGCTTCAGCACGCTGATTGTTTGCTCAATGATGTTCCTGGTTGCTTGATGGCTCTCATTGTATCCCTCTTCAGCAGGGGTGCTGGGCGCATGGAGCGGGGTCATCAGCCAGGTGCACAAAGGGTAGCCTTTGTCCCCGAGAAGCCATCCTCGTGGGTGAGGCTGGGCCTTGAACATGTCTGCCACAGAAGTCTGGCGCAGGATGAAGGCATCGTGGCTGCTGCCTGGAAAGCGGGCATTGACAGCTAGGATGAGCTGCCTGTGGTCACACACCAACTGCACATTGAGCGAATGGTAGCCCTTCCGGTTGCGGTAATCCTCGGCATTCTCTAGAGGTGCCCGCAAAGCCACATGCGTGCAGTCAATGGCGCCCTGCACCATGGGGAAGCCCGCTAATGCTGCAAAGCCCATTGCACGCTATTGCTGCTTGTCAACGGTCATGGGGAAGGAGATGAACTGACGTCTCCTTCTGAAAAGGGCATTGGTCACCTGGCGGATGCAGCAATGTACCGCAAACTGGGAGATGTTGGGAATGTCCCCAGTAGCGGATTGGAAGGAGCCGGTGGCATAGAAGTTGAGAGCCACCATCACCTTCACTGCCACCGACAGAGACGTCCTGCTCCTCAGCTGTGGCTGCAGATCTCCGCGAAGCAGGTGGCAGATCTCAGTGACCACCGCCCTTCTGAATCGCAGCCTCCGAACACACTGCTCCTTAGACATGTTCAGATATGAGAACTGCTGGTGGTATACCCTGGGTGGGTAAGGCATCCTTTGCCGACGCCTGTTGCCCCTTCTCCGTCTGGCCATGACTGGCACTCTCTCACGGCGTCTCTGAGCACTTTGAATGCAATGGAGAAGCCCAACGTTTCCACCCATTGCAGTCCCCATTATATGTTTCCAATCAATGCTATGACTCTGAAGTTAAAGACAAGTGCAAAGCTGTGGCCTGAAGCCACAAGTACCTGTGCGAGTGTTGAGCCAAACCAGAAAGCTCTCTACCTTTGTCTCTCTCCAAAGATCCGTCTCTCACAAAGAAGGAGTGGTGCAAAATGGCTGCCATTTATACTGCAGGAGGAGTCCCCTTTAATTAGCGTCCCCCGCGCCCCACAGCGACTGGGAACCGTTCCCCTCTACCAGTCGCTAGGGGCGCCAGGCGCACAATAGGCCGGCGCCACTGAATTTCCGGTTTGGGGCGCACAAAGGGCGTTGCACCATGAAATGACGTCAGGATCTGTGCGCACAGCTGAGCGCGCGCAAAGGTTTTGCGCCGCCGCTAAATCTTAACTGAAGTTCGCGAGAGGCGCAGATCGCGCTGCGTCCGGGCGCTAGCCGCTTAGTACCCCACTTCTCCTCCTCCTAATGCGCTAGCGGCTGGCGCAAACAACTGAATTTCTAGGCCTTAGTCCTTTTAGAATTATTATTTACTGTGGCCCTGTTTGATTTACACACTTGATTTCTCTGCCTTCCACTTTTGCTTTTCTCCTTCCTGTCTTTTGTTTCTATCCTTGCTTCCCCTTCCTCTGTCTCGCTGCACAGGTTCCCAACCCCCTGCCATTTTAGTTTAAAACCTCCCCAACAGCACTAGCAAACACTCCCCCTAGGACATCAGTTCCAGTCCCACCCAGGTGCAAATCATCCAGTTTGTACTGGTCCCACCTCCCCCAGAACCAGTTCCAATGTCCCAGGAATTTGAATCCCTCCCCCTTGCACCTTTCCTCTAGCCACGTATTCAACTGAAATATCCTTCTATTTCTACTCTGACTAGCACGTGGCACTGGTAGCAATCCTGAGATTACTACCTTTGAGGTCCTATTTTTAATTTACCTCCTAACTTCCTATATTCAGCTTTTAGGGCCTCATCCCATTTTTTACCTATATCGTTGGTACCTATATGCACCAGGACAACTGGCTTTTACACCTTCCCCCTCCAGAATGCCCTGCAACTGCCCCGAAACATCCTTGACCCTTGCACCAGGGAGGCAACAAACCATCCTGGAGTCTCGTTTGCAGCCCCAGAAATGCCTATCTATTCCCCTTACAATAGAATCCCCTATCACTATAGCTCTCCTGTTCTTTTTCCTCCTGTCCTGTGCAGCAGGATAACCCATGGAGCCAGGAAGTTGGCTGCTGCTGCCATCTCCTTCAACAATATCCAAAGTGGTGTATCTGTTTGAAAGGGGGATGGCCACAGGGGACCCCTGCACTACCTGCCTGTGCCTACTACTCTGCCTGGTGGTCACCCATTCCCTTCCTGCCTGTGCAGCCTTTACCTGCGGTGCGACCAACTCCCTAAACGTGCTATCCACGATGACCTTGTTTTCAGCTCAGATATTTGAAGGAGCCTTGCACACATCACAGTAGAAGATTGTTGGAGGAGGCTCAGAGGTGGCTAGGAGAGGTGGCGATTGGTCTATATTGCAAAGATTTGTGTGGGTGCAAGCAAGGATGGAGTCACAGTGCCAGAAGGCTGTGCCCAGGTTCTCAGGTGCCTCCCTGGAAGTTCTGGTCCAGGGAGTCAGAGCACGGAGGGAGGTCCTATTCCCTGGCAGCGACAGGAAGAGAGCAGCCAGAGAAACTAAGAGGGCATGGCTGGAGATCGCACAAGAAGTGAGCAGCAGGGTTGTTGTCAGCTGCTCCTGGATTCAATGATGGAAGAGATTTAAGGATCTCATGAGGTGAGGAAATGTGAATACAATGCCACACTCAACTACATCCTGATGTGCGTGTCACCCCCAACCCCATCACTCTGCCTTCCCAAGCCTACTCCTGCTTGTCACTCCTCACACCAACCTACCTTGCAGGTCCACCCATCCCTCACTACCTACTCACATCCCCATCTGACTATCCATCGCTGACACTCACCCTCATCCTAATGCAACCCTACAAAGTAACGCCACAGAAGGAGGCCATTTGGCAATGTCACGCCACTCCTTCATAGTCACCCTCTACAGAGGTCTCCCATAAATCTTTTACACTCATTCCATCACTTTCACTCAAAGTTCTCGTATTTCCCTCCTGGCAGGAGAAGAGAGCGCAGAAGAGGAGAGAAAGAGAGAGAACCGGAGGTGGCCCTTCAATATATATCAATTTGACACCTGCAGAGGAGGATGCTCTCGAAATAAGTGGAGTGACAGAGCTGTTGGTAGTGGGAGATGGAGAGAGGGGGACCTCCTAGCAACCTGGTGACAGAATTAAATATCCCACATGGCATACAACAGTCACTCATGGTGATTGATGTCAGCAGCCAGTGAAATATCATCATGTGCATAATGGTAACATTACACATTCTTATTATAAGAGGGCTAATTCATGTCTTTACTCTCTCACAGGCCCATCAAGAGCCCCCACAACCACCCCCCCCCACCACCACCACTGTCCAGCAGGAGGTGGAAGACAACTCCTCAGAGGAAGCTCCAGCCTCTGAGGGTGCACCGTCAGCAGACCCAAGCGCAGCCAGCACCAGTGCAGATACGCACACCTCGGTGGGTCCTGTGTGAGACAGAGTAGTGTTGTCACCTGGTGTCTCACACGTCACAAGTGAGCAAGAGCAGATGGTGGAGACAGGGACAGCAGTGGAGACTCTTCACCGGAGGGCGCAGGACACTCCAAGCTCTGCTGAGCTGCATGCAGATGCTGAACCTCAGGGGCCGTCGACAAAGATCTTGGAGGTGCAGCAATAATTGCGTGAGGCTCTGGCAGCTTTTCCAGCCGCAATATGCACGATTGTAGAAAGAATGGAGGAGTCCCTCTCCAACATAAGCAGCACCATCTCGCAGATGATGGCGATGATGTGCTGTTCCATTGGAAGGATGACCACCTTCATGGAGCAGCTAATGCGCCAGTTGAACGAGAACATGCTTGCAGTGAACAACAGATTGCTGACTTTCATTGACCTCATCTCTAGGAGGGATACAAAAATAGACTTGGGCCTTCATCTCCCCACTGATGTGCAGCAACGTGCTCTCCAGCTCCTTGGTAGCAGGGAATTGCAGGTGGCCACAAGAGGGATGATGATGAGAGGGGACATGGAAGTGGGGGCTCTGCTCAAAGTGCTCACACTTCTCCCCCGTTGCCTCCCCCTCAGTCAGAGCCCTACATCCTGCCTCGGATCCCAATGGCCGAGTCTGCCACCTGCACAGTTGCAGGAGGAGCAGTCTTTGGCGGGGCCCTCACAGGCCCTAAAACTCCATGGACATCCGCCAAATGTGTCTAAGCAGTCACAGCAGGGAAGTGAGCAGCCTGTCTCTACCTGTGCTGAAGCCACAGGGGTTGCACCTCATAGAAGCACTCGGAAAAGAAAAAAGACACAATCCTAGATGCACAAGGGATGCACATGTTGCTAACATGTTAGTGTTAAGTTTCAGTTCTATTTATGGCGCACATGCATTTATTTCTTTGCACTACTTTCCCGTCTTGCCCATTTTTGCCTGCTACCTGGGAAATGACCTTGTCACTTGGAGTGAATAGGGAGACATTACTTAACCTCGAGCAATGGGTGTTTGGGTGACAGGAATGGTTTGGTCATTTTAGGACTGCTTTGTGGTGTGGGTTGGGAAGGGGGGGAGGTTGGTACAGCATCTGGGAGCCATATGGGTGCACTGGTGCAACGTAAGTAAATTGGGCCTTTATAGGCCATCCTGGGCAGCAATATGCGCCGCTGCTGAAGCCATCTCCAACTCAGGTTCCTCCACCTCCTCCTCGTGTACCATTTGTTTCTCCTCATCCTCCTCTGAAGAGGCTGTACGCTCTGCAGCTTGCTCCTCCTCCAGCTCCAATCCTCGCTGCTGTGCTCTGTTGTGCAGCGCGCAGCAGACCACGATGATCCTGGAGACCCTGGCTGGTGCATCCTGAAGGGCTCCTCCAGATCTGTCAAGGCATCTGAAGTGCATCTTCAGCATGCCCAATGCTTGCTCTATGACACATCTAGTGGAGATTTGTCTTTCATTATATTGCTCCTCAGCCTCATTGCTTGGCCTCCTCAAAAGTGTCATCAGACACGTCTTCAGTGGATAGCCCTTGTCTCCAAGCAGCCAGCCAGCCAGTAAGTCTGTTTGGAGGTGTGAAGAGCTGAAGGAGGGAGGACTGGCACAGGATGAAAGAGTCATGACAGCTCAGGGAATCTGGCACACACATGCATGATGATCTTTTTATGGTTGCAGACGAGCTGCACGTTGAGGGAGTGGAAGCCCTTCCGGATCACAAACACTCCTGGGTGATCTGTTCAATCAGTTTGATAAAATATTGCTCATCCACAACTGGATTCACAAACTTTTTGTCATTGATATCAAGCGAATAGGTTTTTAACGGCTTGAAAAGCGTTAAAGGATTATTATTACAGATGGCTGATTTTTCTTTTGCGGTTGCATTTAATAAGTGACATTGCACAAAATTCACAGGGTAGATATTTTGTTTTCTGGCAGATCGCATCAGCCCTCCATTATAATCAGTACTGCACTGCAGTGTCAGCCTTGATTAAGTCTCTGGAGTGAGACTTGAGTCCACAACCTTCTGACTCAGAGGTGAGAGTGTGACCACTGAGCCAAGGAGTACACCTAGGAATGCTGAGTCGCAGTCCCAGGAAAGTGGCCTTGGCTTCATGGGAGAGGCACCTGCTGTCTTCTCTCATGATGACAGCAAGCCTGCTCCCCATCACCCACTGCACCACTGCCCTTGTTAGTGCCACACAGCCAGCTAGGCCAGACTGCCTCAATCCAGGCCGAGATGTTGCAGTCTGCAGCTGGGCCCTCAAGGCCCACAGTTGCTCGAGGTCACCCACCATGGCCATCTGAAGTGTCCTCCATGGAAGCTCAACAGCCTTCCACCTACCAAGCTGGGTATATATCTCACAGGAACACTAGGTTAGGTAAACAAGCACACAAGACAGGTACTAAGAGGTTGCGCAAAGGTGATTCTTAATTATTCCTGTTAAATATTGTGAACTGGAGTGTTCACTAGGTTGTGCAGGTTTTTTCAGCCCAATTAACCCAAAATTGACCAAACCAGTGCAAAAGATTGAGGATTTCAAGCGCAAATGATGTTCAGCGCAGACTTTCCACCATCTTTTGCTCTGGTTGAAAAACGATCGCCCTGGAAGCTGGCCTCCACCCCAGATTGAATTAATCACCATTGCGAGTTTCCGCTAACTGCCCCCGTTTGCGAGCCTTCGAAGAGGCTCTTAAAATTAAGCATTTTTTTTAGGCGTAAGGACACATATATAAAAAAATATTTAATTTACTAAGCAACTAACTACTGTACACCAAGGAAACTAGTAAATGATTCTGTATAGTTTTTTTTAAAGTCATTTTCAGTTATTTAAAATCAGGTTACTCACAGGTGGTGGACTTGACACGCTGATTAAAAATGCATATTGTTTTCATCAACCCATTTTCAGCTGTATCAATAAAACTCTAAAATATATCAAGGAATATTTTTTAATGCAAGAGAAAACAACAATTACGTTCTAAAATATGCAGGTGCATGGAAGACTTTACAATTGTTGATATGCAAATAAGTTCAAGAGGAAACTTGAGCAAAATATTCAATTGAGCAAACTGATGTAATTTTGAGTGCAATTTACGTCCGGATCACGGATTGCACCCAAAGCATAAACTCTACCCCAGTATACATATGGAATTGAGTTGCTGGATTCATTTTTCTTATTCTAGATTTGGTAATGGTGTTTATATTTGTAGTAAAGTCTGGGCAGGATCCATAAGGCTGGACTGAAGGAAGACATCGGATGCTGGTAGCAAGGATGGTGGTTATAAGGATTTTGAGCTGTTAGGGGGAGAAATTGGATGAGCAGCGCCACCTGTTAGCACCTAAAGAGGCAGTCAGTGGCTGTAACGCCACTGGCTGCGCCTCCCGCGATATTCAGCAGGGGCGCTAATGGTGGCTTTAGCCATTTGCGCTGCGCCGCCACCGATGACATCATCGGTGTGCGCAGCGCCCCATTCGCGCCCCGTTCACAATATTTGGTAGCGAACGCTGCAGTTGCGCCGTTCGCTACCCGCGCCCGGTTCACGGGGCGTTACTGTGCCGGCAGCGGCGCAAGTTAAGGTGGAGGTGCGGGGCAGCCGCCTTTTTCGGCGGCCGCCTACCAGCACCTCCATCCCTGGCCTCCTAACCCACCCCCTCCCGCGGCATTGCCGGCTGTTTCCCGAGAGCCCGGCACTTCTCCTTGGTGCCGGGCTCATTTGCCGGCACTCGCGAGCGGGGATCGCGCTGTTGCAGGCACCTCCCCCTTAACAGTGGGAGGAAGGCCTGCAGTACCGCAGCGTGCCGTGCCGCAGCGTGTGGCGCTGCGGCACGTTGCGCTGCAATATTCAGTTTCAGCGCCCTAAGAGGGACGCGGAGCACCTCGAGCCTCGCCCCGTGTCCCTCGAGGGGCAATGAAACTGAATATCTGACGATCGCTAAAGCCTCGAACGCTGCACTAAATCCTGCGCTCAGGCGACTTTTGCGCCACTTTGGCGCCCCAACCCAATTTCTAGGCCATAGGTGGGATGGTTCACGTGACATGCTCTTGCATGAGTTGCTCTCTAGAACTCTGGCAGCTAGGGGCACTGATGGTCGATGCTGCTCCTGGTTTTTCTCCATTTCGTGCTGCTCTTCCTCCTCCTCCTCCACCTTTCATCTTCCGCTTCCTCCTCTTCCTGCACTTCCTGCCGCCCAGGTGGTGATAAGGGCTGCTCCCTTATTATCGTGAAGTTAAGCAGCATACAACAGCCGACCACAAATCTGGATACCCGCTCAGCGATGTACTGCAAATCTTCTCCCAAACAGCAAACCGATATCTCAAAAGGGTCCTATAACAAGGGTAGGATTCTTACTTAAATATTATAAAGAGCATTTGTAATACTTTCAGCACATGTGTACAGAAGAACCCGACCCTGTAAAATGGGTGCAGCACGATTTAATTTCTAGGCCACATTGTCCCATTTCTTTAGTTATGCTTCTTGGTTTTTCTGTCTGAAAAATGTACAGAGGCAAAGATTTTTTAAAAATTGTTTCCATGTACTACTAATATAAACAGGCCAGGTCCCAGTACTCCCACTGTGCTAATTTTATAGGGGCAAGATGTGCACTGGGGGCAGAGCCTCACCCGAAGTTGTGGGACCAGATTTCAATAGTTATTCTATCTTAACGGAGCTCCAATTCCTCCTCCCGATTAGCAGACTCAAAATATATTGTAATAACCCAGGTACAGGCAGTGTGAAGATCTACTGCTCTCACACAATCAGACCTTATCAGTTGATTTTAGTTAGTTGTATATTAGTACTAGTAATATATTTTAATAGTATATGGAATTAGGTACTATTAGAGGGCACGGAGATCCTATGACTGCAGCTTTTGTCTTTGTGCAATTAATAAATAGCTGGGAACTGTTGTGTCGTCAGCAGGTGCTGATTCTTCCTCTCCAGATATCTCGAGCTCAGCATCTAAGCCACTGCATAACAGAGATTTCTGGGGGGAGAAATTCGGTATCGCCCCATTTGGGGTGCAATTATCGACCGGGCGCAAAGTTTAGCGCCTGGCGCTAATTATCGCCTCCGACTGCAAACTTGGCTTCTATCACCCCTGGAGGTGATTGGAGCACTAAATGAGGCGCTACACACCTCTCTTAAGGCGCTAACGCCGAGGAGCGAGGCACTACCTCAGAGTGCTGACGAAGTTCATGTGATGTCAGTCAGCAATGGAACACAGACACACTGGCGCTGGCCAGTTCTTAAAGGGGAGGGTCAATGTTGCTGTCCATCCACACCCTGCTCATTGCAGCCTTGAATCTCGGCCTGGAGAGACCGGTACATCAAATCTGCTGGAAAGAACAATGGAAAGGCCCAGGGAAAGAGTTAAGAGTGCAGCCCCCATAGTCTCTTCTAAATCGATGCAAGGAAGGTCAAATCAAAATGAACCTGCAAAGTGCTGCTCAGTACCCAAAACTCTTTCACACAGCATTGAATCTCTCCAAGAGTCCCTCTCTCTCTCTCAGAATGCGTGGTGCAAAAATGTCACCGACAAAAAGAGGCAGGAAGTGGTCACCTTTAAATAGCGCTCCCCCAGTCCCTTCCCAACTGCAAAACGTTCCCCTCAACCTGTCATTGCTAGCGGCAGGCGGAATGGCAGGGCGTGCCACTCAATATCCGGTCCGGGGCGCTACTGGGGCATTGCACACTCGACTGACGTCATGGTCTGCGGGCACAGGAGATTGTGGCGTTTGTGTTTACCTCCGCTGCAAAATGTCTGGTCAATTTTGCGAGCGGAGCAAACATCACTGCACCCGGGCGCTAGTTGCATTGCACCCCATTAGCGCCCTCAAAGCAACTGAATTTTTCCCCCCTGGTTTCTTTGTAGGCCTTCTCCCCATCATGCCCATAGCCAGTGTCATCAGTATGAATACTGCCCCATAGGAAGACTGAAAATAGCAGATCTCCAACAGCAGAACATTAATAATGAGAATTACCATGGGCTGGATATTCCGATCCCTATGGGTGGGTACGCTCTGTGTACCCACCCGTAGGGACATTGGAAATGCCGGTTTCAGACATGCACTGTGCATGCGCTGGAAACCGGCATTTCCGATCTGTCAAGAAAGCTCTTGACAGATCCTCTGGCTGCCCGGGAGAAGGGCCTCTGCAGGCGGATAGTTCCACTTTTTGGAGCCCCTCCGCCCGCAGAAAATCCTTACAATTCTTGCGGCTTGTAAAAGCTTGCTTTTACCAGGATAACAGTTGAAAAAAGTTTTTTAAAAATTCACTTATTTACCATTTAAAAATACTTTAAAAAAAGGTAAGTTTATTTTAGCCCCCTAAAAAACTTTAATTATTTTTTTTAAAAATTGTTTAAAATAGTGAATTTATTGTAATTTCAAGTCATTTTAAAAATGTGATTTTTTAAAAAATTTATTTAAAGTTTTACTATGTTTTTGGGGTGATCTCCATTCATATATTTGACAGGTCTTCCTGTCAAATGTATGAAGGAAGATTCCCTTCTGTGATTGGCTCCTCATGGCCCACGTGACCCCAGGGATGCTGCGAACTACCTGTGCCTCTGGAATACGTGGGCCCTGCACACCTGCAGTTTGGAGAGGCCCAGCATCGGAACTGTGCGCCTCCTGGGAGCCCTCAGGTAAGGTCGCAGTTTTTCCAGATCGCAGTCCTCTGCCCGCGGGAGGCCTGTGATTGGAATATCTGGGCCCATATCTCTTACAAGGCAGCGTTTTGCACTCTTTTGTTGTTGTTATACAGAAGCGGAAAGTACTTCATCCCAAAAGCATTTCCCCCTATGTTGCCCTTATTTAAGCTGCAGCATAAGGAACCTAATAAAGATAGGAGCTCCCTGAGAGACATTAGAAATAAAAGTTCCTTCACAGGCTGAAAAAAGAAAGACTTCCATTTATATAGTGTCTTATACAACCTCAGAATGTGCAAAAGCTCTTTACAGCCAATGAAGTGGTTTTGAAATGTAATTACTGTTGAAATGGAGAAAACACAACAGCCAATTTGTGCACAGCAAGGGCCCATAAACAGCAATGAGATATTGACCAGATAATCTGTTTTAGTGATGTTGGTTGAGGGGTAAGTATTGGCCAGGACACCGGAAGAACTCCCCTGCTCTTCTTTGAAAAATGTCAGGGATCTTTTACGTCCACCTAAGAGGACAGATGGTTTAACATTTCATCCAAAAGCCAACACCTCCAACAGTGCAACTCTCCCTCAGCACTGCACTGGAGTATCAGCCTAGGTTTTGTGCTCACGTCTCTGGAGTGGGACTTGAACCCACAATCTACTGACTCAGATGCGAGAGTGTTACCAACTGAGCCACAGCTAACACTGTGGATTAGTACACTTTGAGTTCAAAGGCGCCAAAGATGTCAATATTTTCTAATTTGATTAATAAGGAGCTGTGAGACGGCATCAAAAACGGACAATGGCAATAATGATTCTGTTGTCAAGATTGTCATTCTATGGGTGAAGGGCTGACAGCACAGCATCCACGGTACAAGAGTTTGAAAGAAAACTAAATTGAATTTGAAGAAATTGAAATCCTAAAAAAACATGGAGCGAGTTAGGTGAATAATAGCTTGAATGCTGATGATTAAAGGCTGGAAAGAAACAGTGTAATAGGCTCACAGCATAGTTGCTGCCATATTTGTAGGCAGGAGTAATCCACTGAACTAGGCAGCCAACTAATGACATGACATTATAACAAAGAGAGTTTAAAGATGCAGGTGAAGGAGGGGTGATAGCTCTGTCAATGATTGTAGCATTTGCACTGAGATCATTGCTGATTTTCCTGCAGAGTTTAAATCCAAGTCCTTGCAATGTTCAACAATTCTTCCAATTTACAGGTTATACTGGATATAATGGTGAGGAAGGGCTGTATTTTCCAATAATATAAATACTGGCATTAAGGGATTCTGGGCTAGATTTTCAGTATAGACAGTTTTGGGGCGCTAACCTTAGCGCCCGCCCGAAGTTAGCGCCCGCCCCAAAGTAGCGCCCCGTTGCCGGAAATTCAGTGGTTTCGCCCTAAGAGAGTGGTGGAGCGCTAAAAGAGGCGTTCCACTCCTACCTTTAGGCGCTAAGCCGGCGGTCCAGAGGGATAGCGCCCAGGCGGGGCGCAGCGCGGGTGCGGTCATTTTTGCACTGACAGCAGACCCCGTGGTGCCGACCAGCTGTTAAAGGGGGAAGGGACGAATTGGTCTGCTGCCACGCCCTGCACACTGCAGCCTTGCAAAGAGGCCTCAACACTGCTGCTCAGCCCCAGGGAGTCATGGCAACGCCGGAGAAGGCCCGTCAGCGTGCCCTGCGCTTCTCAGAGGGTGATCTGGACATAATGGTCACAGCTCTGGAGGTGAGGCGCAAGATCTTGTTTCCAGAGAGTGGGAGGAATCCAACCCACCATGACTACACCAAAGCCTGGAAGCAGATTGCCCAGAGGGTGACGTTCACCGGCGATGCCCCCAGGACCCACAAACAATGTCGTAAAAAATACAACGATCTGACCAGGATTGTGAAGGTGAGTAGCCTTTCCAGTCTCCTCCTCATTCTTGCATGTACACCTGACATGATGGGCAAAGGGAGCTGAAAGTCCTATTGGCCAGCCCTCAGCCAGCAGCATTGGGACAGTCATGAGCATCAAATGGCCATTCGGCACTCTACACTTTGGCCAAGCTATTCCACCATGGGAGGCAGTGCACACTACATCAGGGCTTCACTCTGTCCAAGCTATTCCACCATGGGAGGCAGTGCACACTACATCAGGGCTTCACTCTGTCCAAGCTATTCCACCATGGGAGGCAGTGCACTCTACATCAGGGCTTCACTCTGTCCAAGCTATTCCACCATGGGAGGCAGTGCACTCTACATCAGGGCTTCACTCTGTCCAAGCTATTCCACCATGGGAGGCAGTGCACTCTACATCAGGGCTTCACTCTGTCCAAGCTATTCCACCATGGGAGGCAGTGCACACTACATCAGGGCTTCACTGCGCACTTACAGCCCGTCCTTTCTCTTGCAGGCTAAAGTAGCGTTTAATCGCCAGGCCCGTGCCAGGGGTGGCCGCGCCAAGCTGCAGAAGCTCACTCGGCTGGAGGAGCGCGTGTGTGTGCTCATGGGAGCCCGTGTGATTGTCCCCACAGCGTGCGGTGTATCCGACCCTCCACTGCCCGGCAATGGTAAGGACCTCGCCTTTTGGCCCTCTCGCGTCGCACTGGCCCATCCGAGCTACCTCCTTTGCCACTGTCCCACCAAAGCGCTGAATGCCACCAGTCCTAACTCCCTCGCTGACGCCGTCTCCTCACTCTGAAGCTACTCTTGTGCATTCCTGCTTTCAGCTGGTGACGACCAGGACCCTGAAGCTGCCAGTGACAGCACCTCCGACCAGGAGGAGGAGGAGGAGCAAGCCGGACCTTCGGGGGAACAGTCACGTCCCGCAGGAGAGGAGGAAATGCTTGACACCTCCTCACTGGACGAGTGCCTGGAGGAACTGTCGCAGGGCAATGCAGCTTCTGGGACCAGTGGCGTCCAGCCACCCAGCAGCCGTGCGCGTGGCCCGCGGCCTTCCCCCCAAAGGGGGGAAGGATCAGAGGGGAGTGCTGCTGCTTGGCACACTCGCCGCCACCAACGCGGCAAGGGTCCCCTAGTTCGGCCCCCTCCTCCCCAGCGGGAGAGTCGCGACTCCAGTCTGATGTAAGAAAAAGGAGACTTACCATCAAGTAACTTTAAAGTAAGCTTTAAGTAACTTATAAACACACTATATACAAGAGAGGTCTTTACCATGCCTCTGGTAGAAGCCTCTTACAATACTGAACAGACCAGTATTTATACCAGTCCAACAGGAAGTGAGGCATGTACACAGTTCATAGTTCACAGTTCATAGTTCACAGGAAGTGATGACATAACTTCCCGGAAGTTAGCATTTTTATCACATTCTTCCCTCCTGCAGGATTAGGAGGCTGTGGTCTACCTTTTGGTCCGCAGCCGCCGAACAAGGAAGAGTCGCACCCGTTTGGATTCCCGTCGTAGAGGGTCGCTGGTCCGCTTACATGCGGTTGGCCATTGGTCAGAGTCTGTGTGGCCTGGATTGCCCTGTGAAGGGTCGGGGAGATCATGGCTTCGAGTACGAGCCCCAATAGGTTCAAAGTCGGACTGCCTCTGTTCAGAGGGAGGTGCAGAGCTGGTCTGTGGCGGATCAGTACTTTCATGCGCGGTACTGGGAGGGTCGCAACCTTGAGCACGGGGTTCTACCGGCACCGAGCTAGTTGGTGTCCGATCAGGATCCTGGAGAGGGGTACCCGATAGGTCCCAAGAGTTTCCTGGTGAAATGCCATCACCTGATGTCCCACTAGGTCCTGGTGGGCAGGGAGCCAGATCCCGTAATGATACGGTAGATTCTCGGCCGTCGGAATATCGTATGTTTGCATAGGTGGGGTTGGCATCGGTTAGTTCAACCTCGTCTACGAGAGGGTCATTTTTAGACGTCCGAACGTATCTTCGGAGTAATACAGGTCCAGGAGTAGTTAGCCATGACGGGAGTGATGTCCCATGAGATGAGCGACGCTGGAATCCAAAGAACCGCTCATGAGGTGTAGTATTTGTGGCTGTAGAAAGCAGAGACCGTATAGAGTGCAATGCATCCGGAAGCACTGTTTCCCATTGCTGGTCTGGTAGGCCCCGAGATCTTAAAGCGAGACGTACGGAATTCCAGATGATACCGTTATACCTCTCTACCTGCCCATTTCCGATGGGATGGTATGGTGTTGTTTTGCTTGTAGCAATTCCCCGTTCTGAGAGGTAGTCCTTGAGTTCCCTTGACATAAAGGATGGACCCCGATCTGAGTGAATATAAGCCGGCATGCCACAGAGAGAAAATACCTGCTCAAGGCAGAAGATTACTGTGGACGCCAGCATATTGGAGCAGGGGAAGGCAAACGGAAAACGTGAATATTCGTCGATCATGGTGAGCAAATATGTGTTCCGAGTTGAAGAGGGCACTGGGCCCTTAAAATCGATGCTAAGTCGTTGCATCGGTTGGGTTGCATGTATGAGTATACCAGCTGAGGGGCGGAATAACTGAGGTTTTAATTCCGCACAAAGCCGGCATTCTGAGCATATTTTCTTTACATCTCCAGTGGAAAAAGGGACATTCCGTGATCGTACGAAATGTAGCATGCGCGTAACGCCAGGATGACACAAACCATTGTGGACATCCATGAGAGTGGAGGATGACATAGTGGAGCAGAATGCCCGTGTGAGGGTGTCCGGGGCCACATTCTCCTTGCCAGGCCGATAGAGAATGGTATAACCAAAAGAGGCCAGTTCCATCCTCCAAAGTTGTATTTTATTATTCTTAATTTTGGTTCGTTTTCGATTATCGAGCATGAAGGCGACTGATCGTTGGTCCGTGATCAATGTAAAGTGCTGGCGAGCTAGAAAATGGTTCCACTTCCGTACTGCCTCTATGATGGCTGTGGCTTCTTTCTCAACCGGAGGATAATGTAGCTCGGCACCTTGTAAGGTCCTGGACATAAATGCTACAGGACGACCTTCCTGATTCAGAGTAGCCGAGATCGCCACCTCCGAGGCATCACATTCAACCACGAAAGGGAGATTCTCATCGATGGAGTGAAGAGCCGCTTTCTCCAACTGTTTTTTGAGAAGGTTAAAGGCTGCAACAGCCGCTGTTCCCAGTGGAAATGATCTAGCATGCAGCAAGGGTTGGATTTTGTCCGAAAAATGAGGAATCCATTTAGCGTAGTATGCAAACAGACCGAGAGCCCGACGTAAAGAAGCCGGATTCTTAGGTGACGGGAGCTCTTGGAGCGGGCGAAGTCTTTCTGGGTCTGGCTTAATGATACCATTGCCTACGCAGTAGCCAAGGATGTTGATGGTCGGTTGCGACTCAACAGATTTGGATTCATTCAGGGTCAAATTACGGCGATGGAGGGCATCCCGAAATTTTTGGAGGTTGGAGTCGTGTTCCTGTTGATCGTGACCTGCAATGGTAATGTTATCAAGATAGGGAAAAGTGTCCCTTAGGTTTTCCTGCTTAACCAGGCCATCCATTGCCCGTTGAAAGACAGCCACTCCATTAGTAACCCCGAATGGGAGGCGACGAAATTGGTACAGCCGTCCATTAGCCTCAAAGGCTGTGTACTGCTTATCTGAGACCTTCAAGGGTAACTGATGATAGGCACTTTTTAAATCGTAAGTTGAGAACACTTTGTATTCGGCCAGTTTATTAACCATATCATCAATGCGTGGCAATGGGTAGGCGTCCAAGTCGGTATATTGATTGATGGTTTGCGAATAATCGATGCATAGTCGCTGTTTGTGAGGTTTTAGAGGGTTCTTGACAATGACGACTTGAGCCCGCCAGGGCGACGAACATGGTTCAATGATATCCTCTGCTAGAAGTCGAGAGATTTCAGCCGCAATAAAAGATTGGTCTTCCTGATTAAAGCGCCGCGATTTCGTTATTATCGGTTGGCATTGAGGCGGAATACTGGCAAATAATGAGGGTTCATCAAGTGAAGCTGCTGATAATGCACAAAAAGGTAATTTAGATGGTATATTAGAAATAGTAAGTCCGGGTTTGGATCCACCAAACTCAATGGTGAGTTTCTTATGCTGTTTTTGGAAGTCCAGCCCTAAGAGGAGATTACTACATAAGTCTTTGAGCACCGAAAGTCGGGTGGAGGGATACATACGACCATGAAGTGTCATATCAACAACACAAAAGCCGGAGATTCTGGTATTAAGTGATGACTGGGCCATCGCAATTGCCTGGTCCGATGGGAAGACATGTAGTTTCAATTTCGCAACAATCTGTTCCTTAATGAAACTATCAGTACTTCCTGAGTCAATTAAGGCATCTAAGGTATGCCCTTTAATTGAAATTTTTGTGGCTGCCTGAGACAGGTTCTGTGGGCAAGCAGCTGTAATTGGTGTCGTTGCACAGAGAGTGGCTAAAACTCTCGGTGTGCTTCTTCGGGAGAGAGCTCGAGAGGCAGCTTGATAGGTCCTAGCTGGAGCATCTTGATAGGCCCTAATTGGGGCAGTTCGGTAGGTCTTAGCTGGATTGGCCCTCGTAGAGGCCCTTGATAGGCAAACTTTAGCAAAGTGTCCTTTTTTCCCGCAATAACTGCAGATTGCATTGCGAGCAGGGCAGGTTTTCCTAGGGTGAAAAGCATCTCCACAAAAGAAGCATTCCTTCCTAGATTGCCAAGAGGCTGCTAAAGTGGGGTCGTCCTCCTCTTCTTCATCAGAATTATCAGAATTAGATTCCCCCATGATAGGGTTCACCTGAGACCGCTTGAATTGTCTGGTTGCAGCTACAGCAGCAGATCGAGATCTGGGCAGCTGATAGAGGTCTGCATTTCTCTTTGCCAAATCCAGTGAACAAGCTAGGTCAAAAGCTTTTTGTAGCTCAAGTGTTTTACTTTCTAGTAGACGCTGGCGTATAAATGGAGAGGCAATCCCACAGATGAAAGCATCACGAATCATTTCTTGGCGGTACAGCTCAGCTGAGGCTGCCTGAAAGTTACAATCTACGCTGAGCCTGCGAAGTTCTTGCAGGAATTCGTCAATTGATTCCCCTGGCCCTTGTCGGGCTGTGGCCAGTAGATGTCTAGCATAGACCTCATTTGGGGTCTTCGCATACAGTTTCTTAAGTGCCCGAATCACCTCTTCGTAATTATCCCAGTCATCAACATATTCGAACACTTTTGGGGTCACATAATTGACAAGTATCTTCAATTTAGCAGGAGCATCCACTTTACATTCATCCAGAAAATTCTCAAAAGTACGATACCAATGCTTCCATACCCTGCCAGCTGCTGGTGTATTCGGGTCCAAGTCCAGACGAATAGGTCTAAGGATTTTCTCCATGATGGGTGGTTCCCTGGATCCTTAACTTCCGAGTTTGTCTGAAGGTCTAGTATTTGTCAGTGTAAATACTAAGTTACTTAAATTGATGTAAGAAAAAGGAGACTTACCATCAAGTAACTTTAAAGTAAGCTTTAAGTAACTTATAAACACACTATATACAAGAGAGGTCTTTACCATGCCTCTGGTAGAAGCCTCTTACAATACTGAACAGACCAGTATTTATACCAGTCCAACAGGAAGTGAGGTATGTACACAGTTCATAGTTCACAGTTCATAGTTCACAGGAAGTGATGACATAACTTCCCGGAAGTTAGCATTTTTATCACACAGTCCGGACACCTTCACTTCGGAGGAGGTGCGGAAGCTGGATAAGATGGCCGAGGACTCGGACCGGCGCCACACGGAGCTCATGAGCGTGGTGGGGCGCATGCCTGAGGCCATCGAGTCGCTGGCGACCAGTGTGCGCGAGTTCGGGGCAGCAACTGCCGCGAGTGGCCGCATGCTAACTGATGCCGTCAAGACCCTGGCGGCTGTGATGCGCGCGCACACCAGGACCACAGGGGCACTCACTGCTGCCACACGCGCTGTCTCAGGCAGGCATCGCCAGGGCAGCCGCCGCGCTGGACCATCCCAGCAAGCCGCCCCTCGGCTGATTGCTGCGGATCCTGCAGTGCGGGCCCGGCCAAGTGCCACCGCGCCACAGCACCAGCCAGCGCATCCCAGACGCCAGCTGGCCCACATTGCGCCATCCGTCGCCGCCATTCCCCCACTGGGGCGTCAAGGGCAAGCGGCTGCAGCTGATGGTGGCCAGGCTCAGGTGCGCCACTCAGCAGACGGCCCCTCGAGGCCCAAACGCCGTGTAGGCCGCCCCCCAGCGGCATCTGGCGGAAGGGCATCTGAGCCTCAGGCGCCTTCCCCCAGCCTCGCAGCAGCCACTGGGCAGAGCTTGCGAAGGAGCAGCAGGCCGGGCAGGGGAGGCAAAAGGCTGGCCAAGGTCTCGCCCTCGCGGGCCACTCAGTAGAGGGTGTGGGCAGCTTTCCTTTAATATGGCGGTGGCCATCTTTATTTTGCCCATGGTTGTGTTGTTGGAGGGCTTATTTTTTGCGTTAGGCCGACGTTGAGGCCCGGTTTGAAGAAAGGTGGAGTGACTCCTCCCCAGTTTGTGGGAGTGAGTCGTTTGTTGGGCTTTTTGTGGGGCCCGTTTATTGTTTTTGGGGATTCATGTGGGAAGGGCTTTTCATTTTTGTGCAATAAAAAATTATCTTTATTCATGCAGTCTCCATGGTTGTTCTTCTTAGTGTTTGTTGGCTTCGCCGGCTGAGGGCTTGCGGAGCGGCTGCATTCATCTTCCCTCATGGCCCCTGGCCATTCCCTGACAGGGGGCTTAGAAGTACCGTGTAATAAGGTGGCGTCGTGCGGCCCTTGGCCCTGGTCGCTCCCTCCTGGGAACGTACTCCTGCTCCTCCTCCTCCTCCTCCTCCTCATGCTCCTCCTGCTCCTCCTCCTGAGGTGCAGGTCCAACGTCAGGTGGCAGTGCCTGAGTCCTGCGGATAGCCAGGTTGTGTAGCATGCAGCAAACCACCACAAATTGGGAGACCCGGTCCGGCGAATACTGGAGAGCTCCTCCGGAGCGATCAAGGCAGCGGAACCGCTGCTTGAGGACCCCAATAGTTAGCTCGATGATGTTGCGGGTGGTTTGATGGCTCTCGTTGTAGGCCTCTTCAGCAGCGGTCCTGGGCGCGCGGAGCGGGGTCATGAGCCAGGTGCACAAAGGATAGCCTTTGTCCCCGATGAGCCATCCTCTTGGGGGAGGCTGTGCCTGGAACATGTCATGCACAGTACTCTGCCGCAGGATAAAGGCATCGTGGCTGCTGCCTGGGAAGCTGGCATTGACTGCCATGATGCGCTGCTTGTGGTCACATACCAGCTGCACATTCAGAGAATGGTAGCCCTTCCTGTTGCGATACTGCTCGCCATGCTCCAGAGGGGCCCGCAAAGCCACATGCGTACAGTCAATGGCGCCCTGCACCAAGGGGAATTCCCCGAGTCTGGCAAATCCCAATGCGCGCTGATGCTGGCTCTCGAGGGCCATGGGGAAGGAGATGAATTGGCTTCTCCTTCTGAACAGTGCTTCGGTCACGTGGCGGATGCAGCGATGTGCGCCATACTGGGAGATGTTTGCTATGTCCCCAGCAGCGTATTGGAAGGAGCCGGTGGCATGGAAGTTCAATGCCACCGTCACCTTCACTTCCACCGACAGAGATGTCCTGCACCTGAGCTTTGGCCGCAGATCTCGGCGAAGCAGGTGGCAGATCTCTGCAATCACCTCCTTTCGGAATCGGAGCCTTCTAACACATCGCGCGGCACTCATGTTTAGGTAGGAGCGCTGCTGGCGGTATAGCCTGACTGGGTAAGGCCTACGTGGCCGACGCCTGTAGCCCCCTCTGCCTCTAGCCAGGGCTGCCCCTCTCACAATGCGTCTGCGAGCCCTACGGACATGGCGCTGCAGCTGCGCGTTGGCACCCCATGCAGCCCCCATCAAATCCTGGCAAACAGTCTAATTTCCAAATGGCCACTTGCAGCGCTATGGCCTGAGTCCAAAAATACCTGGCTCTTGCTGCTTGAAACCAGTTAGCTATCCCCCTTGTTGTGTCTCCAGAAATGCGTTGCACAAGACTGTTTTCTGAAAAAAGGCTGGCCTTTATACTGGAGAGGACGTTCCCTTTAATTAGCGCCCCCCGGGGCCCGCGCTGGTTGTGTTGCGTTCCTTTTTCCAAACGCTCCGGCCGCCCGCCGCACAATGGGGCGGTCCGACTGAAGTTTGCAATCGGGGCGGCCAAAGGGCGTTGCACGAGGATGTGACGTCATTTTCTGCGCGCGCATCCGGGCGGGCGCTAAACTTTGCGCCGGCGCTAACGGGCAACTTAATTTGGGGCGGGGCGCAAACTGCGCTGCGCCCGGGCGCTACACGCATAGCGCCCGGAAATCACTTCTCTTAAGGCGCTAACTGCTGGCGCAAGCGACTGTAAATCTCGCCCTCTGTTCCTTATTGTTGCATGCTCTCGCACTCTGCAAAACTGGTTTCACTGCAGCAATCCCGATTTACCTGAGGGTTAGTGATGGAAACCTCAAGAGAAAAACACTCCCACACCAATGTATTGTATAATTTGATCCATCAGTGTGAGCAGTTGCAGTAATCATTTTTGATTAAAATAATTTCACCCAATAGAGTAGGCATTAAGAAGCTTACTTTACACATCTGTGGTTGTGTTTTCAGTCTGTCATTAGGGAACCTTGCTCTTTGTGGTAATGTATGGAATAGCTGGGAACCTGAAGCACTTTGTACCACATTTATTTACTCTAAAGGTTGGAAGGGATTGGCTTGGAAATGATCAGTAAAAAGAGAACGACTCTTTTGCAAAGCCTTTTTGATAGGAATATGTTATACAGTTATGTACACTCCACGCTGCCCCCGCCCCCCCACCCCCCCATATCTATGACAATGGCCCGGAATTTACGGTCAGCAGAAAAGCGACTGCACTGACCTTGAAGAAAGCTGCCCGCAAAGATCTAGCAATCTCTGTGGCGTGAATTTCAGCTCTCCCAATGTTAATGTCATGCTGGCGTCATGTCTAGGGGATCTCAAGTGTCCAGCAATGGTGATGTCATCAGGCTGGCTAAGCAGCCAATCACATTGAATAATTCTCATAGACGGCAAACCAGGAAGTAAAATGCAGTGATTTTCCTTCACTTTTTAATCATTTTAGAGAGCAAAATAAAGTTTGGGACATACACATGGGATTAAGGTAGAGCTGAAATATAATAAACAATTTTTTTTAATGTAAAATTTAAAAACCATGGAATTTTAAAAATTTGACATTCGACAAATAGTAAATTAATTTTTCAGTGCCAGAATAGTGTTTCAGCAGTAATTATGAATCAGTACACCATTAAAAACCCAGTTACACCTCATTCAACAAGGCTTAACTTACTTTTTAAGAGCAATAATACAGGGTAAAAACTTAAGTTCTCGTCAGTTCAGTGATTTCTCAAAGATTGCCGGCTCCGGGGAGTTCAACAGTGCACCCTATGGAGAAGTGTAGAATCACTGACAGCAACTTCTGGATTTCCGCGTTTATGTGGGCTTGTGCTTTCTCCAGAACTTGCTGTCAGTTTCAGAGAGGTAATGACGGTGAACACTGACTGTTTCACTGTCATTACCGCTGAAAAATCCGGGCCATTGCCTTTTGTCCTAGATGTTCCCCACCCCACCAAGCTTTGGATGATCCAATGCAGCCTAGGCCAATGTGAAGCTCTCACATGGCATCAGATAAGTGCAGAGGCTGCAGAACAATAGCTTTTTATTATAGGGTTTATTGGCTATTTTTGCATCATTTTTTCCCCTTCCAACTTTACATCCAGGGCTGTGGAGACTAGCATTATCATAACATGTACCTATTCAACTTGTGCACAATATGACTCAAATGTAGACATGCACATTAATCAAAAAAGTTATCTGGTTTTCAACTTTGTCAGTTTTGGAGTTTTAAGTTAGATACTTGGCCTATTATTGTTCATTACAGATGTGTTACCATATCAGGTTTTGGATGGATTGTAATGCTATTGTAGTAGAACCTCACAGATAATTCTTAGCTCAAGTAATGGAGCAGAATATGGAAGATTTTATCAATAATTGCATATCAAAGAGGAGACATTAAAAGATCACACTTCAAAGCAAATACTTTCTTATTCACTATCAATGAGCTTGGTATTTTTCATAGCAAGGAGGTATTTTACAGATTCTATTACTCCAGTATGATTGTTTTTATTACCAAGCATTCAGAGGGTGTAGCAGTCTTTGCCACAGCCACTGTCAATGCTGCACTTTTGCCTAAAAGTAAGCTTCTAGCTTCATCTGGGAGCTGGCATAACTCACATTCTGGTACAAGTTGAATTTCAATTGATATATATTTGTTCTTGGGATGTGAGTAACGTTGGCAAGGCAATATTTAATGCCCAATCCTGGTTACCCTGAGAGCATTAAGAGTCAATGATGTATTGTGGGACTGGAGTGCAGGCCAGACAAAGTAGGGGTGTCAGATTCTCTTTCCTGTAGGACACGAGTGAATCAGTTGAGTTTTTAGGACAATCCAGCAGCTTTTATGGTCATTTTCTGGTATCAGCCCATAAATTAACAGATTTACTGAATTCAATTTAACAACTTGCTGTGATGGGAGCTAGTCCAGTATCATAGCCACTATATTACTGTAGCTTAGGACAAACAATGGATAAAGATAAGACTGAAGATTGGTCCCTCGAATACGAGTTATTGGATACCTTTCCAATCTATTGACATTTGGGTTTTTGATTTTGGGAGTTTATGAATAAATGTTCCTTTCAAGCATCTTTAGTTCTCTAGGTCAGTGATGTATTCATGTAAAATAATGTGGTTCTGTTGTAATGGCAACTGCGTTTGTCCATAATTCTGTATATTCTGGAACATAAATACATAATTCAATTTTATTTAGTTATTTCATTGTGGTTAAAAATATGTACCTTATTAGTGTGTTATTGTTACATAAATTAATGTCAAATATCTACCCAAAGCTTAAAAGGCATGGTAACATTGTTGAGAATACTTCTTAGTCCACACACTTCTAAAGTCTTGTGGCACAAAGACAAAAAATGAAGTTAGCTAGAAGATGGCCATGTTCAAGGTGACATTACAGAGGATTTAAATTGAATGGAATGAAAATCAGGTGTGTTTCTTTACAGACAGGCACACTGACTCACCCAGTTTTCTGATATTCACTGACCCCAAGTAATCCGGTGAACCTGGGCTCAGATCCAGGAAATCTCCCCTTTCATTTCTAAGTTTCTTTCCAAGCAAATTATTGAAAGAAAAGATTTCCTCAATGTGCTCTGTGTGACAAAATTGTAAACCGATTTATAAAAAGCTCATTTACGATTTATGTACAGCACACCGAAGAAATCTCCCACCTGAATCTGTTTACAGAGCAGAGATTATTTCAGTTACTATCCCTTCAAGGTTGAGCCCTTGGCGTCAAAACACTCAAGTGTTTAAATTGGACTGAAGACATAACAGAAATTATCAGTCGGAATGGTCTTGCATCAAGGCTGCTCAATAACACTGAGGGTGTTCTGCCAGAGGTTCATCACAAGTAAACATTGTTCAGTACTCTGATAGCGATTATAAAACCGCCACATATTATTAACTTTTTTGTTGCTGTTTTACTTACCTTGTGGTCAGTCAACCCCTTATCAGTATATGCACTAAAGGCAAATACTGTACTGGTAAAGGTCAGTGCTAAAACTTTGCTCTTTCAGCTACGCCAGTTCTGATAAATGGTCTGGCACAGATTTATGCATGTCATAAGACCCGTAGCAAAACTATCACCGGTCCATTAATTCCACATCCATTTGCTGAATTTTAGGGACATGGATTAGATTTCAGGTACGCTTTGAATTGAAAGTATTACTTTAAAGAAAATCTTGTTGTTTTTAGTTGGTATCTGTCACGATTTTATGTTATATTTAGGAACTGTGATAATGGCGTTCGTCATTGTTAACCTTTGCACAGGTCAGTTTTGATCTTGTAGAAGCTTTCATGACAGCACAGAATTTTATTTCTTTGTGCAGATCATGCGGAGTGTTTTCTTTTTCTGTTTATTATGGAAGATGATGTAATAATGGTGTTAAAATTCCTTTGGAGTTACTTCCAGCTCACCTATATTTTATTCATGCACTTTCATGCTAGTAAACTTTTATTTTCAACGGAAGAGAAGCTAATACAAAATAAATAATTGGCTGCTAATGTTTAGATTGCAGTTTGTCCGAAGATAGATATGTTTGTTTTGATAAAAGCAATAATCTGATATTTCATAATTACTGTAGATTAAAACTGAATTTGAAGATCAACCTGAACTAGCTTGATGGGGCCAAAAATAAAAAAACTTAAAAAAAAAATTGTTTTCATTTTAATTTGGATGCACGTATAAGGTTTAAAGTAGCAGCAGGCAGAATATCCTCTCTTCAGGTGTAGTCCTGTGATAGTAATGTTTGTGTTCCTTTGAGAATGATGACAGTCACTGTGAATCATGTTGCAAAGATATGTGTCATTCTTTTTCGTGGGTAGAGATTGGTTTTGTATTTTATATTTTTTTGAATTTTGTTTTAAACTTTGTGCGGAGAACTTCCTTGGAGCAACTCCCGCTCCGCCATTGTAACCTCATCAGAAATGCAGCTGAAACCCCGTTCACACCCATAAGCGGACTTTCTGCCACACTTGCTTTCCGGTGAAATTACAGTGGCGGAGCAGGAGAGGTTCCAGGGAAATTCCTGCCTCGTGGAAAATAATGTTTTACATCTGTTTCTTTGGAGTTTCAATATGGGGGAGGGTCCAAATATACAGAGTGCTCAATTAGCTCTGTATATTTGTCTCTAATTTCAGTACATACTGTACTGCGATTTACACTCAAATTGAAAGGTTTAAATAAACTTTTCTCACACCTTTTAGCTTCTGCAACTTTGCAGTAAAGTTAAATAAAAGTTCTTGCCCTGCCATTTGCTGCATTATTTATATAACTGCCCATGCCATGCTTTTTAAACTGTACAAATTTGCACTGATAGTTTTGGAAATGTTTTATATCTTCAGGTAGTTGTAAATTTTTAAGTGTACAAAATTTATGAATTACTTTTCCTCTGTTCTGTAGAAAGTCTGTATTAATATACATTTCATATAAGCATTTTAAACATGGTGCATAGTACAAAGGAAATTTGCTTAAAGAGCTTGGGCTAAAAATTTGATTGTCCCAGAAAACGGGCGCGGGGATGGCAATGCACCAACAACCCACGCCCGTTCAAAGTAACGCAGGCAGCATGCAAACCTTGTGCTGCCTGCTAATTATAATGATTGTGGCATGGAGCATGCCTCAGCAGGTGACCCAAGTTTGTGCAAGACTAGCACCAATTAAAGCTAGCCTATACTTCTTAAAGCCAGCCTGCACATCTTAAAGGGGAGGTGCATTCTGGCTGAAGCAGCTACTGGAAGTCATTGTAGAGAAGTCTGTGACCTACAGGAAGAGTGAAGATGGTGCAACATGGCAGAAAGAGGGCTCCCAGATTATCTGATGCAGCACTCAAGGCCTTGGTGCAGGAGGTGGACAGGAGGAGAGATATCCTGTATCTACAGGAGGCCTTCCAGACAAACTGTGAGAAGGCAATGGGAGCAGATATCCATTGCAGTCAATGCCAGCAGTGTAGCCCCAAGGACCTGGATATAGTGCCGCAAGAAATTTAATGACCTCACACGAGTGGTCATGGTCGGTGAATTCATCATCAAATGTCATATCCTTACAACTGATCAATTCATCACACCTCCCTTCACTCACCTACCAACAATCTCTATCAATCACGACTCATACCTCACATTCAGAGCTTTAACTCACCCTCACACACTTACCACTGCTGCGAGCCTCACACCCACATCTCACAGCTTGCACACACTGCCAGCTATTCAAGCATGACAGCCACATCACCCAAACACATTGCACCACACTCACTGATACACTTCCCTCTCTCTTGCAGGACAAAGTGGATACAAACTACAGCACCCAGCTCTGGGAGCAACTGTTCTGAGCAGAAGCCTTGAAGTAAGCTGCCACATCCCTCCCTGGGGACTTCAGCAACTTCAAATAAGATAACAAACCACCAAACACTTGTACAATCTCACCAAGAGCCAGTAGAAATCAATCAGCTACTAACCCGAAAGCAGTTTATGCTGATGGGGGCTCCTTCCTGCTGCTGAATGCATGTTCAGCTGTGTGTCTTTAAGAGAGGGTGTTAGCTATAGCATTGAGGTCGAAAATGGCAGTGCTGGTGTCAAATCAGCGTTGCACACTGATTGACATCACGCTCAGCGCACTCTGCATACTTCTGGCGCACGCTCCCAGCGCCCATGCTAACGGCCTACCCAAAATGGCGTCTGGCGCAGCCCGCACCAGAAGTATGCATGCTGAAAAACCGAGCGCTACAGAGCCGAATTTAGCAGGGCGTAACTCCAAAGTGATATTTCAGTTCCCACACAAAGTAACATTGATATATTTAAAGGAATTGTTGGAAATATTATTTCCCATACAAGCCCTTTATGTTTATCATAAATGAATGAAAAATCATGTGCCCAGCCTCCTGACCCTGAAATTTGATTTAACTGTATGAGATTGTTGTGTTCTCTATTGCTGGAGCACAAAGCACTGGCTTTGCTAAGTATTTTCTTAATTATGATTCCACAAGGGTTGACTACCGATCTAATAAAACTATGCTTGTTGAGGCTTTATTGTGATATAAAATAAAGGTCTGCTTGTTTGTGACATGTTCAGTTCTCAGCGTCTGTAGTAACATGTGATATTTTACTCCTGTGCTTATCATGAGCCTGATCCTGAAAGGATGGCACTTCCTTGCGCAAGTGCATTGTGGCAGATCTGAAGATCCTTCGGGAGTTTCCAATCAATCACTTGACTGTGAGTGGAATTCAGTAGAACACTGAATTAGCTCAGAACAGAATGTATTCATGTGTAACAACCCACTATCTGGATGACACCAAAATGGCTCCTAGTCCTTGAAGGTCTTTACAATGATTAGCTGGGAGAATTGGCTGTTTCTGTCAATCACACTGTTTTACAGCTATTTCCACTGACTTCCATGTAGCTGCGATAGACTTGCCTCAACTGAAGGAGAGATAACTGCAGTTGCTGTTCTTTCGTGATGAAGTGGTCCTTGTTTTGCTGCAAAATGTGCCCTGCTATAATCCTTGTGTCAAAGAAGAGGTTGCAATGAACATAATCGTGAATAGAACACTAAATCATTCCAGCTGGGTGAGTCTTAAGGAGGGACGGTATAGAATGTGACTGAGTTAGCAAGTGTCGAATCACTGGAGTTGTGGGATGTTAAGGGTTTTCTGTGTGCAGCTGTTTGAGCAGAGAGCATAAAGTGGCAGTTTCGGTGTGAAATGTGGTGAGCTAAATTATTAAATGTAAGGTTTAAATGCTTTGGGGTATTTCCTGAATGCCTTGGAAACTGCTGTTGATCACTTATCTCGGCGTCTAACAAAAGGAGAGCTCTGAATCTCTCAAACAGTGCAACTGTGTCTCAGCAATGGATGTCCTGGTTCCTTTGAATTATTTATATTAAACACTTTGTAAGTACCTTTCTTGCTTTTTTTAATGTAACAGAACAATGCAGCTGCAATGTTGAAGTTGAGAGAAGGTAAAGGGAAATAAATGTTTTTAATATTCCATTAATGCATCATTTGCAATCCTAAATGTGGAATTTTAGAAGTGTGTACAATTATGTAAAATTACTTAAATTCTACCATGTTTTCAAAAAATAACATAGTGCTTCTCTTTTCACGGCACTGCAAGTTTTAAGTGGCATAAATTTCATGATAAGGGCCAGCTAGATGTTCGATCAAAAAAGTATAGTGTTGAAAAATAACTACATGCCTATTATTGTACAAAGTGTAGTTTGCATATTTTTAAATGTTCCAGATAAAATGGTTGATGCTGCTCAATGTATCATTTTTATCTCAGTGAATATGCACAGCACTGAATCAGTTCTAGCAGTTTGGACAAACAAACATCTTTTGTATCAAACCACACTTTAAACATGACTCTGTAACCTTCAAAGTGCTTGTCACAGCATTTGATGTGCACCAGCTTCATTCGATTCCTGTTGATTCAGTGGGGTGAAATATTAAAATGACAGAAAGCATGTAAATCTTCATAATCCTCTTTTGTATTGAAGCTTAGAAAAGATGATTTCAGGCAATGCAAATATAATGCAAGATTAAAATCAGACTGTTGAATCATTTCTTTGCTGAAGTGGAGCTATTGTAATATACTATCTATTAAGTAGGAGCTCCAGGTATATTTTGAAATACATTCTCTAATGTACTTTAACAAAATAAACCTTACTTTAGGGGTCATTTTCAGATCAGTGGGCAGTTATCTTACTGAAAGTGGCAGATAATTATGGCCTGCACCATAGTATTTTACAATCCTGATGATAGATAACATGTATATTTTGATACATAAAATTTCTGTCAACAATATTTAGGAGTTCTGTACCTGAAAAGCAGAATGTATAGTTGGGAGACAGGAAGGGACGTTGGGCCCAACAAAGCACTGATCATATATACTAAAAAAGAATGATAACACAGCTGAAGTCCTGCAAGCTAAGGACAAGAGTCCAGATATTTATGGGGACATTTAAAGAATACTGACTGGACAGATGGTAAAAGCAGGGTCCAGTTGCCCTTGCCCCACTCCAGCTCTAACATGTGTAAAACCTGTGCAACTGATTAATTTAAACCAGTGACAGGAATTACAACCCATTACGATTCCTGTGGGAGCTCAGTGGAGAATGCCATACCACAAGGAAACCAGTTGCCACCATCTGAAAATCAGCAATTAAGGAGAGAGCATCTTCAAAATAGCTTCAATAATCTTTATATACAATGCTTAATAGCAGTATTATATTTTTGTTTTGATTTCCACATCACTATAGATTTAAAATTAGCATGGCTTTTCTTTGACCATATTGAAAGTCTGTTTTTGCATCTGCTGAGCACCACTCATATCATCAAAAAATGTTCTGGAACTTTTTGTCCTGCTTTTCACAGAATGTTACGTGAACTTCTTAAGGGACATTGTTGCCCTTTTGGGTGAAAAATAGCAATGTGTCATTTTCATCGTGGTGACATTGATTAGGTTGTGACATTTTTCAGTATCAATGATGTTATGACAAAACAAATGGATTATTGCATGGCATGTATAAAGCATGAAGGAGAAAGCTTGCCTCACATTTTCTGGACAATGATGCCCATTTGGAGCAGTGTGAGCATTCCTCAAACGATACATTTGAATGGAACGACAGCTTGTTCGCAGTCCCTCATTAATAATTTAACCCTCTACTCTCTGGGGGATGGGGAGCCATTTGTGCAACAGTATACACCCACAGTCTAAAATGTTGTTTCCTGGCTTAAAGCAGCCAAGAATAATAATCTTAATAATACCTCCAGCCAATAGTGGTGGCTGCAAGCATCGAAAATCATTCATCTAGATCTGAGTAAGGTGCTAGGATTTGCACCAAACCATACAGTCTAAATGGCTCAGTAACCTTCAAAGCGCATGTCACAGCGCCAGCCACAATCAGTTTCTATTTGCAATATCCTTGTGCTGAGCCCATTGAAGCCGCTAACAATGTCAGAGTACAATAAATTTCCATCACAGCTTCAGCTTGATCCTTTTCCTTTCAAATTTGACGTCAAATGCTATTAATGCTGCTGGTGGGGTGAGGATAGGGTTGAGGGGTGGGGGGTGGAGAGAGGAAGTGGGTAAAGGCCGAAAGGCTCGCAGGGTAGCTTGATTTTGAAAATGGTATATGAAATCTCTTTACGATGGAAACGCTCTACTCTATCAACATTACCACTTTAAGTGGTAATTAAAAAGGGAGATTCGGATAAATACATGCGTATCCCATTCTTGTATGCTGAAGGCTTTTTAAATTGACGGGGGTGGGGGGGAATTCCTGACCTAAAAAAAGCAGGTAAACTCATTAGTCCACCTGCACAGTCCATCTCTACAAATGGATTTCAAAGGTGCACTTTCTTCCTACAAAAGTGCAGTAAAATTTTTTAATTCGTAACAATAATGGATGGTGTGAGCCTTTGTGAGACAGTGATGACTCCCAGCTCTTTTCCATCCAAGAACAAAATAAAACTTGCCAGAAATAATGTCATGATTAGGGTACCTCTGTAACTTGTTCCCATAAACCACCATTTCAGCACAACATCATCTATTGCCAACAGTAGGCTTAGTATAGCATCCTTCACCACCCTCAATGCTGAAACATTAAGGCCCTGAAATTACAGTGTGGGATACTTGCGCATGAATGTTGAACTTGCTTGTCTCAAATTGCTTTCTCTGCTATTTCAGCAATGGTGTTAACCTATTTATTGTAAACAGGTTAATGCCTGTGCTAAAATAGTGGAGAAAGGAATTTCAGACATTTTAAGCATTTATGCAAGAGTTTTGCATAATTTATTAAAGGGCCTTAGTCAATAAAAAAAATTATCTTCTACAGAATGACCCTATCATATTCAATAGATCAAACCAGACAACAAAAACACGCATCGAATCAGACTTCCATGTAAAATAAAAGTGGGGAATGCACTTGCATGAGAATTGCATTAAAGTTGGCCTCAAAGCAGCTTCAGTAAAGTGTATGTTAGTGTTGGTATGGCTCTTTTGATGTTATTAAGAATGAGAATACAGACACCCTGCAGTTTATGACAGTGGCTTTGTGGGCTGTGTGATGGGCACTATAAACTGCAAAGTAGAGAATATTAACCCTTTGACGTGAAGTGTCCTCTCCACCTCTCCCAAACTAGATCTGTTAGCATGCTTCCTCTGCAATAGCAGAAATGACTTTCTGAACACTCCATTTAGAGCAACACGGTAAAGTGGAATTGGCGACTATAACAAAATACCGAATAGTAGAATAGAAAGTATTTTATGAAGGAAATGCAAATCTATCAAGAGGTGGGTTGTTCCAGTAGTCAAGGTTAAACTCCATTCCATGAAAAACTTGACTCAGTCGGTGGCAGTTATATCTCAGAGTCAGTAGGTTGTGGGTTTTACCCCCACTCCAAGATCTGAGAGTCTAATCTGGGCTGATATTTCAGTGGGGTATTGAGGGAATTGTGCATTGTCAGAGGTGCCATCTTTCAATGAGACATTAAGCTATTCAGGTAAACATAAAACATCCAATGCCCCTATTCAGTAAAGAGTAGGGCATTCCACAGTGCCTTGGCCAACATTCATCCCTCAGCCAACAACACTGAAACAGATTATATGATCACTTATTTCATTTGCTGTTTGCAGGACTTTGCGATGAGCAAAACGGCTGTCGTTTTTTCTAAATAACAACTATTTCAAAGTAAGAGATATGATAAGATGCAATATAAATATAAGTCTTTCTCTCTATAGTTGTTTCAAGAAATTCAATGAATGCACAAGCATTTGGGTAAGGGTTAATTATTTAGGGAAAGGAATATGAAGATTTGTGCAATATGCAAAAAGTGACCGTAGTACAGTTTATTAATTATATAAATAGTTACTTTTATGTCAATGCAAATTAGCTATACCTGTCCATCCGAATTATTAAACATTGGTTATTCATGCTGCTCTGTTGCCTGTGTTAGAAGTTGTTTCAACAATTTCCCAAGCAGCTTGTTACATATGCTAACAAATGCTAATAAAATAAAGTTTACAAGTAGCATGATCTCAAAGAATAAAAACTTGTAATTGTCAGTGAACTAGATGACCATATTGCAACACCCCTTCAGTTATTAGCTAAAGGAATCTTTAC
This sequence comes from Somniosus microcephalus, assembly GCF_052327205.1. Classification (NCBI taxonomy): domain Eukaryota; kingdom Metazoa; phylum Chordata; class Chondrichthyes; order Squaliformes; family Somniosidae; genus Somniosus; species Somniosus microcephalus. The sequence goes on from NC_140988.1 coordinate 134,725,439, forward strand.
ATAAGAACATAAGAACATAAGAAATAGGAGCAGGAGCAGGACATTCGGCCCTTCAAGCCTGCTCCGCCATTCAATGAGATCATGGCTGATCTTCTGCCTCAACTCCATTCACCAACCCTATCGCCATATCCCTTGACACCCTTACTAGTCAGAAATCTATCAACTTCTGTTTTGAATATACCCAATGACTGAGTCTCCACAGCCCTCTGAGGTAGAGAATTCCAAAGATTCACCACCCTCTGTGTGAAGAAATTTCTTCTCATCTCAGTCCTGAATGGCCTATCCTTTACAAATCTGTGGTTTAATGTTTCAGTAAAGCTGCGTTGATTTAGATCTTGATTTTATTTTATTTTAGTTCCCAGTCATTTCTAGAGGTTGGAAGGGCACCTCTCTCTCTCTCTCTGTTGTGGTTACAAACATTTTCTTTTTAGCATTCAGTCTAACATTAGGGACAGTTGCCCTCTAGTGCTGAAAAGAGAATATGACCCTACAGTCTGTGCAGGATCGAGGGTGTGTGTTAAACCCGAGTGAAGGGTTAATTCATCAAGTCTATAGCAGAGTGAGTCAACCATAATACCCATTAGCAGCTTCCTCTTTTATTTCTTTAGGAATCCACAGAATGCTGTGTGCTCTGTCCTTGCACTACCTATTAGCATTTTTTGATCCCAGTGGCAGCAGAATTTGGTGCAATTCAGTTGTATCCTGAAAGTATAATTTTTTATTGAATTTTATTCTAACTTTTGAACATTACTCATACAGTATATAGTTCATTGCTGAGACTTTGGGGGTGATTTTGCCAGCCCTGGGGAGACGGGTATGGAGGCGGAACTGTCGGGAAAATGACAGAATTTGGGGGTGGGTGCCCAACCTGCCCCCATCCCGTCACCATGCCATCTTCCCAGGAAGGCGGTAGTCGTCCCGCGCCGGGTCCCATCTCCTTAGAGGCGGGAAGGGATTAAAGCCTATTAACTGCCTGTTAACAGGTAGTTAACAGGCAGGAAATAGGATTATCCCCTTTTTGCCCTCACAAATGCAGGCTTCCCAAAGGCTCCAAAACACGCCAGTTCAGCAAGGTGAGTACTGGGTCTGCGGGGGTCGGGGGGGGGTGCTAAAGTGTGGTGTGAAGGTAAGTGATGGGTGCAAGAGTGGAGAGGTGAGTATCTGAGGTAAGTGCAAAGTGTTTTTCAAAGTGCACTTACCTTTGTTTCTACCTGCAGGATTCAGCCGGTTTGTATGCAGAGAGTCTCGGACCTCCGTGTTGCAGATGAGAGATGATCGTTGCATTCTCAAATGCCACAACCATCTCAATTCTGTAAAAGAAAGAAGGTTGAAGAGGTCTTGTATGCAAGACCTCATCAAACTGCAGAGAATGTCAGTGTTTGACAGCTTCACAAAGATTTTTGACAGATGAAACGTCATATGTTGACATGCTCTGCAACCGGCTTTCCCTTAATCGGCCTGCTAAGCCCGCTGGGCGGGCTTAACAAGGTTAATCAAGGAAAAATAGCGTGGGTTGGCCACAAATCGATGGAGGTGGGATATCGACCCGACAAGCAGCAGTCCCGCTTCCAACGCGTCCCCAGTCACAAATCGCCCCCAAAGTGACGGACACTTGAATCATGATGTGTTGACTATGGGAGGGAGTCGAGGGAAGGCGGTCTTAACATAGGAGCATGTACTTCCACATAACATTAGAGCATTTGAAAAAGTTTTTCAAGTTCATTTGAAGAATCTATCCTGTCAAATTATTAAATGTAAACTCTCTAATGTAATTATTCTACTGGTATTTGTAAAACAAAATACAGATTTTTTTTTACAAACACATTGGCCTAGAAATTGGGTTTTGGCTTAGCCAGGGCTTTAGCGCCGGAAATTAGTGCCGGCGCTAAGTCCCCTGCGCACGCCAAAAATTCAGTGGCGCCGCGCCCAAATGGCTGCCGGCGCTACTGAAGGGTCTTAGCGCCTGGAAAAGGGCGCTAACTGCCGTTTCGCGCCGCAATTCCGGCGCTGCGGCACCCGATGCGGTGCGGCAGGCTGGGGAAGTGCAGGCCTCCTCCTTCCGTTAAGGAGGAGCTGCCTGCACCCGGCCGCGGCCCGCGCAAATCTGCTTAAAAATGAGCCCGGCACCTCGGACAAGTGCCGGGCTTGCATCTGTTCCGGGGGGGTGGGGGAGAGAAGTCCGGGGAGGGAGCTGCGGGCAGGCGGCCGGCGGGGCCTTTAATGCGCCGGCGCTAACTGCAGTAAGGCACCTCTGACAAAACGCTGGTTGCGGCTGCCACGGGCGAGGCGGCCGCAACTCAATTTCGGAGTTCGGGCGGGTTACCACGGCAACCGGGATGCTGCGCACACCGATGACGTCATCGGTGCCGGCGCAGCGCTACCGGAGCAACGCCGATTTAGGGCCCCAGGGAATTTCACTACTGGCCATAACTCCGGCGCAAGGCCCTCTAGCGCCTCAAATGAGGCGCTAAGGCTACTGAATTTTCAGCCGATAATTTTTTAAAATTTATATAAGCCAGAGATCACTGCTTGTTCCCATGAGGCCTACCATTTTGGAACTGGGCCAGTACATGAAGATAACAGTCACATCTGTCCTTACTGACACCTAATCCAGACCAATGTGCAAATCATTTGGAATGTAAAATATATATATATATATATATATATTATGTATATGTGCCTGCAGCTACTGATCACACTAAGGCTGGAATTTTCAGAGGTAAGAATGGGTGGGTTGGAGGCGTGGGGGGAAGTGAAAGTTGTGCAAATGTAAAACCCGACCCTAACCCGGCCCCAACCTGCCCACTTTCACCTTTCACTCAGGTGGGGCGGGGGGTGTGCTGCCAACACACTGCCAAGAGGCAGGTTGGCAATTTAAATATGATAATAAGGCCTGGAGCCTCTACTTTACCTGTTTTGCAGGTTTTACTGCAGGTGGCCGGGGATCCAGGGGCTCGGGATTCCCGGTGGCTGCAACAAAGCGGCCTCAGCTTCAGCCTAGGGGAGCAATCCTTGAGGGCCGGGAGGAGCAAGAGTACTTTCTCTCGGCCCCTCAAGCTTCCCCACCATCAGCCCGCACCCCCCGGGGTCGGGGGTCTGCCCTCCCTCGGGCCTGGAAACCCCCCCGCCCCCGGGATCACGACTTGGCCCCGGGATCAGGGATCGGACCCCCTTGGGGATCGCGACTCAGCCCCGGGGTCAGGGATTGCACCCCCCCACCTTCTGTGGGGGATCGGAACCTCCCCATGGGATCTGATCCCCCCCTCCTCTGGGGATCTAATCCCCCCCCACCAGGTGGTGGGAGCTCCACAATGTGCCAGGAAACCCAAACTTCTGGGTTTCCCGTCATCTCCTGGGTCTCCCCACACCGTGTGAGTGGGACCTGGGAAAATCCAGCCCTAAAAGTAAGAATATGACACTTGTGATTAGGAAAAACAGCCCATTTAGTTAGTAATCACGCAGAATAGCTAATTTAAATATAGAAACACAATATCCCCTTTCCAATGAACAACTTTTCCTGGATATTTATTCTTGAAGCAGGTAACACTGCACATCCTGTTTGTTGAGTGCCAGCTCCAGGTCCCGGCTGTTAGTGGGGAAGATTTCCTTTGTGCCTTATCAGGCGGATTCTGCGATCGAGGGCTCCCAGCAAGGAGTGGTGCACACAGAGAAAGCAGGCAAGGAAATCATCAGCCTATAATTTCCCAACCTGTGTTCCATGCAGGCACTCTTTACTGGGAAATCTCAATCCCAGAATCAGTGCTTATGTGTAACAATATCATAAACCCGGTCTTTATAATTGGTTTTATGATTTTGAGGACATTTTACCCTGTGATTCCTGAGTGAACAGGAATGGCATAATGATTTATTACATGGGTTTAATAGTCTTTGAACTGTTACTATATCTGGCCTGTCCTTCCTTAATGTTGTGTCTGTTTCTCTCTAACTTGCATTTATAAGGACAACTATTGAATTTGATGCTTGATGACAGAAATTAATGGAAGTAGCAGATAGCTCTTAAATTATTATCAGGAGAAATATTTAGCTTAGTTGTCCAAGTCAGCTGAATGCTATTTTTTCAATTATGATGGGAAAGCTGATTTTAAAGCAACCACTTTTGAATGCGCTACGTTATACAAATATAAAGTAAAACTATGGCTTTCTTCAGAGTATGGAAATAATTGTAGTTTACTGAAAACTCTGATGGAAATTTGGAGATAGGGCAGATAGATGGGTGTCTCAGTCCATGATTGTCTAGTTACAGTGCTGCTTAAACCTTAGGCTTTGTAGAAATCTGAATTGTGGATGTTCCAAACTCTCGTGCTCACCAAATAACCTTCTCCTCATCCTTCTAAGGGGGAGCCAGTTTAAGATCACGTTCAGCGTGGTTGCTGTTGGCAATTTTACGTCTTTCTGTACTTTCTGTATGAAGAAACTTGAAATATTTTTCACAAATCATACATCAAATGACAAAGAAACATATTCTCAAAAGTGTATTTCCCATGGACGTTGCATAGACTCCATAGATCATTATTTGTTCATTGCACCACGTCATTTAAAACTGTAGCAGACGTCTTTGTAAAGTTTGTGAGTTATATTTTGTTATGGACCTTAATGGTAATGAAAGATAGACATTGACGAGTACAAGTGGTTATGGACTCTGCTTCAGTATCAGTTTTACTCAGAGCTTAAAATATATGCGAACTGAATAGCAAATCCAAAACAGCCCTCCTTCACCCCAAAAAACCCTATTAATTAAGCAATAACCATGAAGGCTGTGTTAAAGACCTGTGCTGAGAAACAAATATTCGTTTATGCAGGGGAAAAACACAAAAAGTAGGTGCTAAATTCCTATTGCGAATGGGGTAGGGGTTGTCATTCAAAAGAAGGGCAAGGTCAGCACAACTAGCAATTATTCTTGAAAAATAAGCATTGACAGATTTAGGAGTGATGTGACAAGTGTGGTCACAGCACCCTTATTAATCCTAGCCCCAATGTCAGACTTCTTGCCTGATCTGTTTCCCAATGTTAGCTCTCCTCATGCAACCCATCTTCCATTGGCAGTCCTCCTTACCTGACTGAATCCCCATTGGCAACTTACAGCAGATAAGTCATCTCTTTATATGAAGATATTGGACATATATAGAAGAAGCTGTAAGTGCCAGAACCTTTTTAGACATAAATGAAATCAACTCAATTCTCGAACACTCTAATGAGTAAACTTGTATCCTACTTGTCTGTTGTAACTTGATTCGCTGTATTTTCCTTATTCTATTCATATCTAAAATGTGCTGGCACTTACATCTATGCTTGATGTTGGAAAAAGTTGAGTAATAGAAAAAAATAAATTTATACATATGTATATCAGAAAATCCCATTGTTGAGAAATGTTAATGAAACACTTAAATGGACTATACAGCCAGAAAATTTTGAAGGGAGTCACTCCGATGGAAATGCTTTCACCATCAAGAAAATAGGGCAATGTGCTTTTTCTTCCTTTCTAAAAAAAACATTTTAATTGAATGATTCCCAGAAAAACAGGTGGTCAAGCACTGTATGCAAAGTTAAGTTGCCATTAAAAATAATCCCTTTGGCACATTGTGGGAAGAATAAGTCTGTTTAATATGATTTTAATGGCTCTTAATTGGCCTGTGCAGGGCAAAAAGTGGAATACTTGTGCTTGATTAAAACAGCTTGTTCTGCCTAACTATGTTGTTTCTTTGTACTTTTTCTGCAGATTGGATCTGTCTAATGGGAATTTCTGGCAGATATTTTCAGTATTGAAGGTAGTTCTGCCCTTGTTTGGTACCACTTCAGACGAAGATGGAACAATGTTCAGATTCAGGTAAAAATGATCAATGATCTTCCATGTAATCGGCTGCAGGACCCCAGAAGAGAGTTGAGCCAACTGCTTCATCCTGTCAGCTTTGATGAAGAACAACAGTAATTATTTCTGCAATGGTTACATGAGCTGCGGTGGCATACTGGCAGAAGTTGTTTGTTTTTTGTTCACTGTCGAATCATAGAAGGGAAAAGAGGCAGGGAAAGGTGACAAAACAAAACATGAATTTTTTCATGAAGTTTCGTAGGCATTTGCGGAGGATGGTGATCTTACTGGCCGCCTTTTGCATGGTGAGTGTTATTATATCAGCTTATTACCTATATACTGGCTACAAGCAAGAGCTGGAACTTTCTAAGCCAACCCCAGAACAAGATTGTGGAGATCCTAAACTTTTACCGTACAGATTGTTTGAAATGAAGACTGCAAAACCTATTGACACATCTAGAGCAGACCCTATGGTTCTGGTGTTTGTTGAGAGTCAATATTCACAGCTTGGACAGGAGATTGTGGCAATATTAGAGTCAAGCCATTTTAAACACCACACGGAAATTGCCCCTGGCAAAGGGGACATGCCAGCCCTTACAAACAAAGACCGGGGAAGATACGCACTTGTTATATATGAAAATATTTTAAAGTATGTGAATATGGACTCCTGGAATCGAGAACTGCTGGATAAATACTGTATGGAGTACAATGTTGGCATTATAGGATTTCACAAAGCTAATGAGAATAGTTTACTGAGCTCACAGTTGAAGGGTTTTCCATTGAACCTACACACCAACCTTGCCCTCAAGGATTGCTGTATCAATCCACGCTCTCCTTTGCTGCATATCACCAAAGCTAAAGAAATCGAGAGAGGTCCACTACCGGGAGAAGACTGGACTGTGTTCCAGTCCAATCACTCCACTTATGAGCCTGTGTTACTAGCCAAACCAAGATCGACTGAAAACATTCCACACCAGATCGCCGATGAGATTCTGCATGCCACTGTGGTTCAAGATCTAGGGCTGCATGACGGCATTCAGCGAGTTCTCTTCGGTAACAACCTGAACTTTTGGCTGCACAAACTTATTTTCGTGGATGCAATCACTTACCTTTCAGGGAAGAAATTGTCACTCTCCTTGGAAAGGTACATTCTTGTGGATGTTGATGACATATTTGTGGGGAAAGAAGGAACAAGGATGAATGTTAATGATGTGAAGGTAAGGACGGCACTTCAATGCATGTAGGATTCTGACCATGATTTTTTTTTAAAGTGTATTATTTGTTTGTATTATGTTATGACCAAAACATAATTGAACTCATTCAGTACATTCTGTGTAAAAGATTTCTGAAGAGGAAACGTAAAGGAAATATTTTAGAATAGGATGGGTACCTTTACCTTGAATAAAAATTCCCTCCATCAATGAGCTTTGATATTCTTTGGCTGCTACAAACATTAGTTGTCGCTGGAGGATCACTGGCTCATTGCTCCTGACATTGATAATAGAAAAAAAATAGATTTTTTTCCAGCAATTTGTTTTTCTTTTTACTTTTGCTTGTTGCTGCTGCTGAGAGAAAGCTTTGTACCTCACTGAAAATAAGATACCTGGCAGCACTTCACTGACAAATAACATGGTATTAAGAATATTGCTCTCAATTATCCTCAGGGTGTTTAACCATTTAAGCTTTCAGCTGAAAGAATGTGGGGGGTGAAATTGGACCGCATTGTGCTTGTTTTCCGAGAACGGATCGCCCACCTGTTACCAAACCCACCCGATTTCTATTGCATTGATATTGCCTACAGCATGAAGATAAAAACTTGCTCCATTGTTAATTGACAATTAAATCATGTAATCTATAAAGAAAGCTCAGTGAGTAAGTGCACCACATGCTGATCAAGAAGGTGCCAGGTTCAACACTATGGGCTGGATTTTACCTTTTGATGCGGCTTGGGGGCGGGACAGCTGTATTCTGGGTTCCAATCCTGCCCCCAACGAAGTCCAATGCACAGATGCTATTTTGCGTCAATTGGCCTTGTTAAGCCCGCCCTGCGGGCTTGCCGGCCAATTAAGAGAAAGCCGGTGTCAGATGACATCAGTTGATGACACATCTGCCATTTTTCTTAATAAGCCCACTCACAATTTTTTTTGACAGATAATTTTTCAGTGTTTGACAGCATTGAGGTGCTGCAAACACTGACAATCACTGTACAAAGGTGAGCCCTTGTACCAAGGCTCTCCAGTGACTCCCTCCTTAGGCTAGAACAGATGGCAGCTGCAGGTGAGTTTACAGAAGTGATCTGTCACTGGTGAGAGAGGTTCTACCAATGAGGTGGGATTACACAAACACTTCAAAACTTGTCACCTACAGAAAAGTCTAAATACATTAAAAATGATTTTTCCAACATTTTCTTACCTCTGAAACTCACCAATGTACCATTGGATCCTTCACACCACTTCGACAGCTGTCATCAATGAAGAAACATTACAGTAGATCCATAGCACGCCACACTTACCCTGGCGTGGTGTCCAGATGTCGGGAAGCCCGCAGTAGACCTGTCAAAATTGGAAAAAGCCTCTTAACTGCTTGTTACCAACCTGTTAACAAGCAGTTAAGTGCCTATAATCCTCCCCGCCACTAGGTGTTGGGTCCATGAGCAAATCGGGGTCCCGACACCCGGGAAGATTGTTTGGAGGTGGGTTAGTAGCGGGTTCGGGACCCGCTGTCAATCTTTGCAATTTTGCCACCAGTCCTGCCTCCAAACCCACCCCCTGCACGCCAGCAACATTTCCCCCTATGTCTATGCTGAAATAGTTGATTTCAGCTAGAGTAGTGTTAAGGGTGCTACAAATGGCCTAAGTACACCTGAAAAGAAGAGTGGGGGGCAAACCAGGCAGGGATCCCATTCGTGATTGCTATCTAGAGGCATCTGCTTGAATATGTGCGGGTGGTGACATCAGCAGATAATCTTGAATGCGTTGTCCCCTATAGTCAAATAGCTTGTTACAATCACTGAAAATGCTCACACATGAGAAATGACCATTTGAGCATTGTACTAAAGAGTAACCAGTATTACAACATTGTACTAGAGAGTAACCAGCATTACAGCATTGTATAGACAGTAACCAGAATTACAGAATTGTATAGACAGTAACCAGAATTACAGAATTGTATAGACAGTAACCAGAATTACAGAATTGTATCGAGAGTAACCAGCATTACAGCATTGTATAGACAGTAACCAGAATTACAGAATTGTATAGACAGTAACCAGAATTACAGAATTGTATCGAGAGTAACCAGAATTACAGAATTGTATAGACAGTAACCAGAATTACAGAATTATATCGAGAGTAACCAGCATTACAGCATTGTATAGACAGTAACCAGCATTACAGCATTGTATCGAGAGTAACCAGCATTACAGCATTGTATCGAGAGTAACCAGCATTACAGCATTGTATAGACAGTAACCAGAATTACAGAATTGTATCGAGAGTAACCAGAATTACAGAATTGTATAGACAGTAACCAGAATTACAGAATTGTATCGAGAGTAACCAGCATTACAGCATTGTATAGACAGTAACCAGCATTACAGCATTGTATAGACAGTAACCAGCATTACAGAATTGTATCGAGAGTAACCAGCATTACAGCATTGTATAGACAGTAACTAGCATTACAGAATTGTATCGAGAGTAACCAGCATTACAGCATTGTATAGACAGTAACCAGCATTACAGCATTGTATAGACAGTAACCAGCATTACAGCATTGTATAGACAGTAACCAGCATTACAGCATTGTATAGACAGTAACCAGCATTACAGCATTGTATAGACAGTAACCAGAATTACAGAATTGTAGAGAGAGTAACCAGCATTACAGAATTGTATAGAGAGTAACCAGCATTACAGAATTGTATCGAGAGTAACCAGCATTACAGCATTGTATAGACAGTAACCAGCATTACAGAATTGTATAGAGAATAACCAGCATTACAGCATTGTATAGAGAGTAACCAGCATTACAGCATTGTATAGAGAGTAACCAGCATTACAGCATTGTATAGAGAGTAACCAGCATTACAGCATTGTATAGAGAATAACCAGCATTACAGCATTGTATAGAGAGTAACCAGCATTACAGAATTGTATAGACAGTAACCAGCATTACAGCATTGTATAGACAGTAACCAGAATTACAGAATTGTATAGACAGTAACCAGAATTACAGAATTGTATCGAGAGTAACCAGCATTACAGCATTGTATAGACAGTAACCAGCATTACAGAATTGTATAGAGAATAACCAGCATTACAGCATTGTATAGAGAGTAACCAGCATTACAGCATTGTATAGAGAGTAACCAGCATTACAGCATTGTATAGAGAGTAACCAGCATTACAGCATTGTATAGAGAATAACCAGCATTACAGCATTGTATAGAGAGTAACCAGCATTACAGCATTGTATAGAGAGTAACCAGCATTACAGCATTGTAGAGAGAGTAACCAGCATTACAGCATTGTATAGACAGTAACCAGCATTACAGCATTGTATAGACAGTAACCAGCATTACAGCATTGTATAGAGAGTAACCAGCATTACAGCATTGTATAGAGAGTAACCAGCATTACAGCATTGTATAGAGAATAACCAGCATTACAGCATTGTATAGAGAGTAACCAGCATTACAGCATTGTATAGAGAGTAACCAGCATTACAGCATTGTATAGAGAGTAACCAGCATTACAGCATTGTATAGAGAGTAACTAGCATTACAGCATTGTATAGAGAGTAACCAGCATTACAGCATTGTATAGAGAGTAACTAGCATTACAACATTGTATAGAGAGTAACCAGCATTACAGCATTGTATAGAGAGTAACTAGCATTACAGCATTGTATAGAGAGTAACCAGCATTACAGCATTGTATAGACAGTAACTAGCATTACAGCATCGTATAGAGAGTAACCAGCATTACAGCATTGTATAGACAGTAACCAGCATTACAGCATTGTATAGACAGTAACCAGCATTACAGCATTGTAGAGAGAGTAACTAGCATTACAGCATTGTATAGAGAATAACCAGCATTACAGTGTTGTATAGAGAATAACCAGCATTACAGTGTTGTACTGGAGAGTAACCAGCAGCTTTGGAATTTCTTCAGGGAAGGAAGACAGATGGAAAAATATATGGATGGTGAGCAGGACACCCGCAGGAAGGCAGCGGTGTCCTGGTCTAAATATGCAGAAGTGGGCCCGATTGCAACATTGGGACCCGACTGCAATTTTAGTCCGAGGCCTGGGCAGGGGGGCATTGACGGCCTCCCCATCAGGCCAAAACTGCCAGGAGCTGGATTATGGGCCATTAGAGGTCCAGGCAAGCAAGTTTTAAAAATTTTAATTTGCAGGAAATACTCAGCAGGTCAGATAGCATCTGTGGAGAGGGAAACAGAGTTAACGATAATTTTCTGTTTTTACTTCAGATTTTCAACATCCGCAGTATTTTTCTTTTTTTTAAACTTATTTCAGATTTCCTTGTGGGCTAAGAGGAGCAGGAGTGCTCCTCAGGGCTCCAAGGGAACTTTGGGCCTCCCTTGCCCTGGGCATCCCACGAGCACGATCGCCGTCCCCCCCCCCCCCAGCCCATGACTTACCTGACTGCTGGGGACTGTTCCTGTGCATCCCCAGTGGCAGCCTGCTGCCGCACAAGTTCCTGCTCACACCAGCCGGTCAGCTAATTGATCTGGCCTACTTCAGGCGGGAGTCTGAGGGAATTTATGGAAATGAGGCCCAGCAACGAGAAGGAAAGTGATAGACTTCAAGAAGACATAGACAGGCTGGTGGAATGGGTGGACATGTGGCAGATGAAATTTAACGCAGAGAAGTGTGCAGTGATACATTTTGGTAGGAAAAACAAGGAGAGGCAATATAAACTAAAGGGTACAATGCTCATGGGGGTGCATGAACAGAGAGACCTGGGGGTATATGTGCACAAATCGTTGAAGGTTGCAGGGCAGGTTGAGAGAGCGGTTAAAAAAGCCTACGGGGTACTGGGCTTCATAAACAGAGGCATAGAGTGCAAAAGCAAGGAAGTTATGATGAACCTTTATAAAACATTGGTTTGGCCTCCGCTGGAGTGTTGTGTCCAATTCTGGGCACCGCACTTTAGGAAGGATGTGAAGGCTTTAGAGAGTTTAGTGAGGGTGCAGAAAAGATTTACAAGAATGATTCCAGGGATGAGGGACTTCAGTTACGTGGATAGACTGGAGAAGCTGGGGTTGTTCTCCTGAGAGCAGAGAAGTTTCAGAGGAGATTTGATAGAGGTGATCAAAATCATGAGGGGTCTGGACACAGTAGATAGAGAGAAACTGTTCCCATTGGTGGAAGGGTCGAGAACCAGCAGACACAAATTTAAGGTGACTGGCAAAAGAACCAAAGGCGACATGAGGAAAAACTTTTTTACGCAGCGAGTGGTTAGGATCTGGAATGCACTGCCTGAAAGGGTGGTGCAGATAGATTCAATTGTGACTTTGCAAAGGGAATTAGATAAGTAGCTGAAGGAAAAACATTTGCAGGACTATGGGGAAAGTGCGGGGGAGTGGGACTAGCTGAAGTGCTCTTGCAGAGAGCCGGCACGGGCTCGACGGGCTGAATGGCTTCCTTCTGTGCTGTAACCATTCTTTGATTCTATGATTCAGTTAAAACCATCCTGACTTCGATGTCTCAATTGTTTCAGGGTGCGCCGCCCACTTCAAGCTCGTGTGCACCATTCCCGCGTCCTCCCCTTAAAATCGGGGCTAATGTTTTGGATCTCTAAATTTGCTTTAGGGATAAGAATGTTGTTGTCGCCTTTCCTATTTTTGTGTGGATATCTTTATCAGTTCCTCCATCTTTGTTGATGATGCCTCCAAGGCAGGTGACTTTGTCTATATCCTCAAGGGCTTCCCCATTTACGGTAATGCTGTCATTTTTAGTGTTGTTTATGTGCATAACTTTAGTTTTGTCTATTGATATTGAAGTCTATTTTTTCTGCTACTGCTGCTAGTCTATCAGTCTTGTTCTTCATATGTTGTTGCTTGTGTGATAGAAGGGCAATGTCATCGGCGCAGTCTAAATCATCTAACTGGCTAAGTAATGTCCATTATATGACGAGGCTTTGTCCTACACATTATCCAACCTATCACTAAGAGAAATAACAAAGGTGACAACAAGCATCCCTTTCATACTCCAGTTTCCCCTTCAAAGGGTTCTGTGAGAGTTCCATTGTGCATTACTCTGCATGAAGGTTGTTGGTATGTTTTTTAGGTTATGGTACTAAATTGCTCCAGTATTCCATGGTGCCTCATCAACTTACAAGAGGTGTTTTGGTGTACATTATCAAATGCCTTCTCAAAATCTATGAACGTGAGTTAGAAAGAGGAGTTCCGTTCAACTGATTGTTCCACTATGATACGTAGTGTGCATATATGGTCATTGTATGAGTTATGTTTTTGAAAAGCAGCCTGTTCATCTCTTGGCCATTTGTTAAGTTCTGTCCAAGGATAATTTTGTTTCAAAACTTTCCCTGGCACTGAAAACAATGTGGTGCCTAGCAATTTCTGAGATCACCTTTCTGTGTTAACTTTATGATATAGCCATGTTTCCAATCTTTAGGTATCTCTTCTGTTTCCCATATCTTCATGAAAAGTTGGAACAGTATTTCAATGGATGTTTCTAAATCTCCTTTGATGGCTTCTGGCGGTATACCATCTGGGCCTGGTAGGTGTCAGCTGTGGCTTGGTGGTAGTACTCTCGTCTCTAAGTCAAGGTTGTGTGTTCAAGCCCCACTCCAGAGATTTGAGCATATAATCTAGCTGGTCCTTCAGTGCAGTACTGAGCGGGTGCTGCACAGTTGGAGGTGCCATCTTTTGGATGAGATGTTAAACCAATGTGGATATCAAAGATTTCATGGCACTATTTGAAGGAGAGCAGTGGCGTTCTCCAGGTGACCTGGCCAACACTTATCCTTCAACCAACACCGAAAACAGATGATTTGGCCATTTCATTGCTGTATGTGAGACCTTATGCACAAATTGTCTGACGCATTTCCTACATTACAACAGTGACTGAACTTCCAAGGTATTTATTTTGCTGTAAAGCGCTGTGGGAAATTTTGAGGTTTTGAAAGGCGCTACATAAAGGGGCAGAAAGGCATCAGTGACTAAGATGACATCAGGGAAAAATAGAAATAAGGCAAAGCTAAAGGCACTATATCTAAATGCACGAAGCATTCGCAACAAAATAGATGAATTAATAGCGCAGATAGAAATTAACAGGTTTGATCTAATAGCCATAACAGAGACGTGGTTGCAAAGTGGCCAAGGTTGGGAACTAAATATTCCAGGATACTTAACTTTTGCAAAATGGAAAAGAAGGAGGGGTAGCCCTGATAATAAAGGATGGGATAAAGACAGTAGAGAGAAAGGGGGAAAAATTCAGTTGGTTTGTGACTTCCGTTAACGCTTTAAGAGGGCGCTAATGGGGCGCAAAGCAACTAGCGCCCATGCGCGGCGATGTTTGTGCCACTCATGAAATTAACTAGACATTTTGTGGCGGCGCTAAATGCTACCGCCACGATCTCCTGCGCCGGCAGATTGTGACGTTAGTCGAGTGTGCAATTCCCCGGTAGCGCCCCGGACCGGATATTGAATGGCGCCCCCTGCCTTACCACCTGCCACTAGCAACGACAGGTTGAGGGGAGCGTTTTGCTGTCAGGAAGGGACCGGGGGAGCGCTATTTAAAGGTGACCACCTCCTGCCTTTTTTTGTTGGTGACATTTTTGCACCACGCATTCTGAGAGAGAGAGAGAGACTTCTGGAGAGATTCAACGCTGTGTGAAGGAGTTTTAGGTACTGAGCAGCACTTTGCAGGTTCATTTTGATTTGCCCTTCCTTGTATTGATTTAGAAGAGACTGTGGGGGCTGCACTCTGAGCTCTTTCCTTGGGCCTCTCCATTGTTCTTTCCAGCAGATTTGATGTACAGGTCTCTCCAGGCCGAGATTCAAGGCTGCAATGAGTAGGATGTGGATGGACAGCAAGATCAACCCTCCCCTTTAAGAACTGGCCAGCGCCATTTTGTCTGTGTTCCATTGCTGACTGACATCACATGAGCTTCGCCAGTACTTTGAGGTAGCTCCTCGGCCTTTGCGCCTTAAGACAGGTGTGTAGCGCCTGATTTAATGCTCCAATCACCTCCAGGGACGATAAAAGCCAAGTTTGCAGTCGGAGGCGATAATTAGTGCCAGGCGCTAATCTTTGCGCCCAGTCGATAATTGCACCCCAAATGGGGCGATACTGAATTTCTCCCCCAAAGGATCTTAGCACCAAAAATCAAGAAGTAGAATCAGTTTGGGTGGAGCTAAGATACAGCAAGGGGCAGGAAAGTGGCGTGGGGAGCGGGCAGGAAAGTGGCATTGAGGCCAAGATCAGATCAGCCATGATCTTATTGAATGGCAGGCAGGCTCGAGGGGCTGAATGGCCTACTCCTGCTCCTATTTCTTATGTTCTTATGTTCTTAAAACATTGGTGGGTTTTGTTTATAGGCTCCCAAACAGTAGTTGTAATATAGGGCAGAGTATAAATCAGGAAATTAGAGGCGCATGTAACAAGCGTAATACAGTGATCATGAGTGACTTTAATCTACATATAGACTGGGCAAACCAAATTTGCAGTAATAGTGTGGAGGACAAATTCATTCATGGAATATATATGCAAGATAGTTTCCTGGATCAGTATGTTGAGGAACTGACTAGGGAACAGGCTATTTTAGATCTAGTATTGTGCAATGAGAAAGGGTTAATTAATAACCTTGTAGTAAAGGGGCCTTTAGGGAAGAGTGACCATAATATGAAATAATTTTATATTGAGTTTGAAAGTGATTTAGTTAAATCTGAAACTAGGGTCTTAAATCTAAACAAAGCAAACTACGTAGGTATGAGGGGCGAGTTGGCTATGGTAGATTGGGAAATTACATTAAAAAGTATGACGGTAGACAAGCAATGGCTAGCATTTAAAGAATTAATACATAATTTATAACAAATATACATTCATTAAGGCACAAAAACCCCACAGGAAAAGTGGTCCAACCATGGCTAACAAGAGAAGTTAAAAATAATATTAGATCAAAGGGAGAGGTTTATAATTTTACCAAAAAGAGTAGTAAGCCTGAGGATTGGGAGGATTTTAGAATTCAGCAAAGGAGGACTAAGAAATTGATTAAGAAAGGGAAAATGGAATATGAGAGTAAACTAGCGAGGGACATAAAAACAGACTATAAAAGCTTCTATAGGTATGTAAAAAGGAAAAGATTAGCGAAAGCAAATGTGGGTTCCTTACAGGCTGAGACAGGAGAAGTTATAATGGGGAATAAGGAAATGGCAGAGAAATTCATGGAAGAAGACGCAAAAGACTTCCTGGAAATAGTGGAGAACCAAGGGCCTAGTGAGAATGAGGAACTGAAAGAAATTAGTATGAGTAAAAAAATAGTACTGGAGAAATTAATGTTAACTTTCAGTGATTCGTGTACAAGGACAGCAGGTCCCTCTGAACACCAACATTTCCCCTGGAGAAAGCCGATAAATCCCCTGGATCTGATGGCTTACATCCTAGGGTTTTGAAAGAGGTGGCTATCGAGATAGTGGATGCATTGGTTGCCATTTTCCAAAATTCCATAGATTCTGGAGCTGTTCCCATGGATTGGAAGGTAGCAAATGTAATCCCACTATTTAAGAAAGGAGGGAGAGAGAAAACAGGGAACTACAGACCAGTTAGCCTGACATCAGTAGTAGGGAAAATGCTAGAATCTATTATTAAGGGCGTGGTAACAGGGCACTTAGAAAATAATAATAGGAGTGGGCAACATGGATTTATGAAAGGGAAATTGTGTTTGGCAAATCTGTTATAGAGTTTTTTAAGGTTGTAACTAGCAGAATAGATAAGGGGGAACCAGTGGATGTGGTGTATTTGGATTTTCAGAAGGCATTCGATAAGGTGCCACACAAGAGGTTATTAAACAAAATTAGGGCTCATGGGATTGGGGTTAATATACTAGCATGGATTGAGGATTGGTTAATGAACAGAAAACAGAGAGTAAGAATAAACAGGTCATTTTCGGGTTGGCAGGCTGTAACTAGTGGGGTACTGCAAGGATCAGTGCTTGGGCCTCAGCTATTCACAATCTACATCAATGATTTGGATGAGGGGACCAAATGTAATATATCCAAGTTTGCTGATGATACAAAGCTGGGTGGGAATGTAAGTTGTGAGGAGGATGCAAGGAGGATTCAAGGGGATATAGACAGGCTAAGTGAGTGGGCAAGAACATGGCAAATGGAATATATTGTGGAGAAATGTGAAGTTATCCACTTGGGTAGGAAAAATAGAAAAGCAGAGTATTTTTTAAATGGTGAGAGACTGGGAAATGTTGGTGTTCAGAGGGACCTGGGTGTCCTTGTACACGAATCACTGAAAGTTAACATGCAGGTACAGCAAGCAATAGGAAAGCAAATGGTATGTTGGCCTTTATTACAAGAGGATTTGAGTATAAGAGTAAAGACGTCTTACTGCAATTATATAGTGCCCTGGTGAGATCACACCTGGAGTATTGTGTACAGTTTTGGTCTCCTTACCTAAGGAAGGATATACTTGCCATAGAGGGAGTGCAATGAAGGTTCACCAGACTGGTTCCTGGGATAGGAGGATTGTCCTGTGCAGAGAGATTGAGTAGACTAGACTTATATTCTCTAGAGTTTAGAAGAATGAGAGGTGATCTCATTGAAACATACAAAATTCTTACAGAGCTTGACAGGGTAGATGCAGGGAAGACGTTTCCCCTGCCTGGGGAGTCTAGAACCAGGGGTCAAAGTCTCAGGATAAGGGGTTGGCCATTTAGGACTGAGATGAGGAGAAATTTCTTCACTCAGAGGGTGGTGAATCTTTGGAATTCTCTACCCCAGAGGGCTGTGGAGGCTCAGTCGTTGAGTATATTCAAGACAGAGATTGATAGATTTTTGAATATTAAGGGATTCAAGGGATATGGGGATAAAGCAGGAAAGTGGAGATGAGGTAGAAGATCAGCCATCATCTTATTGAATGGCGGAGCAGGCTTGAAGGGCCAAATGGCCTACTCCTGCTCCTATTTCTTATGTTCTTATATACAGTAAATTCAAGCTGTTTCTTTCACACTTTTCAGTTTCTTTATGGCTTCCTTGACTTCTTCTCTGCTAGATTTGTTTGTGTTTATCTGCAAAGGAGTTTCTGCTGGTGGTATGTCTGGGGATCAGTTGGAGTAGGTCAAATTAGCAGTGCCTTGAAATGTTCTGCCCTTCTTTTGAACTGATTGTTGCTTTTTTTTGTTAGTATTGTTCCACTTTGTGCTTCACTGACTTGTCTACTGTTTTACGCATGCCTGCAAGCTTCTTTGCCAGATTGTACAGTTCTTTCATGTTTTCTTTTTTCGCTTTATCTTCTGATTGGTTGGATTTTCAAAGAACATTCTCTGATCATGTCTATTGCTTCTTTCCACTTCTTTGACGCCCTTTGAATACTACTGTTGTGCTTCTGCTTTAGCTGTTCTTGTTCGACTATTATTTAAGGCTGCGTTTTTTCTCTTTAATTTTTTTCAATGTTTCTTTTGAGATCCACTCTTTATGCTTTCCCTTTTTCCTTTCCAATGGTTTCCTTGTATGTTTCTTTATGTCCCTTTGTTATTGGCTGTCAAGTTTGTTCGAGCATTGGTTCCTCTGTTGCTTGTAGGTTTTTCAGGTTTTATTGGAAAGGGTATTTTGAATGTTGACTTTCCTTTTGGTATCATGGCCTAGAAATTCATTATAGCCACTTTTGGGGCGGTAAAGTTGGGCGGCCGCTAAAGTTTGCGCCCGGCGCAAATTCGAGGCCACTTCTCCGATATTCATTAGCTTCGCCCTAAGAGTTTGCTCGAGCGCTAAAACTGGCGATGCACGCCTCTCTTTAGGCGCTAAGCCGGAGGTGCTGAGCAAGCGCGCCGAGGCCGGGCGCAGCGCAGGTGCGGCCATTTCTTGATTGACAGCAGACAGCCTGGCGCCGGCCAGCTCTTAAGGGGGAAGGGTCGACTTGGTCTGCTGCCACGCCCTGGATAGTGGAGCCCTGCAGCTAGGCCTGAACACTGCTGCTGGACCCAAATAGTGCCTGAAACCATGGCGAAGGCCCGTGAACGTGCGCAGCGCTTCTCAGAGCTTGATCTGAGGGTGCTGGTTGGTGCTGTGGAGAGAGACGCCATATTTTGTTTCCGGACAATGGCAGGAAGCCACCGGCCCGCGTCTACCGGAGAGCCTGGAGGCATGTCGCCACCAAGGTGTCATCCAACAGCGAGGTCCCCAGGAGCGGTGTCCAATGCCGCAAAAAGCTGAATGACCTCGCCAGGATTGTCAGGGTGAGTAACCTTTCCAGTGTCCTCCTCATCCTTGCATGTGCACCTCACATTATGGGCAAAGGGACCTGAAAGCCCTAATGGCCAGCCCTCATGCAGCAGCTATGGGACACTCATGAACATCAATTGCACATTGTGCACTTAACACACTGGCCAGGCTATTCGACCATGGGAGGCAGTGCACACAAGATCAGGGCTACACACTGGCCAGGCTATTCGACCATGGGAGGCAGTGCACACAAGATCAGGGCTACACACTGTACTTAGAGGCCGTCCTTTCTCTTGCAGGCCAAGCTGGCCAATAATAAGAGGAGCCGGACTGTGACCGGGGGAGGCGGACCCCAGATCCAGCCGCTCACCGAGCTGCAACATCGCGTGGAGTGCATCATGGGTGCCCGGGTGATTGGCCCCGTTGCATCTGGAGATGCCGACCCTGTTCTGGGCACCAGTGGTAAGGACATCACCTTTTGGACCTCTCTCGTCCCACTTGCGCATCAGATCTACATCCTTTGCCACTGTCCGACCAATGCGTTGAATGCCACCACTCATGCATCCCTCGCTGACGCCCTCTCCTCACTCTAAAGCTACTCTTGTGCCTTCCTGCTTTCAGATGGTGAGGAGGAGGTCCCTGAAGTTGCCAGTGACAGCCCCTCAGAAGAGGAGGAGGAGGAGGAGCAAGAGGAAGGCGACCCATCAGGGGAACCCTCAGCCGCGGCAACCCATGCCAATGTAGGGGACACGTCTTCCCTGGAGGGGAGCGTGGGGGAAGTGTCGGAGGGGAGGTTAGCCCCTCGGACCAGCGGCCTGCAGAAACGCGGGAGGGGGGTGGAAGCTCAGCGGCCTTCTCCCCAGAGGGGGGAAGGGTCGGAGGGGAGTCCAATTGCTGGGCCCAGCGGCGTCCAGCAACGCAGGAAGGGTCGGCCAGCTCGGCGGCCTTCTCCCCAGAGGGAGAGTCCGGCCTCCAGTCCGGAGATGGCCAACGCCGAGGAGATGCGCCGCCTCGAGGACTTGTCCGCGGACTCGGAGCGCTGGCACACGGAGCTCATGGGGGTAGTGGCACGGTTGCCTGAGGCCATCGAGTCCCTGTCTCGGAGTGTGACCGAGTTCGGGGCCTCACAGGCCACCAGCCGGGTGGAATTCGGGGCAGCTCAGGCAGCGAGTGGCCAGGTGATCAGTGGCGCCGTGCAGTCACTGGGTGCTCTGATGTGGTCACTGAACAGGTCAACACGGGCACTCACTGCTGCCACACTCGCTGTGTCAGCCAGGCATCGCCAGGGCACCCGGCGCGCTGCAGCAGCACAGCGGTCTGTCCCTCGGCAGATTGGTGCGCATGCTGCAGTGCTGGCCCGGCCGAGTGCCAGTGTCTCAGGCGACCAGCGAGCGCCTGCCATCCGCCAGCTTGCCCCCATTCCTCCAGCCGCCACTGCCACTCCCCCAGTGGAGCTGCCAGGAGCTGCTGCAGCGACTGATGCTGGCCAGCCACAGCTGCAGCATTCACCAGCCGGCCCCTCGACGGCCAGACCTCGTCTAGGCCGACCCCCAAGGGCATCTGCCGTCACGACATGTGCCCCTCAGGAGCCTGCCCCCAGCCTTGCAGCAGCCAATGGCCTCACTTTGAGGAGGAGCAGCAGGGCGTGCAGGGGCCGCCAAAGTTGGCAGAAGGTATCGCCCTCGCGGCCCACTAAGTAGAGGGTGTGTCCAAATGTTGTGTTTTCTGGAATGTGTGTTTTGTGAAGGCCGAGGATGAAGGCCATTTTTGTTTACATCTTTTGTTAATGCTCTCCAGGTTGTGGGAGTGAGTCATGTGTGTGAGTGTTTTTTGGGGGTTTTGTCTGTTTTTGGTTTTCATGTGGGAAGGGCCCTGAGTTTGTACAATAAAGCATTTTATTTATTCACATTGTCCATGTTTGATCTTTGAAGTGTTTGTTGCCTTAACCGGCTGACGGCTTGCGGAGCGGCTGCAATCATGTTTCATTGGCACAAGCCATTCCCTGACAGGAGGCCTAGAAGTGACGGTCAATAAGCCGCCGACGGGCGGCCCTTGGACCTTCTGCCTCCCTCCTGGGCTGGTACTCCTCGTCCTCCTCCTCCTCCTGCTCCTCCTCCTGAGGTGGTGGTCCAACGTGAGGTGGCAGTGCCTGAGTCCTGCGGATAGCCAGGTTGTGCAGCATGCAGCAAACGACGACGAATTGGGAGACTCGCTCCTGCGAATACTGGAGGGCTCCCCCGGAGCGATCCAGACAGCGGAACCGTTGCTTGAGGACGCCGATTGTTTGTTCTATGATGTTCCTAGTCGCTTGATGGCTCTCGTTGTATGCCTCTTCAGCAGGGGTCGTGGGCGCGCGGAGCGGGGTCATGACCCAGGTACACAAAGGATAGCCTTTGTCCCCGATAAGCCATCCTCTTGGGTGAGGCTGTGCCTGGAACATGTCAGCCACAGTTGTCTGTCGCAGGATAAAGGCGTCGTGGCTGCTGCCTGGAAAGCGGGCATTGACAGCTAGGATGCGCTGCCTGTGGTCACACACCAGCTGTACGTTGAGGGAATGGTAGCCCTTCCGGTTGCGGTAATCCTCGGCATGCTCCAGAGGTGCCCGCAAAGCCACATGCGTGCAGTCAATGGCGCCCTGCACCATGGGGAAGCCCGCTATTCTTGCAAATCCCACTGCACGCTGCTGCTGCTTCTCCAGGGTCATGGGGAAGGAGATGAATTGACGGCTCCTTTTGAAAAGGGCATTGGTCACCTGGCGGATGCAGCAATGCACGGCGAACTGGGAGATGTTAGCGATGTCCCCAGCAGTGGATTGGAAGGAGCCGGTGGCATAGAAGTTGAGAGCCACTGTCACCTTCACTGCCACCGGCAGAGACGTCCTGCGCATCAGCTGTGGACGCAGATCTCTGTGCAGCAGCTGGCAGATGTCTGCAACCACCTCCCTTCTGAATCGCAGCCTCCTAACACACTGCGCGGCAGACATGTTGAGATAGGAGAACTGCTGGCGGTATACCCTGGGTGGGTAAGGCCTCACTTGGCGACGCCTGTTGCCCCCTCTGAGTCTAGCCAGGGCTGCCACTCTCTCACGGCGTCTGTAAGCCCTTCCGGCATAAGGCTGAAACTCAGCGTTGGCACCCAATGCAGCCCCCATTATATGCTGGCAAACACTGAGATCTCAATGAAGGCAAAGATAATTGCTAAGCTCTGGCCTGAGCCAAAAATACCTGTCCTAGTGTTGGGCCAAAGCAGTAAGCTCTCCTCCTTGGTCTCTCTCCAAAAATCCGTTGCACAAGAGTGAATGCTGCAAAATGGCTGGCCTTTATAGTGCAGGGTAAGTGCCCTTTAATTTGCGCTCCCCGCGGCCCGCCTCGGCTGTGTACCGTTCCACTTCACAGTCGTTAGGGCCGCCCGGCGCACAATGGGGCGGCGCGAGTGAAGTTCCGGTTCCGGGCGCACAAAGGGCGTTGAACGATGAAATGACGTCATGATCTGCGCGCGCAGCAGGGCGCGCGCTAAGACTTTGCGCCGGCGCTAAATGTCTACTGAAGTTGGGGCGAGGCGCAGATCGCGCTGCGCCCGGGCGCTAAGCGCCTAGCGCTCGAGATCTACTCCTCCTAAGGCGCTAACGGCTGGCGCGCCCAACTGAATTTCTAGGCCCATGTATCAGCTCCACATTATATCGGTCAAGAATTCTGTTTCTATTGATATTAAACTATAAGTAGGTATAGTTTGAGGCTGCATCAGTTCCTCTTCACTCTGATATCTAATAGTGATGTCCTAAACATCCAGTTGATACAGATGCAATCTATTTGATTTTCAGTGCTATGGTCTGCGATGTCCATGTCGCCTTGTGTACCTTTCTGTGGGGGGTAGACACTTTCACCAATGACGAGGCTATTTAAAGCACATAGGTCACTGAAGTGTTCTCCATTCTCATTCATTTCACCTACTCCTTGCTTCCCTATAATTAATTCGCAGTCGGTGTTGTCATCTCCAATTGTCTGTCCACTGATGCATTCACTTACTACGCTATGTTAAGTAGCAGCAGCATTTTTAGAGCTTTTTCTTGCTACTTGTAAGAGACTCACAGCCCTTTGTCCAGCTATGGAAAGAGAAACAAATGCTGCATTTGGCTGAGTTCATATAACTATGGCTATTTCAGTGCAGTGCCATTTATCAGCACTGTATCTCTGAGAGTCATTGACTGAATAATGGATACCTGTAGTGTCCGAGGATCAATAATACTCAGACTGCAGGAGAACAATAAAACAGGTATTTACTGAACAGAGAGTAATTCAAGACTGAAATACAGAAGCTTGCTATGGCTTTATATACAGGGGTGGTCACTGCCGGTACTGCAGTATAGAATCAGTTCTTCTCTTAAAGGCACATAAACAACAATTCCTCCCCTTTTAGATAAACAGTACATAACATTCATTTAACAACTAAATAATGACTAATTACAATTACAATTTTCTCTGTGCTATATACATCAATTGAAATAATCATTTATAAGTTCAGTCTTTGAGGAGGCTTCCTGATCCTGACTGGATAGCACCTTTCTCGAGTATCCTGTTCTTGCGGCGGAGTTGATTCTGGCTCATTGTCATTGGTTGGTTCGTCAGCTTCCAATACCACTGCTTCTGAGGTAGACGCAATCTGTACTTCGGGTTGATTACCAGGTGCAACTGCTTGTGGTACAGGTTTGGCTTGTTCCTGTGACTCTAGAATCTGGTCAGCATGGCGTCTCACAATGCTCTCTCCAACGTCCACTGTGTACATTAGTGGTCCCTGCTGTGTGCATATCGTTCCTGGCTGCCATTTTTCTATTCGGTAGTCGCGGGCCAAGACTGGTTGCCCTATCTTGAAGCTTCTGGTTGGCTTCTCATTTATGTGCTGGAATTGCTTATCCTCAACATCTCGTCTTAAGTTTGGTTTGAGCAAATCCAGGCGACATCTTAGCCTTCGGTTGAAGAACATTATGGCTGAAGCTTGGTTGGTGATTGCATGTGTCGCATTCCGGTAAGCAAACATGAAATTATCCACCTTGTGTTGTAGTGGTATGTCGTCATTATGCATTGCCTTTATGGCCTTTTTAAAGGTCTGAACAAACCTCTCAGCCAATCCATTTGTGGCTGGATGATATGGGGCAGATGTGTAATGCTTCACCCCATTATTCCTCAGAAACCTCCGGAAATCCTCTGACACAAACTGTGGCCCATTGTCGGAGCAAATCTGTTCTGGCAAGCCATTCCTGGCGAAGATGGTCCATAGGACTGCAATAGTTTTCTCCGTGGTGGTGGAGGACATTTTGATGACCCCTGGCCATTTCGAATGGGCGTCCACAGCGATTAGGAACATTGAGTCCATAAATGGACCAGCAAAATCAATGTGTACCCGTTGCCATGGAGATGAGGGCCACTCCCATGGATGTAGCGGGGCCTGTGGTGGAGCGTTTTGGACCTTCTGGCATCCTGTGCATCTCTTGGTCATATCCTCGATTTCTTTATCGATTCCCGGCCACCACACAAACGCCCTGGCTAGGTTCTTCATTTTTACCCCTCCCAGATGACCCTCATGAAGCTCATTGAGCACTCTATCTCTCAACTTGGGTGGAATTACCACTCGGGATCCACACATCAAGGTCCCCCGGCACACTGACAGCTGTTCTCTCCTTGGCGAGAATGCTGCCAACAGTGAGTCGCCATGGGCTGGCCATCCCTTCACCGTCAAATCATTGACCTGAGAGAGTGTCGGGTCATTTCGGGTTTCCTTCTCTATACTTGAGTTTGTAACAGGTAGACATTCGACTATGGTCGCATGGAATATCTCAACAGGGTCCACTGCAGGTGCTTCCTCTACCGTAGGCAACGGTAGGCGCGACAGTCCATCAGCGTTTCCATGCTGTTTCGTACCCTTGTACTCTATGTCGTACTGATGTGCCCCTAGAAAAAGTGACCATCTTTGCAGCCGTTGCGCCGTCATCACCGGAACGCCCTTCTTTGGGTTAAAAATGGTGACCAGGGGCTGATGATCAGTCAGTAGGGTGAATTTCTGCCCGTGCAGATAGTGATTGAACTTCTTCACCCCCCACACCAGGCTGAGGGCCTCCCTGTCAATCTGGGCGTAGTTACGCTCGGCTGAGGTTAACGAGCGCGACGCAAAGGCTATTGGCCTCTCTGAACCGTCAGGGAATTTGTGTGACAGCACCGCTCCGATGCCGTAGGGAGACGCATCACATGCTAACCGAATCGGTAGTGTTGGATTGTAGTGGGCCAATACTTCTTTTGAAGTGATTTGGCATTTACATTTCTGAAAGGCACGCTTACACTCATCACTCCATTTCCATGTTACTCCAGTTTGCAGTAGGGCATTCAGTGGGTGCAGAATTGTAGATAAATTTGGCAAGAACTTATGGTAGTAGTTCACCAACCCGAGGAACGACCTCAGTTGCGACACATTTTCTGGTGCTGGAGCCTTGACTACAGCCTCAATCTTGTCCGGCGACTTATGCAACCCTTCCTCATCAATCATGTGGCCACAATACGAGATTTGTCTCCTGAAGAACTCGCATTTGGGGCGGTTGGCTCGTAGCCCATATTCCTGTAATCTCGTGAGCACCTGCTCCAGGTTGGCAAGGTGTTCACTGTCATTTTCGCCCGTAACCAGGATGTCGTCCAAATAACACTGGGTCCCCGGGATCCCTTGCAGGACTTGTTCCATCGCCCTCTGCCCACTAGCCGGGGCTGATGCTACCCCGAATACCAGTCGATTGTACTGGTAAAGGCCTTTGTGAGTGTTTATCGTGAGGTATTTCCTAGACGCTTCTTCCACCTCCATTTGTAGAAACGCTTGGGCCAGATCAATCTTTGTAAAGCGTTTCCCTCCAGATAGTGAGGCGAAAATATCTTCTATCCGTGGAAGTGGATATTGTACTGTGTGCAGGACTGGGTTCACAGTTACCTTGAAGTCCCCACAGATGCGAACCTTCTTCGGTTCCCCAGGCGTGCTGCTCAATGATTTCTTCATTACAGGAACGATGGGTGTGGCCCACTCGCTCCAGTCCACCTTAGACAGCACACCCGAACGCTCCAGACTCTCCAGCTCTGCTTCAACGGCTGGGCGGATCGCGTAAGGTACCGGTCTGGCCTTAATAAATTTTGGGTTTTGTTAGATCCGTGTGTTAATGGAGACACGGAATGCAGGAGTTGATTTAACAAGTGTTTACTGAACAAAGTCTGGAGGTGAACTAACTACACAAGACGCTCTACAGGCTTATATACCCGAGTGGTCACTACTGGTACTACAATATACAGGGGCTTCAAAAACATAGTTCCTCTTAAAGGTACATACACGACAATTCCTCCCCTTTTAGATAAATAGTACATAACATTTTAAGAAATCAATAAATAACATTTTTACAAGAACAATAATATACACATTTGCTGAAGTTAATCAATTACAAATTCAGTCTCTCTGGAGGCTTCCTGACTCGGTCCGGATAACGCCTCGGTGGTGTAGTAGGTTTCGGTGGTGTAGTAGGTTCTTTTGGCAAGGTCGATTCGGCTTCAATGCCAGTGTCGGGTTCATCTGGTTCCAGTATCACCGGATCGGAGGTAGATACTATGGGTATCTCTGCTTCATCACTAGGCGTATAGAGTTGTGGTGTAGGTTTTCCTTTTTCGGATGACTCTATGATCTGGTCAGCATGGCGCCTTATTATGCTTTCTCTAATGTCCACGGTATACATCAGCGGTCCTAGTCGTGTGCAAATAGTTCCAGGCTGCCATTTCTCGGTACGGTAGTCCCGGGACAAAACTGGTTGACCTATCTGGAAGGTTCTAGTTGGCCTTTCATTCATGCTTTGAAATTGCCGGTTCTCTACGTCCCTTCTGACGTTTGGCTTGACCAAATCCAACCGGCATCTTAGTCTTCTATTGAAAAACATCATGGCGGGGGTTTGGTTTGTAACCACATGTGTTGCATTCCTGTACGCAAACAAGAAGTTATCTACCTTATGTTGTAGATTTATGTCTTCATTACCCATGGCCTTTATGGCCTTCTTGAGGGTCTGGACAAACCTTTCAGCTAATCCATTGGTGGCGGGATGGTATGGGGCGGACATGTAGTGCTTAACCCCATTGTTTTTTAAGAACTTCCTGAATTCTTCGGATACAAATTGCGGTCCATTATCAGAACAGATCTGTTCAGGCAGCCCATTCCTGGTGAATATGGTCCTTAATACTGTGATGGTTTTTTTCCGTGGTGGTGGAGGACATCTTTATTACCTCCGGCCACTTGGAGTGTGCATCCACCGCGATTAAGAACATTGAGTCCATAAATGGACCAGCAAAGTCGATATGTACCCTTTGCCATGGAGATGAGGGCCACTCCCATGGATGTAGAGGGGCTTGTGGTGGGGCGTTTTGGACCTTCTGGCATCCTAGACAGCTCTTGGTCATTTCTTCGATGTCTCCATTGATACCTGGCCACCACACAAACGCTCTGGCTAAGTTCTTCATTTTCACTCCACCCAGATGCCCCTCATGAAGCTCCTTTAGCACTTTATCCTTGAGTTTGGGTGGAATCACCATTCTGGATCCACACATCAAGGTTCCTCGGCACACTGACAGCTGTTCTCTTCTTTGTGAGAATGCTGGCAACAGTGGTTCGCCATGTGCTGGCCATCCCTTCACCGTTAAATCGTAGACTCGTGAGAGAGTCGGGTCATTTCGCGTTTCCTTTTCAATGGTAGAATTTGTCACCGGTAGACATTCCACTATGGTCGAGTGGAACATCTCCACTGGGTCCACTGTAGGCGCCTCTTCCACTGTTGGCAACGGTAGGCGCGATAACCCGTCAGCATTCCCATGCTGTTTTGTTCCTTTGTATTCTATGTCATATTGGTGTGCCCCTAGGAAAAGGGACCACCTCTGTAGCCTTTGCGCTGTCATAATGGGAACGCCCTTTTTAGGGTTGAATATGGAGACGAGGGGTTGATGGTCAGTCAACAAGGTAAATTTTTGTCCGTGTAGGTAATGGTTGAATTTCTTCACCCCCCACACCAGGCTGAGTGCCTCCCTGTCGATCTGGGCATAGTTACGCTCAGCTGAGTTCAATGAGCGTGACGCAAAAGCTATCGGCTGCTCCGAGCCATCAGGGAATCTATGCGATAATACCGCTCCCACGCCGTAAGGGGATGCATCGCACGCCAGTCTGATTGGCAGTGATGGGTTGTAATGAGCCAACACTTCCCTGGACGTGATCAAGCCTTTGCATTTATGGAAGGCACGTTTACAGTCTTCGCTCCATTTCCAAACTACTCCCGTTTGTAGCAGTGCGTTAAGAGGGTGCAGAACCGTCGACAAGTTTGGTTAAAAATTTATGATAGTAATTTACTAATCCCAGGAACGACCTTAATTGTGAGACATTTTCAGGCGCTGGGGCCTTTACGACCGCTTCAATTTTTTCAGGTGACTTATGCAACCCTTCTTCGTTAATGACATGGCCACAATATGCTATTTGTTTCTGGAAAAATTCGCACTTGGGGCGATTTGCTCGTAGGCCCCATTCTCTCAGCCTCGTGAGCACCTGCTCTAAGTTGGCAAGGTGCTCGTTGTCGTTTTCTCCTGTTACAAGGCTGTCGTCTAGGTAGCATTGAGTCCCCGGAATCCCTTGCAGGACTTGCTCCACAGCTCTTTGCCAGATAGCCGGAGCTGATGCCACTCCGAAAACCAGTCGATTGTTCTGGTACAGGCCTTTGTGTGTGTTTATCGTGAGATACTTTTTAGAGGCCTCCTCAACCTCCATCTGTAGATATGCCTGTGCTAAGTCAATTTTGGTGAAACGTTTCCCTCCGGATAGTGAGGCGAAAATATCTTCTATCCTCGGAAGAGGATACTGTACCGTGTGAAGAACCGGGTTTACAGTCACCTTGAAGTCCCCACAGATGCGAATTTTTCTCTGTTCTTCAGATTTATCATTATTCAACGTTTTCTTCATGACCGGGACAATGGGTGTTGCCCACTCGCTCCAAGCTACCTTGGATAACATGCCTGCTTTTTCCAAATTCTCCAGCTCTGCCTCGATGGCTGGATGAATTGCGTATGGCACCGGCCTTGCCTTAAAAAACTTTGGAATTGCCGCATCTTCCACTTTTATTGAGGCGGTGGCGCCTTTCAGGGTTCCTAGTTCCTGTTGAAACACTTCTTTGGCGTTAGCCAAGATTTCTTTTAATCGTCCAGGTATGATGTCATCATCGTTTTTTTTCTTACTGGTCACCGTCAGTGCCTGAATGGAGTGCCAGTCTAAACGTATCTTTCTGATCCATTCACGTCCCAACAACGGTGGACCACCATCTTGCAGAACGTATAAATACAACTTCTGTATTTCCTTGCCGTTGTATACAACAGGCACCCTTATTTTCCCTCTGGGGTATACTTTCTGCCCCGTATATGTCTTCAAGATAATGGATGTGTCTTTCAAAGGTATATGCGGAAATAGCCGCTCGTAATCCCGTCGACTCATGACGGTCAGAGCTGATCCTGTATCTAGCTCCATTTTGACTGGGGACCCCGCTATCGTGAGGGTAACCCAAAAGATCTGGTAATCTTCTTTGGCAATTACATTATGTAATTTGAGACAGCTTAGTCTCTTGTTTCCGGAGTCGCTATCGCTCTTCTGGTCTTCGGAGCTACTGTCCGTCATCATTTGTACCTTTCTGTACTTTTCCTTATTGACCTTTTTACTGTCAGCAGATTTCTTTCCAGATCTGCATACCCGTGCAATGTGTCCCATCTTTCCGCATTGCCTGCATGCTTTGTCCTTTAACCAGCAGTCCTTCTGGTCATGGGTGGATCTGCCGCAGCGATAACATCTCTCGAAACCCCGTGTCATTTCATGGGTGCCGAAGTCCTGTGGCTTTTGCTGTAATGCTCCTCTTGCTGCTGCTTCGTATGATCAAATCAAAATCAAATCAACTTTTATTGTCATTGTTAGTGCACAAGTGCAGTACAACGAAATGTAGGCTTGCGGCTCCCGAGAGTGTACAATTTGGATTAGGATACTTAAACATTTCAACATACATTTGTACATATATATTAGCATAAATATGACCATAATAAAGTGAATAAAGTGCATCGGCAGATGTGCAGGCTTTAGTGTTTATTTGTGGAGTTCAGTAGGATGACAGCCCTGGGAAAGAAGCTGTTCCTAAATCTGGTCGTACGGGTGCGAATGCATCTGTAGCGTCTTCCAGATGGTAGGAGGGCGAACAGACTGTGGCTGGGGTGGGTAGGGTCTTTGATGATGGTCCGTGCCCTCCGTAGGCAGCGTTTCTGATATATATGTTCTATGGTCTGTAGCCGGGTGCCGGTAATGCGTTGGGCAGTTTTGACTACCCGCTGCAGGGCTTTCCGGTCATGGGAGCTACAGCCGCCGTACCATACCGTGATACAGTTTGTCAGGATGCTCTCTATAGTGCAGCGGTAGAAGTTAGAGAGGATCGGGGGTGACAGATTACATCCCTTCAGCCTCCTCAAGAAATATAGGCGCTGCTGGGCCTTCTTCACCAGAGAGGAGGTGTTGAGGGACCAGGAGAGGTCTTCCGTGATGTGGACTCCGAGGAACTTAAAGCTGGCCACCCTTTCCACCTCCGCCCCATTGATGTGGATGGGGGTGTGACTTCCGCCTTTGGACTTCCTGAAGTCCACGATTATTTCCTTTGTTTTCTTGGTGTTAAGGGCCAGGTTGTTGTCGGCGCACCACTTCACGAGATGCTGGACCTCCTCCCTGTAGGCTGACTCATCATTGTTGGTGATCTGGCCTACTACTGTGGTGTCATCTGCAAACTTGATGATGGTGTTGGAACCATTAACAGCCACACAGTCGTGGGTGAAGAGGGAGTAGAGGAGGGGGCTCAGCACACATCCTTGTGGGGCCCCCGTGTTCAGGGTCAGGGGGGGGGGAGGTGTGGTTGCCTAATTTGACAGACTGGGGTCTGTTTGTTAGGAAGCCCAGGGTCCAGTTGCAGAGGGAAGTGTTCAGGCCAAGAGTTTGGAGTTTGGTGGCCAGCTTATTGGGGACGATAGTGTTGAATGCTGAGCTGTAGTCTATAAACAACATTCTGATGTAGGTCTCCTTACCATCTAGGTGATTCAGTGCCGAGTGTAGAGCAGTAGTGATTGCATCCTCCGTTGATCTGTTTGCCCGATAGGCAAACTGGTGTTGGTCAAGGGAGGCAGGAACACTGGCTTTGATGTGGGCTAAGACCAGTCTCTCGAAACACTTCATTATGATGGGTGTGAGTGCGACAGGTCGATAGTCGTTCAGACACATCACAGCCGCTTGTTTAGGCACAGGAATGATGGTGGCGGTCTTGAAGCATGTAGGGACTACTGCCTGAGCCAATGACAGGTTGAAGATGGCGGTGAAGACATCAGCCAGCTGATCAGCACATTCCTTGAGTACCCGTCCAGGGATGCTATCCGGTCCAGTAGCCTTTCGTGTGTTCACTCTGCGTAAAGCGCCCCTTATGTCGGAGGTCGACAGAGTGAGCACCTGGTCTTCCGGGGGTGGCAAGGCTTTGGTAGCCGGCTCCTTGTTGTCCCTGTCGAAGCGAGCGTAGAAGTTGTTAAGCTCCTCCGGGAGGGAGGCGTCGCTGACCGGGGGACTGGTGTTTTTGCCCTTGTAGTCAGTGATGGCCTGGATGCCTTGCCACATGCGCCGGGGGTCCGAGTTGTTGCGGAAGTGGTCCTCTATCCACAGTGTCTGTTTCCATTTGGCAGTCCTGATACCCTTTTTTAGGTTGGTCCTAGCTGCTCTGTAAGCCGCCGTGTCGCCAGATTTAAATGCTGCGTCGCGTGCTTTCAACAGTGAGCGGACCTCTCCGTTCATCCAGGGTTTCTGGTTGGGGTATGATACAGCCACACTGAAAGCCTTGTCCAGTGTCAAATCTTTCTCAGAAAGTAGTCTTTTCTGTGTTCCTTCGCTTAGGAGACCGCAGACGAATTTGTCTCGTAGAGAATCTGCCAGTCCTGCCCCGAATTGGCAGTGCTTTGACAGCTTTCGTAATTCGGTGAGGTAATCAGCGTTACTTTCATTCTTGTGCTGATTCCTCCTGAAGAATTTGAATCGTTCCGCTATCAGCAGCGGTGTTGGGTTTAAGTGCTCCTGTAAGGTATCAACAATCTCCTTAAAATTCTTGTCCATCAGTTTGGCTGGAGTGATCAAGTTTCGTAACAGCCCGTATGTCCTTGCGCCCATCAGATTTAGAAGTACTGATGCCTTTTTATCATCCGCTACTTCATTCGCCTTGCAATATACCTCCACTCTTTCCACATATGTGGTCCAATCTTCTATATCACTATCGAAAGCAGTAATATTGCCAGTCTTCGGCATCTTGAAAATCTAAAATGGCGCTTCCCGCGCTTTTCCTCCGTCCCCGATGGATCAAAATGGCGCCTCCCGCGCTATTCTTTCTTCCCCGCCGAGTTAAGATGGTGCCTCCTGCGCTTTCCCGCCACTGCCGCTGCTGCCAACGCTGTTCTCCGCGGTTCCCGTTGCGACCTGCAGCTTTTCGCGGTATTTCTATTTAAAAAATTTTTTATACATATATCTTCAATAGTTTCTCCGTTACTTGGAGAACCGTTCCCATCGTGGAGCTGACCCTCTGGGACTTTCCCCTCCCTCTGCTCGGTCCGAACGCCGACCTGCTTTGCAGCACCGGCCGCGCCCTGAGTGCTGCACCCTCTCTCTCTCTTTGCTTCTGCTTCCCGACTCGCTGCCCGGCCCCGTTGCAGAGCCACCCGATCGAGCTCTAGCCCGCCGCAGCCCAGGAAGGATCAGTGCACTACCTGCCACCAGTCCGTTTAGCTGGTGAAACCACAGGTTTTTTTTTTCTTGCTTCTGGCTTCAACCTTCGTCTGAGGAATCTATCCCCTTGAGGTGCTGCCGAATTGCAGGTAAGTTCGTTTCTAACTTGTCGCCACTGTTAGATCCGTGTGTTAATGGAGACACGGAATGCAGGAGTTGACTTAACAAGTGTTTACTGAAGAAAGTCTGGAGGTGAACTAACTACACAAGACGCTCTACAGGCTTATATACCCGAGTGGTCACTACAGTATACAGGGGCTTCAAAAACATAGTTCCTCTTAAAGGTACATACACTACAGGTTTGCGTTATCTTCGATTTTTATCGTTGCCGTTACTCCTTTTAGAGTCCCAAGTCCTTGTTGGAACACCTCTTTCGCGTCAGTTAGAATTTTTGACAGTCGTCCAGGTGTGACGTCATCATCCTTTTTTCAGTCACAGTTAGCACCTGAATGGAATGCCAATCCAATTGTATTTTTCGGATCCATTCACGTCCCAATAATGGTGGTCCTCCATCTGGTAGTATATATAGATACAGTTTCTGTGTTTCCTTGCCGTTGTATTCAACTGGCACCCTTATTTTTCCTCTGGGGTAGACTTTTTGCCCCGTGTATGTCTTCAATACAATGGACGTGTCCTTCAAGGGGATGTGTGAGAATAGCCGCTCATAGTCTCGTCGATTCATGACAGTTAGGGCTGATCCTGTGTCCAATTCCATCTTTACTTGGGACCCTGCTATCATGAGGGTGACCCAAATGGTTCGGTGATCCTCCTTTGCAATCACATTGTGTAACTTTAGACAACTTAGTCTCCTGCTCCCAGAGTCATTATCGCTCTCCTGATCTTCCGAACTACTGTCTGTCATTTTTTTTACTTTCTTGTACTTTTCCTTAGTAGTTCTTGTATGGTTGGTTTTCTTTCCCGACCTGCAGACTCTTGCTATATGTCCCATTTTCCCGCATTGCCTGCATACTTTGTCCTTAACCCAGCAGTCCTTCTGATCATGGGTTGTTCTGCCGCAGCGATAGCACTTTTTTGCTCCATACGCCATTTCGTTAGCGCTGTATTCTTGTGATTTCTGTTGTATTTCCGCAGCTCCCCGTGCTGCTGCTTCATAGGATACTGCCACGCTGAAAGCCTGTTCTAGCATCAGGTCCTTTTCCGAAAGTAGTCGTTTCTGGGTTCCTTCACTCTGGAGCCCGCAGACAAACTTATCCCGTAAGGTGTCTGCCAGTCCTGCTCCGAACTGGCAGTGCTTCGATAACTTGCGTAGTTCCGTAAGATAGTCAGCATTGTTCTCATCTTTGTGCTGGTTTCTTTTATGGAACTTGAATCTTTCTGCTATCAGCAGCGGTGTAGGGTTTAGGTGTTCCTGTAAGATATTAACAATCTCTTCAAAACTTTTCTCCATTGGTTTAGCTGGGGTAATTAAATTCCGCAATAGGCCGTACGTTCTCGCGCCCATCAAATTTAATAATACCGGTGCCTTCTTTCCATTGGCCACCTCATTGGCATTGCAGTACACTTCAATTCTTTCCACATACGTGGTCCAGTCTTCTACCTCGTTGTCGAAAGCAGTGATACTGCCACTCTTCGGCATCTTGGGTGATTTAAAATGGCACCTCCCGCGCTTTTTCTTCTTCCCCAATGTAATAAAATGGCACCTCCCACGCTTTTCCTTCTTCCTCAATGGAATAAAATGGTGCCTCCCACGCTTTTCCTTCTTCCCCTTGCTGCCACGCTGCTCCTAGCGTTCTACAGGGTAATGGCGGCAACCCGCGGCTTCGGCGCGTCTCACTTTTCCTTCCCCGCGTTCTATCCTCTCCACACTGCCCTGTTCTTGAGCACCGACCGCGCCCTGTGCACTCCACCCTCTCTCTCTTTTCCTCCCGACGACGCTGCACGGCCCCTTTGCAGAACCGCTCGATCGAGCCCGAGCCCGCCGCTGTCCGGAAGGGTCAGCGCACTACCTGCTACCAGCATGACTTGCTGGATCACCTCGACTGGGGAGCCAGGCCCAGCTCTCCACAGCCTCCCCTGCAACTCTCCGATGGATCCCTGGGCGGTTGCCCGCGGTCGACGCCCGCCGTTCTGACTTCGACCGCCAAGAAGCTTCTCTTCAGGGAAAAGATCCCCGAGAGGTGATGCAGTGTAGTGTCCGAGGATCAATAATACTCAGACTGCAGGAGAACAATAAAACAGGTATTTACTGAACAGAGAGTAATTCAAGACTGAAATACAGAAGCCTGCTATGGCTTTATATACAGGGGTGGTCACTGCCGGTACTGCAGTATAGAATCAGTTCTTCTCTTAAAGGCACATACACAACAATACCCAGGAGTGATGATAATTGGATGGAAGAATCCTCACAAAGTTGTAAACCATGAAACTTGAGATGAGATTATAGCCTCAAAATCACTTCTATCTGTCCATTACTTTTCTAACAGAAAAACAGAAAATGCTGGAAATGCTCAGAAGGTCAGACAGTGTCTGTGGAGAGAGAGAAACCGAGTTAACGTTTCAGGTCGATGACATTTCAGATTTCCAGCATCCGCGGTATTTTACTTTTCTAATATATCTGCATTTTGCCTTCCCCAATGGTTCAGTTGGTTTGCACGCTGCCCAATGTGAACTGAGCCATAAACAACAGGAAGGTGCCAGGTTAGTGCAGTGTTAGCTGTTCTTAGCCAGGGCAGCAGTAGGATGCTGCAACTGGCCTTTGTTCATGGTTGAACCTTGACAGTGAGTGTTGACAGGTTACTCCAGGGTGGGCAGCACTCCTAAGCTATAGAGGGGCAAAACAGACAGGAGTTCCCACTCCTGACTACTATGCAGTGACTTGTAATAGAAAGTGCTGCGCACAGACATCGGTGAGGACACGATTGGCTTCAGCTGTAATAAGGTCCGCCATGATTCAATAGCCTGTCAGTATATAACGACAAGTCTGAACCCTGAAGAATGGTCACTTGGGGAGTACTGGAGAGCAACTGTTGTATTGGAACTATACAAAGCATCTTTAAGAGAGGATGAGAGAAAATTGGATGGGGAGGATTAAAAAGATAATGTTTCGTCCCGTTAATCTAATTCAGACCTTCAGATGAGTGAAGCTTGAGCATTTAATGTGATGTGAACTGCAGGTCAGATTATTACTGTCTTTAAATCCCTCCGGGATTGAATTAAGCAAGTCTTAAATAAAATATAGCAACTGAAGTCAGCCAAATGCAAAGATTTTCAGATGATAATATTTCTGCTGTTCGAATGAAACAAGCTTTATGTTTCTTATTCAATGCACAGCTAGAATGGAAGGAGAGAAAGAGCACTAGGGATTAAAAGACCAGGAAAAGGAAGCAGGTTGCGCCTGCATGTATACCTCAGGCTGGTGTCAATTAAAATCTGAAGAAAAATCCACAAAATGGCATTTTCAATCTCAGTCCTGGTTTCACAGCCCAGATCTCCGGAGTTACATTAATGACTTGGTAATTGCCCCATTGTGGGTGGCAGAACTTGGGTTTTGTCTATTTAATGGGCTCATCAATTTACTCTTCTGCAACTCTTACATTGCCGGGGTTAAGAAACACACTTTTCTAGACATAAAAACAGAAAATGCTGGAAACATTCAGCTGGTCAGGAAGCACCTGTGGAAAGAGAAAGGTAAGGTTAACGTTTCAGCTCGACCACCTTTCGTCAGAACTGGAAGATGTTACAGATGAACAGTTTATAAGGAAGAACAGACCTAGGGAAAAGGAGGTGGGGAAATAAAGGAAAGGTTTGTGATTAGATGGAGATCGGGGGATGATTAAATGACAGAAATAATGAAGGTGCAAGACAAATGGAGGTGATAAATAAAGAAATTAGAGAAACAAACGATGTGTCCAGAGGATGTGTGAATGGTTACAGCAGAACAGTAGGTGGGAGGGAAGCATGGAAAATCTGGCAAAGCAGAAAAGGCTCCCATGGACCAGGAATGCAGCGGAAGAAAAAGGCAGGTAGACCCCAGGGGTGCGGACCAACCTAGCTACCAGCCGTGTACCGATAGGAGATCCTCATCTTAAGAACCAGCCCACATCTCCCTTATTCCCAATAGCTCTGCTGCACCCATCCTCGAATACCAGCACCTGCTGTCCCAGAGAAAATGGGGGCTGTGGGTAAGGTCTGAAGTTGTTGAAATCAATGTTAAGGCCAGAGGACTGTAAAGTGCCGAGTAGAAAGACTTAATGCTATTCCTCGCGCTTGCATTGAGCTTCATTGGAACAGTATAGGAGGCCAAGGACAGAGAGGTCAGAGTGGGAGTGGGACAGAGAATTAAAGTGACTGGGTCACATTTGCAGACTGAATAGAGGTGTTCAGCAAAACAATTACCTGAGTTGCATTTGGTCTCCCTGATGTAGAGGAGACTGCATCATGAGCAGCGATGTTGGAAGAAGTACAATAAATTACTGTCTCACCCAGAAGGAGCGTTTGGAGCCCTGGATGGAGGTAAGGAAGGAGGTGATGGGGCAGATGTTGCATCTCCTGCGCTTGCATGGGAAGGTGTCGATGGAAGGAGAGCAGGAGTGGACCAGGAGCTCATGAAGGGAACAGTCCCTTCGGAATGCTGAAAGGGAAGGGAAAGATGAGTTTGATGGTGGCATCACTTTGGGGGAGGCAGTGGATGATCTATCGAATGCAAAGGCTTTTGTAGAGATTGAAGACGCAATTGGCAACTATTTCTAAAAGTTCCGTTTAAAATTTCCACCCAGTCACTTTGAAAATCTTTGGCCAGAATTTTCCGGGGTGGTAGCGGGTGCGATTGGTGGTGAGTCGGGTGGGAAAGTTGTTATTTTTGACAGCGGGTCAGGAACCCACTGTCATCTCGTTCCCACACGCCTTTCCCCCAGGCGCGTCTGTCATTGCGGAGCCAACCCAACCGGCAGCGGCAGGTGACCCAGTTGAGATGATTAGCAGCTAGTTGTCAGACCTTTAACAGGCTTTTTTTTAACTTACTTTTTAAATTTAACTGCATGGCCACAGCAACCACGCTACTCGGGAAACACGTCTGTCAACCTGAGGCGGGAGTTCCGTGGCCGTTGCTCCAGCTGATTACTTGACAGCATCAAATGTACAGTGAAAGCTCGCACCTGACAGATGATCACTTTCCTCAGGCAGAAGCTGTTGCTCAGTCCATTTCCAGCACAGATTCTGCAGGCTGCAAGTCTTTCCAGCAAAGTCTCCATCCAGTGTCACCTCCTTGGAAGAACCTCTCTCACCATTGACGGAATGCTTCTGTTATCTGTACTTCACCTGCCATCTATTCCATCAGCATAGGTGCTGTTTATACTGTCTCACCTTGGTCCTCAGAATCGGACCACGATGAGCCCCAACACCAGCAGCACCAGGCACACCAGCAGCACCAACAACAACACCAACCTTCTCCGCAATCACCTGATGCTGCACAGGACAGAGGGCATGAGCACCCGACCACATTGCTGCCCGGGAAGCCAGGGATGGCCTCATCATGGCCAGATTTAGTTAACTTGATGCTGTACACCCATATGGCTGCCACATGATGTGCCAGGTTGGCACTACCCCACACCAACACCATAAAGCATCCCTACAATGACCAAGCCATTCCTTTCACACTCATCACCATTGCTGGAGGTACCGTTATGTCTCACCATTCACTGCAACTCACTTAGCCACTTCTAAAGGGTGGCATAGTGGTTAGCACTGTTGCCTCACAGCGCCAGGGACCCGGGTTCGAATCCGGCCTCGGGTGACTGTCTGTGTGGAGTTTGCACATCCTCCCCGTGTTTGCGTGGGTTTTCTCCGGGTGCTCCGGTTTCCTCCCACAGTCCAAAGATGTGCGGGTTAGGTTGATTGGCTATGATAAATTGACCCTTAGTGTTAGGGGAATTAAATACGTGGGGTTACGGGGATAGGGTGGGATATGTGTTGGTGTAGGGGTTACGGGGATCGGGTGGGATATGTGTCGGTGCAGGCTTGATGGGCCGAAATGGCCCCTATCTGCACTGTGGGGTTTCTGTGGTTTCTGTGGTTTCTGTGGTAAAGGTGCACACGAATCTGTCCAAGACCAGAAGGTGTTGAATATAAAGATATTTATGTCTGACACCACATTAACAGAAACTTTACATAAACATTGGATAAAACACCCCAGTGGCTACCCTTGTGTGTTGTTAGTTGGTATGATTGCACGAGGATGAGGGTGAGTGTGAGGGGTGGCTAGTGAGATGGGGATGTGATAATGTAGATAGAGAGAGAGGGATGGGTGGAGGTGCAAGGTAAGTTGGTGTAAGTAAGGATGTACAGGTGTAGGGTAGGGAAGGCAGAGTGATGGGGATGTGAGGAGAGGCACAGCAGGATGAGGTTGAGTGTTGCTTTGTACTAATGTTTCCTGATCTAATGAGATCATTGAAATGTTTGTGGCACTGCACCCAGGTCCTCCTGAACACATCCCTGCTTTTGACCTCCGTTGCAATGTGCAACCAGGCTGTCTTGGTCTTCTGGGGAGGTCTCTTCTGCCCATCGGAAGGGAAGAGGACCTCCCTGCGTGCTCTGACTCACTCCATAAGCATATGGAGGGAGTCATTGGAGAACCTGGGTGCAGCCCTCTGGCTCTGTGCAGTGCTTTTCAGTGTTTGCAGCACTCCAATGCTATAGAACACTGACAGCACTATGTTAGATTAAAGGTCAAATGTAATGTGGGCATGGCACCTTTAAAGACCCCGGCTGAAAAGGTGTCAGGAATGACGTTACCAGACCCGCTCCATCTCATTGGGCCGGGTAACGCGCTGGGCGGGCTTAATAGACCCTATTAACATAAGTTCATTTTCAGCAGCGGGTTGGAGCCAGCAGTGGGGTCGCGACCTGCCATGGCAACCGCCCGCACCGGATCCGCCGAGGTAGGCAAAATTCCAGCCTTGTATCACATAGCATAGGGCAATATCGCACTTAGATTTTTAACATTTCTAAAGTATGCATTGCAAATGCGTGGATGCATTGCACCATTCAACAGCATTTAGTACTATGTAACTAGTCTATTTGAGAAGTCAGCATGTTTGTTTATGTACTGGAGATAAAAGGGTAAGAACAAAGAAGCTGAGGATAAATTGTTATGTGAATTCTTCAGACTAATACTGTGTTCCCTTGACGCAGCGGTTCGATGTTTTATTAACCCAGATAAAGGATTTCTGTTGTTTGAAAATAAAACTGTTTAAAAAGATCAATAAAGTAATTATTTGTAAGTTAGGACTTCATTAACTCGACTAAATGTTAAACTGTTTAAATGATCATTGTTTATTTTGCAACACATCAGGTTTTTTTCACTTTCCTTTTCTGTTCTTTTCTGTAATTAAAATCTTCCAGAAGAATGCCTTTGGTCTTTGTTTGAAAGTATGTTGAAGTCTCTTGTGTTTTCCTTTGGCTTGTTTCACCTGATTGCTTTCCACGGCAGTTTAGTTCTCCTCACTGAAAGCAGTTGCGTGTGCTATGCACAGTGCATTTGTGATTATTGGAAATAAAACTGAAACTGTGAGAGCAGATTTCGCCTTAGACCTAATTATAGTATCATAGTTAAGAGACAGTAACGGCTGGGATGCATTTAATGAGTGTAAGGAGCATGCAGTTTAATGTAAGTATCTGTCAAATGATCTGCTAAATCACATGCTCTTCATGCAAATTGCAAACATGTCAGTTAGTACTTTGACCCAATCAGAATAATCTCTTTCATCTTTGCTATGTCATCCAACCCCAGGTTATTCAACTGGTCTTCAGCTAAAACCATGAATAATCACTGGGAACTGTAGTGGATCACGAGAAATGGGATCCAAACTGAATTTGAAATCCAAATCAATTTGGAATTGAGCTGATTTACCACAGTACAAAGTCACAGTGCTTAGGAAATGGTTTTCCAACAAAACCAACACCTACATTTTATACAAAGCCAAAATACCGCAGATGCTGGCAATCTCCAATTCAGTTACTGAAGTCTGAACTGAGTCAAACTCATGTATGAGTTCATGATCAAGTGGTTCAAGATCATGTCTTGGTTCACCTCCAGCAGAGATCATTTGATCTACATGAACAATTCAGATGTTGTCACCAATTTCAACTAAATATCTCTCGGTTCCACCAACCTCTACTATGGTTCCTACATCCCACTTGTGTGAACTTGACTTGCCAGGGGGACTGAGAACACGAACACACTAATTTTGTTTGAAACTGCATTCTTTATGATTGCTGTCATAATAATGTTTCTTACTCAACTGTTTCTGTTCAACTTTTGAGGCCAAATTTGGTTGAACAAGACTCAATCATGTTCTCAATCTCCTGCTCATCAAGAGTTCTGCTGGAGTGTGTAGTGTGCGGAGTAATTCTGTACTTCAGCAAGAAATTTGCCAAACGTTGCTTCACGCTGAGTCCCGAACAACCCTGCAACACTCGCTTTTTGAGAGCTTCTTTTACTATTTCGGCTGCTCTGTTTGAAGCTGGATGATATGATGGAACGAGAGTGTGATTGATAGCATTCCTTTTCAAGAATTCTTGGAATAGAACAGAATGGAACTGAGGGCCATTGTCAGAAACAAGCTCTTCAGGTAAACCATGACATGCAAAGATAGACCTCAACTCATCTATGGTACATTCAGTTGTTGTATCTGAACCCATGGTTTCACTTCAATCCACTTTGAGTGACTATCTACAAGTACCAGGAAATAATCATTTGCTTTCTCACAGAAATCTACATGTGCTCTCTGAAGAGTTCTACTTGGTCATGACCAGGGTTGTAATGGAGCTTTGGGTGGTTTGTTTCTGCAATTTTGGCAAACGCTGCATTTGCTGATGAGTGATTCAAGATCACTGGCCAATCCAGGCCAGTAAACAAAGCTTCTTGCAATTGATTTCATACTGACGATCCCTGGATGTTCAGTATGAAGTTCGGCCAGAATTCTATCTCTCAAAGAAGTAGGTACCACTGCTCTGTTTCCCCACTTGACACAACCTTACTCACAAGACAATTCAGTATGACGGTTATGGAATGGTTTCAACTCTGTGTCCAGACACTGATCAGTCCATCCATTCAAGGTGTTTTCATACACTCTTTTCAGTGCTGAGT
This sequence comes from Somniosus microcephalus, assembly GCF_052327205.1. Classification (NCBI taxonomy): domain Eukaryota; kingdom Metazoa; phylum Chordata; class Chondrichthyes; order Squaliformes; family Somniosidae; genus Somniosus; species Somniosus microcephalus. The sequence continues at coordinate 134,767,689 of NC_140988.1, forward strand.
CCTTTTGAGTCTCATCTGCAATCTCAGTTGCATTCATGGGAAAATCTTTGTCAACTGCACCTAACGTGAAAATCTCACCTTCACTCCCAACAAATGAGCCCTCATGTGGCAACCTGGACAAGGCATCTGCGATTGCATTTTGCTTTGAAGTGCGATATTCAATTGTGTAGTCATATTGTGACAACAACACTGCCCAACGTTGCATTCTTGACACCGCCATTGCAGGGATGGCAGATTTGGGTCCCAATATTGCTAGGAGCGGTTTGTGATCGGTTACACAAAGGTACTTCACAGACGAGAAACACTGAGCGGTAATAGACTAAGAATTTGGTCAAAAAGATACGTTCTGAGGAGGCTTTTAAAAACAGAGAGAAAAGTAGCAAGACAAAAAGTCTAGGCAGGGTGTTCCAGAGATGAGGGCCAATACGATGGAAGGTTTTTAGGAACTGCACGCGACAAATTATACAATTTCAGCTCTGTTATCATGGGGAGATGGAAGGAAAATCAATGTAAAAGCCACCAACAACACTCCTGTTAACTTTTTAGTGCATAATGCCAGAATGGAATTGACAAAGGCCAGGTAGAATTCTGCCTCATTTCTCTTTTTACTGTTATATGGTTAATATATGGCCAATGTATGGTCATGGATAACACAAAGACGGGAAAGCAGAGAGCAAATAGACGACTTATAAGAAAAAAATGATCAAGCCAATATCAGTTAATTACAAAACTTCTCATTGTGGCCCAATAAAGATCCGTATGTAGGATAAATATTTCAAGTGTGCATCGGCATTTCTCTGATACATGTTGGCAACAAGTAAACTACCTCACTGCCAGAGAAAACCCGGACAATTTAGTAAAATCTGGACAAATTTAGAGAGAAAAACTCTGAAAATGGGAAATACAACAGAATATCTTACTTAAAACAAAAGCAAAATACTGTGGATGCTGAAAACCTGAAATAATGCTAGAAATACTTAGCAGGTCAGGCAGCACCCATGGAGAGAGAAACAGAGTTAGCGTTTCAGGTCGAAAACCTTTCATCAGAACTATCTTACTCTATGTGCATTCCCCTTAAGTATACAGTATTGAAGCACATTCTGTAAGACATTCTGCTACATTTCTCTCTAATTCCTCAAGTGTGCTTCAGACTCAGATGTTATCTTACTTGGTAATTTGAGATGGTCTGTGCCTTGATCTATCAAGCAGCACTTTTTTGGGGGAGTTTGGATTGTGGTTATCTGAATTTGAGAACTGATTATCATTTTCCTCCTGTCCTCTGTTTATGACCAGGACATATCTCTACTAATCCCTGCCATGCCTATGTAACCTGAATTCCTGTGTCTATTTGTGGCAAAGGCTAGGTAGTTGGGATTTTGAAAGTGCAGTTATCAGTGGCTTGTGGGAGAGTTTTATCCAGAGTTGGATGCAGAAGAAGATGAGGTTGGTATAGGGGGATATGGTTGGTGAGGCCTTCTCCTCTTCCTCATCTTCATGCTGTCCCTTGACAATATTATCAACAACAACAACTTGCATTTATAAAGCACCTTTAATGTAGTAAAATGTCCCAAGGTGCTTCACAAGAGTGATTATCAAAAATAACTTGATACAGAGCCACATAAGGAGCTATTAGAACGGGAAGCTTGGTCAAAGAAATAGGTTTTGAGGAATGTCTCAGAGGAGGAGAGAACGGTAGCGAGGCGGAGAAGTTTAGGAAAGAAATTCCAAAGTTTAAGGCCTAGGCAGCTGAAGGCACGACTGTCAATGGTGGCGAGAAGAAAATCAGGGATGCGCATGAGGCCAGATTTGGAGGAGCGCAGAGATCTTGAAGGGATGGAGGAGGTGACAGAGATAGGGAGGGGTGAGGCCGTGGAGGGATTTGAAAAGAAGGATGAGAATTTTAAAATCGAGGCATTGCCAGCCGCAGAAATGGTGTCTGCTTCCACACATACACTGATGACACCAAAATCTCCTCACCTCTCCACCATTCTCGACCCTTCTCAGCTGTCAGACTACTTGTCCGACATCCAGCCTTGGATGAGCCATAGTTTCTTTCAACTAAGCATCAGGAAGATATCAGCCATCATCTTTGACCCCACCACAAACTCAATTGCCACCAATAACAACCCCCTCCCTGGCCACTGACTTAGGCTGAAGCAGAATTAGCATTCATTTCAACCCCAAGCTGAGATTCCAAATCCATACCCTTTCCCACTTCCTTCTCTGTAACATCACCTGCCGCCACCCTGCCTCAGCTCATCTACTGCCCTCATTCATCATTTCTTGACTATTCCAATTCTCTCCTGGCCAGCCTCCCAGTCTCCATTCTCCATAAACTTCAACTCATAGAAAATCTTGCAGCTTATATTCTAGCCTGCACTAAGACCTACTCATCCATCATCCTTGTGCTGAATAACCCATATTGGATCCTGGTCCCCACAACCCCATCAAATTTAAACTTCTCATCTTTATGTTCAAAACCTTTCATGGTCTTGCCCCTTCCTTAACTCCTCCAGCCATAACATGCCCCTGAACTCTCCACTCCTCTGATTCCAGCCACTTGTGCATCACCTCCCCCCAACCTTCAACCCATAATTGGTGGCCATGCCTTTGGCCACCAAGGCCCCACACTCTGGAATTCATCACTAAACCCCTCTACCTCTTCATATCTCTCTCTTCTTTTAAGACCCTCATTAAATCTCACATCTTTGACCAAGAATAAATAGATTAAGAGAATAAACTACAAGCAAGGATTTAGAAAAATATATATTAAAGTCATTAATCAGATCATTTAATCCATAATTCCTTCTAGGTATCATTGATAAGTAAATCTAATTTAAGATCAGCAGTCTAAATACCACTTTTTATTCATATCTGACTTTTTGAAAAAGTTATTGAGGATCGGACTTTCTGCTCCACGGTGAAAGGCAAAGACAAGAAACTGAGAGCTGAGGAGACAAGAAATGAGATAGAACAGAAGAGAATGGGACTTGGCATGGTGAGAAAACAAAGACAATATACAAAAAGAGAGGGAAAGCAGACACGTTAAAAAAAAAGTAGAAGCACTTCAGCAAAGAGGTAGAGAAAGTCAGAGAAAGAAAAGCTCCAGTTGTTTCCACACCTGTTTTAGGGCATTCTCACTTGTGCATGTAGCATAAAGTACAAAGAAAAACCACCAACGGCATACAGGAAATACATGTCTGCGAGAAAAGGCTGAGCACAGCCTGGGAACTCTGTCTCTCTGTCTCAGGGATGGGAATGGGGGTGAGTAGAAATGGTCTTAAATTTCACAGATGAACGGGGAAGAGGTCTCACTTCAACTACACTATTGAGGCAAATTCCATCCACTATGCAATCCATTGGAATTGTTATGAAATTTCTGTCTATTTTTATGCCCTGTCAGTATAAGAGAGCTGGTTGTTCCGTGGTGCAGCTTCTTTAGCACAACCCAGAACTGCTTAGTCTTTTCACTGTAACCTCAATGCAGGTACAGGTCTCTGTGCTAGGAAGGGAGAGAGGAGGCTGGTGACTATGGCAAAGGAGGAGGTCACAGGAGGCATTAGTGCACCGCTTGAAGTGGCTGGCTGTATTATTAATGAAAACTGTAGATATGCAGTGAGGCTGGAAGGAGAACATAGAGGAACTGCAAATAAAAATAAAAGTGACGCACCTATATATCTATAAAATATAAAAAATCTTGGGGTAGATATTAACTCCAGGCATGGAACGGATGGGCAACGGGCTGAACGCCCGTCCATTCCTACCAGCGGGAGGCCCGACCCATTTTGAGGGCTAGGCCTCATTGTCAAGCCACCAGCTAGCTACACACCCCAAACGGGCATCCTGCACGCAGCTCGCTGGCTCCAATATTGGATGGCCCAGAGATTCAGCCAGCCAGCAGGTAGGTAGGTCTGGGGAGGGGGGATCCTATCGCAGAGAGGGAAAAGTACGGGATGATAATGGCCCATTGTATTCTTGTGGAGCCAGTGGAGTACTCCTGATTTTCCTGGCCCCACAAAAATCATTCTGTACTTGCCTTCCAGGATCCTTTATGCTTCAGTGCACTATATAACTGTGTGGAGTGTGCAGAGTGCATGCTCCAGCCAGTTGTGGCTTGAAATTCCATTGAGGTCCGATGTATATCATAGCCCTGATTTCCATGCAGAGATGAGGCTCCTGCCTGATTCAGGTGGTGCCTGGCCTCACCCAGTGGAAGGTCCTGGGAAATATGGTGGCGGACAGGATCCGAGCATAAATGGGGCAGTAAGTGCAGTACATCTGTTTTCGGGCTGCTATTGCCCTGTTTCCACCAGGTGGGCCAAGTTAATATCAAATCTCGGCCTCGATTCTAACCCCACCTTGTAATGATATCAGCAAATAGTGATGATATTTGTCTGTGTTTGATTACTTATGCCTTACAGCATATTTGTCTGTGTTTTTGATTACTTGTGCCTGACCAGCAGAGGTCATGTGAGAGACAAGCAGTCCAGAGGAGTTTTACTTTCAGTTTCATTCTAGATGCATCACAGCATAGTGTGTTCTGTAAAAGGCTGTTAAAAAGAGTCTAATAGACTTTAGATTAAAACAACTTTCTCTTTCATAAATGAGTCGTTATTGAACCCAGAAAGAAATCAATACATGATGTCAGAAGTGGCTGAAAGAGAAAAAATCTGAAGTTAGCAACTTGATGGGACAGTGAAAGCAGTTGTGGCAAGTAAGCGAAATCAGCTCTCCACATATTAGCAAGCCAGAAGAGAACATCGTTGCTTACCATTAGAGAATAGCTAACGAAGTGAAAAAATGGAAGGTTTACTCCCACCGGCGACGCTTCAATTGACAGGAAATGTGGCTGAAAATTGGAGAAGGTTCAAACAACGTTTAGAGTTGTATTTAGCGGCAATCGGAGCTGACGAGAAAAGTGATAAACAAAAATCGTCCGTGTTCTTACATGTCGTGGGTGATGCAGCACTGGAGGTATATAATAATTTCATATTTGCTGTTGATGGAGACAAAATGAAGCTAGATAAAATAATGGAACAGTTTGAGGCCTACTGCATACCTAAGCGCAACGTGACCTTTGAGAGGCACAAATTTTTCACATGTGTACAGAAAATCGGCGAGACTATTGATCAGTATGTGACTGAACTGAGAAACCGGAGCAAATCGTGTGAATTTGGGGGATTCACAGACTCGCTGATAAAAGACAGACTGGTGTGTGGTATTCCAGATAATGGTCTAAGGGAAAGGCTGCTAAGAGAGCAAGATCTAGACCTGGGAAAAGCCATAGCATTGTGTAGGGCTACAGAGACTGTGAAGTTGCAGGCAAAGGAGCTGTTCAGTGACAGTAGCTGCACCGTGGATACAGTGAGAAAGAACGGATACAAACCGTTTAACAAAGAGAGCGCCAATGTGAAAAAAGAGACGTGGCCAGCAAACGAAAATGAAAGAGACAATCGGAAGTCATGTAGTCGATGCGGTACACAGCATCCACCAAGAAAGTGTCCAGCATATGGTAAAACATGCAACAGATGCAACAAAAACAACCATTATGCCCGTTGCTGTAAGAACCAAGCGCAACAAAGCAAGGTCCATACAGTAGATGAAAGCGAGATAGAGGAATTCAATGTAGATGTTGTGTCTGAAAACAAAAAAGAAAGAGACTGGATGTTGACACTAAAAGTGAATGACATACACATTCCATTTAAATTGGATACTGGAGCACAAGTTAATGTGATATCAGAGACCGATTTTAAGAGAATTAGACCCAGACCAAAGTTACATGGAATACAAGTGAAAGTGACCGGATACTCAGGTACTGATATACCAGTGAAAGGAAAATGCATTGTCAAAGTAACACACAAGGACAGAGAGCACACGCTAGCATTAATCGTGGTGCCAAAGGATGTGCAAGCCATACTAGGGTTAAAAGCCTGTGAGAGACTGAACCTGGTATAGAGAGTCCTCGTTGTGGAAAGCGAAGGAGAGACAGTCTATGATGAACTCATGAAAGAGTACAAAGACCTATTTAAGGGTCTAGGCTGCATTCCAGGAGAACACACGATCAGAGTAGATAAAAGTATGACACCGGTCATACATCCATGCAGAAAAGTTCCGTTTGCTCTTCAAAAGCAACTGAAGGCAGAGTTGGACAGGATGGAAAGCCTGAACGTGATTCAGAAGATAGATGAGCCAACTGAGTGGGTGAGTTCCCTCGTCGTAGTGGACAAAAAGAATGGAAAGCTCAGAATTTGCCTGGATCCAAGAGATCTAAACAGAGCAATAAAGAGAGAGCACTTCAAGCTTCCTACACGTGAGGAAATCATGGCACAGTTTGCAAATGCAAAATATTTCAGCAAGTTAGATGCGTCCTCAGGATTTTGGCAGATGAAGCTGGACGAAGCAAGTTCAAGACTGTGCACGTTCAACACTCCATTTGGCAGATACAGATTCCTAAGGTTACCATTTGGCATTGCCTCAGCTCCTGAAGTGTATCACAAGACTATCCATATGATCTATGAGCACCTGGAGGGAGTTGATACATCAATGGATGACATCATAGTATGGGGAACCACGAGAACTGAGCATGACGAGAGACTGAAAAAAGTGCTGGAAGCAACAAGGAAAACAAACCTGAAGCTGAATAGAGAGAAATGCCAGCTCGGGGTGACAGAACTGACATTCGTGGGAGATATCCTTAGCAGTGAGGGCATCAGACCAGATCCCAGAAAGGTGTCCGCCATTGAGAATATGCCAAGGCCACAATGCAAAAAGGACGTGCAGAGGTTTAATGGAATGATCAACTACATGGGTAAATTCATATCCAACCTCTCAGGAAAAAATAGCGCCACTGAGAAGACTAACTGAAAAGAACATAGAATGGGAATGGAATCATGAGCATGAGAAGTCATGGAGCGATCTAAAGAAACTGCTCACAGAGGAACCAGTTCTGAGGTTTTATGACCCAGCGAGACCCATCAAGATATCATCAGATGCATCACAGAGTGGGCTCGGTGCCGTTCTTCTGCAACAGTATGACTACTGGCAACCTATTGCATATGCATCGCGCTCAATGACAGACGCGAAGACGCGATATGCTCAAATAGAAAAGGAGCTGCTCAGCATCACATACGCCTGTGAAAGATTTCACCAGTTTGTGGCAGGACAAGCAATCAGTGTAGAGACTGACCATAAGCCCTTGATTGCATTGTTCCAAAAGCCACTGAATAGCTGTCCGCTTAGAATACAAAGAATGATGATCAGGCTGCAACGCTATACACTGAATGTTGCGTACACACCGGGTAAGCTGATGTATACAGCACACACGTTGTCCAGAGCTGTTGACCCAAGTGAGCCCGCAAACACCACAATGGATGAAAAAGTGAATGCCTACGTGGACATGATCACAAGTGCACTGCCCATAGCAGATGCAAAAATGGAGCTCATAAAGACTGAGACAAACAAAGATGAAACAATGAGACGACTGAGAAAAAGCATCTTGGATGGATGGCCCAACATGAAGCAAGACTGCTCACCTGATATAGCAGAGTACTGGAACTGCAGGGCGGAACTATCAGTGGTCGAAGACATCATCTACAAAGGAAGTAAAATAGTTATCCCAAAGAGTCTGAGAAGAGAGGTGCTAAAAAAGATCCATGGAGGACATCTGGGAATCGAAAAGTGTAAGAAAAGAGCACGAGAGGTGATGTACTGGCCACGAATCAACCAAGATGTGACAAATGAGGTGTCAAACTGCACAATATGCCTGAAATATCGAGCAAGCAATCCGGTAGAACCACTAAAGCCACACCCAGCACCAGACAGACCTTACCAGAAGGTAGGCGCTGACCTATTCGTATGTCAAGGGAAGGACTATCTTGTAGTCACAGACTATTACTCCCTGTATCCAGAGGTTTGTAGACTGTACACCACCACTGCAGAAGCTGTGATAAAAAGTATGAAAGCCATATTCTCCAGACATGGCGTGGCAAGCGAGGTCTTCACAGACAACGGACCCCAGTTTAACAATGCAAATTTCCGACACTTTGCCAAAGAGTGGGACTTTGTCCACACAACGTCAAGTCCTCACTATCCACAGTCCAATGGACTAGTGGAAAAATCGGTCCAGACAGTGAAAAGACTGATGTACAAGGCAAAAGACAGTGGAACTGACTTCTACCAAAGTATGCTTGTATACCGCACAACGCCGCTCGAGTGTGGTATGTCACCAGCCCAACTCCTGATGGGACGTCGGCTAAGGTCAAACCTACCCATCCCGGAGAACCTCCTGAAAACAAAAGAGGGGGAGAAAGTGAGGAAGTTCAAAGAGCAACAGAAAGAAAAGCAAAAGTACTACTATGACAGAGGAACACAAAACCTACCTGAACTCCACACTGGTGACCAAGTAAGGTTGAAAGACAAAACAAACACATGGACTCAGAAGGGAACTGTCCTGAGTGAAGTTCAACCAAGATCATACACCATTCAGACAGATGAGGGTGCTATTCTGAGAAGAAATCGTCGAGATCTTCTCATGGGACCAGCCACAGCAGGTCAAGAGACTGATACTGGTGAACAACCTGATCACACAGCTGAGAACCAATCATCTGAGGCAACAACTCAGATTCAAGGACAATCAATCAGAAAATCCTCAAGACACGTGAAGCCTCCTGAGAGACTCATTGAGCAAATTTAAGGACTATTGTTAAAGAAGGAAGTAATGTTATCTTATTCTTTCTTCAAGTTCTAGTGTATTGACATATTTCATGTGAACACACAAAGCGAGGGTAAAAAACCTTGATCATGATAATGATAATGTAAGTTCATTAAATGTTGTTAGTTAAAAGTAAAATACTTTTGTTTTAAGAAAGGGAGATGTAATGATATCAGCAAATAGTGATGATATTTGTCTGTGTTTGATTACTTATGCCTTACAGCATATTTGTCTGTGTTTTTGATTACTTGTGCCTGACCAGCAGAGGTCATGTGAGAGACAAGCAGTCCAGAGGAGTTTTACTTTCAGTTTCATTCTAGATGCATCACAGCATAGTGTGTTCTGTAAAAGGCTGTTAAAAAGAGTTGAATAGACTTTAGATTAAAACAACTTTCTCTTTCATAAATGAGTCGTTATTGAACCCAGAAAGAAATCAATACACACCTGATGGGCAGAAAAGGGCCGGGTGAGTGGTTAAAATCCTGAGATTTGAAATCCCGGCTCAAACCCGCCACATGTCCTGCCGTCGTAATATTAACGGTGATGATTCAGGCCCTGGACAAGGCTCCTGCTAAAAGCAGGTGGGGGCCTACTTAAGATGCCGAAGTCGGGGCCCGATGACATAATCAGTGCCGTAACATAATATTAATGTCAAGGCAAGGGTGTCCTGCACTGTGTCCTGCCCGGAAGAAGAAACATGGTGGGAGGATCCGACTGGCCAGAAGCAAAGGATAGGATTGCCACCGTTGATCTCAGCCCTACTTCAAGACCTATGAAAATCAATGCATTTCTCCCCAGCTGATTCTGCCCATCCCTAATGAAGTGTCATGATATATTCGAAAACCAGTTAAATCAAATTATATTTGCTACAGCAGTGTGCGAGGCAGATGTGCTCAGTTTGTTTTCTACCACTGTCTCCCCTTTGTTGCATTATATGGCGTGTGCTCACTATTTCCTAACCACTTGCTTCTTCTAAGTGTTTTCTCAATGGGTGAATGAAGCGAGTTTGATGGCTGCTGCCTATGAAAACCAATGCATTTCTCCCCAGCTGATAGGCAGGTGTGTCTCGGGGATGGTCCTATACCCCCTTGTGCTGGGTCAGTATATGGTCCTGCATCTACAAATGCCATTGGTATTGATGGGGTGTTTGCCTGGGCTTGTATGCTTTGAGTGACATGGCTTGGTGATGGAAGCTATACCTGAGTTTAGGATCAGGGACAGCGCCACTGTAGAGGGAACTGGACTGGCTATGCTCTCCCAGATGGTCTGCAACTTGCTCAGGCAGTCATGCAGCACTGGATAGAAGTTGGTTGTGAGCTCATTAAAACATATGAAAAAGGGCTAAGAAGAAACCATTGGGCCTTTAAAGCTCACTCCTATTCTGCCAACAGTGCAACCCTATACATCAGCCACCTTCCCCTAACAACACTGCCTTTCGAGAGAAATAAATAAACCAGAAAAAAAAACTGACCAATTCGGGAAAAACTTCGGGAAATCTGTGTCTGATTTCTTGAGGTTTTCCATGACTCATTAAAATCTCAATCTAGCAATTTACATCTTTGAACTAGAAATGCCCTCTTCGCTTATCAAATTTCCATTTAACGGACTGCAGCAATTCCGTACTCATCACATCGCTCGGCCATTTCTTCCAAAAGCCCTGGCACTCTGCAATAAGAAATACTTCCTGGCCTCTGACCTAATGCCTGGAGTCTAACTCCTGTGCATAACATTGCATTTGTCCAGATTAAATGTTATATGCCACACAAGGGGTTACTCGCCCTACTTATCTAAATTGGACTGCAACCTATCCATTTCTTCTGTATTACTAACCCCCCATGCACATTTCTGTATCATCCATGAATTTGAGAACGGTTCTCTTTAAGCCATCCTCTTGATCATTAATAAAAACGATGAATGGCAACAGGCCCAATAAAGAACTCTTAAGAATGCCATTTGTAACCAGACCCCAGTCAGATGCATTCTCATTAATAGCATTGATAATATTCTGAAATCCCAGGGTCAGGTTACTGTGAATATTGAGGGTGGGCAGCGGCGCCATTTTTTGGTGCTTTTGGAGGGCCCAGGTGACTGCGTGAGAGGAATTTTTGCAACAAAGTGCTGCGACATCAGCAGGCCTTCTGTGTAATTGATTGTGTTCCAGAAGCCAGCCATGCAATGCAGAACTTCCCACCACCATTGTTAAGGGCATAAATGAGGCAAATACATTGTAGGAACTATTTTCCTCATTTATATGCCATTGTATTATGCCTGCCCATAGTTGGGGGAGTGGATTGTGGGTCAGGCCCCCCAAACTAGCCAATATTTCTGATGGGACCAAAAAGGGGCAGAATCCTGGTGAATCTGGGTTGTGTCCCAAATTCTGCCGCTCCTCCCACTGGGAATCCACTGCTCAACCCTCTCTCCAACACCATGAATTTCGGAGCCTTTGGGCTGGATTTTCATTGAGGAGGCGAGTAGGAGGTGGGACTACAACTTTCGGGCTCAGCAGGCCAATTAAGGGCCACCCGGCAACAGGTGATATCACAGATTGATATTTCGTCTGTCAAGACCTTTTGACAGATGAAATATCAGCGTTTGACAGCTGTTTGAAGCTGTCAAACACTGACAATCTGTACTCTAAGTTAATTCCTTCCTCTCAGGATGACTTAGAGATCTCTCCAGAACAGAAAGCTGAATGCTACAACAGGCAACAGGCAGTTAATTGGCACTAATCCCCTTCCCGCTTCGGGGAGGTGGGTCCCAATGCGGGTCGGGTACCCGCCTCCTTTGAAACTGGCATGGAGGCGGGTTGGGGGGTTCGTGCCCCCCGATTTTGGGATTTTAACCCCCCACACGCCTCCAATCCCGCCTCCACGACCCAATGAAAATCCTGCCCTTTGTATCTTATTTTAAAGTTTCTTTAAACAACAAAAAACCTTGCATTTATATAGCGCTTTTCATGACCTCGGGAGATCACAAAGCACTTTACAGACAATGAAGTACTTTTGACGTGTAGTCACTGTTGGAATGTAGGAAATGCGGCAGACAGTTTGCGCACAGCAAGCTCCCACAAACAGCAATGTGATAACGACCAGATAATCTGTTTTAGTGATATTGGTTGAGGGATAAATATTGACCAGGACACCAGGGAGAACTACCTTGCTCTTCTTTGAAATAGTGCCATGGGATATTTTATGTCCACTTCAGAGGGCAGACGGGGCCTCGGTTTAACATCTCATCCAAAAGACGGCACCTCCGACAGTGCAACTCTCCCTCAGTACTGCACTGGAGTGTTAGCCTGGATTTTGTGCTCAAGTCTCTGGAGTGGGATGTTTACCAGAACAGCAACCCTTTAAATTGAGGTGGCATACAGAGAGATGTAAGCTATGTACTAAATATTCTGGTATCTCATGCAATCTCATGTGTTATTTTAGGAATGTTTTAAGTTGTTTCTGATGTTTAATCATTTTCACATCAAAAGGCTGCAAAAGTCCTGAGTCTCACACCTAATGCATGAGGCTTGACTGGTCTCTGATGTGTAAGTTGAAAGAACGATAAGATGAGCTAACATTTTTTTCTCTTTTGCAAGTCATTTATTTCCCATCGTTTCGCACTATCTAGATTCCTTTTCACCACATACAAAGTCCCAGGAGAAACGAGGGGCAGATGAATTGATTCCATGCCTTTCCAAATACTGCTTTGCAACTGAATCTCGTCAAGTACATGAGAGAGGCCCAGGTTGACTGTCCCTCTGACTTTCCTTCCCTCCCTTCAAGGAAATGTCTGTCCTTTGTGCAACATTTCTCCTGCGATCAGACAGCTGAAATAGGGAACTCGACAACGGGAGAATTATTACCATAAATCTCCATCACACCAATTCATAACAACACATTACTGCTCCAGTATGCTGCCAGAGCTAATCTTGCTGCAGAATAATAATACTAAACTGCAATAACCTTCTCAAACCAGTACTTTTATTATTTTCCCAAGTTCGAACAGGACCAGCTGTGAACTTGCGTTGTTGTTTGTACGTAAATAGATTTTAAAAGATTTTAAAATAGCTTTGATGTTTTACATGACGATCAGTTGAGGAGGGCAGTGTAGCTTTAAACTGTCCCTTCAACATTTCTGAGCTACACAAGCCGAGGTAGATTTCTTCCCCCTAGTGTGGACTTTTGAGACAGCCAGCCTCGGAACATGCCTGCTGGGATAGTCCCAACGGGAGGCCAAGACCCTTTTGCAACATTGGGCAGTCCGGCTGAACTCCATACCAGAAGAAGATAGGCTAGTGAGCAGGAATCCGATCTCAGAGGGATGGGGAGACCCGGAACAGCAGCGGTTCAGGTTGGTTTTGCAGCAATGTTCTCTTGTTAATTTTTTTTTTGGGTGGCGGCCCCTTTAACGGTCCATTCAAATAACCGTGCATGTGCAGTTTTTCCTATTGTAAAGCCAGCTAGCGGCCTGCGCGGGATCTCCAGACAGCTGCGTGGCCGATTTTGAGTCCTCCCGCCCAGCAGAAACGAGGCAGTCATAGCTCCAAAATGGTGGCAATGACTTACTGCTCCATTCCCGCTGTGGCCACCGCAATCTTCTCCCTGACCTTTTTCCTGAGTGCCAGCCTGTCAAGTGCTTGGCCCTTTTAATATGCAAATTGGGGCCCTATAACATACATAGGACGCCGTTTGCCATTATAGGACAGTACTGGGCAAAGTGTGCTCTGTGCAAACTCCGCCCAACATCAGCTGGCGGTCAAGTCGCAGTGGAGCCCAAAGGTCAGTGCTCCTCCAGGCTTCATAAAACTAGTCTGGGCCACTGTTTCACCAAATCCCCTCCACCCGGATGTAACTTCCTTCGGTCCGGATGACTGGCGGGTCGCCTGATATTGCGTAGGCCAGGAGCTGGCAGATTGCCTCGGGTTGCTCGTTTTCCTCAGTACAGGGCCTCCCGTCAGCACGAGCAGGTGACCAATGAGCGCGCTCCACCGGCTGCCCACCCAAAATCCATTCCTGGGGGGGCGGGGGGTGGGGTGGGGGTTGCCAGAGGAACCTACCCCAGTAAAACTTAGCTGTGGGCTCCTCTTCGGCTGGACCACCAGCAAACACTGGATTGAGCATGCGTGGCGCATGCTCCGCCCAGTACTGTCCTAAAATGGCTCAAATGTATGCCTTAGGACCATGATTTGCATATGGAAAGGGCTTACCACCTGACTCTGGTGTGCATTCTGGCTGGCCAGTGGTAGGCCCGGGGGCAGAGTGCGGGGATCGCAGCAATGGCAGGAACATGCTGGTAAGTCATTCCCCACCATTTCCGTCAGGCGCGAGGCCTCAAAATCTCCTCCTTTGCCACTGATTTTTTTAAAATCCAGCAGAGAGAGTATCTGGCAATGAAAAGCGATTTTATAAACCAGCAGTCGGTCTGAAAGATAGAAGCATAGGGAGAAAAATTGGGTTGCTTTGCGCCCGAAGAGGGTGCTAACGGGGCCTAGGCGTGTGCTGCACACGTGCTCCGGCCACGATGTTCAGGATCACCCCTGACTTACCGCCGGATGCTATGTCCGACGGGGTCAGGGGATCCTACCTGCGGCCGGGAGGTGCAATTTAAAGGCGAGGTGCGGGGTGGCCATTTTTGTTGCTGGCCACCCGCCAGCACCTGCCTGTGCTCCCGCCCCCGGCCTCCTGAACGCACCCATCCCCCCGCCCTCCCCCCTCCGGAGTGCCAGCTGCACTCCAAGAGCCCGGCACTTCTCTTGAGTGCCGGGCTCTTTTGCCGGCACTCCGATCCACGGGGGTCCAAGTGGGCCCCGGGTCGCGCTGCGCAAGGCCCCTCCCCTTTACAAAAGGTAAATCATGCTTGACTAATCGACTGGAATTTTTTGAGGATGTAACTGGTAAAATAGAAAAGGGAGAACCAGTGGATGTGGTGTATTTGGACTTTCAGAAGGCTTTCGATAAGGTCACACATAAGAGATTAGCGTGCAAAATTAAGGCACATGGGATTGGGGGCAAGGTATTGACTTGGATAGAGAACTGGTTGGCGGACAGAAAGCAAAGAGTTGGAATAAACGGATCGTTTTCCGAGTGGCAGGCAGTGACTAGTGGGGTACCGCAAGGATCGGTCCTAGGACCCCAGCTGTTCACAATATATATTAATGATCTGGATGAGGGAATTGGATGTAATATCTCCAAATTTGCAGATGACACAAAGCTGGGTGGGAGGGTAAGCTGTGAGGAGGATGTCGTGAAACTCCAGTACGATTTGGACAGGTTGGGTGATTGGGCAGAAACATGGCAAATGCATTATAATGTGGATAAATGTGAGGTTATCCACTTTGGTGGCAAAAACAGGAAGGCAGATTACTACTTGAATGGCAATAGATTGGGAGAAGGGGAAGTGTAAAGAGACCTGGGTGTTATTGTGCACCAGTCGCTGAAGGTAAGCATGCAGGTGCAGCCGGCGGTTAAGAAGGCAAATGGTATGTTGGCCTTCGTAGCAAGAGGGTTCGAGTACAGGAACAAGGATGTCTTGCTACAGTTGTACAGGGCCTTGGTGAGACCGCACCTTGAGTATTGTGTGCAGTTTTGGTCACCTTACCTGAGGATAGGCGTTCTTGCCATGGAGGGAGTGCAGCGAAGATTCACCAGGCTGATACCTGGGATGGCAGGAATGACGTATGAGGAGAGATTATGTCGATTGGGCTTATACTCACTGGAGTTTAGAAGATTGAGAGGGGATCTCATCGAAACCTATAAAATTCTGTCAGGTCTGGACAGACTAGATGCAGGAAGGATGTTTCGGATGGCCGGGGAGTCCAGAACCAGGGGTCATAGTCTAAGGATAAGGGGTAAGCCATTTAGGACTGAAATGAGGAGGAACTTCTTCACCCAGAGAGTGGTGAACCTGTGGAATTCTCTGCCACAGAGGGCGGTGGAGGCCAGTTCATTAAATATATTCAAGAAAGAGTTGGATATATCTCTTGAGGCTAAAGGGATCAAGGGTTATGGGGAGAAGGCAGGGACAGGGTACTGAATTTGGATGATCAGCCATGATCTCATTGAATGGCAGAGCAGGCTCGAAGGGCCGAATGGCCTACTCCTGCTCCTATCTTCTATGTTTCTATGTTTCTATGTTTAAGAAGGGGAGGAATGCCTTCAGTGCAGCGGCACATAGCGTCGCAACATTGACTCGCAGCGCCCCAAGGGGGCGCTAATACTAGCACCCTGGCGAAGTTGGGACGCTACTCATATTTTAGCCCATAATTTTAGGTCAATGATTTTCATTATTGCGTTGTGTTTTCTGATTCAAATGGATTTTGATTGTTGAATTGCTATGAAAATGTTAAACAGATTTTAGCCTCAAAGGAAAGAATGTATGTGCGTGTTGTAATTATTATTCAGCTAAACTAATTTACTCAGTAAACCGAATGCCCTCATTTAGATAATAAATCATTGGGTGCAAATATGGTTACTATGAAAACTAAAAAAGACTGATCTGCCATCTTGATTCAAAGAAAAAGAACATAAAAGAGACAGAGCAAATGGGAAGTGATAGACACCCATCCAAACTAAATTCTGTAGCTCGATAACATTATTTTAAACTGATATTCAGAGTGCATGAGCTAAAAAATGCAATTTAATATTGGAGCTAATACCTTAATGGAATTGGAAATTATTTTACAATATACTGAAATCACTACAAAATAGTTCAGAGTAATTTGGTCCTTTTTCCTTTGCTCAGTTTGTATTTGCCAATAAAACTATGGGTAATTCCATGGATAAAACAAATTTCACATTATACAGATCACATCCATTACGTTGAAAGCCCTTGGTCTCTAAAGAAATATATACAAATGGTGAAAGAACAAAGTTTTGTATCATAGGGGGAGATTTTCAATTTGGGCCCAAAATGGGCAGAGTTTGGGCATTGCGCCTATGGTGCCCGTACAAGGCCACAGTCAGGAGGCCCAAAGCATTTTCAGGTTCAGGCCTCATTTGACTTATACTGGCGATCTGTGGGCATCAAACAGATGCTTTGCTGCAGCTCTGTGGTTTGGTGCAGTGGAAAATCAGATGGCTTTAAAGGCCAGACTGAAAATTGAATCAGGCGGGCAAATGTGTGTCTAAAATCTCCACCAGAATTACCTCTTCCAGTCGCCCGATTTTCAGTTGAGAAATGGCAGCCAGCAGTTGAAAATCACCCCCCACCACACCCCCCATAGATTTTTTACAATCTATTGCACATAATGGGATATGAGGAAAAAAGCAAAGAAATGGGATGAGAGTAGATAGTTCTAATGTTGAACTAGCACTTGCACTGGTTCAATGAGCCAAATGGCCTCTTTCTGAGTTTAGATTTTATATGATGCTATAAAACATTCCCTAAACTTATCAGTAACCCACTCATAAAGCTGGCAAAGTAGTTGCCTATATGGGTGTCCTTAGTGAGAAAACTATTGCTCACTTACCTTTTTAGATCCATCAGGTGAATAAGGGCAAACCTATACAACTGCCATACAAGCCTAACACTTAAACCTATATGGATGTCTCTGTGATCTTATACTTGTCGGCCTAGAAATTCAGTTGGGCGCGCCAGCCGTTAGCGCCTTAGGAGGAGTAGATCTCGAGCGCTAGGCGCTTAGCGCCCGGGCGCAGCGCGATCTGCGCCTCGCCCCAACTTCAGTACACATTTAGCGCCGTCGCAAAGTCTTAGCGCGCGCCCTGCTGCGCGCGCAGATCATGACGTCATTTACTAGTGCAACGCCCTTTGTGCGCCCCGAACCGGAACTTCACTCGCGCCGGCACATTGTGCGCCGGGCGGCCCTAACGACTGTGAAGTGGAACGGTACACAGCCGAGGCGGGCCGCGGGGAGCGCTAATTAAAGGGCACTTACCCTGCACTATAAAGGCCAGCCATTTTGCAGCATTCACTCTTGTGCAATGGTTTTTTGGAGAGAGACCAAGGAGGAGCGCTTACTGGTTTGGACCAACACTAGGACAGGTATTTTTGGCTCAGGCCAGAGCTTAGCAATTATCTTTGCCTTCATTGAGAGCTCATTGTTTGCCAGCATATAATGGGGGCTGCATTGGGTGCCAACGCTGACTTTCAGCCTTATGCCAGAAGGGCTTACAGACGGCGTGAGAGAGTGGCAGCCCTGGCTAGACGCAGAGGGGGCAACAGGCGTCGCCAACTGAGGCCTTACCCACCCAGGGTATACCGCCAGCAGTCCTCCTATCTGACCATGTCTGCCGCGATGTGTGTAAGGAGGCTGCGATTCAGAAGGGAGGTGGTTGCAGACATCTGCCAGCTGCTTCGGAGAGATCTGCAGCCACAGCTGATGCGCAGGACGTCTCTGTCGGTGGCAGTGAAGGTGACGGTGGCTCTCAACTTCTATGCCACCGGCTCCTTCCAATCCGCTGCTGGGGACATCGCTAACATCTCCCAGTTCGCCGTGCATTGCTGCATCCGCCAGGTGACCGAAGCCCTTTTCAGAAGGAGACATAATTTCATCTCCTTCCCCATGACCCTGGACAAGCAGCAGCAGCGTGCAGTGGGATTTGCAAGAATAGCAGGCTTCCCCATGGTGCAGGGCACCATTGACTACACGCATGTGGCTTTGCGGGCACCTCTGGAGCATGCCGAGGATTACCGCAACCGGAAGGGCTACCATTCCCTCAACGTACAGCTGGTGTGTGACCACAGGCAGCGCATCCTAGCTGTCAATGCCCGCTTTCCAGGCAGCAGCCACGATGCCTTTATCCTGCGACAGACAACTGTGGCTGACATGTTCCAGGCACAGCCTCCCCCAAGAGGATGGCTTATCGGGGACAAAGGCTATCCTTTGTGTACCTGGCTCATGACCCCGCTCCGCGCGCCCACGACCCCTGCTGAAGAGGCATACAACGAGAGCCATCAAGCGACTAGGAACATCATAGAACAAACAATCGGCGTCCTCAAGCAACGGTTCCGCTGTCTCGATCGCTCCGGGGGAGCCCTCCAGTATTCGCAGGACCGAGTCTCCCAATTCGGCGTCGTTTGCTGCATGCTGCACAACCTGGCTATCCGCAGGACTCAGGCACTGCCACCTCACGTTGGACCCCCACCTCAGGAGGAGGAGCAGGAGGAGCATGAGGAGGAGGAGGACGAGGAGTACCAGCCCAGGAGGGAGGCACAAGGTCCAAGGGCCGCCCGTCGGCGGCTTATTGAACGTCACTTCTAGGCCCCCTGTCAGGGAATGGCTTGTGCCAATGAAAGAACATGATTGCAGCCGCTCCGTAAGCCCTCAGCCGGTTAAGGCAACAAACACTTCAAAGATCAAACATGGACAATGTTAATAAATAAAATGCTTTATTGTACGAACTCAGGGCCCTTCCCAAATGAAAACCAAAAACAGACGAAACCCCCAAAAAACACTCAAACACATTACTCGCTCCCACAACCTGGAGAGGATTAACAAAACAGTGCAACTAAAATGGCCGTCAGCCTCGGCCTTCGTAAAAAACAAACATCACATCCTCGGCCTTCAAAAAACAAACATCCAATTCTCGGCCTCAAAAAACAAACACAACTGGCCACACATTCGACTTTTTGGCCCGCTAGGGCGATGCCTTGGCCATCTTTGTGTGGCCCCTGCCCGTCCTGCTGCTCCTCCTCAAAGTAAGGCCATTGGCTGCTGCAAGGCTGGGGGCAGGCTCCAGAGGGGCACATGTCGTGACGGCAGATGCCCTTGGGGGTCGGCCTAGTCGAGGTCTGGCCGTCGAGCGGGTGGCTGTTGAATGCTGCAGCTGTGGCTGGCCAGCATCAGTCACTGCAGCAGGTCCTGGCAGCTCCACTGGGGGAGTGGCAGTGGCGGCTGGAGGAATGGGGGCAAACTGGCGGATGGCAGGCACTCGCTGGTCGCCTGAGACACTGGCGCTCGCCCGGGCCAGCACTGCAGCATGCGCACCAATCTGCCGAGGGACAGACCGCTGTGCTGCTGCAGCACGCCGGGTGCCCTGGCGATGCCTGGCTGACACAGCGAGTGTGGCAGCAGTGAGTGCCTGTGTTGACCTGTTCAGTGACCTCATCAGAGCACCCAGTGACTGCACGGCACCACTGATCAGCTGCCCACTCGCTGCCTGAGCTGCCCCGAATGCCGCACGACTCGCTGCCTGATCTGCCCCGAATGCCGCCCGACTCGCTGCCTGCCCTGCCCCGAATTCCGCCAAACTGATGGCCTGTGAGGCCCCGACGTCGGTGACACTCCGAGAGAGGGACTCGATGGCCTCAGGCAACCGTGCCACTACCCCCATGAGCTCTGTGTGCCGGCGCTCCGAGTCCGCGGACAAGTCCTCGAGGCATTCCATCTCCTCGGCGAAGACCGTCTCCGGACTGGAGGCCGGACTCTCCCTCTGGGGAGAAGGCCGCCGAGCTGGCCGACCCTTCCTGCGTTGCTGGAGGCCGCTGGGCCCAGCAATTGGACTCCCCTCCGACCCTTCCCCCCTCTGGGGAGAAGGTCGCCGAGCTGGCACCCCCCTCCCGCGTTTCTGCAGGCCGCAGGTCCCATGAGCTCCCCTCCCCTCCGACACTTCCGCGACGCTCCCCTCCAGGGAAGACGTGTCCCCTACATTGGCATGGGTTGCCATGGCTGAGGGTTCCCCTGATGGGCCGCCTTCCTCTTGCTCCTCCTCCTCCTGCTCCTCTGAGGGGCTGTCACTGGCAAGTTCAGGGACCTCCTCCTCACCATCTGAAAGCAGGAAGGCACAAGAGTAGCTTTAGAGTGAGGAGAGGGCGTCAGCGAGGGATGCATGAGTGGTGGCATTCAGCGCATTGGTCGGACAGTGGCAAAGGATGTAGATCTGATGCGCAAGTGGGACGAGAGAGGTGCAAACGTTGATGTCCTTACCATTGGTGCCCAGAACAGGGTCGGCATCTCCACATGCAATGGGGCCAATCACCCGGGCACCCATGATGCGCTCCACGCGATGTTGAAGCTCGGTGAGCGGTTGGATCTGGGGTCGGCCTCCCCCGGTCGCAGTCCGGCTCTTCCTATTATTAGCCAGCTTGGCCTGCAAGAGAAAGGACGGCCTCTAAGTACAGAGTGTCGCCCTGATCTTGTGTGCACTGCCTCCCATGGTGGAATAGCCTGGCCAGTGTGTCGCCCTGATCTTGTGTGCACTGCCTCCCATGGTGGAATAGCTTGGCCAGTGTGTTAAGTGCAGAATGTGCAATTGATGTTCATGCCTGTCCCATAGCTGCTGGATGAGGGCTGGCCGTTAGGGCTTTCAGGTCCCTTTGCCCATAATGTGAGGTGCACATGCAAGGATGAGGAGGTCACTGGAAAGGGTACTCACCCTGACAATCCGCGTGAGGTCATTAAACTTTTTGCGGCATTGGACACCGGTCCTGGGGACCTCGCTGTTGGCTGACACCTTGCTGGCGACATGCCTCCAGGCTCTCCGGTAGGCGCGGACCGGCGCCTTCCTGCCATTGTCCAGGTACAAAAGATGGCGCCTCTTCTCCACACCACCAACCAGCACACTCAGATCACGCTCTGAGAAGCGCTGCGCTCGTTCACGGGCCCTCTGCATGGCTTCAGGCGCTATTTGGGTCCAGCAGCAGTGTTCAGGCCTAGCTGGAGGGCTCCACTATCCAGGGCGTGGCAGCAGACAAAGTCGACCCTTCCCCCTTAAGAGCTGGCCGGCGCCAGGGTGTCTGCTGTCAATCACGAGATGGCCGCACCTGCGCTGCGCCCGGCCTGGGCGCTCTCGCTCAGCACCTCCGGCTTAGCGCTTAAAGAGAGGCGTCCAGCACCAGTTTTAGCGCTCGAGCAAACTCTTAGGGCGAAGCTAATGAATATCGCAGAAGTGGCCTCGATTTGGCGGCGGGCGCAAACTTTAGCGACCGCCCGACTTTAACGCCCCAAAAGTGGCTACAATGAATTTCTAGGCCGTCGTCTTTTAGCACGTCCCTCTCCAACTATGGTTGCCTCAGTGCGTAATAAGGAAAGGCACTGTCACACTTTATTTTCTTGAACTACCAGCTTCACCAACTGAACAAGAAGCACTTTCAACTAGGATTTGCTAACAGGCCTGCACTTATATACAGGTTAGATAGATAGAATGAAAGAGAGAAAGAAAAATTGAAGTTAAAAATAAAAATGAGGGGAAAAGAACGAAAGAAATTGCAGTTATAAAGCACTTTTCATGTCCTCATGATGTTCTAAAGTTGTTCCTAGCCAATAAATTACTTTTGAAGTGTGGTCACTGTTGTTTTGTCCCACCATTGTAAGTGTGATAAATGATCAGTTCATCTATTTTTGGTGATGATGTTAGAGGGATAAATATTTACTGGGAGAACTCCGCTGCTCTTCTTTGAATGGTGAATGAGATCTATTACATCCACATGAACAGGCAGATGAGGCCTTGTTTTAAAGTTTCATCTGAATGACGGCATCTCTGCCAAGTGTTAGCCGAATTTATGTGCTCCACAACCTTATGAACCCAAAACTATCTGACTCCAGCAGTTAGAGAGTGCTGCCTTGATCCAAGCGGACACTAAGGGGAAAAATAATGATAGGACATTGCAGATCTCCCATGGTGTTGATCACAGTCAAATCAGATGATACATTGTTTTATGAGAACAGGAGCGGTTTACTGTGTAATGTGTAATGTATTAGTTTGCTGCTAAACTGGAGCTGTGTATCTTTAAGGCTGCAAAGTCTAATTATTGTTATGTAAAAATAGACGAAGATCATAGAAACATAGAAACATAGAAGATAGGAGCAGGAGTAGGCCATTCGGCCCCTCGAGCCTGCTCCGCCATTCAATGCAATCATGGCTGAACATCCAAATTCAGTACCCTGTCCCTGCTTTCTCCCCATATCCCTTGATCCCTTTAGCCTTAAGAAATATATCCAACTCCTTCTTGAATATATTTAATGAATTGGCCTCTATTGCCTTCTGGGTGAAGAAATTCCTCCTCATCTCTGTCCTAAATGGCTTACCCCTTATCCTTAGACTGTGACCCCTGGTTCTAGACTCGACTCCCCGACCATTGGGAACACCTTCCTGCATCTAGTCTGTCTAGTCCTGTTAGAATTTTATAAGTTATCACCCACTGTTCAATTCTTATTTGGTTAATGATCTTTGCAAATTGGAAAGTGCATGCAAGTCCAGGTCAATGACTCTCTTCCTTTCTCATTTTAAAAAAAATACTTTTTTCACTTGTAACAAAATGTGTTAACTGGTGTGTGGCTTCTGTATTTTGGCATTCGATATGTGATGTGCGTGAGCTGGGTGCAACAGCCCCAAAAATCCACAAATGTTACATCCTGGAGATAAGACTTTCACTCGCTGATTTTCTCCAGATGTGACAGCATTTGGTGGTGGCCGGGAGGGGGCGGTGGGGGGCGGTGGGAGCGTAGACCTGGGTGTGTCAGAAGAGGTGGTTCTAGGCTAATCATATATTTAGGAGAAATCCCAGCAGATATTGTGGTATTTGGGGGGTGGGGGGGGGGGGGGGTGACAGCTGGCGGTGGTAGTTCCCTGAGTTTGACAGAATTGTTATGGAGTTCCTGGAAGTTACATTTCTGGGTATTTTCCATCATTCTTTCCTCTAGGGGGGCAATCTTCCAAGACTGTGTGCAAATGTTGCAGGATCTTGGAAAATTTCAGCCATAATTTGTTAACTCTCATATTTGAAATCACTCGTATTGCTTAACCCTAATGTCTTCAAGAGTGGATTCACTAACCTTGCTATCTAGGAAAATGTTCTATCTGTTCATTATTATTAGACTGCGCAAATTATTCTTATGCCACCACAGGATCTCTTTCCAGTCCTTGATAAACAATAGAACACCACATCAAACAAAATCCTTGTTTTATTTAACAATGAACAAATGAATATGTAACTATATACAGTATATATATATATAGATAGATCTCCTCTGGCATTGCTCATGGTGAGTTGGTAGATATGCTATTTTATAACAACTGAGTTTTATCAACAAGTATGATTAGGATGTGTCATGGGAAAAGTGGTACAATTACATTAAGTGCAGTGTTGCTCATGGTGATCTGATCATATGCTGTTCTATTACTATATGGATGTGATGAACAAAGTATAAAATGAAAAGTGTGAGACAGGAAATGTGTCCTGTATACAGGAATTATAATTAATTGTAGCGGACCACTTGTGGCACTACTCATGATAATTGGAGAAAATGGTCTTTTTCGTACCTGTGTGTCCTCTTTATGTTGTTGTTCCTATTCCTTTCTTCTTCTCAGTTTCTCCCCTCTGTCCTTTCTCTGCATTTCCCTTCTTTTATACCTTTCTCTCTGAGATTTTCTGCTTCTCTCATTCATGATTTCCTTTCCTTTTAAGTGGCGATGCTAAGAATGAAAGAACTTAACGTTTCAAGAAGAAATGATCTTCCTTTAGTTTTTTTCGGCTTCAGGCTCAGGTAAGAGCAGGAGGGGAAGAGTGAGTTGAAGTGGGATAGCCCAAGAGTTTATTGGCCCGAGGCTCGGCAAATAGCGGGCAGTCCTGAAAAGTTTTTCCATTCAAGGCCCAGCGACATGAGACGATGCAGGTCAAAAGCAGGGGAGCTCCAGGCTCGCCAGTCTCACTGGTGAAGACATGAGCAGTGGGATGATGATAGAAGGATGAATGCCAGGCATGGGAGAAAAGAAGAGGCCACAGGGAGGGGCAGTGGGAGTGCCGAAGGCTTAAAATGGCCTTTCTGGTTTCAGTAGCAAATAAAAAGCCAACCTCGATGATGGCAGAGGGAGGCCTTCAAATGGTAAACAGGAGGCAAAATTAATTAAAATTAAAAGTGCTTAGTCCCTGCAGCAATTTTGTTTAAAATTGTAAAGCGTAAGGCCCAGACCCAGTCTCCACATGCATGTGCGCGTACACACATAGAGAGGGAGGGAGAGACAGGCAGGCTTCTTTTTGTTTCAAATCTATTGCTCTCACAACATGAAAACCCAGCTCCTACCGTAAGAGCAAATAACTATTTCCACGAATAAAATAATTTAAAAGAGAAACACACATGTGCATAAAAATCTTTTCCCTCAAATTCATTCAACTTAAGGCTTAAGGAATAAAAGAAATACTGATGATATTTGTGGAGCAATGTTACATAGTGTCAATAGTGATGGAAGGCCTGCAACTGCATGCTGAAGACTCAAAACATTTCTAATAATATTTCTGGTGCTACAGGTAGCAACACAGGCCAGTGATTCGACGAACATTAGAAATGCTATTACTGTACTGTTGTGTTTGTATACGCAACTACATAAAATAATAAAGCAGCAGAGACTGAGAGTAACTTCAAGTGATCTTTACTGGGTAACTGGAACTTCGACACTGACTATACAAATCGATACGCGTCTGTTATATACGCTCGCAACTAAGGATGTACATCAGCAAAACAAAGTAGTCCCTTCAATGTTGTATACATAACACTTCTTCCCCCTTTAGTTTAATAGTATATTAACGCAAAATTTCTATAATTAACATACAGAGCCTGTCTTTACAGTAACCTTTTTGTTTTCTTAAAAGTAACAAAATTCAAATTCCAATATAACATTTTATTTTGTCAACAGCCCTTTCACAAGTCAAGTCTCTGGCGAGGCCTCCTCTGCCTCTCTGGGTAACGTCTCTCCAGACTCTCTTGCTTTGGAGAATGAGACTGTACAGGTACAGGTGCATTAGGTGAGCTGTCAGCACAGGTAGAGCTTTCAGCTGTGGATGAGGCTGGTGCTGATGCTGATGAATCAGGAGTGTCTGTTTCCATGTCAGGTGAGTCTGGGCAAGGTATAGGGGTGTTTTCCACCTGAACATCCAGAATTTGGTCCACATGACGTCTCAAAACGTTCTCTCCCACATCCACTGTATACATCAGTGGTCCCTCTCTTGTGGTTTTTGTCCCTGGTTGCCACTTTTCTGTCCGGAAATCACGAGCAAGAACTGACTGTCCCACACTGAAGCTTCTTGTTGGCTTAGCATTCAAATGTTTGAACTGTTTGTTCTCTACATCACGACGTACATTCGGTTTAAGAAGGTCCATGCGAGATCTCAGGTTCCTGTTCAGAAACATAATCGCTGGAGTCTGATTAGTGGCTGCGTGTACTGCGTTCCGATAAGCAAAGAGGAAATTGTCTATCTTGTGTTGCAGTGGTAGATTCTCGCTGTACATTGCTTTGATGGCCTTCTTGAAAGTCTGTACGAATCTTTCTGCCAAGGCATTTGTAGCTGGATGGTACGGGGCAGATGTGTCGTGCTTGATTCCATTTTTCCTCATGAAACCTTGGAATTCGTCAGAGACAAATTGTCATCCATTGTCTGTGCAGATTTGTTCTGATAGGCCATTTCTAGCGAACATGGTCCTCAGAACTGAAATGGTCTTTTCAGATGTGGTTAATTTCATTTTAATGATCTCGGGCCATTTGGAATGTGCATCGACTGCAATCAAGAACATGGAGTCCATGAACGGTCCAGCAAAGTCGATGTGCACACGTTGCCATGGTGATGAGGGCCATTCCCATGGATGGAGAGGGGCTTGTGGTGGTGCGTTCTGGACCTTTTGACATCCTGAGCAGCTCTTCGTCAGGTCCTCGATCTGTTTGTCAATTCCCGGCCACCACACGTATCCACGGGCAAGGCTTTTCATCTTTACCGTACCTAAGTGGCCTTCATGCAGTTCATCTAGCACTCAGTTACGAAGCTTGGGAGGAATCACAACTCGTGAGCCGCACATCAGTGTTCCCCGACACACTGATAACTGCTCCCTCCTAGCTGAGAATGCTGGAAATAATGAGTCACCATGCGCCGGCCATCCCTTTACAGTGATGTCATAAACTTTTGACAATGTAGGGTCATTGCGTGTTTCTCTTTCAATGAGGGAGTTTGTCACTGGTAGCTGCTCAACTATTGTTTTGTGAAATACCTCTGCTGAGTCAACTGTTATAGTTCTCTCTGAGGTCGGCAGTGGTAAACGTGACAAACCATTGGTGTTGCCATGTTGCTTGGTCCCCTTGTATTCAATGTCATACAGGTGAGCCCCTAGGAAGAGTGACCATCGCTGTAGCCGTTGTGCCGTAATCACTGGAATGCCCTTCCTTGGGTTGATGATTGAAACGAGAGGCTGGTGGTCAGTTAACAGTGTAAACTGTTGACCATACAAGTAGTGGTTGAATTTCTTGACTCCCCACACAAGGCTGAGGGCCTCTCGGTCAATCTGTGCATAATTGCGTTCAGCTGTAGTCAATGATCTTGAGGCAAAGGCTATTGGTCTTTCTGAGCCGTCTGGGAACTTATGTGACAACACGGCACCAATGCCATGGGGTGAAGCATCACATGCCAGTCGAATAGGTAAGGATGGGTCAAAGTGAGCTAGCACCTCTTCTGAAGTAATGAGTCTTTTACTCTCTTGAAAAGCTTGTTCACAGCTGTCACTCCACTTCCATTGTGACCCTGTCTGTAGCAGTGCATTTAGTGGATGTAACACTGTGGATAGGTTGGGCAAGAACTTGTGATAGTAGTTCACCAGTCCAAGATATGATCTCAACTGAGACACATTTTCAGGTGTTGGTGCATTAATCACAGCTTCAATCTTGTCTGGAGACTTGTGTAAACCGTCCTTGTCAGTCACATGTCCACAGTATGAGATTTCCTTTTTGAAAAACTCACACTTGCCTCGGTTCGCTCGGAGCCCATACTCCCGTAACCTGATGAGCACCTGTTCAAGGTTGGAAAGGTGGTCGTTGTCATTCTTGCCAGTAATGATGATGTCATCAAGATAACACTGAGTACCTGGGATCCCCTGCAGGACTTGGTCCATTGCCCTTTGCCAGATTGCAGGAGCTGATGCTATTCCGAATACCAGCCGATTGTACTGGTGTGTATTTATTGTCAGGTACTTCTTTGATGCATCATCAATTTCCATTTGGAGATAGGCCTGGGCCAAGTCAATCTTTGTGAAGCGTTCCCCTCTTGACAGGGAAGCAAAGATGTTCTCAATGCGAGGCAATGGGTACTGTACTGTGTGGAGGACTGGGTTAACAGTCACTTTAAAGTCTCCACAGATGCGCACTTTTCTTGGCTTTCCTGGTTTTGTGCTGGAGGTTTTCTTCATCACTGGAACTATAGGTGTGGCCCATTCACTCCAATCCACCTTGGACAGGACCCCTAATTGCTCCAAGTTCTCCAGCTCTGCTTCTATTGAAAGGCGAATTGCATAAGGCACTGGTCTGGCCTTGTGGAACTTTGGATTTGCGTTCTCCTCAATCTTAATTTTTGCTTTCATGCCCTTAAGTGTTCCTATTCCCTTCTTGAACACTTCCTGAGAGTCAGAGAGTATTTGTGACAGTCTC
The DNA here is from genome assembly GCF_052327205.1 of Somniosus microcephalus. Lineage (NCBI taxonomy): Eukaryota > Metazoa > Chordata > Chondrichthyes > Squaliformes > Somniosidae > Somniosus > Somniosus microcephalus. The sequence continues at coordinate 134,795,751 of NC_140988.1, forward strand.
TCAGGAGTGGCGTTGCTGTCCTCCTTTGCTGACACAAACAGTGCTTGGATGGTGTGCCAATCCAACTGTATTTTCCTGAGCCATTCGCATCCCAGCAATGGTGGTCCTCCATTTTCCACTACATAGAGGTTCAATTGCGGTATTTTTTTTTCTTTGTATGTCACTGTCACTTTTATTTTACCTTTGGGGCACACTCTTTGTCCTGTGTATGTCTTTAACAGTACTTTAGTTGGCCTTAGCGGTATGTGTGAAAACAGTCGTTTGTAGTCATGTACAGAGATCACTGTTAAAGCTGAGCCTGTGTCCAACTCAATTTTCAGACTAACTCCTGCCACTTCTGGAGTGATCCATATTATTCTGTGATCCTCTGTTTCTTTCACACTGTGTAATTTTAGACAAGCCAGATCCTCTTCCTCTGAGTCTGTGTCACTTTTTTCTTTATCTGAACTATCTCCAATCACGTCGTGTACCTTCTTGTATCTATCTTTGAAAGGTTTCTTGTTTTCAGTCACTTGATGTACCTTTTTGTTACTCTGTATTGTATCAGTTTCCTGCTTCTTATGTGCTTTGCAGACTCTTTCAATGTGCCCTCGTCTGCCACATTGTTTGCAGTCTTTGGCCTAGAAATTCAGTAAGGCGCTGCCAGCTTTGCGGCCAGTTACCGCCCAAAGAGGGCTTCTGCGCCAATAGAGGAGTTTGCGCTGATATTCAGCGCAGCGGTAATGGCGGCGGTAGCCGTTAGCGCTGTGCCGGCACCGATGATGTCATCGGTGTGCGCAGTGCCCCGCTACCGCCCCGCTACCGGCCCGACCCCCATATTGAGTTGCGGCCGCCTCTTCCGCAGCGGCCGCAAACAGCGATCAGAAAACGGGGCCGTACTGTAGCCTTAGTGGGGCGCTTTAAGGTGGAGGTGCGGCCGGCCGCTTTTTCGGCGGCCGCCTGCCCGCACCTCCTTCCCCGGCCTCCTCCACCACCCCCCCCCCCGCGGCATTGCCGGCTGCTTTCCGCGAACCCGGCACTTCTCCGTGGTGCCGGGCTCATTTGCCGGCACTATCCAGCGGCGATCTCCCCATTGCAGGCACCTCCCCCTTAAGAGAAGGAGGAGGCCTGCAGTACCGCAGCCTGCCGCTCCGCAGCGGGTGGCGCAGCGGCGCCTAGAGCGCTGAAATTCAGTTTCAGCGCCCCAAGCGGGGGCGGACACACCCTGGAATAGCGCCCGGTTCCGACTTGGGGCGCAAAAACTGAATATCTGACGGTCGCAACTGGCTCCGCGCTCAGCGCTAACTTCTGGGCACATGCTAGCTGGCGGGCCCAAAGTGAATTTCTAGGCCCTTATCTTTAAACCAACAGTCATTGTGGTCATGTGACATTTTGCCACAGCGATAGCACTTCTTTTCTTGTTTCAGTGACATTTTATTAGTTGAACATTCCAGGGATTTTTGTTGAATTTCTAAAGCGCCACGTGCTGCTGCTTCCATTGATATTGCAATACTTAGAGCCTTCTCCAATGTGAGGTCTTGTTCAGACAGGAGCTTCTTTTGTGCGCTTTCATTTTGCATGCCACACACAAATCTGTCCCTCAATGCGTCTGATAAGCCCACTCCAAATTGGCAATGTTCTGATAATTTGCGCAACTTTGCCAAATATTCAGAAATGCTTTCATTTTTGCTCTGGTTCCGTTTATGGAATTTAAATCTATCGGCTATGAGCAGTGGTTTGGGGCTTAAATGGTCTTGGAGTGTGTCCACTATTTGTTTGAATGTTTTGTTTGCTGGCTTTTCAGGGGTTAATAAACTACGTAGCAGCCCGTATGTCTTTGTGCCCATAACAGTCAGCAAAACAGTGGCTTTCTTTTCTACCTCCACTCCGTTAGCCTCACAGTACAACTCCACTCTTTCAATGTAAGTTGCCCAGTCTTCAATGCTGCTATCAAATGCTGCAATCATGCCAACCATCGCCATTTTTTTTTCCAAACCCGTTTTTCTTTCTTTACTAGTTAGCTAGCGTCATGCAAGTCCTGTACACTTTTCACTTGACTTACGTATCCCCTGCCCAGCTTAGCAAGCGTGCTCCGTTTTCTCTACCTTCTCGCTCCTTTCTTCCAAATTTCGGTGTCCTCTGGATGCGATGCCAGAATAGGAAGACGTAGGTTCATAATTCTCGTTGCCAATTTGTTGTGTTTGTACCGCTATGCACAACTACATAAAATAATAAAGCAGCAGAGACTGAGAGTAACTTCAAGTGATCGTTACTGGGTAACTGGAACTTCGGCACTGACTATACAAATCGATACGCGTCTGTTATATACGCTCGCAACTAAGGATGTACATCCACAAAACAAAGTAGTCCCTTCAATGTTGTATACATTACATGTACAGTGCCATCTATGTACCAATTTTAGTATATTATAGATAAGTATGTAGACAGATACCTACACACAGTAAAAATCCTCTTATCTATCTGCTCAAAAGGAAAGCAACAAAAGGTCATAAGCTGAATTCTAAACTGTTGCCCTATGAACAGATTTTATATACACAGCTCCCAACCTTCTTGTGGGAGTTAGCTAAATCAACCAGCCTTTCTCTGGACATTTCAGTTTATTTGATTCAGCATCATTTAAAGGCCGGTTTTCAGTTTGCCCCTTTTTATACACCTCAACAGGTTGCCAAGGCTCACTAGAAATTCACAGCTACCAACCCATTCAAAAAATAACGGGCACTCATATCCACGACTGAACCAATCATAAACTCTGTATACATTTGTGTGTTGGACTGTCTCTCCTTTGGTCTTGTGGATAGTTATGTGTAGTGCTTTTCATTATAGTTTTAGTGTTGGCATAACCCATCTTTCCTGCATATTACCGGGAGAGCGCTGTGGTTAATTTTTTTTATCTCGTTACTGTAAGATGTAGTTGCTGAATTTCTTAATGTTTTGTTAGCTTTTAACCAGGCTGAATCTTGGAGCTGAATATTTTCACCTTGTGATTTTGAGGGGGAAAGTGATATGTATGGGACTTTCATATTGTTAACTGAACACTAGATGGCTTCCTGTTGGGAGTAAGCACACCATTGCAATTACTCTTCTCTTGTATTGTTTTGTTATTCTTTGTTGGAAGATTCTTGAGGGTCTGGAAATAAAAGCAGTTATTTATTACCCCACCAATCTGAGTGTTCATTCGGACATAACGCTGTCCTCTTCAGTTCGGATTTGCTGCTGTTCTATTTGGACAAAGTGTGACCAAAAAGTGTAACAGGAAGGTGTGACGGAAAAGTGGTGAGAAGAAAATGTTTCAGGAAGTTAATGTTACACTTATAAGTGTATGCTACACTCCAGATTTGTAATATATCCTAGCATTTTATACCACAGGAGGCCATTTAGCCCATTATGCTGGCACTAGCTTTCTGAAATCCATCCATTTGTACTGTTCCCCTATACTTTAACATTTTTATTTTTCAATATTTATAAAAAAGTTGGAAGATGGAATTCAACATCAATAAATGTAAGATAGTAGATTTTGGTTTTTAAAAAAGTATAAAAGTAATAATTATACTTTGATTGGAAGAAAGCTGGGTGATGTGAAAGAGCAAAGGGATTTTGGGGTTCAAGTTCACAAGAGATTAAAAGAGGCATATCAAGTGGTCAGCCTTGGCTCAGTGGTAGCACTCTCGTCTGAGTCAGAAGGTTGTGGGTTGAAGTCCCACTCCAGAAACTTGAGCACATAAGCGTGGCTGACACTTCTGTGCAATACTGAGCAAGTGCTGCCCTATCAGAAGTTATGATATTTTGGATGAGACGTTAATCCTACATAACAACAGAAAATGCTGGAAAAACTCAGCAAGTCAGGCAACATCCGTGGAGAGAAATTTGAGTTGACGTTTCGGGTTTGACCCTTCTTCAAAACTGGAGAGAAAAGGAACTAGATCGAAGGCAGGGCTGCGATCGGACAAAAGAATAAAAGAACCAAAAGAAGTAAAAGAGATTAGAAGCTAGACGAGATGGTAATAGGCTGTGATTAGGTGTAAAGTGTACTGGCAGGGCAAAAGATAGCTGCCAGGTGTGAGAGAGAAACAAAAGGAAAGGGGGGGGGGAAAGGAAAGGAGTGGAAAAATATAAGTGAAAATGAAATAGGGGCCAAGGTTATGATCTGAAATTGTTGAACTCGATATTGAGACCGGAAGGCTGCAGACTGCCTAATCGGAAGATGAGGTGCTGTTCCTCGAGTTTACATTGAGCTTCCGTGGAACAGTACAAGAGGCCAAGGACGGTGAGGTCCGAGTGGGAATGGAGCGGTGAATTGAAATGACAGGCGACCGGAAGCTCGGGGTCACCCTTACGGACTGAACGGAGGTGTTCCGCAAAGCGGTCACCCAATCTGCGTTTGGTCTCCCCAATGTAGAGGAGACCGCATCGTGAGCAGCGAATACAGTATACTAGATTGCGAGAAGTACAAGTAAATCGCTGTTTCACCTGGAAGGGGTGTTTGGGGCCCTGGACAGTGGGGAGGGGGGAGGTATAGGGGCAGGTGTTACATCTCCTCCGCTTGCACGGGAAGGTACCAGGCGAAGGGGAAGGGCTGTTTGGGGTGATAGAGGAGTGGACTAGGGTGTCTCGGAGAGAGCGGTCCCTGCGGAATGCTGAAAGGGGAGGGGAGGGGAAGATACGTTTGGTGGTGGGATCACTTTGGAGGTAGCGGAAATGCCGGAGGATGATCCGTTGAATGTGGAGGCTGGTGGGGTGAAAGGTGAGGACAAGGGGAACCCTATCGTGGTTCCGGGAGGGAGGGGCAGGGGTGAGGGCAGAGGTGTGGGAGATAGAACTGACACGGTCGAGGGCAGTGTCAACCACGGTAGAGGGGAATCCTCGGTTGCGGAAAAAGGAAGACATGTCTGAAGCACTGGTGTGGAAGGTGGCATCGTCGGAGCAGATACGGCGGAGGCGGAGAAACATGCTCTCTCAGGTGGAAGTAAAATATCCCATGGCACTCAAAAGTACTTCATTGGCTGTAAAGCACTTTGGGCTGTCCTCCGGTCACGAAAGGGACTGTATAAATGTAAGATTATTCTTTCTTTTATTTATAAGGCTATAAAAAAGCTAATGGAATACTGGGTTTATGGCAAAGGTGTAGAATCTAAAAGTTAAGATTTAGTGGTGAATCAATATCAACAGAGAAGATAGGAGCAGGACTAGGCCATTTGGCCCCTTGAGCCTGTTCCGCCATTTAATGAGATCATGGCTGATCATCCAAATTCAGTACCCTGTCCCTGCCTTCTCTCCATATCCCTTGATCCCTTTAGCCTTAAGAAATATATCTAACTCCTTCTTGAATATATTTAATGAATTGGCCTGAACTGCCTTGTGTGGTAGAGAATTCCACAGGTTCACCTCTCTCTGGGTGAAGAAATTCCTCCTCATCTCAGTCCTAAATGGCTTACCCCTTATCCTTAGACGGTGACCCCTGGTTCTGGACTCCTCCGCCATCGGGAACATCCTTCCTGCATCTAGTCTGTCTAGTCCTGTTAGAATTTTATAAGTTTCAATGAGATCCCCTCTCATTCTTCTAAACTCTAGCGAATATAAGCCTAATCGACCCAATCTCTCCTCATACGTCATTCCTGCCATCCCAGGTATCAGTCTGGTGAATCTTCGCTGCACTCTCTGATGTGGATGTGCCTCAATAAATCCGAGACTCAATGTTAGCGGAACAAAACAAGGCTTTTATTAACTTAGAAGGTAACACACAGTGGAGAGGTGTCTTCCATCCAGAAGTCTGCAGTACTGGATGTGAGGCACGCTGAGCCTGCTTACATAGGGGCCAGGTATGGGCGGAGCCCTACACACAATACAATACAAGGTGAGGAAACGGAACTGAGGTAAGGGAAATGAAACTGAAACTAAACCACAGTCACAGGCACAATCACACAAAGAATACAGATGAGTGATGAATGGCATATTTCATCACACTCTCTCCATGGCAAGAACATCCTTCCTCAGATAAGGTGACCAAAACTGCACACAATACTCAAGGTGTGGTCTCACCAAGGCCCTGTACAACTGCAGCAAGACATCCTTGCTCCTGTACTCGAATCCTCTCGCTATGAAGGCCAACATACCATTACAAACCTTAGTAAGTCCATAGTTGCAGTACGGTGTATAGTTTTGGATGTCACACTATGGAAAGGGTACAACACAGATTCAGGAGAATGCTGCCTGGTATGAAGAAATACAAATATAAAGAAAGACTTGAAAAATTGGGTATGTTTTCATTAGAACAGAGGGGATTAAAGAGGTGATTTGATAAAGGTGTGTAAAATTCTGAAGAGATTGGCCAGAATAGATAGAAGCAGAATGGGTCCAGTGATTGAGGGTCTAGAACAATGGGACATGGATATAAGATTAAATGTAAGAAATTTAGGACCGAGAGCAGGAGAAACCTTTTACACAGAAATTAATGCATCTATGGAATGTATTACCAGAGACAGTGGCCTAGAAATTGAGTTTTGGCGCAGCCAGGGCTTTAGCGCCGGAAGTTAGTGCCGGAGCTAAGTCGCGCTGGTCGGGCCCAAAATTCACCAATTCTGCGCCCAAACGGCTGCCGGCGCTGCTGAGAGCTGTTTGCGCCTGAAAACTGGCGCTATGCGCTGAATATCGGCGCTATTCCGGCGCTGCGGCGCCCGCTGCGGTGCGGCAGGTTCGGGAAGTGCAGGCCTCCTCCTTCCCTTAAGGAGGAGCTGCCTGCACCCGGCCGCGGCCCGCGAAAATCTTTTTAAAAATGAGCCCGGCACCTCGGACAAGTGCCGGGCTTGCTTCTGTTCCGGGGGGGGGGGGGGGGGGAAGTCCGGGGAGGGAGCTGCGGCCAGGCGGCCGGCGGGAAAGCGGCCGGCCGCCGCGGTGCCTTTAATGCGCCGGCGCAAAGTCATGTAAGACTCTGTTGCCAGAGTCTTAGTTGCGGCTGCCACGGGCGAGGCGGCCGCAACTGAATTTCGGCGCTGGGGCCCGTCGGCATGGCAACCGGGACGCTGCGCACACCGATGACGTCATCGGTGCCGGCGCAGCGCTACCGGTCTACCGCGGCGGAAGGGCCCCAGGCAATTTCGGCGCCGGCGCCAATTGCAGCGCTAGGCCCTCTAGCGCCGCAAATTCAGCGCTAAGGGCACTGAATTTCTAGGCCTTTGATTGTAGCAGAGACCAGCTCAATAGTTAAGAGTAGGTTACTTAGTTGGTCAAAGAAAAGGGGAATAAACAGATATGGAAAAGGATACGGCGGGTGGGATTAAGACTGCTGCTCATATGGAGGATAAACACCAACAGGGACAGTTTGGGTGAAACAAGAAGGATTCAAGACCTCCCATGTCACACAGAAAGCACACATTTTGGGCTTCACCTGGCTGTCCATACTAAGCTAAACTGTTTTCTCTTTAAAATGTAATGAATCTAAACACAAGTATGGTAGCGTAGTGGTTATTTTACTGCCTAGACTAATAATCCAGAAAACGCAAATCAAATCCCATCATAGTAGTTTGAGAATTTGAATTCAGTTTTTAAAAAACTCTGTAAATATAAAGCCAGTATCTGTAAACATAACCATGAAGCTGTTGGATTGTAATAAAAATCCAACTGTTTCATTAATGTCCTTTAGGGAAGGAAACCTGTCATCCTCAGCTGGTCTGGTTTATAAGTGACTCTAGTCCCACACCAACATGGTTGACTTTTAACAGAGCTTAAGGATGGACAATAAATGCCACTGATGCTCACTTCCTGAGAATGAATTTAAAAAAACTTGGTCTGGGGATATTCTCGGATCTGCTCCCATTTCACTGCTGTAATTTCTCGAAAGTTAGGGTAGCAGGGTGGGAGTGGATCTAGGGAAATTCCCAACCTCATTGGTTTAACTCCTCTAATATGGTCTTAGGGCAACTGCACCATAAGGCTGAATGCCCTCTGATGTTGAACTCAATACCTCTTTCACAGTGCATTGGTCTCTCGCTACTTTGATTGATGGATAGATTGATAGGTATAAGATCATGATTTTAGAATTTTCTTTCATGATTTAGGGTTAAGATTATACGAATACAGTTGTTCCTAATTTCTGAGTCATTGCTGTAATTTACTACTACAGTAGCATTATTTTCATCACCATAGTGCAAGAGCTGAAAACTGAGTCTAATTCTTGCCTAATGTGAAGGAGTTTGCAGCATCTCCTTTTGGAGAAAGCTGGTCCAGGTATCTCAACAATTTATCCCACTCCAAAAAAATTCCCCAATACAACGACAAGGCCAGTTTAAGAAATTATCTTTGTATGTTTCACCAGTTCATCAGTGTTGGCCTTGGCTTCAGGGGTAGCACTTTTACCTCTGAGTCAGAAGGTTGTGGGTTCAAACCCACTCTGGAGAATTGAGACATTGGGCTCGATTTTAACTCAGCCGTCAGGCGGGCTTTGAGGCGTGTGGGGGGTTAAAATCACAAAACCTGGAGGTCGGGACCGCCCCCCCCGCCGCCTGCTTCCCGACACCTAGCCATTTTAACCCAGGCATGTCTGATGGTCCCGAATCAGTCCTGCCTGTTGCAGGCGGGACTGGCCTTTAGGGCCCTTAAACAGCACTCATTGGCCTTTGTAATCTCATTTTAACAGGCCCTTGCCTGTTTAACCCTTTTCCCATGTAAAACACGCCTGGTGGGGATCACGCCTGTGAAACCTGGCGTGAACACTATTGGCTTGCTGACTATCAGCTGCAGGTCAACCATTAAAGAGGAGATTTCCTGAGCCATCATTTACAGGTGGCAGGACTTTGTTGTTTCAGGCCTGGGGCAAATTTTACCAGGCTTAACCACACCTGTGGAAGGTTGGAGCCTCACACACTTCTCCAGTGTGATCTCCTGCGAAACCCCTCTCGCCAGCCTCACTCAGCACTTCCTCAACTGAGGCATCTACCAGAAGCATGGGAGGCCTTTTTTTCCTTCCCTTCTTGGCATTAGGGGACCTCCAGCCCCATTCGCGAAATGACACACGCCACAATTGCAGAAGTTGCCATCAGAATTTTTATGCAAAACAAACAACTGATGGCATTTTTACAGACTACACAACATTTCACCCAAGTGACTACCCTTGTGACTATTTGTGCTTTATTTTCCTCTTACGCGTGCTCCTATGTAGTGGTTCCCCTGTGGTTTCAGCAGATGTGGAGGCCACTTGCTCACTTTCCTGCTGCTCCTGTCTTGACACCTTTGGCAGGCGTCCTCTGGGGTGGCGAGCCTGTGAGGGCTCGTCAGCAGTCTGCTGCTCCTGCGGCTGTGCAGGTGCTGAGACGCCTATCTCACTTGGGTATGGACTCTGGCGGGGCTCTGACCGAGGGCTCTGCAGTGGCATGGAAGTGTGAGCGCTTGGAGAGGAGCCCCCACTTCCTTGAGGTCTGCCACCAACCTCCCTCTCATGGGTCAGGTCCCCCTCAGTGCCTGCAAGTGGCTTGAGAGCACCTTGCTGCACATCAGGGGGGCCATGGGGACCCGTATCTGCAATGGCAGTCCTACTCAGAAGGACTTCCATGAAGGTCTGGTTTCTCTGTTCAATAGATGCCCATCGCTCCTCAAGAGATGTCATTCTGTTCTGAACACTCACCATGTTTTCCATACCCTGGCGACTAACCTCCTCCATGGCCATAGCCCTCCTCTCCTCTACCGTAGCCAGCCTTACCATGGAGGCAGCAATCATTTCCACGTAGGTAGCCATCCTTTCCGTGTTGATGCGTTCATGCACCAATGACTCCACAAAGGCACTGCTCATGTTCGCTATGGACTCCTCCATTCGCTCCACACTCGCAGCGACCCTAGAGACAAAACCTGCCAGAAACTCCTGCATCTGTGCCTGGAGTTCCATCACCTCTGATCTTACGGATGGACCCAGAGGCAGGTCAACATGCAGCTGAGCTGAGCTGGCAGAGTCCTGCACCCTCTGACGAGGACTCTCCACTGCTGTCCCTATCTCCACAATCTGCTGATGCTCACTTGTGATACACCAGGTGACAACTCTACTCTATGTCCCGAAGGTCCCACCGAGGTGTGAGTGTCTGCGCTGGTGCTGGGTGCGCTTATTTCTGCTGACGCTGCGCCCTCAGAGGTTGCAGATTCCTCTGAGGAGTCTGGCTGCTCAGGCTCTTCCTCCTGCACAGTGGGGACGGGGGCTCTCGATGGTACTGTGGAGGAGTCAAGGAAAAAGTTAGCGATGTGATGCCAATGTTACATACACATTGGATTTTGCAGATGATCAGTGCATGCAGGAAACCGGCACTTCCATCGGGCCTACGGGTGAGTACCCCGTGCGCACTCACCCGTGGAGACCCAAATTTCTGGGCCATTATCAGTGACTCATGCAATGCCAATGAGAGAGATGGAAAACTATTCTGTCACCAGCTTGCGGGGATGCACCTGTCTCTCCTTCCCCAACTCCCGCATCTATGTCAGCCCCGACAATCTCCAGGACGTCTTCCTCCCAGGGGGTGAGCTGGGCTAATGAGGGCGGCCCTCCTCCTGTCCTGGCTCGCTCTCTCCTGTTGTGAGCCCCCTTTTCCTGCAATGAGGGAGACAAGTGGAGGTTGAGTGAGAATGAAGGAGTGAGTGCAGAGATTGCATAGCATAGATACTTAGAAGGAGATAAAGATGGAGTGAGGTTGCAAGACCAAGGGCCCTCCCTGTGTGTTGTCAGTTGTGTTCAAAGCATCAGAGTGAGAGGGAGTGTGAGGGCTGCATGGTGGAATAGTTATGTGAATATGAACATAGAGAGAGAGGGAATGTGTAAGGGTGCATGGATGTGAGTGTCAAGTGGGATGTGGAGAAAGAGATTGCTAAAGCTGAGTGCTGGTGAGGAAAGGCAATGGGGATCAGATTGAGGGTGATGGAAACTTCATACCGTACTTACTTTTCCAGTGTGATGAAGGTCATGGAATATTTTTCTGCACTGCATCCAGGTGCGCCGTGTGAGCCCCAAGGAGTTGACTTCCCCTGCCACCTGTAGCCACACAGCCTTGGTCTGATTGGGAGGCCTCTTCCTCCCTGAAGAAGGGAACAGGACCTCCCTGTGGGCCCTAGCATCATCCAGCAATGCCTGGAGTGAAGCTTCATCAAATTTAGGGGCAGCTCTTGCCCTCCCGCTGGCCGTTGCTCCTGCAGGCTCCTGTGCCATCTTAATGGTGAAGTTTGGAAGCCTGCAGAAGAAGCAAGGCTTGCTGTGGGCTCTAAAAGCAGCAGCAATGATGACATCATATTCTGCGACTTTCTGACTGGAAATACTCAATTGTCAAGGCTTCCCACACACTGGAAATCAATTGGCCAATTGAGTGAAAATCAAATTGGGCAGGGCAGCCTTGAGGATGAGTTCATTGAGTGTATTAGGGATGTGTTTCTTGAGCAGTATGTAACTGAACCAACCAGGGGGCAAGCAACCTTAGATTTGGTCCTGTGTAATGAGACAGGATTAATTAAAAATGTCCTAGTAAAGGATCCCCTTGGAATGAGTGACCATAACATGGTTGAATTCCATATTCAATTAGAGGGTGAGAAGGTTGGGTCTCAAACAAGCATGCTGAGCTTGAATAAAGGAGACTATGAAGGTATGAGAGCGGAATTGATTAGAGTGGACTGGGAAAATAGATTAAAGGGTAAGACAGTACATGATCAGTGGTGTACATTTAAGGAGTTATTTTACAACTTCCAAAAAATATATATTCCACTGAGGAAAAAAGGGTGTAAAAGAAAAGATAGCCATTCGTGGCTAAGTAAAGTAATTAAGGATAGTATCCGACTAAAAACAAGGGCATATAAGGTAGCCAAATCTAGTGGGAGTATAGAAGATTGGGAAGTCTTTAAAAGACAGCAAAAAATAACTAAAAGATTGATTAAGAAAGGGAAGATAGATTATGAAAGTAAATTAGCAAAAAATATAAAAACAGATAGCAAAAGTTTCTATAGTTATATAAAAAGATAAAGGGTGGCTAAAGTAAATGTTGGTCCCTTAGAGGATGAGACCAGGAAATTAATGGTGGGAAACATGGAGATGGCAAAAACGCTGAACAAATATTTTGTATCAGTCTTTACGGTAGAGAACACTAAGAATATCCCAACACTGGACAAACAGGGGCCTCTAGGGGGGGAGGAGCTAAATACGATTAAAATCACTAAGGAAGTGGTACTCGGTAAAATAATGGGACTCAAGGCGGATAAATCCCCTGGACCTGATGGCTTACATCCTAGGGTCTTGAGGGAAGTGGCGGTAGGGATTGTGGATGCATTGGTGGTAATTTTCCAAAACTCCCTGGACTCAGCAAAGGTCCCGGCAGATTGGAAAACTGCTAATGTAACACCCTTATTTAAAAAGGGTAGTAGGCAGAAGGCTGGAAACTGTAGACCTGTTAGCCTATCATCTGTGGTTGGTAAAATTTTGGAGTCCATTATTAGGGAGACAGTAACAGGATATTTGGATAAACATAATTTAATAGGACAAAATCAGCATGGTTTTATGAAGGGGAAGTCATGTTTGACAAATTTGCTTGAATTCTTTGAGGAAGTAACATACAGGGTGGATAAGGGGGAACCAGTGGACATAGTATGTTTGGACTTCCAAAGGGCATTTGACAAGGTGCCACACAAAAGATTATTGCTCAAGATAAAAAATCACGGGATTGGGGGTAATATTCTGGCATGGGTGGAGGATTGGCTATCTAACAGAAAGCAGAGAGTTGGGATAAATGGTTCATTCTCAGACTGGCAATTTGTAACAATCTATATTAATGATTTGGAGGAGGGGACCGAGTGCAACATATCAAAGTTTGCAGATGATACAAAGATGGGAGGGAAAGTAGTGAGTGAGGAGGACATAAAAAATCTGCAAAGGGACATAGACAGGCTAAGTAAGTGGGCAGAGATTTGGCAGATGGAATACAATACTGGAAAGTGTGAGGTTATGCACTTTGGCAGGAAAAATCATAGAGCAAGTTATCATCTTAATGGCAAGAAACTGGAAAGTACTGTAGTACAAAGGGATCTGGGGGTCCTGGTGCACGAAGCTCAAAAAGTATGCAGGTGCAGCAAGTGATCAAGAAGGCCAATGGAATGTTGGCTTTTATTGCCAGGGGGATAGAATATAAAAACAGGGAGGTATTGCTGCAGTTGTACAAGGTATTGGTGAGACCGCACCTGGAATACTGCATACAGTTTTGGTGTCCATACTTAAGAAAAGACATACTTGATCTTGAGTCAGTACAAAGAAGGTTCACTCGGTTAATCCCGGGGATGATGGGGTGGTCTTATGAGGGGAGGTTGAGTAGATTGGGACTCTACTCATTGGAGTTCAGAAGAATGAGAGGCGATCTTATTGAAACATATAAGATTGTGAAGGGGCTTGATCGGGTGGATGCGGTGAGGATGTTCCCAATGATGGGTGAAACTAGAACTAGGGGGCATAATCTTAGAATAAGGGGCTGCTCTTTCAAAACTGAGATGAGGAGAAACTTCTTCACTCAGAGGGTAGTAGGTCTGTGGAATTTGCTGCCCCAGAAAGCTGTGGAAGCTACATCATTAAATAAATTTAAAACAGAAATAGACAGTTTCCTAGAAGTAAAGGGAATTAAGGGTTACGGGGAGCGGGCAGGAAATTGGACATGAGTCTAGGTTCGGAACGGTCATGGTCCTGTGGTTAGCGGAGCGGGCCCAGGGGCCGTGTAGCCTGGTCCTGCTCCTACTTCTTGTGTTCTAATTCTGTGTTAGATTTCAGGAGATGGTTCTATTCACAGGGATTAGTGGAGACATCGAACAGGCTGCCAGCTAGGTGTCCTTCAAGAGCAAATTGGGCCTGTTCCTGGCTGGGGTGGAGATCACCTTTTACAGAAGGTAAGTACTGTAGGAAATACAGGGACAGAGTGATCTCCTGGACGAGTTTCGATCGCCTAGATGGGTCGGAGAGGAATTTCCCAGATTTTTTCTCTCAAATTGGCCATTGGGTTTTTTAGCTGGTTTTTCGCCTCTCCCGGGAGATCACATGGGTTCAGGTGGGATGGAGAGTGATAGTAGATTTGAGGTTAGGATCAGATCAGCCATGATTTTATTGAATGGTGGAGCAGGCTCGAGGGGCCGATTGGCCTACTCCTGCTCCTATTTCTTATGTTCTTATGCATCAGTCTCACAGACCCATTTAGATTCGTGTGGGAAACACCAAATTCAGGGAATCCGACAATTCCCCGCTCCTGACTTAAAATCGAGCCCATTATCTAGGCTGATACTCCAGTGCAATACTGAGGAGTGCTGCACTGTACTAAAACTGGCCATTTATTTGTTCGGTTTGTGGGACTTTGCTGTGCGCAAATTGGCTGTTGTTTCTTACAACACTTTACATTGGCTGTATAATATTTTGGGATGTCCTGAGGTTGTGAAAAGCTATACAAATCAAGTTCGTTCTTTTCCTTCTTTCTCTTTTATAGCACACTCATGTATACAAAATTACTGAAAGTCAGCTTTGTAGATGTTGTTTAATGTATTTGTAATATGGCTGAAAGTTCACTCCTTGACATTAAGTTTGCTGTCTTTGTTGAGTTGTCAGAACGAGCCAGTGAGCAGAGATCACCTGGCTACCCCTGTGAACAAAGGAAAAATTGGCTGGAAGGTCTCCCTGAGCCTTATTCATTTATCTCCTGCACAAAGGAGGACACAAATAACCCCCCAGAGATGTCGGGGAACATAGGGTCTAATGAGAAGGAGGAATTGAATGAAATCAGTGTTTGTAGGGAAATGGTGTTCGGGAAATTGATGGGATTGAAGGCCGATAAATCCCCAGGGCCTGATAATCTACATCCTACTTCCTTAAGTGGCCCTAGAAATAGTAGATGCATTGCTGGTCATCTTCCAAAATTTTATAGACTCTGGAGCAGTTCCCATGGATTGGAGGATAGCTAATGTAACCCCACTATTTAAAAAAGGTGGTAAAGAGAAAACGGGGAATTATAGACTGGTAAGCCTGACATCAGTAGTGGGGAAAATGCTAGAGTCCATTATAAAAGATGTAATAGCAGAACACTTGGAAAACAGTGACAGGATCGGACAAAGTCAACATGGATTTACAAAAGGTAAATAATGCTTGACTAATCTACTGGAATTTTTTGAGGATGTAACTGGTAGAATAGATAAGGGAGAACCAGTGGATGTGGTGTATTTGGACTTTCAGAAGGCTTTCGATAAGGTCCCGCATAAGAGATTAGCATGCAAAGTTAAAGCACATGGGATTGGGGGTAAGGTACTGTCTTGGCTAGAGAACTGGTTGGCAGACAGGAAGCAAAGAGTTGGAATAAACGGGTCTTTTTCCGAGTGGCAGGCAGTGACTAGTGGGGTACCGCAGGGATTGGTGCTAGGACCCCAGCTATTCACAATATATATAAATGATCTAGATGAGGGAACTAGATGTAATATCTCCAAGTTTGCAGATAACACAAAGCTGGGTGGGTGTGTGTGCTGTGAGGAGAATGCAGACAAACTCCAGTATGATTTGGACAGGTTGGGTGATTGGGCAGATGCATGGCAAATGCAGTATAATGTGGATAAATGCGAGGTTATCCACTTCGGTGGCAAAAACAGGAAGGCAGATTATTATCTGAACGGCAATAGATTGGGAAAAGGGGAAGTGCAACGAGACCTGGGTGTCCTTGTGCACCAGTCACTGAAGGTAAACATGCAGGTGCAGCAGGCGGTTAAGAAGGCAAATGGTATGTTGGCCTTCATAGTGAGAGGATTCGAGTGCAGGAGCAAGGATGTCTTGCTGCAGTTGTACAGGGCCTTGGTGAGACCACACCTTGAATATTGTATGCAGTTTTGGTCGCCTTATTTGAGGAAGGATGTTCTTGCCATGGAGAGAGTGCAGCAAAGATTCACCAGACTGATACCTGGGATGGCAGGAATGACGTATGAGGAGACATTGGGTCGATTAGGCTTATATTCGCTAGAGTTTAGAAGAATGAGAGGGGATCTCATTGAAACTTATAAAATTCTAACAGGACTAGACAGACTAGATGCAGGAAGGATGTTCTCAATGGCGGGGGAGTCCAGAACCAGGGGTCACAGTCTAAGGATAAGGGGTAAGCCATTTAGGACTGAGATGAGGAGGAATTTCTTCACCCAGAGAGTGGTGAACCTGTGGAATTCTCTACCACACAAGGCAGTTGAGGCCAATTAAATATATTCAAGAAGGAGTTAGATATATTTCTTAAGGCTAAAGGGATCAAGGGATATGGGGAGAAGGCAGGGACAGGGTACTGAATTTGGATGATCAGCCATGATCTCATTAAATGGCGGAACAGGCTCGAGGGGCCGAATGGCCTACTCCTGCTCCTATCTTCTATGTTTCTATGTTTCTCCTAGCCACTGTTAGATCAAGAGCTGTGTTGGCCTAGACAGGGAGCAGATTAACTGCAAACCGTCCTCCTGGGGATATAGCCTGCAGAGAACTAAAGGGGCTTAAAAGGAAACCTTAAACATGGGAGGGGTGGAAAATTATTAGAGTTAAAGTTGGGAACTTTGAATTAAATGTTCCTTCCTCTGGATGCCAAAAAATTCCCCAATGTAGCACCAGAATCACTTTTTCCCTCTTTCTCCTTGACACAAAGATTGGATACCTCAACGTGTGGCACTCCACCCAGCAGCCCAGATGAGAATTGCTTAAATTTCAGTGCACTCAAAGCTTTTCAGCTACAGTAAGCACTTGGTGACACGTTTTTCTCAATAAGAAAGAGTAACAAGAAAAATTTAAATCACAGAAAGATGTTAACTTTAAATTATTCTTTTAGTGAGAAGGGTTTGGTATATCTGAGCTTTAGTTGTTCCACTATTCGTAGTATGCAGTTCCTTTTAGAGCCTGCCAGACATGAATCAATACAGTGCCCAGTGAGTTGCACAATATTGATTCACGGTGGGAACAGAGTCGGGACCTGCAGACTTTATCTTCCTTTTGAATCTGAATAAAAGCAGCAATAGAAGCCCAAGTGGTAATTGTGTCCTCGCCAGTTTCAAATTAAAACATACCACAAGCTCTGGGTAGCTGCCAAGTGGCCTGTGATAACTACATTTTTTTTTCTCTCAGCCCATGTCACATCAGTCAGCCTGTAGTGCTCAGATGGTCATTAAGAGATTAGAAAGTCACCTTCTACTGTTTCCTGAAAATCCTCCATGTCATTGAGTAATGGTTTGTCTAAAACTTCACAGGAGCTTTGATAAATTGCTATGTGCATGTTGTTTCCTGCTTCTTAGTGAAGTGTAGGGCGGTTAGTAACTCAAGTGGTTGAGCACTTATCTGCCAACCAGAAGAATGTGAGTTTGAGTTTCAAGACTCACTGTTACTCAGCCTCACTGCTTGGCTGATTTAAGCAGTTCTCAGCTATGCTACTAGATGGAGTGCTACAAGTTGAGGTGTCCCACCTTGGTAGGGAAGGAGACAGAGGGAAGAAAAGTCTTGTTAGTACAAACCTGGTTGTTTGTGGAGGAGCATTGTGGACTGCCACAGCAACATCCAAAGCTGTTATGTGGCTGCAACGGAGGAGAAAGGGAGGAAATTAGGAGACATCAAAATAATATTCTGCTTCTGATAGTAGAATCTTTTCTCAATTAAATATGATGGCATGCATTATAAAATATGCCAGTAATTTGAAGAATTAACAAATCATCGACTTGATGTCTAAGTTAATATTTAATTTTTCATTTATTCATTCACGGGTGTAGGCGTTGCTGGCAAGTCTAGTATTTATTGCCCATTCCTAATTGTCCCTGAGAAGGTAGTGGTGAGCCATGTTCCACAACCACTGCAGTCCTTGTGGTGAAGGTACTCCTACAATGCTGTTAGATAGGGAGTTCCAGCATTTTGTCCCAGCGACGATGAAGGAACGGCAATATATTTCCAAGTCAGGATGATGTATGACTTGGAGGGGAACTTGGAGGTGGTGGTGTTCCCATGCGCCTGCTGCCCTTGTCCTTCTAGGTGGTCAACGTCGCAGGTTTGGGATATGCTGTCGTAGAAGCCTTGGCGAGTTGCTGCAATGCATCTTGTAGATGGTACACACTGCGGCCATGTTGCACCGGTGGTGGTCCTCAGTGTGAAGACGGGACTTTGTCTCCACAAGGACTGTGCGGTGATCACTCCTACCAATATGGTCATGGACAGATGCATCTGCAACAGATAAATTGGCAAGGACGAGGTCAAGTAGCTTTTCCCCTCGTGTTGGTTCCACCACCTGCCGCAAACCCAGGCCAATGCAATGTAATAAGAGGAAATCTTTCACTAGGACACAAACACTGAACACCATAGGATGGAGAATATTTTCTCATACCTCCAAGGATCTAGTTCCAAGTGACATAACACTGCCTTGACTAACATTGCCAGCACCATCATTAACACCATTATGGATAACATCACCAAAGCAATTACCATTAGCATCACCAACACCACCAACACTATGAACACAAGCATCAGCAAAACCACTGCCAGACACCATCATTGACCTCCACATCACTAAACGCAGTAAGATTTCAGGAGAAGATTTTTATAAGTATGTAAATTATTTGCAAAGCAAATTCTATATGATCTTTAAATAACATATTTTGGCTACATTAGTACATGCTGTTTTTGTGGTAGTGCTCAAATCCTCCAATTTTCAATATTTTGCATTGTATTTTTGCAATGCAGTCAGTTGCTGAATATATTATTGTCAGAAAGAATATAGTACACTGTTAACCTGCAGGTACTGAAGTTAATAAAAGAGCAAAATATATTGTTGACAGCCAATAAAAATAAATGAAAAGATACATCTTTCTGAGTGGTAAAGTAACACCGTGTATCTTGGCTGCAGTATTTTAAATTAAAACAATATATTTTATTTATTTCTGTTTTCAGACTTTTCTCTTGTTTTTGATGGTGGTGGTGCTGTTAATAAAGGCTGTGCCCTTTAATGAATTGCTTTCGCTCTGGCACAGACCCTTTTTTGATATCTGTTGTGTTGTGCGCAAGAAAGGTACAAGTCACTATTCTTTGTGCAAATGTCATTTTGAATGCTTTATTCTGTTTTCATAAAATGAAAGGTATTTACATTTCAGCAGAATTGGGTCCCTGTCAATCATCCTATTTCAATTCATACTTACAATGAATTATGTCATTTACCTTTTGGGGGGTGTAGGGTTGGGAGGGGAACGGAAAGAAATTTACAGAACCTTTCTTCAGGAATTAACATAGGCAAAGTAGAGCCCACTGTTAAACAGTTTAAACATAACCCATCAAAGAATAGTCTTCATATGTCAAACAATCCTACTTGATCTTCAATATAGAAGATTGAGGGGTGATCTGATTGAGGTCTTTAAGATTATGAAAGGGTTTGATAGGATAGATGTAGAAAAAATGTTTCCACTTGTGGGGGAATTCAAAACTAGAAGGCATAAATATAAGCTAGTCACTAATAAATCTAATAGGGAATTCAGCAGAAACCTTTTTATCCAAAGAGTGGTGAGAATGTGGAACGCGCTACCACAAGGAGTAGTTGAGGCGAATAGCATAGATGCATTTAAGGGGAAGCTAGATAAACACATCAGAGAGATAGGAATAAAAGGATATGCTAATAGGGTTAGATGAAGAGGGGTGGGAGGAGGCTCATGTGGAGCAGAGTTACAGGGTTACATAATAAAGGGTACAGCACAGACCAGTTGGGCCGAATGGCCTGTTTCTGTGCTGTAGCCTTTATTATGTAACTCTGTAAATAATCTGGGAACTGTCTGAACATCTAGCACTTCATATGTGTACACCTCATATAGGTTCAAAGCTAGTGGCTTCAATAACTTCAAAGCACCTTCTTGGATTTTCACCACACTTTGTAAATGACTTCTTCTCAGCGGATGTTGGTGGCTTTCGACGATAAGGAATAATAATGGTGATGGTAGGAATGGTTATTTCATGGATGAACTTAGAATTCACAAAGTCTAAATCAAATGAACATTTCTTCAGTTGGATAGCATTATTTGCCACTAGTCCTTGGAAACGGAAAAGTAAAATCCAGCAAAACAAAATCTAGCATATGTACCAGTGGCATCGAACCAAGATGAAAATACTCCTATCATACAAAATCCCAGCCCCTGTCTATAAATCCGACCAATGATATTTAAGCAGCTCCCTCCAACATTAATTAATTATCTCATTCATTGGAGTTTCATGTTGAATTTCCACCAGACTTAATGGGCAAGGGCTTTCCACCTTCCCTCGCCCCATTGTCAATGAACATGGGGTGGGTGGAAGCAGGAAACAACCTGGGCATGTGTTCTGCTGAGTCGCTACCTTATGGCCATTTTCTGGTGGCTGGTTGTAAGGGGAAGCTGTGCCTACCAACACATGCAGATAACATGGTAAATAAAAGTAAATGAGGGAACCATGCCATCCTCCATGTTTCCCACCATTTGCACTCTCCTCATTCTTGATACCAGGACTGCCTGTTAAGCCCCACATCCAGCAATCACCAAGGGGGCTCCAGGCCAAAACTTGAAGAGGGGTCCGATACAAGAGCTGTAAGAGCATGGCCATGCACAGGTCCCATCAGTGAAATTAAAACTTATTTGCCAATTGTTTTTAACTGGCATCTCTTACTCCCATTGCGGCAGGCCCCTGTGGGCGCTCCGATTGGTGCAACCACCAGGCAATAGCCAGGGAGCTTGGGTCAGGAGCGCATCTAAGGAATGGGCAGAAATCCCACTCCACCAGAAGATGTAAAAAGCTGATAAATAAATTTCAGTCTTCAGGTTTTATTTTTAAAGGATAACTGTGTTGGAAACTGCCATATGGGTTTTCATATCAGGGAAGTAGACTTGCCAGAACCAGACAAGAGATAGGACAAGTAATAAAATAAGATCAGCAGTGTTTTGGATGAGCTGAAGATGGGAGGCCGGCCAGGAGAGCATTGGAATAATCAAATCCGGAGGTGACAAAGGCATGGATAAGGGTTTCAGCAGCAGATGTACAGAGGCAGGGGTGGAGGTGGGTGATGTTACTGAGGTGGAAGTAGGTGGACTTTGTGATGAATTAAAAATTGGGTCGGAAACTCAGCTCGGGGTAAATCAGGATGCAATGATTGTGAGCAGTTTCGTTCAGCCTGAGACAATGACTGGACTGGCAAAGGTATGGAGTTTGTGGTAGGGGCCAAAAATGATGTCTTCAGTCTTCCCAATCTATAGCTGGAGGAAGTAACAGGGAGGGGAGGGGATGGTAATTTTCACCTTCACCGATGGGGGTAACCTGGCAGAGCTGATCACCTGCCCATTATAAAATCTGTCCACTTTTCATTCTATTGAAATGAATGACATGAAAATTGGAAGGGTTCTATAAAGGGCAGGTGATCCGCTCTACCAGATTACCACCCAGGCATTGAAAGTACAATATACCCTGTGTTGTGTCTGTGTATAATAAGACACAGACTGCAGGAGAAACGGTACAACAGGTGTTTACTCAACGTGGCTCACAGTGGAACTGCCTGTACAGTTACTACTCAGTGCTATATACAGGTGTGGTCACTGCCGGTACTACAGTATACATGAGCTGTAAAAAGCAGTTCCTCCCTTAAAGGTAATATACATTACAATTCCTCCCCTTTTAGATTAACAGTACCATAACACTCATTTAACAATTAAATATCAAACTAATTACAATTAACACTTTTAACATGAAACATTAGCTGAAAATAGTCTATTTATATATTCAGTCTTTGGGGAGGCTTCCTGATCCTTTCTGGATAGCGCCTTTCCCGAGTGTCTTGCTCTTGGTGCGGAGGCGATTCTGGCCCCCTGTCGTCGGTTGGTTCATCAGCTTCCGATGCTACTGTTTCTGGGGTAGATGCGACCTGTACGTCGGGTTCATCACCAGGTACGTATGGGCGAGGCATGGGGTTGGCTTGTTCCTGTGACTCTAGGATCTGGTCAGCATGGCGTCTCACGATGCTCTCCCCAACGTCCACTGTGCACATTAGTGGGCCCTGCCGTGTGCATGTTGTTCCTGGCTGCCATTTTTCTGTTCGGCAGTCGCGGGCCAAGACTGGTTGCCCTACATTGAAGCTCCTTGTTGGCTTCTCATGGATGTGCTGGAATTGCTTACTCTCAACATCTCTTCGTACGTTTGGTCTGAGCAAATCCAGGCGAGATCTTAACCTTCGGTTAAAGAACATCATGGCTGGGGCCTGGTTGGTGACTGCATGTGTCGCATTCCGGTAGGCGAACAGGAAATTGTCCACCTTGTGCTGCAGCGGAATGTTGTCATTGTACATAGCCTTTATTGCCTTCTTAAAGGTTTGTACGAACCTCTCAGCCAATCCATTTGTGGCTGGATGATACGGGGCGGATGTGTAATGCCTTACCCCATTCTTTTTCAAGAACCTCCGGAACTCTTCGGACACAAACTGTGGTCCGTTGTCGGAGCAAATCTGTTCTGGCAAGCCATTCCTGGCAAAAATGGTCCGTAGGACTGTAGTGTCCGTGTGTAGATAAAGGCACTGAAGACAGGAGTTGGTTCATAGGTATTTACTAAGCAAGTCTGGGGGGGGTTTCTAAAGGATATACACAATACACAGGCTTATATAGCCCAAGTGGCAATTACCGGCATTACGCACACCTGGGGCTCTTAAAGGCACATACACCATAATTGCTCTTAAGGGCACATACACCACAATTCCTCCCCTTCTAGCTAACTAGTACATCATATTTTAAGTAATTATTAATTACATGTTATATGCAAAATAATATACATTGCTGTATTAATTAATTATAAGTTAGTCTCTCAGGAGGCTTCCTGACTCGGTCCGGATAACACCTCGGGGGTGTAGTAGTTTCTGGTGGTGTAGTAGGTTCTTCTGGCAAGGCTGATTCGGCTTGAAGGCCAGTGTCGGGTTCATCGGGCTCCAGTATCACCGGATCGGAGGTAGATATGGGTATCTCTACTTCATCGTTAGATGTATAGAGTGGTGGTGTAGGTTGTCCCTTTTCGGATGACTTGATGATTTGGTCAGCATGGCGCCTTATTATGCTGTCTCCGATGTCCACGGTATACATCAGTGGTCCTAATCGTGTGCAGATAGTTCCAGGCTGCCATTTCTCGGTACGGTAGTCCCGGGCCAAAACCGGTTGGCCTATCTGGAAGGCCCTAGTTGGCCTTTCATTCATGCCCTGAAACTGCCGGTTCTCCACGTCCCTTCGGATGTTGGGCTTGACCAAATCCAGCCGGCATCTTAGGTTTCTATTGTAGAACATCATGGCGGGAGTTTGGTTAGTAACCATATGCGTTGCATTCCTATATGCAAATAAGAAGTTATCCACCTTGTGCTGAAGTTTTATGTCTTCATTACCCATGGCCTTGATGGCTTTCTTGAAGGTCTGGACAAACCTTTCAGCCAATCCATTGGTGGCGGGATGGTATGGGGCGGACGTGTAGTGCTTTACCCCATTGTTCTTTAAGAACTTTCTGAATTCTTCGGACACAAATTGCAGTCCATTAACAGAACATATCTGCTCCGGCAGCCCATTCCTGGCAAATATGGTCCTTAATACTGTGATGGTTTTTTCCGTGGTGGTGGAGGACATCTTTATTACCTCCGGCCACTTGGAGTGTGCATCAACTGCGATTAAGAACATTGAGTCCATAAATGGACGAGCAAAGTCGATGTGCACCCTTTGCCAGCGAGATGAGGGCCACTCCCATGGATGTAGAGGGGCCTGTGGCGGAGCATTTTGGACCTTCTGGCATCCTAGGCAGCTCTTGGTCATGTCTTCGATGTCTCCATCGATACCTGACCACCATACAAACGCCCTAGCTAGGTTCTTCATTTTCACTCCACCCAGATGCCCCTTGTGAAGCTCCTTTAGTACTTTATCCTGGAGTTTGGGTGGAATCACCACTCTGGATCCACACATCAAGGTTCCTCGGCACACTGACAGCTGTTCTCTTCTTTGCGAGAATGCTGGCAACAGTGGTTCGCCATGTGCTGGCCATCCCTTCACTGTTAAATCGTAGACCCGTGAGAGAGTAGGGTCATTTCTTGTCTCCTTTTCAATGGCAGAATTTGTCACCGGTAGACATTCCACTATGGTAGAGTGGAATATCTCTACTGGGTCTACTGTAGGTGCCTCTTCTATCGTTGGCAACGGTAGGTGTGATAAACCGTCAGCATTCCCATGCTGTTTTGACCCTTTGTATTCAATGTTGTATTGGTGTGCCCCTAGAAAAAGGGACCACCTCTGTAGTCTTTGTGCCGTCATAATGGGGACACCTTTTTTAGGGTTGAATATGGAGATGAGGGGTTGATGGTCAGTCAGCAAGGTAAACTTTTGTCCGTGTAGGTAATGGTTGAATTTCTTCACTCCCCATACCAGGCTGAGTGCTTCCCTGTCTATCTGGGCATAGTTACGCTCAGCTGAGTTCAATGAGCGTGACGCAAAAGCTATCGGCCGTTCCGAGCCATCAGGGAATCTATGGGACAATACCGCTCCTATGCCGTAAGGGGATGCATCGCACGTCAGTCTGATTGGTAGTGATGGGTTGTAATGAGCCAAAATTTTCTCGGATGTGATTAAGTCTTTACATTTATGGAAGGCACGTTTACAGTCTTCGTTCCATTTCCAAATCACTCCTGTCTGTAGAAGATCATTAAGAGGGTGTAGAATAGTTGATAAGTTTGGTAAAAATTTATGATAGTAATTTATTAAACCCAGGAATGACCTTAATTGTGAAACATTTTCAGGTGCTGGGGCTTTTATAACTGCTTCAATTTTTTCAGGTGACTTATGCAACCCTTCCTTATTAATTATGTGGCCACAATATGATATCTGATTTTGGAAAAATTCGCACTTGGGGCGATTTGCTCGTAGGCCCCGTTCTTTCAGCCTAGTGAGCACCTGCTCCAAATTGGCAAGGTGCTCGTTGTCGTTTTCTCCTGTTATAAGGATGTCGTCTAGGTAGCATTGAGTCCCCGGAATCCCTTGCAGGACTTGCTCCATAGCTCTTTGCCAGATAGCTGGAGCTGATGCTATTCCAAAAACCAGTCGATTGTACTGGTACAGGCCTTTGTGTGTGTTTATTGTGAGATACTTTTTAGAGGTCTCCTCAACCTCCATCTGTAGATATGCTTGTGCCAAGTCAATTTTTGTGAAACGTTTCCCTCCGGATAGTGAGGCGAAAATATCTTCTATCCTCGGAAGAGGATACTGTACCGTGTGAAGGACCAGGTTTACAGTCACCTTAAAGTCCCCACAGATGCGAATTTTTTTCTGTTCCTCAGAGTTATTTTTCAATGTTTTTTTCATGACTGGAACGATGGGTGTTGCCCATTCGCTCCAATCTATTTTGGATAATACGCCTGCCTTTTCCAAACTCTTCAGCTCTGCCTCGACTGCCGGACGTATTGCGTATGGTACCGGTCTTGCCTTAAAAAATTTTGGAATTGCTGTATCTTCCACTTTTATTGAGGCGGTGATGCCTTTCAAGGTTCCTAGTTTCTCTTGAAACACTTCTTTGGCGTTGGCCAAGATGTCTTTTAATCGTTCAGGTATGATGTCATCATTGTTTTTTTCCTTACTGGTCACCGTCAGTGCCTGAATGGAGTGCCAGTCTAAACGTATCTTCCTTATCCATTCACGTCCCAACAACGGTGGACCACCATCTTGTAGAATGTATAAATACAACTTTTGTATTTCTTTGCCGTTGTATACCACAGGCACCCTTATTTTTCCTTTGGGGTAGACTTTCTGCCCCGTATATGTTTTTAAGATAATGGATGTGTCTTTTAGAGGTATATGCGAAAATAGCCTCTCGTAATCTCGTCGATTTATTACGGTTAGAGCTGATCCTGTATCTAGCTCCATTTTAACTGGGGACCCTGCTATTGTGAGGGTAACCCAAATGGTTTGGTAATCCTCTTTGGCAGGTACATTATGTAATTTGAGACAGCTTAGTCTCTTGTTTCCGGAGTCGCTATCGCTATTCTGGTCTTCGGAGCTATTGTCCGTCATCATTTGTACCTTCCTGTACTTTTCTTTATTGATTTTTTGTTTTCTGTCAGTGGATTTATTTTGTCCAGATTGGCATACCCGTGCAATGTGTCCAATCTTACCACATTGCCTGCATGCTTTGCCCTTGAACCAGCAGTCCCTCTGGTTATGGGTGGATCTGCCGCAGCGATAACATCTTCCGAACTCCTGTGTCATTTTATGGGTGCCGAAGTCCTGTGTCTCTTGTTGTATCTCTGCAGCTCCTTTTGCTGCTGCTTCGTATGATACAGCCATACTGAAAGCTTTGTCCAATGTTAAGTCTTTTTCAGAAAGCAGTCTTTTTTGTGTTCCTTCACTTAAGAGACCGCAAACAAATTTGTCTCGAAGATAATCCGATAGTCCTGCTCCGAATTGGCAGCACTTTGATAGCTTTCTTAATTCGTTTAGGTAATCAGCGTTACTTTCATTCTTGTGTTGATTTCTCTTGAAGAACTTGAATCGTTCCGCTATCAGCAGCGGTGTTGGGTTTAAATGCTCCTGCAGGGTATCAACAATTTCTTTAAAAGTCTTGTCCTTTGGTTTGGCTGGAGTGATTAAATTTCGTAACAGCCCGTATGTCTTCGCGCCCATTAAGTTCAGAAGTACTGAAGCTTTTTTTTCATCTGTTATTCCATTTGCAGTGCAATAAACCTCTACTCTTTCCACATATGTGGTCCAATCTTCTATTTCGCCATCAAAAGCCTCAATATTACCAGATTTAGGCATTTCAGAAAAGATATGGCGCTTCCCGCGCTTTTTTTTTTCTCTCTCTGTAGCAAAGATATGGCGCTTCCCGCGCTTTCCCGCCGCTGCTACCGATAACAACGCTGTTTTACTGTGGTTTCCGTTTATTCACTGTTGGAGACTCGTTCCCGACGGAGGTCTAAACGCTGACCTGCTTGCCGCGCCGGCCGTCTCTCGAGTGCACCCTCCCAGTCCGTTATTGCTTGCCTCCGATTTCGCTGCCTGTCTCAGCTGTAGAGCCCGCCGCTGGAGCTCCAGCCTGACGCCCAGGAATGATTAGCGCAGTACCTGTCACCAGCTTGGCCAGCTGGTGAAACCACAGTTTCTCTTACTTCCTTGAGTCTTCTGGACGCTGGAGGAACCGATGTCCTTGAGGTGCTGCCGAATTGCAGGTAAGTCCGTTTCCACTTCGTCGCCACTGTAGTGTCCGTGTGTAGATAAAGACACTGAAGACAGGAGTTGGTTCATAGGTATTTACTAAGCAAGTCTGGGGGGGGTTTCCAAAGGATATACACAATACACAGGCTTATATAGCCCAAGTGGCAATTACCGGCATTACGCACACCTGGGGCTCTTAAAGGCACATACACCATAATTGCTCTTAAAGGCACATACACCACAAGGACTGCAACAGTTTTCTCCGTGGTGGTGGAGGACATTTTGATGACCTCAGGCCATTTCGAGTGCGCATCCACGGCTATTAAAAACATTGAGTCCATGAATGGACCAGCAAAATCAATATGCACCCATTGCCATGGAGATGAGGGCCACTCCCATGGGTGTAGAGGGGCCTGTGGTGGTGCATTTTGGACTCTCTGGCATCCTGAGCAGCTCTTGGTCAGGTCCTCGATTTGTTTATCGATTCCCGGCCACCACACATAAGCCCTGGCTAGGCTTTTCATTTTTACCCCTCCCAGATGACCCTCATGAAGCTCATTGAGCACTCTATCCCTTAACTTGGGTGGAATTACCACTCGAGATCCACACATCAAGGTCCCCCGGCACACTGACAGCTGTTCTCTCCTTGTCGAGAATGCTGGCAACAGTGAGTCGCCATGTGCTGGCCATCCCTTCACCATCAAATCATATACCCGAGACAGTGTCGGGTCATTTCGGGTTTCCTTTTCGATACAAGCGTTAGTTACCGGTAGGTATTCAACTGTAGTCGAATGGAATATTTCGACAGGATCCACTGCTGGTGCTTTCTCTGCAGTAGGCAGTGGCAGGCGTGATAGCCCATCAGCATTTCCATGCTGTTTCGTGCCGTTATATTCAATCTCATAGTGGTGCGCCACTAGAAAAAGTGACCATCTTTGTAGTCGTTGCGCAGTCATCACCGGAACGCCCTTCTTCGGATTAAAAATGGAGACAAGAGGCTGGTGGTCAGTCAGCAAGGTGAATTTCTGCCCGTGCAGATAGTGATTGAACTTTTTCACTCCCCACACTAGGCTGAGGACCTCCCTGTCAATCTGGGCGTAGTTACGCTCGGCTGAGGTTAGTGATCGTGACGCAAAGGCTATTGGCCTCTCTGAGCCATCTGAGAATTTGTGTGACAGCACCGCTCCAATGCCATAGGGTGACGCATCACATGCCAACCGAATTGGTAATGCCGGGTTGTAATGGGCCAATACCTCTTTTGATGCGATTAGTGTTTTGCTCTTCCGGAAAGCTCGTCTACATTCGTCACTCCACTTCCATGGCACCCCAGTTTGCAGTAGGGTGTTCAGTGGGTGTAGTATTGTAGACAAATTTGGCAAGAACTTATGGTAGTAGTTTACCAGCCCGAGGAACGACCTCAGTTGTGACACATTTTCCGGTGCTGGAGCCTTGACTACTGCCTCAATCTTCTCTGGGGACTTATGTAACCCCTCTTTATCGATAACGTGGCCACAATACGAGATCTGTTTTCTAAAAAACTCGCATTTGGGGCGGTTAGCTCGGAGCCCATATTCCTGCAATCTAGTGAGCACCTGCTCCAGGTTGGCAAGGTGATCACTGTCATTTTCGCCCATGACCAGGATTTCGTCAAAATAACACTGGGTCCCTGGGATCCCTTGCAGGTCTTGTTCCATTGCCCTCTGCCAAATAGCCGGAGCTGATGCTACCCCGAATACCAGCCGGTTGTATTGGTAGAGACCTTTATGGGTGTTGATTGTGAGGTATTTTTTTGATGCTTCTTCTACCTCCATTTGCAGATACGCCTGGACCAGATCAATCTTAGTGAAGCGTTTCCCTCCAGATAGCGAGGCGAAAATATCTTCAATCCGCGGAAGTGGATATTGTACGGTGTGAAGGACCGGGTTCACTGTTACCTTAAAGTCCCCATGGATGCGAACCTTCCTTGGTTCCCCAGGCGTGCTGCTCAATGACTTTTTCATCACAGTGACGATGGGTGTAGCCCTCTCGCTCCAGTCTACCTTGGACAGTACACCTGAACGTTCCAGACTTTCCCACTCTGCTTCGATGGCTGGGCGGATCGCATAAGGTACCGGTCTGGCCTTAAAAAATTTTGGGCTTGCGTTTTCTTCAATTTTAATCGTCGCTGTCATGCCTTTTAGTGTTCCGAGTCCTTGCTGGAACACTTCTTTCGCGTCAGTTAGGATCTTTGACAGTCGCCCAGGTGTGACGTCATCATCCTTTTTGTCAGCCACAGTCAGTGCCTGTATGGAATGCCAATCCAGTTGTATTTTCCAGATCCATTCACGTCCCAGTAATGGTGGTCCTCCATCTTGCAATACATACAGGTCTAGTTTTGGTGTTTCCTTACCGTTATATATAACGGTCACCCTTATTTTTCCTTTGGGGTAGACTTTTTGCCCCGTGTACGTCTTCAAAATAATTTTTGTGTCCCTCAAGGGTATGTGTGAGAATAGCCGCTCGTAGTCCCGTCGGTTTATGACTGTTAGGGCTGATCCTGTGTCCAATTCCATCTTTACCTGGACTCCTGCTATCTTGAGAGTGACCCAAATGGTTCGGTGATCCTCCGTTATGATCACATTATGTAGTTTCAGACAACTCAGTTACCTGCTTTCGGAGTCGTTATCACTCTTTTGTTCGTCTGAACTATTCTCCGTCATCTTATGTACCTTCTTGTACTTTTCTTTGGTAGGTTTCTTATTGCTCGTTTTCTTTCCCGACCTGCAGACTCGTGCTATGTGTCCTACTTTTCCACACTGTCTGCACACTTTGTCTTTGAACCAGCAATCATTCTGGTCGTGTGTTGTTCTGCTGCAGCGATAGCACTTCTCTGTTCCATATGACATTTCGTTTGTGCCATATTCTTGCAGTCTCTGTTGTATCTCTGCAGTGCCCCGTGCTGCTGCTTCATATACCGCAATGCTGAAAGCCTTTTCCAGCGTAAGGTCCTTTTCAGATAAAAGCCGTTTCTGGGTTCCTTCACTTTGAAGCCCACACACAAACTTGTCCCTTAAGGTATCTGCCAGTCCCGCTCCAAACTGGCAGTGTTTCGATAGTTTGCGCAGTTCTGTTAAATAATCAGCATTGCTTTCATCCTTATGCTGGTTCCGTTTGTGAAACTTGAATCTTTCTGCTATCAGCAGCGGTGTGGGGTTTAAATGTTCCTGTAGTATCGTTACTATGCCTTCAAAACTCTTTTCCATTGGCTTCGTTGGGGTTACTAGATTTCGTAATAAACCATACGTCTTTGCACCCATTAAATTTAACAATACCGACATTTTCTTGTCATCTGACACCTCATTTGCCTTGCAGTACACCTCTATTCGTTCGACATATGTAGTCCAATCTTCGACTTCATTGTCAAATGCGGTGATACTGCCACTCTTCGGCATTTTGGGTGTGGTTTAAAATGGCATCTCCCAATGGCTTAAAATGGTGTCTCCCACGCTTTCCTTCCTCCCCCGCTGCTGCCAACGCCGCTCCCGGCGGCTCTCGTGGCAATGGCGGCACCCTGTAGGTTTCGCGTGCTTCTCCTGCGCTGCTGCCAACGCCGCTCTCGGCGGTCCTCGTGACAATGGTGGAGCCTCGCGGGTTTCTGCGCATCTCTCTCTCCCTCTCTTCGACGCTGCTCAGCCCCTGAACACCGGCTGTGCCCTGTGCGCTCTGCCCTCTCTCTCTCTCCCCCGTTGACGCTGCTCAGCCCTTTGCTGTGCCGCTCGGTCGGGCTCTAGCCTGCCGCTGTCCGGGAAGGGTCAACGCACTACCTGTTGCCAGCCCGTTTCGCTGGACCACCTCGACTGGAAAGCCAAGCCTGGCAATCGACAGCCTCCCCCGCAATTCTCGAGTCTCTGCTGGATGACTGGGTGGTTGCCCGTGGTCGACGCCCGAGTCTCTGGCCTTGACCTCCAATCCACTGATCTCCAGGAATGAATCCCCGGGAGGTGATGCAGAGTTGCAGGTAGGTTCGAACTTGCCTCGTCGCCAATGTTGTGTCTGTGTATAATAAGACACAAACTGCAGGAGAAACGGTACAACAGGTGTTTACTCAACGTGGCTCACAGTGGAACTGCCTGTACAGATTACTACAGGTGTGGTCACTGCCGGTACTACAGTATACATGAGCTGTAAAAAGTAGTTCCTCCCTTAAAGGTATATACATTACACCCTGGATGTTGGACAAGCAGTCTAACAGTACAGAGGCAGTGGAGGGGTTCAGAGAGGTGATGGAGGGGTAGACCTGGATGTCAACTGCATACGTGTGGAAGTACATGTGGAAGTTTGGAGATGGATTAGAAGCTAGTGAGGATAGAGGAGGTGAGGGAGGATTTTTTAAGAAGGACGTTGATATCTGTGTTTGCAAGAGAAGGTTCAGTGCGTGGGGAGAGGGAACCATTTACAACTTTGGCTAAAATAGGGCCAAGGAAGGTAGCTGGATAATCAGGAGATTAGTGGGAATGGAGTCAAGTGAGCAGTTGGTTGGTCTCATGGATGAGATGAGCTCAGAAAGGGCAGAGAGGAGATGCACGAGAGACTAATGTAGACACCGCCCTCACTTCACCCATTTAGAAAAGGCCCAGAAATTCCAGGGTAGCGTAGTGAGGATGGAAGTCTGATGTACCAATTGTTCCCCTGGTAAATGAAGAGGAAAATCCACTCCATTGTTTTTTAACACAAGCTTTCTTACTTCCAGATTAACAGGTTTGCCCATTTAAACTGTTGTCGAACTTTAAAACCAGTAACAGCATGTGATTACCTGCCTAGCCATGAATAAGAACCCAGTCACAGGTATTTTCCACACTTGCAGCTCTCTCACAATAACAAAGTTGGGCTGGTCCCAGGAAGATGGGACCATCAAGTCAACACTGTGGTGTATGTAACCTGTTCCACCTTAAGAGAACTTAAGCCTGGTCCACCTTAAGAAAGGTACTACTTTCTTTGGCTGCTGTATATGTAATACCGGTGGTGACCACACCAGTATATAAGCACAGTGTAATAATATTGTATTCAGTATAGTCCGACCTCCAACCAGTAAAGACCTGTTGAATTTACTCTTGTGGTCTGTGTAGTAATTCTCACTATAACACACAGACTTAACAGTGGCGACGAGTCCGATTCTTACCCTGCTGCAGTAATTTCCATGGCGACTTCGTCCACAGACAGGACGTCGAAGAGAGGTTTCCACCCTCATCACCTACGGGAAGACACGTCGAGCGGCAGGCATCGAGCAACCGGAGTGCAGAAGACATCCTGACCTCGAAGCCTCCATCAGCGACTGTCAGCTTCTTCTACTACCTCGTGGTGGGTAAGCCGGGCAGCGACGCGACAGAAAGTCAACCGCGTTGGCTGTACAGACGGGGCTGGGAAGACGGAGGAATAAGGGCGGTGAGGTCGATCGCGACCAGAGATAAGGGCCGGGCCGCTTTCGAGCGAGAGGCGCAGCGCGGGACATCGATCGCGACCAGAAATAAGGGCCGCATTCGGGCTAAAGGCGCAGCGTCTGGGGAAACTGAAGGCGCGAGAGCCGCGGTGAAGCGGAGACAGCATCGGGGGACGGGTGAAGACCGCCAAGCGCGGGAAAACCGCCATTTTGTGGGCGGAGGACGACGGCAAGAGCGGGAAGCCGCCATCTTAGATAACATTAAAAATACGATAAATTGCTACGATGCCTAAACATGGGAACATTAATGCCTTCGACAGTGATATAGAAGACTGGGCTATGTATGTAGAACGCATACAAAACTATTGTAAGGCAAATAAAATTCCTGAGACAGATAAAGCACTAACATTACTAAACTTAATGGGTGCGAAGACATACGGGCAATTGAAACACCTGTTATCACCAGATGAACCGGCGGATAAGACGTTCGAACAGATTGTTACTGTCCTAAAAAATCATCTTAGCCCCACGCCGCTGATGCTAGCGGAACGATTTAAATTTTACGATAGAAGACAGCTGCAAAATGAAAGCAATGCTGAATATTTGATGGAATTACGTAAGCCAGCAAAATATTGTCAGTTTGGAACGGGACTGACAGAGGCACTTCGAGATAGATTTGTGTGTGGTTTATTTAAACAGGATACACAAAGGCGACTGCTCGAGGAGAATGAGCTGTCTCTCGAGAAGGCGGTCACTATGGCAGCAGCACACGAGGCCGCAGCGAGAGGCACGGCAGTAATGCAGCTACGGCCACCGGAACTCGGTACAAACAAATTGGGTTTGAGTTCTGTCAAATGTTATCATTGTGGAAAGACAACGCACGATCAGAACCAGTGTTGGTTTAAAAACCAAGAATGCAGAACGTGTGGCAGGCTTGGCCACATAGCTAAAGTATGCCGGTCAGGAAAGAAGACCAGCAATAAAAAGTCACCGCAAGGAAAATATGCAAAGGTACACAAGGTGACAAAGAACAGTTTGACCGAACAGAAGTCAGATTCAGACGCTAGCAGTAATGAACTGGATAGCTTAAGAATACACAACGTTGGTAAGGATACAGACCTCCAGACAATTTGGGTCACTCTTAAGATAGCAGGAGTCCAAGTAAAAATGGAATTGGACATTGGATCGGCATTGACGGTCATGAATAAGAAAAATTACAGAAGGTTATTCCAACATATTCCCTTACAGGATACGGAGATTATATTGAAAACGTACACGGGGCAAAGAGTGTACCCCATCGGAAAAATAGAGGTAGAAGTGGTCCACAAGGGCGAAGGAAGCCAAGTAATGGACTTATATGTGCTACCTGAAGGAGGTCCACCACTACTAGGACGGGAGTGGATTAGGAAAATGAATATGGACTGGCACTCCTTGAAAGCACTAATGGTAGATTCCGGGGAAACAGCTGTCAAACCTAAACGATTGTCCAGAGTATTGGATGAGGCTAAAGAGGTGTTCCAGCTGGGACTGGGAACACTGAGAGGAATTACGGCAAACATCAAGATTGATGAACATGCACAACCAAAATTTTTTAAAGCCAGACCGGTACCCTATGCAATGCGACCTGCGGTTGAAGCAGAGCTGGAAGCACTAGAACGTTCAGGGGTACTGTCTAAAGTAGATTGGAGTGAGTGGGCTACACCCATTGTTCCCGTTATGAAACGTCCTGCGAACAATAAGCCAGGAGATCCAGGGAAGGTTCGCATCTGTGGAGATTTCAAGATCACCGTTAATCCGGTGCTTCACACGGTGCAGTATCCGCTTCCACGGATTGAGGATATTTTCGCTTCACTGTCTGGCGGGAAACACTTCACCAAGATAGACCTGGCGCAGGCGTACTTGCAGATGGAGGTTGAAGAAGAGTCACGCCAATACCTCACGATCAACACGCATCGAGGGTTGTACCGGTACAATAGGCTGGTTTTTGGTGTGGCATCGGCTCCAGCAATTTGGCAGAGGGCCATAGAGCGGGTATTACAGGGAATTCCAGGCACACAATGTTACCTGGACGACATTCTGATCACAGGTGATGGTGATGAACAGCATCTCGCTAACTTGGAACTGGTGCTCAACAGACTGAAAGAGTATGGACTTAGAGTAAATCAGCAGAAATGTGAGTTCTTCCAGAAGCGGATCTCGTACTGTGGTCATGTCATTGACCGGGAGGGGCTTCATAAGTCTCCTGACAAGATAGCAGCAGTTGTAAAGGCTCCCGCTCCGGAGAATGTCTCTCAGTTGAGGTCGTTTCTAGGATTAATTAACTATTACCATAAATTTCTGCCAAATCTATCCACGGTGCTGCATCCGTTGAACGCTCTTTTACAGAAAGGGGTACCATGGGACTGGGGCGAAAACTGTAAGAAGGCATTTCGCAAAAGCAAAGAATTGATCACCTCAGAGGAAGTGTTGGCTCACTTCAACCCGACACTGCCTATTCGGTTGGCTTGTGATGCTTCTCCATATGGTATTGGGGCAGTACTCTCACATAAATTGCCAAATGGCACGGAAAGGCCAGTCGCGTTTGCATCCAGATCATTGACCTCTGCTGAGCGCAACTATGCGCAGATCGATAGGGAGGCCCTTAGCCTTGTATGGGGAGTGAAGAAGTTTAATCATTACCTACAGGGACAAAAATTCACACTTCTGACGGACCATCAACCGTTGGTGTCCATTTTTAACCCTAAGAAGGGTGTTTCGGTGATGACAGCACAGCGTCTCCAGAGATGGTCTCTTTTCTTAGGGGCACATCAATATCAGATAGAATTCAAAGGTACGAAACAGCATGGCAATGCTGATGGCCTGTCGCGCCTGCCACTACCTGAAGATGAAGACACGACGGAAGTTGACCCTGTTGAGTTATTTCATTCGACCATTATCGAGTGTTTACCTGTCACCAACGCAAGTATTGAAAGAGAAACCAGGAACGACCCGACACTGTCCAGAGTCTA
Organism: Somniosus microcephalus; assembly: GCF_052327205.1. Taxonomy (NCBI): domain Eukaryota; kingdom Metazoa; phylum Chordata; class Chondrichthyes; order Squaliformes; family Somniosidae; genus Somniosus; species Somniosus microcephalus. The sequence goes on from NC_140988.1 coordinate 134,831,355, forward strand.
TGAGGTGACAGTGAAAGGATGGCCAACACGGGGTGATCCTCTGTTACCGGCATTCTCGGCAAGGCGAGACCAGCTGTCCGTCTGCCATGGTACTTTGATGTACGGGACAAGAGTGATTATTCCTCCCAAGTTAAGGGAAAGAGTTTTAAAAGAACTACATGAAGGTCATCTGGGGGGAGTTAAAATGAAAAGTCTTGCTAGGGCTTACGTATGGTGGCCGGGTATTGACCAACAGATTGAGGAGTTAACGAAAAGCTGCGCTGGGTGTCAAAAAGTGCAAAATGCACCTCCGATAGCACCGCTACACCCATGGGAATGGCCTTCAGCCCCATGGCAACGCGTACACATTGACTTTGCTGGTCCATTCATGGACTCCATGTTCCTAATCGCGGTGGACGCACATTCCAAATGGCCAGAAGTCATCAAGATGAATACCACTACTTCAGAAAAGACAATTGCGGTGTTAAGAACAATATTCGCAAGGAACGGATTGCCAGAACAGATCTGTTCGGACAACGGACCACAGTTTGTATCGGAAGAATTCCAACAGTTCTTAAAGAAGAATGGAGTTAAACATTATACCTCTGCCCCATATCATCCGGCGACAAACGGGTTGGCTGAAAGATTTGTCCAGACATTCAAAAAGGCTATTAAGGCCATGAATGATGATCAGATTCCGCTGCAACACAAGGTCGATAAGTTCCTGATGTCATATAGAAACGCCGATCATGCCGTGACTAACCAAAGTCCTGCTATGATGTTTTATAACAGGAGGTTGCGGTCCAAGTTGGACTTGTTGAAACCAAATGTGCGGAGGGAAGTGGAAAACAAACAGTTTCGGCATATTAACAGCAAGACCACTCGAACTTTCGACGTAGGACAACCAGTGATGGCAAGGGGCTATGGAAACGACAAATGGCAGTCCGGAACAATCCGGGCCAGACAAGGACCTCTGATGTACACCGTAGATATTGGTCATAATGTGATAAGGCGTCATGCGGATCAACTGGTAGAGTCGAGAGCAAGGGTCGAACCCATGGTTGTGACAGAGACAGCTGTGGAAGACGTTCATGAACCTGAAGCATCTACCTCGGCCGAGAATGTATTTGATGATGATGACACCCAATACATTGGCAACCAACTAGAGGAGGCACCTCAACAACAAGAATCAGAGACCACTGAAAGGCGTTATCCAAGCCGAATCAGAAAGCCTCCTGAGAGACTGAACCTTTGAACTGTTATACCTGAAGTTATATATGTACAGGTAGACTATCCTTTATCCGAAAACCTCGGGACCAGCCGAGTTTCGGATAAAGGAGAATTTCGGATTTCGGAAGGTGGGTCGGCGGGGGTCCGCGGGGGGGGTCGGCGGGGGTCCGCGGGGGGGTCGGCGGGGGGTCGTGCGCACGACTTACGCTGACGCTCAGCGTAAGTCAGTTGGGGTCGGCGGGGGTCGGGGCCGGCAGGGGTCGGGGCCGGCGGGGTCCGCGGGGGGGCCGGCGGGGTCGGCGGTTGTCGGGGCCGGCGGGGTCCGCGGGGGGGGTCGGCGGTTGTCGGGGCCGGCGGGGTCCGCGGGGGGGTCGGCGGTTGTTGGGGCCGGCGGGGTCCGCGGGGGGGTCAGCGGTTGTCGGGGCTGGCGGGGTCGGCGGTTGTCGGGACCGGCGGGGTCCGCGGGGGGGTCGGCGGTTGTCAGGGCCGGCGGGGTCCGCGGGGGAGTCGGCGGTTGTCGGGGCCGGCGGGGTCTGCGGGGGGGTCGGCGGGGGGTCGTGCGCACGACTTACCCTTTATCCGAACTTCCGAAACCGGAACCCTCTAAAAACCAAGGTTTTTTCGTTCGTACGCACGACTTACGCTGAACGAAAAAACCTTCGGTTTTTAGAGGGTTTCGGTTTTCGGAAGTCCGGATAAAGGGTAGTCTACCTGTATATATGTTATGTTTATTTGGGGATATGACTGTTAAGCTAAAAAGGGAGGATTGTGGTGTATGTAACCTGTTCCACCTTAAGAGAACTTAAGCCTGGTCCACCTTAAGAAAGGTACTACTTTCTTTGGCTGCTGTATACGTAATACCGGTGGTGACCACACCGGTATATAAGCACAGTGTAATAATATTGTATTCAGTATAGTCCGACCTCCAACAAAGACCTGTTGAATTTACTCTTGTGGTCTGTGTAGTAATTCTCACTATAACACACAGACTTAACAAACACAATATACATTGGGTGAGTGTGGTTCATGCACCACTGACAGCCAATTGGATAATCCATGCTATCGTCTCCACAAATTAAATTGTTTTGTAGATTTTCGCTGCCATCTGCTTCCTCCAAAATTTTAGTTGCCAGAATCTTTTGACCAGCAGAAGTAACAGAATGTAATCTTATTTCACAGACCTGGCTGGTGTTTGTGAAATAATTGTCATGCAATCGGTCTGCTGCCTTACAGCAAACCAATATTGGTTGGCTACCAAAACCATCCCTCATTTTTTATTCAATATGATACAATGCAATAAATTCTAATTGAAAGCCTAATATAAAACTCTGTTTGTATAGAGAGAACTGATGAAATCAATTTTTCTCTCCATTGTCGGTTTAGAAATTCAGCAATTATCTCACCTTTGTTTTGGTGGAGGAAATCATTTGGGCCTCATTATTTCATCTCTCAGAAAGATCTATAGGCTTTAATTAAGTGCCTTTTAAGTGAGAAGTAATGTCCTCTCTGACAGCGTCCACATTAACAATGGTGCCCTTGTTTACCCATGTTCAGCAGTTAATCAGGATTTACTGAGCTGTTAATGATATCATAAAGCATAGGTTAATATACTGCTGTCATTATTTCTTCTTTATAAAGACAGCTTTCTGTAGCAGATAAAGGCTTAGCACAGCATTTTATTTATACCTTCAGCTTTCACTATTCCATCTATTGTCAGGCAGTAATTCTAGGGCTCATTCAAAATAGAGAGGTGTATGGTGACTTCTAATGTTTGGTACGTGTGGTTTGTTTATTTTGCTGTTTTTTGCTTTGAACACCCTGAGCTCACTTATGAAGGTGGTAACACAATGGTGGCAAAATGGGTTTGCTTGATAACTTGGGATTTTGTGGACATATTGGAGCAGAAATTATTTTGAATTTGGTGTATACTTCACATAGAACCTCATAGTTAGGATTTGGATTTAAGTCACAAAGGTAACAGTAAAAGGACAATGCATTAGCCTACCAATTTATTTATTTTTAACACTCTTTGCCATATAGATTTTATAATATTTCATTTTAAGAAAATAGAGTGGTGTGAAAAATGAAAAAAAACACATACACACAAACCACACTCAACAGCCTTTCCGCAGCTGCAGGATTCCGTGCATGCACGGTATTTTGAGTGGGCCGCGCAGCCCTTTAAAGGGGCCGTGCACCCAAAAAATTAAAGGGAACATTGGAGACAATATGAAAAAAATCATATGCTATAGATGCTTAGATGCTGAGCGGCTGTTTCCTCTTGCTGGAGAGTCTAGAACTAGGGACTTTATAAAACACTGGTTAGACTTCAGCTGGAGTATTGTGTTCAATTCTGGGCACTTAGAGAGGGTGCTGAAGAGATTTACCAGAATGGTACCAGGGATGAGGGACTTCAGTTATGTGGAGAGACTGGAGAAGCTGAGGTTGTTCTCCTTAGAGCAGAGAAGATTAAGTGAAGATTTGATAGAGGTGTTCAAAATCATGAATGGTTTTGATAGAGTAAATAAGGAGAAATTGTTTTCAGTGACAGAAGGGTTGGTAAACCAGAGGACACAGATTTAAGGTGATTGGCAAAGAACCAGAGGCGACACAAGGAAACATTTTTTACACAGCGAGTTGTGTGATTAGGAATGCACTACCTGAAAGGGTGGTGAAAGCAGATTTACTAGTAACATTCAAAAGAGAATTGGATAAATACTTGAAGGGAAAAAATTACAGAGCTATGGGGAAAGAACAGGGGAGTGGGATTAATTGGATAGCTCTATGAGCCGGCACAGGCACGATGGGCCGAATGGCCTCCTTCTGTGCTGTATCTTTCTATGATTCTATAATATAAAGTTTTAAAGCCTAGAAATTATTGGTGGCAATATCAGTGGTTCAATGTTTGACACACTCATTTGACGAACACGAAACAGAAAGGGGAGCAATCCACGGAAGGAAGCTGCACAACCAGGAAGTGTAAAATACAGCAATGACAAGCTGTTAACCTTCAGGTTAACCATTTCTCTTTTTGTCCCCCCAAGTGTCCAAGTTTGATCTTCCTCTCCCTTCCCACTTAAGGTTTGTCTGTTTGCAGCCAAAAGTTGCTGTGCTCCATAACCAGTCAACCTCACCTCCCTGCTGCCCCACAGCCAGCAGAATGTATCTTTCCAGTGACTCTGTAACTGGCTGATATTAAAACAGAAAATGCTGGAAACATTTAGCCAGTCAGACAGCATCTGTCAAGAGAGAAACAGAGTTTAACGGCCCTGACATTTAAGGGGAGGGTGCGGATGAGTCTGAAAATGGCCCAAGAAACCCGGCAAAGCAGGGGACGTAGAAACAGGACCTCATTAACATTTTGTAGCTCTGCCTCCCACTTGGCAGTTGGCCAAATGGACAGCCTGGCCGGCAGGTGGGCGAAATCCCAATGGCAGGAGACTGCAGCCGGAGACCCTTGGGGATGGTCCCCGGCAATCAGGAGTTGGGGGGTGGGGGGGGGTGGGGGGACAGTCAGCAATCGGGGCTGGGATGGGTAGGAAGGCTCACGATCGGGGCTGGGGGGTGGTGAAGGCTGGCGATCGGGGCTGGGGGTGGTGAAGGCTGGCGATCGGGGCTGGGGGGTGGTGAAGGCTGGTGATCGGGGCTGGGGGGTGGTGAAGGCTGGTGATTGGGGCTGGGGGGTGGTGAAGGCTGGCGATTGGGGCTGGGAGGTGGTGATGGCTGGTGATCGGGGCTGGGGGGTGGTGAAGGCTGGCGATCGGGGCTGGGAGGGAGAAGGCTGGTGATCGGGGCTGGGGGGTGGTGAAGGCTGGCGATCGGGACTGTGGGGTGGTGATGGCTGGCAATCGGGGCTGGGAGGGAGAAGGCTGGTGATCGGGGCTGGGCGGTGAAGGCTGGCGATCGGGGCTGGGGGGTGGTGAAGGCTGGTGATCGGGGCTGGGGGGTGGTGAAGGCTGGCGATCGGGGCTGGGAAGGAGAAGGCTGGTGATCGGGGCTGGGTGGTGAAGGCTGGCGATCGGGGCGGGGGGTGGTGAAGGCTGGCGATCGGGGCTGGGAGGGGGAAGGCTGGTGATTGGGGCTGGAGGGTGAAGGCTGGCGATCGGGGCGGGGGGTGGTGAAGGCTGGCGATCGGGGCTGGGAGGGGGAAGGCTGGCGATTGGGGCTGGGGGGTGAAGGCTGGCGATCAGGGCGGGGGGGTGAAGGCTGGCGATTGGGGCTGGGGGTGGTGAAGGCTGGCGCTCGGGGTGGGGGGGGTGAAGGCTGGCGATTGGGGCTGGGGGGTGGTGAAGGCTGGCGATTGGGGCTGGGGGTGGTGAAGGCTGGCGCTCGGGGCTGGGGGGTGGTGAAGGCTGGCGATTGGGGCTGGGGGGTGGTGAAGGCTGGCGATCGGGGCGGGGGGTGAATGCTGGCGATCGGGGCTGGGGGGTGGTGAAGGCTGGCGATTGGGGCTGGGGGGTGGTGAAGGCTGGTGGTCGGGGCTGGAGGGTGAAGGCTGGCGATCGGGGCGGGGGGTGAAGGCTGGCGATCGGGGCTGGGGGTGAAGGTTGGCGATCAGGACTGGGGGTTGGTGAAGGCTGGCGATCGGGGCTGGGGGGGTGAAGGCTGGCGATCGGGGCTGGGGGTGAAGGCTGGCGATCGGGGCTGGAGGTGAAGGCTGGTGATCGGGGCTGGGGGTTGGTGAAGGCTGGCGATTGGGGCTGGGGGGTGGTGAAGGCTGACGATTGGGGCTGGGGGGTGAAGGCTGGCGATCGGGGCTGGGGGTTGAAGGCTGGCGATTGGGGCTGGGGGTTGAAGGCTGGCGATCGGGACGGGGCGGTGAAGGCTGGCGATCGGGGCTGGAGGGTGAAGGCTGGCAGTCGGGGCTGGGGATGAAGGCTGGCAGTCGGTGCTGGGGGGTGAAGGCTGGCGATCGGGACGGGGCGGTGAAGGCTGGCGATCGGGGCTGGAGGGTGAAGGCTGGCAGTCGGGGCGGGGCGGTGAAGGCTGGCGATCGGGGCGGGGCGGTGAAGGCTGGCGATCGGGGCTGTGGGTGAAGGCTGGCGATCGGGGCTGGGGGTGAAGGCTGGCGATCGGGGCTGGGGGTGAAGGCTGGCGATCGGGGCGGGGAGGGGGAAGGCTGGCGATCGGGGCTGGGGGTTGGTGAAGGCTGACGATTGGGGCTGGGGGGTGAAGGCTGGCGATCGGGGCTGGGGGTTGGTGAAGGCTGACGATTGGGGCTGGGGGGTGAAGGCTGGCGATCGGGGCTGGGAGGGGGAAGGCTGGCGATCGGGGCTGGGAGTTGGTGAAGGCTGGCGATTGGGACGGGGCGGTGAAGGCTGGCGATTGGGGCTGGGAGGGAGAAGGCTGGCAATTGGGGCTGGGGGGTGAAGGCTGGCGATCGGGGCTGGGAGGGGGAAGGCTGGCGATCGGGGCTGGGAGGGGGAAGGCTGGCGATCGGGGCTGGGGGTGAAGGCTGGCGATCGGGGCTGGGAGGGGGAAGGCTGGAGATCGGGGCTGGGGGTGAAGGCTGGCGATCGGGGCTGGGAGGGGGAAGGCTGGCGATCAGGGCTGGGGAAGGCCGGATATCGGAGATGGGGAAGGCCGGATATCAGGGCTTGGGAAGGACTGTGATCGAGGCTGCAGAAGGCTGGTGATCGGGGCTGGGGAAGGCTGGATATCGAGGATGGGAAAGGCCGGATATCGAGGCTGGGGAAGGCCGGATGTCAGGGCTTGGGAAGGACAGTTATTGAGGCTGGGGAAGGCCGGTGATCGGGGCTGGTGATGGCCGGTGATCGGGGTTGGGGAAGGCCGGCGATCGGGGGTGGGGGCGGTGAAGGTCGGTGATCGGGGGTGGGGGCGGTGAAACATAGAAACATAGAAACATAGAAGATAGGAGCAGGAGTAGGCCATTCGGCCCCTCGAGCCTGCTCCGCCATTCAATCAGATCATGGCTGATCGTCCAAATTCAGTACCCTGTTCCTGCCTTCTCTCCATATCCCTTGATCCCTTTAGCCTTAAGAAATATATCCAACTCCTTCTTGAATATATTTAATGAATTGGCCTCTACTGCCTTCTTTGGCAAAGAATTCCACAGGTTTACCACTCTTTGGTGAAGAAATTCCTCCTCATCTCTGTCCTAAATGGCTTACCCCTTATCCTTAGACTGTGACCCCTGGTTCTGGACTCCCCGACCATCAGGAACATCCTTCCAGCATCTAGTCTGTCTAGTCCTGTTAGAATTTTATAAGTTTCGATGAGATCCTCTCTCATTCTTCTAAGCTCCAGCGAGTACAAGCCCACTCGACCCAATCTCTCCTCATACGTCATTCCTGCCATCCCAGGTATCAGGCTGGGGAATCTTCGCTGCACTCCTTCCATGGCAAGAACATCCTTCCTCAGGTAAGGCGACCAAAACTGCACACAATACTCAAGATGTGGCCTCACCAAGTGATGCGCCAAACAACTGCCTGAATCCAAGAGGTTAAAGCTTAAAACTAAAGGCTTTTATTAAGTAAGAACATGGCATCGAGTTAACACAAGGCAGCCATCATTCATCACCGACCCAGCCCTTATGAGTAACACTCACACCAATCCGGAGGATCCAGAGGGGCGAGGCTAGGGAGGAGCATTAGTGGTTACATCTGTAGAACATTCCAGACATTAACAAGTACAACAACAACAGACAATACAAATGCCAGAACACAGAGTTATTTCATCACACCAAGGCCTTGTACAACTGCAGCAAGACATCCTTGTTCCTGTACTCAAAACCGCTCGCTACGAAGGCCAACATACTATTTGCCTTCTTAACCGCCTGCTGCACCTGCATGCTTACTTTCAGCGACTGGTGCACAAGGACGTCCAGGTCTCGTTGCACTTCCCCTTCTCCCAATCTATTGCCATTTAGATAATAATCTGCCTTCCTGTTTTTGACACCAGAGTGGATAACCTCACATTTATCCATGTTATATTGGATGTGCCATGCTTCTGCCCAATCACCCAACCTGTCCAAATCATACTGGAGTTTCTCGGCATCCTCCTCACAGCACACACGCCCACCCAGCTTTGTGTTGTCTGCAAACTTGGAGATATTACATTGAGTTCCCTCGTCCAGATCGTTAATATATATTGTGAATAGCTGGGGTCCAAGGATTGATCCCTGCGGTAACCCACTAGTCACTGTCTGCCACTCGGAAAAAGAGCCGTTTATTCCAACTCTTTGCTTTCTGTCTGCCAACCAGTTCTCTATCCAAGTCAATGCCTTGCCCCCAATCCCATGTGCCTTAATTTTACACGCTAATCTCTTATGTGGGACCTTATCGAAAGCCTTTTGAAAGTCCAAATACACCACATCCACTGGTTCTCCCTTATCTATTCTACCAGTTACATCCTCAAAAAATTCCAGTAGATTAGTCAAGCATGATTTACCTTTTGTAAATCCATGTTGACTTTGTCCGATCCTGTCACTTTTTTCCAAGTGCTCTGCTATTACATCCTTTATAATGGACTCTAGCATTTTCCCCACTACCGATGTCAGGCTTACCGATCTGTAATTCCCCGTTTTCTCTTTACCACCCTTTTTGAACAGTGGGGTAACATTAGCTACCCACCAATCCATGGGTACTGTTCCAGAGTCTATTGAATTTTGGAAGATGACCAGCAATGCATTTACTATTTCTAGGGCCAGTTTCTTAAGTACCCTAGGATGTAGATTATCAGGCCCTGGGGATTTATCAGCCCTCAATCCCATCAATTTCCCTAACACCATTTCCCTACAAATACTGATTTCTATCAGTTCCTCCCTTTCATCAGACCCTATGTTCCCCGACATCTTTGGGAGGTTATTTGTGTCCTCCTTTGTGAAGACAGAACCAAAATATGTATTTAATTGGTCTGCCATTTCTTTGTTCCCCATTATGAATTCCCGATTCTGACTGCAAGGGACCTACGCTTGACTTCACCAATCTTTTTCTCTTCACATAGCTATAAAAGCTTTTACAGTCAGCTTTTATATTCCCTGCAAGCTTACTCTCATACTCTATTTTCCCCCTCTTAATTAATCCCTTTGTTCTCCTTTGTTGGATCCTAAACTGCTCCCAATCCTCAGGTTTACTGCTTTTTCTGGCCAATTTATATGTCCTCTCCTTGGATCTTATGCTATCCCTAATTTCCCTTGTTAGCCACGGTTGAGTCACCTTTTTTGTTTTATTTTTATGGCAAACTAGGATGAACAAATTCTGTAGTTCATCCATGCAATCTTTGAATGTTTGCCATTGCCCATCCACCGTCAACCCTTTGAGTGACATTCCCCAATCAATCCTACCCAACTCGAACCTCATACCATCGTAGTCTCCTTTATTTAAATTCAGGACCCTAGTCTCTGAGTCAACTATTTCACTCTCCATCTTAATGAATAATTCTATCATATTATGATCGCTCCGACCCAAGGGGCCTCGCACAACAAGATTGCTAATTAATCCTTTCTCATTACATAATACCCAGTCTAAGATGGCCTGATCTCTAGTTGGTTCCTCGACATATTGGTCGAGGAAACCATCCCGTAAACACTCCAGGAAGTCCTCCTCCACAGTATTGTTACTAATTTGGTTAGCCCAATGCTGGCGATCAGGTCTGGCATGGCCCAAGGTTTCCTTGAGGGGCCTGGGGGGAGCACTCCTGCTCCTGCTGGCCCACAGGGAGTGCTGAAAGAGGCATTTTATCTTGGGGAGCTGGCAGCTCCTGCCTGCCATTCACTGATGGGTTTCCTGACCCCTGGGAAACTTGAGCAGCAACAGTCAATTTTAAATATGTTAATTAAGCAACTCTCCTCTCCATGGTGGGACATAAGAACATGAGACACTCGGATGCCCAGATATCTGCCGTCGTAAGAAAAGCTGTGGGCTTGTGCCTGGAGGGTTGGAGTTGCTTTCCACGCATTTCACTTGTTAACCCCCCCGCCACCAACCCTCTCCCACCCATCGTGGAGGTGTTAATATTAAAGCCAATATTTTAGGTGAATGACCTTTCATCAGAACTGTAACTGGCTGTACCTGCATAACTGCTTTTAGCCCAGTGTGAATGTGACACTTGGGGCACAAAATTAATCTTGGGCATTGCAAAAAATGGAAGTTCATTTTCTTTTAATGCACTCACAGGAAGGAACAGCTTTACTCTGTGGCCTAGAAATTCAGTGGGCTTTGCGCCCAGTTACCGCCCAAAGAGGGCTTCTGCGCCAGTCTGGAAACTTCGGGCGAACTTCATTGACGCGCTAATTGCGGTGGTAGCCGTTAGCGCTGCGCCGCCACCGATGACGTCATCGGTGTGCGCAGCACCCCAGTTCCGCCCCGACACCGGCCCGACCCCCATCTTCAGTAGCGGCCGCCTCTTCCGTGGCGGCCGCTAATAACATTCGGAGACCGGGTCCGTACAGCAGCCTTAGTGGGGCACTTTAAGGTGGAGGTGCGGCCGGCCGCTTTTTCGGCGGCCGCCTGCCCGCACCTCCTTCCCCGGCCTCCTCCACTGCCTCCCCCCCCGCGGCATTGCCGGCTGGTTTCCGGGAGCCCGGCACTTCTCCATTGTGCCGGGCTCTTTTGCCGGCACTCGCGATCGGGGCTCTGGCTGCTGCAGGCACCTCCCCCTTAAGAGAGGGAAGAAGGCCTGCAGTACCGCAGCCTGCCGCTCCGCTGCGGGTGGCGCTGCGGCCACTAGCGCGCCGATATTCAGTTTCAGCGCCCCAAGCGGGGGCGGCCACACCCTTGAACAGCGGCCGCCCTCGACTTTGGGCGCTGAAACTGAATATCGGCTGGGCGCGAGTGGCTCCGCGCCCAGCGGTAAATTCTGGCCGCCAGCGAGCTGGCGGGGCTATAGCTAATTTCTAGGCCTGTGTATTTTCTGGAAGCACTGGTGTGTTAAGGTGATCTAAATGTAATGCACGACTGAGTGACTAATCAAAGAGCACCTGCAGGAATGCTGCTTAACTAGTTAAACCGTGACTGTAATGGCATCAGTCGTGCACTGTGGCCCAATTCAGCAGTGCAGTGTGCAATTTCTAGAGAAATGGAGGGAGTCGTAGAAGATTCAGACCAAGATCTGCAGATCATAGTGGATGACATGAGGATGCAGCAAAGGTTTTCCTCTAAGACAAAGTGTAAGCTACCGACACCCAGAGAGAGCAACAAACATGGGATGTCACCACAGATGGGGTCATGATGGACTCACAAATCAGGAAATCCTGGGAGAATATCTGAAAGAAGCTGTCAAACTTAAAGAAAAGTGTCTCGGTGAGAAATGAGAATGAGCTTGAACAAACTTAAGCCTAGAAATTTGCCCATCGGTGCCCATTTTTCAAGCTTTAAATGGTCTCCCAAGCCTCCAATATGGCGGGCAGGAAGTACACGCTCATTACGAACTGGAAGTGTGCCACCCGCCATATTGGTTAAGGGCAAAAAATCACCATGCCTGAAATAGGCCTTTGGCCCTTTGGATGTGCAAATGTCTGTGGCCCCCAATGCAAGTTTGGTTAGCCCTAAGGCAGGCAGCGCCAGCTGCACTCAGGAAAAACCAGGTCAACATGCCGCAACCAACAAGGTACGTTTTAGGAATATATTTACCTGAATGTGGAGTAAGGAGAAGCAGAAAAGCTCCTCTGAACCCCATTGTAAAAGAATTGCTGTCGCCCCACCCTCACCACCAATCACCACCACTTCCTCACTCCCCAGCCACCGATCTCTACCTCTCCTCCCCCCCAACCACCAATTCCCCCCATCCCTAGGCCACCTGACCCAGTCGCCCCCTTTCACAGCGGCCCAAGCTTCAATGACACTTGTTGGCAGCTAGCCAGCTCAATGGAAATGAGGCCCAAGGCCCAATATCAGGGGCACCTCCGGCCCCACCATTCAGGCGCAGAGATTGCAAAAATAGGCACGGCCAAATTTTGGTACTAGTCTACCATATATAGAAGTTGCCATACATATAGCCACTCACTCCAACTAAAGTAAAGCAATACATGAAGTTTCAGTACTCTAGTATACTTAACCTGAATTGATCTTGTAGGCTGTTGTAAATGCAGCAGGAGGCGATAAACATGATTGAAAACTAGCACTAGGCCAAAAAAAAGGAGAACCTAAAATGATGCACCTGAATAAGATTAAAGGCTTGACTATAATTATTCACATGTACAGTTGATAAATTATTGTGCTCCGTCTTCTCTCAAACATTCTCACAAACTTTCTATAGCCAAGATACTTTCCATCCAGGCTAGCTATGGATAAAGCTAAATATTTATGTTGCTATCTAAAGTATCCAACAGAAAATACTTACTCATTCATAGTATATGTATCTTCTTACAGAAAAGGGCTGTCTTCAACAACAACAACAACAACAACCTGCATTTTTAGAGTGCCATTAATGTAATAAAACATCCCAAGGCGCTGCACAGGAGTGGTTATTATACAAAATTGGAACACAAGCCATATAAAGAGATATTTGGATGGGTGAGGTCGAAGAGATAGGTTTTAAGGAGAAACTTAAAGGAGGATAGAGTGGTAGAGAGGTTTAGGGAAGGAATTCTAGAGCTTAGGGCCTAGGTAGCTGAAGGCACAGCCACCAATGGTGGGGCTAGGAAAAACAGGGATGCGCAAGAGGGCATTATTGGAGCAACATAAGGATTTCAGAGGGTTATCAAGCTGGAGGAGGTTACAGAGGTAGCGTGGGGCGAGGCTATGTAGGGATTTGGAAACAAGGATGAGAATTTTAAAATTGAGGCATTGCCAGACCAGGAGCAAATGTAAGTCAATGGGCACAGATGGGTGGAGAGACTTAGCAAACCATGGCCTAGAAATTCGGTTGGTAGCGCCAGCGATGAGCGCCTAAAGAGCCCGAGAATTTGGGCGTTACCCAATTTTCAGTCGGGCGCAGTGAATATAGCGCCACCTCCCATATTGAGTATCCTTTTAGCGCCGGCGCTAACACTTTGCGCGCGCCCACGGGCGCAGGCAGATCATGACGTCATTTCAGCGTGCAACGCCTTTTTGGCGCCCCGGACCGGATATTCGGTGGCGCCCGCAACCTTTCCGCCTGGCGCTATTAGTGACAGTTGGATGGAGCGTTCCCAGGCCCTTCTCGGACTCGGGGGGTGCTCTTTAAAGGGGACAGCACTAGTATAAAAGCTGCAGCCATTTGGGCTGGCCATTCTGATCGTTGCTGGAGAGAGTTGCTGACCTTCTGTTGGACAGTAATTTTCTCATTGAGCCTTCGGAGGCACTGGCACTGGCAGCTTGAGGGCCCGGCTCCCGAGATGGTGATGCAGCATCTGAAAGCAGGGAGGTGGAAGAGTGGCTTTAGCAAAAGGACAGCTTGGCAGCAAGGGATGCCAGATTGCGGCAAGGCTATGACATGGGTCCACAGTGAGAAAGCATGCTGGCGAGGGGAACAAGTGGAAGGAGACAGTTGTAAAAGGTGAGAACCTTACCATCGCTGTCGACAATGGGGTCGGCAGCTGCAGTGGTTACAGGACCACTCAGACGTCCTCAAAGAATCTGGTGGACTCTCTCCTCGAGATCCGTGAGAGTGACCACTTGTGGAGGTCCTCCACTGGTGCGAAGCTGGTCTTTGCGAATCCTCGCCAGCTTGGACTGCAGGGGAAAGGAGGGGAAGTTATGTTACATGATGCCCTGAGTGATCATCTCATGCCCCCCATGGTGGAAGAGCCCTTACATGGTGCCCTGAGTGATCATCTCATGCCCCCCATGGTGCAAGAGCCCTTACATGATGCCCTGAGTGATCATCTCATGCCCCCCATGGTGCAAGAGCCCTTACATGACGCCTTGAGTCAAATGTGCATGAGTGTGCCCAGAAAGGGCCATGGGTGCTTGCTGGCAGATGGCCAATGGGGCACAGCTCACCCTGTAGCCATAAAGTCAGGTGCAAATGAAGGGATGCAGAAGTTTGCAGAAACAACACTCACCCTCACGACCCGAGTGAGGTCGTTGAATTTCTTTCTGCATTGGACAGGGCTCCTGGTCACCATGCTGCTGGAGTTGACCCTCTGGCATACATCCCTCCAAGCTCGTCGGTAGTCCTTATGATTCGGCCTCCTGCCATTGTCTGGGTAGAGAACATCTCGTCGGCGCTCCACTGCGGCCACCAATTGCTCCAGAGCCTCATTGGTGAAGCGCTCTGCTCTCTGTCTCACCTTCTCCATCTGGTCCAAGTTTTTAGCGCCAAAGAAGGGCCTGCACCGATTCTGAGGCCTACAAGGCGCAGAGTGTGGATGCTGAAGCTGATTGACCTACCCCTTTAAGAGCTGGCCGGCGCCTGGAAATCTCGTGGTCATCGGTAATTGAGAGCACCTGCGCTGCGCCTGTCCGCTCCGATATTGGGTTGCGCCGGAAGTTTAGCACCTTAGGAGTCCCGTGTAATGCCTGAATTCACGCCTCAATCACCTTTAGGGGCGATGCAACCCAATATTGCGCCAGGTGGCGATAAGTTGCGTCTGGCTATAAACTTTGCGCTGCGCCAATTCTAACGCCCCAAGCGGGGCTATACCCAATTTCTAGGCCCAAGTCTTTTACCTGATTTGAAGATACTGTCATGGAGGTCATTAGCTGAGAAGCTGTACACTGTAATCTGGAGAAGAGGAAGATGTTGTTGACCTGTTCTTTTTCTTATCTTGCAATTCTGTGCCTTTTAATCATTTTGAAGCTATGCTAAAACCCCAGCAGCAGCAAGCCAGACCCTCTCAGCAACAAGCCTCGCCATTGCAGTCAACGTCGTCACAACTTAAAGCAGGCATCACTCTAAAGTCATGCATGGCCCTAAAATCCCTCAATTCCTGACCCTAACATTGCCGCAATCTGGCTAGACTGGCGAGGAATTTGAGGTGGGACATGTCGGGTCTTCATCCCTTTTTTGCACTGGGAAATTCTGCCAGAAGTAGAGGTAGTCACTTCACAGAAACATGATGGACTGGTGCAATGACATCATCTGCCAGAAATCCCACTAATTCTGTCTCGCTTACCCCTACTGCTTTCTATGCCAGCATGAAGCTGTCATACTAGCACACCAGGACCTGATCCCAATGGAAGAGGGGCCCACTCTTATTTTAAAAATCGGTTCCTGATGGCCAATTACCATTGAGAAAGGTGTTATGGCAATATACATCTCTCCTCCTCAGGTGAGCATCCCAACAGTGCCAAAAATGGCACGGACATCCATCCAAAATATGCAAATCCCTTTGGTCACAGGTGTTTGAACTGGGTCAGGGGTGCATCCATGGGACATGCAGAGGTTCTGCTTCATTCCAGGAATCTATCACAGGAAATGTTGGGCTTGGAACTCTCACAGATTTAGAGAAGACATTACAGAAGGAGTCACCTCATGTAGCAGAGCTGGAGGCTGAAAAAGTTTGGCTGCTGCTGAGCATAGACATGACATTGACATAACCCCCTGCTCAATCACTTTATGGCCTCACCTTGATGGGGGCATCTATGAAATGAAGGATACTTCATGAACATAAACATGAACAGATGCAGCACTTGCTTGCCTCATTGCAGACCACACTGGAAACTGGGTTCACTATAGTTGTGTATTCTACTACCACGATTGGCACCATTGTGACACAAGGCTTCTTCGCTTTGCAGACAACTATTGAGGAACATGTAGCATCAGTGACATTAGTAGGGAAGAACTCAGGCACACAGACCGTGAGCACAGCCTCTCAGACATGCTTCTACTGATGATGTTGAATTGATAAGGTCCATGTCCTATGATGGAATAATGCATACAGTCACCAGAGAACCTTTCCTGAGGGATTCAAAGACCATGTTGCAATGCCAGGGCCTGTGCTTGAACAGAGCAGTGGTTCTAGCTCGACCAGGAACAATGCAGCTAGAAGCACAGACACAGTGGGTGACTCTCAAAACCCCACCAGCCCCTTGCCTGCAGCTGTCTCTGGATGAGTATTTGGGGAGTCCTCCTCAAGAAAGCAAGCCCTTATAGCAAGAACAGGATAGACTATTGCTGAGATACAGGCAAGAGTGTCTTGGTCTGCTATATGTTGATGGATCATACTGCATTTCCTGGATAGCTGCCCTGCAACAATACTCAAGAAGCTCAACACCATCCAGGACAAAGCAGTCCACTTGATAGGCAGCCCACCCACCACCTTAAACATTCACTCCCTCCTCCACCAATGTACGGTGGCTGCAGTGTGTACCATCTACAGGATGCACTGTAGCAACTAATCAAGGCTTCTTCGACAGCACCTCCCAAACCCGCGACCTCTACCAACGAGAAGGACAAGGGCAGCGGGTGCATGGGAACACCATCACCTCCAAGTTCCACTCTAAGGCTTCCCACAATGGTTGCTGAAATTTGCTAGCTCCTCATCATTGTCCTCCAGCCTCCCCTTATCCTGTACTATTGTTCAGTTGTGCAGTATGCAGTATGCACTGTTATTTCTGCTAGATCTCTCTGGGCATTTAGTACAGCAGCACCAGTATGGTTCAAGCGTTAGAACTATTACAAAATGCATGTTGACTGATGTCCTGCTTTTTGATTATGCTTTTGTTCTCTGTGTCAAAATCCTGGAACTTCCTACCTAACTGCACTGTGGGAGTACCTTCACCACATGGACTACAGTGGTTCAAGAAGAAGGTCCACCATTAGCTTCTCATGGACAACTAGGGATAGGCAATACGCCCACATCCCAAGAATGAATGGAAAAAAAGCAGCCAGCTGAATCACAGGCAGCTCTGTAGCAGACCTCTCGCGAAGCCTCCACGCCAACTCCTTTAGTAGTACATTACATAGAAGTAGTAGAATAAGAATATCACAGCGCATTAGTTAACATATCACAAAAGGCAACCACAAACTCTGTTGCATGACGCATTAGTATTATTTTCAATAAAGATATAACACATCACCTTAAACTCTGCAGCTATTATTTTCTTTAGAGATTAATGATTCACACTAAAACTGTGTCAGTGAAGAATGGCTCTTTAAAATGAAAGTGCAATTCAGTGTAAAAACAGACCTCAAAGAAGGAACTGCTCAATGAGAACCTGGGAAACCCCTACTGCTTCCCACAATGGTTGCTGAAATTTGCGAGCTCCTCATCATTGTCCTCCAGCCTCCCCTTATCCTGTACTATTGCTCAGTTGTGCAGTATGCAGTGTGCACTGTTATTTCTGCTAGATCTCTCTGGGGCATCTAGTACAGCAGCACCAGTATGGTTCAAGCGTTAGAACTATTACCCTGTATTTGAGTCTGCAAAATGCACGTTGACTGATGTCCTGCTTTTTGATTATGCTTTTGTTCTATACTCTATGCTAGGAGGTACAGAGGTTGTATAGTATTGTCATGATTGACATTTCAAGCAAGTAATCCATACACTGGAATAAGTGGGGAAATCACGATTCCCTTAAAATATGGGTGTGATGGAAATTCCCTGGAAACCATACAGTCACAAGTGCAACTCTTTGGCAGTGGTTGCTGACCATGTGGACACACATCAAGTGGTGTACCTGTCTGTTGAGGAGCACCGTGGATGTTGCATGAAAGGTGAACATGAGTGCAACTGGTGTACACTGGGAATGCCGCATCTTTTAGAAAACCCATTAATTTCTCCAACTACTCTACTGCTGCTTTTCAGTGCTGAACTTAGATGGGGAGTTTTTCCTTGAACTCCGCCCAGATGCTCAGGATTACCAGAGAACTGGGGAGGCACCTAACAGATTCTCCTTCCATTGAAATCGAATGGTTTCCTTTTAGACTGTAGGGTTTAACCTACCAGATTTCCTGATATTCACTGTGCCCAGGTGGTCCAGTGCATCTGGGCGCAAATCCAGGCAAATCTCCACTAATGTGTTCACCAGTGTGTCAAAACAGGGCTACTGTAACCTGGATATGCAGCAGTGAACTGGAATCTCCTCACCAAGTCTCTTGCCATTGCTTGAAAGAAGCCTGTGGAAAAAGAAATGAGTGCCATAATCACTTTTCCCATTAATAGCAGCACAGTGCAGTTTTGTTCTCTGGTTGCAGGTCTGGTCCTGGGAGCTGGCACAATTTATTCATGGCTTCCTTATTGCAATGTCAGCATAGATTTTCTGATATATGCACAGTCTAGACAGAAAAGTGCCTGGTTTTACGTGGATTCAAAAGTAAGTGTTCTGTTTAGGAGAATCTTCTTTATCCAGAGATTAATTAGAAAGTAGAACTTGCTACCACAAGGAGTAGTTGAGGCGAATAGCTTGGATGCATTTAAGGGGAAGCTAAATAGGTACATGAGGGAGAAAGGAATAGAAGGCTATGCTGATTGGGTTAGATGAAGTAGGGTGGGAGGAGGCTCGAGTGGAGCATAAACCGGCATGTACCAGTTGGGCCGAATGGCCTGCTTCTGTGCTGTAAACACTATTTAATTCTATGTTTGCCCCCAATTTTTTGAAGCTACCTATTTGCATAGCTTCAGATTTGAATGCATGCAAGAAGCATGCTAGTGCTGGGAGAGTAAAATTTAACTTTAAATGGAAGGGAACAATTAAAGGGGGACAAAAATTCAGAATGTCTTGAAAAGATTTAGAATGTATCTCAATCCATTTGCAGCCTTTTCCAAGACTAAAGGGAGAGGAACTAAGAAGTGACAGGCAGAAATGAAAGGAAAATAAACCTACGTTGCAGACATAACAAATCTGCAGACAATCGGGCAGCTTAGCACCCTGTTCCATGGCTGCTGAAGTCAGGTGGCGTTTCACGAGAGAGTTCTGAGAAGGGTGGGCCTCATTCCACTTCACAACACCAGGCCAGCACTGCAACATGCTGATTTTCATGTAAATGTTTAGCCCTGTACTGCATGGTAGCTGCAGGTGTCCTTGCAGCTGACAGCACAGCTCAGCATTTGGTTCTCTGCTGTTCAGGACCAGATATGAAGACATTTCCCTCTGTCATTGCCACGTAGGTTTGACAGGGCCTGTAGATATGGCCAGTGGCAACTTGGCGCGTGCAGCCAATCAGGGTATGCCGCCTCTTGATCAGCCTGGCAGGATTTCTTTCCTGCAGTGCCACAGTGTTGAGATATAATATGAAACATTTGAGAAACAAACATCTCTTATAGTATAGTATTAAAGGTTAAGAGTAAGGATCATGGGGAAGAGATTTAAAGCTTAGCATGAGTATAGTCGAGCTGGATCCTAGTAAACAAGACCTTATAAGGAAAGGTTTGAGACTGGCTTTCAGATCATTCGACCATGAGATAACCAATTCTTAAATAAACTGTCCAGAAAGGGAGAGATAAGCAGAAGTAGAGGTGATAGCGGGTGATACCAATTCACCCATTATATATATCCCGATTCTCATTTCCATTGAAATCAATTTGAAGGAATTTGTAGAGCTATGGGGAAAGAGCAGGGGAATGGGACTAATTGGATAGCTCTTTCAAAGAGCTGGCACAGGCACAATAGGCCAAATGGCCTCCTTCTGTGTTGTAAGATTTCATGCCCAAAGGTTGAGAAATGACATGCAAGACCGACTCTCTCCCAAATGAATATTTAAGTACTTGAGGAGGGATCTTCCTATGCAGCTGGTCCCCGTCCCCCAGATATTATGGCATGGTGTAAAGCGAGCAGAGCTCCAGTGGCATGCAACTTTGGCCAACTCTCTACTAATAGCCACCTGATGAGGCTAAGGTAGCTCTGACATTAGCAGTGGCCCTTCTCCTATGGCCTTTATGAACATTGGCCCTCCTCTGCCTCTTGTCTTCAAACTCCTGAATCATGTCCAACAAAGTAGGTGGACTGAAACAGACGAGTTTCTTTCTGCAGTATCTCTTGGTCGGCTCCATTCTGGTCTCCTGCCAGCTCTTTCTACTAACTTAATGGCAACATTATAGTGGGTGCAATTAATGAATCGTGCTGGAAACCTTGCATGAGCAAACTTACACACTTGTCTTCCCCCTTAATGAGTAAACCTGCCCTACAATTGTGAACAATTATATACCTTGTTCAGGATATTTCAGTTTTGAATTTATCATCCAAACAATAGTTTTAATGTTTGCATTTGATTCAATTCCATCCAACAGATTTGAGACATAGAAAACAGAAAAATACCCACCAGCTCACTGGAGTTATTGGGATGGAAGTATGTTACTGAGGAGACTCATGACTGGATTGGTTTTGCCAGCATGTTTCGACTAAATAGTGTAGAATTGACTGGGTGCTCATTGCCAGCAATAGCATAATACACTAACATTAATAATGCAGCAGACACTGCACCCCACCTGTCCCATGCTACAATGTAGTTTATTTTGTTCTGTTCTGGTGATTGATGGGGCATGCTGAAGAAAAAAAAACATTTTCACTGTGCCCCAAATGACATCTTCAGGTAAGACACAAAGTGTTATTTTCCATTTACATTGGCTCGACAATCTCCTTCCATCCCAACTATAATAGAGCACCAATTATTTCAGCAAGTGGCATTTACATTCTTGACATTACCGTAGTGTTTCTCAGAGTAAAGTGGCCAAATTAAGTGTCACATTTAATTCAGCATAGTTTTGTGCTGCAAACTAGCCTCCATTGGGAATTCGATTGAAATTGCTTAAACCCATTTTATTTGTTACAGTGTGCATTTAGTCATCTTGCAATGACGTTTGCAGTCTTAATTATTTATACATTATTTTCCGTTTGCTCATGTTAAATTTGCCTCATGAATAAAAACAAAGGTAATTTGCGACATTAGATATATATATGCAGCACATTCTAGAGTATGTACAGTGTACACAGCAAATAAAATTGAGCTCATCAATTCTGAATGATTTGTACAGTAATGCAAAAAAGGTACCCTTGTGAGGCATGGCCACATCCTTTATAGTCTTTTTTTAGGGAAACTTTATTGTTTGTCACCATTGCATGAAATAAACCTACGATCTGGTGCTCACTCTCATCTTTCAGTGGATGCAGCCTTAAAATGTCCATATGTTATGCTGGCAGCAGTACTGAATTGGCAGTTATGCCTGTTGCCACTGGAAACCATTAGAAGTCATTCCCACAGCATCCTTACGCCACAACTGTGCTGTAATGCACAATGGAATTGATTGCATTTGCATCACCTCACTGACAAGAAATATGAGATTATTTTTGTTGGCCCCATTAATTTGGCATCTGCCTTACACATCCTATAAATCATTCCCTCCCACTAACAACTAATCAGGCCCATAGCAGCAATGTAAGGTGAGGATATTGATCAGAGCAAGCACTTGGCTTAAAGAGTAAAGATTCTCTAATTACTTGTTTAGCTGTGGATTTTCACGTTGCCTGAGACATGCCACCATACCTGTCTTCACATTGCTCTTACTTATTGTAGAATTAGTGCAGCTGTCACTGGAGATTCAGCCTTTCTACAGCCCAGGACAGAAAGTTACTTGGAAGAATCTTGCACTCTTAACTCTGGATGACACTGCTGATAGCAACACCGCTTGCCCTCAAATGACAGAGCAGCAGTGCTTAATTTCCCTGCGGTTTGGTTAGCCCTTCAATTTGCTCAGCCTTCAGGTACTCTGACCATAAATGAGAAGAAATTTGTTGTGTTTTTTACACCCAGTGCCAGGAAAATAATGAACTCATTTAAATAAAGTTAGAAAGATTTGGGCCTTATAGCTGCATGTGCTATAGCCTAATTAACAGCTAACCATGCAGAACACAGCACATAAATACAGTTAATATGGCCCAACAAATGTTTTGCTGCATTAAATGACCACAAGCAAATATTTACAGTTAACAGTGTTATGCGACATTGAAGTCTTGCTGCAGTTAATAAGAAAAGGGCATCTGTCAAAAACTATTTCTGAGATATGAAGCCCCTTAACGGAAGCAAAATACCATCATACAGGTAATTAAGTGAGATAAAATGGTCTGATGGTACTAATTGTGTAAGACTAAGGGGCTGATTTTCCTGGAGCCGTCAGGCGGGCTTTCAGGCGTGTGGGGGGGGGGGAAATCGCAAAAATAGGGGGTCGCGATCCACCCCCCCGCCTGATTCCCCACCCCGTCCAATTTTCAAGCAGGCGTTTCTTTCCGACCCGAATCAGTCCCGCCCGCAGCAGGCGGGAGTGGTCTTCAGGCACCTTAATCACCAATAATTGGCATCTATAATGCCATTTTAAGGGGCCCTTGCTATTTTCAGCCTTTTTCCATGTTAAACACGCCTGGTGGGAACCCCGTTGATGAAACCTGGCGTGAACAATATCGGATTTGGTTGCTCCGGTTTCCTCCCACAGTCCAAAGATGTGTGGGTTAGGTTGATTGGCTATGATAAATTGACCCTTAGTGTTAGGGGGATTAAATACGTGGGGTTATGGGGATAGGGTGGGATATGTGTTGGTGTAGGGGTTACGGGGATCGGGTGGGATATGTGTCGGTGCAGGCTCGATGGGCCGAAATGGCCTCTATCTGCACTGTGGGGTTTCTGTGATTTCTGTGATTTCTGTGATTGCTGACTATCAGCTGCAGGTCAATCAGGAAAGAAGAGATTTAATCAGACATCATTTGTAGTTTGCAGGACCTTGTTGTTTCAGGCTTGGGGCAACTTGTTCCAGGCTTAGGCACAGCTGTGGAAGGTTGGAGCCTCACACACTTCTCCAGTGTTGTTGTGTCTGTGTATAATAAGACACAGACTGCAGGAGAAACGGTACAACAGGTGTTTACTGAATGAGGGTTACTCTAGAACTAACTGTACAGATCACTACTCAGGGTTTATATACAGGTGTGGTCACTGCCGGTACTACAGTATACAGGAGCTGTAAAAAGTAGTTCTCTCCCTTAAAGGTACATACATTACAATTCCTCCCCTTTTAGATTAACAGTACCATAACACTCATTTAACAATTAAATATCAAACTAATTACAATTAACACTTTTAACATGCAACATTAGCTGAAAATAGTCTATTTATAAATTCAGTCTTTGGGGAGGCTTCCTGATTCTTTCTGGATAATGCCTTTCCCGAGTGTCTCGCTCTTGGTGCGGAGGCGATTCTAGCACCCTGTCGTCAGTTGATTCATCAGCTTCAAATGCTATTGTTTCTGAGGTAGATGCGACCTGTACGTCGGGTTCCTCACCAGGTACGTATGGCCGAGACATGGGGTTGACTCGTTCCTGTGACTCTAGGATCTGGTCAGCATGGCATCTCACAATGTTCTCCCCAACATCCACTGTGTACATTAGTGGCCCCTGCCGTGTGCATATCGTTCCTGGTTGCCATTTCTCTGTTTGGTAGTCGCGGGCCAAGACTGGTTGCCCTACATTGAAGCTCCTTGTCGGCTTCTCATGGATGTGCTGGAATTGCTTACTCTCAACATCTCTTCGTACATTTGGTCTGAGCAAATCCAGACGAGATCGCAACCTTCGGTTAAAGAACATCATGGCCGGGGCCTGGTTGGTGACTGCATGTGTCGCATTTCTGTAGGCTAACAGGAAAATGTCCACCTTATGCTGCAGTGGAATGTCGTCATCGCACATGGCCTTTACTGCTTTCTTAAAGGTTTGTACGAACCTCTCAGCCAATCCATTTGTGGCTGGATGATACGGGGCGGATGTGTAATGCCTTACCCCATTCCTTTTCATAAATCTTCGAAACTCTTCGGACACAAACTGTGGTCCGTTATCAGAGCAAATCTGCTCTGGCAAGCCGTTCCTGGCAAAAATGGTCTGTACGACTGCAATAGTTTTCTCCGTGGTGGTGGAGGACATTTTGATCACC
Source organism: Somniosus microcephalus (assembly GCF_052327205.1). Classification (NCBI taxonomy): domain Eukaryota; kingdom Metazoa; phylum Chordata; class Chondrichthyes; order Squaliformes; family Somniosidae; genus Somniosus; species Somniosus microcephalus. The sequence continues at coordinate 134,855,295 of NC_140988.1, forward strand.
TCAGGCCATTTTGAGTGCGCATCCACGGCTATTAAAAACATTGAGTCCATGAATGGACCAGCAAAATCAATATGCACCCGTTGCCATGGAGATGAGGGCCACTCCCATGGGTGTAGAGGGGCATGTGGTGGTGCATTTTGGACCTTCTGGCATCCTGAGCAGCTCTTTGTCAGGTCCTCGATTTGCTGATCGATCCCCGGCCACCACACATAAGCCCTAGCAAGGCTTTTCATTTTCACCCCTCCCAGATGACCTTCGTGAAGCTCATTGAGCAATCTCTCCCTTAACTTGGGTGGAATTACCACTCGGAATCCACACATCAAGGTCCCCTGGCATACTGACAGCTGGTCTCTTCTGGATGAGAATGCTGGCAACAGTGAGTCGCCATGTGCTGGCCATCCCTTCACCGTCAAATCATATACCCGAGACAGTGTCGGGTCATTTCGGGTCTCCTTCTCTATACCAGCGTTAGTTACTGGCAAGCATTCAATTATAGTCAAATGAAATATTTCGACAGGATCCACTGCTGGTGCTTCCTCCGCAGTAGGCAGTGGCAGACGTGATAGCCCATCAGCGTTTCCATGCTGTTTCGTGCCCTTATATTCGATTTCATATTGGTGCGCCCCTAGAAAAAGGGACCATCTTTGTAGCCGTTGCGCAGTCATCACCGGAACGCCCTTCTTTGGAGTAAAGATGGAGATAAGTGGTTGGTGGTCAGTCAGCAAGGTGAACTACTGCCCGTGCAGATAGTGATTGAACTTTTTCACTCCCCACACTAGGCTGAGGGCCTCCCTGTCAATCTGGGCATAGTTACGCTCGGCTGAGGTTAGTGACCAAGACGCAAAGGCTACAGGCCTCTCCGAGCCGTCCGGGAATTTGTGTGACAGCACCGCTCCAATGCCATAGGGTGATGCATCACACGCCAACCGAATTGGTAGTGCTGGGTTGAAATGAGCCAACACCTTTTTTGATGTGATCAATGCTTTGCTCATCTGGAAAGCTCGTTTACATTCGTCACTCCACTTCCATGGTACCCCCGTTTGCAGTAGGGTGTTCAGTGGGTGTAGTACTGTAGACAAATTCGGCAAGAACTTATGGTAGTAGTTCACCAGCCCGAGGAACGACCTCAGTTGTGACACATTTTCTGGTGCTGGAGCCTTGACTACTGCCTCAATCTTTTCAGGGGACTTATGTAACCCCTCTTTATCAATAACGTGGCCACAATACGAGATCTGCTTCTGGAAAAACTCGCATTTGTGGCGATTAGCTCGGAGCCCATATTCCTTCAATCTAGTGAGCACCTGCTCCAGGTTGGCGAGGTGATCACTGTCATTTTCGCCCGTGACCAGGATGTCGTCCAAATAACACTGGGTCCCTGGAATCCCTTGCAGGACTTGTTCCATTGCCCTTTGCCAAATAGCCGGAGCTGATGCTACCCCGAACACCAGCCGGTTGTATTGGTAGAGACCTTTATGAGTGTTGATCGTGAGGTACTGTTTCGAGGCCTCTTCTACCTCCACTTGCAGGTACGCCTGGGCCAGATCAATCTCAGTGAAGCGTTTCCCTCCAGATAGCGAGGCGAAAATATCTTCAATCCGTGGAAGCGGATATCGTACAGTGTGAAGGACTGGGTTCACTGTCACCTTAAAGTCCCCACAGATGCGAACCTTCTTTGGTTCCCCAGGTGTATTACTCAACGACCTCTTCATTACAGGAACGATGGGTGTAGCCCACTCGCTCCAGTCCACATTGGACAGTACTCCAGAACATTCCAAACCTTCCAGCTCTGCTTCGACGGCTGGGCGGATCGCGTAAGGTACCGGTCTGGCCATAAAAAACTTTGGGCTTGCATTTTCCTCTATTTTGATCGTCGCTGTTATGCCTTTTAGTGTTCCGAGTCCCTGCTGGAACACTTCTTGTGCGTCAGTTAGCATTTTTGACAGTCGTCCAGGTGTGACGTCGTCATCCTTTTTGGCATCTACTGTCAGTGCTTGTATGGAATGCCAATCTAGCTGTATCTTCCGGATCCATTCACGTCCTAGTAGTGGTGGTCCTCCATTTGGCAATACATATAGGTCCATTTTTGGTGTTTCCTTGCCGTTATATATAACGTTCACCCTTATTTTTCCTTTGGGGTAGACTTTTTGCCCCGTGTACATTTTCAAGACAATCTTTGTATCTCTCAAGGGTATATGTGAGAATAGCCGCTTGTAGTCCCTTCGGTTTATGACTGTTAGGGCTGATCCTGTGTCCAATTCCATTTTCACTTGGACTCCTGCTATCTTGAGCGTGACCCAGATAGTTTGGTGATCCTTCATTTTGATCACATTATGTAGTTTCAGACAACCCAGCTCCTTGCTTCCGGAGTCTGTATCACTTTTCTGTTCATCTGAACTACTCTCCGTCACCTTATGTACCTTCTTGTACTCCTCCTGTGGAGATTTCTTGCTGCTGGTTTTCTTTCCTGACCTGCAGACTCTTGCTATGTGTCCTACTTTTCCACACTGTCTGCACACTTTGTCCTTGAACCAGCAATCCTTATGGTCATGTGTTGTTCTGTCGCAGCGTTAGCACTTCACTGTTCCATATGACATTTCATTTGTGCCATATTCTTGCGGCCTCCGTTGTATCTCTGCCGCGCCCCGTGCTGCTGCTTCGTGTGATACTGCAATGCTGAAAGCCTTGTCCAGCGTAAGATCCTTTTCTGATAGAAGCCGTTTCTGGGTTCCTTCACTTTGTAGCCCACACACAAACTTGTCCCTTAAAGTATCTGCTAGTCCCGTTCCAAACTGGCTGTGTTTTGATAGCTTGCGCAGTTCCGTTAAATACTCAGCATTACTTTCATCTTTATGCTGGTTCCTTTTGTGAAACTTAAATCTTTCCGCTATCAGCAGCGGTGTGGGGTCTAAGTGGTCCTGTAGGATTGACACTATGTTTTCAAAATCCTTTTCCACTGGCTTCTCTGGGGTTACTAGGTTTCGCAGTAAGCCATACGTTTTTGCACCCATTGAATTCAACAATACCAGCGCTTTCCTGTCATCTGGCACTTCATTCGCCTTGCAGTACACTTCTATGCGTTTGACATATGTCGTCCAATCTTCGACTTCATTGTCGAACGCTGTGACACTGCCACTCTTCGGCATCCCTGAGTGTGGTTAGACTGGCATAAAATGGCATCTCCCGCGCTTTCCTTTCTTCCCTGCTGCGACTTAAAATGGCGTTTCCTGCGCTGCTGCCAACGCCGCTCTCGGCGGTCCTCGTGGAAAATGCCAACGCCCTGTGGGTTTCCTGCGCTGCTCCTGCGCTGCTGCCAATGCCGCTCTCTGCGGTCCTCGTGGCAATGGCAGTGCCTCGCATTTTCCTGCGCGCCTCTCTCCCCCGTTGACGCTGCTCGGCCCTTGAACACCGGCTGCGCTCTGCTCTCTCTCGTCTCTCTCCCCATTGGCGCTGCTTGGCCCTTGAACACCGGCTGCACTCTGCTCTCTCTCGCCTCTCTCCCCCGTTGACGCCGCTCGATCCTGAACACCGGCTGTGCCCTGTGCGCTCTGCCCTCTCTCTCTCCCCCGTCGACGCTGCTCGGCCTTTTTCTGTGTCGCTCGATCGGCTCTAGCTGCCGCTGTCCAGGAAGGGTCTCCGCAGTACCTGTTGCCAGCCCGTTTCGCTGGACCACCGTGACTGGAAAGCCAAGCCTGGCTCTCGACAGCCTCCCCTGCGATGCTCAAATCTCCGCTGGATGACTGGGCGGTTGCCCGTGGTCGACGCCCGTGCTTCTGGACTTGACCTCCTTCCACTGCTCTCCAGGAGCGAATCCCTGGGAGGTAATGCAGAGTTGCAGGTAGGTTCGAATCTGCTCGTCGCCAATGTTGTGTCTGTGTATAATAAGACACAGACTGCAGGAGAAACGGTGCAACAGGTGTTTACTGAATGAGGGTTACTCTAGAACTAATTGTACAGATCACTACTCAGGGTTTATATACAGGTGTGGTCACTGCCGGTACTACAGTATACAGGAGCTGTAAAAAGTAGTTATCTCCCTTAAAGGTACATACATTACAAGTGTGAGCTCCTGGGAATCCCCTCTCGCCACCCTCACTCAGCGCTTCCTCAACTGAGGCACCTACCAGAAGCATGGGAGGCCTTTTTTTCCTTCCCCTCTTGGCATTAGAGGACCTCCAGCCCCATTCGCGAAATGACACACGCCACAACTGCAGAAGTTGCCATCAGAAATTTTATTTACAATAACCAGCTGATGGCATTTTTCAAATAAACACAACATTTCACCCAAGTGACTACCCTTGCGACTATTAGTGCTTTATTTTCCTCTTACGCGTGCTCCTACGTAGTGGTTCCCCTGTGGTTTCAGCAGATGTGGAGGCCCCTTTCTCACTTTCCTGTTGCTCCTGTCTCGACACCTTTGGCGGGCGTCCTCTGGGATGGCGAGTCTGTGAGGGCTTGCCAGCAGTCTGCTGCTCCTGCGGCTGTGCAGGGGTTGAGACCTCTATCTCTATTGGGTGTGGACTCCGGCGGGACTCTGACCGAGGGCTTTGCAGTGGCTTGGAAGTGTGAGCGCTTGGAGAGGAGCCCCCACTTCCTTGAGGTCTGCCACCAACCTCCCTCTCATGGGTCAGGTCCCCCTCAGTGCCTGCAAGTGGCTTGAGAGCAGCTTGCTGCACATCAGGTGGGCCATGGGGACCCGTTTCTACAATGGCTGTCCTACTCAGAGGGCCTGCCATGAAGGTCTGGTTTCTCTGTTCAATAGCTGACCATCGCTACTCCAGAGATGTCAGTCTATTCTGAACAATCACCATGTTTTCAACACTCTGGCAACTTAACTCCTCCATGGCCGTAGCCATCCTCTCCTCTACTGTAGCCATCCTTTCCACGGAGGTTGCCATCCTTTTCGTGGTGATGCGTTCATGCGCCAATGACTCCACAAAGGCTCTGCTCATGTTCGCTATGGACTCCTCCATTCGCTCCACCCTCGCAGCGACCCTAGAGACAAAACCTGCCAGAGACTCCTGCATCTGTGCATGGAGATCCATCACCTCTTCTCTTGCGGATGGACCCAGAGGCAGAGGGTCGACATGCAGCCGAGCTGAGCTGGCAGAGTCCTGCGCCCTCCGACGAGAACTCTCCACTGCTGTCCCTGTCTCCACCATCTGCTGATGCTCACTTGTGAGCCGTGATACACCAGGTGACAACACTACTCTATCTCGCAAAGGTCCCACCGGGGTGTGAGTGTCTGCGCTGGTGCTGGGTGCGCTGAATTCTGCTGACGCTGTGCCCTCAGAGGTTGGAGCTTCCTCTGAAGAGTCTGGCTGCTCAGCCTCTTCCTCCTCTGCAGTGGGGACGGGGGCTCTCGATGGTCCTGTGGGGGAGTAAAGGAAAGAGTTAGAGATGTGATGCCAAGGTTACATGCACATTGGATTTTGCAGATGTTCATAAGTCCAAATGATGTAGCTTCAGAATCATAACAGCGCCTCATGCTATGTCAATGAGAGAGATGGAAAACTATTCTGTCACCAGCTTGCGGGACTGCCCCTGTCTCTCCTTTCCCAACTTCCGCAGACACATCAGCCCCGACAATTTCCAGCACTCCTTCCTCCCAGGGGGTCAGGTGGGCTATTGAGGGTGGGCCTCCTCCTGTCCTGACTCGCTCTCTGTTGTTGTGAGCTCTCTTTTCCTGCAATGAGGGAGACAAGTGGAGTTTGAGTGAGAATGAAGGAGTGAGTGTAGAGATTGCATAGCATAGATACTTAGAGGGAGACAAAGATGGTGTAAGGCTGCAAGATGAAGGGCCTTCCCTGTGTGTTGTCAGTTGTGTTCAAAGCATCAGAGTGAGAGGGAGTGTGAGGGCTGCATGGTGGAATTGTTATGTGAATGTGAGCATAGAGAGAGAGGGAATGGGTAAGGGTGCAAGGATGTGACTGTGAAGTGGGATGTGGAGGAGGAGTGTGCTAAAGCTGAGTGCTGTACGGTGAAGGTCATGGAATTGTTTCCGACACTGTATCCAGGTTCTTCTGGTGACTCCCAGCGAGTTGACATCTGCTGTCACCGGCATCCATGCAGCATTGGTCTCAGTGGGAGGCCTCTTCCACCCTGACCGAGGGACGAGGACCTCCCTGTGGGCCCTGACCCCATCCAATAATGCCTGCAGTGAAGCCTCATCGAATTTGGAGGCAGCTCGGGGTCTGGCACTGGCCACAGCTGCTACAGGCTCCTCTGCCATCCTGTATGGTTCGTTTGGAAGCCTGCAGAGGAAGCAATGCTTGCTGTGGACCTTAAAAGCACCACGAATGATGACATCATACTGTGCGACTTTCTGACTGGAAATAGTCAATTAGCAAGGGTTCCCACACACTGGAAATGAATTGGCCAAGTGAGGGAAAATTGCATCAATCTGGCAGACCCATTTACATTCGTGTGGGAACCCCGACATTCAGGGAACCCGACAATTCCCCACACCTGCAGGAAAATCGGCCCCTAAGTGTGTTCTTGCATTGAATGCTGGAAAATGAACAGATTTGCAACGTGACATGACACGACACGTGACATGACCCCTGTCCTCGTGGGGAAACCTAGAACACGGGGGCACAGTTTTGAATAAAGGGTCGCCCTTTTAGAACTGAGATGAGGAGGAATTTCATCTCTCAGAGGGTCGGAAATCTGTGGAATTCTCTGCCCCAGAGAGCTGTGGAGGCTGGATCATTAAATACATTTCAGGTGGAGATAGACAGATTTTTGCAAGATAAGGGAGTGAAGAGTTATGGGGAGCGGGCGGTGAAGTGGCTTTGAGCCCAAGATCAGCCATGATCTTATTGAATGATGGAGCAGGCTCGAGGGGCCAAGTGGCCTATTCCTGCTCCTATTTCTTATGTTCTTATGTTCTTATCATTCAACTTCTTGCACTTGGCATTTTAATTTAAAGTGCAAATAAAGCCTGTTGTCAGTGGCAAGATCTGGTGAGTTATAATGCAGAAACCATTAATATTGGACATACCATCTATTTATCATAATATAATAGCGGCACAGTTCAAACTTATTGCGAACTCAAAATGCCACCCAAGGCAAGGTGGCAACACAAGCGGACGTGTGCTCTCTTACCAGAATCGATCCGCTACTGGCCTCGTAGGGCTTAAACTTAACATGAATGGACAGAAGGTCAGGGCTGCACGCCAGCAATTTCTTCAGATGTACTACTGGGAGAATCACTCCTGTTGGGAGTGCCAGATGGCAGCGACCCCCTTATACGTAGCAACTTTGTGAATAAGCTCAAGGAAATTTCCTCTATGGTATTTTTGGCAAAATTGTAAATTTTATTGAAACATCATTTGACCTTTCATTTCTTCTCTTCTTAGGCAGTCCTTTGGAACCGAGGATGACTTGCTTCCACATTAAAAATGAGTTCGCAGGTGACTGATGAGTCCAATGTGGGACCTACAGTCTCTGTCACAGGTTGGGACAGACGGTGGTTGAAGGGGCAGGCGGGTGGGATGCTTGGGTTGATGTGTGCTCCTTGCGCTGCCTGCGCTTGGCTTCCGCTTGCTCCCGGCGAAGAGACTCGAGGTGTTCGGCACCTTCCCGGGTGCTTCTCCTCCACTTTGTGCGGTCTTGGGCCAGGGATTCCCAGGTGTCGATGGGGATGTTACACTTTTTCAAGGAGGCTTTGAGGTTGTCCTTCAAGCGTTTCCCCTGCCCACCTGGGGCTCTCTTGCCGTGCTGGAGCTCCGAGTAGAGCGCTTGTTTTGGGAGTCTCTTATCGGGCATGCGGACAATGTGACCCGTACATCGGAGTTGATTGAGCGTGGTCAAAGCTTCGATGCTGGGGATGTTGGCCTGAGCAAGAACACTGACGTTAATGCGCCTATTCTGCCAATGGATTTGCAGGGTCTTGCGGAGGCAGCGTTGGTGGTACCTCTCCAGTGCTTTGAGGTGCCTGCTGTACATGGTCCATGTCTCTGAGGCATACAGCAGGGTGGGTATCACTGCTGCTCTGTAGACCATGAGCTTAGTGCCGGGTTTGAGGTCCTGATCTACAAACACTCTCTTCCTCAGGTGACCGAAGGCTGCACTGGCACACTGAAGGCGGTGTTGGACTTCGTCATCGACGTCTGCCCTTGTTGACAGTAGGCTCCCAAGGTATGGAAAGTGGTCCCCGTTGTCCAAGGCCTTGTCGTGGATTTTGTTAATCGGGGGGCAGTACTGTGTGGCGGGGGCAGGTTGGTAGAGGACCTTTATCTTACGGATGTTTAATGTAAGGCCTATGCTCTCGTACGCTTTGGTGAAGGTGTTGACGATGGTTTGGAGTTCGATCTCCGAGTGAGCGCAGATGCAAGCGTCATCTGCATACTATAATTCGACGACAGAGGATGGGACGACCTTGGATCTGGACTGGAGGCGACGGAGGTTGAACAGTTTCCCGTTTGTTCTGTAAATTAGCTCCACTCCAGTGGGGAGCTTACTCAGGGTGAGATGGAGCATTGCAGCAAGGAAGATCGAGAAGAGCGTTGGTGCGATGACACAGCCTTGTTTGACCCCGGTTCATACGTGAATTGGGTCTGTGGTGGAACCGTTGGTCAGGATCACGGCTTTCATGTTGTCGTGAAGTAGACGAAGGATGGTGACAAACTTTTGAGGGTAGTCGAATTTGAGGAGGACCCGCCATAATCCCTCACGGTTGACAGTGTTGAAGGCCTTTGTGAGATCAAAGAAGGCCATGTACAGCGGTTGGTGCTGTTCCCTGCATTTCTCTTGTAATTGACGTGCGGTGAAGATCATGTCCATTGTGCCCCTAGTGGGCGGAATCCGCATTGCGACTCTGGGAGGAGCTCTTCGGCCACTGGGAGAAGGCGATTGAGGAGGATTCTTGCGATGACTTTCCCTGTGGCAGACAGTAGGGAAATTCCTCCGTAATTACCGCAATCAGACTTGTCACCTTTCTTGAAGATGGTCACAATTACGGCATCTCTGAGATCCCCTGGCATGCTCTCCTCCTTCCAGATAAGAGAAATGAGTTCATGACTTCGTGCCAGTAGTGCTTCTCCACCATGCTTTAGTGCCTCGGCGGGGATCCCATCTGCTCCTGAGGCCTTGTTGTTCTTCAGTTGTCGGATGGCCTTATCAACTTCATGCCGGGCTGGGGTTGTGCTGAGATGGTGGCGGATAGCATGCTGTGGGATGGAGTTGAGGACACTCGCGTCGAAGACAGAGAGTCACGGCTAAGGAGATCTTCGAAGTGCTCCTTCCAGTGGGCACTGACTGCCTCTCTGTCCTTGATGAGTACCTCTCTGTTCTTGGCCCACAGTGGGGTAGGGCCTTGGGTGCTTGGGCCGTAGATGGTCTTGACTGCGCTAAAGAATCAACGCATGTCATGGTTGTCGGCTAGCTGCTGGATCTCCTGTGCTTTCTCCACCCACTATCTGTTCTTTAGGTTGTAAGTTTTTTGTTGGACCTCGGCCTTCAGGCTTCTGTAGAGCTGCTTTCTTGCTCTCGAGTTCTGTTGCTGTTTCCAGATCAGTAATGCCTTGCGCTTGCGGCTTATTAGCTCCTGGATCTCCTGGTCATTCTTGTCGAACCAGTCTTGGTGTTTCCTGGTTGAGTGACCGAGCGTCTCTTCACAGGTGCTGATTATGGAGGCCTTGAGTGCAAACCAGGCGCTGTGGGCACTCTGTGTCTCTGCATCACTGGGAGTCGTCAGGTTGTTTGAGGCGCAGGCTGAATAGGGCTTTCTTAGCGGGGTCTTTGCGTGCTCCAGCGTTAATTTTCCTGTGGCATTGTTTCTGTTGCCGCCGCTGTTTTGGGGCTACATTGATGGAGATGATAGAGCAGATTAGGCAGTGGTCTGTCCAGCAGTCATCAGCTTCTGTCATGGCACGGGTGATGCGGACGTTCTTGCGGTCCCTCGCTCGGACAAAGACGTAGTCCAGCATATGCCAGTGCTTGGAGCGAGGGTGCTGCCATGAAGCCTTGTACTTGTCTCTCTGACGGAACAAGGTGTTGGTTATGACAAGGCCATGTTCTAAGCATTTCAACAGGATGAGGGTACCATTGGAATTGGTTTTCCCTACCCCCTCTCTGCCGATCACACCTCCCCAGAGGTCTGTGTCCTTTCCAACTCTGGCGTTAAAGTCGCCAAGGAGGATCAGCTTGTCGCCCGTTGGGACTCGGGACAGGGATTGTTCGAGGCTGCAGTAGAATTCCTTTTAGGTCTCGCTGTGGCTTCCAGTGTTGGGGCGTACGCACTGATGACCGTAGCACACTGGTTCCGGGCTAGGGTGAGCTGAAGAGTCATGAGGTGCTCGTTTGGCTTATACTCGCTGGAGTTTAGAAGAATGAGAGGGGATCTCATTGAAACTTATAAAATTCTAACAGGACTAGACAGACTAGATGCAGGAAGGATGTTCCCGATGGCAGGGGAGTCCAGAACCAGGGGTCACAGTCTAAAGATAAGGGGTAAGCCATTTAGGACAGAGATGAGGAGGAACTTCTTCACCCAGAGAGTGGTGAACCTATGGAATTCTCTACCACAAAAGGCAGTTGAGGCCAATTCATTAAATATATTCAAGAAGGAGTTAGATATATTTCTTAAGGCTAAAGGGATCAAGGAGTATGGGGAGAAAGCAAGGACATGGTACTGAATTTCGATGATCAGCCATCATCTCATTAAATGGAGGAACAGGCTTGAGGGGCCGAATAGCCTACTCCTGCTCCTATCTTCTATGTTTCTATCTCATTGAAGCATACAAAATTATTACAAGGCTTGATAAGGTGGCTGCTGGGAGAATGTTTCCCTTGGCTGGGGAGTCTAGAACAGGGGCCACAGCCTCAGGATAAAGGGTAGGCCATTCAGGACTGAGGTGAGAAGACATTTCTTCACACAGAGGGTGGTGAATCTTTGGAATTCTCTACCCCAGAGGGCTGTGGAGGCTCAGTCATTGGGTATATGCAAAACAGAAGTCGATAGATTTCTGACCAGTAAGGGCATCAAGGGATATGGTGATAAGGCCGGTGAATGGAATTGCGGCAGAAGATCAGCCATGATCTCATTGAATGGCGGAGCAGGCTTGAAGAGCCGAATGGCCTACTCCTCTTATTTCTTATGTTCTTAAATGACAACAAACCACGCGATTGCATCACTTGCACATAGCATCAACATGTCAAAAGGAAAAAGATCCTTCTGGCTTGTCTGCCTCCCCGAGCAAAGTAATGACACGGTGAAGAGTTTCTCTACTTATGTGTTAGTTGTTTCGTAAACATAGTGAGAAAATTTCCTCTATCGAGGAAAATCTGAACTGTGTTGTTTTAAAATTCTTTTGCAATTTCACTGGAAATAGTGAATGGAGGAATTCTTCCAGGTACAGTATGTTTACAATTTTGCTGACAAATATTGACCAGAACAAATCTTCTCCTAACAAGTAGTTACTGACCAGTTTATAAATATTCTTAACTGTTAAGCTGTGACAGTTGCTTGGTCTAGAACACAGTGGTGTGGTAAATTTTCCTATGTGTCAGCTGTGGCTCAGTTGTTAGCACACTCACCTCTGCGTCAGAAGCTTGTGGGTTCAATCCCACTCCAGGGACTTGAGCACATAAAGCTCGGCGAGCAGTACTGAGGGAGTGCTGCACTGTTGGAGGTGCCGACTTTCGGATGAGACGTTAAAGCAAGACCCCCTCTGCTCTCTCAGGCAGACACAGAAGATTTCGATGAGGAGCAGGGGAGTTATATTTATCCCTCAACCGATATAACAAAAACAGATTCGCTGGTTATTATTGTTAGATCCGTGTGTTAATGGAGACACGGAATGCAGGAGTTTATTTAACAAGTGTTTACTGAACAAAGTCTGGAGGTGAACTAACAACACAAGCCGCTACACAGGCTTATATACCCGAGTGGCCACTACCGGTACCACAGCACACAGGGGCCTCAAAAACATAGTTCCTCTTAAAGGCACATACACTACAATTCCTCCCCTTTTAGATAAATAGTACATAACATTTTAAGTAATCATTAAATAACATTTTTACAAGAACAATAATATACACATTTGCTGAAGCTAATCAATTACAAATTCAGTCTCTCTGGAGGCTTCCTGACTCGGTCCGGATAACGCCTCGGTGGTGTAGTAGGTTCTTTTGGCAAGGTCGATTCAGCTTCAATGCCAGTGTCGGGTTCATCTGGTTCCAGTATCACCGGATCGGAGGTAGATACTATGGGTATCTCTGCTTCATCACTAGGCGTATAGAGTTGTGGTGTAGGTTGTCCTTTTTCGGATGACTCTATGATCTGGTCAGCATGGCGCCTTATTATGCTTTCTCCAATGCCTACGGTATACATCAGCGGTCCTAGTCGTGTGCAAATAGTTCCAGGCTGCCATTTCTCGGTACGGTAGTCCCGGGCCAAAACTGGTTGACCTATCTGGAAGGTTCTAGTTGGCCTTTCATTCATGCTTTGAAATTGCCGGTTCTCTACGTCCCTTCTGACATTTGGCTTGACCAAATCCAGCCAGCATCTTAGGCTTCTATTGAAAAACATCATGGCGGGGGTTTGGTTCGTAACCACATGTATTGCATTCCTGTATGTAAACAAGAAGTTATCCACCTTATGTTGTAGATTTATGTCTTCATTACCCATGGCCTTTATGGCCTTCTTGAAGGTCTGGACAAACCTTTCAGCCAATCCATTGGTGGCGGGATTGTATGGGGCGGACGTGTAGTGCTTAACCCCATTGTTTTTTAAGAACTTCCTGAATTCTTCGGATACAAATTGCAGTCCATTATCAGAACAGATCTGTTCAGGCAGCCCATTCCTGGCGAATATGGTCCTTAATACTGTGATGGTTTTTTCCGTGGTGGTGGAGGACATCTTTATTACCTCCGGCCACTTGGAGTGTGCATCCACCGCGATTAAGAACATTGAGTCCATAAATGGACCAGCAAAGTCGATATGTACCCTTTGCCATGGAGATGAGGGCCACTCCCATGGATGTAGAGGGGCTTGTGGTGGGGCGTTTTGGACCTTCTGGCATCCTAGACAGCTCTTGGTCATTTCTTCGATGTCTCCATCGATACCTGGCCACCACACAAACGCTCTGGCTAAGTTCTTCATTTTCACTCCACCCAGATGCCCCTCGTGAAGCTCCTTTAGCACTCTATCCTTGAGTTTGGGTGGAATCACCACTCTGGATCCACACATCAAGGTTCCTCGGCACACTGACAGCTGTTCTCTTCTTTGCGAGAATGCTGGCAACAGTGGTTCGCCATGTGCTGGCCATCCCTTCACCGTTAAATCGTAGACTCGTGAGAGAGTCGGGTCACTTCGCGTTTCCTTTTCAAAGGTAGAATTTGTCACCGGTAGACATTCCACTATGGTCGAGTGGAACATCTCCACTGGGTCCACTGTAGGCGCCTCTTCCACGGTTGGCAATGGTAGGCGTGATAACCCGTCAGCATTCCCATGCTGTTTTGTTCCTTTGTATTCTATGTCATATTGGTGTGCCCCTAGGAAAAGGGACCACCTCTAGCCTTTGCGCTGTCATAATGGGAACGCCCTTTTTAGGGTTGAATATGGAGACGAGGGGTTGATGGTCAGTCAACAAGGTAAATTTTTCTCCGTGTAGGTAATGGTTGAATTTCTTCACCCCCCACACCAGGCTGAGTGCCTCCCTGTCGATCTGGGCATAGTTACGCTCAGCTGAGTTCAATGAGCGTGACGCAAAAGCTATCGGCTGCTCCGCGCCATCAGGGAATCTATGCGATAATACTGCTCCCACGGCGGAAGGGGATGCATCGCACGCCAGTCTGATTGGCAGTGATGGTTGTAATGAGCCAACACTTCCCTGGACGTGATTAAGCCTTTGCATTTATGGAAGGCACGTTTACAGTCTTCGCTCCATTTCCAAACTACTCCCGTTTGTAGCAGTGCGTTAAGAGGGTGCAGAACCGTCGACAAGTTCGGTAAAAATTTATGATAGTAATTTACTAATCCCAGGAACGACCTTAATTGTGAGACATTTTCAGGCGCTGGGGCCTTTACGACCGCTTCAATTTTTTCAGGTGACTTATGCAACCCTTCTTCGTTAATGACATGGCCACAATATGATATTTGTTTCTGGAAAAATTCGCACTTGGAGCGATTTGCTTGTAGGCCCCGTTCTCTCAGCCTTGTGAGCACCTGCTCCAAGTTGGCAAGGTGCTTGTTGTCGTTTTCTCCTGTTACAAGGATGTCGTCTAGGTAGCATTGAGTCCCCGGAATCCCTTGCAGGACTTGCTCCATAGCTCTTTGCCAGATAGCCGGAACTGATGCCACTCCGAAAACCAATCGATTGTACTGGTACAGGCCTTTGTGTGTGTTTATCGTGAGATACTTTTTAGAGGCCTCCTCAACCTCCATCTGTAGATATGCCTGTGCTAAGTCAATTTTGGTGAAACGTTTCCCTCCGTATAGTGAGGCGAAAATATCTTCTGTACCGTGTGAAGAACCGGGTTTACAGTCACCTTGAAGTCCCCACAGATGCGGATTTTTCTCTGTTCTTCAGATTTATCATTATTCAACGTTTTCTTCATGACCGGGACGATGGGTGTTGCCCACTCGCTCCAATCTACCTTGGATAACATGCCTGCTTTTTCCAAATTTTCCAGCTCTGCCTCAACGGCTGGACGAATTGCGTATGGCACCGGCCTTGCCTTAAAAAACTTGGGATTTGCCGCATCTTCCACTTTTATTGAGGTGGTGGTGCCATTCAGGGTTCCTAGTTCCTGTTGAAACACTTCTTTGGCGTTAGCCAAGATTTCTTTTAATCGTCCAGGTATGACGTCATCATCATTTTTTTTCTTACTGGTCACCGTCAGTGCCTGAATGGAGTGCCAGTCTAAACGTATCTTCCTGATCCATTCACGTCCCAACAACGGTGGACCACCATCTTGCAGAACGTATAAATACAACTTCTGTATTTCCTTGCCGTTTTATACAACAGGCACCCTTATTTTCCCTCTGGGATATACTTTCTGCCTCGTATATGTCTTCAAGATAATGGATGTGTCTTTCAAAGGTATATGCGGAAATTGCCGCTCGTAATCCCGTCGACTCATGACGGTCAGAGCTGATCCTGTATCTAGCTCCATTTTGACTGGGGACCCCGCTATCGTGAGGGTAACCCAAATGGTCTGGTAATCTTCTTTGGCAATTACATTATGTAATTTGAGACAGCTTAGTCTCTTGTTTCCGGAGTTGCTATCACTCTTCTGGTCTTCGGAGCTACTGTCCATCATCATTTGTACCTTTCTGTACTTTTCCTTATTGACCTTTTTACTGTCAGCGGATTTCTTTCCAGATCTGCATACACGTGCAATGTGTCCCATCTTTCCGCATTGCCTGCATGCTTTGTCCTTGAACCAGCAGTCCTTCTGGTCATGGGTGGATCTGCCGCAGCGATAACATCTCTCGAAACCCCATGTCATTTCATGGGTGCTGAAGTCATGTGGCTTTTGCTGTATCTCTGCAGCTCCTCTTGCTGCTGCTTCGTATGATACAGCCACACTGAAAGCCTTGTCCAGTGTCAAATCTTTCTCAGAAAGTAGTCTTTTCTGTTTTCCTTCGCTTAGGAGACCGCAGACGAATTTGTCTCGTAGAGAATCTGCCAGTCCTGCCCCGAATTGGCAGTGCTTTGACAGCTTTCGTAATTCGGTGAGGTAATCAGCGTTACTTTCATTCTTGTGCTGATTCCTCCTGAAGAATTTGAATCGTTCTGCTATCAGCAGCGGTGTTGGCTTTAAGTGCTCCTGTAAGGTATCAACAATCTCCTTAAAATTCTTGTCCATCGGTTTGGCTGGAGTGATCAAGTTTCGTAACAGCCCATATGTCCTTGCGCCCATCAGATTTAGAAGTACAGGTAGACTATCCTTTATCCAAAAACCTCGGGACCAGCCGTGTTTCGGTTTTCGGAAAATTTCGGATTTCAGAAGGTATTTTATAAGGCTGGGAAATTTGTCGGGGGTGGGGGTCGGCGGGGGTCGGGGTCGGCGGGGGGGTCGGCGGGGGTCGGGGTCGGCGGGGGGGGGTCAGCGGGGGTCGGGGTCGGCAGGTGGGTCGGGGGTGGGGGTCGGCGGGGGTCGGTGTCGGTGGGGGTTCGGCGGGGGGTCGGGGGTCGGCGTCAGCGAGGGGGTCGGCGGGGGGTCGGGGGTGGGGGTCGGCGGGGGTCGGGGTCATGCGCACGACTTACGCTGAACGAAAAAACTTTCGGTTTTCAGAGGATTTCGGTTTTCGGAAGTGCGGATAAAGGATACACTATCCCTTTTCCGAAAGGGTGGGGGGTCGGGGGGGAGAAAAGAATATCGGACAGGCCGCTGCAGTTATCGGACGGGCCACTGTATTGTTGGGTTCACTCTCCCGGTATACCTCCTTCACACTGCCCGGCTCGGCCTGCAATCTCCTACCCAGGAGGGAACTCAGTGACCCTCTGCCCTCCTCAGCGTAAGTCGTGCGCCACTCTGGTCATGTCGTGCGCACGACTTACGCTGAACGAAAAAACTTTCGGTTTTTAGAGGGTTTCGGTTTTCGGAAGTTCGGATAAAGGATAGTCTACCTGTACCGATGCATTTTTATCATCCGCTACTTCATTCGCCTTGCAATATACCTCCACTTTCTCCACATATGTGGTCCAATCTTCTATATCACTATCGAAAGCAGTAATATTGCCAGTCTTCGGCATCTTGAAAATCTAAAATGGCACTTCCCGCGCTTTTCCTCCGTCCCCGATGGATCAAAATGGCGCCTCCCACGCTTTTCTTTCTTCCCCGCCGAGTTAAGATGGCGCCTCCCGCGCTTTCCCGCCGCTGCAGCTGCTGCCAACGCTGTTCTCCGCGGTTCCCGTTGCGACCTGCAGCTTTTCGCGGTATTTCTATTTTTTTTTTTTATATATCGCTTCAATAGTTTCTCCGTTACTTGGAGAACTGTTCCCGTCATGGAGCGGACCCTCTGGGACTTTCCCCTCCCTCTGCTCGGTCTGAACGCCGACCTGCTTTGCAGCACCGGCCATGCCCTGAGTGCTCCACCCTCTCCCTCTCCTTGCTTCTGCTTCCCGACTCGCTGGCTGGCCCCGTTGCAGAGCCACCCGATCGAGCCCTAGCCCGCCGCAGCCCAGGAAGGATCAGTGCACTACCTGCCACCAGCCCGTTTAGCTGGTGAAACCACAGCTTCCCTTTCTTTTTTCTTGCCTCTGGCTTCGACCTTCGTCTGAGGAACCGATCTCCTTGAGGTGCTGCCGAATTGCAGGTAAGTTCGTTTCTAACTCGTCGCCACTGTTAGATCCGTGTGTTAATGGAGACACGGAATGCAGGAGTTGATTTAACAAGTGTTTACTGAACAAAGTCTGGAGGTGAACTAACTACACAAGACGCTATACAGGCTTATATACCCGAGTGGTTACTACTGGTACTACAGTATACAGGGGCTTCAAAAACATAGTCCTCTTAAAGGTACATACACTACAATTATCACTTACTTAACACAAAGCTATAATACAAATGCCGCCCGTCTCCGGACGGCCAGGCTAATCTCTGGTGTCACTGTCGCAGATTACTGCTGCCTGCAGTGAAGCTGGACTGATTCCAGCTTCTAGTCCCTGGCAGCTTATGGCTGCTGATTGGGGACCTCTGCCCTTTGGCTTCTCCCTGTTTCGGGAGTCCGCCCTACTCCACTGTAAAGTGGGTGACCATGCTTTCTTGGGCTAGGGCACCCGAAGAGACCTTCTGAGGGGCGTCTCTGTGGGGGGAACTTTGGCTGACGGACCCTGAGCCTGGGCCACAGCCCTAGCTGGCTGGGAACCTTCTCCCCCTGATGCAAACAGCCCACACTGTATAATATACCTGGCAGCCTGCCGGTACTCCGGGTTTGTCTCCTTTTCCCTACCCACTCCGGTACTGGGGGCAGGTATTGCCTCACCACCCACTGCTGATGGCTGAAAATCTTCCTCTCCAGGTCCAAAAACTGGTACCGGCTCCCCTGCAAGAGGAATTGCTATCCCTTCCTCCCCAGAGTCCCACACCATAGGGGGAACCACTCTAGAAGTGGGCTGGGAAGCTTGTCCCTTTAAACAGGCGACTGCGCCTGCACGAACCTCCTCCCCGGAGTCCCTCGGCAGAGGCTGTGAAGCCTCTGTCTTCAAACAGGCGACTGCGCCTGTGCGGGAAAACTGAAAAAGAGCCGCTGTGGTCCCGCAGGCAACTGCGCCTGCGTGAACAATCTCTTCACAGGGCTGGGGAACCGCTACACTATCACAGGCAACCGCGCCTGCGCGTTGGATTTCTTGAGAAGGGTAGGAAGAACCGCTGGGTCTTCCAAGCAGGCTACTGCGCCTGCGCGCGTGGCCTCACAGTGAACAGGAGCCGCTGGGGGTTCCAAGTCCGTGACTACGTCTGCACGAACCCGGTTTTGGGAAACCTCTCCCGTCAGGCGCGCGACTGCGCCTGCGCGGGAAAACTGAAGAAGAGCCGCTTGGGCCACGGGCTGGGGAACTGCGCCTGCGCGAACAGGCCATTCAAAAGACTGGGGAATTCCTGTCTCCAGACCAGCGACTGCGCATGCGCGGGCCGTCTTTTCTGTGAATGAACTGGCAGCAGCCTACAGATTTCTACTCTCAGGCTGCTGGTTCTCTGTTTCTGAGGCAAATAACCGATTCAAATTTAAACTTTGGCCAAAACTTAGGTCCCACTGGGGCGGGGAAGTGTCCCAATTGGTGGGCTGGACAACTTTTCCCTTGGAACAAGCCACAGTGCCTGTCTTCACAACCTGTGAACTTGAACTTGTATGGTCAGATTTACACAATTTTCCTGATTTTCCCTGCGTCCCATCCCTGCCAGTAATCGCTGCCACTGGCCCGGACTCATATGGATCCCAGAAAGTGCCTGCACATGCACCCTCCTTGGCCAGCATATTGGCCAGTCATTGTGGGGAGGCAGAGGTGGGCGAGGGGGCTGCAGCACCACTGATGGCTGCTACCTTTCCCTGATTGGCCCTGAGGAAAGATTTTATCGACTCCATGACGGACTCGACTGTAGCGTGAGCAGTTTCTGTCTCTGCCTTCTGAGTTGGGGCTGCGGGGGTCCTGGCTTTATCATCTCTCCCAGGCTTTTTACAATACCTGCGCCAGTGGCCCTCCTCCCCGCACCTGTAACAAGTGACCTTGTTCTGGGAGGGACGGCTCCCCTCCTGGCGCCACTCTTTCTTATATTGAGCCCCAGGTTTGACCTCATGGACCTTACCCTTTTGCTGGGGGGTCCCACTATTCCTACCGTTCCTATATGCTACCATGAGCGGCCGGATTACAGTCTCTTCAGTTGCTAGGGGGTCTCAGGGGTCAAACCAAGTATCAGCCTTCGCTTTTATCTGGGGCAGGCAATTGGACACCAGGCAACGAAGCCATTGGGTCCGCTGCTGCTGGTTCAGTTGTGCCCTATTTTGTCCCCCTGCACACGCGCTGTTGTAGACTGGCCACAGCCTGTCTGCAAATGCCTGTGGGGTCTCCCCTTCCTTCTGCAGTGTTTTCCCTATGCGATCGAATGGATTGCCGTCGTTCGCACCCATGGCTTCCAGTATTTCCTCCTTTAGGTCCTCAAAACCCTTCTGCCCTCTCTTAGCCTCATCTGACAGGGTCTGATAGAGCTTACTATCTACAGAGAAAAGCAGCATTTTGGCTTTCTCTTCCTCATCACAGCCGTTAACACAGGCTGCCTGTTCTATCCCCTGGAAGTGCACTGAGGGGTCTCCCTTTTCAGAGAGCAGGGGAATATGTTTCACCAGGCCTCTGAGCTGTGGGGTATCATAGGCTACCAGATAGGTATGCTGAACAGCCTCATGGTCATTATCGTTCACGGGCAGACCGTACCTCCGTTGTCGGAGGGGGTACACTGGTCCTGGTCCCCGTCTGCCTAGCAGGACCTGCTGGCATTCTCCTACCACCCCTTCTTGCTGCCAGAGCTCCTCAAAACTCGGAGCTGTGGGCTGCGGTCTTGGGATCTCTAATTCCCTAGTCAACCTTTCCCTGGGTGTTGCCTGTGGGGCTGTTTTACTTAGGTTGCCAGTAAAATCTGTCTGACCTGCCTTCGGGCTGATCAGGCAAATAATCCCCTTTGCTCCTTTTAAAGCCATGTTAAGGCTTTCTAGTAAGGCTTTCTATCTCTGCCCTACAGGGGCCATGATCTGCTTCCTCAAACCTTTGGTTGCAGGCCAGCTTATAAGCTGCCTTTACCTCCCTAACCTTCTCCTCCTGCTCTGTTACTTCTGAGGTGAGACGGGCATTCTCTTCCCGCAGTCTCATCTCGTTGCTCTTTGCATCTGTAATTTGGCACTTTAAGAACTCTATCTTGTGCCTCGCATGGCTTTTGCCCTTGCTAGCTTCTTGGGTGAGGTGTGCGTTTTCCTCCTGTAGCCTCATCTCACTGTCCCTGGCCTCTGTGACTTCCTGCACAAGGCGCTCCATCTCTGCCTGGCATTTCGTGACCTCTAGTGTGAGGCGTGCATTCTCTTCCCGCACCCTCATCCCACTATCTCTGGCCTCGTTCACCTCTCTTATGAGGCGTTCTACCTCCACCTGGCATTTTTCAAACTCGGACTCCTGATTCTTGGCCTCTTTAACCTCCTCCTGCACCCTCATCTCACCCTTCTTAACCCAGCCACCTATACTATAATAGGTCAGCTTACACACTGCCGCTAACTTCTGCAGGGCTACCCACAGACTAAAAACAAGAAAAGCAAGAGCTGATGCTTTCTCTAGATTCAGACCACTCATCATATCAAAAACTGCCTCCAGTCCTGCCGTAGTCGCCAATTTGCAGGGGGCATCTTTTACCTGGTTTACGGTAATTTACCTTCCTTTACCTGTTTTACGGTAATTTACCTGGTCAAGCAGCCTTTTGCTGCTGGACTCTGACCAATCCCAAACAGCGGTTTCGAATCGCTAAACCCACCCTTCCAGTTCTGACTGGAGGAACTTATGATTAATGATATTAAAAACGGACAAATGATCTGGATGTAAGAAAGTTGAACTTCATTAAAACTAAGAAACTACACCACACGATTTTAGTACAATAGTTAAAATTGCTTAACAGGGGAAGGCAGATGGCAAAAACGAGGGATAAATGGCTACAATGTTAATTAAACAATCTTAGCAACACTTCCCTTAAATTACCACCCCTTTACTTCTCACTAGGTTGCCTTGTTGAGGAGTCAGAAACCTGCTCACCTGTGGTCCAAAGAGTAAGAGAGGAGCTCACCTGCAGTCCAAGGAAAATAAGAGAGAGATATGCTTCTGTGAAGCTATCTTTATATCCTGGGAGCTCCTGCTGTTCTGGCGCTGAAAAGGCCTGTGTGCAAATTGGCGCCGAAAAGTTCGAATACACAAGAGAAAGGCCATGAACTTCCTCCATTCATACATGAGACATCACGTAGTAGAGTCAGTTTCAGTGAATGGATGTGTGTAATCAACCCAATTGTGCTTGCTGTCCGATGATTGTCTGATTCAAACGGGCTATTTCCCAGTGGCCAAACTGCTCCCATTGTCTGGAATGGGTGATTCAAACCCATTCAGTTTAAACTGTTCCCTTCCTCTCAGTTTGAGTGTCCTTTTCAAAAGTCTGGGCTGAGCCTTCAAACCATCTCCATTCACCCTGATGGGTTTTGAATGGGGCTGTATTACTATGTAAACAGAAACCCATTCATTGTGGTCACTCAAAACCGCAGCCTCAAGTGGTTTAATCCCTTATGTCAACAAGGTAGCAGTTTCTTGTAAACAAACATCGATTGTATTGGCAGGGCGGGGGAAGTCCCCCCACTGACCGGACCCGCCCATGCTATAGGGTGACTGACAGCCCGGCTCCATTCAAATGCTAACAGAAACCCCCTTTGATTGGCAGGTCTTTCTCACAGACATACTTACAAGCTGCTATTGTCTCCTGCCATGCGGTCCGACAGCCATTTTAAGCCCTGGAATATTAAAACAGTCCAAAACTCCATCTTTTAATAAAATGATTTTCCTCTCAAAGTGTGCGATTTTCACACAGTTCTTTGATTCCAATGTCCAAGTGCCGCTCTGCCTACGAGCTTTTCAATGCAGCCTTTTTGCAGTTCTGGGTATGTTTTAAAGCATTGTCCAATCCAGAGACAATTTAAATCACACAACTCTTCGTATTAATGTTTCCCGATCTTCGGGGCTGAGGGGATTTTTGCGAACCCCTACACTTTCAATGGGCAAGATTCTGTGCCAGAACCAATCATTAAATTTAACCTCATAATGCACATGAGCAAAATCCAACAGATTATTGATGTCTCAAACTTAGAGCATGCTCAAATATCTTTGTAACATCCAAATATTTACAAACAGAAAAAGGTCATTAGGTCCCAACAAACCCATCCTTTTTATATGGACCTCAAGCCCATCTACCAACCTTCTCCCCATTGCCTAGATACTGCTATCTGCATAAAGGTTTATTTATAACAGTGTGGAACTTGCTACCACATGGAGTAGTTGAGGCGAATAGCATAGATGTCTTTAAAGGGAAGCTAGATAAGTGTATGAGAGAAAGGAATAGAGGGAATATGCAGATAGGGTTAGATGAAGAGGGATGGGAGGAGGCACTTGTGGAGCATAAACACCAGCACAGACCAGTTGGGCTGAATGGCCTGTTTCTGTGCTGTAAATTCTATGTTTGCCCCCAATTTCTCGAGGCTACCTATTTGCATAGCTTCGGGTGCAGATTTAAATGCATGCAAGGAGCATGCTAGTTGTGAGACAGTAAAATTAAACTTTAAATGGAAGGGAACAATTAAAGGTGAGTGTCAGCATAGGGGGACAAAAATTCAGAATGTCTTTTGAAAAGATTTAGAATGCATCTCAATCCATTTGCAGCCTTTTTCAAGACTAAAGAAAGAGGGAACTACGAAGTGAAAGGCAAAAATGAAAGGAAAAGAAACTCAAGTTGCAGGCATAATAAATCTGCAGACAGTCAGGCAGCTCCTGTTTCATGACCTGTTTCTGTTCTGTAAACTCTATGTAATTCTATGTAGCGAATGTTAAAGGACAGCCCCTTGATGCGTTGATCATAATTACGTGATTCCCACCTTTTTTTTGTCTGTCCTGAAATTGCTATCTGTATACTAAGGTTGCTGTGTGCAATTGTAGAAGGATTTGCTCTGTAACTGCCTCCCAGCTAAGCCAAACTCTACATGCAGTGTTTCTCCAGTCATTCCCAGGTCTGTAGATGCAACGGCTGCCATGGAGGCTGATTCAACCAATGCACTTTGGTGCCATCTGAAATCTCTGGCAGCTTTCTCTGCTTCTGCTCATCTTTCTCCAGGAAGTCAACGATTAAAAGATCGCCAAAATCAGTGTTGTGTTCACTATTTGGAGAATTGTTGCCAATTAAGCCTGGATTCCACAAATTTGCAATCTTCACACATTGCATGTTTGATGTGTTCATTTCACCCATATGAAACAGGCATTTCAGCTGAGGCAGATTCTTGCAAGTTAGGATGCAGTTTCACAGAGTTTGTGCAGACAGAATGTTCACTATATTGACGGTTGACTTGATATCTTTTGAGTAGGAGATTTGAGAGTAATAAAGATACTGGCCCTAAGTTTCCGTGACTTTGGTGGAAGATTGGTGGAAACCCCAGAGAAATGGTGCAAATTACCATTTTCAGCCATTTATGCCATTTCTCCAGTGGTTCCATCAATCTCCCACCAGATTTTTGGCAGGAGTTCGGGTGAACCCCTGCAGAAATTCAGGGCCACTGATTTTCTTCCATAGAGGTGGGGGAAGGGACTTAGTGCTTGCTAAAGTAGGAGATCAACACATGAAAGTGAAGTCCCTGTTAGATTAATCAGACATAGGCTCTGGATGGAGTCAGCTTGACAGGCTGAATGGCTTTTTCTCACTTAGGATTTTCTTTTGTTTTTAAATTCAGTGATGTCCAGGACGGCCTCTTTAAGTGTTCTCAAAGGCTTTTAATACCTGTATTTCACCTCCAATTTTGCTCTGCTCTTTTATTATAGGGTAATTTTTTGCCTTTGCATCAACACTGAGAGCTTAGCCTCCTGGGTATCCATATTGGAAATTGGGTGTGCGCAGCTCGTCATTTTCCAATTGTTCATTCATTTTCTGAATTTACAATATGTGTACCCAGTGAGCAGGGTTTCTCACCAGTGGTGTGAAGCCAGAAAATTACCTCTTATGTACCATCCTGTCCCCCAAACACATGAGTAGTCCAACCCCGACTTTGTCATTAAACCTGCTGACAAGGGTGGCGCTGTTGTTGTTTGGCAAACTGACCTCTCCTTGCGCAGGCTGAACCCCAACTCTCTGATGCCTCCTCCTACCTCCCCCTGGACCCCATTACCAAACATCAAGCCATCATTTCCAAGACTGTCACTGACCTCATCTCCTCTGGAGATCTTTACTCCATGGCCACCAACCTCAATTCCCCAACCCGGCACAGCCCGCTTCTACCTCCTTCCCATGATCCACAAACAAAACAGCCCTGGTAGACCCATTGTTTCAGCCTGTTCTTGCCCCACGGAACAGATTTCTTCCAATCTCGACTCTATTTTTTCTCCCCTTGCCCAGTCTCTTCCCACCTATATCCGCGACACTTCCGCCGCCCTCCGCTACTTTAACAGTTTCCAGTTTCCTGGCCCCAACCGTCTCCTTTTCACTATGGATGTCCAGTCCCTCTACACCTCCATCTCCCACCAGGATGGCCTGAGGGCACGCCACTTCCTCCTTGCACAGAGGCCCAACCAGTCCTGATCCACCACCACCCTCCTCCGCCTGGCTGAACTTGTTCTCACATTGAACAACTTCTCCTTTGACTCCACTCACTTCCTCCAAGTTAAAGGTGTTGCTATGGTAAGCCGCATGGGTCCTAGTTATGCCTGCCTTTTCATGGGATATGTGAAACATTCTTTGTTCCAGTCCTACTCAGGTCCCCTTCCTCACCTCTTTTTTCAGTACACTGATGACTGTATTGGTGCCATTTCCTGCTCTCTCCCTGAACTAGAAAATTTCATTCACTTTGCTTCCAATTTCCACCCTTCCCTCACCTTCACATGGTCCATCTCCGACTCTTCCCTTCCCTTCCTCGACTTCTCTGTCTCCATTTCTGTGTATAGGCTATTGACAAACCTTCACTATAAGCCCACTGACTTCCACAGCTACCTGCATTACACTTCCTTCCACCCTGCTTCCTGTAAGGATTCTATTCCATTCTCCCAGTTTCTCCATCTCCACTTCATCTGCTCTGACGATGCCACCTTCCATACTAGTGCTTCCGACATGTCTTCCTTTTTCATCAACCAAGGATTCCCCTCTACTGTGGTTGACATGGCCCTCGACCTTGTCTGTTCTATTTCCCGCACTTCTGCTCTCACCCCTTCCCCTCCCTCCCATAACCACAATAGGGTTCTCCTTGTCCTCACCTTTCACCCCACCAGTGTCCGCATTCAACGGATCATCCTCCACCATTTCCACCACCTCCAGCATGATCGCACTATCAAACACATCATCCCCTCTCCTCCCCTTCCAGCATTCCAAAGGGACCGCTCCCTCTGTGACACCCTGGTCCACTCCTCAATCACTCACAACACCCCTTCCCCTTCCCACGACACCTTCCTGTGCAAGCGCAGGAGATGCAACACCTGCCCTTTTACCTCCTCCCTTCCCACTGTCCAGGGCCCTAAACACTCCTTCCAGGTGAAACAGCGATTTACTTGTACTTCTTGCAATTTAGTATACTGTATTCGCTGCTCACGATGTGGTCTCCTCTACATTGGGGAGACCAAACGCAGATTGGGTGATCGCTTTGCAGAACACCTCCATTCAGTTCATAAGCGTGACCCCAGGCTTCCAGTCACTTTAATTCCCTGCTCCACTGCAATCTGACCTCTCCATCTTCGGTCTCTTACACTGTTTCAACGAAGCTCAATGTAAGCTCGAGGAACAGCACCTCATCTTCCGATTAGGTACTTTACAGCCTTCTGGACTCAACATCGAGTTCAACAATTTCAGACCATAATCTCTGCCCCTAATTTTTTCACATGACAGCTGTTAATGATTCTGCCATTACCATTTAAACCTCCTCTAGACTCATCTTTTGTTTTTTAACTTGCCCCATTACCATCTCCTTTTGCCTTGCACCATCATCCCTTTTGTCTTTTAATCTCTCCTGCCTTCCACCCTATCACAGACCTTCCCTTTTGTTCTTTCCTCCCCTCCCCCCTTTCCCTGCCCCTACACTTGTTTAAAAACCTGTTACATCTCCAACTTTTCCAGTTCTGGCAAAGAGTCATCGACCTGAAACGTTAACTCTGTTTCTCTCTCCGCAGATGCTGCCTGACCTGCTAAGTATTTCCAACATTTTCAGTTTGTATTACATAAGTAGTCTTGCTATTTTGGGTGTTGCAGGCAGTAAAAGTAGAAATTTGTTGGTGTCTGATTCCTGCATTAAGAACAAAAGAAATAGCAGCAGGAGTAGGCCAATCGGCCCCTCGAGCCTGCTCCACCATTCAATAAGATCATGGCTGATCTGATCCTAACCTCAAATCTTCTATCACTCTGCATCCACCCGAACCCATGTGATCTCCCAGGAGAGGCGAAAAACCAGATAAAAGACCCCATGGCCAATTTGGGAGAAAAAAATCTGGGAAATTCCTCTCCGACCCATCTAGGCGATCGAAATTCTTCCAGGAGATCACTCTGTCCCTATATTTTCTACAGTACTTACCTTCTGTAAAGGCGATCGCCACCCCAGCCAGGAACAGGAATAAAACCATCTCCTGAAATCTAACACAGAATTAGAACACAGTAGGAGCAGAACCAGGCTACACGGCCCCTGGGCCCACTCCACTACCCACAGGGCCATGACCATTCCGAACCTAGACTCATGTCCAATTTCCTGCCCGCTCCCCGTAACCCTTAATTCCCTTTACCTCTAGGAAACTATCTATTTCTGTTTTAAATTTATTTAATGATGTAGCTTCCACAGCTTTCTGGGGCAGCAAATTCCACAAACCTACCACCCTCTGAGTGAAGAAGTTTCTCCTCATCTCAGTTTTGAAAGAGCAGCCCCTTATTTTAAGATTATGCCCCCTAGTTCTAGTTTCACCCTTCATTGGGAACATCCTCACCGCATCCACCCGAACAAGCCCCTTCACAATCTTATATGTTTCAATAAGATCGCCTCTCATTCTTCTGAACTCCAATGAGTAGAATCCCAATCTACTCAACCTCTCCTCATATGACCACCCCCTCATCCCCAGGATTAACCGAGTGAACCTTCTTTGTACTGACTCGAGAGCAAGTATGTATTTTCTTAAGTATGGACACCAAAACTGTATGCAGTATTCCATTTTGGGCTGTCTGTCTCACCCGGCAGCAGCCTCAGGTGAGTGGTGGGGAAGGGGGCCAATCGCAAATGGCAGCAGCATCAGGCGTACTCCTCCTCCAGGCGCCACATGATTTTTTTAAATCCTAAAGCTCACCTCTTTGGTAGTGACCGGTTCTTAGGCCACAGCCAGAACACATAAAAATGAGCGGACCAATTTCCAGAGAGGTCCTAAAAGAAGTGTTAGGTCATTCGTTTATATATGTAAGGGGCCTAACGCCAGTTTTAGGTGGCTGCTAGAAATGCCTGAAAAATCATCTGACGAATTTTGATTTGAGGCGTCTCACGTTGGTCCACGAAATTGGGGCCCAGTTTGCGTCATGCATAATTTTCAAGCCATTGAAATGAATGGACAGAAAATCATATGCAGGCCATGAATTGGACCACAGCACCCAAATTCCTGATGTGCACTCTGATCACACAAAGCTCTGCATCAAGGGCTCAAAATCATAAAATGTGCACCTGTATTTTATAACTCCATCTGATTTTATAAATAAATTTGGTCAACGAGTTTTGGCCTGCTGAATCGCTTATTTGCGTATCATATTTTACACCTATTTGGAGCGAGTGTGGAAGGATAGCAAGAGGTTGCACATAATCCTCTCACAATTGGGATAATTGTTGAACTCCAGATCAGATAGTGACAATATTCAAATTTCAGAAACTGTAGTCAGGCCATTGAGCGAGAAAACTGCAGTACTGTGCAACATAAACTAAACAGCACTACTGGAATTACTTCATCTAATTAGGACAGAAGAACTGTTCTGCGAACTCACTGGCGAAGTACCAGATGGGTTTCCTATCCTTCTCCTATTGGTTTTTGGAAATATGTTGCTTAAAAAAGATCATGTGCAGCTTTTAATGTCAACATGATTGTCATCTTGCCACTGATTTGAAGAGAAAGGATTTTAGTTTTCCACATGCAGTTTTTGTTTCACTGCAGTCATGTTGTACATTATTCTAGTCATATTACAATGGAAACCGTTTGTTTTTTTAACTTTTTAATATTTATGAAAAGTTTTACAAATATAAGAATGGCAGCAAAAGATAATAAGCATCACAATAAAGTGCAATGCGTTATCAACAACAAGAGTGTAAATTTCAGAATAAAAATCTTTACAATCATTAAAATATAAATCCCTACCAAAATGGAATACATCGGGGATGGGAGCAAACTTCTCCCACAGTTCAAAGTAGCAGATTCCCAAAAATTCAAAGTAATCCAGTCCAAAATAGTCACTAGATCCCAGGTAAGATAAGGAGAAAGAAAATGGCAAGCTGGACAGTAATCATATTATTTATATTACTTTATAAAGCAAATTTGATTAAAGAGGATAACAATTAATTCAGAATATACAGCACTCGGACTGTATTACTTTGCAAATGACATTAAATAGCAAGTACTGTGGTAACTACTCAATCCATGAAGTCCGTATGTAAAACAAGCTCTATGCGTAAGATGCAAGAAACATATTTACTGAAAGTGTTTCTTTCATGAGGAGATATACTTGAAAGCATGGGGCCAAAAATCTTCAGTCCTTTTGGTGCACTCCTGCCAAAACTCCCAAAGTGTGAAAATGCCCGAAGAGCCAGAAATTAAGCTGGGACCCAGATACACCTAATATTGGAGTTTCTGTAGGCCATGTAAGAAGTGTCCCTCTGGCGACATCAGAGGGGGCGGGGACTCCCCATACTAGAAGTTACCACCACCTCGGCCCTCAAAGGGACCCTCTGTATGTTGGCGAGAATACACCTAGTGAGAACAGACACATCAGCTGCCAAATGTTGGCAGTGGTATCTGTCTGGGGGGTTTCAAAGAGGAGTGATATTTTAGCTATGCTTAGCAGTCCCTTTATAAAACAAACAACTAGGAACAGGTAAGTACCCTTTCGGAGACGAGGGTGGCAGGTGTGAGGGGGCTATGGCTAAGCAGCTTGGGGCAGGTGGATGCTTCTAATGGTGTGCTAATGAGGTGACCTGTCCTTGACCCTGCATACTCCAGCAGGGTCAGCAGTGGATGTCACCTGTGGGCAGGATCTTGTCATAATTACCAGGATTATTGTATGTATTTTACACAATAACATAGAATTAGTCTTCTTTCAGCCATATTTCAGTAATAGCTATGATATCATACTTCTACAAGTCTATCTGTGCTCTCAGCTCATCTGCCTTATTCACTGTTCTGATGAAAGGTCATCGACCTGAAACGTTGACTCTAATTTCTCTCCACGGATGTTGCCTGGCCTGCTGAGTTTTTCCAGCATTTTCTGTTGTTGTTTTGGATTTCCAGCATCTGCAGTATTTTGCTATCGTAATAGAATTAGAGGTATTGCTTGCAGAATTAGTCAACTACATGACATCAGTACAGTGTCATATTGATTCAGCAAATACAATCCTAAGCAAGTCCCTTACAATTAAAAGTGCAAGGCCAGATTCCCCAGGCAACTCTTACTTAAATTACTAGCACACTATTATGTAACAACAATTTTTTAACTCTCTAGAAAATCTAAGTCGATCCAAGATGTGTATGTAGTGTATGTGCCTTTAAGTCAGAACTACTTTTACAGCTCCTGTATACTGTAGTACCGGCAGTGACCACACCAGTATATAAGCTTTGCGCATGCCTCTGTACCCCCAGTCTAGAGATTACCCTCCTCCAGTAAAGACCTGTTATTTGTTAATGTACAGCATCCGTGTGATTATTTATCCATTGAACCACGGATCTAACAGTGGCGACGAGTGTCGATTCGAATCTAGCTGCAACATAAAAGAAAGAGAAAAAAAATAGTCGAGGCCAGGAACACGGGCGTCGACCACGAGCAACCGCCCAGCAGTCAGGCAGAGCTCCAACTTCGCAGGGGAGGCTATGGAGAGCCGGGCTTGGTTCCCCAGCCACAATGAGCAGTAAGAGACCGACGACAGGTCCAGCACAGACCCTTCCCGAGCAGCGGCGGCTGGAGCCGACCGACAGCGGAGAGAGAGCCGAGCAGCGTCAATGGGGTAAGACAGAGGGTGAAGAGCGCAGGGTGCAGCCGGGGGTTGAACACCGAGCGGCGTCGAGGAAAACAAAACTAACCGGAGAGAGAGAGGGTAAGAAACAGCCGGGTTCTAGACAGAGCGGCATCAAAAAATATCAAAAGAAGAATGCGTAGAGCACAGCCAGGGATCACGGGCTGAACAGGGTCCGCGGGGTGAAGAAAGGGGAGGCGCCTTTGAGCCGCGGACAAGAAGGAAGAGCGCGGGAGGCGCCATTGAGCCGCGGAGAAGCAGGGAGAGCGTGGGAGACACCATTGAGCTGCGGAGAAGCAGGGAGAGCGCGGGAGACGCCATTGAGCTGCGGAGAAGAAGGAAGAGCGCGGGAGATGCCATTTTGAGAAGCTGCAGCGGAGAAGAAGGGTGAGCGCGGGAAGGAAGGAAAGCGCGGGAGATGCCATTTTGTGCCAGCGGAGAAGAAGGGGAAGCGCGGGAGGCGGCATTGGTGATAGTTAACGCACACCCAAGGATGCCGAAGAGTGGCAGTATCTCTGCGTTCGACAATGAAGTCGAAGATTGGGCGACATATGTGGAACGTATTGAGGTGTACTGCAGGGCGAATGAAGTGCCAGATGCGAATAAAGCACTGGTTCTGTTAAATTCCATGGGTGCAAAAACTTATGGGTTACTGCGAAATCTAATAACCCCAGAGAAGCCGGTAAACAAGAATTTTGAAAGCATAGTAGAAATCCTACAGGGCCACTTAAACCCCACACTGCTGCTGATAGCAGAACGATTTAAGTTCCATAAAAGGAACCAACACAAAGACGAAAGCAATGCTGAGTACCTAACAGAACTGCGCAAGCTATCGAAACACTGCCAGTTTGGAGCGGGAATAGCAGACACGTTAAGGGACAAGTTTGTGTGTGGGCTACAAAGTGAAGGAACCCAGAAACGGCTTCTAACAGAAAAGGACCTTACGCTGGACAAAGCTTTCAGTATGGCAGTATCGCACGAAGCAGCCGCAAGGGGCGCTGCAGAGACACAACGGAGACCGCAAGAATATGGCACCAATGAAATGTCCTATGGAACAGGGAAGTGCTATCGCTGCGGCAGAACAACACATGACCAGAAAGATTGTTGGTTCAAGGACCAAGTGTGCAGACAGTGTGGGAAAGCAGGACACATAGCAAGAGTCTGCAGGTCTGGGAAGAAAACCAACAGTAAGAAATCTCCACAGGAGAAGTACAAAAAGGTACACCAGGTGATGGACAGTGGTTCAGACGAACAGAAAAGTGACACAGACTCCGGAAGCAAGGAGCTGGGTTGTCTGAAACTACACAATGTAACCGAAATGGAGGATCACCAGACTATCTGGGTTACACTCAAGATAGACGGAGTCCAAGTGGAAATGGAATTGGACACAGGGTCAGCTCTAACAGTCATAAATCAAAGAGACTACAAGCGGCTATTTTCACACATACCCTTGAAAGCTACAGAGATTGTCTTGAAGACGTATATGGGGCAAAAAGTCTACCCCAAAGGAAAAATAAGGGTGAAAGTGACATATAAAGGCCAGGAAATACCTAAAATGGATATATATATGTATTGCCAAATGGAGGACCACCACTGCTAGGACGTGAATGGATCCGGAAGATACAATTAGATTGGCATTCCATACAGGCAGTGAAGGTTGAGGCCAAAAAGGATGACGACGTCATACCTGGACGACTGTCAAAAATGCTAACTGACGCAAAAGAAGTGTTCCAGGAGGGACTAGGAACACTAAAAGGAATAACAGCAATGATTAAAATAGAGGAAAATGCAAGCCCAAAGTTTCTGAAGGCCAGACCAGTGCCTTATGCGATCAGACCAGCTGTTGACGCAGAGCTGGAAGGGTTGGAACGTTCAGGAGTACTGTCCAAAGTGGACTGGAGCGAGTGGGCTACACCCATCATTCCTGTAATGAAGAGGTCGTTGAGTAATATGCCTGGGGAACCAAAGAAGGTCCGCATCTGTGGGGATTTTAAGGTGACAGTGAACCCAGTCCTTCACATGGTGCAATATCCACTTCCATGAATTGAGGATATTTTCGCCTCGCTATCTGGAGGTAAACGATTCACCAAAATTGATCTAGCCCAGGCGTACTTGCAAATGGAGGTAGAAGAAGCTTCGAAACATTACCTTACGATCAACACACATAAAGGTCTCTATCAATACAACTGGCTGGTGTTTGGAGTAGCCTTGGCTCCGGCTACCTGGCAAAGGGCGATGGATCAGGTCCTGCAAGGGATTCCAAGGACCCAGTGTTATTTGGACGACACCTTGGTCACGGGCGAAAATGACGGTGATCACCTCGCCAACTTGGAGAAGGTGCTCACCAGATTAAAGGAGTATGGGCTACGAGCTAATCGCCACAAGTGCGAGTTTTTCCAGAAACAGATCTCGTATTGTGGCCACGTCATCGATGAAGAGGGGTTACATAAGTCCCCTGACAAGATTGAGGCAGTAGTCAAGGCTCCAGCACCAGAAAATGTGTCACAACTGAGGTCGTTCCTCGGGCTGGTAAACTATTACCACAAGTTCTTACCAAATTTGTCTACGGTATTACACCTGCTGAACACCCTACTACAAACAGGGGTACCATGGAAGTGGGATGACGAACGTAGATGAGCTTTCCAGAAGTGTAAAGAATTGATCACATCAAAAGAGGTGTTGGCCCATTTCAACCCAGCACTACCAATTCGTTTGGCATGTGATGCATCACCCTACGGGATTGGAGCGGTGCTGTCACACAAATTCCCAGACGGGTTGGAGAGGCCAGTAGCCTTTGCGTCTCGGTCACTAACCTCAGCCGAGCGCAACTACGCCCAGATTGACAGGGAGGCCCTCAGCCTAGTATGGGGAGTAAAAAAATTCAACCACTATCTGCATGGGCAGAAGTTCACCTTGCTGACTGACCACCAACCACTTGTCTCCATCTTTAATCCTAAGAAGGGCATTCCAGTAATGACTGCACAGCGGTTACAAAGATGGTCCCTGTTTCTAGGAGCGAATCAATATGAAATAGAATATAAAGGCACGAAACAGCATGGGAACGCTGATGGGCTATCACGCCTGCCACTGCCTACTGTGGAGGAAGCACCAGCAGTGCACCCTATTGAGATATTTTATTCATCGATAATTGAACGATTGCCAGTAACAAACGCGGATATAGAGAAGGAGACCCGCAATGATCCGACGCTGTCACGGGTATATGAATTGACGGTGAGGGGATGGCCAACACATGGCGACTCACTGTTGCCAGCATTCTCATCCAGAAGAGAACAGCTGTCAGTATGCCAGGGGACAGTGATGTGTGGATCCAGAGTGGTGATTCCACCCAAGTTAAGGGAGAGAGTGCTAAATGAGCTACATGAAGGTCATCTGGGGGGAGTGAAAATGAAAAGCCTTGCTAGGGCTTATGTGTGGTGGCCGGGAATCGATCAACAAATCGAAGACCTAACTAAGAGCTGCTTAGGATGCCAGAAGGTCCAAAATGCACCACCACATGCCCCTCTACACCCATGGGAGTGGCCCTCCTCTCCATGGCATTGGGTGCATATTGATTTCGCTGGTCCATTCATGGACTCAATGTTCTTAATAGCAGTGGATGCTCATTCAAAGTGGCCTGAGGTGATAAAAATGTCTTCAACCACTACAGAGAAAACGATTGCAGTCCTACGGACCATATTTGCCAGAAACGGTTTGCCAGAGCAGATCTGCTCTGATAATGGACCACAGTTTGTGTCCGATGAGTTCCAAAAATTCATGAAAAGGAATGGGGTAAGGCATTACACATCCGCCCCGTATCATCCAGCCACAAATGGATTGGCTGAGAGGTTCGTACAAACCTTTAAGAAGGCGATAAAGGCCATGTGCGACGATGAAATTCCACTACAGCATAAGATGGACAATTTCTTGTTAGCCTACCGAAACGCAACACATGCAGTTACCAACCAGACCCCGGCCATGATGTTCTTTAACCGAAGGTTGAGATCTCGTCTGGACTTGCTCAGACCAAATGTGCGAAGAAATGTTGAGGACAAACAATTCCAGCACATCAATGAGAAGCCGACAAGGAGCTTCAATGTAGGGCAACCATTCTTGGCCCGTGACTATCGAACAGAGAAGTGGCAACCCGGAACAGTATGTACGAGGCAGGGGCCCTTAATGTACACAGTGGATGTCGGGGAGAACATTGTGAGAAGCCACGTCGATCAGATCTTAGCGTCACAGGAACGCGTCAACCCCATGTCTCGAGTACCTGGGGATGAACCCGACATACCGGTAGCATCTACTTCAGACCCAGTAGCAGTGGAACCCGATGAACTACCCGATGAAAAGGGGTCAGAATCGCCTCTGCACCAAGAAGAAGAACCTCTGGAAAGGCGCTATCCCGAAAGGGTCAGGAAGCCACCCCAAAGACTGAATCTATAAATGGACTTTTGTTATTTAATGTACCTGTAAAAATGTTAATTGTTATTTGAATATTAGGGGGTATTATTAATCTAAAAGGGGAGGAATTGTAATGTATGTGCCTTTAAGTCAGAACTACTTTTACAGCTCCTGTATACTGTAGTACCGGCAGTGACCACACCGGTATATAAGCTTTGCGCATGCCTCTGTACCCCCAGTCTAGAGATTACCCTCCTCCAGTAAAGACCTGCTATTTGTTAATGCACAGCATCCGTGTGATTATTTATCCATTGAACCACGGATCTAACAGTGTACACCACTATATCTTCTTGCATTTCTGGCTAGAACACATGAAAGAGCTTGCTGCCTGATTCTTCACTCTGTAGCCTCTAATCTGTGTCTCTCTATCTGTAACAACGATTTTTACTCAGCTCTTTTTTTTTAGATATCTCCTGCATTGGTAAAACTACCTCTAGGAAGATTGGTTTCCTTTTTCATGTTCTGGTTGCTCACTAAAAATATACTATTGTGGTCAGTGTCCCTCTGAACTGTCCTCTTTTATTCCTTCTGTGTTCAAATACATCATATTATAAGCTCTTCCTCCTCCTTGCATCTTTACTGCATTGAAACCGGGACTCATCACTGCATGTCCTTTAACTCATTCTTTCTCGGATCTCAAAACTTTGGAACTCATCACCTCCTTTCTACTACAATCATCAGGCTTTTAACACCCAAGCTTGGTGTCACCGAATTACTACCTCCGGATTCTACTCTTCCTGACCTTTCCTTGGCCCTTTGCCGAAGCTTCTCATTAAAACACGACCAAAAGTAATACTTAGTAACATAAAATAAGCTAACATAAGTCCCATACTCGTCAGCATAAAGACTCAAGGAAATTTTGTGCAAAATTATCCAAGATTTTAGATATTGCTATTAGTTGCCACTTACCAACTGACATGAGGATTATTGGGGCACTTTGACCACAGCGAAAAAAATAATGTGTCATTCGCTGTAATTGGATATATGTAGTTATTCAAGCGCTGAATGGATTGGGAAGGTTTTTCAGTTGTACTTGTTACAGCCGAATGTAATTTGCACCATAATTCCAATTTTGAGATGCCCTTTCCTCTGTCCTCATGCATACAAAGTGTTATGGTGGTAT
This sequence comes from Somniosus microcephalus, assembly GCF_052327205.1. NCBI lineage: Eukaryota > Metazoa > Chordata > Chondrichthyes > Squaliformes > Somniosidae > Somniosus > Somniosus microcephalus. Next base: position 134,891,318 of record NC_140988.1, read on the forward strand.
GAGAAATACTTCATTGATAACAAAAATGGCTTTGCACATTTATTTTATGTAAACACATGGGATTGAAGAACAGTAATGCATTTAATGGCGTCAATTTACAGGTCTCAAGCTGTGTAGAACTAGCTTTCGTGCAAGCTCATTTGACACATTATCCCATTTTATTTCAATTTGATGATTTAGTCGGCACTTTTCTTGAGGCACATTAGCAATTTAGCAGGCTGTTTTGACATAGCACAAATAGAATCTGATGTTGAAGATAACTGGCCAATTACATCTTTATGATGATGTGGCTAACGGCAATATGAATCAAAACAGTTATTGCTAAAACATTTTTGGGGGTTTTATTTCATTATAAATAATACCTTTATAGTCAAATCTTGAATTTGGAACTGGTCTTGAGATGGTAATAATATGGACTTACCACATTAAATGTTATATTTTGAGGAATGTGAAAGTTACAGAGCAAATCTTATTTACATTAGCCTGATAGGGGCTGAAATTGGTCATCGTTAACCAATGTTGGACCAAATGTGACCAATTTCACATGCCCTGCGCCCGAAGGATGCCTGAAAAATGTCCAACGCCATATTGGTCTCGGACAATTATCAGGCGTCTGGGGCGGCCGCCTAAAATAAGCATTGAGACCCTTGCATATGTTAATGTGGGGGGCCTAACACCTGTTTTAGGAAGTTTCTGAGAAATTGGGCTGCCTGAGCTATGCCATTAATGCAGGCTAAGAACCGCCAACAAGGTAAATTTTGATTTTTTTAAATTCTGATCAATTCAGTTTGGTGCAAAAAATACAGAATCCTATAAAATGTTATGCAGCTGATAGGGTAGTAGTAGAAGGAACAAAATATAAATTAATATTTCTATATTCGGTTATATCAATTTAACTTAAACTTAGGAATATACAATACTCTTTTTTAGAATATATGTACTTACCAAAGGAATCTAGGTGGTGCAATGGATGAGCTCAAGGTGCGTACATCTGATTTTTCCGCTTAAGTGAAATTTGCATCTGCCTGATATGAAATGAGCTAACGCAACCATAGTCAGAGGTGCCGTCTTTCGGATAAGAGGTTAAACCGAGGCACCGTCTACCCTATCAGATCCCATGACATTATTCGAAGAAGAGCAGGGTAATTTTCCCTGGTACCCTAGCCAGTATTTATCCCTCAACCGACATCATTAAAACAGATTATCTCGTTGTTTGTGGGAGCTTTCTGTGCGCTAATTGGCTGCAGTGTTTCCTACATTACAACAATGACTACACTTCAAAAGAACCTAATTGACTGTAAAGTGCTTTGGGACATCCTGAGGTTGTGAAAGGTGCCGTATTAAATATCGGGAAGACCAAAGCCATTGTCTTCAGTTCATGCTACAAACTCCATTCCCTTTCCACTGATTCAATCTCTCTCCCCGGCAACTGTCTAAGGCTGACCAAGTCTGTTCGCAACCTTGGTGTCTTATTTGATCACAAATTGAGTTTCCTACCTCACATCCGTTCTATCACTAAGACTGCCCATTTCCACCTTCGTAATATCCCCCATCTCCGCCCTTACTTTAACTTCCCTGCTGTTGAAACCCTTATCCATGCCTTTATCAGCTCTAAACTTGACTATTCCAATGCACTCCTGGCCGACCTCCCGAGTTCTATCCTCCATAAACTTGAGGTCATCCAAAACTCTGTTGCCCATGTGCTAACTCGCACCAAGTCTCACTCACCCATCTTCCCTGTGCTTGCTGACCTATCCTGAATCCCAGTTAAGCAATGCCTCGATTTAAAAATTCTCATCCTTGTTTTCAAATTCCTCCATGGCCTCACCCCTCCTTATCGCTGTAATCTCCTCCAGCCCTATAATCCCTCTAGACCTCTGCACTCTCCCTATTCTGGTCTTTTGAACATCCCCAATTTTAAATGCTCCACCATTGGCGGTCATGCCTCCAGCTGCCTAAGCTCTGGAATTCCCTGCCTAAACCTCTCCGCCTCTCTACATCTCTTTCCCTCCTTTAAGACGGTCCTTAAAATCTACCTCTTTGACGAAGCTTTTGGTCATCTGCCTCAAATTTTTCATCTTACAATACTCCTGTGAAGCGCCTTGGGACGTTTTACTACATTAAAGGTGCTATATAAATACAAGTTGTTGTTGTTGAAGGACCTCTTTGACCAAGCATTTAGTCATCTGCCCTAACATCTCCTTATGTGGCTTGGCGCTCAATTTTTTTTTATAACACTCCTGTGAAGCACCTTGGGATGTGTTATTACATTAAAGGCCCTATATAAATGTAAGTTGATGTTGTTGTATAAATGCAAGTTTAAGTAATTGGGCAAGTTTGAAGTCAAGAATGCAACTAATTGGGAGCTTACCTACTGGGGTGGGAACAAGCATTCTGCTGCAGGATTTAAAGGAGCGCATCCTCTTAATAGGGTAGTTACTCTAATAAATAGCTTGGGAGTAAAACAGCAAGGTTACTGGTAAAATGTCTGTCGGGTCTCTGGCATGACAGAGAACTCCTAGGTTCTGCGGTGGAGCTGTCAAAGTACTGCTGGATGAAGTAAGGCAGGGGAAAGAGGCACGGAGCCCGAAAAAGAGCAGCTCAAGAACAATGAAGGGAGATTGCAAGAGCGGTGAGCACCAGTGGTGACTCCCAACTTCAATTGCCAGCCAATGTCAGGAAAGGTTGAATAACCTTACCAGGTCTGGTATGGTAAGAGAATCGTGTCTTACCTTCAAAAATGCACAGTAGTGGTAGATTTTGTGCACTTGGTGCACGCCCGAACCCACAGACCCAAGGATTGATGGAAACCTGTCCTCAGACCGCATCAGCATACTGGATGCAAGCTGCTGGCGCTGGTTGTGCCTCTACAGGCAGCTCACCTGAGCGAAGACATCAGTGTTGGATTGCTTGCCTCGCTGGCAGCGGCCCTCAGGTAAGTCCTGGGATATGGGGGACTGGAGTGGGCTGCAGTGGGGGGTAGGGGTGGGGGAATGATCACAATTCCTGTGGGGTCAGAGGAGTACTCCTGCTCCTCCTGGCTCCAAAGGAACTTTTTTTAAGAAAAGGAAATGAACTTACCTTTTCTTGGTAGTAGCGGAAGAATCCTGAGCGAAGCAGACCTGACTCCTGCCCCGTTCATTGCCAGCTCATTTCTGATGGGGTTCTTCAACAGGTGTTAGACTCTTAATTTACACATTCAGTGGGCCTAATGCCTGTTTTAGGCCTGCAGGCTGGGTGCAGGCTGTCCCACTGCATTATTGATGTTTTACGCCTGAAAAATGGGTGCAGCGCATACTAATTTCTAACCCAGTAAGTATGCCTGCCACTTACAATGAGCTCCCCTTACATTGTGTCAAAGCATTTTAATTGCTTGCCACCAGTGTCCAGGAGGCAGTTGTAAGTGATTTATATTCAATTTGGTCCATGCTACTCCGAGACTAGAGGGAGCCTTGTCCAAAAGCGCCGTGGCTTTTACACCTTCACCTGGACATGCTTGTTCATTCACTGGCTTACATCCATTCACCTCACAACAGGTCTCACATGGAGTCAAATTGCTTGGTGCATGCACCTGTCATCGTGCTCATTATGGGTTTCATGCTAACACTTTGATTTTGCTGCATGTTGTGGAAACCAAAGGTAATTCAAACATTTTGCCTTCTTTGTCAAGGGTGTGGCGACACGCCACTACTGGACATAATCCGCTCACGGCGGCACGGACAGTTTAAGCAGACGCCCCCAGCCGGGGGCCCTTTCCTCCAGCAACTTGTTTCCCGCAGGGACAGGCTGCCGGGAGCACTTCCTGTCTGGGGAGTATTTAAGTGGTTGCGCGGGCTTTTCCAGTTCCTCTTTGCCATGAGGTTGATTAAAGCAGTTGTGTTTCACTAACTCTGGTCTCGAACCCCTCGTTTGCCGCGGTATCTCAACACTGGTGACCCCGACGCTCAGGACGAATCCTAAGCTAGCATGGCGGATACAAACGCAGTCACGGTTAAACTACCGGACTTTTGGGAGAACCTGGCCGAAGCCTGGTTTGTTCAAGCCGAGTCCAGATTCCGGCTGAAACACATTACAGTCAACGCCACGAAGTCCGACTACCTCGTCGCCTCTCTCACCTATGCCACAGTCCCCAAGGTTTGGGCAGCGCTGCAGGAGCCACCAGCGGAAGGCAAGTACGAACATCTGAAGGCTGTGCTCCTTAAAAAATTTCAAACGTCCTCTTACCAGCGCAACTGCCAACTCCTCAACCTCCCCGGCCTTGGTGACGCTTCACCGTCGGATCTGCTTACCCACATGCTGTCCCTCTCGGACGACAAAAACACCGGCGCCCTCTTTCGCATGCTTTTCATTCGGCAGCTCCCCACCAGCATCCGCCCGCTCATTGTGGAATCTGGCTCTACGGACCTGAATGAGATAGCCGAAAAGGCCGACCGGCTGCTCTCTGCACAGTCCGCCCGCGATGTCGCGCCCGACCTCACGGCAACGACCACGCGGTCTTCCCGGCCCACTAGGCCCGACTGCCCTACCACTCCAGGTCACTGCTACTACCACACCCGTTTTGGCACTAGGGCCCAACGCTGCACGCCACCATGTACTTTCAAACCCCCCCCCCGCACCGGCCCCCACGATGGCCGCGGGGCAAAAGGGGCCTCTACTGTACGTCACCGACGACAGCACCAACCGCCGATTTCTGTGCGACACAGGGGCCCAGCACAGCATCACCCCCGCCTCCGCCCTCGAAATCCAACGCGGCGCACGGGGTATCACGCTGGCCGCAGCCAATGGCTCTGACATCCGCACATATGGCACCCGCATGGTCACGCTCGACCTCACAGGCCGCCGCTACCGCTGGGAGTTCCTCACAGCCAGGGTCCTCTGCCCACTCATCGGCGCCGACTTCCTACGCGCCCACGGCCTCCTTGTCGACATTCCGAGGCACCACCTCATCGATATCAACACTATGGCCCCCATCCCTGGCGCATTTACCCCGGCCCGTTCGGTCGGCCTGACGACCTACTGCCTCGCCAGGGCCACGGACGACTACTCGGCACTTCCAGCTGAGTGTCCCGCACTCACTTACCCGACCTTTTCGGCCAAAGCCGCCAAACACGGTGTGGAGCACTATATCCCCACCACCGGCCCCCCGGTTTCTGCCCACGCCCGCAGACTCAACCCGGCCACGCTGGAAATCGCGCGGGCCGAGTTCACCACCATGGAACAACTCGGCATCATCCGCCGCTCCAGCAGCCCTTGGGCCTCGCCCCTCCACATCGCCCCCAAGCCCGGCGGAGGCTGGCGCCCTTGCGGGGACTACCGCCGCCTCAACGACGCCACCACCCCCGACCGATACCCGGTGCCGCACATCCAGGACTTCTCGGCCCGACTGGCCGAACGAACCGTCTTTTCCAAGGTCGACCTGGTGCGCGGTTACCACCAAGTCCCCGTACACCCCGCGGACATCCCCAAAACGGCCGTCATCACCCCATTCGGCCTGTTCGAGTTCCTGAGGATGCCCTTCGGCCTCAAGAATGCAGCCCAGGCTTTCCAGCGCCTTATGGACTCAGTCCTCCGGGACCTGAACTTCCTATTCGTCTATCTAGACGACATTCTCGTGTCCAGCTTCTCCCAACATGAACACCTCGAACACATTCGCATCCTGCTCGGGCGCCTAGCCCAACACGGGCTCATCCTCAGCCCGGCGAAGTACCAATTCGGCCTAACCGAGATCGATTTTCTCGGTCACCACATCACCCCTGCTGGGGCCGTCCCCCTGCCCAACAAGGTGCAGGCCGTCCAGCAATTCCCCCGCCCCAAAACCATCAAGGGCCTCCAGGAGTTCCTCGGGATGGTGAACATCTACAACAGGTTCATCCCCAGCGCTGCAGCCCTCATGAAGCCCCTATACGACTCCCTCCGAGGTAAATCTGGCAAGATGGCCGTAGCCTGGACCACTGACACGTCAGCTGCCTTCGACGCCACCAAAAATGCGCTCGCCGACGCCACCCTGCTCGCGCACCCGAGGGCCGATGCCCAGGTCGCGCTCACCACCGACGCCTCCGACCACGCGGTCGGAGCCGTGTTTGAGCAGTGAGTCAATGGAGCGTGGCAGACACTGGCCTTCTACAGCCGCCAACTGCGCCCCCCGGAGGTCAAATACTCTACTTTCGACCGCGAGCTGCTCGCGCTCCACCTGTCGGTCCGCCATTTCAGGTTCCTCCTGGAGGGCCGCCGCTTCACCGCGTACGTGGACCACAAGCCGCTCACATACGCGATGGCCAAGCACACCGAACCCTGGTCCGCTAGGCAGCAACGCCAGCTCGCGGCCGTGTCCGAGTTTACTACGGATATCCAGCATGTCTCCGGTAGAGACAACGTTGTCGCCGACTACCTTTCCCGTCCCGCCATCTGCGCGAATCACCTCACGGTCGACTACGCGCAACTAGCAGCGGCCCAGCTCATGGACCCAGACCGCCTCTCGGCGGCAACCAGCCTGCCAGGGCTACGCCTAGCCAAGGTCGTGCACGGGCCCGAAGCCACGGCAGTCACTTGTGACGTCTCACTCGACCAACCCAGGCCGGTCGTCCCTGCAACCTGGCGCTGCCGCATCTTCGACGCGCTACACGCGCTCTCCCATCCGGGTGCCCGCGCATCCGTCAAACTCCTCTCCCAGCGTTTCATCTGGCACGGCCTCAGCAAAGATGTTCGGACTTGGGCCACCTCCTGCCTCGCCTGCCAACAGGCTAAGGTACAGCTACACACAAAAGCACCCCTGGGAGACTTCGAGGTACCCAGCCGCCGCTTCGACCACGTACACGTCGACATCGTCGGTCCTCTGCCGCCATCGCAAGGCCAAACTTATCTCCTCACGATGGTCGACCGCTACACATGCTGGCCTGAGGCAGTGCCGTTGCCCTCCACCACCACAGCCGACATCGCCAGGGCGTTCGTTAACACCTGGGTCGCAAGGTTCGGCGTACCAGCCGACATAACCTCCGACAGAGGCGCCCAGTTCACCTCCGAACTCTGGACGGCCACAGCACGCAACCTCGGGGTGACGCTCCACCGAACCACGGCGTACCACCCGCAGGCCAATGGGCTTTGTGAATGCTTCCACAGGTCACTCAAGGCCTCACTTCGCGCCGGCCTGCAGGACAGTACCTGCACTGACCGCCTACCGTGGGTGCTACTAGGCTTACGCACCGCGGTCAAGGAAGACCTCCAGTCCTCGGCAGTGGAGTTAGTCTACGGACAACCGCTGCGCGTCCCAGGCGAATTCCTTCCGGAGGCTATCACGCCTTGGTCGGCCGAACAGCAGCGGCTCAACTCTTTCTCTTCCGCTCAACAGTTCGCCCCACTTCCGGTCAACCGACACGGCGAACTCGCACCTCACGTCCCGCCAAACTTACGACGCGCACCGCGGGCCCCTGCGACCCCCGTACGACGGACCGTACGAGGGACTACAAACCGGGGACAAGGTCTTCAAGCTGCGACTCGGCGACAGGGTCGACACAGTCTCCATCGACCGGCTCAAACCAGCATACACAGAACCAGGGGAACAGGTCCCCGTGGCCCGACCTCCAACTAGAGGCCGTCCCGCCAGCAAGTCAGCACAGCCGGCGGCGAACCGCCCGGCCCCACCAACTAGGCCGGCGACCACTCAGAGCCGCTCCGGCAGAACCATTAGACCACCGTCACGACTTGTCCACTCTTCCTAAGCGGATTCTGGGGGGAGCTCTGTGGCGACACGCCACTACTGGACATAATCCGCTCACGGCAGCACGGACAGTTTAAGCAGATGCCCCCAGCCGGGGGCCCTTTCCTCCAGCAACTTGTTTCCCGCAGGGACAGGCTGCCGGGAGCACTTCCTGTCTGGGGAGTATTTAAGTGGTTGCGCGGGCTTTTCCAGTTCCTCTTTGCCATGAGGTTGATTAAAGCAGTTGTGTTTCACTAACTCTGGTCTCGACTCCCACGTTTGCCGCGGTATCTCAACAAGGGCATAATATGAGAGAGAGAAATGCAACAGATAGCAGCTCCTCAAACCTCTAACTTCTGAGTCCACGTGCAGTGCCAGGCTGGATGGATTTGCAGCACTGCAGTCCACTGTGGAGTGCATGGCAGCTTCAGGGCACTTGAAGCAGACAAACCCATGACAAAAGCCCTAGAGGCAGTTTGTACTTCCTCCACAGTTGCTTGGACTGCTGCCATAGAGACATGTGGTGCCAGATTGGAGAGGGCTGTCCCTTTCTGCCTCCAAAAGACTGGGGCTGAATTGAAGATGAGCATCTTGCAGGGCTTCACTGATCTCATTAACACCATTAGGCCTGCTTTCCTGCTGATCAGTGGCCATACACAAGCAATAACCAGTCATAATGACATGGCAGGAATTTGCACTTTTGATGCTATCTTTCAGGATGGCAGCACATTTCAATGCCTGTACATTATGACTGATAGGATGCAGAGCCAAGCTAACCAAGCAGCAGTGCCCTAGGCCGAACCTTCTTCAGCTGTTTCATCAATGACCTTCCCTCCAACATAAGGTCAGAAATGGGGATGTTCGCTGATGATTGCACAATGTTCAGCGCCATTCACAACTCCTCAGAAAATGAAGCAGTCTATGCCGGCATGCAACAAGACCTGGACGACTTTCAGGCTGGGGCTGATAAGTGGCAAGAACATTCACATCACACGAGTGCCAGGCAATGACTATCTCCAACAAGCGAGAGTCTAACCACCGCCCCTTGACATTCAATGACATTACCATCGCAGAATCCCCCACCGTTAACATCCTGGGCGTCACCATTGACCAGACGTTTAACTGGACCAGCCACATAAATACTGTGGCTACAAGAGCAGGTCAGAGGTTAGGTATTCTGTGGCGAGTGTCTCACCTCCTGACTCCCCAAAGCCTTTCCACCATCTACAACTTGCCATGGCTTCTTCGACAGCACCTCCAAAACCCCCTGACCTCTACAGCACATGGGAAAACCAACACCTGCAAGTTCATCAGCGAACCTCCCCACTTCTGATTTTATGATGGAGGAAAGGTCAGCAGATGAGCTGAGGGAGCTGAGCTAGGTTCGCATTTGGGCAATGTTACGGAGGTGGAAGTAGGCGGTCTTAGTGGATATGTGGTCGGAAGCTCATCTCAGGGTCAAACACAACACCACGGTTATGAATGGTCTGGCTCAGCTTCAAACAGTTGCCAGGGAGAGGGATGGAATCAGTGCCAGGGAACAGAGTTTGTGACGGGGACCAAAGACAATGGCTTTGGTCTTCCCAATAATTAAAAAGAAAGAAAGATTGAAATATTTAGTTGGAGGAAATTTCTGCTCATCCAAAACTGGCTGTCAGACAAACAATGTGACAAATCAGAGAGAGTGGCGAGGTCAAGCGAGGTGGTGGTGAGATAGAGCTGAGTGTCATCAGCGTACGTGTGGAACCTGGCGTTATGTTTTCAGATGATGTCATCAAGGGGCAGCATGTAGATGAGTAATAGAAGAGGGCCAAGGAAAGGTAATGGTGCGGGAGTGGGAAGAGAAGCCATTGCAGGTGATTCTCTGGCTACAATTCGATAGATAAGAAGGTAGTCATGAGAAGATTTCTGATATCAATGTGGCATGAATTATCTTGCAACCATCAACAGGTTATGTTCCTCTTCAGGATGTTGTTCCTCTGGTTGATCCCTCTGCTGCCTATGGACCCTTTATCCTGCAAGGCCTCCATGGAGATGTCTTTTTGAGGCAAAGTTGTACAGTATTCAGCACACCACCACTAGCCTTGAGACCCCTGACAAGACTATATCGCAGGACACCCTTCAACATGCAGATTAGTGATGATTCTGGTGACCCCCTTATAGCAGTGCTTAGCTGGGGTCCTGGGAAAGCACACAGGTGGCACCATTCATGGCTGTGGAGAATAGCCTTTATCTCCCAGGAACCACCTTGAGATTTGCCTTTCTGGGCAAAAGGGCTCTGGAACAGTGGGGTTCCTCAAAACAAAGGCAACGTGGCAAGGGAAGTGAGGTTTCACTCACATGTTTGGTATTCTGCTTATCATAAATGTGCCACACATTGAGACAATGGAATCTCTTTGTGTTGATGTATGTCTAGGCATTGATCAATGAAGCATCTAAGGCTAAGTGGCTATGATGATTGGTTCTTTTGGCCTTGGTGCATCCTGCAAATAAAATTGTAATGCCCTGACATGATGACCAAGGGAACGCTAATAAAATTGCTGCCGCTATAGAACAATGAAGCCATGAATCACTTGATGTATTTATGCACAGCTCGTGTGGCTAATGTTACTGATGTCCCCAGTAGCAGGCTGGAATTACCCTTTGTATAGAAGGTAAGGACAATTGTGACCTTAACAGCCACTGACAGAGCAGTGCTTGTGATGGAGGTCGCTGTATGTCCACTTGCAGCATGTGACATAACTCTGTGATGGCTTCCTTTGGATAGCGAAGCTTCTGCAAGTGCTGCTGCTCAGTCAAATGCAGGAATGTCTCCGCCTGTATACTGTGGTGTGAGGATACCAGCCTGTGGGTGCCATGCACCTCTAGTGAAGCATCAACAGCCGGGCACCCCTCCATTGCTCTTCCTCGTCCTCTTCTTCTAAGAAGCAAAGATTGAAGATAGTCCCTAATGGGAAAACTAATACACTCTGTCTGAGGAGGGAATAATAGGCACTCAGCAAATAGTACAAAGGCAACTGCAAAAAATGACTAGAACATAAACTGCACCCCTTCACATTGAATCTAGGCCCTTTAAATTCTCATCTGCATTTCCATAATGCCTTGCAACCGTGGAAGCAAATGTGAAATGGATGCGAATATAAATCAGTGCAAATGTGGTAGAAATGACAGAAAATATAGTGTATCGCGTCACCATGACATTACCACCTCATTTGCATGCAATTAGCCAAAAATGGGCGGGTGCTTCTGCTGACTGCATGGGATGGAGAACCGATGTTACAAGATCAACATCCCATTTTCCACTGCTGCCCACCTGATTGGTGCCGCAAAGTCAGGTGATGGCCAGCTGAAAATCTAGTCTTTCCGACCCGTAGGTGTACAGTTTATATTCTCTCCTCAATCATCTCTTACCCATATACTCAGTGTAAATCTAGCTTTTCTTGCCTTTGGCCAGGACAGACCCAGTCAATCAACCGTAAATAAAACAATGCCATTTAGTTGTTTTAAAATTCCATGTCAAAACCAAGGTATATTTTTATGCTGTTTTATTGTTGGAGCTCATTATTTTAAATGAGTACTTCTAAAATGAAATATAAAGATTGCGGTGTCATGTGGCTTTCATTAGACTGAACTAAAAATATGAATTGCAGTTCACTGATCCTTCACCTATTAGTAAAAGCGAAAATGAATGTGATGGTTACTGTTAGCATTATGTTCAAATGTATCATATTAAAAGACCATATCCTCCAGCAATCATGTTGCAATTTGGTTTTTTTTAGGCATTACTTGAAACTCAAAACCTGTTGCGAACCCAGGTTCCCAACTTTACCTTCAACCTTGGATATTCTGGAAAATTTTACCACACAGGTGAGAATGTAGCGCAAATAGCAATTCCATTTTGATTTTGTTGCAAGGTTAAAATGCACTTGTGCCTAAGTGAAATATCTTGCATTTAGATGGCACCTTTAATGTAGAAAAAAATTGCAGGCACTACACAGGGGAGGTTAAAAAAATGTAGATTAAATCGATAAAGGAATGGACACTAGACTATGGTTGGTGAGGTGATTGAAAATTGTTGAAAAGATAGGTTCGGAGAAATTTTCCAAAGGTGGAGAGAGAAGTGGAGCAGCAGAGGAAATTAAGGAAGGCATTCCTGAGAAAAAGGTTGAAAGCTCTAACAGCAATGAAGGGAGGGAGTAGTTGAGTGGTCAGGAGTTGGGTAGGCAGGGGATCGAGGGAGCAAGAGGGTGAGGTGGGGGGTTGATGGGGAGAAGTTACAGAGTGAGGTGGTGTCAGGGTTAGGATGGGGGAAAGGCTGGGGTGACAGAGACAGGGATGGGAGATGGAGAAAAAGGAGGCAGCTGGCATAGCTAAGACAAGTCCATAAGCTCTTTCCTCTTGACTTTAGAGGTAAGGACGGAGGAGGAGGGCCAAGGGGTTAGGGGAGGTTGTTGACCATTGAGGAAAGGAGTCTGGGGTTGTCCTTAACATTGTGAATGATCTTTGAGTAATAAGAGTATTTGCTGTGGTGGAGGAGGTGCAATATCACTAGACATAGTAAAGCTAGGTACCACCAAATATGTCAAATTAATTAATATGTCATAATTAAAGTTCCTTTAAAATGCTTGATATGTGTATCAAAAATGGAGCAAAATGTAGTTGACCAAGGTTCCTCACTTGGCATGTTACAAGTGTACATTCTGATTTTTAAGTAATTTTATCTGCAGGTAATGGTTATTCCCAGTTAAAACAATTTCACATTCAGAAATAACCACTACATCAGCAGTGAATGTGCTGAACATTTAAATGCTCTAATCTGTTTTACAGATCTTAATTCTTCTCAGGCCTCAGATGGTTCATAGAGCCAGTAATGAAGTGATAGTAACAGAAAGGCAAGCAGTGCTGTGTTCATGTGTGATATAAAGCTAAGTATAACAGCCCCGAAATTCAGGGACGAGTGGAGGTGTGGCCCTAAATCATCAAGACTTCCTCCCCAAAATTGCCATGTCACAAATTGTAGCAGATTTCAGCCAAGTTGAAGAAGTATATAAATTGCGGAGTTAGGATAGGATGGTGGCATTTATCCTACATTCTGTGACTTATTGCCTTCTCATGCACCCTTATATGCCTCTATTAGGTAGGTACGGTTGCCAAGACCTGCTAATCAAGGCAGAATTGGTTGTTTACAAGAAAGCTGCTGAAGATAAGATTGCTATTCCAGATGTCTGGTGATTTCTTGAGATTGCCTACAGGTTTCTGCCAGATTCTTGCACTGTTTTACTCAGGCAGTCTTCACCTACATTCTGCATTACCCATGGAGAGGCTAATATTGATGGGGGAATTCAGGAGAAAGTATCTGAAGCCTGCAAAATGGGCTTCCCAATGGGAATCTCACTTTACATGATGTACATGTTGGATGAAGAGGCTGTAAGTGAAACCAGATTAATCAAGCAACACCAGAGGAGAACCAAACCGTGCTAGCAAGATGTATTGACTGAGGTGAATTTTCTAAAGTGTTTCTCATGAGGTGTGTAAGTGTAGGCTAGATAAGTATGAGGGAGAACGGAATAGAAGGTTGTGCTGAAAGGGTTAGATGAAGTATTATGGGAGGAGACTCGTGTGTAGCATAAACACTGGCATAGACCAGTTGGGCCGAATGGCTTGCTTCTATGCTGTACATTTTATGTAATTCTGTGTAATTCCTCTGGTGCTGTTTGATTAATCTGGCTTCTCTTACAGCCTCCAACATGGACCCCAGTGCTTTGTTTGCTTTTTTTATGGCCTGTGTGACTACATTTAGCCATTTATGTATCTGTACCCCTAGATCCCTTTGCTCCTCTCCCTATTTAGACTCTTATTTTGCAAGGAGTATGTGGCCTCCTTATGCTTCCTACCAAAATGTACCACCTCACACTTATCTGTATAAGTGTTTGCCAGGCCATGCTAGCAGGATGTGTTGACTGAGGTGAATTTTCCAAAATCTTTCTCATAAGCTGTATAAGGGGAAGCTGTGCTTCAATCGTAAAGGCTTGGAAGAGCTCCAATTGTTGCTGCTGCCAGATCTGCAAACATGGTTGACAGCTGGGTGGCTCTGACTACGGCAGAGAAAACTATCCCAGTTCGGATATTTTACGCTGCCGGTTCATTCCAGGGAGCCACAGGGGAGTTTTGCCATATCAGCAAATTCACTGTATATTCACCAATGCTCCTTTTTGCCAATGGTCCCAGACAGAAAACGAAAGGGACAATGTTTTTTTTTTCCAGACTCACTAGATTCCCCAGGATTTTGAGGCTATCGATTGCATACATGTGGCATTGCATGTTCCAAAGGTAAATCCCCATATTTCCATCAACCGCAAAAGCTTTCATTCCCTAAATGTGCAGGTTATTTGTGACCATGGGCACAGCTTCCTGCATGTGAATTTATGATAACTGGGAGCTGTCATGATACTTTTATACTTTGCCAGTCCAGTGTCGTAGTTGCATTTCAACAGCAGGGTCAAGGGGCACAAGGGCTACTGGGTGACAAAAGATACCTGCTGTCCAATAGTCCATTATGCCACTTTAACATGGTAAGATAATCTTATGCTTTCCCCCCTAATTCCAGAAAGTGTTTAGGTCCAATAACAGGACCTGAATTTGTATTTTTTTTCAACACTGACGCAAGTGTAACAATTTCAGGGACGTTTGCAGAGGATGAGGGTGATGATCTGCTGCTAAAGTACGTGAATGAATTCTGGTGGTTCCCCCACATGTGGAGTCACATGCAACCTCATCTCTTCCACAATGAGTCGGTGCTGGCTGAGCAAATGATTCTCAACAAGGAGTTTGCATTAGTGAGTATCAGTTGGTTTGAGAGTATTATTAGTAAACTAAATTGAAGAGGATTACAAAAGATGACCAATAATGGTATTCTTAAAGGTGCATTTGATCATGGGTAAGACCAAAGAAAGTGTGCAGAGCTTCACATGACAGGAGCACAAATCAGGAATTTGTGCATGAAAATCAATTATGCAGGCTACAAATTGGGCACGGTGACCCCTGTGCTTAAATTCCCATCATGCTGCGCTCTACCCTGGGAGCACTAAATCGTAAACTTTACCCCATCCAAACAAAGGCCTCTGAAGTCAGAGTTGTCAATCATGATTAAAAATACAATGACAGGAATTATTACCAGGTGCTCACAAATCATCTGAATGTTAAATTTGTGCCTGGAACAAAGCCCCTGTATCCTATAGGAACATAATAACATAGGAGCATAGGAACCGGAGTGCGCCATTCATCCTCTCAGTCTCTCCTGTCATTTTATTAGATCATGGCTAATCCATACCTCAACTCCATTAACCTGCCTTAACCTACCTTTGATCCATTACCTTTGATACCGTTACCTAACAAAATTCTATCAATTTCGCTCTTGAAAATTTCAATTTACCCAGCATCCACAGCCATTTGGGGAAAGAGTTCCCAATTTCCACTCAACTTTGTGGGAAAAAGAGCTTCCAGATTTCACTCCTGAATGGCCTAGCTCTAATTTTAAGATTGTGCCCCCTTGTTCTTGGATTCCCCACCCCAGGAAATAGTTTCCCTGTACCTACCATATCGAATCCCTTTACCACGTTAAACATCTCAATTAGATCACTCCACAACCTTCTAATCTCAAGGGAATAAAAACCATGGGGCCCTGATATTAACGGGCAGGTCGGGAGTGTGGAAGGGAGCCCGGTACCAGGCGAAGAACCTGACAAGTGGAGGCACTGTCGATCTTAATGGGTCAGGTTGCTCCATCCCAATATTTTAACCCCACCCCTCTCCCGCCAGTCGAAAGGTGGCGGGGTGGGGGGGGGTTTAAAGTTTATACAAAGTGTCCTAATAATTTAACCCTTTAAGCTCCAGTATCGTTCTGGTCAATCTAATTTCCAGATCAAACAACCTGGCCTAGTCCTTAAACAACTCTCTATTTTGATCTGTTTGAAATTTGGTCACCAACATACCCGTAACTATTTAAAACCTGTAGAAAATAAAATGTGGAAACTGTCTTTTATCGGTCACAGGACCAAAACTAGAAAATTCATTCAACTATATGTGTTAAATCATTTTTTGTGACTGGTGCATTGAAATCCAAATGGGCCAAAATGAGGTGAGTTTTGAATCAATTGCAATCAGTTTAGTGTGGGTCACTTTACACCCCTTTCCCCAGACTCTCGTGCCTTTCTAGCTCTCAATGTTCTCCACCAGAGCTATTTCCATGAAACCTGAACAGACATTCAAAAATGACAGCAACAAAATAAAAGTGCATATACCCATAAACTAATATCAGTACTGAATTCCAAAGAGTGTATTCATTTGGATTTATCCCATTTTTGTGGTGATATTGATTGATTTTGCCTGAACTGTGAACTGCTATGTTGCAATGTCACGAGAATCACTGTTTGGCTACATTGAATAATAATAATCATCAAACTAGCTTTATGATAGATTTTTAAAGTTTCAACAACATGGATAAGCTTTTTCAGAATATTAATCATTTGAACCCTCCAGCTGTTGAATTTCCTCACTGCTTTTCAGAGCGTGCACTTTTTAAAAAATATTAATGTAAAATGATTTCCTATGCATTTCTGGCACAGTTTATTATAAAACAGATCCCCAAAAATGTATATACCACAGGGCACTGCCCCAATCACATTATATTTTGGACAAGCAAATAAAAGGACTTCAATTCACTGTGTGTAATAACCTTCTTCCATCTCGGAGGTGAGAACCTGGTATTGACCAATATGCCTCATGTAAACCTATTATGAATCAGCATTGGTAAGGATGATGAAAGAATCTATGTCCCAGGATAACCCACCCATCTTCCTAACCCCTTCTCCCTGGTTAGAAGAAACGTGTGAGAACAAAGCGATTCACAAAGAGAAAGAAGTGGAAATCAAAATGGGCACGTCTTCCATTTTAAATTTCTGTGCAGTCCCAAAAATACTCAATAAAAAGTACGGAAAAAATATTTGATAGTATAAAAAGAAATCACAATAATATAATTCATCATTTGTAAATAGAAGTGTCAGATTACCTACCATTAAATAGAATGGCCTGAAAATGCCATGAGGGTTCTCGTGGTCTCCCATTGTAACTTCAGTTGGAGAACCCCCCCGAGAAACTGCTAGCAGAAGTTTCGGCGGGAGATCAGCAGAATCCCCATGGAATTTCAGAAAATTGAATTCTTGCAGATGGCCAGAAAGCATCATTGTGGGTTGCTAAGTAAATATCAATTCAATAAATTTAATGATTTTCTAACTTGCTTTCTCATTACAAGTGGAATTAAAGAGGGTACAGATATATTTGATTTTGTAGCCAGAGGCATAGAATACATAAGCAAGGAGATATGGCACAATATCTTAGTTAAACTGCAGTTGGGAACTATTATGTACAGTTTTGGACACTCCATTATAGGAAAACATAAAACCAATGTAATACAGATACAGTGTACATTCATTAAGATGTTACCAGGGATGAGCGGTTACAGTTATAGAGAGAGACATGGAAAGTTCAGGCTTTTTTCACGAGAGTTGATAAAGTGTCCTGATAGAGGTCATGATGATCCTGAAGAGTTATGATAAAATAAATAATGACAGATTATTCCACTGGTTGATAAAATAATAACAATTAGGCACAATTTTAAGATAATCGCAAAAAGGATTAAAGGGGCTATTAGAAAAACATTTTTACACAGAGGGTGGTTAGAATGTGGAGTCCTCTGCCATAAACTGTTGTTGAAGCAGAACCCATAACTTCTTTTTAAAAGGGAATAGATAGTTGCTTGAAAAAGAATATTAAGAGTATAGGGAGTGAAAAGGACAGTGGGCTTATACTAGGTGGCTCATGTAGAGAGAAACATTGGTGCAGGCCTGTTTCTGTGTTGTAACATTCTATGGTCCTATGCTTCTGATGAATTTTGCAAAAGAAGATAGACTTGTAAACTTTGGTCCCTTTTTACTAGGGCTAAGAAGCTTCATGCTTCCCTAATATCTGATCATGAAGGGCTATGATGAGTTAAGTAGTGACAGATAGTTACCACTAGTCAGTGAGATGGTGTTCAGCCCCAATTTTAACCCTTCCTGCCTGATGGGATCGGGGTGGGTGGTTGGTTAAAATTTTAACCACGCACCTAGTGAAGGTAGTTGAGGCGCCTGCCACATGCAGGTGGGGGCCTCATGAATATATTAAAATGAGGGTCTTACGATGCAATTAGGACCCCAATGCCATTTTTACGAAATCTTGCAGCAGTCCCGCCCAGTGCCGACCCACCAGTAAAATCATGTGGCACGTGGATCCGGGGCCAGAAGAACACCAGAAAATTAAGTAATTAAAAAAAAAATAGTTTCCTCTTTGGTCAGGAGTGCATATCCAAGCCCCACAAAGAAGCCTTGGGCCTCCCCTGTTCCCAGTTTCCCTCCTCCTACCCCAACCATGATGTCCTCCCAATCCCCTCCCAACCACTTAAGTGACTGCCGGAAGGCTCCTGCTCCCCGAAATCCCACTCCCACCCACTGGCCAGCTCGTACTTCCCACCAGATTTGGTTGGGAAATTTACGGGGCCTATGCAGACGAGGTCCTGGAGTTAAAATCGCCTGAGCCTCACACTCCGGAAGAACGGACAGTTTGCCATCTGTTGTGGTCCCTGCTCACACGACTCCTGCCGGGAGTTAAAATCCGGGCTGAGAATACACTAATTTTAAATAATCATAAAATTAATTAAAAGGGAGGTTAATTTTAACTGCAATGTCATTAAAATGGAAGTATTCATTTTAGAACTAGATTCCTGGGTA
Organism: Somniosus microcephalus; assembly: GCF_052327205.1. Taxonomy (NCBI): domain Eukaryota; kingdom Metazoa; phylum Chordata; class Chondrichthyes; order Squaliformes; family Somniosidae; genus Somniosus; species Somniosus microcephalus. Next base: position 134,909,834 of record NC_140988.1, read on the forward strand.
TCTAGCCACCTACTAACTTGATTTTTCTATTTTGCATTGAATGTTAATTTAATATAATTTTCTTGCATAGACTCTTTCACCAGTACCTTCTTCAGTTTTTCCCTTCACCAAAAGCCTCGAATGAATAAACTGAGTTGTGCTGTAACATTGGTTAAACCAGGAGGAAGCAATTATCACAGAAAATATTGCATAGCTGCAATATTTTAAACGTCCCTAAGAAATTAAGTTAAAATTCAATTTATATCTGAACAATCTAATATTTGTGTAAATTAAATTTTGAAATGTTGTTTTTTGACCCTTTTTTTTATTTTCAACTATTCTATTTGGTTCAATTTTTCTTGCCCAGTACTTAATTTGACACTTTTATTTCTCCACTTCTCTGTTTTGTTTCATACTTTTGATTCCCTTTTCTTGTGCTGCTTTTCATGCTGCTTTGTCCCACATTATTTCCACTGTTTCTTCTTTTTAATTTGTTCTCAAGATTTGGGCAACACTGGCAAGGCTGCAATTATTCCCCACCTCCAGTTGCCCTCAGAAGGTGGTGGTGGGTCTTCTCCTTGAACTGTTGCAGCCCTGTGGTGATGGAGCTGCCACAATGGTACCAGGTAGAGAATGCCAGGATTTTGGCCAGTGACGATGAAGTACTGTAATGGGAATATATGTCTAAGTCAGGATGGTGTGTGACGTGGAGGGAAACTTGGAGGTGATGAGTGTTCTTGTGATAATGGGCCAGAAATTCCAGAACGGGGCTTGCAGCGCGTGCAAGCCCCATATTTGCACTTACCCCGCGCTCCTGCCGATCAGCTCCAGGGACGCCTGCACTTGCAGAAACTGAAAGAAGAATCCCGGGCAGCGTATGACGTCACGCCGCCCAGGAGTGCAGCCAGCGCGGAGCCAGGAGTGTGCAGTGTAAGTGAGACATGCCCCTTGAGGTCTCAGTTTCACTGGACACGCCCCCAATGTTTCTGTCAAGCTGCTTTGCTTTTTTACATGCAAAGCAGCAGTTTAAATAGGTTTTTGGAAGTTTTTTGAAGATTTTGGTAACTTTTATAAACTTTTTTAAATGTTTACATTATTTTGAGTAATCTGAAGTAGTTTTAAAGAGAATTAAAGCAATTTAAAGACTTTTAAAAGCCCTAAAAGAATTTTTTTAATTCCATTTATTTATTTAGCAATGTCATCGTCATACGTGTCTTCACACTGTTCCCTTTGGGGAACTGTATGAAGTGGTGGAAGGATTTATGGCCGTGATTAACGCTCATTCCGTGACCGTAACCATCTTTGAACCAGCCATTAGGGCGGTTAGTCCTATGGCGGGAGGGTTTTACGGGCTCCCACAAGCTATACAAGGAGGGGGGGCCACCCACACCCACGGACGCAAATATCCCACTGGATGTCAACCCAGAATTTAGAGCCGGAGCTCCGACTCCACTTGCCGGGACTGTCTGGAGCGGGGTTCGAAACCCTACCCTGATCTGGCCCAGCGGCGGGGATCCTACCGCTATGACAAAGGCCCAATCCGATTAGCAACGTGAAATGGCAGCATAGGGCTCCAGTCACGGGGAGGGAAAAGGCGCAGGAAACGTATGGGTGTCACCTTTTGTGCGGAGTGGGCCTTTTGCGTAGCGTAGCCCGTAAAACCCTCCCGCCATAGGACTAACCACCCTAATGGCTGGTTCAAAGATGGTTACGGTCACGGAATGAGCGTTAATCACGGCCATAAATCCTTCCACTACTTCATACAGTTCCCCAAAGGGAACAGTGTGAGGATACGTCCGATGATGACCTCTTGCGCAATGCACCTCCTTGGACCCTCAGTCGCAGATGCGAGGGGGCAAGTCGTGCAATTGTTAAATTTTTTATTTTATTGACATGTAAAATGTTGGCCCAATAATTCCCTTCCAAATGCGCTAGTACGGTCGGGGTACTTACGCATCTGGCCGGATGAAATGCCGGTTTTCAGCATGCACAATGCATGTGGGGAAAACCGGCATTTCCTGTCCTCTGAACGAAGGGGTTCAGAGGCAGAACGCGTGCGACTGCACAGGCAGCGCGTGCGCAGTATAATTCGCCGCTTTCATTAATGCTTTCAGTGAGGTCCAGTCATTACAACTTACACATGAAAAAAGCATGGGTACAGTTGCTACAGAGGCTGCGGAGGAAGATATTTCTTATCGTGGAGCTTCTGAAAGTATGTATGTCTGTATATATTCCTTTGCGTGTTATGTATATATTCCTTTACTTATGTGTATGAATGTATTATTTAATTATGACTTTCAGAGAAAGTAACTTATTGGAAAATCATAATTAAAAACATACATTCATACACATTAGTAAAGGAATATAAAACATACATACATATACGTAAAGGAATATATGTGGACATACATACATAACTCATTCTCACATTCCATTCACACAGCCACAATTGCTCCTTCTACCTACCGTTCTGAAAACCCTTTTAAAAAAAAAAATTTAAACTTTTAAACTTACTTAAAATTTCTTAAAATAACTTCCCTCCCTTTCCCAAACAAAAATATTGCATTTCAAAAGCTCCACGATAAAATATATCTTCCTCCGCAGCCAATGAACAACTTTACACTTGCTTTTTTCAAGTGTAACTTCTAAGGACTTAACCTCACGGATTTCATGAATGAAATCCACGAAGTTCACTGCGCAAGCGCTGCCTGTGCAGTCGCACGTGCTCGAGGTCTGGAAATGCCGGCGTTCCCCGCATGCGCTGTTCATGCTGAACGCCGGCATTTCCAACGGCCAGAAGCGTGAGTAAGCCGACCGTACTCACGCTTCTGGCCGCGAATTTCTGGCCCATTACTGCTCTTCTCCTTCTTGGTGCTGGAAGTCACGGGGCTGTGAGATGCTTTGAAACAAGCTTTGTGAGTTGTTTTAGTACATCCTGCAGATGGTACATGCTGAAGCCACAGTGTGCAAGTAGTGAAGGGAGTGAATATTGAGTCCAGCGGCAGGAGCACTAACCAAGCAAACTGCTCTATCCTGGATGTCGAGCTTTTTGAGTATTGTTGCAAGCATATCAGGTGAATGGTATGTATGCTATGACACTCCTAACTTGAGCCTTGTGGATGGTGGTGAGGCTTTGAGGGGTCAGGAGGTGAGCCACTCATTGCAAAGTACCCAACCTCTGCTCTGCTCTAGTAGCAACGGTGTTGATATGGCTGGGCCAGTTCAGCATCTGATCAATGGTGAACCCCATGATGTTGATGGTGGGAGATCAGCAATAGTGATGCAATTGAAGATGAAAGGAAGATTGCAGGGCTTTTTCTTGTTGGATATGGTCATTACCTGGCACTTATGTGCCACAAATGTTACCTGGCACTTGCCAGCCCAAGCTTGGATGTTGTCCAGGTCCTGCTGTAGGCTGGCTTAAGCTGCTTCATTGTCGGAGAAGTTGTAAAATTAACTAATCACTGTAGAATCTTCAGCAAACAGCTGAACACTTGACATCATGACTTTTTATTTCAGATTATTTCTTATTCCAGTCTGTTTCCATTTCTGTTTTGCACCCACAAGGCCTGAAATTCTTGGGGCCAGAGAGGGTAAAGAGTGAGCAATAAGGTTCCTTCTTATTTGATTTGCACCCCAAATTTCAATGGGTGGAAGTGGGTGAGTCGTCCACCCATCCCTCTTCCCAAAGGGGCACATCTGGAGGAGTTCCTGGGCTATGTCTTTGTAAAGCTTCAAGGGAACTATCACCAGCTGAGAGCCAGTGGGATTCCATTAAGGCCCTTGGAAAAGCTGCAGAAGTTTTCAAGACAGAAGTAATTGATCCTGAAAGGGATTTTTTTACCTTTATAAAAATATCTAATGGCTCCCATAGTGTTGCAGCAACCCTCAGGTAAGTGGATCTGGGATGGGGTCGAGATGGTGGTCAGAAATCTGGCCAGGGATCAGGCAGGGGGTCGGGATCAGGTGTCGGCAGAGGAGGCCTTGGGTCTAGGATTGGGGGTCGGGAGCGGTGGTGATCGGAAGAGGGGTTAAATGTGGGCTCGGGAGGAGCAGGAGTGCTTACATTCAAGTAAGTTATGTACTTTCTTTGTCGCAGTTGATCCCTAGGGCTGGTTTCCCTGAGTGCAGCCCACGATGGAGCAGGCTGCCTCTGGGCAAACCAATCTTGACGAGGGGACCTCAAATAGGTATTAGGCCCCTTATTTGCATATGCAAAGGGCCTTATGCCTGCTTCAGATGTGTGTAAAGAACAGCTCTTGTTTGTCCTTACACAATATGGCGGGCAGCGCACTTCTAGCTGATAATGTGCGCTCACTTCCTGCGCGCCATATTGGGGCCTTAGTAGTTTGAGTAGCGCCTCAAAAATGGACACTACGCAGATCAATTTCTAGGCCAACATGTCCAATGGAGCTATCTCCAGAGTGGAAATCAGCGCTCTTGTAACTCCTAGATGCACAGCCCAGTGTTTGAATGCAAGTCCATAGCTTAGTACTGTTCAGAAATACCTCCTCTCTTCCTCGCAACTGACATTCCCTTAGAATATATCTTAAGAAAGAAAATAAAATGATGTCAAAAATGTAAACAGGCATTTAAAATTCAAATATGATTACATTGTAACTAAAGCGTTGTTTACCTTAAGATAGGTACCATCCGTTAAATCAGTGACTAGTGGGGTACCGCAGGGATCGGTCCTTGGACCCCAGTTATTCACAATATATATTAATGATCTAGACAACGGAACTAGATGTAATATCTCCAAACTTGCAGACGACACAAAGCTGGGTGGGCGTGAGTGCTGTGAGGAGGATGCCGAGAAACTACAGGATGATTTGGACAGGTTGGGTGATTGTGCAGAAGCATGGCAGATGCAATATAACGTGGATAAATGTGAGGTTATCCACTTTGGTGGCAAAAACAGGAAGGCACATTATTATTTGAATGGCAATAGATTGGGAGAAGGGGAAGTGCAACGAGGCCTGGGTGTCCTTGTACACCAGTCGCTGAAGGTAACCATGCAGGTGCAGCAGGCGGTTAAGAAGGCAAATGGTATGTTGGCCTTCATAGCGCGAGGGTTTGAGTACAGGAACAGGGATGTCTTGCTGCAGTTGTACAGGGCCTTGGTGAGACCACATCTTGAGTATTGTGTGCAGTTTTGGTCGCCTTATCTGAAGAAGGATATTCTTGCCATGGAAGGAGTTCAGCGAAGATTCACCAGGCTGATACCTGGGATGGCAGGAATGACGCATGAGGAAAGATTGGGTCGATTGAGCTTGTACTCGCTGGAGTTTAGAAGAATGAGAGGGGACCTCATTGAAACGTATAAAATTCTGGCAGGACTGGACAGACTAGATGCAGGGAGGATGTTCCCAATGGTCGGGGAATCCAGAACCAGGGGTCACAGTCTAAGGATAAGGGGTAGGCCTTTTAGGACAGAAATGAGGAGGATTTTCTTCACCCAGAGAGTGGTGAACCTGTGGAATTCTCTACCACAGAAGGCAGTAGAGGCCAATGCATTCAATATATTCAAGAAGGAGTTGGATATATTTCTTAAGGCTAAAGGGATCAAGGCGTATGGGGAGAAAGCAGGAACCGGGTACTGAACTTGGATGATCAGCCATGATCGCATTGAATGGCGGAGCAGGCTCGAGGGGCCGAATGGCCTACTCCTGCTCCTATCTTCTATGTTTCTATGTTTCTAAATACTACATCAAGGTTGGATGAATATGTGAATGATAAAAAGAGGGGAGATTGTTAATTAAAACCCTAGCGGGACTAAATCAAATTAAAATACCATGAGAGTGTTTTTTAGTTGGAAGCCTGTAAGTCTCTGCCGCCGTCTGTGTAATATGTGACCTTGGTGCTTCTTGTTTTAATATTACATTTAATTAGTGTTAGGTTTCTTTTTGGGGCATCAAGTTCGAACAGATCTGCTTCACACTTTAGCTGGTGACTGACATTCACTAATCATGTCTTAATGTGTAATTATTGCTGTTTGTTACTTCCAGCAGAAGGAATAATTAAAATTTAAAGAGTGTGCCACTTCAGTGCTTGTTCCAAATATATTCCTCCACAACCCAGCACTCTTTCATCCCTGATCACACCGTAATCATCATTTTAATGGGGTCTCATCTATTAACCTTTCAAAACGACCAGAAGGTATGGCCTATCCTGATGGAGATAGGGAGAACAGAACACATTCAGTTCCAAAAACAAGATGTGAGGTCTGGGGGATTTTTTGTTCTCCCCTGTCTTTAGTAAAAGTTTTGTTGGCTTTGGATAGTTTAATGTCCAGCTGTTAGAATTCTGGTGAAATTAGATTTTTAATCATTCAATGCCCTCGAGAGTATTTCTAGAGGAGCTGACAGATGCTATTCTGTTTACAGGAACATGGCATTCCCATCGACATGGGCTATGCTGTGGCACCACATCACTCTGGTGTCTATCCGGTCCATGTGCAGCTCTATGAGGCTTGGAAGAAGGTGTGGGGCATCAAAGTGACCAGCACTGAGGAGTATCCACATTTGAAACCTGCACGATACAGACATGGCTTCATCCACAGTGGCATCATGGTAAGACACATTTGATTCTCATTACCGAAATCTTGGAATACTGATCCTTAAAATACTTTATTGAACTGTCATACCATTTCCATTGGTGTAGATGTTCCACTCTAAAGATCAAACGTGACCATGCATTCACCTGAAGAAATTTAAGACAATTTCTACAGTCGCGTACATTTTATTCCCTAGTTGTACAGATACGGGGCCTGGATTTTCATTGAGGAGTCGGGTAGGCGACGGGACTACAACTTTCTATAATATTCATGAATGAGTGAATGCACAAAGCGTGGCAAATAAGGTTGGTGAGCTGCACGCACAAGTTGCCATATAGGATTATGATATAGTGGCAATAGCGGAGACCTGACTGAAACAAGGGGAGGACTGGGAACTTAATATTCCTGGCTACAATGCATTCAGGATAAATAGGGCAGGAAAAATAAAGGAGTGGCAGTATTGATCAAAGATACTGTTACAGCCCTGGAAAGGGATGATGTACTTGAGGGTTCAAAGACAGAATATATTTGGGTAGAGTTAAGGAACAGAAGAGGAGCTATTACACTACTAGGTGTACACTATATGCCACCAAATAGTGGGAAGGAGATAGAGGAGCAAATTTGCAAGCAAATTTCAAAAAGATCCAAGAACAATAGAGCAGTGATAATGGAGGACTTCAATTATCCTAATATAGACTTGGATAGTAACAATGTAAAGGGCAAAGAGAGAGTGAGATTCCAGAATTGTGTACAAGAGAACTTTCTTAATCAGTATATTTCCAGCCCAACAAGAAAGGAAGCAGTGCTAGATCCAGTTCTAGGGAATGAAGTGGGGTTTAGAATCTTTATGGAAAAGGATGCACAATCAAATGTAAAAATTCTCAACTGGAGGAGGGCTCATTTCAGTGAGTTGAATAGGGATCTGGCCCTGGTGGTTTTGAATCAAAGAATGGCAGGTAAAACAGTAAATGAGCAAAAGAGGAGATAGCTTGAGTACAGACTAGACACAGAATATCACGAGGAGGAAATGACGGGCATCTAGAGCTCCCTGGATGACTAAAGATATAGGCCCTGAATTTGGGGTCGGAGACTTCCCGCAGGGAAATGCCTCCGATCTGCAAATAAAATGCCTGCGTACCTGGTGGTCCAGGAGGTATGGAGATTTGCGGTTCTGGGACTCTCCAGGTACCCGCAGGTAGAGGTCCACGTATCTCAGGGGTGCAAGCGATTCGCAAGCACCCCTGGAATCACGTGGGCTGGCCCAACCAATAAAAGAAGGGGATCCCCATTCATGCTTATGGGGATTACATATGTACGGAAACCCCATAAGCATGAATAGGATTACCCAAAAATATACATCTATACATCAAATAAATAAAATTAAAATGACATTTAATTAAATATTTAAAACAACATTTTTTGGGGGAAAAATAAATGTAAATGTTTTAAAGGGTCTAAAACTAAACTTATTTTATTGTACAGGTTTTTTTAATGTATAACTGATTGCTAAAAATTTATTTTTGTGTTTTTTTAAACTCTTACACTGGTAAAAAGCAGGCCTAGACGAACTAGTGGTACAAATAGAGATAAATGGGTTTGCTCTAATAGCCATTACAGAGATGTGGTTGCAAAGAGACCAAGGTTGAGAACTAAATGTTCCAGGGTACTTGACGTTTTGAAAAGACAGGCAGAATGGAAAATGAGGGTGGAGTAGCCCTGATAATAAAGGATGACATAAGGACAGTAGAGAGAAAGGCTCTTAGCTCGGAAGATCAGGAAGTAGAATCAGTATGGGTGGAGATAAGGAATAACAAGGGGCAGAAAAAATTGGTGGGAGTAGCATATAAGCCCCCTAACAGTAGCTGTACCATTGGATGGAATATTAATCAAGAAATAGTAGGAGCTTCTAACAAATGGGATGCAATAATTGTGGGGGACATTAATCTTTATACAGACTGGAAAAATCAAATTGGCAAAGGTCTGAAGGATGAGTTCATGGAATGTATCCGGGACAGTTTCCTAGAACAATTCATTATGGAACCATTCAGGGAACAGGCTATTTTAGATCTTGTATTGCATAAATAGACAGGGTTAATTAGCAATCTTGTAGTAAAGGATTCTCTGGGGCAGAGTGATCTTAATATGATAGAATTTCACGTTAAATTTGAGAGTGACTTGCCTAAGTCTGAAACTAGAGTCTATGGGCTGGATTTTCATTGAGGAGGCGGGTAGGAGGCGGGACTACACCTTTTGGGGTTGTAGTCCCGCCTCCATTGAGTTATAGCCAACCCACGTGATTTTCACTTGATTGATCTTGTTGAGCCTGCCCAGCGGGCTCAGCAGGCCAATTAAGGGCCACCCGGCAACAGGTGACGTCACAGATTGATATTTCACCAGTCAAGACCTTTTGACAGATGAAATATCAGCGTTTGACAGCTGTTTGAAGCTGTCAAACACTGACAATTTGTACTCTAAGTTAATTCCTTCCTCTCAGGATGACTTAGAGATCTCTCTGGAACAGAAAGCTGAATGCTGCAATTTTTGACATATCGCGGCCATTCTGATTTCTGTGCCGGTGAGATGAGGGACTCCCGAGACCTGAAGGAAGGAAGGCTGTAAAGGTAAGTAAAACTTCTTTAAACACTTTAAACACACCAAACACACTTACCTCTATTATGTCCGTGTGTAATTGAGACACGGACTGCAGGAGTTGGTTACAACAGGTGTTTACTGAGTGGAGACAAAACTGGAACTACTATGCAAAGTTACTACACAGGCTTATATACAGGGGTGGTCACTACTGGTACTGCAGTATACAGGGGCTGCAGAATATAGTTCCTTCTGCAAAGTATATACACTATAATTCCTCCCCTTTTAGCTAAACAGTACATAACATTCAATTAATAATTAAATAACATATTTACAATTACAGTTGCTATATACATTAGCTGAAGTTAAGCAATTATAAGTTCAGTCTTTGAGGAGGCTTCCTGATTCTGTCTGGATAACGCCTCTTTGGGGTATCAGGTTCTTCTGGCAAAGTTGATTCGGGATCAACGTCGTTGTTTGGGTTGTCTGCTTCCAATATCACCGATTCTGAGGTAGATGCAATTGGTACTTCGGTTTCATCACCAGGTGTATCGGATCGTGGTGTGGATTTGACGTTTTCCAGAGACTCTAGAATCTGGTCAGGATGGCGTCTTACAATGCTCTCTCCAACGTCCCACGGTATACATTAGAGGTCCTTGCCGTGTGCAGATTGTTCCTGGCTGCCATTTCTCTGTGCGGTAGTCCCGGGCCAAAACTGGTTGACCTATCTTAAAACTCCTGGTCGGCCTTTCATTCATACTCTGAAACTGCCTGTTCTCCACACCTCTTCTGATGTTTGGCTTAACCAAATCCAAGCGGCATCGTAGTCTTCGATTGAAGAACATCATGGCTGGAGTTTGGTTGGTAACTGCATGTGTCGCATTCCGGTAGGCAAACAAGAAGTTATCCACCTTGTGTTGTAGGGGTATGCCTTCATTACACATTGCCTTGATAGCCTTCTTGAATGTTTGAACGAACCTCTCAGCCAATCCATTGGTGGCTGGATGATATGGGGCGGATGTGTAATGCTTAACACCATTGTTCTTTAAGAACCTCCGGAACTCTTCAGACACAAACTGTGGTCCATTGTCGGAGCAAATCTGTTCAGGCAGCCCATTTCTGGCGAATATGGTTCGTAAGACTGTGATAGTATTTTCTGTGGTGGTTGAGGACATTTTTATTACCTCTGGCCACTTTGAATGTACATCCACCGCAATTAAAAACATCGAGTCCATAAATGGACCAGCAAAATCAATGTGCACCCTTTGCCATGGAGATGAGGGCCACTCCCATGGATGTAGGGGGGCTTGTGGTGGGGCGTTTTGGACCTTCTGGCATCCTGTAGAGCTCTTGGTCATCTCTTCGATTTCTCTATCGATTCCTGGCCACCACACAAACGCTCTGGCTAAGTTCTTCATTTTTACCCCTCCCAGATGACCCTCATGAAGCTCATTGAGCACTCTATCCTTCAATTTGGGTGGAATTACTACTCTGGATCCACACATCAAGGTTCCTCTGCACACTGACAGCTGTTCTCTTCTCGGCGAGAATGCTGGCAACAGTGGTTCGCCATGTGCTGGCCATCCCTTCACCGTTAAATCATAGACCCTGGAGAGTGTCGGGTCATTTCGTGTTTCCTTTTCTATGTTTGCATTCGTCACAGGTAGACATTCGACTATGGTCGAGTGGAATATCTCCACCGGATCCACTGCAGGTGCTTCTTCCACCATCGGCAACGGTAGGCGCGACAATCCACCAGCATTCCCATGCTGTTTAGTTCCTTTGTACTCGATGTCATATTGGTGTGCCCCTAGGAAAAGGGACCACCTCTGTAGCCGTTGTGCTGTCATTATTGGGACGCCCTTCTGAGGGTTGAAAATGGAGACAAGAGGTTGATGATCAGTTAGTAGAGTAAATTTCTGACCGTGCAGGTAGTGGTTGAACTTCTTCACCCCCCACACCAGGCTGAGGGCCTCTCTGTCAATCTGGGCGTAGTTACGCTCGGCTGAAGTTAACGAGCGTGACGCAAAAGCTATCGGCCTCTCTGAACCATCAAGGAATTTATGTGACAGTACCGCTCCAATGCCGTAGGGAGACGCATCACATGCCAGTCTTATTTGTAGTGATGGGTTGTAGTGAGCCAATACTTCTCTTGAAGTGATTAGGTCTTTACTCTTCTGAAAGGCCCGCTTACATTCATCGCTCCATTTCCATGCTACTCCAGTTTGTAGTAGGGCGTTCAGTGGGTGCAGAATTGTGGACAAATTCGGCAAAAACTTATGGTATTAATTCACCAATCCGAGGAATGACCTCAGTTGCGACACATTTTCAGGTGCTGGAGCCTTAACTACCGCTTCAATTTTGTCAGGGGACTTATGTAACCCCTGTTCATCAATCACGTGGCCACAATACGATATCTGTTTCTTAAAAAACTCGCACTTGGGGCGATTGGCTCGTAGTCCGTGTTCTCTTAGTCTAGTGAGCACCTGCTCTAGGTTGGCAAGGTGTTCACTGTCATTTTCACCTGTCACTAGGATGTCGTCCACGTAACACTGGGTCCCCGGAATCCCTTGCAGGACTTGTTCCATTGCTCTTTGCCATATCGCCGGAGCTGATGCTACTCCGAATACCAGTCGATTATACTGGTAAAGACCTTTGTGAGTGTTTATCGTGAGGTACTTCCGAGAGGATTCTTCAACCTCCATCTGCAAATATGCTTGTGCTAGGTCAATTTTTGTAAAATGCTTCCCTCCAGATAGTGAGGTGAAAATATCTTCTATCCTCGGGAGAGGATACTGCACTGTGTGAAGGACTGGGTTCACCGTCACCTTGAAGTCCCCACAGATGCGAACCTTCCTTGGCTCCTCAGACTTATTGTTTAACGTTTTTTTCATGACAGGACCGATGGGTGTCGCCCACTTGCTCCAGTCTCCCTTAGATAACACGCCTGCATTCTCCAGATTCTCCAGCTCTGCCTCGACGGCTGGGCGAATTGCATACGGTACCGGTCTTGCTTTGAAAAACTTGGGAATTGCATTCTCTTCTATTTTTATCGAGGCGGTTATGCCTTTAAGAGTTCCCAGTTCTTGTTGAAATACCTCTTTAGCGTTAGCTAAGATTTTTGACAATCGTCCAGGTGTGACGTTGTCATCCTTTTTACCAGCCACAGTCAGTGCCTGAATGGAGTGCCAGTCTAAACTTATCTTTCTGATCCATTCACGTCCCAGTAATGGTGGTCCACCATCTTGCAGTATGTACAGATACAATTTCTGTATTTCCTTGCCGTTGTATTTGACAGGCACCCTTATTTTCCCTCTGGGGTATACTTTCTGCCCCGTATACGTCTTCAAGACAATGGATGTCTCTTTCAAGGGTATGTGTGAGAATAGCCGCTCATCGTCTCGTCGATTCATGACGGTCAGGGCTGATCCTGTAACCAATTCCATTTTGACTTGGGACCCTGCTATCGTGAGGGTGACTCAAATGGTTCGGCGATCCTCTTTTGCGATTACGTTGTGGAGTTTGAGACAACTTAGTCTCTTGTTCCCGGATTCACTATCGCTCTTTTGGTCTTCGGAACTACTGTCCGTCATCTTTTGTGCTTTCCTGTACTGTTCCTTAGTAGCCTTTTTGTTGTCGTTAGTCTTCTTCCCAGACCTGCAAACTCGTGCAATGTGTCCCATCTTTCCGCATTGCCTGCATATTTTGTCCTTGGACCAGCAGTCCTTCTGGTCATGGGTTGTTCTGCCACAGCGATAACATTTTTCAAATCCCCGTGTCATTTCATGGGTGCCGTATTCCTGTGGCTTTTGCTGTGTTTCTGCAGCTCCCCTTGCTGCTGCTTCGTACGATACTGCCACGCTGAAAGCCTTATCTAGCGTCAGCTCTTTCTCTGAGAGTAACCTCTTCTGGGTTCCTTCACTCAGGAGTCCACAGACAAATTTGTCCCGTAGGGTATCTGCCAGTCCTGCTCCGAACTGGCAGTGCTTTGATAGCTTGCGTAGTTCCGTAAGGTAATCAGCATTGCTCTCATCTTTATGCTGATTTCTCTTGTGGAATTTAAATCTTTCTGCTATCAGCAGCGGTGTAGGATTTAGGTGTTCCTGTAGGATATCAACAATTTTGTTAGAACTCTTCACCATCGGTTTGGCTGGAGTGATCAGGTTCCGCAATAGGCCGTACGTTCTTGCGCCCATTAAGCTTAGTAGTACCGATGTCTTTTTCTCATCGGCTACTTCGTTTGCCTTGCAATATACTTCGACTCTTTCCACATACGTGGTCCAGTCTTCTATTGCATTATCGAAGGCAGTGATATTGCCAGTCTTCGGCATCTTGGAAATCTAAGATGGCGCCTCCCGCGCTTTGCCTTCTTCCCCGATTGAACAAAATGGCGCCTCCCACGTTTTGCCTTCTTCCCCGCTGGATTAAGATGGCGCCTCCCGTGCTTTCTGTCTTCTCCGCTGCTGCTAGCGCTGTTGCTGGCGTTTTTATGCCTTGATGGCGACGCCCTATGGTCTTCGCGCACTCCCCCCCCGCGCTGCTGCTAACGCCACTCTCCGCGGTCCCCGTGGCAAACTGCAGCTCCTCGCGGCTTTCTGCGCTTCTAATTTCTTTTATTTTCCCGTCGTCAGAGCAAACCCTACGGGACACTTTCCTCCCTCTTCTCGGGTCTGTACACTGCCCGGCTTCGTAGCACCGGCCATGCCCTGTGTGCTCCACCCTCTCTCTCTGTCTCCTCTTCCCGACAACGCTGCTCGGCCCCGTTGAAAAGCCACCCGATCGAGCTCTAGCCCGCCGCAGCCCAGGAAGGATCAGTGTACTACCTGCCACCAGCCCGATTAGCTGGAACACCATAGACAGGATAACCAAGCCCCGCTCTTGACAGCCTCTCCTGCAAATCTTCAAATCCGATGAATCAGAGGCGGTTGCCCACGGTCGACACCCGTTTCTTCTGTTTGTTTTTTTTTCTTTCTTCCTTCTGGCCTCGACCTCTAACAACTTCGCTTCAGGGATGGATCCCTATGAGGTGGTGCAGAACTGTAGGTAAGTTCGGATCTGCTCGTCGCCAGTATTATGACCGTGTGTAATTGAGACACGGACTGCAGGAGTTGGTTACAACAGGTGTTTACTGAGTGGAGACAAAACTGGAACTACTATGCAAAGTTACTGCACCGGCTTATATACAGGGGTGGTCACTACTGGTACTGCAGTATACAGGGGCTGCAGAATATAGTTCCTTCTGTAAAGTACATACACTACAACCTCTGCACTCATGCACCCATCACTCACCTGGGCATGTGTGCTGTGAGGAGGATGCAGATAAACTCCAGGATGATTTGGACAGGTTGGGAGATTGGGCAGATGCATGGCAGATGCAGTATAATGTGGATAAATGCGAGGTTATCCACTTTGGTGGCAAAAAGAGGAAGGTAGATTATTATCTGAATGGCAATAGATTGGGAAAAGGGGAAGTGCAACGAGACCTGGGTGTCCTTGTGCACCAGTCGCTGAAGGTAAGCATGCAGGTGCAGCAGGCAGTTAAGAAGGCAAATGGTATGTTGGCCTTCATAGCGAGAGGATTTGAGTACAGGAGCAAGGATATCTTGCTGCAGTTGTACAGGGCCTTGGTGAGACCACACCTTGAGTATTGTGTGCAGTTTTGGTCGCCCTATCTGAGGAAGGATGTTCTTGCCATGGAGAGAGTGCAACGAAGATTCACCAGACTGATACCTGGGATGGCAGGTATAACGTATGAGGAGAGATTGGGTCGATTGGGCTTATATTCGCTGGAGTTTAGAAGAATGAGAGGGGATCTCATTGAAACTTATAAAATTCTAACAGAACTAGACAGACTAGATGCAGGAAGGATGTTCCCGATGGCGGGGGAGTCCAGAACCAGGGGTCACAGTCTAAAGATAAGGGGTAAGCCATTTAGGACTGAGATGAGGAGGAATTTCTTCACCCAGAGAGTGGTGAACCTGTGGAATTCTCTACCACAGAAGGTAGTTGAGGCCAATTCATTAAATATATTCAAGAAGGAGTTAGATATATTTCTTAAAGCTAAAGGGAGTCAAGGGATTTTGGGAGAAAGCAGGAACAGGGTACTGAATTTGGATGATCAGCCATGATCTCATTAAATGGCGGAGCAGGCTCGAGGGGCCGAATGGCCTACTCCTGCTCCTATCTTCTATGTTTCTATGTTAAAATATATTCCATTGAGAAACAAAAACTCCACGGGAAAAATGATTCATCTGTGGCTAACTAAAGAAGTTAAGGATAGCATTAGATTGAAAGAAGAAGCTTATAATGTTGCGAAGAATAGTAGTAAGCCTGAGGATTGGGAAAGCTTTAGAATCCAGCAAAGCATGACCAAAAAATTGATAAAAAAGGAAAAAATAGAATGAGAGAAAACTAGCAAGATATATGGAAACGGATTGTAAGAGCTTCTACAAGCATGTAAAAAGAAAGAGAGTAGCAAAAGTAAACATTGGTCCCTTAGAGGCTGAGACAGGAGGAATTATTATGGGGAATAAGGTAATGGCAGAAACGTTAAACAAATATGTTGTAGCTGTCTTCACAGTATCTACACCCTAGGGGGCCCGATTTTAATAGCCCTGAGGAGACAGATTTGGAGGCGGGTAGCGAAAATCGGAAAAAATGGCTTCAGACAGCCAAGTTGCCGCCATCCCGCCCCCATGCAATTTTCGTGAGTGTCGGGAACTGGTGGGACAGGTAGTTAAGGCAGTTAACCTTGCTAACCCTATTTTGATAGTGGTTTCCCATTTTCGTGCTTCTGGCTCCTGTTTCCCATCTTGTCAGAAACAAGCCAGCTGCAAGGAGACGAGTTGCTGGAGGACATGATTTGTAGTCATTGGTGCAGCACTTTAAAAGCGCTCCTGTAACATGGCTGACATTCAAATGCAACAGCTTTGTTGTTGGAGGTTTGGGATAAGATTTTGCAAATCTACTGACCTAAAGTGACTGTTCAAGCTGACAGCCATCTGCAGTGTGACCTGATTGGAATAATTTCAGACCACTTCAACTGTGTGCTTGCAAGCTTCTTGCCTCAAATGAAATCTATCGCAACAGGATGGGAACCATTTATAATCTCACATCCTGGTCATCAGATTTGGAGGAAGAGCAGCCGTGGCAGCACCACAACCAGCCACAACAGCATGTTGCTGTCAAAGTCACCACCGCACTCAACTTCTTTGCTTCGGGCTCCTGCTAGGGATTAGCTGCAGACATCAGTGGCATCTCCCAGTCGGCCGCATACACCTGCATCACGCAGGTCACCGATGCCCTCTTTGCAAAGGTGTACAATTATATCCACTTCTCAACGGATGGCCCAAGTGTGGCCATGCATGCGGTTGGGTTTGCCAATATGGCAGGCTTGCCAATGCTGCAGGGCATCATAGACTGTACATAGACATGTAGCAATTAGGGCCCCCTATCACAACCCAGCTGTATTTGTCAACCACAAGGGATTCCACTCCCTGAACGTCCAGCTGGTGTGTAACCACAGGAAGATCATGTTTGCGCAAAGTACCCTGGCAGTTGCTATGACTCCTTCATCCTGCGCCAGTCTACTGTGCCTCAGCTCTTCCATCCACCAACCCAACATTCCGGATGGCTTCTTTGCGATAACATAGAAACATAGAAACATAGAAGATAGGAGCAGGAGTAGGCCATTCGGCCCCTCGAACCTGCTCCGCCATTCAATGCGATCATGGCTGATCATCCAAATTCAGTACCCGGTCCCTGCTTTCTCCCCATACCCCTTGATCCCTTTAGCCTTAAGAAATATATCCAACTCCTTTTTGAATATATTTAATGAACTGGCCTCCACCGCCTTCTGTGATAGAGAGTTCCACAGGTTCACCACTCTCTGGGTGAAGAAATTCCTCCTCATTTCTGTCCTAAATGGCCTACCCTTTATCCTTAGACTCTGTCCCCTGGTTCTGGACTCCCCGACCATTGGGAACATCCTTCCTGCATCTAGTCTGTCCAGTCCTGTTAGAATTTTATAAGTTTCAATGAGATCACCTCTCATTCTTCTAAACTCCAGCGAGTACAAGCCCAATCGACCCAATCTCTCCACATATGTCATTCCTGCCATCCCAGGTATCAGCCTGGTGAATCTTCGCTGAACTCCTTCCATGGCAAGAATATCCATCCTCAGATAAGGCGACCAAAACTGCACACAATACTCAAGATGTGGTCTCACCAAGGCCCTGTACAACTGCAGCAAGACATCCTTGTTCCTGTACTCAAACACTCTCACTACGAAGGCCAACATACCATTTGCCTTCTTAACCGCCTGCTGCACCTGCATGCTTACCTTCAGCGACTGGTGCACAAGGACACCCAGGTCTCGTTGCACTTCCCCTTCTCCCAATCTATTGCCATTTAGATAATAATCTGCCTTCCTGTTTTTGCCACCAAAGTGGATAACCTCACATTTATCCACATTATATTGCATCTGCTATGTTTCTGCCCAATCACCCAACACGTCCAAATCATCCTGGAGTTTCTCGACATCCTTCTCACAGCACACACGCCCACCCAGCTTTGTGTCGTCTGCAAATTTGGAGATATTACATCTAATTCCCTTGTCTAGATCATTAATATATATTGTGAATAGCTGGGGTCCAAGGACTGATCCCTGCGGTACCCCACTAGTCACTGCCTGCCACTCGGGAAAAGACCCGTTTATTCCAACTCTTTGCTTTCTGTCTGCCAACCAGTTCTCTATCCAAGTCAATACCTTGCCCCCAATCCCATGTGCCTTAACTTTACACGCTAATCTGTTATGCGGGACCTTATCGAAGGCCTTCTGAAAGTCCAGAAACACCACATCCACTGGTTCTCCCTTATCTATTTTACCAGTTACATCCTCAAAAAATTCCAGTAGATTGGTCAAGCATGATTTACCTTTTGTGAATCCATGTTGACTTTGTCCGATCCTGTCACTGTTTTCCAAGTGCTCAGTTTTACATCTTTTATAATGGACTCCAGCATTTTCCCCACTACTGATGTCAGGCTTACCGGTCTGTAATTCCCCGTTTTCCCTCTACCACCTTTTTTGAATAGTGGGGTAACATTAGCTATCCTCCAATCCATGGGTACTGTTCCAGATTCCATCAAATGTTGGAAGATGATCAGCAATGCATCTATTATTTTTAGGGCCACTTCCTTAAGTACCCTAGGATGTAGATTATCAGGCCCTGGGGATTTATTGGCCTTCAATCCCATCAATTTCCCTAACACCATTTCCCTACAAATACTGATTTCTTTCAATTCCTCCCTTTCATCAGATCCTATGTTCCCCGGCATCTCTGGGAGGTTATTTGTGTCCTCCTTTGTGAAGACAGAACCAAAATATGTATTTAGTTGGTCTGCCATTTCTTTGTTCCCCTTTATAAATTCCCCTGATTCTGACTGCAAGGGACCTACGCTTGACTTCACCAATCTTTTTCTCTTCACATATCTATAAAAGCTTTTACAGTCAGTTTTTATGTTCCCTGCAAGCTTACTCTCATATTCAATTTTCCCCTTCTTAATTAATCCCTTTGTCCTCCTTTGTTGAATCTTAAACTGCTCCCAATCCTCAGGATTATTGCTTTTTCTGGCCAATTTATATGTCCTCTCCTTGGATCTTATGGTATTCCTAATTTCCCTTGTTAGCCACTGTTGAGTCACCTTTTTTGTTTTATTTTTATGCCAAACTGGGATGAACAAACTCTGTAGTTCATCCATGCGGTCTTTGAATGTTTGCCATTGCCTATCCACTATCAACCCTTTGAGTGACATTCCCCAATCAATCCTACCCAACTCGCGCCTCAGACCATCGTAGTTTCCTTTATTTAAATTTAGGACCCTTGTCTCTGAGTCAACTACTTCATTCTCCATCTTAATGAAGAATTCGATCATATTATGATCGCTCTGACCCAAGGGGCCTCATTATATAATACCCAGTCTAAGATGGCCTGATCTCTGGTTGGTTCCTCGACATATTGGTCCAGGAAACCATCCCGTAAACACTCCAGGAATTCCTCCTCCACAGTTTTGTTACAAATTTGGTTAGCCCAATCTATATGTAGATCAAATTCACCCATGATGACTGCTGTGCCCTTATTGCACGCTTCTTTAATTTCCCTTTTAATGCCAATCCCAACCTCTGCCTTACTGTTTGGAGGTCTATATACCACGTTTTCTGCCCCTTGGTATTTCTCAATTCTACCCATACAGATTCCACATCATCAGAGCTAATATCCTTCCTTACAATTGTGTTAATCCCTTCTTCAACCAGCAATGCTACCCCACCTCCCTTTCCTTTTTGCCTATCTTTCCTGAATATCGAATACCCCTGGATGTTGAGTTCCCAGCCTTAGCCATCCTTGAGCCACGGTTCCATAATCCCAACCAAATCATATTCGTTTACCTCTATTTGCGCACCTTATTACGAATGCTCCTCGCATTTAGACGGGGGAGAAATTTGTAGGGGGCATCTTTTACCTGGCTTACGGTAATTTACCTTCCTTTACCTGGTTTACGGTAATTCACCTGGTCAGGCAGCTTTTGCGGCTGCACTCTGACCAACACCAAACAGCGGTTTCGAATCGCTAAACCCACCCTTCCAGTTCTGACTGGAGGAACTTAAAATTAATGATATATTAAAATGGACAAAATGGTCTGGATGCGAGAAAATCAAACTTTATTAACTAAAGAAAACTACACCACATGATCAAAGTAAAATTGCTTAACAGGGGAAGGCAGGCGGCAAAAACGAGGGATAAATGGCTACAATGTAAGTCTTACAATCTTAGCAATTTCCCTTAAATTACCACCCCTCTAACTCCTTACTAGATTGCCTTGCTGAGGAGTCAGAAACCTGCTCACCTGTGGTCCAAAGAGAGAGAGGAGCTCACCTGCAGTCCAAGGAAAGTAAGAGAGAGAGAGCTTCTGAGAAGCTATCTTTATATCCTGTGAGCTCCTGCTGTTTTGGCGCTGAAAAGGTCTGTGTGCAAATTCACGCCGAAAAGTTCAAATACACAAGAGAAAGGCCCTGATTGGCTGATTCAAACGGGCTATTTCCTAGTGGCCAAACTGCTTCATTTGTCTGGAATGGGTTTCGAATAAAGCTTGGGGTGGTTTGAATGTGTCTTCATTCTGGGGCCGAAATGTTCCCGCCCACATCCGGAGTTCATCTGGCTAAAACAAAAGGGACCCAACTGCCCTATTGTCTGAGTAATGGGTGATTCAAACCCATTCATTCCTTTTCTTAGTCTAAAAAAAAATCTCTTCCGTAGTTTAGATGTGTCTCAATTGTGTGCTAGGCTTTGAATGGAGTTGGATTACGATGGAAACAGAAGCCCCTTTGTCCTGCGGTCACTGAAACTGCAGTTTCAAGTGGATAATCCCTTATGTCAATATCCTGAACAAACATTGCCTCTGTAGGGAAGGGAAACTCCCTTTTTTTGATTGACTGAATCTGACTGCCACTGCTTGATCCTCCCACTTTTCACAGACATCCACGAGATGCTTCTAAGCCTTTTATCCTTGGCCATGCTTTTCTGACGGCCATTTTTAAACCCCTTTGCAATTTACACAGTTCAAAACTCAAGAGTACATTTTTTAAAATAAAATGTGCTGTCTTAAAGTGTGTGAATTTTTCCACGAAGTTCCTTGATTCCGGTGTTGCCCACGTGCTGCCCATCTCAACGCAGCCTTTTGGCACATTTTAAAACATTGTCCAACCCA
The DNA here is from genome assembly GCF_052327205.1 of Somniosus microcephalus. Taxonomy (NCBI): domain Eukaryota; kingdom Metazoa; phylum Chordata; class Chondrichthyes; order Squaliformes; family Somniosidae; genus Somniosus; species Somniosus microcephalus. Next base: position 134,930,721 of record NC_140988.1, read on the forward strand.
GAGACAATTTAAAATCATGCACAGTCTCCGTCCACGATGTGGATTAATATCTCCAGTATCTTCGGGACTGAGGGATTTGGCGAACCCCTACAAATTCAGTTGTTAGCGCCACCTGTTAGCGCCTTAAGAGGGCGATAAGTGGGGTGCGATGCGGCTAGCGCCCGGGCACGGCGAGACCTGCGCCTCTCGCGAAATTGAGCGGACATTTAGCGGCGGCGCAAAACCACAACGCCTGCTCAGCTGCGCGCGCAGATCCTGACGTCATTTCATGGTGCAACGCCCTTGGGTCACCCCGAACCGGAACTTCAGTGGCGCCCCCTCCTTTCCACCTGGCGCTCCCAGCGACTGGTTGACTGGAACGGTTCCCAGTCAGTGTGGGGCTGGGGGGGGCGCTATTTAAAGGGGGCTCTTCCTGTCTTCTTTGTGGTAGCCATTTTTGGACCACTCCTTCTGTGAGAGAGAGAGAGATTTGCAGAGAGACAAAGGGAGAAAGCTTTCTGCATTGAGTCAGTGCTCACAGAGGTACTTCTGGCTTTGGCCCAGAACTTTGTAGTTGGTTTGATTTTTCACTGGCATAACCTTGAGTGGCCACATACTATGGGGGCTGCAATGGGTGGAAACGTTGGGTTTCTCCATTACATTGAGAGGGCTCAGAGATGCCGAGAGAGAGTGCCAATCATGGCCAGATGGAGGAGGGCCAACAGGCGTCGGCACAGGAGGCCTTACCCTCCCAGGGTATTCCGCCAACAGTTCTCATACCTCAACATGTCTGAGGAGCAGTGTTTTCGGAGGCTTCAATTCAGCAGGGAGGTGGTCACTGAGCTCTGCCACCTGCTTCAGCCAGATCTGCAGTCTCAACTGAGGAGCAGGACATCTCTGTCGGTGGCAGTGAAGGTGACAGTGGCTCTCAACTTCTATGCCACCGGCTCCTTCCAATCCGCTACTGGGGACATTGCCAATGTCTCCCAGTTCGCGGTGCATTGCTGCATCCGCCAAGTCACGACTGCCCTCTTTAAAAGGAGACGTCAGTACATTTCCTTCCCCATGACCCTGGACAAGCAGCAAGAGCGCACAATGGGATTTGCAAGAATAGCGGGCTTCCCCATGGTCCAGGGCGCCATTGACTGCACGCATGTGGCTTTGCGGGCGCCGCAAGAGAATGCCGAGGATTACCGCAACCAGAAGGTGTTCCATTCGTTCAACGTCCAGTTGGTGTGTGACCACAGACAGCTGATACTAGCTGTCAATGCCCGCTTTCCAGGCAGCAGCCACAACGCCTTCATCCTGCGCCAGACTTCTATGGCAGACCTTTTCGAAGCCCCGGCTCACCCAGGAGGCTGGCTTCTCGGGGACAAGGGCTATCGTCTGTGCACCTGGCTGATGACCCTGCTCCATGCGCCCAGCACCCCTGCTGAAGAACGATAAAATGAGAGCCATCAAGCAACCAGGAACATCATTGAGCACACAATTGGCGTGCTAAAGCAACGGTTCCGCGGTCTGGACCATTCTGGGGGAGCCCTTCAGTACTCACCTGAGCGAGTCTCCCATTTCGTTGTAGTGTGCTGCATGCTGCATAACCTGGCAATCCTCAGGACTCAGCTACTGCCACCAGACATTGGAGCACCAGCAGAGGAGGAGGAGGAGGAGTAGCACCAGGACGGGAGGGAGGCACAAAGTGCAAGGGCCGTCCGTCAGCAGCTTATTGCAAGTCGGTTCTAGGCCCCCTCTGAGGGAATGGCTTGTGCCATTGAAAGAACATGAATGGAACCGTTCCGCAGCCCCTGAGCCGGTCAAGGCAACAAATAGTTCAAAGAGCAAACATGCACAATCTGAATAAAGACACTTCTTTATTTAACAAACTGTGTGCCCTTCCCGCATGACAAAGTAATAGGGAGAAATCCCCCAAAAAGCAGTCAGACACATAACTGGCTTTCACAACCTGGAGACAATGAACAAAAAAGTAAACAAAAAATGACCACAATCCTCGGCCTTCACTTAAAAAATTAACAGCATTTTGCCACACCTCCTACTTTTTGCCCTTCAAGGGTGATCTGCTTCGCTTGCGAGATTGGCCCCTTCCCACCCTGCAGCTCCTCCGCAATGGGACCCCAGTGGCTGCAGCAAGGCTGGGGGAAGGCTGCTGAGTGTCAGAAACTGAGTCGGCAGATGCCCTTGAGGTATGGCCTGGACCAGCTCTGGGCCTGGAGGGTCCGGCTGCTGACTGCTCCAACTCTGCATGGGTGGCAGCAGTCTGTCCTACAGGTGGTGGCAGCTGCAGTGGAGAAGTGACAGTGTTGGCAGCAGGAATGCTGCCATCCTGACGGAGGACAGCAACTCCCTGGTCGGACGACACACTGGCACTCCCACGGGGCAGCACTGCAGCATGCGGAGCAATCTGCTGAAGCATAGACTGCTGGCCTGCTGCAGCGTGGCGAGGGCCCCGGCGATTCGTGCCCGATCTAGCGAGGGTGGCAGCAGTCAGTGCTCGTGTGGCCTCAATCTGCGTCTGCATCAGACCAGCCACTGACTGCATTGCACCAATAAGCACTTGCGTGGAAGCTGCCTGTGCTGCCAGTGCTGCGCTGAAGTCCTGCAGACTCTTTGCCTGTGCTCCGCCGAAGTCCTGGACACTCCTTGCCAGTGACTCAATGGATTCGGGCATCCTTGCCACTGCAGCCATGAGCTCATTGTGCCTCTGCTCTGCCTGGGCGCCCATTTCAGCGAGGAGCCGCACCGCTTCTGCGCTCACTGTAGCAGGACTCGAGGCCAGACTCTCCCTCCGGGGAGAAGGCCGCCGAGCTTCCCCACCACCCCCCCCCGCATTGCCGAAGGCCGCTGGGCCCCGGAGCTTCACCCTCCTCAGACCCTTCCCCCCTGCTCTCCTCCAGGGAAGACGTGTCCCCATTATGGCCATGGGCTGCCTCGGCTGAGGGTGGCACTGATGGTCCGGCTTCCTCTTCCTCCTCGCCTTCAGAATCACTCACAGTGGCAGCTTGAGGGCCCGCCTCCTCACCTGGCGAATCAGCATCTGAAAGCAGGGAGGTACAAGAGTTGCTTTAGCGTGAGGACAGGGCGGCAGCGAGGGAGGCATGAGTGCTGCAATGCACTGTATTGGTTCGATAGTGGCAAAGGATGCTGGCGTGAGGCACAAGTGGAAGGAGAGAGGTCAAAAAGGTGATGACCTTACCATTGTTGTCCAGAACGGGGTCGGCATCTCCTGTGGCGATGGGGCCAATCATCTGGCCTGCCATAATCCGCTGGACTCGCTGCTCCAGATCACTGAGGCTGGCCTCCCCCGGTCCGTTGCTGCTGCCTCCTGTTATGGGCCAGCTTGCCCTGCAAGAGAAAGGACGGGCTCAGAGTACAGTGTGAAGCCCTGATCTTGGCTGCACTGCCTCCCATGGTGGAATAGCCCTTACAGTGTGAAGCCCTGATCTTGGCTGCACTACCTCCCATGGTGGAATAGCCCTTACAGTGTGAAGCCCTGATCTTGGCTGCACTGCCACCCATGGTGGAATAGCCCTTACAGTGTGAAGCCCTGATCTTGGCTGCACTACCTCCCATGGTGGAATAGCCCTTACAGTGTGAAGCCCTGATCTTGGCTGCACTGCCTCCCATGGTCGATTAGCCCTTACAGTGTATGAAGTGCTGAATGTGTGTGTGAGTTTCATGAAAGGCCCATAGATGTTGGATGAGGGCTGGGCATTGGGGCTTTCAGGTCCCTTTGGCCATAAAGTGAGGTGGACATGCAGGGATGAAGAGGATACTGAAAAGGATACTCACCCTGACGACCCGAGTGAGGTCGTTGAACTTCCTCCTGCATTGCACAGGGGTCCTAGGCACCATGCTGCTGGAGGTCACTCTGTGAGCCACCTCCCTCCAAGCTTTGCGATAGTCATTGGGGAGCGGCCTCCTGCCACTGTCCGGAAAGAGGATAGATCGCCTGCGCTCCACCGCACCAAGCAGAACCTCCAGGGCCCCCTCACTGAACCGCTGCGCTCGCTCCCTGGCCCTCTCCATGGTCCTAGGCGTTAGAATGTGGCAGCAGGTCTGTCCAGGCCGAGAATCAGGGCTCCGATGCGCAGGGCGTGGCTGCAATCCAAGATCGAACCTCCCCTTTAAGAGCTGACTGGCGCCAGCGTGTCTGCGTGCAATCGCTAACTGGCCGCACCTGCGCTGCGCCCGCCCTCGGTGGTAGCGCCTCGCTTCTCCGGCTTAGCGCCTTAAGACAGTCGTGCAGTGCCTGTTTTAGCACTCCAAGCACCTCCTGGGGCGAAGCAGGTCAACTTAGCAGTAGGTGGCGATAATTTGCGCCGGGCGCTAAATTTTGCGCCCGCTCAAGTATAACGCCCCAAACGTGGCGATACTGAATTTCTCGCCTTTAAGCCTGCAGGCTTATTTTTTTAATGCTCTTAGACCTATTAGAATTATTATTTGCTGTGGCCATGTTTGATTTAATCCGTTGATTTCTCTGACTGCCACTTTTGTTTTTCTCCTTCCTTTCTTTTGCTTTTATCCTTGTTTCCCTTTCCTCTGTCCCCCTGCCTGTTGGTCACCCCTTCCCTTTCTGCCTGTCCAACCTCTACCTGCGGTGTGTCCAACTCCATAAATGTGCTATTCACGACGTCCTCAGCATCGTGAATGCTCCAGTATGCATCCAATCACAGCTCCAGCGCCGCAATGCGGTCTGTCAGTAGCTGCAGCTGGATACACTTCCTGCACACATAGTTGTCAGGGACACAGGAAGTGTACCTGAGTTCCCACATATTGCAGGAGGAGCATACTACGTGGCCGGGCTGTCCTGCCATGACTTTCCCTTTAATTAATTGAAATTAAATTAAATCAAATCAATCCCAGCAATTACACTACAGTTAAATTGTTTACCAACAGTCCCCGCTACACCAGAGAGACCTTAGCAACTATAAACCACAGAGTTAAAGTTTAAAAAGAGAGAAATACTCACCAACCAATCACTTACCTGCTTTCTGGTGACGTCACACTTCGATTACTTTTTATTTCTCTCCCTCCCTCTGAGCTCGGAGACTGCAGATTAGTACGCCTCACCTGGACTCTGGCGCTTTTATCCCGCCTCTCGGCCCTCGTCCCTCGCAGGTCCGCACTGCCGCCGCTGCCGCTGCTGCTGTGGGCCTCACCTGGACTCTGGCGCTTTTATCCCGCCTCTCGGCCCTCGTCCCTCTTATGTTCATTAATAACTAGACATTCTTATTATGAACACAGCTAGCTTTTGCTAGTTACTTTATTGAGCACATGTGGACTAGGTACAGTATCTGTAGAGGCATCCATCTTGACTGCTGCCTTGTGGGTAGCCTAGTGCCTCATGGGTAATGTAGTCTTAATATACATACAGCTGGGTAGTGTCGTCTTATACACATACAGCTATATACAGCTCTACACAGCTCTACGGCTCCACCTAGTGTCCACTATAGAATGACATGTTATTGATCATTACATCCCCCTTTCTTTGAGGTTTAACAAAATCAATATCAATCAACTTTCAAGAAAACAATAAAGATAATATCAGTAACACTTTTGTTAGTGCTCTGTAAACGAACATTTTCAAAACAGTCAACACATTTTCAAAGCTTTACATTGTACTCAAAGATTAAGTCTATCAGGCTTTTTTACTTCACGTGTGGATCTTCCCAACATGGGTAAGTCTGATCTGTCTTCATGAGATTGTTCTGGTGGTGAATGACAAAATGCAGTTGCGGCATTGTCATCAATCTGGTCTTGAATAGTCTCTTGTGTTTTTAGGAGGGAACGGCGGTTCCTCCTGAGAATCTGTCCTTCCTCAGTTCTAACAGTGTATGACCTTGGTCCTACTTCCTCAAGAACTGTAGCTTTCCTGTTCCATGCATCTGGATCCTCAATCCTGACAACATCATCCCTTGTCAATGGTTTTAAAGTTTTGGATGACTTGTCATAGTATGATTTCTGTTTCAGCTTTAACAGTTGAAGTCTCTGTCTCAGTTTCTCACTTTGCTGTTCTTTTGCACAGCAGGGTAGCGTGGTGCGCAACTTGCGACCCATTAGTAGTTCAGCAGGTGAAGAACCACAGTCTAAAGGTGAGGCTCGGTAGCTCAGCAGGGCGAGATAAGGATCAGACTTGCTTTCTGTCGCTTTCTTCAGTAGCCTCTTGAGAACTTGAACACCTTTCTCTGCCTTACCATTTGACTGAGCATACAAAGGACTGGATGTGATGTGCTGAAAGTCATAATGTGCTGCAAACTGTTGCCACTCCTTACAGTTGAAGCACGGACCATTGTCGCTAACGGCAATCCTGGGAATTCCATGTCTGGCGAAGATGGATTTCACATGCGTTATGACACTGCTTGCTGTGGTGCTTGAGAGCAGCGCCATCTCAGGATAGTTAGAATAGTAGTCAATCACTATTAGATAGTCTTTACCATTTAAATGAAAAAGGTCCATACCAACCTTTTGCCATGGTGCTGTTGGTATGTCAGCTACTATCATTGGTTCCTTTGCTTGTTTGTTTTGGTGTTTCTGACATGTCTCACATTTGCCTATCATGTTCTCAATGTCCTTATTTATGCCAGGCCAATAAACAGTGTCTCTTGCCCTCCTTTTGCATTTTTCAATTCCGAGGTGTCCCTCATGAATCCTTTTGAGCATGTCTTGACGTAGAGCCTGTGGAATGACTATTCTGTTCTGTTTTAGTAATAGTCCACTTGCGACACTCAATTCTGACCTTATGTGAAAATATTTTGGACAGGAACCTTTTGGCCAACCATGATGAATGTTCTCTATTACTGTTTGTAATACTGTATCTTTTACTGTTTCTTCTGCTATTTGCTTTGATTTTGTGTCTGACACGGGCAGCGCAGCAGTGACCATACTCACATGAACATCCACGTCTTCTTCAGTAGAGCTCACATGACTCATTGTGGGTGCTCGGGATAGTGCATCTTCTAACACTATGTATTTGCCTGGTGCGTAGATCAGTTCAAAGTCATATCTTTGCAGCTTCATCATGAGTCGTTGAATCCTTGGAGACATCTCATTCAGGTTTTTTTTTATGATGGCAACCAGCGGGCTGTGGTCTGTCTCAACTGTGAAGGTGGGAAGTCCATATATGTAGCCATGAAACTTTTCTAGTCCAACTACCAAGCCTAGACATTCCTTTTCAATCTGGGCGTATCGACACTCAGTATCAGTCATAGACCTGGAGGCATAGGCAACAGGCTTCCAATCTTCACCCTCTGCTTGTAGCAAGACCGCACCTAGGCCATCTTTTGATGCATCCGTTGACACTTTGATTCTTTTTGTTGGGTCAAAGAAGGTGAGTACAGGTGTGGTTGTCAGCACTGTTTTGAGGTTTATCCACTCTTGTTCATGTCTTTCTGTCCATGCAAACTCATTTGTTTTATGTAGCAGGTCTCGCAGACAGGCTGTCTTGGCTGACAAGTTAGGAATGAACTTTCCAATGAAGTTTATCATCCCCATGATGCGTAGCACTCCTTTTTTGTCAGTGGGTTGGGGCATTTTGAGTATGGCGTTTACTTTTTCCATATCTGGCTCTATTCCTTTACCAGATAGATTATCTCCGAGGAAAGTGACTTCCTGGACGCCAAACTGACACTTGGCTTTGTTGAGCTTCAGTCCATTCTGGTGTATGCTCTGTAGCACGTTAGTCAGTCTCTCACTGTGTTCTTTCAGTGTGGAGCCCCAGATGATGATGTCAGCAACATAGACCCGTACTCCTTCCAGACCTTCAATTATGTGTTCCATCGCTCTATGAAAGATTTCAGATGCAGATATTATCCCAAAAGGCATTCTGAGGAAACAATACCTGCCAAATGGTGTGTTGAAGGTACAGTATTTGGTGCTCTCTTCATCCAGTTTTAGTTGCCAAAATCCTTGTGAGGCATCGAGCTTTGTAAAGTATCTGGCATCTGACATTTCACTGGTGATTTCTTCTCGCTTGGGAATCTGGTAGTGTTCACGTTTTATGTTTGCATTTAAGTCCTTTGGATCCATGCATATTCTTAGATCATTGTTCTTTTTCTTTACACATACCAGGGAGTTAACCCAGTCTGTTGGCTCTTCGACTTTCCTGATGACTCCTAGTGTGGTCATTCTGTCCAGTTCATTCTTGAGCCGGTCACGCAGGGGTGCTGGAACTCTTCGTGGAGCATGTACCACTGGCTGAGCATCCTCCTTTAGCTGGATCTTGTAAGTGAATGGTAGAACTCCAAATCCTTTGAACACATCCTGGAAGTTATTCACTACAGAATCCACCGAGTCATCTGGTCTGCTTATGGCACAGTTTATACGGTAGACTCTCTTGACCAGTTCTAAGTCCTCACAAGCTTTGTCACCCAGTAGTGAATCAAGCCTTTCAGCCACAACAGAAAACATGAGATGATGCACTTTGTCTTTGACTGTCACTTTAAGTCTGCATACACCTAAGCTATCTATTTTCTGTCCATTATAGTCCTTCAGTAGTACTGACTTTTTCTGTATTTTGGGCTTTTCTTTCATATTGTTAATGTCACTCATACTGATTAAGTTTGCTTTTGCCCCAGTGTCTAGTTTCAAGGTAACTAATGCTCCATTTACCTGCAGTGGGATCATCCATTTGTCCTCTTTTACTGCATTAACTTTATGTTCAGCATTGTCCATTTCTAAGGGCTGCACATTTTCTGTATCCTTTTTGATATTGTCACATGACACCATTCCTACAAAAAAATGTCTCACTTAAATCAGTGTCCTCAATTACATTAACTTGTTGCCCTTTCTTAGTTTTTACTTTTGAAAAGCATTGTTTGGCAAAGTGATTCTTTCCATTACACTTTGTGCACATTTTTCCAAACGCTGGGCATTGTCTTAACTGGTGTTTGTAACCACAGCGTTTGCAATTAAAAATTTCATCCTCCGATTGCTTTTCATTTCTGTTCTGCCCACGTTTCTTCCCCTTGTAGGACACAGCACTGACAGCAGCATTATCACTCATTACAATCGCATCATTATTGATTTCACTGAAAGTCTTCGCGTGCTTTCGAGCTAGCTTGCTGGCTTGGCATATTTTCACCGCATTTTCCAAATTTAGTTCGGTTTCTCTCAACAGACGTTCCCTGACTTTTTTATCATGAATACCAAACACAATCTGGTCACGAATCATGGATGCTTTTAGCTCAGAGAAATTACATGTCTGTGCTTTCAGTTTCAGATCAGTTATAAAGCTATCAAAAGTCCCATTTTGCTGCTGTGTCCGAGAACAGAAGATGTATCTTTCATAGGTCTCATTCTTTTTGGGAGAGCAATGTGCATCAAATTTTTTTAGCACATCTTCTAACTTTTCTCTGTTCTCCTCTGGATTAAATACAAATGTATTAAATACCTCTATCACCTGTGGGCCTACAACCGTAAGCAGCAACGCTATCTTCCTTGCGTCTGGCTTCGTACTGAATCCGATGGCTGCAATGTAGAGTTCGAATTGTTGTTTAAGAGTCTGCCAATTGTAGTCGATATTTCCTGTGAGTTTCAAACGCTCTGGTGGCTTCAAATTCTCCATGTCGCTTTTCACAATTTTCAGCAGATCTTCACCACCCTGGTACCATCTTATGTTCATTAATAACTAAACATTCTTATTATGAACACAGCTAGCTTTTGCTAGTTACTTTATTGAGCACATGTGGACTATGTACAGTATCTGTAGAGGCATCCATCTTGACTGCTGCCTTGTGGGTAGCCTAGTGCCTCATGGGTAATGTAGTCTTAATATACATACAGCTGGGTAGTGTAGTCTTATATACATACAGCTATATACAGCTCTACACAGCTCTACGGCTCCACCTAGTGTCCACTATAGAATGACATGTTATTGATCATTACAGTCCCTCGCAGGTCCGCACTGCCGCCGCCGCCGCTGCTGCTGTGGGCCTCACCTGGAGTCTGGCGCTTTTATCCCGCCTCTCGGCCCTCATCCTTCGCAGGTCCGCATTGCCACCGCCGCCGCTGCTGCAGGGCTATCCCCTGAAAAAATGGCTTATGTCACCGATGAGGAGGCCATCAAACGATGCTGATGAGCGGTACAAAGTAAGTCACATATCCACCAGAAGTATCATCGAGTAAACCATCGGCTTGCTCAAAATGCGCTTCCGATGCCTAGACAGATCTGGAGGAGCCTTGTAGTATGCACCAGCCAGGGTGTCCAGAATCGTCATGGTCTGCTGTGTCCTGCACAACATCGTGGCTTAGTGCTGCCGGATAAACAAGTGGCTCAGCGCACAGCCTGCTCAGAGGACGAGGAAGAGGATGAGGATGAGGAGGAGAATGAGGAGGAGGACTGGGAGCGATGCCTTGCGGGGCTGGATGTGGTCAATCCAGCAGTAGGTGACCACATTGGCCGTCAGGCAAGGGATGCACTCATCCATGCCAGATTCGCATAAGATTACGCTTCAACCACAGGTGTGGAGATGAATATAAGTCCGACATTCTCCAAACCCCAGGCATCATCTGTCCAATAAATGGTGGTTTGCGCTCAGTGTCACCATCAACATTCTACATGGAATTTGACCTGAGCCCTCACTCTTGAACTTCCATTTCCCAGAACACAGAAGCAATACTTTAGGTGATCTCAGCAGATCATTAAACCTTTTTCGATACTGAACCTATGTGCGTCTACACACAGACCTCAAACTCAGCTCCTCAGCAATTTGCAGCCAAGCTGCCTCGGTTTGCTGAGGAGGCCTCCTCCTTCCATTTCCAGGGAAGTGGACCTCCTGATGTCCTCTAACTCCCTCCACAAGAGCTTGGAGAGAGCCCTCATTGAACCTGGGTGCAGCCTTAGTTTTTGGGGCTGTCATTCCTGCAGCAGCCAGCACCTTTAAGAGTAAAAACCTAATGCTTCTGCAAAGGGGACATGACCCCTTTAAATTTTTACTCAAACAACGCATCATCAGAGGCGAGAACCTGACATGCCCCAAGCAATTGCCTGGAGGGACCCGCACGTCGGCCATAACGAGGCCAATCAAGCGAAAATTGTAACTGCTGGGCGGCGGCATCCGGGAGCGGGTCCGAAAGCTGCCGAGCAGCGGACCCGCCCTCAACCCTCCTCCATTAATAAAATCGCGGCCATTGGTTCTAAAAGAGGTGGCTGCAGAGATAGTGGATACATTGGTTATGATCTTCCAAAATTCCCTAGATTCTAGAATGGTCCCAGCGGATTGGAAGGTAGAAAATGTAACACCGCTATTCAAGAAAGGAACGAGACAGAAAACAGGGAACTACAGGCCAATTAGCCTGACATCAGTCATCAGGAAAATGCTGGAATCCATTGTTAAGGAAGTGGTATCAGGGCACAGAGAAAATTATAATGGCCCGTATTTTCCGATCGGAGGCTTCCTGCGTGCGGAGGCCTCCGATCTGGAAAAAATCTACGGACTTACCTGAGGGCTCCCGAGGTGCATATACTTCCGTTCCTGGGCCTCTCCAACTCAAAATGCGCAGGGTCCACATGTCCCTGAGGCGCATGCGGTTCACAAGCGTCCCTGGGATCACGTGGGCCATGGGGAGCCAATAGGATAGACCTGTCAAATATATGAATGGAGATCACCCCAAAAACACTGTAAAATATTAAATAATTTTTTTTTAAATCACAATTTTAAAATGAGTTGAAATTACAATAAATTAAATATTTTAAACAAAAATTTAATTTTTGGAAAAGAATAATTAAAGTTTTTTATGGGGCTAAAAATAAACTTACCTTTTTTAAAGTACTTTTAAACGATAAATGAGTGAAAACATTTTTTTTTTACTTTTATGCTGGGAAAAGCAGGCCTTACGCCTGCTTTTACCAGGCGTAAGATTTCTCAGGGTTTTCTGCGGGCGGAGGTTCTCCAGAAAGCGGAACTATCCACCCGCAGAGGTCCTTTCCTAGGGCAGGCATCCGATCTGTCAAGAATGCACTTTTTGAGGATGTAACTAGCAGGATAGATAAAGGGGAATCAGTGGATGTCGTATATTTGGATTTCCAAAAGGCATTCGATAAGGTGCCACATAAAAGGATATTATACAAGATTAAGGCTCATGGGGTTGGGGGTAATACAGTAGCATGGATAGAGGATTGGTTAACAGACAGAAAACAGAGAGTAGAGATAAACGGGTCTTTTTCAGGTTGGCAGGTTGTAACTAGTGGGATGCCACAAGGATCAGTGCTGGGGCCTCAGCTATTTACAATCTATATTAATGACCTAGATGAAGGCACCGAGTGTAATGTATCCAAGTTTGCTGATGATACAAAGCTAGGTGGGACAGTAAGCTGTCTATCTATTAGGAGACCAAGTTAGGGTTAGGGTTCAGGTTAGGGTTACATTATACTCCATCTGCCACCTTACTGCCCACTCACTTAGTCTATCTATAATAGATAGAAAAGCCGAATATTTTTTAAATGGTGAGAAACTGTTAAATGTTGGTGTTCAGAGAGATTTGGGTGTCCTCATGCAAGAAACACAGAAAGCTAGCATGCAGGTACAGCATGCAATAAGGAAGGTAAATGGCATGTTGGCCTTTATTGCAAGGGGGTTAGAGTATAAGAGGAAGGAAGTCTTGCTACAATTCTAGTCTGATTGGCCTAAAATTCTGGAGTACTGTGCACAGTTTTTGTCTCCTTATCTAAGGAAGGATATACTTGCCTTGGAGCCGGTACAGTGAAAGTTCACTAGATTGATTCCTGGGATGAGAGGGCTGTCCTATGATGAGAGATTGTGTAGAATGGGCCTATACTCATTCTTTAGAAGAATGAGAGGTGATCTCATTGAAACATACAAAATTCTGAAGGGGGTTGACAGGGTAGATGCTGAGAGGTTGTTTCCCCTGGCTGGAGTATCTAGAACTAGGGGGCATAGTCTCAGGATAAGGGGTAGGCTATTTAAGACTGAGATGAAGAGGAATTTCTTCACTCAGAGGGTTGTGAATCTTTGGAATTCTCTGCCCCAGAGGGCTGTGGATGCTGAATCTTTGAGTATATTCAAGGCTGAGATAGATAGATTTTTGGACTCTACGGGAATCAAGGGATCTGGAGATCGAGCAGGAAGTGGAGTTGATTTCGATGATCAGCCATGATCTTATTGAATGGCCTACTCCTTATCCTATTTCTTTTGTTCTTATGTCATAGTGAAGGAGGAGGCAGTAGAGAATTTGGATAGGATAAAAATAGATAAAGAGGAGGTACTTAAAAGGTTGGTAATGCTCAAAGTGGAAAAGTCACCCGGTTCGGATGGGATGCATCCTAGGTTGCTGAGGGTGAAAATAGCAGAGTCAGTGATGTTGTGTATATGGGCTTTCAAAAGGCGTTTGATAAAGCACCACATAATAGACTTGTTAGCAAAATTGAACCCCGATGAAAGGGGCAGTAGCAGCGTTGACACAAAATTGGCTGAGGGACAGAGATAGTGATGAACGGTTGTTTTTCAGATTGGGGGAACAGTGTGTTCCCACAGAAGTCGGTATTAGGACCATTGTTCTTTCTGATGTATATTGATGACCTGGACTTGGGTATATAAGGAATAATTTAAAAGTTTGCAGATGACACAAAACTTGGAAAAGTAGTTAACAATGAAGATGATAGTAGCTGACTTCAGGAGGACATAGACAGACTGATTAAATGGGGGGACACGTGGCAGATGAAATTTAATGCAGAGAACTGTGATGCATTTTGGAAGGAAGAATGCAGAGAGGCAATATAAACTAATTGGTATTGGCCCAGAAATTCGGGTCTCCATGGGTGAGTACGCATGGGGTACTCACCCGTAGGCCTGATGGAAGTGCCAGTTTCCTGCATGCACTGCGCATGCGCGGGAAACCGGCACTTCCGTTCCTCTGAACGAAGGGGTTCAGAGGTCGAATGCATGCGCGGGGGAGGCTGCGTGTGCGCATCAAACTTACGTTTTTTTAACAGGTTTCTCCAGGAACGTAAGCCTGAAGAAGTTAGAAATGTAAAAAGCAGGCGTAAGGCCTGCTTTTTACAAGGTAATTGGTGAATTAATGAAAATTAAAACATTTTTTCCACAGGTTTATTATTTTTAAATACTTTAAAGCAAGGTAAGTTTATTTTTAGCCCCATTAGAATATAAAATTATTTTTTCAAAAATTTAAATTATTGTTTAAAATAGTTATTTCATGTAATAAAATGTGATTTTTTAAAAATTTATTTGAAGGTTTAGTGCTATTTTGGGGCTGTAATATTTATAAGTCTTGACAGCACTTCCTGTCAGACTTATGAATGGAGCATTCCCTGCTCCAATTGGCTGCCCATGGCCCACGTGATCCCAGGGGACGCATCGAATAACTGCGCCCCTGGGATACGCAAGCACTGCGTGCCGGCAGCTGGACCAGGCCCCGGATCGGAATTCCACGGGGCCCTACAGCTCAACGGCTGGCGTGCAAGATAAGTGCAGGTCGGGGGCTTGCACCTGTGGGAAGCCCCCGACCCGAATTTCTGGGCCATTATTTTAAAGGGGGTGCAGGAACAGAGAGACCTGAGGGTTTATGTATAGAAATATTAGATGGTGGCAAGACAAGTTGATAAGGCTGTAAAAAATAAAGCATACGAGATCCTCGGTTTTATAGAGGTATAGGGCTGGATTTTACTCATCGAGACGCGTTGGGGGTGGGACTGCTGCCTTCCGGGTTCTAGTCCTGCCCCCAGCGACGTCCGATGCACAGACGCCATTTTCCCCTGATTGGCCTTGTTAAGCCCGCCCTGCTGGCTTGCTGGCCAATTAAGGGGAAGCCAGTATCAGATGACATCAGTTGATGACGCTTCTTCTGCCAATTTTCTTAAAGGCACATGAACCATAAATTTTTGACAGATGATTTGACAGTGTTTGACAGCATTGAGGTGCTGTCAAACACTGACAATCACTGTACAAAGGTGAGCCCTTGTACCCAGGCTCTCCAATGACTCTCTCCTTAGGATGAAACAGATGGCAGCTGCAGGTGGGGGTACAGAAGTGATCTGTCACTTCTCCCATTGAGGTGAGACCACACAAACACTTTGAAGCTTGTCACCTACAGAAAAATCTAAGCACATTAAAAATGGCTTTCCCAACATTTCCTTACCTCTGATACTCACCAGTGTCCCATTGGATCCTTCACACCACTCCTGCAGCTGTCATCTATACACAAACATTACAACAGACCCACAGCACACCACACTTACCCTGGCGGGGTTCCCCGACGTTGAGAAGCCCACAGCAGAGGTCTAAAAATTGGAAAAAGCCTCTTAACTGCCTGTTAACTACCTTTTAACAGGCAGTTAAGTGGCTATAATCCTCTTCCCGCCGCTAGGATTTGGGTCCCTGCGCAAATTCCATTCTTTTTGACTTTCCCAGCAGTCCCGCCTCCAAACCCGCCTCCTCAGGGCTGGTAAAATCCAGCCCATAGAGTACAAAAGCAAGGAACTTATGCTAAACCTTTATAAATCAGCTGGAGTATTGTGTCCAATGTTGGGCACTGCGCTTTAGGAAGGATGCCAAATTCTTGGCGAGGGTGGAGAGGACATTAACTAGAATAGTACCTGGGATGAGGAACTTCAGTTACATGGAGAGACTGGAGAAGCTAGGGTGGTTCTCCTTAGAGCAGAGAAGGTTAAAGGTGATTTAATAGAGGTGATCAAAATCATGAAGGGTTTTGATAGTGTAAAAAAGGAGAAAGTATTCCCAGTGGCAGAAGGTTCAGTAACCAGACGACACAGATTTAAGATATTTGGCAAAAGAGCTAGAGGTGAGGTGAGGAGAATATTTTTTAAGTGGTGAGTTATGATCTGGAATGCACTGCCTGAAAGGGTGGTGGAAGCAGATTCAATAGTAATTTTCAAAAGAGAATTGGATAAATATTTGAAGGAGAGAAAATTGCAGGGCTCTGGGGAAAGAGCAGGGGAGTGAGACTAATTGGATAGCACTTTCAAAGAGCCGGCACAGCTATGATGGGTCAAATGGTCTCCTTCTGTGCTGTATGATTCTGGGGAATTTTAACCCCCAGAAACGGGCAGGTTGGAGTCAAGTAGGATGTTAAAATGTTACAAATCTGAATCCCGAACCCAACCTGCCTCCAACCCGCCCACTTTCAGTTTTAACGGAGGCGGGACGGGTGCGGGCAACCAACCCACTTGCAGAAGGTGGGTTGACAATTTAAGTATTATAATGAGGCTGCATGCCTCATATTTAACCACCATTTTAAATTTAACCCGACGGCTAAAGGGAGGCAAGGACTGCTGGATCCAGAAGGTAAGTGCCAGATTGAGAGGCTGGCTGGCTGTGGCGGGAAATGGAGACAAAAAATGTTAATCAGGTCCTGCCATTAAATCGGCAGGACCTGAGGGAAACCCATTCTTCCAGGTTTCCTGACCTCAATCCAGCCCCCTGCTCACTCCCCGCCTCCAAGTTAATATCCAGCCTTATGATTCTATGGTTTTTCAGTTGCTTGTCTAAATCCCGAGACTACCTTGATTCACACTGGTATGTATTTTCTATTTTTTTTATAATGCATACATTAAAATGTGGAAAAACTTAGCACAATAAACCTAAACCCAGAAAGTAAAAGAGAGGCAATAATTAATAGATAAAAAGAAAGCAGTGAATTTTGACTTGGCTTGAAAGTGTAAAACGGATGATAGCGAATCAGCAGCAGATTTCGGGAAAGATGTAAAATGGTCTACTGATTGACTATCACCCATTTTACACTATTGCATAATGTCAATATTATTCCCAGCTTGTCCACGTCACCTGACCTAGACTAAATTGATGTAATACAACATGGCTAACTCAAACAGAAGTGATAGGATGTTTATAAATAGACTGAAGCTGAAAAATACAGTCTGTATTGTAGATTTATACAACATAGAACACAACTACTGTAGCCTCACATTGTGAAGAGCTACAGTTTTTTTACAAATTACTTTGGAAGTGTTCCTTACTTTGGATTAAAGATCAAAAGAAAAAAATCACAAACGCAGGAAAATCTGAAATAAAGCAGAAAATGCTGGAAATATAGGGCAGGTCCTTGAGCATCTGAAAGAGAAAAATAGATTTCAGATTTGACAATTCAGATGTAGTTCCTCATCAGAATTTCACATTGGTTGTAAAGCTATAGGTCAGGGTTAGTTATATCGGGTTGGGTTAGCATCAGAACATTAACAAATGTTTCACCCTTATGAGGTTTTGCTTTGTGTATCTCATACTGTCAGCAGTGCTAGAACGTAAGGATCATCAGCATGTTTAACACAGGGATAGATAAAGGTGTTAGATTGATGGAGTCTGTCAAAGATTCCACCAGCCTTGGGACACTATATCAAATTTAAATGAGCCAGGGCTAAGGACATGACCTAAATAGTTAGCCGAATCGGTGAATGCTGCCAGCTGTGGCCAATCCACAAAGTTGCATGCAATCCACTCACTGACCTGGATGAAATCTTCATGAGCGTGGAAACTAATTCTGCCTGCAGGTCTCCCATTTATATTATTGCTCTCACCACCCCATGCCACATAGACTTGGTGCTCCAATGTTCAGTGAGTGTAAAGAGGAGGGAAAAATCCCCCTGGGCAGTGGCTGTGTTTGTAGATTTCATTGTCTGGAATAGTTTAATTATCTATTCCAATTTGGCTTGGGTTTGGGGGGGGGGCGCAACAATCGTTTAATTTATTTTTTAAATTACATAGGATTACATAGGATATATGGGACAGAAACAGGCCATTCGGTCCAACCAGTCCATGCCAGCGTTTATGCTCCACTCGAGCCTCCTTCCGTCTTTCCTCATCTAAATCTATCAGCAGAACCCTCTATTCCCTTCTCCCTCATATGCTTGTCCAGCCTCCCCTTAAATGCATTTATACTTTTCACTTCAACCACTCCCTGTGGTAGCGAGTTCCACATTCTCACCACTCTTTGGGTAAAGAAGTTTCTTCTGAATTCCTTATTGGATTTCTTGGTGACTATCTTATATTGATGGCCTCTAGTTATGCTCTTCCCCACAAGTGGCAACATTCTCTCTGTATCCACTCTATCAAACCTTTCATAGTTTTAAAGACCTCTATTAGGTCACTCCTCAGCCTTCTTTTTTCAAGAGAAAAGAGACCCAGCCTGTTCATCCTTTCCTGATATGTATACCCTCGCATTTCTGGTATCATCCTAGTAAATCTTCTCTGCACCCTCTCCAGTGCCTCTATATCCTTTTTATAATATGGCGAACAGAACTGCACGCAGTACTCTAAGGGTGGTCTAACCAAGGTTCGATACAGGTTTAGCATAACTTCCCTACTTTTCAATTCTATCTCTCTAGAAATAAACCCGAGTGCTTGGTTTGCTTTTTATGGGCTTGCTAACCTGTGGTGCAACTTTTAGTGATTTGTGTATTTGTACTCCGAGATCCATTTGCTCCTCTACCCCACCTAGATTCGCACCCTCCAAGTGATAAGTGACCTCCCTATTCTTCCTACCAAAATGTAATATCTCACATTTATCTGTGTTGAACTTCATTTGCCAATTATTTGCCCATTCTGCAAGTTTATTAATGTCCTCCTGTAATTTGTTGCAGTCCTCCTCAGTATTGACTATCCCCCCCAATTTGGTGTCATCCACAAATTTAGAAATAGTGCTTTTGATTCCAAAGTCTAAATCGTTAATGTTAATTGTGAACAGCAGTGCTCCCAGCACTGATCCTTGTGGAACACCACTACCACTTCTGCCACTGTGAATAGCTACCCTTTACTCCCACTTTCTGCTTCCTGTCTTGAAGCCAGCTAGCAATCCATTCTGCTACTTGTCCTCTGACTCCACATTCTCTGACCTTATTCATTAGTCTATTATGGGGTACCTTATCGAAGGCATTTTTAAAATCTAGATAAATTACATCTACTGCATTACCATTGTCTACTCTCTCTGTAACTTCTTCAAAAAGTTCAATAAGGTTGGTCAAGCAAGATTTTCCCTTTTAAAATCCATGCTGACTTCATTATTATACTTTTTGTTTCTAGATGTTCTTCTATTCTCTCCTTTAGTAGGGATTCCATTATTTTCCTACCACTGATGTTTAGCTGACTGGTCTATAATTCCCTGGACATGTTCTACCCCCTTCTTAATATATAGGTATTACATTAGCTGTCCGGCAGTCCTCTGGCACTACACCCTTTTCCAATGAATTATTAAATATGCGTAATAATGCCTCTGCTATCTGTTCCCTAGATTCTTTTAAAATGTGTGGATGCAATCCATCCAGACCAGGGGTTTTATCCTCTATTAGTTTATTTAATATATCCCCTTTTTTATTTTAAATGCACTTATTTAATTACTCATCTCATCATCCAATACCAAGTCCACCTATTCTATCTCCCTGGTAAATACCGAAGCGAAATAATGATTTAATATTTCTGCCATCTCCCTATCGTTACCTGTGGCATTGTCCAGTCTATCCCTTAATGGCCCTATTCCCATTCCAACCTTCATTTTTTATTGATATGCCTGTAAAATATTTTACTATTTTGTTTTATGTTCCTTGATAATTTAATTTCATAGTTCCTCTTTGCCTTCCTAATTGTTTTTTGACTTATTTCCTAATCCCTTCATATTCTCTCTTATCATGCACTCCTCTGCTATCTATGTACTTAATGTATGCCTCTTTCCTTACCCTCAATTGTTCCCTTGTGTCTTTATTCATCCATGGAGTCTCAAATCAGCTTAATGAAACCAGATAATCACTGGAGTGGAATGTGGCAAGTTAAAAAATCATTGCAGAACGAACTTAGGGATCTGTGAGTTAATTAAAGGTCCTGGGAGTGAAATTGGTCTTCACCAGTAGTGTAAAACGGACTCATAGTGAATCAACAGCCCGTTTTACACCGCTCCCGATTTTCTTTTTCATTTAAGTCTCTTTTCTAATAGCCTGCTCAACTTTGAGTTAATTTTATAAATTTAAAATAGTGCATTTCGTGTAGAAGTTCAGTGTCTCCCAGTAAATTAAATTGCACTGAAATTCACTTTAGGCACATCAAGATGTATTATAACTCCATTTATAATTTAAAAAAAACAAATTCCAATATCTTAATTCATGCAGCATGTTACTGAATGGAGTGATGATCCTGTTACAATGAAATTTCTACCTGCTTATAATGAAAACTTGTGTATTTAATTCCTATTTAATCAACATGAAAGAGTGGACTGTCTGATAGATCAATGGGCACCAAAATCTTTGATCATTAACAGCCGTGTCTCTTTCCGAACACCAACTGATACTTGTAAAAATGTGAACTGGGGGGGCTCCATCAATGGTTCAATTAGTAAATGCCCTTCCCACTGTGGGAATGAGCTGTACAGATCAGGGAGGTCCCAGGTTTGATCCACAGTACAATTGGTTTTAGTGTCCTTGAGTTAAGGAGGGGAAAAATCAGCCATGCATTGAGGCTCCTGATCACTTTTCAATGGTTACTGCTGGAAAGTGCACCTGTGTGGACATTCCCCATTATATGTGTCAGATGAGAAGAGAACCCAGCTTGAAAGGATTATTACTAGTCCTAGCCCCTTTCGGGCTACCCCAGATCAGGCGTATTCCCCAGACGTTCACTTCCAACTAAAGTTAGCGGTAGCCAAATCCTAAAGACGCTTAATTGGGTCTAAAGGTCCAGACTATCTCTCCCTAAAGGAAAGGAACAGCCTGAAGATGTTACTGTCCTCCAGATAGCACTTTTAATAAGTTTAGCTAGACTGTAACCTTCCGGATATTATGAGGGTCCAGAAAACTCCCCCAGAATTCTGCAACTCCTCACCAAAGAGTGTACAGAGATTGAATTCGCAAGTTTGATATAGAAGTACTATGTGAGACAATTCTAAAATAATATATAGATTTATTAAAGAACCAACATGTAATTACAGTTGGTGTTTCAATAGTGAAATTAACAGTTCCAAATACAAAAAGCTTACAATTCTTATCATCAGAGATCCTTATTCTCAAATCTTAACTTTTTTACATTTTTTCATTTCTTAGTCTTATTCCAGGATATCCACCAAAATCAAATATAAGTACCTTGATCCCCGAGATACAGAGTTGAAGACTTACAGAGCTTGCCTCTGAAGCCTGAGAATCGCTTTGCCCCTTCAAGCGAATCTGTCTTCCCATTTGAAAGTCCAATTTTTATACCCTTTTTCAGTGGTATATCCTTTGAAGTTTTCTGCTGGTGTAAGCTAATTAACTCTAGTCATTTTTCTGTTGACTTCTGCTATTCTTACAGTCAGATCAGCTTGTAGTATTAAGAATTATGTCTCCCGTGTAGGTGTCTGAAGCTTAACACAAAAACAATGTGATGGCTGGTGCCTCCCCCACTTGATGCCATTCTTACCAAAGTCTTCTGTTTGTATCTTTTTACAACGTGTAAATTAAAAACACCTCAACTGGATGCACCACTGTTTTCTTAGTTACCTCAACTGTTTGTAACACTGGTTCATGTCTCCATGTTTCATTTGATGTTACTTTTACGAAGGCATATGTTTCTTTATCTTTCTGTGCTTCTTTCCGAAGTGTTGGTTTAAAACACTTTAACTAGGTATAGCATTGTGTTCTTTCCAAGGCTTCAGACTTTCTGGAACCTTTAACCTTCTGCTTCAATAAGGCTGTTGATTCAGTGTCAACAACTTATCTTATCTCAATAGCTTGTATGCTGTTTACAGCTTTTACAGCTTTTCCATTGTTAGGTTTTTAGATTTTCAAACCTAGTATGTCATATTTTAATCAGAATTCTTTCATAGAATAGTATATTTTTCTGAATATGGCTTATTGCTTATTCCTTCACAAGCTTGGCTTTGATGACACCATGGTCAACTAGTCGCATATACTCACTATCTAGATCTACACATGAAGAATCATTGAATCATACAGCACAGAAGGAGGCCATTCAGCCCATCATGCCTGTGCTGGTTCTTTGAAAGAGCTATCCAATTAGCCCCACTCCCCTGCTCTTCCCCATAGCCCTGCAAATTTTTCCCTTTCAAGTATTTATCCAATTACCTTTTGAAAGTTACTATTGAATCTGCTTCCACCACCCTTTCAGGTAGTGCATTCCAGATCATAACAACTCGCTACATAAAAAAGAATGGTCATTTAGGTGAGGTGCCAGAGAGTGGCCAGTAGTTGCGGAATTGTACCTCAGCACAAGTCAGTATCTGTAGGAGAGGAGTGATTGCTCCGGTTCAATCCAAAAAAAAAGCTACCTCAGCAACACAATCTTTTTTCCTCTTTTGCCAAGTTTCAAGTTGGAATTTCAACCTGAAAAGCAAAGAATGCAGAAGCTTTATTATATTAGGCAGCGTTGGAATCCATATCGAAAATGCTGTAATTTCAGCTAAAATGGTTGTTTAATGCAACTGAACTTGAACTGACTGCTTTTTCCGTTTGATGAAACTGCCAGTCAGTTTAACATTCAGTCGACCAGCTCCTGATATCAGAAAGTGCTTTTCCAGCAAATAAAATTTCACTTACAGTTTACTGCGTTACAATAAAAACTTCCCAATATTATTAGAATGAAATAATGAAATAAGCTATTTTGTACCAAGCTGTCAGTATCTGTCTATGAAAGACCCTGGGGCATATATAAGGAATTACTGTTTCTACAGCAGCTCCAGAAGTAGGTAAAAAGGACTAAATAGCAAAATGGTTACTTGACATTTCCCACTGCTTTCCAAAGGCTTTTTTAAATTGAATTCGCAACAGTCCATTGTCTGTTTTCCTCCAATTTATTGTACTTTGTGTCAGATTTTGCTTTGAGGAAAACCTGCTCAGATATATATTTTTTTCATCTTATTGCTTCAGGTACTCCCACGTCAAACCTGTGGCCTTTTCACCCATACCATATTCTACAAGGAGTACCCCGGAGGCCCAAGAGAACTGGACAAAAGCATCAGGGGAGGAGAACTTTTTCTCACTGTTCTTCTTAATCCAGTAAGTGTTTGAGCTATCTATAGTTGTGAACATTAGTGATGGCAGAGAGAATCTGGGCTTCCCCCAAAGCTTCCCCCTAGCCCTGAACCCACATCTTCCTCTAGTTTCTCTCCTTAGCCCCTCATGCCCTCTCCGAGTTCATCTTGTCCATGGGACCGACCTCCTGCTCTCTTAACCCTATACCCGCTAAACTGCTGACCACCCAACTTACATTCCTGGGCCCCATGCTAGCAGATATTTTAAACACTTCCCTCTCCTCAGGTACTGTTTCACCACCACCCATCTCCCCATCCCCCACTTTCAAATCTTCTGTCATCACCCCCTCCTCAAAAAAAGAACCTTGAACCCCCTATCCTTGCAAACTACTGCCCCACCTTCAACCTCCCTTTCCTCTCCAAAGCTCTTGAATGTGTTATTGCTTCCAAAATCCGTTTCCATCTTTCCCGCAACTCCATGTTTGAACCTCTTCAAATCGGGTTTCTGCCCTTGCCACTGCATTGAAAGGAATCATAAAATCATACAGCACAGAAGGAGGCCATTCAGCCCATTGTGCCTGTGCTGGCTCTTTGAAAGAGCTGTCCAATTAGTCCCACTCCCCTGCTCTTTCCCCATAGCCCTACAAATTTTCGCGTTCAAGTATTTATCCCATTCCCTTTTGAAAGTTACTATTGAATCTGCTTCCACCACTCTTTCAAGCAGTGCCTTCCAGATCATAACAACTTGCTGCCTAAATAAAATAACTCCTAAACTCTCCTCTGGTTCTTTTGCCAATTAATTTAAATCTGTGTCATCTTGTTACTTAACCCACCTGCCAGTGGAAACAGTTCCTCCCTCTGTATGCTATCAAAACCCCTCAAAATTTTGAACTCCTCTATTAACTCGCCCCTTAACCTTCTCTGCTGTAAAGAGAACAATCCCAGCTTCACTAATCTCTCCACATAACTGAAGCCTCTCATTCCTGGTGCCATTCTAGTAAAACTCCTCTGCACCCTCTGCCTAGACATCCTTCCTAAAGTGTGGTGCCCAGAATTGGACACAATACTCCAGTTGATGATTTTGAAAAGTTTTGCATAACTTTCTTGCTTTTGTACTCTATGGGCAGGATTTTCATTCAGGAGTTGGGTTGGAGGCAGGACTACAACTTTCGGGGTTGTAGTCCCGCCTCCATCGAGATGCGGCCAATCCACACAATTTTAACTTGATTGACCTTGTTGAGCCCGCCCAGCAGTGACAGGTGACGTCACACACTGAAATTTCATCTGTCAAGAGGTTTTGACAGATGAAATATCAGCGTTTCACAGCTGTTTGAAGCTGTCAAACACTGACAGTCTTACTTCTAACATGAGTCCTTCTCCACAGACTCAGTTAGAAATCTCTCCTGCACAGAAAGCTGCAGGCTGCCACTTTTGACAGTTCGCAGCCATTCTGCTTTCTGTGCCGGTGAGATGAGGGACTCCCGAGACCTAAAGGAAGGAAGGCTGAAAAGGTAAGAAAATGTATGTAAAACATATTTAATCACTTTAGACGCACCAAACACACTTACCTTTGCACTCATGCACACATCACTCACCTGAACACCGACACCTCGACCCCTCCAAGTCCTTCAACCCAACGGCCCGCCTCCTCTAACTTGGCATGGTTTGGAGCCATTGGGAACCCCACACTTCAACCTTAAAAATAGGGATTAGGCTAAAAACTGCCTGTTAACTACCTGTTAACTGGCACTAATTCCTTCCCGCCTCGGGTAGGCGGGTCCCAGTGCGGGGCGGGTACGCGCCTCCTTTGAAACTGGCATGGAGGCGGGTTTGGGTGCGGGATGGGGTCGGGACCCCTGATTTTGGGATTTTAACCCCCCGCTTGCCTCCAATCCCGACTCCACGGCCCAATGAAAATCCTGCCCTATGCCTCTATTTATAAAGCCAAGGATCCCATATGCTTTTTTAACAGCATTATCAATTTGTCCTGCCACCTTCAACGATTTGTGCACATATACCCCCAGGTCTCTGTTTCTGCGCCCCCTTTAAAATTCTACCATTTAGTTTATATTGCCTCTCCTCATTCTTCCTTCCAAAATGCATCACTTTATACTTCTCTGCATTAAATTTCATCTGCCATGTGTCTGCCCATTTCACCAACCTGTCTATGTCCTCCTGACGTCTGCTACTATTTTCCTCACTATTTACTACATACCCAAGTTTCGTGTCATCTGCAAACATTGAGATTATGCACTGTATACCCAAGCCCAGGTCAT
This sequence comes from Somniosus microcephalus, assembly GCF_052327205.1. Taxonomy (NCBI): domain Eukaryota; kingdom Metazoa; phylum Chordata; class Chondrichthyes; order Squaliformes; family Somniosidae; genus Somniosus; species Somniosus microcephalus. The sequence continues at coordinate 134,955,938 of NC_140988.1, forward strand.
TAAAATATATTAAAAAGAGCAATGGTCCTAATACCAAACCCTGGGGAACATCACTGTGTACTATAAGATTATGATCACAGGTCACACACAGATACCCAAGGGGTCTTAGGAATTTCAAGATATTTTATTAAAGAGCTACAGTTCAAAGCATAATCAGATATTACATGTGGTTAAGTTAAGTATAATAGACATACAACCCGTGACAGCAGAGAGCGATCTACGACCCCCGAAGCGGAATGCCACGACCGGACGTACGTAGGGATGGACAGACGGAAGGATAGACAGACTGTTAGATGCCCGATGAGACAGCATGGAGGTCTCGGGTCAGCGGATCTCTGCAGTCTGCAGCAGCAACCACTTCTGTTAGTTTGTCCCTTGAGCTGTTGCAGGTGTTAGGTTATGAACCAGCATGGATCCACCTCAGAGGCTAATCTTGATCAAGGTGTTAGGCATAAGCCATCATTGATTTGCACTTCGAGGAAGCCTTTGCACCTAGCTGTTTGTTTTCCTCTCTCGATTGTCTGTTTTTATACTTTATTGCGATGGACTGGTGATTGCCTGGTGTTTTTATCCATCCCATTGTTCAATTACAAGGGAGAGGGTATCTCTGACAGCCCCCTTCCTGCCTCATGAGGTATTTTTTCTCCTTATCTCTGTTCTAAAGGTCTAGTTATATTTCTTTAAGAACATTTTATGACTTTCCAGTTCCATGTTGTCTTGTATTTTATGACTCCCTCATCACTTCCGTGTCCTGGCCTCGACCATTTGTCCTTTGTGCTTGTTATCTGACCTTGCTGATATTCCTGCCATCCATTCGCGGCTGCATTTCTTCAGTTTATTTCTCTGTTCCTTAAGAATTAAAACCCCATTTATGGATCTAACAGTTATTTCTTACAGTACCTCCCTCCAGTTTGAAAGACAACCATTCACCGCTACTCTCTGCTTTCTGTCCCTTTGCCAATTTTGTATCCACTCTGCCACGATCCCTTTAAACCCCTTAGGCTTAATTTAAGTCACAAATGACATCCTCTGTGACCTTGACCAAGGTGCTCTATCTCTCCTCATTCTTCTCAAACATTTCTGCTGGCTTTGACATGGTTGACCACACCATCCTCTTCCAACACCTCTCCTCTGTTGTCCAGCTGAGTGGGACTACTCTCGCCTGGTTGCACTCTCAGATATCCAGTCGTAGCGATAGAATATCCTGCAATGGCTTCTCTTCCTGCCCTGAACCATTACCTTTGGAGTTCTCTAAGGATCTATTCTTGGTGCCCTCCTATTTCTCTGCTACATGCTGCCCCTCAGCGACATCATCCGAAAACTTGATGTCAGGTTCCACATGTATGGTGATGCACCTCCACTGCATCTGTCCAGTCCTGGGTAGGCCAAAATTTTCTCCAACTAAACATTGGGAAGACGAAAGCCATTGGGCTGGATTTTCATTGGGCTGTGGAGTCGGGATTGGAGGCGTGTCGGGGTTTAAAATCCCAAAATCGGAGGTCCCGACCCCATCCCGCCCCCAACCCGCCTCCATGCCAGTTTCAAAGGAGGCGGGTACCCGCCCTGCACTGGGACCCGCCTCCCCAAAGCGGGAAGGGGATTAGTGCCAATTAACTGCTTAACAGGCAGTTTTTAGCCTAATCCCTATTTTCACTGTTGAAATATGGGATTCCCGACGGCTCCAAACCACGCCAAATTAGCGAGGCGGGCTGTCGGGATGAAGGGCTTGGAGGGGTCGAGATGTCCGGTGTTCAGGTGAGTGATTGGTGCATGAGTGCAGAGGTAAGTGTGTTTGGTGTGTGTAAAGTTTTTAAAGAAGTTCTACTAACCTTTACTTATCTTTACAGCCTTCCTTCCTTCAGGTCTCGGGAGTCCCTCATCTCAACGGCACAGAAAGCAGAATGGCCGCCAACTGTCAAAATCTGCAGCCTCTGCTTTCTGTTCCGGGGAGATCTCTAAATCATCCTGAGTGGAAGGAATTAACCTGGAGTAAAGATTGTCAGTGTTTGACAGCTTCAAACAGCTGTCAAACACTGATATTTCATCTGTCAAAAGCTGGGCGGGCTCAACAAGGTCAATCAAGTCTAAATTGCGTGGGTTGGCCACAACTCGATGGAGGCAGGACTACAACCCCAAAAGTTGTAGTCCTGCCTCCTACCCGACTCCTCAATGAAAATCCAGCCCATTGTTTTTGGCCCCCCACCACAAACTCGGTTGACTAGGCACTGATTACATCCTGCTCCCTGGCCACTATCTCAGGCTGAACCAGACTGTTGGCAATCTTGTTGTCCTATTTGACCCTGAGCTGAGCTTCCGACTCTATATCTCCTCCATCACAAAGACCGCCTACTTCCACCTCTGTAACATCGCCCATCTCCGCCCATGCCTCAGCCCATCTGCTGCTAAAACCTTCATCCGTGCTTTTGTTACCCCCAGACTTTACTTTTTTTTAATTAATTCACGGGATGTGGGCGTCACTGGCAAGGCCAGCATTTATTGCCCATCCCTAAATGCCCTTGAGAAGGTGGTGTTGAGCCGCCTTCTTGAACTTCTGCAGTTCTATTCTAATACTCTCTTGGCCGGCCTCCCATCTTCCACCTTCCGTAAACCTGAGTTCATCCAAACCTCTGCTGCCTGTATTCTAACTGACACCAAGTCCTGTTCACCCATCACCCCTGTCCTTGCTGACCTAATAGGTTCTCTGTTCACCAACTCCTTGATTTTAAAATTCTCATCCTCATGTTTAAATCTTTCCATGTCTTCACCCCTCCCTTTCTCTGTTACCTCCTCCAGCCCTACAACCCTCTAAGAAATCTGCGTTCCTCAAACTCTGCCCTCTTGTGCCTCCCCCATTTCCTTCGCCGCACTATTGGTGGGCATGCCTTTAGCAATTTAGACCCTAAGCTCTGGAATCCCTTCCCAAAACTCTCTGTCTCACCACTTTGCTCCCCTCTTTTAAGACAATCTTTAAAATCTTTGACCAAGCTTTTAGTCACCTGTCCTTTCTTTGGCTCAGTATCAGGTTTTGTCTTATTATGCTCCTGTGATAAATCGTGGCAGATTTTAGTATGTTGAAGGCACTATATAAATTGCACGTTGTTTTTGTAGACTGTGGAATGAATAAAGTGCCATGGGAATTAATCAGTCGGGAAGGGGGTTGGAGTGTGTGAAAACTAATGTCTGATAGGAGTCATGCTTCTTCCTGAGGTTCACCGAGTGGCGCTGATTGTGACTGTAGTGGGGTCTCTGGACTGAACTGGCCCTGCTTAAAGAGGTTGTGTAAAGGACTCCAAGCCACAACAGGAATTAATTGGACAGAGAGTAAAGTAAAAATAAGTATGTTTAGCGATGATGCTGATTGCTAAAATGTCCATTCATGCCAAGTAATACGGTTGCCTTTAACTCCCAAGTAGATGCCTCTACAAATCTATGTTAAAAAAAACATGTCAGTACCATTTAAAACATTCCCATTTTAAATTAAAACAAACTGGCAAATCTGTCCAGTAACAAACCCAGTCATCCAAACATCCTCTGACCATTTTCAGTACACAGTACTCACTTATCAACCTATTGATTAAAACAAAAACAACCTGCAGCAGCTGACAAAAGCAGTGGCACAATACATTGTGACCATTTAAAGGCCACTCTTATCCTAAGGCATTTTAGCTGGCATCTAAATCAGAAATAATTGCTGGTCACACCACTGTAGGGGTTGGCGTGTGCCCAGTCAGCTTCACCTCTGACTGTCTCTGAGCGGTTTGAATCGCTCCCACACCCCTGGACTCTAGACACCGGACTTAGGTACAGGCGGCGATACAGAAAATTGAGTAGACAAGTGGTTTGGTGCAAGAAAACCAAAATTTTATTAAAGGCAGAATAAAACACAATCTTACTGAGAATTACTGATATAGTTACAGGCATAAACAATTACACTTATATGGGAATGGGGAACACATGGCACATCAAGGGAAACAAATACATTGAAAATCCCCTTATCCTTATCCCACCCCCTAATAACTAACTAGATTAAGCTATGAGGGGCTAGGAATTCATGCTCACCAATTCAAAACCTGTTGCTTTAACTGGTTTGGGTTTTGAGGTTCACTCTTTCTGTCCTCTGGGGTACATCGTCGCCACGTGGTCACAGGGCGCGGCAATGGAGTTGTTTATGCGAATCACCCTCCTTTTCCTCAGCTAACGTCGTCATCGAGTCGCGATGGGTCTTCTTCTTCTTCCTCGGGCGGTTTGGTCACTAATGTGTTTTTAAAACGGTTGGGGCTCGGTTGGCGGTTTATACTGTCAAACTGATTTTACTACCCATGCTTCGAACGCCAGTTTATTCGTCATGGACACTGCTATCCATGCTTCAAACGCCAACTTATTCGTCAATTGGGGTTTTACTGTCCATGTATTCAACGCCAACTTATTTATCAAACGCCAGCTTATAACTAGGCATTTGTCCCCCAACACGGCTTCCCGCTACCCTTCTCTGCCCTTATCGGTTTACCGTATTCTTCGTCTTGTCTCGTCTCGTCTGCCCGTTTGTGGCCTGTGTGTCCTGTGTGTTTTCGAATCGGGTTCTCGTTCTCCTCCTGCGTTTGGCCCCGTTGTAAAGGGCGTCCTTGGTGTTGAGCGGTGCGGGGAGGGAGAAGAGGGCCTGCCACGAGGCACGAGAGCGAGAGGCAGGAGCCCGGAGCAGGAGGCAAGTGGCAAGAGCTGAGAGATAAGAGACCGATCACTACCGATGGGCCTACAATTATACCTGGTTCTTCACCCTTATCTGCGCACCAAATCAGGTCAGTCCTTTGTCTAACTTTTGGCGGGCTCGTTTAAAATGATTACAGCCATTTACTTTAACGACTTCTGAGGCGGTTGTCTCCTGGTATAATAGCTTCGATATCCTGGCTGTTTGTCATTTATGAAACTTAATCGGGTTTCCTGATTTGGCAGCTACCTGTGAGCTGTTACCGATTATTTATGCGAAGACTAGATGGCTTTCAGATTAGAGCCATCCTAGCTTGATCTGTTCCAAGGTGAAGAATGCATATTCTGTGTTTATTTATCTGTCTGGCTTTACAAAGTCTTTTCACAGATTCCTGCATGTTAGGTTTCGTTTCAGGGCCTGCCTGTTTGCAGGGCCTTGATTTTAAAATCCTGTTGGCTTTGGTCACGAGGTTACAGAAGCCATTTTGGGTACCCTTTTTAATAACTTGTCCAAGCAGGGTCCCTTTATCAATAACTTTGGGGAATGTGGGAATTTTGAGAACCCTACACTCCCCCCTGTTGATACTAAACTCACTTTAAGTATCATCCTGACAAGGTGAGCAAAATTTCCAACCCTCCATAGTCAATCTTCCCCTGTAATTACCTATCTAAGATACCCACAACACATGCATTTCCCATCCTGTAAAATGTAGTGTACATAAGCATACATAGAATAATTACAGTCATTTACACACATCCATGCATGGAGGGGGTCCAACAACTCTGCACCACTTGGTACACATACATCTTTATTAACAACACATTTGAAATCTTTATTAAAAACAACAAAACACAAAAAGAAAATCTTTAATCAGAAATACAAAAATTCAAACAGGTGTATCTCCCTCCACCTTAACATAATGGGGGAGAAATTGGGTGAGTAGCGCCACCTGTTAGCGCCTAAAGAGGCAGTCAGTGGCTGTAGCGGCACTGGCTGCGTCTCCCGCGATATTCAGCAGGGGCGCTAATGGTGGCATTAGGCATTTGCGCTGCGCCGCCACTGATGACGTCATCGGTGTGCGCAGCACCCCATTCGTGCCCCGTTCGCGATATTTGGTAGCGAACGACGCAGTTGCGCCGTTCGCTACCCGCGCCCGGTTCACGGGGCCTTACTGTGCCGGCAGCGGTGCAAGTTAAGGTGGAGGTGCGGGGCGGCCGCTTTTTCGGCGGCCGCCTGCCAGCACCTCCGTCCCCGGCCTCCTAACACCCCCCCCCCCTGCGGCATTGCCGGCTGTTTCCCGAGAGCCCGGCACTTCTCCTTGGTGCCGGGCTCATTTGCCGGCACTTGCAAGCGGGGATCGCGCTGTTGCAGGCACCTCCCCCTTAACAGTGGGAGGAAGGCCTGCAGTACTGCAGCGTGCCATGCCGCAGCGTGTGGCGCTGCGGCACGTTGCGCTGCGATAATCAGTTTCAGCGCCCTAAGAGGGACGCGGAGCGCCTCGAGCCTCGCCCTGTGTCCCTCGAGCGGCACTGAAACTGAATTTCTGGCGATCGGTATTACTCCGATCGCTGCGCTAAATCCTGCGCTCAGGCGACTTTTGCACCACTTGGGCGCCCCAACCCAATTTCTAGGCCAATGTTCTTTCCAGGTCCTTTGGTTTCGGAATTCTAGTATTTGACCTTTTCCCTTGCACTGAGTACATACTAGGTACAATATTATCCCCAGCTGGCAAACCACGAGGGGACCTCTATATTATTGAAAATGTCCCACCAGGGTGGAATCACGATGTCCAATATCTTAGTCCCTATCTCTACCGTTTTCTGCTCTAACGTGTAGAAATGTTTCTGCGAGACTATTACTGCCTTGAGTATTTTGGTAAAGTGTTCTGGGAGAGGGGGAATTTCGTAGCCGAAATGCGCTACGTACTTTTGCAAGTTGGTGAAATTCTCCTTTACAGTGAGGTGAACAGTGGAGGGTTCAGGAATGGGGACAATTCGTTCCTGGGCCACTTGAACTTCGGCCTCAGGTTTAAAGCAGAAACTGCTGTCACTTACTGGGCACCAGCTATGCTGTCCATGCTGGTAGTGGGGCGCACCTGTGGTGACACAATATGTCCCACCTCCTATATATGCTACAGGAAACTTTGTGCTATCTGGCACCGATGGGACCGAGCTGTTGCCGTCCCATCAAAACTGCCGGACAAACCAACGCTAATGTTGAAACATACGGAGATTTTGAGCTCCGTATTTGGCAACAAACCCTGTTGCTTAGCAACAGCTTCTAAACAGTTGGCCGTACCTTGCAAGCGTCTCTGTAGCTTAGCAACAGCTTCAGCGAGACCTTGCAGAGCCTGACTGTTGAAAAAAATGCAACGAAAAGAAAAAAAACCTAAGGAAACGGTTCCTGATTTTTGCCGGTGGCTCGAGCATTCCGGACAGTTAACCTCCAGATAAACCAAAGTTTCCTGTACCTGTGGGGGAACATGGCCTTGTGCCATTGCCTCCATGGTGCAATTTATAGGTTTTGCGCCAGCAGCTTTAAACCCGCACTGTGGTTTTGAATAGGCGTTAAAGTGCTGGGGACACAGGATTATGTGTGCTCCCCGGCTCCGGCGCCCTGAGAGGTCAGTACCTGTCATAGCGTGCTCCCACTTTATGACGTAAGGTGGGACCGCTGTGAAACGAATGTGTGCACCCCCTTGAATGACTCCAATGATCTCTACCCTGTATACCAGTGCGGGTCGGGCTGTCCTACCCATGACCGGCATTTTCACTACTATCCCCATGATGGTGTGGTTGGACCGCCCACAATCCACTGGGACGGGGTAGGCCTCAGAAGCTAGCCGGGGTTTGCATGGGCTTAATGCATTCTCAAACGGATGGAGGGCTGTGAGGTGTTTGTTGCTGATCCAGGAGGAGACTAAACCCTGTTTTAAACCCTCCAGATTAATACGGCCCTCGCCCAGCAACCATGCCCCATACAGCACGCACACCTCGTTCTGCGCAGCCTGGTCAGAAGCATTTCTGTCCTCTCTTATGAGGGCATTTACAGTCTTTGCGTGCTTCTCCAACTCTGCTATAATTTCTTTTAAATGGACCGTCATGGCCTGGTCCTCATGTAACTCCGAGCCTACTACCTTGTTTTCATCCATTAATATCTTCCTTAACTGTGTTTTTAAACCGTTTACCTGGGTCTGCAACTCTATGTCATCCAGACTGTTGATGACAGAGGACCCTGTGTTAAACACAGTAAAAACTTCATTCCATACTCCCCTTCTTTGTCTCCCTGTATTACCAAGGTACTCGCGGTGTGTGGTGTACAGTTCGGTTTTGTCTACGTTAGCGAAATCGAACTCGTAAAACTTTCTAAACATGTCCTTTAACAGGGCCTGGTATAGCTGTTCTGTCTCTTTGGGACACCACTCAGGTAAGTGTACCTCGGTGAGGTTTAAAATCACGGAGGCTACCACGTAGTGCACCCCCTGGTACAGCACCTGATCCGTAGGCACTAGTACCAGCCCATTCCCTGGTCCCTTGGTGGTGGCAGGGCACCCCTCCCTGAGTGTTCTTGCTGCCTGGGTCGTGGGCAGGGGCTTTTGGGGTTGGGTCACAAGTTCAGTGGCGTTCACTGGGATCGGGGAGTATTGGATTGCGCACGCCTTCAGGCTGGAATCCCACTCCACCCCCTCCCTGGCACCTTGCCACTGCCGGTGGAAAATGATGGATATGTCTGAGGGGCAGGCCTTCTCTGACCCCCACATACAGACATAAATCCCCTGATCCAGTTCCCACCACTTGTCCCAGCACACACTCAATCCCCCGTGAGTCCCTGTAATCGTCCGATGGGTATTGTTCCCCAATCGTTCCCACCTGACTGCAGGGTTTCTCATATTTTTGCTCAGTTTCCTGAGCCACCACCACCTATCCAGAGGAATCCTTCCTTTGCATGTTAAACATACACACTTCCCTACGGTGACGCTGACCCTTGTGGCAATGACCTGTGCCCCAGGAGGCCTCCCCATACGTGAACCCGGTCTGGCTGGAGTACTGAGTCGAATTGGACCCCAGCCACCCTGGCCACTTTCCCTCCTGGAAGTAAACGGCGAGCTCCTCCGCATCCCGTTCGCCACTTCCGTCGGTAACTATAGGTGCTCTCTCTCCCTAGCACCCATAGATGTGGGAGTCCTCCACGTCACCTCGCTTTCCAACGCTCATTCCTATCAGGGCGAGTAGGAGTATGCCCCACTTCATTCTGAAATCCTCTTTCTGCAAAGAGACTCAAGAGCATATAGCCAGGTCCCAAGGAGATTCTCTGCCTTGGGTGAAGCATAGTCGAGTCTTGCGACCTCGACTCAAAATACAAACATTCTTAAAAATACTACTACTATATAAAACTACCCATCACCGTGTTTAAACTTAAACTAAACATCCAAACTTAACAATATAAACTTATGTTAAACTATGTACATCCGCCACCCGTCTCCGGGCAGCCAGGCTAATCTCTGTTTGGACTGCGGCACACTGCTCCCTTCGGCGTGGCCGCACTGTCCTGTACTTTTGGTCCCTCGCAGCCTGTGGCTGCCGGCTGGGGACCTCTGTCCTTGGACTTCCCCCTAACTCGGGAGGCTGTCTCTTTAAAATGGGGAGCTGGTGACCATGGTTTCCTTGGCTGGGGCGTCCGGGGGGACCTTCTGAGGACTTTGGCGGGTGGGGTTTTCTTGGCTGGTGGGCCTTTAACCCGAACCTCTGCCCCCTCCGGTGCGGTCTGTGGGCTTACCACTGCCGCTGGCTGGGGGTCCTCGCCCTCAGGCCCCAAATCTGGGTCCGGGGCGGTGTTTTCGACCTCAGGTCCCTCCTCCTCTAAACCTGGGTTAGGGGCGGGGTCTTCGCCCTCGGGTCCCAGAAGAGTGGGGGAGGGTCCCAATCGGTGGGCGGGATGGCCCCTCCCCTTAAGCAAGCCACCGCGCCTGCCTGTGCAGTCTGTGAACTCGCTCCCGCTGCAGGCTGAGGATTTCTATCCTCAGACCCTACCCCAACTGGCTGCTTTCTCTTCTCGGGTTTAAACAGTTTGCACTGATTAATATGGAACCATTTGCTGCGCTGAGGCATCTTAATGGCGTATACCATGGGGCTGGCCTTGTCTACAATGCTGTAGGGCCCCATGTATAATGGTTCCAGACTCCCTATCCGAGCAAAATTCCTCACCATAACCTGATCCCCTACCTCCCACTCATGGTGTTTTCGGGGTTCTAACAGCAATCGGTTACTCCGATGCTGCTTTCCCATGTTCCCAGCCGCCTGCTCGTGGACCTGCTTAAGATGTTCAAAAAGGTTTCGGGCGAACCTGTCCCAGTTTACCTCTCTGAGCTGACCCTCCGCTAGTACATGGGTGGGGGTCCGCATAACCCTGCCAGTCATCAGCTCGTACGGGGACTATCCCGCGCTTTTTGACTGGCTGGCCCGGATCCCCATCAGAACCAACGGTAGGACCTCGGCCCATTTTCGAGGCGAGTCCACTGTCTCATTCCTCAACTTTTCCTTTAAGGTCCTATTCATCCTCTCCACAATCCCTGATGACTGTGGGTTGTGGGCAACGCGCCACTTCCGCTTGATGCCTAGCAGCATAAGGGTATTCTGCATTACCTGCCTGGTAAAGTGACTCCCTTGGTCGGACTCCACATACTGTGGTAGCCCCCACCGCGAGAACACCTCCCGGACCAGGATCCTGGCAGTACCCAGAGCTGTGGCTGTTCTGCAGGGGAAGGCCTCTACCCATTTCGTGAACACATCAACCAGGACTAGGCAGTACTTATAGCCTCCCTGGGCGATGGGCAGGGGCCCGAAGTAGTCGACCTGTATCGACTGCCATGGTCCCTCTACCCTCCTGATGTGTCCCATAGGTACCTTCCTTTTGTGGGGGTCAGGGTTGTTAGCAGCGCACACCAGACAGCCGGTGCAGAACTCGCGGACATCTTCCCTGAGTCCTGGCCACCATCCCGCCTGTTCCACCCGCTGCCAGGTGGTCTCAGGCCCGGGATGCCCCGCTCCTGGACCCTCATAGGCCAGTTGAAGGAATTCCCTCCGGTGTTGCTGCGGCACAACCCATTGTTCCACCCGGAACAGCATGCCCTCTTTCACGGAGAGGGTTGCTGTGCCTTAAGGACCCTCTACCCTTTTTCCCTCATTCACTGCGCTGAGGACCGCCTTGAGGACAGGTTCTTGGGCTTGGACCATCTTAAGGTCCGGGGCTAAAGCTACCTCTGCACTCCCTTGTGTCCCATCCCTACCTCTGACTGCTGCCATGGGTGTGGACCCATATGGGTCCCAGAAAGTGCCTGCGCGGGCACCCTCCTTAGCGAGCATGTCAGCCTGCTGGTTGCCTTGACTATGGGGTTCTGTGGAGGAATGGGCTTTCACCTTATGGATGAAAACCTCCCCTTCCTCCCCCACTACTGCTAGGATTTTCTCCGGCAGGGGTTTCACTGTGAGGGGGTTTTCGTCGGCAGAGGTGTATCCACGGCGGGACCAGATGGCCAGGTACTCCGTACACGACTTGCACGTAAACATGCTGTCCGAGCAAATTGTGTACGGGGTGGGGAAGATTTTGGTGTGTGTAACGACGTACACCACCGCGGACAGTTCAGCCTGCTGGGCGCTCATGGTGCTGGGGAGCTTAATCGCCAGGGCAATGTTTGCCGCTGGGTCATAAACTCCACACCCCATGAGGCGCTCGCCAGCAGATACCGTGCTGGAGCCGTCCACATAGATCTCGCGGCCTGTGGGGTGTATCCCGGCCCGTAAACCTATGTCCACTTCCCAAACCCCTTCAATGGAACACCGGTGGGCTGTTCCAGGATATACCAGGTTGGCTGCGAGCTTTGGCTCTCAGAGACCCTTCACCTCTAGGTCCATCTGTGAGAGGAGCACGGTCCAGCGAGCAATGCGGGCACTGTTCACTGGCCCATCCTTGATCCTCCCATCCAGGAGCATCTGGGTGGGTGTGTGATGGGTGAGGAGAGTGATGGGAGAGGTACCAGTGAAGATCAGAGATCTTTTCACAGCCCAATGTGTGGCCAAGAGGTGCCTCTCACAATTGGAGTAGCTCCTCTCCACATCCGTGAGTATCCTGGAGGAGTAGACCACCGGCCTCAGCCTGCCATGCCGCTCTTGGAGCAGCACAGCACGCAGGTTGTCCCGGCTGGCTGCTACCTCCAGGAAAAACTCTTTCCCCCCATCTATGGCCCCTAGAGCTGGTGCAGTCTGCAAGTCCTTCTTGAGCCGGACAAATGCTGCCTGGTAACCCTCATCCCAAGCCCACTCCACTCCCTTGCGTAGGAGTCGGAGCAGAGGGGCTGCTGTGGCTGCATAGCCTTCAATGAAGTCTCTGCAGTACCCGGTTAGCCCTAGAAACGACCTCACACCCGTGACTGTGTTGGGGACTGGTAACTCTTCTACCGCTTCTCTCCTAGCCTTATCTATGGCCCTTTCTCCAGCGCTTATGGTCAGGCCCAGGAATTTCACCTCCTGCTGGCCGATCTGCGCTTTCTTGGGGTTTACCTTAAAACCCTTTTGCCCGAGAAGCTCCAGCAGTTTGGCCAGCAGTGGGCCATGCTCCTCTCTCGAATCAGTGAACAGGAGCAGGTCATCCACATACTGTACCAACTATAATAACAACAAAAAATGCTGGAAAAACTCAGCAGGCCAGGCAACATCCGTGGAGAGAAAATAGAGTCCCTCTCGTCTCGTTTTGAATACCTCTTAATGTCTCTTCATAATGTCTCTTCACTTCCTTTGTTCTCTCGCAGCCCTGCCTTTTGATCTATTTCATTTCCTTTCCAATTTTGAAAAAGGGTTAGACCCGAAACATCGACTCTATTTTCTCTCCACGGATGTTGCCTGGCCTGCTGAGTTTTTCCAGCGTTTTCTGTTGTTATTTCGGATTTCCAGCATCTGCAGTATTTTGCTATTGCACTGTACCAACTGTCTGGGCTGGCTGAAATCCTTTAAACTGTTTGCCATGCACTGATGGAAAATGCTGGGGCTGTTGTGGAAGCCCTGAGGCAAACAGTTCCAGGTGTACTGTTGCCCTTTAAACGTAAAGGCAAACTTGTACTGATCCTCCCTCCTTAAAGGGATGGACCAAAACCCGTTGGAAATATCCAGCACCGTGAAAGTGGTCGCGGATGCTGGGTTACTTCCTATCAGGTCAGCAACTGCTGCTACCGTGAATGCACAGGCTGGGATGTTGCTGTTGAGCGCCCGATAGTCCACCGTGGCCCTCCAGGAATTGTCCGGCTTTCTAACCGGCCACAGTGGCGAGTTTACGTGGGTGACTATCGGTCTCAGAACCCCCTGCTGTACTAAGGAGAACATGGCTGCTTCCATGTCTGGCTCCACTTCCCTGGGGAAGTTATACTGTTTCTGTGGTCGGGCCATGGGGTCCTCGTCTACGCTGACCTCAAACCCGTTGACCGTCCCGCAGTCGTGTTTGTGTGTGGCAAATGTGGCTAGGTGGGCCTGCACAAATGCCTGGAACTCTTTTGGGGTACAGGTAGGCTAACCTTTATCCGGACTTCCGAAAACCGAAACCCTCTAAAAACCGAAGGTTTTTTCGTTCAGCATAAGTCGTGCGTACGACTTACGCTGAACGAAAAAACCTTCGGTTTTTAGAGGGTTCCGGTTGCGGAAGTTCGGATAAAGGGTAAGTCGTGCGCACGACCCCCCGCCGACCCCCCCGCGGACCCCGCCGGCCCCGACAACCGCCGACCCCGCCAGCCCCGACAACCGCCGACCCCCCCCGCGGACCCCGCCGGCCCCGACAACCGCCGACCCCGCCAGCCCCAACAACCGCCGACCCCCCCGCGGACCCCGCCGGCCCCGACAACCGCCGACCCCGCCAGCCCCGACAACCGCCGACCCCCCCGTGGACCCCGCCGGCCCCGACAACCACCGACCCCGCCAGCCCCGACAACCGCCGACCCCCCCGCATACCCCGCCGGCCCCGACCCCCGCCGACCCCGACTGACTTACGCTGAGCGTCAGCGTAAGTCGTGCGCACGACCCCCCGCCGACCCCCCCGCGGACCCCCGCCGACCCACCTTCTGAAATCCGAAATTCTCCTTTATCCGAAACTCGTCTGGTCCCGAGGTTTTCGGATAAAGGATAGTCTACCTGTATTACTGACCATGAGCTCGAGGTTATAACCCTCTTTGGGCTTCATGGTGCATAGGATCCCCTTCCCTTCTTTCCCTGGGATTACTACTACCTCGCCATCCTTTCCTGTACTTTCCCCCCATAGGCAATGATTTCTTAAATTCACCAGGTCCCGTGGCCTACAATAAAGTCGGCTCCCAGGACCCCTCTTCCACCCTCCACTTCCCACTTCATTAGGACACAGGTCCACTTAGAGCGGAGTGGTCCTAAACGAATGGCGAGCGGGATGGAAAACGAGCCGGCCTGTTCTTTGCCTGTGAACCCCGACAGACTGTATGGGACCCCGTTGCCGGAGTCCTGCCACGGTTGCCATTTCTGTAGGGGGTTGGCGTGTGCCCAGTCAGCTTCACTTCTGACTGTCTCTGAGCGGTTCGAATCACTCCCAAACCCCTGGGTTCTAGACACCAGACTTAGGTACAGGTGGTGATACAGAAAATCGAGTAGACAAGTGGTTTGGTACAAAAAACCCAAAATTTTATTAAAGGCAGAATAAAACACAATCTTACTGAGAATTACTGATATAGTTACAGGCATAAACAATTACACTTATATGGGAATGGGGAACACACGGCACATCGAGGGAAACAAATACATTGAAAATCCCCTTATCCTTATCCCACCCCTTAATACCTAACTAGGTTAAGCTACGAGGGGCCAGGAATTCATGCTCACCAATTCAAAACCTGTTGCTTTAACTGGTTTGGGTTTTGAGGTTCACTCTTTCTGTCCCCTGGGGTACTTCGTCGCCACGTGGTCACAGGGCGCGGCGATGGAGTTGTTTATGCGAATCACCCTCCTTTTCCTCAGCTAACGTCAACGTCGTCGTCGAGTCGCGATGGGTCTTCTTCTTCCTCGAGCGGTTTGGTCGCTGACGGGTTTTTAAAACGGTTGGGGCTCGGTTGGCGGTTTATACTGTCAAATTGATTTTACTACCCATGCTTCGAACGCCAGTTTATTCGTCATGGACGCTGCTATCCATGCTTCGAACGCCAACTTATTCGTCAGTTGGGGTTTTACTGTCCATGCATTCAACGCCAACTTATTTATCAAATGCCAGCTTATAACTAGGCATTTGTCCCCCAACACGTCTTCCCGCTGTCCTTCTCTGCCCTTATCGGTTTACCGTATTCTTCGTCTCGTCTCATCTGCCCGTTTGTGGCTTGTGTGTCCTGTGTGTTTTTGAATCGGGTTCTCGTTCTCCTCCCGCGTTTGGCCCCGGTGTAATGGGTGTCCTTGGTGTTGAATGGTGCGGGGAGGGAGAAGAGGGCCCACAACAAGGCACGAGAGCGAGAGGCAGGAGCCAGGAGCAGGAAGCAAGCGGCAAGAGCTGAGAGATAAGAGACCGATCACTACCGATGGGCCTACAATTATACCTGGTTCTTCACCCTTATCTGCGCGCCAAATCAGGTCAGTCCTTTGTCTAACTTTTGGCGGGCTCATTTAAACTTATTACAGCCATTTACTTTAACGACTTCTGGGGCGGTTGTCTCCTGGTATAATAGCTTCGATATCCTGGCTGCTTGTCATTTATGAAAATTAATCGGGTTTCCTGACTTGGCAGCTACCTGTGAGCTGTTACTGATTATTTATGCGAATACTAGATGGCTTTCAGATTAGAGCCATCCTGGCTTGATCTGTTCCAAGGTGAAGAATGCATATTCTGTGTTTACTTATCTGTCTGGCTTTACAAAGTCTTTTCACAGATTCCTGCATGTTAGGTTTCGTTTCAGGGCCTGCCTGTTTGCAGGGCCTTGATTTTAAAATCCTGTTGGCTTTGGTCACGAGGTTACAGAAGCCATTTTGGGTACCCTTTTTAATAACTTGTCCATGCAGGGTCCCTTTATCCATATCTTTGGGGAATGTGGGAATTTTGAGAACCCTACACCACTTCCCATTTAAAAAGTATTTTCAGCCTTTCTGAAGGGTGAAAGAATTTTTGCCTCCTTGCCCCTCCATGCTGCCAACTATCTTTACGTTACTGCATCCATTAAATTTTTTCCAGTAACCTCTCTGTCTGTGCCCTGTACCCCTGTACCTGGGTCAATGTGCACTTGGCCTCTCAATCTTGGCCAAGATCAGGACACTGGGCTAGTTGCGCATGTTGTGCATGAGGATCAGCGGTTCTCCTGTCACTGTGGCGGGGCCACGAAATCAGCCTCTTTGTCTCCTGGGAGAGTGCGATAATCACAGATATTCCTGTGTTTCTCTCAAATAAAGGCTTATTCACTATCAATGGGTAATTTTTCACTGGTACCTATGTTCTAAAATAATCATCAAAACTTTCCAATTTGTGAAACAGAACATCGCTGGCTACTGTGCACACCTCACACTTGAAAGGGGTAATTATCTGAGTTTGAACTCTTGGCTGAGAGGACATATCAGAAGTTTAGGGTTGCCATGCCCATCATTTTGTGACCATTTAATGCTGGGCAAGGCTTTCAGTCAGGAGCAAAAAGGTGGAAAATTATCCAAAAACTGTCCAGCTTGGTTTTTGATCAAGTACCAAAACCAGTTTCTGAAACTGGTAGCGTTAGTCTTTCATTTTGCTCCATTGTTCGTGAGGGCAGGAAGGAATTTCAGTTCTCTCTTCTTGGAAGTACTGTCTGTGGTTATCAGGTTCTCCCAGGAGATTAAAGGGACTTATTTTGCAGGCCTATAATGATTAGTGAGGTACAGCATGATGCAGAAACAGATGTGGGAGAAAATAGCATACTTTAAGGAACTTGGCAAGGTAAGAATACTCAAACCATCCTATGTACCAGGCAGATAGTTCCAGATTTCATGCCAAAAAGTATCTGCCAATCTGTTTCATATTCATTGCTCACGTATGCCAAGTAGTCAAACAACCTTGCAGCTCTTTTATTGTATCTCGTGAATTCTAATACTTAAGCAGGGTGCACATTCAAGCTACAATGTACAATTGAAAACCTGGTCACAAGGGCTTCACACATCAAACCAGTTAAATACAAATGTGGTCCCTTACTGACACTCAGAATGGGCTTTAGGTTGGGTACATGACAGTCATTAATGACTTCTTGTACTTTGCATTACATTGAGCAGCTATATCATGTTATTCAAAAAGAAAGACTTGCACATTTATATAGCGCCTTTCACGACCACCAGACTTCCCAAAGTGCTTTACAGCCAATTTTTTTGACGTGTAGTCACTGCTGTAATGTAGGAGATGCGACAGCCAATTTGCGCACAGCAAGCTCCACAAACAGCAATGTGATAATGACCAGATAATCTGTTTTAGTGATGTTGGTTGAGGGATAAATATTGGCCAGGACACCAGAGATAACTCCCCTGCTCTTCTTTGAAATAGTGCCATGGGATGTTTTATGTCTACCTGCAAACAGACAGGGCCTCGGTTTAACGCTTCATCCAAAAGATGGCACCTCCAACAGTGCAGCATTCCCTCAGTACTGCACTGGAGTGTTAGCCTAGATTATTGTGCTCAAGTCTCTGGAGTGGGGACTTGAACCTAGAATCTTCCAATTCAGAGGTGAGATTGCTACCAACTGAGCCACTGGCTGACACATTCAATGGGAAAGGAGGCAAAAGTGCTGACCATACTAATCTTCGCAAACACAGGAAGAAGCACCCCTATGGTGTAGGTCTTTGGGTAATAACGGCTGTCAACATTATGCCATAGATGTAGTGGCATCTATCATTTCTGTCCCTTCATAAAGAAGGGATTTTCATTTATATAGCCACTTTCATGACCTCAGGATGCCCCATAGTGCTTCATAGCCAAGAATTACTTTTGAAGTGTAGTCATTGTTATGCAGACAAATACAGCAACCAATTTACACACCACAGTGTCCTACAAACAACAATGAGATGAATAACCTTTGGTGATCTCAGTTAAGGGACAAATGTTGACTAGGACACTGAGAGAGCTCCCCGTTTTTCTTTGAAACATTGCTAAGGGATCTTTTAGATCTACCTGAACACGTGGACACCTCATCCAGAAAACAGTACCACTGAATTCTCAGCCTAGATCACATGCTCATGTCCTGTACTGGAGATTGAACCCACAAACTTCTGACTCCAAGGTGGTAGTACTACCACTGAGCCAAGCAGATACTCAGTAAACTCTTCTTCTTCATCTAAATCTTTGAGCTCAATAGGACATTCCCATCTTCAGCATTTTGTTTTCTGCAAGTTAAATTGAGACTGCAAACAAGAATACTGTAGGGAAACTATTGCCAATAAAAGTCAATAAATGCAGAAATCAGCCATCCAGGGTAATATAAATCAATATACCGAGTACAAAGCAGCAAAAAATAAATGGCTACTGAAAAAAAAATCAAATTTTCTGCCAACTTTGGAATTGATAGCTTCAAAGAGCCTCCTTCTGCAGGCCAGGCTAGACCAGGCCAGGCCAATGGAGTTGTCTTGCACCCATTTTATATGGGCAAGGGTGAACTAGATGCAAAGCCAGCCACAACAACATGAAATTCAGTGTGGGGCCTATTTCAATGTACTTTATTATTTCAATTACACTCGTGCTGCATTACAGCAGTGCCTAGCTTTTTCCTTGTAGCAAAATAGAGCAGATAGCAAATTGGACCGATGTGCCTGCAAGCCTGATTTCATGATCCACACTCATCCTTGGCAAGGCTCTGTGCTACTGGCGAAGCCTCACAAATGAAACCACATGTTAACCATTCACAAAGTGGTTGATTCTTATTCAGAGCAAATTGGTTGACTTTTATTTCACATTTTAGAAATTAGAGGATTACAACGTATGCTTTCCAGCATTTTTTTTTTAGTAAAAAATAAGGTTAATTGCCTTACTAGACACACTGAGCAAAACAAACAGACTAATCACGCACTTAAAACAACAAAGAGATGTCATATGAACGTGGGAAGCTTGTGTCTGCTAATTGGACAATAATTCATAGTCGCTTTTCACTAATGATATAATACCATACACATATAGGCCGGAATTTTACCGGCGCTGAGAGTGCGGGTTCGGAGGCAGGACTGCAGTCAAAATCAGAAAAGTTGACAGCGGGTCGGTATACCGTTGTCAACCCGCCTCCAAGTCAGTTTCCCAGGTGTCGGGTCTGTCATTCCTGAACAGACCTGACTCCAAGCGGCACGGCAGTCAATTTAGATAGTTAAAAGCTTGTTAAAAGGTAGTTAAGCAGGATTTTACCATGCACTTTCCATTTTACCAGCTTTTCCATGAGTTTCCCGGTGCGTGGGGATCACGCCAGGTAAGTAGGTCGAGTGTTGTGTCAGCATGGAATGATTTACTAACCTGACAGCTACAAATGGTCTATGAAAGCTGCCATTTCATAGGTCTTCACTTTCCAAGCTCAGAAGTGGTTGCTTACTGCATTTGGAAGACAGATTGACTTTTATGCAGCTAGTAAGTGTTTGGAGTAAACTCTCTATCCAGTGTCACCTCATTGGAACCTGACGTGATCCCCGCGCACTGGGAAACTCATCGAACAGCTGGTAAAATGGAAAGCACATGGTAAAATCCTGCTTAACTACCTTTTAACAAGCTTTTAACTATCTAAATTGACAGATCGCTTCTGTCATCTCAACCTCACCTGCCATCTATTCCATCAGCATCGGTGCCCTTGAAAAAATCTCACCTTGGTCCTCAGAATCCCAATACCAGCAGCACCAGGCACACCAGCAGCATCAACAACAACACCAACCTTCTCCGCAATCAACTGATGCTGCACAGGATACAGGGCATCAGCACCCGACCACATTGCTGCCTGGGACGCCAGCGATGGCCTCACCATGTCCAGATTTACTTCACTTAACACTGTACACCCTGGCTGCCACATGATGTGTCAGGTTGGCACCACCCCACACCAGCACCATAAAGCATCCCTACAATGCCCAAGCCATTCCTTTCACACTCATCACTATTGCGGGGGCGGGGGGAAGTTATGTCTCACCATTGGGGAATGGCGCTCAAAGGGTTGACGGTGGATAGGCAATGGCAAACATTCAAAGACCGAATGGGTGAGCTACATAATTTGTTCATCCCAGTTTGGCATAAAAATAAAACAAAAAAGGTGACTCAACCATGGCTAACAAGGGAAATTAGGGATAGCATAAGATCCAAGGAGAGGACATATAAATTGGCTAGAAAAAGCAATAATCCTGAGGATTGGGAGCAGTTTAGGAGTCAACAAAGGAGGACAAAGGGATTAATTAAGAAAGGGAAAATAGAATATGAGAGTAAGCTAGCAGGGAACATAAAAACTGACTGTAAAAGCTTTTATAGATATGTGAAGAGAAAAAGATTGGTGAAGTCAAGCATAGGTCTCTTACAGTCAGAATCAGGGGAATTTATAATGGGAAACAAGGAAATGGCAGACCAACTAAATACATACTTTGGTTCTGTCTTCACAAAGGAGGATACAAATAACCTCCCAGAGATGCCGGGGAACATAGGGTCTGATGAAAGAGAGGAACTGAAAGAAATCAGTATTTGTAGGAAAATGGTGTTAGGAAAATTGATGGGACTGAAGGCCGATAAATCCCCAGGGCCTGATGGTCTACATCCCAGGGTACTTAAGGAAGTGGCCCTAGAAATAGTAGATGCATTACTGGTCATCTTCCAGAACTCGATAGACTCTGGAACGGTACCCATGGATTGGAGGGTAGCTAATGTTACCCCACTATTCAAAAAAGGTGGTAGAGAAAAAGTGGGGAATTATAGACCGGTAAGCCTGACATTGGTAGTGGGGAAAATGCTAGAGTCTATTATAAAAGATGTAATAGCAGAGCACTTGGAAAGCAGTGACAGGATCGGACAAAGTCAACATGGATTTACAAAAGGTAAATCATGCTTGACTAATCTACTGGAATTTTTTGAGGATGTAACTGGTAAAATAGATAAGGGAGAACCAGTGGATGTGGTGTATTTGGACTTTCAGAAGGCTTTCGATAAGGTCCCACATAAGAGATTAGCGTGCAAAATTAAGGCACATGGGATTGGGGGCAAGGTATTGACTTGGATAGAGAACTGGTTGGCGGACAGAAAGCAAAGAGTTGGAATAAACGGGTCGTTTTCCGAGTGGCAGGCAGTGACTAGTGGGGTACCGCAAGGATCGGTCCTAGGACCCCAGCTGTTCACAATATATATTAATGATCTGGACGAGGGAATTGAATGTAATATCTCCAAATTTGCAGACGACACAAAGCTGGGTGGGAGGGTAAGCTGCGAGGAGGATGTCGGGAAACTCCAGTACGATTTGGACAGGTTGGGTGATTGGGCAGAAACATGGCAAATGCACTATAATGTGGATAAATGTGAGGTTATCCACTTTGGTGGCAAAAACAGGAAGGCAGATTATTATTTGAATGGCAATAGATTGGGAGAAGGGGAAGTGCAAAGAGACCTGGGTGTCCTTGTGCACCAGTCGCTGAAGGTAAGCATGCAGGTGCAGCAGGCGGTTAAGAAGGCAAATGATATGTTGGCCTTCGTAGCAAGAGGGTTCGAGTACAGGAACAAGGATGCCTTGCTACAGTTGTACAGGGTCTTGGTGCGACCGCACCTTGAGTATTCTGTGCAGTTTTGGTCACCTTACCTGAGGAAAGACGTTCTTGCCATGGAGGGAGTGCAGCAAAGATTCACCAGGCTGATACCTGGGATGGCAGGAATGACGTATGAGGAGAGATTGTGTCGATTGGGCTTATACTCACTGGAGTTTAGAAGATTGAGAGGGGATCTCATCGAAACCTATAAAATTCTATCAGGTCTGGACAGACTAGATGCAGGAAGGATGTTTCTGATGGCTGGGGAGTCCAGAACCAGGGGTCATAGTCTAAGGATAAGAGGTAAGCCATTTAGGACTGAAATGAGGAGGAATTTCTTCACCCAGAGAGTGGTGAACCTGTGGAATTCTCTGCCACAGAGGGCGGTGGAGGCCAGTTCATTAAATATATTCAAGAAAGAGTTGGATATATTTCTTGAGGCTAAAGGGATCAAGGGATATGGGGAAAAGGCAGGGACAGGGTACTGAATTTGGATGATCAGCCATGATCACGTTGAATGGCGGAGCAGGCTTGAAGGGCCGAATGGCCTACTCTTGCTCCTATCTTCTATGTTTCTATTCACTGGAACTCATGAAAACACTTTCAAAGGTGCACACAAATCTGTCCAATAAAGATTTCAATGTTTGACAACACATTAACAGAAACTTTACACAAAAATTGGCTAAAGCACATAAGTGCCTACCCTTGTGTGTTAGTTTGAATGATTGGGCAAGGAAGAGTGTGAGTGTGAGGGATGGCTAGTGAGATGGGGAAGTGAAATGTAGATAGAGAGGGATGGGTGGAGGTGTAAGGTAAGTTGGTGTGAGTAAGGATGTGCAGGAGTAGGGTAGGGAAGGCAGAGTGATGGGGATGTGATGAGTGGCACAGTAGGATGAGGTTGAGTGTGGCTTTGCAGTAACGTTTCGTGATCTACTGTGATCATTGAAAGGCTTGCACTACTGCAGCCTGGTCCTCCTGACAACATCCCTGCTTGTGCCCTCCTGTGCAATGTGCAATAAGGCTGCATTGGTGCCCTGGAGAAGTGTCTTCCGCCCACGGGAAGGGAAGAGAACCTCACGGCGTGCTGTGACTCCCTCAGTAAGCATATGGAGGGAGTAATGGGAGAGCCTGAGTGCACCCGCGCACCTCTGTGCAGTGCTTGTCAGTGTTTGTAGCACCTCAATGCTGTAGAACACTGACAGCACAACTGTCAAAATGAATGTGGTCATGGTCCCTTTAAGGAAACCAGCTGATGACGTGTCATCAAATGATGTCATCAGACCTGCTTCCTATTAATTGGCTGGGACCCTCGCAGGGTGGGCTTAACAAACCCCATCAATGGAAAATCATGTTGGAGGCCGGGATCCAGACAGATGCGGGATCCCCACATACCACGGACGTCGCATGCTACGGACCCGTCGAAGTTGGGATAATCCAGCCCAAAGTGTGAGCTATGGCTCAGCTGGTAGCATTTTTGCCTCTGAGTCAAAAGGTTGTGGATTCAAGTCTCGCTCCTGAAACATGAGCACAAATTCCAGACTGACACTCCAGTGCAGCACTGTCAGAGGTGCCGTAATTCAGATGAGATGTTAAACCGAGGCCGTATCTGCTCTCTCAGGTGTACGTAAAAGATCCCATGGCACTATTTGAAGAAGCGCAGGGGAGTTATCCCTTGTGTCCTGCCAATATTTATCCCTCAACCAACATCACTAAATAACAGTTTATCTTGTCATTGTCACATTGCTGTTTGTGGGACCTTGCTGTGCGCAAATTGACTGCCGCATTTCCTACATTGCAACAGTGTCTCTTCAAAGAAAAAAGTACTTCATTTGCTGCAAAGTGCTTTGGGATGTCTTGTGGTTGTGAAACGTGCCAGCCTTTCTTTACTAAACAGTTCTAATATGAATGAACAGAAGGGATCAAGTCATGTGCTTGTTTTGAGCTTTGGTGAAAAATATCTAGTACAGCAATATAATAGAACTAGAGGCAGCATAACTGCCTAATAAATGAAGTGGTGCTCATTTACACAGCATTAGGAGGTATATCCCTTAAGGTAGAGAAAGACACTGGCAAGGGGAAAAAGTGAAAATTACATCTTAAGATCAAGAAGCAGGGAGACTCACACGCCAGACACACAGCCATCATTAGTCTGTGGGCTACATGTTGATTTGCTTTTTAGTTTCTTCCATCATGCTCTTAAGGCAGCTTATTAGATTTTGAAGTCTTGTTTCTTTAATTAGTCTGCTATATTGAAAGGTCGGTGTCTTGTTGCATACGACGACAAGGAATTACAGAAGCAAGTACAAAGTAAATCTTTCCAAAAATTGCAGCCTGGGTTGCTTCGGGATGCTTTGTGCATTAATGATTGAATTAGAGTTGGCATGAACAAGACCCCAGAGCACCAGAGATAGGGAGAGTGCCAGGTCTGAGCACCAGTTAACCTGCCATTGACTGCCGCTAGAGAACAAAATGTCAAGTATATTCCGTAGCTATTGATCCAATGAGTCCAGCCACATCTCTTCAGTGGCAGAGTATGGCAATTCATCAATCAACGGTGACTGCAGAGTAAAAGAGCAGTACTGTTAACAAATACAGCCACTCTCTCTGACACAAGCTGGAGAACTGCACACATACACCTGTACTGGAGCAATAGAGTCACCATCTCTCCCGAAAGACTTTGCAAGAGAATAAAGTGGATACTGAAAGAAAGTTGACTATTAACCTTTTATGGGTTATTCTTTCAATAACAACAACTTGTATTTATATAGCACCTTTAACATAGTAAAATGTCCCAAGGCGCTGCACAGGAGTATTTTAAGACAACAAATTTGACACCGAGCCACATAAGGATAAATTAGGGCAGGTGACCAAAAGCTTGGTCAAAGAGGTAGGTTCTAAGGAGCGTCTTAAAGGAGGAAAGAGAAGTAGAGAGGTGGAGAGGTTTAGGGAGGGAATTCCAGAGCTTAGGGCCTAGGCAGCTGAAGGTACGACCACCAAAGGTTGAGCGATTATAATCAGGGATGCTCAAGAGGGCAGAATTAGAGGAGCGCAGATATCTCGGGGGTTGTGGGGCTGAAGGAGATTAGAGATAGGAAGGGGCGAGGCCATAGAGGGATTTGAAAACAAGGATGAAAATTTTGAAATTGAGGCGCTGCTTAACCGGGAGCCAATGTAGGTCAGCGAGCACAGAGGTGATGGGCAAACGGGACTTGGTGCGAGTTAGGACACAGGCAGCAGAGTTTTGGATGTTTCAGTAGAAATTAAAAATAATGGAAAAAGAAGAAGAAAGTGGTACCATGGAAATGTCTTTGGCAATTGTTTCTTTTGTTGGAAGAGGTAGAACACGTGTATACCAGGTTTGTCACAATATCAGACACAAGTGGCACGATGATGCAGTTACACTTAGTCACTTGATGTGTTTATGGAAAAGTGTCTGGCAATTCTCTTTCCATTTGTTGTGGGGGAACAGTTATTAGATGCACCCCAAGACTGCTTCCTAGATCAGAATGTTTTGAATCCAACAAGGAGAAAAAAAATTGCTAGATTTAGTTCTGGGAAATAAAGTGGAACAAATAACTGGTGAGAATAGGAGAACAACTGGGAAAAATTCAACTGAAACAAAGTTAAGTTCAATGTGAAAATAGTAAAGAATAATGAAGAGTCAAGGATAGAGGTACTAAACTAGACAAAGGCAAAGTTCAGTGAGGTAAGACAAGTCTGGCCCAAATTAACTGGGCAGGAAAGTTAGCAAACAGAGTAGTGAGAAATCTTCAAATCTCAGATGAATAGTGTAGAAAAATAAACATATTCCTTTAAGGCAAAAATGGAGTGCATAAAGGAGAGCGTTCTGTGGACAAAAAAAGAGAGATTAAACAGAATTGCAACTTAAATGGATAGCATATGATAAAAATAGGGTTAACAATACAAATTAAAGTCATGAGGAATATAGAAAGTGTTGGGGGCGATGAAAAGAAAAATTAGAAGGGTTAAAAGAGAATATGAAAAAAGCCTAGCAGATAATAGAAAAGGAAATAATAAGACCTTTAATAAGTATATGAGTAAACTGCCGGTAGTTTTTTTCATAATATACAAGGTGGCAACAGATTGAAATTGCTCTTCAACTACAGTGCAAAATGAGCGATTGGGAATCTCTTTCTCACTGTACTGGCCTTCAGCGATGCATTTGGCCTCGGAGAAGCTGAGGATATGGGAATTCCCCAGTGGGAGTTCTTGCCCTTGGCCCTGCCCCCTCCGTATCAGTGACCTTGTTTAGGCTAGGTGGAGGGTCTGCCCACAAAAAAGGGTGCAGGAATCTGAGGGACAAGTCTGAGACCAAGCATATCTGGGTTCTGGCAGAGTTTCCAGCCATTCCATCGCACTTCCACCAGTTATGAAGTCCACTGGAATGGCTGAGCAATTTCTGCCCCAGTATCACTTTAGGGGGTTTAATTACCTCTTATACTGCCCCAAGTTAAAATGTTCTATTGTGCTCTATTTTAATATAGTAATTTCAACTAAATGGCTTAACTTCTGCATTAAAAGAGGGCAACATTTTACATAAACTGGTTAAGCACTAAATTAAACCCTCATGTGTAATAATAATACTGTTAAATCTGGTTAGAACAGATAGGGCGCGAAATTCGGCTACGCCCTGTTTAACCGAGTTAAGGCCGGATATTTAGCACCCGGCGGGGAAGTACCGCCCCGGCCGCTAAATTCGGCTTACTGCCCCGGACAGGAAGTGGAGAGCCATGTCGGACACTCCACTTCCTGGTGGGATGGTAACTGAGGCAATGTCGGGGCGATGCCGTGGTTCAATGCCCCTCCCAGAATATAATAAAAATAGAGGTCGGCCAAAAAAAGATAATGGTGGCACGGGTCGCAGCCGCACCTCCCCTTTAAATACCGCCTGACTCGTGACCCGCAAGGCTGGCGCTGACATCACCCACGGCAGCCTCGCGGGGCGCAGCTGAATTTCTGCCAAGGGACGTTAAGGGGCCGCAGCTGGGTGCTAAGGGGTCGCGGCACACAGCGATGATGTTATCACTGGCGGCACAGTGGCCCGGGGCACTACTGACGGGGGCGCGGCACTATCGGGTAGTGCCTCAGCAACGCCCCACCAAATTTCTTGGGAGGCGCTTTTTTCGCCCTCTCCCAGGGCGATAAGCCCTTTGCGCCCCACCCCCTGGAGGCACTAACAGCAGGCGCAAAGGAGCCAAATTTCTAGCCCATAGTGTTTTTACATGTAAACTTTTCCCTAGGTCCAGCTAAAGTTCCAATGCGAGTCAGAGGACTAAGAAGCTAAGGATTAGAACATGGTCCTTTTACCTTTAAGATTTGAATTCAAGTGCAGCCCAGATTGATGGGATAAAGTTTCCTCTTTGTCTCTGATGGCTGTAAAGGATCCTACGGCAAGCTGCTTCAGATCATTTAGTGTTTAGAGTATCTCACATTGTCACGGTGGCATAGTGGTTAGCACTGTTGCCTCACAGCGCCAGGGACCCGGGTTCAAATCCAGCCTCGGGCGACTGTCTGTGTGGAGTTTGCACATTCTCCCTGTGTCTGCGTGGGTTTCCTCCGGGTGCTCCGGTTTCCTCCCACAGTCCAAAGATGTGTGGGTTAGGTTGATTGGCTATGATAAATTGACCCTTAGTGTTAGGGGATTAAATACATGGGGTTACGGGGATAGGGTGGGATATGTGTCGGTGCAGGCTCGATGGGCCGAAATGGCCTCTATCTGCATTGTGGGGATTCTGTGTGATTCTGTGAAGTTCAAACCAATTTCTTGAGAACTCGACAGCATGCTAGAGGGAAGAATTGAAAAATACAAACCTTTATATAAGCAAGCTGAACTCTGGTAGCATTACTCTCCAGTTGACAGCCAGATTTTACATCTAAAAGATGTTGGGCCTAAATAGCATGTGATCAGCCCTTTTAGAAAGTGAACACTTTTCAATATATTCCCTTTCCTTACACTAACGGAATTTATTCATGATATCTGTAACACACCATTTAATTAACGATTCAAATTAAAACATGTAGCTTTGCTCTCTATACAAATGGTAAACTCAGATGTGTCTGCTGCTGCTGCGGCTGGCTAGTCTTGCCTGCTTTCTGTCATATCCACTGCCACTTGTGCAGGGAAGCTAGATGAACCTGATGTGTGCTGCCCTGAGAAACAAGCAGCCTCATCTGTGCCTACTGCAGCCACACCCTTGCTGCTGGGCACTCCCTCAGCATGACCACTGACTGGGGGAATAGACTTACAATGAGGTCTGTGAATCCCTGCCTCAAGGTTCTCTCAGTTCAACCCCTCAAGATGTTGAAGCTGGATAACAGAGGCACTTGCATAGTGGAGCCCGAGGTCTCCAGAACAAAAGTTTGAGTATTCACAGGAATTGTTCTAACTGGACTTCGGACTTGTGCCACAGAGGGATTTGCTGCCGATGCCCCTGAGGTTGCCACACATTCTGTGGTACACAATAGTACTGTACAGACACTTGTTCATTCACAATCGAAGGGGTGCAGCAAGACCGTGCAGGGCACTTTGGTCAGGCTCAAGTGTCCCTATAGATATTCCTGCTCAGAGAGCAATCTTATAAGCAGACCTTGCAAGATCAGAATTCCTTGCTGCTGAGCTGAAGAAGGAGCCATGTTCATCCTCCGGACAGCAGGTGCCTGCTTCTCATCTGCCACCACTTGCTCCTCTTCACCGTGCACTGTGACTCACCTGGTGCTGCTTCCTCAAGCTCATTAAAAACATCCACAGCGTGTGTGTAGCTGTGCTGGTGCTTGCCAGCATTGGTGAGAAAGAGAGCTGTGAGGTACTGGGACACAGCCTGAGCTGTCACTGTGTTCTTTGTATCAAATACTTTTAAGATTTCAGTATGAAAGATTTAAGGTATCAGCAAGTTGCTGTTTGCATGGGTCCCATTCATGATCAGCATTCAGTGGGTTATCTGGCCCCTGGCAGGACTGCATGGGGGGAGGTGGGACCTGTACAGGCTCAACAGAGCTGGGACCAATATCCTCATGGTGGGGTGGGGTTGCTAGTGCTGTTGGGAGGGTTTAAACTAATTTTGCAGGGGGATGGACACCAGGATGTAGCATTAGAAAGGAGAAACATGGTGCACAAAAGAGTGGGAGTTACAGCTAGCACTAGAGTAAGAGATAGTACGGTATTAGGTGGGGTCAGACTAAGAGAAAATACAAGAATGTCTAAGATAGGTTTACAGTGCATGTATGTAAAAGCACAAAGCGTAAATAAGGTCGGTGAGCTGCAGGCGCAAATAGCCACATGGGAATATGATGTTGTGACGATAACGGAGACCTGGCTCAAAAAAGGGCAGGATTGGGTACTAAATATTCCTGGATATAGGGTGTTCAGGAAAGATAGGGAAGGAAAGAAAGGAGATGGGGTGGCAGTATTGATTAAGGAGAATATTACAGTGCTGGAGAGAGAGGATGTCCTGGAGGGGTCAAGGATAGAATCTATTTGGTTAGAGTTAAGAAACAATAAAGGTGCCATTACACTACTGTACTAGGTGTATTCTATAGGCCACCTACCAGTGAGAAGGATATAGAGGAGCAAATTTGCAGGGAAATTACAGAGAGGTGCAAGAACTATAGATAAGTGATAATGGGAGGCTTCAACTATCCTAATATAGATTGGGATAGTAATAGTTTAAAGGGCAGAGAGGGGGAAGAATTTCTGAAGTATGTTCAGGAGAACTTTCTTGATCAGTACGTTTCTGGCCCAACAAGGAAGGAGGCATTGCTGGATTTGGTTCTGGGGAAGGAGGTGGGTCAAGTGCATCAATTTCAGTAGGGAAACATTTAGGGAACAGTGATCATAGTATCATAAGGTTTAGGTTAGCTATGGAAAAGAACAAAGAGCAATCTAAGAGTCTAAGGGGGGAAAATTCAGTACCTTAGTGCCTCCCATTAGTGCCAACAGATGGCGGTAATGGGGCGCTACAGCATTTTTGCTAGGGCAAGGCGAATCCAACGGCGCATGGTGTGGTAAACCACTGTTATAGTTATCACTGTATATTGTTCTCACTGTTCTCACTGTCACATCACTACACGAGGTCGCCTCTTGTCGCACTGTTATACCTGGGCTGACCACCTCCGACTCCGCCCATTACCTGCCCAGGTATAAAGGTAGCTGACTGGCTAGTATTCCTCCCTGTTGGATCGGATCACCCACGAGGGTGGGCTCTGTTATTTAGCCAATAAAAACCTTCAGTTACGTTCTTAACTCGTCGCCTTTTATTGGACTAATTGATAGGCATATCAATTTTATTGACTAAATTTTAAAGATGTCTGATAATGAACAGCAACAGCAAGGAGCTCACCCAGCAGCACAGCAACAGCAGCCTCCAGACAACGGGCCACACCAGCCGGCTTGGCTGCAAGCCTTGAAACCACCATACCTGGATCTAAACCCACAGGCACCAAACTCAGCCAACGACTTCAAACACTGGCTGGACTGCTTCGAATCGTACCTGGAGGAAGCCGTCGTCCCTCAGAGATCCAAACTAAGAGTCCTGAAAGCCCAAGCGAGCCCGAGAGTATATACACTCATCCAGGACATGACTACGTACGACGACGCCATCAACCTACTGAAACAGCAGTACCGGAGCCCGGTAAACTACATGTACACTAGGCATCTCTTAAGATCTCGCCAGCAACAGCCAGGAGAATCGATAGCTGAATTTTCACGAGCGCTGAGACAACTCGGCAGGAACTGTGACTTTAAAGCGGTGACGGCTACTGCGAACATGGAAGACAATGTCCGCGACGCCTTGGTGAGAGGCCTACGTTCCGACTACACACGGCAAAGACTGCTTGAAGCTAAGGACATAGACCTGGACAAGGCCGAAGCCCTCGCCCTCACCCTAGAGGCCACCCAGCAAGACCAGGAAGCGTTTGCCAGGTACTATTCGCGACCCTGGGACTCGGGCCCGACCCCCACCCCACCACCCTTCACAGCGCTGCCCCCGGGACCTACCTCAGCGTCTGCATCACGGATCCGACCGGGCCCGCTAGCCCCGGTACCGGCCCCGACATCAGGCAACCCCGATCGGGCCGCTGGCTGCTTCTTTTGCGGCCAGGAGAAGCATCCGAGGTCGCGCTGCCCAGCCAAAAACTCGACCTGCAAAACCTGCCTCAAGAAAGGCCACTTCTCCAAGGCCTGCAGAAGCAAATCCTCAGAAGCCAGCAGTGCCTCATGCGAACCCTGGGGGCGGCCATCTTTGTGCGGGGCAGCCGAAGCCTGCAGAGCCTCATGGGAAAACCAGGGGCGGCCATCTTTGTGCGGGGCAGCCGAAGCCTGCAGAGCCTCATGGGAACAGCAGGGGCGGCCATCTTTGTGCGGGGCAAACGATTTAAACAGAGCCTCATGTGAACTACGGGGGCCGCCATCTTCGCCGCCATCTTGTCATGACAACGACGCGCTCATCTACACCCTAGCTTCCGTGACCCTGGATCAAGCCCGCCCGCACCACCTGGCCAGCTCAATGATGGACATCAAAGTCAACGGCCACGCCACGACCTGCCTGTTCGACAGCGGAAGCACGGAGAGCTTCATCCACCCAGACACGGTGAGCCACTACTCCCTCCCCGTCCTGCCAACGCGCAGCCGCATCTCGATGGCATCGAGGTCGCACGCCACAGACATCAGCGGCTACTGTGTCGTGACATTGTCGGTTAAAGGGACAGAGTATAAAAATGTTAAACTCCTCGTACTCCCCCAGCTGTGCGCTGCCGTCATACTAGGGCTGGACTTCCAATCCCACCTCCAAAGTGTAACCCTAGCATACGGTGGACCCCTCCCCCCACTCACAGTCGACAACCAGCGAAAGTTAAACCGCCCACCGCGTAACACCTGCAGCCTATCCACCCTCAAGGTACCGCCACCTTCCCTGTTCGCTAACCTCACCCCCGACTGCAAACCTGTCGCTACTAAGAGCAGGCGGTACAGCGCTGGGGACAGAGCCTTCATTAGCTCTGAGGTGCAGCGACTCCTGAAAGAGGGCATTATTGAGGGGAGCAGCAGCCCCTGGCGTGCCCAGGTGGTGGTAGTCAAGACCGGCGACAAAAATCGCCTGGTTATCGACTACAGCCAGACCATAAACAGATACACCCAGCTGGACGCATACCCCCTCCCCCGCATATCGGACATGGTCAATGAGATTGCACAATACCGCGTATTCTCGACCATCGACCTCAAGTCGGCCTACCACCAACTCCCCATCAGCCCGGAGGACAGCCAGTACACCGCCTTCGAGGCGAATGGCTGCCTCTACCAATTCCTTAGGGTCCCCTTTGGTGTCACCAACGGGGTCTCGGTTTTCCAACGGGAGATGGACCGGATGGTTGACCAGAACGGACTACAGGCCACTTTCCCCTATCTCGATAACGTCACCATCTGCGGCCGCAACCGGCAGGACCATGACGTGAATCTGGAGAAATTCCTCCGTACGGCCCAACGGCTGAACCTCACCTACAATAAGGAGAAATGCGTGTTTAACACAGCGCGCCTTGCCATCCTTGGCTGTGTAGTAGAGAACGGAGTCATCGGCCCCGACCCCGAAAGAATGCGCCCCCTCATGGAGCTACCCCTCCCCCACTGTCCAAAAGCACTTAGGAGAACCCTGGGGCTTTTCGCCTACTATGCCCAATGGGTACCCAATTATGCGGACAAAGCCAGACCCCTCCTGAAAACCACATCCTTCCCCCTCACGGAAGAGGCGTGCGCGGCCTTCTCCCTCATTAAGGGAGACATAGCCAAGGCCACAATGCACGCAGTGGATGAGTCAATCCCCTTCCAAGTGGAGAGCGATGCATCCGACTTCGCCCTAGCCGCTACCCTTAACCAGGAGGGTAGGCCGGTAGCCTTCTTCTCAAGGACCCTACAGGGCCCCGAGACCCGACACTCGTCGGTCGAGAAGGAAGCCCAGGCAATTGTGGAGGCAGTACGGCGCTGGAGGCACTACTTGGCAGGCAAACGATTTACCCTCCTCACCGACCAACGCTCGGTTGCCTTCATGTTTAATAACAAGCTGAGGGGCAAGATCAAGAACGACAAAATCTTGAGGTGGAGAATCGAGCTTTCCACCTATGATTATGAGATCTTGTACCGGCCCGGTAAACTGAACGACCCCCCTGATGCTCTTTCACGCATTACATGCGCCAGCGCGCAAAGTGATAGACTTCAGACCCTCCACAATGACCTCTGCCACCCCGGAGTCACCAGACTCTACCATTTCATTAAGGCCCGCAACCTGCCATACTCCATCGAGGAGGTCAGGACCATGACCAGGAACTGCCAGATCTGTGCTGAGTGCAAACCGCACTTCTATAAGCCGGACAGAGCAAGCCTGATCAAGGCCACCCGCCCCTTCGAGCGTCTGAGCATCGACTTCAAGGGGCCCCTACCGTCATCCGACCGTAATGTGTACTTCCTCAACATCGTTGATGAGTACTCCCGTTTCCCCTTTGCCTTCCCCTGCCCAGACATGACCAGTAACACGGTCATTAAATGCCTGAACAAACTCTTCGCCTTGTTCGGGTTCCCGAACTATATACATAGTGACCGGGGCGCCTCCTTCATGAGCGAGGAACTCCGTCAGTTCCTATTGGAGAGGGGTATTGCAGCAAGCAGGACCACCAGCTACAACCCCCGAGGGAACGGCCAGGTGGAAAGAGAGAACGCGACGGTATGGAAGGCCACCCTCTTAGCCTTAAAGTCTAAGGGCCTCCCAACCTCCCGCTGGCAAGAGGTCCTCCCGATTGCGCTGCACTCCATCCGGTCACTACTTTGCACTGCCATTAACACCACCCCCCATGCTCGAATGTTTGTCTTCCCCAGGAAGTCGACTACGGGAACCACCCTACCAACCTGGCTGACCTCTCCGGGACCCGTCTTGCTGCGAAAGCACGTGAGGGCCCATAAAACGGACCCCCTGGTCGAGAAGGTGAACCTCCTGCACGCCAACCCCCAGTACGCCTATGTGGCTTACCCAGACGGACGGGAGGACACTGTCTCCTTACGAGACCTCGCACCCTCACCCCCCCCTCCCAACCCCCCCGAGTCCAGCCGAGGTAGACGGCATGCCGGAACCCCACGAGCCTTTGCCGGCTACGCAGACACCAGCTTTAACACCGGATAATGTAACACCGCCGCTGCGACGATCGGAGAGGCTAACGAAGCCTCCGGACAGACTGACATACCAGAGCTGGTAATACACTTCACCCCGCCGGACTCTAATCTAAACAAGGGGTGAATGTGGTAAACCACTGTTATAGTTATCACTGTATATTGTTCTCACTGTTCTCACTGTCACATCACTACACGAGGTCGCCTCTTGTCGCACTGTTATACCTGGGCTGACCACCTCCGACTCCGCCCATTACCTGCCCAGGTATAAAGGTAGCTGACTGGCTAGTATTCCTCCCTGTTGGATCGGATCACCCACGAGGGTGGGCTCTGTTATTTAGCCAATAAAAACCTTCAGTTACGTTCTTAACTCGTCGCCTTTTATTGGACTAATTGATAGGCATATCACATGGCAAATCCCCGCCCCCCCCCACAGCGCTGCCGCTAACAATTATCGCCCGGAGCCTCAACGCCAGGTGGATCGTGATGTCAGTGAGTGTGCAACACTCACTGAGCACCTGATCTGTGAAATGATTGTCATCACCTACCTTAGCACCTGGATTAAACAGCTGCAGGGAGAGCTGGCGTGAACCAGCAGGAAGGCGGCTCCAGGGACGTTATTTAAAGGGATCATAAGTAATGACTCACAGCTATTAGGTTAGTGGAGTTTCAGTGGTTTCTTGCCAGTTTCAAATAGTGCAACAGTTTAATTCAGTAATTTCAAGGTTATTTTGTATGAGGAGCATTGTGGCAACTAAAAAGTAGCTACATTTATTCTTAAAAAATTCAAGCTGCTACATTTGGTTACATTAATGGGGGCTGTATTGATAGTCAACCTCCCCCTCCAGGATCTATGGTAGAGGGAGCAAAGGCAGCAAGAAAGGCTGGAACATGTGCCCAGAGGGAGGAGGAGGGCCATCAGGGCTCTCAACAGGAGGCCTTGATCTCCGAGGGTATTCCGAGAGCACTTCTCCTACCTCCAATTAAGTGAGGAGCAGTGTATTGGAAGGCTCGGCTTCACCAAGGAGGTGGTCACAGAACTCTGCCACCTCCTGCAGCCAGACCTGCAGCCTCAGATCAGGGTGACCACGGCGTTCACAGTAGCAGTCAAGGTCACCATCGCCCTCAATTTCTTCGCCAGCAGATCATTCCAGTCTGCAACAGGAGACATAGCTAACATCTTGCAGTTCACCATCTAACGCTGCATCCGGGAGGTCACAGAGGCTTTCTACAATAGGAGAAGGGATTACATTTCCTTCCCCATCACCAGAGACAAGCAGGATGAGTGTGCGTGTGGCTTTGCCAGGATAGCCGGATTTCTCATGGTGCAGGGCGCCATCGACTGCACCCACATGGCTTTATGGGCACCACATAACAATCCTGAGATCTTCCGTAACTACAAAGGCTACCACTCACTTAATGTGCAGTTGGTGTGCGACCACAGACAGCAAATCCTCAATGTCAATACCCACTATCCTGGCAGCAGCCACGATGCCTTCACCCTGTGCCAGATCAGTGTGCCAGCACTCTTCCAGCCACCACATCAAGCTCACGGCTGGCTGCTCGGAGACAAGGGCTATCCGCTCTCCACCTGGCTCATGACTCCCCTCCGCAACCCTAACACTCCTGCCCAGCACTCATATAATGAGGGCCATGCTGCCACCAGGAACATCATCAAGCAGCCCATCAGCCTGCTGAAGCAATGGTTCCGCTGCATTGACTACACGAGAGGAGCCCTCCAGTACTCAGCTGAGTGGGTGTCCCATTTCGTGGTGGTCTGCTGCATGCTCCACAACTTGGCCATCATGAGGGCCTAGCCCTTGCCACCAGGGATTGTGGGACCACCTCAGGAGGAGGAAGAGGGAGAGGACAACGAAGAGGAGGAGGAACAGGAGCGAGGGAGGAGGCAGCCACTCAATCAGCTTTCTGGAAGGGAGGCCCTGAGTCGCCTCATCAGACTGTGGTTCGAATGAATTAATCCCCAGAGCCCCGTTGCTCACCACATCTCCATCATTCCATCCCTGTCGCAGGCCATATCACAGCGCAAAGCTGAAATGAGACACACCACAAAAGAATCCAAACTGAATTAATAAATTTATAACAATCAGTGACCACATATTTAAAACAAAAATATTAACTATTTACCCTTGTGCAATCCCTTATTGGCTGTCGTTACTGTGCCTTTGCCTACTCTAGTGCTCCTACGAAGTGTTGGCCCACTCAGCAGGGCTGGTGGAAGGCTGCTGAGTGTCCGTGCGGGAGACTTCAGATGTCCTTGCAGGACTTTCTCGACCAGCTCTGGACCTGGAAGGTCCGGCTGTGGATTGCGCCACCTCAGCATGGGCGACAGCAGTCTGGGCTGCCTGGAATACAGGCAGCGATAAGGACAATGGCGGAGTGGCAGTGGTTGTAATGATCAATAACCTGTCATTCTAGAATGGTACACTAGGTGGAGCTGTAGAGCTATATGTATATAACACTAGGCTACCCACAAGGCAGTAGTCAAGATGGATGCCTGCATGGATGCTGTACAAGTCCACATAGCTGAATAAATGACTAGCTCCAAGCTAGCTGTTCATAATGAAAACGACTAGTTATTAATGAACATAACATGGTACCAGGATTGGTAAAATCTGCTGAATATTGTGAAACGCGACGTGGAGACTTTGAAGCCACTGGAGGGTTTGAAACTCATGGGGAATGTCGACTGCAATTGGCGGACTTTCAAACAACAATTCGAACTCTACATTGCTGCCATCGGATTCGGTATGATGCCAGACGCAAGGAAAATAGCATTGCTGCTCATGGTTGCAGGCCCACAGGCGATAGAGGTATTTAATACATTTGTATTTGATCAAGCGGAGGACAGAGAAAAACTGGACGATGTGCTAAAGAAATTTGATACACATTGTTCTCCCAAAAAGAATGAGACCTATGAGAGATACGTGTTCCGTTCACGGACACAGCAGCTAAATGAGACTTTTGATAGCTTTATGACCGATCTAAAACTGAAAGCACAGACATGTAATTTCTCTGATCTGAAATTATCCATGATTCGTGACCAGATTGTGTTTGGTATTCATGATAAAAAGGTCAGGGAACGTCTGTTGAGAGAAACCGAACTAACATTGGAAAATGCTGTGAAAATATGCCAAGCCAGTGAGCTAGCTCAAAAGCACACGAAGACTTTCAGTGAAATTAATAATGATGCGACTGTAATGAGTGACTGTGCTGCCGTCGGCGCTGTGTCCTACAAGGGGAAGAAACGTGGGCAGAACAGAAATGAAAAGCAATCGGAGGAAGGAATTTTTAATTTTAAACGCTGTGGTTACAAACACCAATCATGACAATGCCCAGCGTTTGGAAAAATGTGCACAAAATGTCATGGAAAGAATCACTTTGCCAAACAATGCTTTTCAAAAGTAAAAACTAAGAAAGGGCAACGAGTTAATGTGATTGAGGACACTGATTTAAGTGAGACATTTCTGTAAGAATGGTGTCATGTGACAATATAGAAAAGGATACAGAAAATGTGCAGCCCTCAGGAATGAACAATGCTGAACATAAAGTTAATGCAGTAAATGAGGACAAATGGATGATGTCACTGCAGGTAAATGGAGCATTAGTTACATTGAAACTAGACACTGGGGCAAAAGCAAACTTAATCAGTATGGGTGACATTAAAAATATGAAAGAAAAGCCCAAAATACAGAGATGTCTCCAACGATTCAAGGACTCATGATGAAGCTGCAAAGATATGACTTTGAACTGATCTACACACCAGGCAAACACATAGGCCTAGAAATTCGGTGGGGTTAGCGCCCAATTAGAGGCGTTAGAGGGCCTTGCGCCGGAATTATAGCCGCGATCGAAATTGCGTTGGGCCCTACCATCGGCGGTAGCCGGTAGCGCTGCGCCGGCACCGATGACGTCATCGGTGTGCGCAGCGTCCCGGTTGCCATGGTAACGCGGCCGGACGCCCAAATTCAGTTGCGGCCGCCTCGCCCGTGGCAGCCGCAACCAACGATTGTTCAACGGGATGTTGCAGCACGTAGCGCCGGCGCATTAAGGTGGAGCGGCGGCCGGCCGCTTTCCCGGCGGCCGCCTGCCCGCACCTCCCTCCCCGGACTCCTCCACCACCCCCCCGCGGCACTGATGTGTGTGGCCCGCGAGCCCGGCACTTCTCCGAGGTGCCGGGCTCATTTGTCGGGCGAATCGACCGGTCAGCGGTCGGCTGCAGGCAGCTCCTCCTTAACAGAAGGAGGAGGCCTGCAGTACCCCAGCCTGCCGCACCGCATCGGGTGCCGCAGCGGGGGATTAGCGCCGCAAACCTGCATTCAGCGCCCATAGCGAGGCGCTGAAACCCTCCATTAGCGCCCGCAGCCGTCTGGGCGCGGGGCAGCTGAATTTTTGGCGGGCGCAGCGGCAATTATCGCGGGCGCAAAATTTCGGGCGCAAAAGCCCTGGCGGAGGCAAACCTAATTTCTAGGCCATAGTGTTAGCAGATGCACTATCCCAAGCACCCACAATGAGTCATGTGAGCTCTACTGAAGAAGACGTGGATGTTCATGTGAGTATGGTCACTGCTGCGCTGCCCGTGTCAGACACAAATTCAAAGCAAATAGCAGAAGAAACAGTAAAAGATACAGGCCTAGAAATTCGGTAGGCTTAGCGCCGCTTTTGAGGCGCTAGAGGGCCTAGCGCCGGAGTTATGGCCAGTTTGGAAATTGAGTGGGTCCCTAAATCGGCATTAGGCCGTTAGCGCTGCGCCGGCACCGATGACGTCATCGGTGTGTGCAGCATCCCGGTTGCCATGGTAACCCGCCCGAACTCCGAAATTGACTTGCGGCCGCCTCGCCCGTGGCAGCCGCAAGCAACGTTCTGGCAGAGGTGCCTTACTGGACTTTGCGCCGGCGCATTAAAGGCCCCGTGGCGGCCGGCCGCTTTCCCGCCGGCCGCCTGGCCGCAGCTCCCTCCCCGGACTTCTCCCCCCACCCCCCCCGGGACAGATGCAAGCCCAGCACTTGTCCGAGGTGCCGGGCTCATTTTTACAATGATTTTCGCGGGCCGCGGCCGGGTGCAGGCAGCTCCTCCTTAAGGGAAGGAGGAGGCCTGCACTTCCCGAACCTGCCGCACCGCAGCGGGCGCCGCAGCGCCGGAATAGCACCGCAATTCAGCGCGTAGCGCCAGTTTTCAGGCGCAAACAGCTTTCAGCAGCGCCGGCAGCCGTTTGGGCGCAGAACTAGTGAATTTTTGGCCCGCCCAGCGCGACTTAGCTCCGGCACTAACTTCCGGCGCTAAAGCCGTCGCTGCGCCAAAACCCAATTTCTAGGCCACAGTGTTACAAACAGTAATAGAGAACATTCATCATGGTTGGCCAAAAGGTTCCTGTCCAAAGTACTATCATATCAGGTCAGAGTTGAGTGTCGCAAGTGGACTATTACTAAAACAGAACAGAATAGTCATTCCACAGGCTCTACGTCAAGACATGCTCAAAAGGATTCATGAGGGACCCCTTGGAATTGAAAAATGCAAAAGGAGAGCAAGAGACACTGTTTATTGGCCTGGCATAAATAAGGACATTGAGAACATGATAGGCAAATGTGAGACATGTCAGAAACACCAAAACAAACAAACAAAGGAACCAATGATAGTAGCTGACTTACCAACAGCACCATGGCAAAAGGTTGGTATGGACCTTTTTCATTTAAATGGTAAAGAATATCTAATAGTGATTGACTACTATTTCAACTATCCTGAGATGGCGCTGCTCTCAAGCACCACAGCAAGCAGTGTCATAATGCATGCTAAATCCATCTTCACCAGACATGGAATTCCCAGGATTGCCGTTAGCGACAATGGTTCATGCTTCAACTGTAAGGAGTGGCAACAGTTTGCAGCACATTATGAATTTCAACACATCACATCCAGTCCTTTGTATGCTCAGTCGAATGGTAAGGCAGAGAAAGGTGTTCAAGTTCTCAAACAGTTACTGAAGAAAGCGACAGAAAGCAAGTCTGATCCTTATCTCGCCCTGCTGAGCTACCGAGCCTCACCTTTAGACTCTGGTTCTTCACCTGCTGAACTCCTAATGGGTCACAAGTTGCGTACCATGCTACCCTGCTGTGCAAAAGAAAAGCAGAGTAAGGAACTGAGACAGAGACTGCAACTGTTAAAGCTGAAACAGAAATCATACTATGACAAGTCATCCAAAACTCTGAAACCATTGACAAGGGATGATGTCAGGATTGAGGATCCAGATGCATGGAACAGGAAAGCTACAGTTCTTGAGGAAGTAGGACCAAGGTCATACACTGTTAGAACTGAGGAAGGACAGATTCTCAGGAGGAACCGCCATTCCCTCCTGAAGACACAAGAGACTATCCAAGAGCAAATTGATGACAATGCCACAACTGCATCTTGTCACTCACCACCAGAACAATCTAACACAAACACACATACAGGTTCTCATAAAAACACATCAGACTTACCCGTGCTGAGAAGATCCACACGTGAAGTAAAAAAGCCTGATAGACTTAATCTTTGAGTATAAAGTAAAGCTTTGAAAATGTGTTGACTGTTGTGAAAATGTTTATGTTTATAGAGCACTAACAAAAGTGTTACTGATATCATCTTTGTCATTTTTCTTGAAAGTTGATTGATATTGATTTTGTTTAACCTCAAAGAAAGGGGGATGTAATGATCAGTAACCTGTCATTCTAGAATGGTACACTAGGTTGAGCTGCAGAGCTGTATGTATATAACACTAGGCTACCCACAAGGCAGTAGTCAAGATGGATGCCTGCATGGATGCTGTACAAGTCCACATAGCTGAATAAATGACTAGCTCCAAGCTAGCTGTTCATAATGAAAACGACTAGTTATTAATGAACATAACAGTGGTGGGAGCAGGAATGCTGACAGCAGGTTCCTGCTCCACTGATGCACTGCCACTCCCCTGAGGCAGCACCTCAGCATCCCTAGCAATCTGTTGGAGCACAGATTGCTGGCCTGCTGCGGCACCGTGAAAGCCCCAGTTGACGGTGATTGACCCAGCCATGATGGCAGCAGTCAGAGCTTGCGTGGCATCAAGCTGAGACTGCATGAGAGCAGTCTGAGATTGGATGCCACCAAGCATAGACTGCATTACAGCACTAAAACATTGCGTCACTTCCACCTGTGCGGCAATGGAAGCTGCCAGATCACCCATCACACGCGGCATCAGGTCTGGGTCGCCACGGTCTCTCTGGGAGTTTACCACCCTTTGCAGACTGGAAATGATGAGCTCCATGGTGTGCACAGAGCCTTGTGCAATGTTGGAGATGGACTTCTCCGCGCTCCTTACCTTTGACGAGAGGCTCTCGGGCACCCTTGCCATTGCACCTATCATCTCCGCGTGCATTCCCATCACCCTTTTTCTAAAGGCCTCCCCATCGAATTCCTCATCTGAGTCCTGTGTAGCAGAACTCGCACGTGAACTAGCCCTCCAGGGAGCTGGCCCCCAAGCTACCCTTTCCCCCTGGCCTTGCTGCAGCCCACTCATCTCCAGTGCCTCACCCTGTGCAGATCCCACTACTATACTAGCCTCTAAAGAATGTGTAGTGCCAGTATCTGAGCTGGTGCCTGCGGGTGAGACATGCCTCGCCTCGCTCACTACAGTCCCCTCAGGGTTAGGCTGCTTAAGTGCTTGCTCATTATCTGAAAGCATAAAGGCACATAAGTCGGGTTAAGGTGAGGGGAGATGGGCAGGAAGGGAGAAATGCATGAATACATGCATACAGCATGATTAGCTGGAAAGTGTGAAACACTTGTGGGGTAAGGAGGAAGTGGGATGTGAGAAGAAGGAGTAGGGATGAACACACTGTTGTCCCCAAGGGGGTCAAAGTCACAGGTGGCCACGGCGCCCACCACCTGGCACCCAATAATCTGCAGCACTCTATTTTCCAGTGCAGACAGTGGTTGGGTGTCAGCTTGTCCCCCACCTGTGTGTTTCTGCTCCCTCCTGTTGTGAACCACCTTGGCCTACAAGAGAAAGGTGAATGTGTGAGTGAGTGTGGAGCAATATGTTTGGGTGATGTGCCTGCCATAGTTGAATAGCTATCATTATGTGCAAAGTGTGAGATGTGGGTGTGAGTGTTGGTAGGGAGAGATTGTTGGTGGGTGAGTGCTGGGGTTATGATGCTTTGGGCAGTGTGTGCAGACTATGGTTCAGATGGTGGTATGTAGCATTTGTTGAAGCATTCACTCACCCTGACCACCTGAGTGAGGTCGTTCAATTTCTTCCTGCACTGTGTGTGGGCCTTGGGGATCACAGTGCTCCCTGAAACAGGCTGCGCTACATCCCACCACATGGTGCGGAGGACTTGCGGTGTGGGCCTCCTGCCACTTGCTGGGTAGAGCACCGCTCACGGTCTCTCCACAGCAAACACCAATGCCTCCAATGCTTTATCTCCGAATCTGTGGGCTCTCTTCCTGGGGCATGGATCTGCTGCTTCAGTCCTCCGGCTCCTTCTCCTCGACCTGCTGCTGCTTGCTGAGGCAGCTGCACAGCCAGCAATGCTGAGAATGAGGTTCTGCAGCATCAATGAGCCTCCCCTTTAGGAAATGAAAAAGGCCTCTGGCAATCATGACTTGCAATTAGACTGCACCTGATATTGGTCCACCCTTTGGCTGTAACGCCAATGAGCTTGGGCTTAAAGACTTGAATTAGCACTCCAATCATTTCTTTGAGCAGTGAGCACGAATTTCTCATGCAGTCCAAAGCATTAGTGCCTGGTGCTAATTCTCCAACTTTTCTAATTTTACCACCCATTCCTGGGCTATAATGAATTTCTAGCCCAAAATACTTAACTGGAGGAGGGCCAATCTCAGTGGGTTGAGAACAGACCTGGCCCAGGTAAATCGGAATCAAAGATTGGCAGGCAAAACTGTAATTGCCTTTAAAGAGGAGATGGTTTGGGTACAGTCAAGGTATATTACCACGAGGGGGGAAGTTAGGGAAACCAAAGCCAGAGCTCCCTGAATGACGAATAAGATAGAGAGTAAGATGAAGCAGAAAAAGGGGGTGTATAACAGATGCCAGGTTGAGAATACAAGTGAGAACCAGGCTGAATACAGAAAGTTCAGAGGGGAAGTGAAAAAGGAAATAAGAGGGGCAAAGAGGGAGTTTGAGAATAGATTGGCAGTTAATATAAAAGGGAATCCAAAAGTCTTCTATAGGCATATAAATAGTAAATGGGTAATAAGAGGAGGGTTGGGGCCAATTAGGGACCAAAAGGAGACCTACACATGGAGGCAGAGGGCATGGCTGAGATACTAAATGAGTACTTTGCATCTGTCTTTACCAAGAAAGAAGATGCTGCCAAAGTCATAGTGAAAGAGGAGCTAGTTGAGATATTGGATGGGATAAAAATTGATTAAAGAGGACTTAAAGTTGATAAGTCACCAGGACCGGATGGGGTGCATCCTCAGATGCTGAGGGAAGTTAAGTTGGAAATTACAGAGGTACTGGCCGTAATCTTCCAATCCTCCTTAGATACGGGGGTGGTGCCAGAGGAATGGAAAATCGCAAATATTACATCCTTGTTCAAAAAAGGGTGTAAGGATAAACCCAGCAACAACAGGCCAGTCAGCTTAACCTCGGTGATGGGGAAGCTTTTAGAAACTATAATTTGGGACAAAATTAACAGTCACTTGGACAAGTGTGGATTAATTAAGGAAATCCAGCTCGGATTTGTTAAAGGCAAATCATGTTTAACTAACTTGATTGAATTTTTTGATGAGGTAACAGGGAGGATTGATGAGGGTGATGTGATGTACATGGACTTCCAAAAGGCGTTTAATAAAGTGTCACATAACAGGCTTGCCAGTAAAGTTGAAGCCCATAGAATAAAAGGGACAAAATTGGCTAAATGACAGGAAACAGAGAGTAGTGGTGAACGGTTGTTTTTCAGACTGGAGGAAGGTATACAATTATGTCCCCCAGGGGTCGGTACTAGAACCACTGCTTTTCTTGATATATATTAATGATTTGGACTTAGATGTACAGGGCACTATTTCAAAATTTGCAGATGACACAAAACTTGGAAGTATAGTGAACAGTGAGGAGGATAGTGATAGGCTTCAAGAAGACATAGATAGGCTGGTGAAATGGGCAGACACATGGCAGATGAAATTTAATGCAGAAAAGTACAAAGTGATACATTTTGGTAGGAAGTACGAGGAGAGGCAATATAAACTAAAGGGTAGAATTCTAAAGGGTGTGCATGAACAGAGACCTGGGGTATATGTGCACAAATCATTGAAGGTGGCAGGGCAGGTTGAGAAAGCGGTTAAAAAAGCTTACGGGATCCTGGGCTTCATAAATCGAGGCATAGAGTACAAAAGCAAGAAAGTTGTGATGAACTTTTATAAAACACTGGTTCAGCCACAACTGGAGTATTGTGTCCAATTATGGGCACCATACTTTAGGAAGGATGTG
The DNA here is from genome assembly GCF_052327205.1 of Somniosus microcephalus. NCBI lineage: Eukaryota > Metazoa > Chordata > Chondrichthyes > Squaliformes > Somniosidae > Somniosus > Somniosus microcephalus. Next base: position 135,000,016 of record NC_140988.1, read on the forward strand.
AAGGCTTAAGAGAGGATGCAGAAAAGATTTACAAGAATGGTTACAGGGATGAGGGACTTCAGTTACATGGATAGACAGGAGAAGCTGGGGTTGTTCTCCTTGGAGCAGAGAAGATTGAGAGGAGATTTGATAGAGGTGTTCAAAATCATGAGTGGTCTAGACAGAGTAGATAGAGAGAAACTGTTCCCATTGGCGGAAGGGTTGAGAACCAGAGGATACAGATTTAAGGTGAATGGAACAAGATCCAAAGGCGACATGAGGAAATACTTTTTTACACAGCGAGGGGTTACGATCTGGAATGCACTGCCTGAATGTGTGGTGGCGGCAGATTCAATCGAGGCTTCAAAAGGGAATTAGATAAGTATCTCAAGGAAAAAAAATTGCAGGGCTATGGGTAAAGGGTGGGGGATTGGGACTAGCTGAATTGCTCTTGCAGAGAGCGGCATGAGCTTGACAGGCCAAATGGCCTCCTTCTGTGCTGTAATGATTCTATGAAATACCTGTATGAATGCTTAGGACAAGACAGCTTCAGATGAGTCACAGGTTATGAGGGGACATTTTGTAGTATAGATACTTTGGACACCTACGTGGCATCAAAAACAAATTCATACAGCACCACTGCACCAGCAGAAGTACAGTGGGGTGGAACTTTCACCTGCTGGTTCGACCTACATAAAACCCCATCTAATATATAATGAGGGTTTCAGTGGTGGAGGGACTGAAGTAGGATAGAGGCAGGGAGTGTTGCAGAGGTGGACATACATGCATTTAATATAATAGCATGTCAGTAACAACACGAGAATGACACCCATGCAATGCACTAGTCAACCCACTGAGCTAAAGAACTAAGGCTCACCAAATAGTTCACTGATGCTCCAGTGCTGCAACGGTTTCATTGCCAACTTTCCGTTCCTGCACCGTTACCTGGCCCCCAATTAAACTGAGTAAAGGGAAAGAACATTCATGCTGGTGGGGCTGACGTGGCCAGAATGGCACCTACCCCTGCTCTCTGCGTATACATTTTTGCTTTTTGATTTTTGTACATGTCCATAGTTTTCTATGCCCACCATAAACTCTACTCACTTGCCAATGATGTCATTCCCCTCCCTGGCCTCTTGTTCAGACTGAACAAAATACCATACACATATCCATTGTGTTTAACCCTGAGCTGTGCCTCATACCCATCTCCATCACCAAGACCACTTATGTGCACCTCTGCAACATTCCCTGCCTCTATCCTACTTCAGTCCCTCCACCACTGAAACCCTCATCTATGTTTTTGTTACCTCCATATTTAATTACTCCAGTGTTCCCCTTGCTGGCCTTACACTTTTCCTCATCCTTCTCGACCTGGCTGTACCCTCTGACACAGTTGACCACAAATGCACTCGCCTGGTTCCATTCTTCTCTATCCAGTCATAGCCAGAGAATCACTTGCATTGGCTTCTCTTTCTGCTCCCATAGCGGTACTTCTGGTGTCCCCCAAAGATCTATCTTTGGCCTCCTCCTATTTCTCATCTACATGCTGCCACTCAGTGACATCATCTGAAAACACAACATCAGGTTCCTCATGTATGCTGACGACGCCCAGCTCTACCTCACCACCACCTCTCTCGACCCCTCCACTGTCTCTAATTTGTCAGACTGCTTGTTCAACATCCAATACTCAATCAGCAGAAATTTCCTCCATTTAAATATTGGGAAGACTGAAGCCATTGTCTTTGGTCCCTAGCACAAAATCCATTCTCTAGCCACCAACTTCATCCCTCTCCCTAGCAACTGTCTGAGGCTGAACCAGACTCGTCACAACCTTGGTGTCGTATTTGACCCTGAGATGACCGTTCCAATCACATATCCACTCCATCACCAAGACCGCCTACTTCTACCTCCATAACATCACCTGACTCCCCCTTGCCTCAGCTCATCTGTTGCTGAAACCCTCATCCACGCCTTTGTTACCTCTAGACTTGACTATTCCAACGCTCTCCTGGCCAGCCTCCCATCTTCCACCCTCCACAACCTTGAGCTCATCCAAAGCTCTGCTGCCTGTATCCTAACTCGCACCAAGTCCTGCTCACCCATCATCCCTGTGTTCGCTGACCTACATTGGCTCCCGGTCCGGCAATGCCTCAATTTAAAAATTCACATTCTTGTTTTCAAATCTCTCCATAGCCTCGCCCCTCCCTATCTCTGTAATCTCCTCCAGCCCTACAACCTTCCGAGATCTTTATGCTTCTCCAATTCTTGCCTCTTGCGCATCCCTGATTTTAATCACTCCACCATTGGTGGCCATACCTTCATCTGCCTAGGCCCTAAGCTCTGGAATTCTCTCCCTAAACCTCTCCGCCTCTCTACCTCTCTTTCTTCCTTAAAGATGCTCCTTAAAACCTACCTGTTCTGCCCTAACATTATATAGCTTGGTGTCAAATTTTGTTTGTTAACACTCCTGTGAAGCGCCTTATGACGTTTTACTATGTTAAAGGTGCTATAAAAATGCCAGTTGCTGTTGATTTAAATTGCTGGTAAACAATTTCAATACTGCTTTGCTGCTTAATGGGTTCAAATGCTTGATTGATCACCATGCTAAGTGGGCTGGAACTGACACAATTGAGACACGATTGAAAAACAGCAATATATGGAGTTAGCAGATAAGCGAGCATTCTGGTGAAATCTTGCAGTAATGAACTGCTGACCCCTAATTAGTGCAGTTACGTCAATTTCCAGGCTATAGGGTATGCATCGGGATTACTTTTGGTTCAGTGCATCTAAATAAAGGAAGCAAGTCAGAAAAACAAACTTGAATTCTATGTTTGGATGCAGCATATATTTATCTAGGGTCCACTGTATTAAACTGTCAAATATTAAAGAAAAGCATGGAGGTAACCCCTTTTTGCAGTAGATGCACATGACAAGAATCCAGTTTATTAATGCTAGCTCTTGAAACCAATTAAGCAGAAACACGTGTTGTAAAATCATCAAATATATATAATTGCAGGAAATTTAAAAGTTCTCAAGAATGGAAAAAAACTTACATTCTGTAAAAGATAAAGAAAACGAATGGAGAAAATAGGCAGAGTGAGACTACTTTATTCTCGTGTTTCAGGGGCAGTTTTTTTTTCAAAATAATGCAACAGGGTTATTTGTTTCGAGTATTCCACTGCACTTTGTAGAACACGGTATTAGATTAATTATTCATCGGTCATGGGACATTTCTATGTGTAGTAAGAAACTGTCACAGTAAATAATAAATTGTGGCACTGTTTCCAATTAAATCTTAAGCTGGGAGGGCTACGAAATTCAAGTGTAGTTCCAACAATAAATGGTTATGCAGTGTTACTGGCTCTTGATACATGGTTGTTTGCTTTGAAGGGGAGTGATTTTGCTTCTTCTTCTGTGTTGGTTATGGGCAACATGGCGCTGAAGCAATGTTCAATTAAACCAGCAGATAAGACTGCGAATGAACTGCCATGTTACAGCTGGTCTATCAAACTGTTAATGACCTGTAAATAATGAAAGCTGCAGGCATGAGTGAGTCCTAAAGGTCTTCGGCACAAATTAAAGAAAGTTATTAACAGGCCAGTTATATTACACTGTGTGTATCAATGTGAGGTAGCTTTTGACTTCAAAATATGTGATACAGACTGGGAGAGAGGTCAGATTGAACTCTAGCAAAAGTGTTTGAGTCCATCTGGAGGAACTCAACTCGTCTGCTTCTGCTTTGCACTGGTTGGTAAAACTGCACCAGGTGCAAACCAAACTTTTTAAACTTCATTCTTCAACTGAAAAAAGTGCTATTCATTAACATCAATGCAGTGAATACAGCTCTGTACATGTTTGTAAGCATGCAGTGCATTTGTTTGTAAACATGCTCTGTACATGTTTAAACATGCTGTGTACATGCTTGTAAGCATGTGAGCAGAGAGCTCTGTTTTCCATGTCAGGGAGCGGCACAGAGCTGGCAGTATCGCTCAGTCTGTCAACCCTGCATTGATCCAAACAAGTGCTTTTCTCAAACCAATACATATCGCATAATTTCATCACAACAGATTATCATGCAGTGTGATATTTTGTATATTGTATGCGCTATGTTGGTTGGGGATGGGACTAATTATTCACGTTCTGAATTGTTTGAGGACACATCTAATGCAGTAGTCAAGATTACATTAGGGTAAATTTTCTGCTTTTGCACATTGCAGGCTGGGAGCGCTTATTGGAATTTAAATTAATGGATGGAAACTCAGATGGTCCACTTAACAGGCACATGATCATCCACACTCAATATTCTGTTATGCACTCCTGGTGTGCGATGCTCTGTACTGGGAATGCAAAAGTGGAAAATTACCCCAATAAGGCTCTCAATGTTGAGAGTTAATTTAATATCACAGACATGCACTACTTTTTTTTATTTTTACTGGTGTGAAGTATTCCCCTCAGTTAGAAAGAAAAATATTAAGCACTCCCATGAAATAAATGTTCATAAACTGTTCAGAGCAGTGTAATGAAAATGTGCTGGTGTATGTAAGAATAGGAATAATACTGAGGCACAATGGCACAAACTACAAAGTTCATTGGAGTTAAATGAAAAATGAATGGATGTCCCAAACAAAGACATGTTCACTGGGTTTAACTAAATCAAGTGACCACAACGATACTAAAGGGTCTGCATTACACACTGGATTCGATAATTAATAAACTGATGAATACTAACTGATACTGTGTTGTGGGAGTGTTCAGGTGAGCTTCCTGTTTATATTTCTATCACCTATTCTCCATCTGCCTGGTCTACATTATAACAGTGAAAGCGCTTTGGGACGTCCTGAGGTCGTGAAAGGCACTATATAAATGCAAGTCTTTCTTTTTTCTTACAGAGCAGGCATACACCTTGCTCCCAGGTCATTACTAATATTCCCTGTGATTAGCTGGATAGGAGGGAAAAGCAATTTCTCAGGGTATAGTTACCCTTTCTGCTTTTCCTTCCCCCTGCAGGGAAAGAGCTGTCACAACTTCCACTTGCTGTGACTCCAGTGAGCAAAATGTGGTTTAACCCAGTGTCCACCTTGCTCCAAGACACTAATTGTTAGTGCTCCAGCACACGATAACACCATGCCATCACGTCGATTGGATGTTTAAGCATTCAAAACAATTCTGAGATAATGAGGTAGATTTTTCTGTTGCTGCATTTGGGCGTATTGGACGAGCTGAGCACCTCGCATAGAAAAAAGTCAAGTAACAAGGATTACACACCTGTCAGGAAGCATGCCTGATTTTCTATTCATTTATTTTCTTTTATAGCATGATAGAATTACAGTAACATGATTCTAACGTGCACTGTTTTTTGACAAACTGAGGATATGCTGGAAAATTGATCGGCTCCGATTGTCGTGAAATCAACCAGCCTATACTGACCCATCGCACATCCACATCCATTACTGCAATTAATTTGATTTTGTGCACAAGAGACAGCTGAACTTCCATTGACATGAAGTGCACAATCTAATCATATTATATAACCCAAACAAAACTATAGGTTAACACTGGCCTCGAGGCATTCTGTTCGGTATTTAGTGTAGGTTTACACTAGTATAAGTTTAACACTGGAGTTACTGGCTATATAGCCTCAAAATTGACTCCCATTCAGACTTGCTGAAAGGGGATGCAGATCAGAGAAGCAGGTGCAGAGATCTTTTGTGGCAACTTGCAAATTTATGATTTTCTGACCATAAATTTTTAAGGCTGGAAAATCAGGAGCAGTGTAAATCGGGCTCTGTGCTCAATTGCCAGATCTGTGCTCCCATTGGATCAGAGCATCATTAGCCTAGGCCAAGGAACATGTTGATCACCTGTCATTTTGGTCACAGTGGGTGCATGTGCCAGGAAAATTGGGGAACTAGGGAGAAAATAGAGTAATTTCATGCCCTAAATAAATAAAGTAGAAAAGAAGTCCTTGTGCAGCTGTGGCAGTAGTCGCATGTCCCATCCAAGTTACGCAACAGAAGGCAAGTTATGAAAGGTATTGAAAAGGTTTTAAATATATGCATGGGAGACGTATTTGGGGTGATTTTCATCTTGCTACCGCCCTGTTTGTGCTTCAAAATGGTGCGGTAGTGAACCAAAATTAAACTGCTCATAGAAGCACTAACTCACTGCTGAGTCGATGTTCATTCTGATTTTCGGGCAGACCTGCATCCTGAAACAGGCGGGAGGCTAATACATGAATGTAAATCGGGATCAAATGGCAACATGTCGACTCTGATGACATTTTCATCTCCGCCAATGTTACTACCACCACCTCCTGCTCTTGTCTACTGACCATGGGCAGTCCAAGTCACCAGGCAACCATTTCCAGGGATATTTAAAGGGAATGTTTTTGAGATAGTTTTCTAGAACAAATTTTGGAACCGATAAAGGGAACAGGTCATACTGGATTTTATAATAAGTAACTAACCAGAATTAGCAATCTGACAGTAAGAGAACATTTTGCAAATAGTGACCATAATATAACTGAACTTGAGAGAGAGAGAAGAGAGAGTCACAAACCAAGTATTTAAATATCAGTAAGACAAACTTCGAAGGAATGAGAAATAAATTGACTACAGTAAACTGGGCTGTACTGTTAATGGGTAAACTTGCAGACAAACAGTGGGAAGTATTCAAAGAAGTATTTGGTACGATACAAAACCAGTATATACCCCTAAAAGGCAAAGGCTCCACTTGTGTAGTTAAGCAACCATGGTCAACAATTAGTTAAGAGACAGTATCAAGCTAACAGAAATTGTTTAAACAAATGCAAGGAAAAGTGGAAATCCAGTGGACTGGGAGAACTATAAAAAGCAACAAAGGGATACAATTAAAGTAATAAGAAGTGCAAAAAGGAATATGAAAAGAACCCTCCAAAGGATATCAAAGCTAACAGCAAAAGTTTTTATCACTATATTAAGAGAAAGAGAGTGGTAAAGTAGAATGTGGGCCCGTTAAAGATGCAGGCAAGACTATAATGGATGGTAAGGAAATGGCAGACTTGTTAAATGAGTACTTTGTATCTGTTGTCACAGTGGAGGAAGAGGACAAAATACCAGCGGTACAAGGGAACCTAAAAATAAGTCCAGGGGGCAGAACTTAGTGGATTCAATATAAGTTTAAAAAAATGGTAATGGAGAAAATAATGGAACTTAAAATAGACAAATCTCTAGGACATGAAGGTTTCCACCCCAGGGTATTAAATGAAGTAGGTGAGGGAATTGCAGGTGCATTAGTCATAACTTTCCAAAGCTCTCTAGATACAGGAATTGTGGCCGATATTTAAATGAGGAGGTGTGATGGGGGCGGGACAGCTGGTTTCCTGGTTCCGGTCCCACTCCCAGCTGCATCTGCTCTGCAGATGTGATTTTAACTTGATTGGCCTTGTTAAGCCCGCCCTGCAGGGTTCTTGGCCAATTAACAGGAAGCGGGTCTGATGGCATAATTTGATGATGCGTCGTCAGCCTGTTTCCTTAAAGGGACCACAACCACATGGAGTTTGACAGTTGTTCTGTCAGTGCTTGACAGCATTGAGGTGCTGCAAACACTGACAATCACTGCACAAAGGTGAACGCATGCATCCAGGCTCTTCAATGACTCCCTCCATATGCTAATGGAGGGAGCCACAGCATGCAAGGAGGTTCTCTTCCCTTCCAAGGGTGGAAGAGATCTCCCCAGGACACCAACTTACCTTGCACCTCCACTCAACCCTCTCTATCTAATTTATCACTTCCCCATCTCAATGGCACACCTCACACTCACCCTCATCCTACTGCAAGCATACCAACTAACAACACACAAGGGTAGACACTTGAGAGGTTTAGCCAATGTCCATGTGAAGTTTCTGGTAATGTGTTGTCATACAGTGAAATCTCTTTTTCAAAAAGTGCCCCTTATTGGACAGATCTGAGCGCACCTTGAGAAGTGTCTTACTGAGTTCCAGTGATTTTTCAGTCATAACTTCCCCCCCCCCCCCACTCCCCACCGCTATAGTGATGAGGGTGCATGGAATGGCTTGGACATTAAAGGGATGCTTCATGGTGCTGGTGTGGGAGGGTGTCAACCTGGCGCATCATGTGGCAACCAGGGTTTATAGCGTCAAGTGAACAAAATCTGGCCATGGTGATGCCATCGCTGGCCTCCCGGCCAGCAATTTTGTCAGGGGCTGATGTCCTGTGTCCAGTGCAGCATCAGGTGATGGCGGAGAAGGTTGGTGATGAGGTTGGTGATGTTGGGGTTGGGGCTGACCATGGAAGGATTCGGAGGACCAAGGTCTGATTATTTCAATGGCTCTGATGTTGCTGCAATAGATGGCAGTTACAGGTGAGATGACAGAAGCGATCTGTCACTGATGAAAGAGGTTCTCCCAATGAGGTGGCACTGGACATACAGTTGGATCTAAAAACTTGTAAGCTAAAGAAATCTCTATATGTATTACAAATGCAGTAACCAACATTTTCTGTGCTCTGAAACTCACCATCTGCAACATGGCATCCTTGACACCACTTCTGCAGCTGTCAGCTTCTCACAAACATCAGATCAGACTCAAAACACGCCAGGTTGAGCTGGCGTGTTCCCCGAACAGCGGGTAACTAGTGGGGGAGAAGGTAAAATTACAAGTAAGCCTCAAAAGACTCTTAAATTGGCTCTTAAGAAGCCATTTGAGTAGCTGAATTGTCTCCCCCACCGCTTGGTGTCAGGTCAGTTCTGCGCTGACAGACCCGACACCTGGGAGACTCGTGTGGAGGTGGGTTAACAGCGGGTTTCCTACCTGCTGTCAATCTTGACGATTTTGACAGCAGACCGGCCTCCAAACCCACCCCCTCAGCACGATTAAATTCACGGCCTGTGTCTTTGGATTGGAAAATTGCAAAAGTCACCCCATTATTTAAGAAGGGAAGGAGAGTGAAACCAGGTAATGACAGACTTGTCCATTTAACATCAATTGTGGGGAAGTTACTGGAATCTGTCATCAGAGATAGGGTGATTGACCCCTTGAACAAGTATCAGCTGATCAAAGAGAGTCAGAATGGATTTCTGAAGGGTTGGTCATTTCTGATCTAATCTAGTTGAAATTTTTGAGGTCACCAGCATGGTGGATAGGAGAGTGTCTAAGAATGTTGATTATATGGACTTCTATAAGTCATTTGATAAGGCTCTGCACAAGAACATATTAGCAAAAATTAGAGCACATGGAATTGCAGGCAACCTTGTGATGTGGGTCGGTAATTGATTGGGAGGTAGAAGATAGAGAGTATGGATAAAAGATTTGCTTTCTGATTGGCAAGATGGAACAAGTGGGTGTTCCCCAAGGATCGGTACTGGGGCCTCATCATATATATATTAATGACGAATGAAGAAATAGAGAGTTGTATATGCAAGGTTGCAGATGACAGTAAGTTAGGAGGCACAGGAAGTTTTGCAGAGTAGAGCAGGAACTTGCAAATGGACACAGACAGACAAATGAGTATTCAGATGTCTTTATTTAAGGCAGATGGAGTTCAATGTGGGGAAGTACAAGGTTATCCACTTTGGATCTGGGAAAGACAAATTGGAATATTTTCTTCATGGTGAGAGTCTAGGAGCTGTGGAGGAGCAAAGAGATTTGAGTGCCCAGATAGACAAATCACTGAAATCTAGTGGACAGGTACAAAAAGCAATTAAAAAGCCTAATGCAATGTTGGCCTTTAACTCAAGGGGGTTGGAATACAAAGGGGAGGAAGTTATGCTTCAATTGTACAGAGCCTTGGTCGGACCCCATCTGGACTACTGCATTTGGTTTTGGGCACAGAACCTCAAGAAAGATATATTGGCCTGCAGAGGGGATGCTGCGCTAATTCATCAGAATGGTGACATGGCTTAAAGGGTTAAATTATGAGGACAGGTTGCATTGACTTGGCTTGTATTCCCTTGAGTTTCAAAGTTTGAAGGGTCATCTAAGCGAGGCTTTAAAATGATAAAGGGATTCAACAGGGTAGATACAGAGGCCGCGATTTCCCCTACCTCGGCCGGTCCATGGCAGGTGACGTCGGTGGCAGGTCCCAACCCCACTGCTGGCTCCAGCCGGCTGTGTAGAATGAATTTACATTGATTGGGCTTGTTATGCCTGCCCAGCATGCTTGCCGGCCAATTGAAGGAAGCGGGTCTGATGACACGTCATCAGCCGGTTTCCTTAAAGGGACCATGCACAAATTTAGTTTGACAGTTGTGCTGTCAGTGTTCCACAGCATTGAGGTGCTGCAAGCACTGGCAAGCAATGCACAGAGGTGCACGGCTGCACCCAGGCTCTCCCATGACTCCCTCCATAGTCACAGCACACAGGGAGGTTCTCTTCCCTTCCAATGGGCGGAAAAGATATCCCTAGGAGACCAACGCAGCCTGTTTGCACATTGCACAGGAGGACACAAGCAGGGATGTCATCAGGAGGACTAGGCAGCAGTGGCGCAAACCTTTCAATGATCTCAGTAGATCACGAAACATTACTGCATAGCCACACTCAACGCATCCCCATCACTCTGCCTTCCCTACCCTACTCCTGCACATCCTTACTCACACCAACTTACCTTGCACCTCTATCCATCCCTCTCTATCTACATTATCACATCCCCATCTCACTAGCCACCCCTCACACTCACCCTCATCCTAGTGCAATCATACCAACTAACAACACACAAGGGTAGCCACTTGAGTGTTTTATGCAATGTTCATGTGAAGTTTCTGTTAATGTGCTGTCAAACATTGAAACCTTTATTTTGAACACTTTGCGTTCTTGGACAGATCTGTGTGCACCTTTGGAAGTGGCTTAGTGAGTTGCAGTGAATGGTGAAACATAACAGTACCCCCCGCAATGGTGATGAATGTGAAAGGAATGGCTTGGTCATTCTTGGGATGTTTTATGGTGTTGGTGTGGGGTGGTGCCGATCTGGCGCATCATGTGGCAGCCAAGGTGTATAGCATCAAGTGAAGCAAATCTGGCCATGGTGAGGTCACCCCTGGCGTCCCGGGCAGCAATGTGGTCGGGTACTGATGCCATCTGTACTGTGCAGCATCAGTTGATTGCGGAGAAGGTTGGTGTTGTTGGTGCTGCTGGTGTGCCTGGTGCTGCTGGTGTTGCGGTTGATCATGGTGGGATTCTGAAGACCAAGGTGAGATAGTTTCAAGGGCACCAATGCTGATGTAATAGATGGCAGGTGAACTTGAGATGACAGAAGCGATCTTTCAATGGTGAGCGAGGTTGCTCCAGTGAGGTGCCACTGGTTAGAGTTTACTCCAAACAATTGCAACCTGCATAAAGCTCAATCTGTCTTCCAAATGCAGTAAGCAACAGCTTCTGAGCTTGGAAAGTGAACAGCTGTGAGAGGGGAGCTTTTATAGCACATTTGCAGCTGTCAAGTAATGAGATGATTCCATGGTAATACAACTCACAACCTCCTTACCTGACGTGATCCCCGAGCAGCGTGGACCCCATGGGCAGCCTCGTAAAATGTAAAGGTGAGCTCAAAATACTTCTTAATGGGCTGTTAACAAGGTCATAATGACCTGAATTGCCTCCCCCGCCGCTGCATGTTGGGTCTGTTCAGCGCTGACAGACCCGACATCTGGGAAAGACACGTGGCGGTGGGTTGACAGCGGACCCCGACCCACTGTCAAAAAAAAAAATTCCCACCCGACCCACCACTAAACATGCCCGCTGACCCCCTGAAAAATTCCCCCCAGAGAAACTATTTCCTCTGATGGGGAATCCAAAACAAGGGAGCATAATCTTACATTTAGAGCTAAGCCATTTAGGAGTGAAATCATGAAGCACTTTTTCACATAAAGTTAGTGCAAATCTGGAACTCACTTCTCCCAAAAGGCTGTGGATACTGGGTGAATAGTAAATTTTCAAGACTGAGATCAATAGACTTTTGTTGGGTAAGGGGATCAAAGGCAAATAAATGGAGTCGAGGTAATGATCTAATTGAATGGCTTACCATAACCATCCCATCTTCCCTAGACACGGGGGAGGTGGCAGAGGATTGGAAAGTGGCAAATGTGACACTCTTGTTCAAAAAAGGGTGTAAGGACAATCCTAGTAACTACAGCGATAGCAAAATACTGCAGATGCTGGAAATCCGAAATAGCAACAGAAAATGCTGGAAAAACTCAGCAGGCCAGGCAACATCCATGGAGAGAAATTAGAGTCGACGTTTCGGGTCTAATCCTTTTTCAAAACTGGAAAGGAAATGAAATAGATCGAAAGGCAGGGCTGGGAGAGAACAAAAGAAGTGGAGAGACATTAAGAGGTATTCAAAACGAGACGAGATGGTGATCGGACTAGTGGAGACAAAAGACGGCTCAGATTAGGTGTGAAATGTTCTGGCAGAATGAGAGACAGCAGCCACGTGGGAGAGAGAAAAAAAAGGAAAGGGGGGGAAGGGAAAAACAAAACAAAGGGGTGGATAAAAAATAGAAGTAAAATTGTAATAGGGGCCGAGGTTATGATCTGAAATTGTTGAGCTCGATATTGAGTCCGGAAGGCTGCAAAGTGCCTAATCGAAACTACAGGTCAGCTTTACATCAGTAGTGGGTAAGGTTTAGAAACAATAATCAGGGAAAAACTTAACAGACACTTGGCGAGGTTTAAGTTAATTAAGGAGAGCCAGCACGGATTTGTAAAAGGCAGATCATGTTTGACTAACCTAATTGAATTTTTTGATGAAGTAACAGAGAAGGTTGATGAAGGGAATGCAGTGGATGTTGTCTGTATGGATTTTAAGAAAGTGTTTGACAAAGTACCACATAAAAGGCTGGTTAACAAAATTGAGGCTCATGGAATAGGAGGGTCAGTGTTAGCTTGGATAGGAAATTGGCTTAAGGACAGAAAACAGCGAGCCATGGTAAATGGTTGTTTTTTTGACTGAAGGATGGTAGACAGTGGTGTTCCCCAAGTGTCAGTGCTAGGACCACTTTTTTTTTATATATATATAAATGACTTGAATATTGGAATACAGAGTAAAATTTCAAAATTTGCCGATGATACCAAACTTGGAGGTGTGGCAAACAGTGAGGAGGATACCAATCAACTGCAACAGGACATAGATAGGCTAGGAGAATGGGCAGACATGGCAGATGGAATTTAATACAGAGAAGTGTGAGGTGATGCATTTTGGCAGAAGGGATAGGAGAGGCAATATACATTAATGGCATAGTTCTAAAGAGTGTGCAGAGACAGAGGGACCTGGAAGTTCATGTGCATAGATCTTTGAAGGTGGCAGGACATATTGAGAGAGTAGTTAGCAAAGCATATGGGATCTTGGGCTTCATAAATAGAGGTATTGAGCACAAAAGTAGGGAAGTTATGCTGAACCTTTATAAAGCTCTGGTTAGGCCACAACTAGAGTATTGTGCCCAGTTCTGGTCACCACACTTTAGCAAGGATTTGAAGGTACTTGAGAGGGTGCAGAGAATATTTACCTGAATTGTTCCAGGGATGAGGGATTTTAGCTACAAGGTCAGGTTAGAGAAGCTGGGGTTGTTCTCCTTGGAGGAAAGGAGGTTGAGGGGAGATTTGATGGAGGTGTATAAGATTATGACAGGTTTGGATAAGGTAGACAGAGAAAGGCTGCTCCCATTAGCTGATGGTACAAGGACTAGGGGACACAGATTTAAGGTTTTGGGCAAGAGATACAGGGGGGATGTGAGGAAGAACTTTTTTATGCAGTGAGTGGTAATGACCTGGAACTCGCTGCCGACGAGGGTGGTGGAAGCGGAGACGATCAATGATTTCAGAAGGAAATAGGCACTTGAGGGAAATAAACTTGCAGGGCTACGGGGATAGAGCGGGGGAATGGGACTGACTGGATTGCTCTACAGAGAGCTTACGCAGACTCGCTGGGCTGAATGGCCTCCTTCTGTGCCGTAATGACTCTATGACTCTATGATAACAGGCTTGGTGGGATGAATGGCCTACTGCTGTTCCTAATGTTCCTTTACTCTCAGTTAAACCTGTACAGAGTTTTTACAGACATTTTGCTTCCATTAGCTTGTGGATTTTTTCACCTTAAACTGTTTGAAAGTGCTTGAAGTTATTGCTGCATGTTCTGAACTGTTAAAGGACTTCTGGCATTGCACATTTCTTCATGATGGTCCTTCTAGGAATCACACTTTAGGAAGAGCAGGAGGAGGAGCAGAAGCTGGAGGAAGGATCAAACAGTGCTGCAAACGGAGGGAGAGCAAATAGAAGGAGGCAGCATGCTTGGAGCAATTCATTCCCTCTCCCAACTGTGTTTATAAGCCCAGGACAACATACCTGCAGTTCTCAGAACAACAGTGCATAAAGTGGCTTCAATTCTCTAGGGAGACTGTGACAGAATTTGTGTCACATCCTGCAAGAAGACTTGCAACCAACAGCACATCCAAGTGCAGTCTGTAAGAACACTGGGATGTATACCTGGACCCAGGAATAATTAGCAAAGGCACCAAGCGAATCCTTAACCCTTGAACTTAACTTGTCCAGCTGCCTTTCTGGCATGAGGGTGGGCATTGAATCAGGGGTCTACACATGTTGTCATCATGAAAGACAGGATAATGTTCCAGCCCCATTGCACAACTGGCCCTGCTACCAGGCTGCAGATCAGCACTCTTACTGATCTGTGGCAGAGCAGACTGTAGGACATCTATGATCTGATTGAAGCCTCAGTCCATTTGGTTCCCTCAGTCTATCCAAGGTGAAGGAGATGGTGGAGCCCAGATACTGCATGGCTCCAGTATGAGCATCCCTGAGAGATGCTATTACTGGTCCCACAGACTCCTGAAGGGAGGGACCAGCTGAAGCGTCCATTGAGTGATCACATGCTCCATAATTGACTGCAGCGTGTTAATGCCATGCACCAGAATCTACACAAGTTGACAGTGAACTCCGCCATGCTATCCAACATGTTTTGCAAGCTCCTTGGTAGGCAGTCCAATGAATTCAGCAATTGCTGGTACACAGAAATTATCTTTCTGTTAAAGGCTGGGCCCCTAAAGTCTGCATCTCTGTCCTCTTCAGCAGAGCTATGATGTGAACTGGCCCCCTGGTGAACTCTTTCCTGGGCAATCCTTGCCTCCTCCACCAATTCCTGTGCAATTATGCTTGGCGAATCCTCAAGTGCAGACCACTCTAACTCTTTACCTCAGACATGTGAGGTGCCAATTTCTGTGCTGGTGCTTGGAAAGGACAGCGCAAGTGATGGGGCATCTTCTGGAGTGTTCTGCTCCTCAGTTTCTGCGACTGGAGTGATCAAGTTGTCTGATTGACTTAGAAAAAGGGAAGATGGACAAGGGTTAACATGTAGTGGCAAGGCTAACCACTAGCAGATGAATTACAGTGCAATGCACCACCAAGTTTTCATGCTGAGTGTGTGACTGAGAGTTAGAAAGAAGAAGGTGCAATGATCCTCTGATGCAATGTGCCCTTTTTCTGCCAATGTTGATGGTTTGCAATGTCTGGCAGGACCGTTTCCTGTGATGATTATCTCCCTACAGTTGTGTGGCAGTTTCTCCTGCAAGAAGAGTGGAAGTGGGTTAATGGCCCAGAAATTCAGGTCGGAGGCTTCCCACGTGTGCAAGCCTCCGACCTGCACCTACCTTGCGCGCTGGCCATTGAGCTGTGGGCCCCGTGGAATTCCGATCCTGGGCCTGCTCCAGCTGCCGGCGCGCAGTGCTTGCATATCCCAGGGGCGCAGTTAGTTCGATGCGTCCCCTGGGATCATGTGGGCCATGGGGAGCCAATCGGAGCAGGGAATGCTCCTTTCATAAGCTTGACAGGAAGTGCTGTCAAAACTTAGACATACTACGGCCCCAAAACATCACAACATCTTCAAATACATTTTTAAAAAACACCACATTTTTTAAATAAACTATAAATTACATGAAATAACTATTTTAAACAATAATTTAAATTTTTGAAAAACATAATTTTATTTTCTAACGGGGCTAAAAATAACTTACCTTTCTTTAAAGTATTTAAAAATAATAAACCTGTGGAAAAAATGTTTTAATTTTAATTAATTCACCACTTACCTTGTAAAAAGCAGACCTTACACCTGCTTTTTAAATGTGTAACTTCTGGAGACTTACCCTCCTGGGAAAACCTGCAAAAAAACACAAGTTCGATGTGCACACGCAGCCTCTCCCGCGCACGCGTTCGACCTCTGAACCCCTGCTTTCAGGGGAACGGAAGTGCCGGTTTCCCACGCATGCGCAGTGCATGCAGGAAACCGGCACTTCCATTGGGCCTACGGGTGAGTACACAGCACGTACTCACCCATGGAGACCCGAATTTCTGCCCCAATATGTGCCCTATGCAAGGCCTTTCAACATGTTTGAGGCAGCTTATCATAGTGTGCATGATAACAGGAAGGAACAGCAAGTGAGAACAAGAGGGATAAATAGTTTTAAGGGAAGTAGCACCTTTTGAGAAAGTAGAAAGAAGGTAAAGTGAAGTGTTCCCTGCTGACTTTTGGAGAGCCATGGCAAGCGGGGAAGGGAAGGATTGATAGTGCTGAGGCAAAGGAAGGTCTTGCAGGTCTGTACAGCTTCTATGAGAGGTATGAAGGGGTGTCTTACCTTAGTAGCACTGGTCAGATCATTAAATTCTTTCTGCGATGACGTTAGCATTTTCCACTATCTCTCTCCATGCCCGTTCACTAATTTGCCTTGGTACCACCAACCATCTTTGAGAAAGAGGATTTTCTTCCTGATGGTGAATTGCTCTATCAGCATCTCTATTACTACTTTGAAAATCTTTGGGCCCCTACTGGAACTCACTATGCCTTTGCACATCCATATTGGCAATTTTTTTTTAGAGTGACCAATATTAATCAATTCTTAATTTCTGAATTAAACCAAATTCGTCTCTAATTTGCCTGAAAAATGAACATCTGCATCCCTTTGGCTTTTTAATTTAGTTAGGTGTTTATCCCTAGTACGTTTGCTTATTCAATTATTTCACTGGCAGACCATCCGAAACTCAAGCACTCATCACGTATTTGGCCACCGCTTAGCGTTTACTCATATGTTGTCTTGAACCACAGGGGCATGAAGGAAGCATCTTAATTGCTGCATTATTGATCTACTTTTATTATTTTAAAATAAACCACTTGAACATAAGAAATAAGCAAATGAGTATTAAACTGAGCCAAACCATTTTGCTGGAGCTTCTAAAACTGGATGATAGATTTCCTGATAACCGATTAACAGAAAATGCTCAGTGGGACTCTACAAGATGACATGCATCGTTCAGCTTCTACATTTTACCTGTAAGTAGTGTAGTGTGAGTAGTGCGGTCAGTTTGAGATTCTAGTTGGAAATGTTTAGGAAGACAGGGGTGCACTTACTGCAAAATACTTTTAATCACAACCGCGGCTTACGTAAACAATCTTGCTTCTTAATTTTGCATGCGTCAGCGCCAAAGTGAAAACTTGTGGGGGAGGGGAAGTAAATAGGAAAGTCGTTAAGTCTGTGAGGGATAATTTGTCATCATTAACAAAGATTATTCTGGTGGAAAAAATGTTCTATTTCAACATTCCATTCATGTCAGCCATTATGTCAAATTCTTGAATGCTGTTCGCAGAGTTAACAAGCCATATGTGCTACAGTCTGTAGGAATGCCAAGTGTCATATTCTCTTGTAGCATATCTGGTACATAGCGAAAGATTGTCAAATGCCTAAAAGCAATAATTACCTAGCTTCAGAATACAGACAGCATGCTAAATACATGCAAGCACAGTTTGTCATTAATAGTTAAAACATTCAACTTCGAATGGAAAAGGGCTTGACAGGTTGACAGATAGAGCTGTACACCCTCAATGTGGCAGACTGACGTAGATTCTCTGGTTCTTTTTAAATCCATTTTTAACTTTCAGTAGTGATTAACTTTAGTTTTATTTTATATAAAACACTAACAGAATGTTGCAGATTTTTTTAATGTGGTCAGTTAGGACCACATACTACAAAGAAATGATATGGAAGAGGTGGAGTTATGTTCATCAGGGTTTACATAAGATTACATAGGATATACGGCACAGAAACAGGCCATTTGGCCCAACCAGTCCATACCGGCATTTATGCTCCACTCGAGCCTCCTCCCGTCTTTCCTCATCTAACACTGTCAGCACAACCCTCTATTCCCTTCTCCCTCATATGCTTATCTATCCTCTCCTTAAATGCATCTATACTATTTGCCTCAACCACTCCCTGTGGTAGCGAGTTCCACATTCTCACCACTCTCTGAGTAAAGAAGTTTCTTCTGAATTCCCTACTTGATTTCTTGGTGACTATCTTATATTGATGGCCTCTAGTTATGCTCTTCCTCACAACTGGAAACATTCTCTTTGTATCCACTCTATCCACACCTTTCATAATTTTAAAGACCTCAATTAGGTCACCCCTCAGCCTTCTTTATTCAAGCGAAAAGAGACACAACCTGTTCATCCTTTCCTGATATGTATACCCTCGCATTTCTGGTATCATCCTTTTAAATCTTCTCTGCACCCTCTCCAGTGCCTCTTTTTTATAATATGGTGAACAGAACTGTATGCAGTACTCCAAGTGTGGTCTAACCAAGGTTCGATACAAGTTTAGCATAAATTCACTACTTTTCAATTCTATTCATCTAGAAATAAATCCTAGTGCCTGGTTTGCTTTTTTTATGGCCTTGTTAACCTCTGTCGCTACTTTTACTGATTTGTGTATTTGTACTCCGAGATCCCTTTGCTCCTCTTCCCCACCTAGACTCGCACCCTCCAAGTAATAAGTGACCTCCCTATTCTTCCTGCCAAAATGTAATACTTCACATTTATCTGTCTTGAATTTCATTTGCCAATTATATGCCCATTCTGCAAGTTTATTAAGGTCTTTCTGTAATTTGTTGCAGTCCTCCTCAGTATTAACTATCCCTCTCAATTTGGTGTCATCCGCAAATTTAGAAATTGCATTTTTGATTCCAAAGTCTAAATTGTTAATATAAATTGTGAACAACAGTGGTCCCAACACTGATCCTTGTGGAACAACACTACCCACCTTCTGCCATTGTGAATAGCTACCCTTTACCCCATCTCTCTGCTTTCTGTCTTGAAGCCAGCTAGCTATCCATTCTGCTACTTGGCCCCTAACCCTGTATTCTCTGACCTTATTCATCAGTCTATTATATGGTACCTTATTGAAGGCCTTTTGAAAACCTAGATAAATTACATCTACTGCATTACCCTTGTCTATTCTCTCTGTTACCTCTTTGAAAAATTTAATGAGTTTGGTCAAGCAAGACTTTCCCTTTTGAAATCTATGCTGACTATTCATTATTATATTTTTGGCTTCCAGATGTCCTTCTATTTTCTCCTTTAGTAGGGATTCCATTATTTTTCCCATCATCGATGTTATGCTGACTGGTCTATAGTTCCCTGGACATGTTCTATTTCCCTTCTTAAATATAGGTATTATGTTAGCTATCCGCCAGTCCTCTGGCACTGCACCTTTTTCTAATGAATTATTAAATATGTGCAGTAATGCCTCTACTATCTCTTCCCTAAATGCGTGGATGTAATCCAGGATTTTTTTCCTCTTTGAGTTTGATTAGTTTATTTAATATATCTCTTCTTTTTATTTTAAATGCAGTTATTTCATTACTAATCTCATGATCCAATGTCATGTCCGCCTGTTCTATCTCCCTGGTAAATACTGAGGCAAAGTAATTATTTAATATTTCTGCCATCTCTCCATCACGGCCTGTGGTATTATCCTGTCCATCCCTTAGTGGTCCTATTCCCATCCCGACTTTCCTTTTTTTATTGATGTGCCTGTAAAATATTTTACTATTTTGTTTTATGTCCCTTGATAATTTACTTTCATAGTTCCTCTTTGCCTTACTAATTGTTTTTTAAATTCTTTCCTAATCTCTTCGTATTGTCCCTTATCATGCTCTCCCCTGCTGTCCATGTAATTAATGTATGCCTCTTTCCTTACCCTCAATTTTTCCCTTATGGCTTTATTCATCCATGCTGTCATCCCAAGTGTTTAGCTTGTTCTTGTTTTTTAGCTGAATATATTTTTCATGGACTGTGTTGAACACCGTTTTAAATGTAAGGGTGAGGATAATGAAACACTTTTGTACTTTATACTTCCAATGGTACCATTAATCCAGATGTTGTAATGGTTAGATACAGGTAGCAGCTCCCTCCATCCTGGCCCCATAATGGACCTTAATGCCAACCTTAAAACAGCACACCTATTGGATTAGTGGGTCATTTCTACTTCCCATTTCATTCTTCCTGAAATAAATCATCAATTAGTATTAAACCATAGGCAGTTTTGCATTATGGATCACAACCCATTAGAAAGTGAATGGAGACTGCCCTACCTTATTTAACTCAGGACCCTTTTATCTGACAATGAGGAGACATTTAATCCCAACAGTTTGGCTTGGATTTGAACCCAAGTACTGGAGGTGAAAAGACAGAGGTGATTCTATAATATGACACTGCAGCTTGGGAAATCGCAGGCGTGCAGTCTCATAACTTTCCATGCACAAAGTTAATAGGAAATATAAATTGCTGGACATTTTAATTGTATTTTGACTTTTTGCTTCAAAAAATCCTTGACTGAGCCGGTCACAAGAAAATAAGCAGAAAAATCCAGTCTTGTAGTTTGGGTGCTGCCAATTGAAGATTAATATCAGACTCTTCATGCTACAGATGGATGTGCCTGTGTTACTGTTACTACATATTAATGATGATCTAGACAAGGGAACTAGATGTAATATCTCCAAATTTGCAGACGACAGAAAGCTGGGTGGGCGTGTGTGCTGTGAGGAGGATGCCGAGAAACTCCAGGATGATTTGGATAGGTTGGGTGATTGGGCAAAAGCATGGCAGATGCAATATAACGTGGATAAATGTGAGGTTATCCACTTTGGTGTCAAAAACAGGAAGGCAGATTATTATCTGAATGGCAATAGATTGGGAGAAGGGGAAGTGCAACGAGACCTGGGTGTCCTTGTGCACCAGCCGCTGAAGGTAAGCATGCAGGTGCAGCAGGCGGTTAAGAAGGCAAATGGTATGTTGGCCTTCGTAGCGAGAGGGTTTGAGTACAGGAACAAGGATGTCTTGCTGCAGTTGTACAGGGCCTCGGTGAGACCACATCTTGAGTATTGTTTGCAGTTTTGGTCGCCTTATCTGAGGAAGGATGTTCTTGCCATGGAAGGAGTTCAGTGAAGATTCACCAGGCTGATACCTGGGATGGCAGGAATGACGGATAAGGAGAGATTGGGACGGTTGGGCTTGTACTCGCTGGAGTTTAGAAGAATGAGAGGGGATCTTATTGAAACTTATAAAATTCTGACAGGACTGGACAGACTAGATGCAGGAAGAATGTTCCCGATGGTCGGGGAGTCCAGAACCAGGGATCACAGTCTAAGGATAAGGGGTAGGCCATTTAGGACAGAAATGAGGAGGAATTTCTTCACCCAGAGAGTGGTGAACCTGTGGAATTCTCTACCACAGAAGGCAGTAGAAGCCAATTCATTAAATATAATCAAGAAGGAGTTGGATATATTTCTTAAGGCTAAAGGGATCAAGGGGTATGGGGAGAAAGCAGGGACCGGGTACTGAAATTGGATGATCAGCCATGATCGCATTGAATGGCGGAGCAGGCTCGAGGGGCTAAATGGCCTACTCCTGCTCCTATCTTCTATGTTTCTATGTTTCTATGTTACAATCAAATGACAAAATAACATGTCTGTTAAATTCTAATGTTGTTACTTTGCTGTGCTTTAGTTGTTCCATATTTGAAGCAAATTTACATTGGTGCTACCAGAGGTTGTCATCTCTGAGCATTGCAAACAGCCAGGATGAGAAAGAAAATTTGTGGCTGATGGCCTTTGACTCATGAAGGATATAAACATGCTTCCAATTTGCCACTTTTCTGGCACACATCACGCATTGTTGTACAGTAAGTGCTCTTTGCTGAGACTGGCTAACCTCTAATGGTTCATCTATTCTTCTGCTGTCACCCAGGCCAGCTACATTTTCCAAAATGTCAGTGCTCTCGTGCTAAGTACAGCAATAAAAATAATTAAATAATCATAGCAATTATATTAAAACTATAAAAAAAATTGTTGACTCTTTTGTTTTGATTGGCTGCAAGCAACAAGAGAAAGTAATTCCTACATGGCAGATTTTCTGAGCACTTCTGCAGCACCTTATGTGAAATCCATCTCTGTTTTAGCAGCCACATTTAGAAACAAAAGGCAACTGGAAGAATTATTTTAATATGAAAGCAACATAGGTGCAATTTTCCAAATTGGTGCTCCCAGCTTGGAGCTTCCCACACTGGAAGCACATAGCAGGAATTCGGGTGGTTCCCCCCGCACCCCCACCCCAAATTTTAATTAATAAAAAATCAGAAAATTGCCCTTCATAACTGTCAAGGTTGTTTTGGCCACATTTTTCAACTCTGAGACAAAATGTTCTCCCGTATTTTAAAAATACTGTTGCAGGCTGAATTCCGAAGTGGGCATTCCCCATGAGGACTAGCGCTCATCGGGAGCAGCATCAGTACCTGATTTAAATGGATGTAAATTGAGGCATTGAGTCCTTGATATCCCACAGTGCTCACTGCCAGGAGAGCCCAGTTGGGGAATTAGCCCTTTTATTTCCCTGCCTATGACATCTGTTTTGTAACAGTATTTAATTTGTAATCTTACCATTTTTCAAGGCCTCACTTTTTGTTTTAAGTGTCAGCTTGGCGCATCTGGAAGATGGCTATGGGTTCAAGCTCCAATCTAGGCCAAAAGTCCTCTTCTCTAATGGCACAAGTTAGGCACAGGACACCCAGCAGAGGTGGGAAATCTGTCAGGACCTGGGAACCCCAGCTCTCTGCTCAGGATCCCACTGGCTGCAAATTCATGTGGGGTCGGGGCAAGTGGAAACCTCCATCTGTTCCAAACAAAACCCCTGGGGGTCATTTTGACTTTGGCTGATAATGTAAAATGGATGATATCAATTTAATCGTCCATTATGCATCTCTCCCGATTGTCACTTCCATCCATGGAAATTAAAATCAGGAGAGATGTATAGCGGACAGCTGACTCGATATCGCCGGTTGTACACTATCAGCCAAAGTCAAATTTAAATCCCTGTGTCAGAGGTACTTTGAGGATGTGATAAAGTGCTCTATAAATTCAAGTTCATTCTTTTGAGGGGAGGGTGAAATTTTTATGCTCATCAAGGTGAAGCATATCAGTCCAGAGGAATAGAACACTCAAAGCTTTTTGGACACGGTGTCAACATTGAGCACTCCCAGATTAAGTGTATCATGGATTAGAAGGAAGATAATATTCTTTTTTTACTCTGCCACACTACCAATTCTCATGCTCTGATTGAAATTCCCAATCAAATTTTGATATATGTCAAACCATCATCAGGTTCATGCCATGGACCTCTCCCCACATGGACTGACCAAACTCACTTCAGTTACAACTGTCAGAGAGACTTTCAACCCATCAGTCTAGGTTGGATTTGAATCCAGCCCCAGAGGTGTACTCCAGTGTAACACTTTGCTGCTCCCTTTCACAATTTTATATTTTTTGGCATTATGAATCAATGTTATAATCATGCAGAATGATACAATAAAAAGGCAGGATGGCAGTTTTATTAAGAGCTATTGAGACTAGACATTTTGCAAATCAATTCAGAGTGGTGGATGTGCATTGGAATAATAATGCTGCCTGCTGTGGCCTTCTCATGACCATCTTCCAAATTCCAGGAAGGGGAGCGTTTAAATATTTGGAGTAGATACCCTGCATTTGTAAAGGTGCAACAGAGGCGCCCACCCTACTTTGCCAACAGAAACTCAGAGCAGCGCATTGTCACTCCAGTGCCACTCGGAGTGGAGAGGAATGGGTGCCCCAGGCCCTCATCAGCCTGAAGATTCAAATGGTCAAACAGAGCGCAATTTACACATCTATATATATAAATGGATCGATCTGTCTGTCTGTCTGTCTGTCTGTCTGTCTATCTGTCTGTCTGTCCTTTGGTGTGTGTCTGTCCGGCTATGCACTCGAAAGTTATAGAGCGTACCTACACGTGCATTCCATCAAAAGAAAGCTTACGATTCCAAAACGGTCGTAAGCATATTTACGTTTCGGCCGGACAAAAATTGCGCCCGCGGTATCCAAAAAACGTTCAAAATTCCGCTCATTAGCATCTCATTATCCGCTCATTAGCGATAGAGTGACGTCGAGGTCGACCAATCGTACGCCGGGTTCCTGGCGCGTGCGGGCGGGCTCTCCTACAGTCGAGTGACGGGACGATTGACCAATCCTACACTTCGGTGACCTGACGGTCGACCAATCGGTGCGTGTGTGGGCGGGCCTTATCGTTCTGAACTGAGGTGAGTCGCCGCCATCTTGATTCCAAACTTTTCATTGCTTTTTCCCGCTTTCTGCGTCTTTAAAAAAAAAAGCTGCTTTTAAAACACATAGGCCTAGAAATTCAGTATAGCCACTTTTGGGGCGGTAAAGTCGGGCGGCCGCTAAAGTTTGCGCTCGGCGCAAAGTCGAGCCCCCTTCGCCGATATTCAGTTGCATCGCCCTAAGAGGTTGCTGCTGCGCTAAAACAGGCGATGCATGACTATCATTAGGCGCTAAGCCGGCAGCCCGGGGCACTAACACCGGAAGTTGGGCGCAGGGCAGGTGCGGTGAGCTGCTGATTGCCGGCAGATACTCTGGCTCCGGTGAGCTCTTAAAGGGGGAGGGTGGATTTGTTTTTTTGAAAGGCCGAGACTAGTGTATTTGTGTGTTTTTGGGGAGGGCTTCTCTCCATCAGTTTGTTATGTGGTACCGTCCTCCTCCTCCGCCTCCTCCTCCTCCTCCTCCTCCTCCTCCTCCAAGAAGGAGTGTTGCAAAACGGCTGCCTTTTCTACTGCAGGAGTGCCCTTTAATTTGCGCTCCCCGCGGCCCGCATCGGCTGAGCACCGTTCGACTCAACAGTCGCTAGGGCCGCCAGGCGCACAATGGGGCGGCGCGAGTGAAGTTCCAGTTCCGGGCGCACAAAGGGCGTTGCACGACGAAATGACGTCATGATCTGCACGCGCAGATGAGCGCGAGCAATGACTTTGCGCCGGCGCTAAATGTCTACTGAAGTTGGGGCGAGGCGCAGATCGCACTGCGCCCGGGTGCTAAGCGCAAAGCGCTCGAGATCTACTCCTCCTAAGGCGCTAACGGCTGGCGCAGCCAACTGAATTTCTAGGCCATATTGTTTTTAAAAAAAGTTAATTACTTTCTAAATCTTTTATCTAATCTCATAAATTTTCCTACCTTTCCCCGTTTTTCCAGGTAGGCCTCGAAGCCTCGGCCTCTCCTCCGCACCCACGCCCGAGCTAGGCACCTCCCGGCCCCAGTCAACAAGCGGCCCCCGATCGCCGCCATCTTTGTGAAGGCTGGAGGGGTGGGCCTCAGCCGAGTGCCGCTACCGCCGCCATCTTAGTAAAGGCTGGTGCGGCGGTGGCGGCA
Source organism: Somniosus microcephalus (assembly GCF_052327205.1). NCBI lineage: Eukaryota > Metazoa > Chordata > Chondrichthyes > Squaliformes > Somniosidae > Somniosus > Somniosus microcephalus. The sequence continues at coordinate 135,025,562 of NC_140988.1, forward strand.
CGGAGCTCCGCGGAGCAGGTGCGCGGCGGCGTCTAACTCTCCTCCCCCAGTCTGTCTCTCTCTCTCTTCCCCGCGCCTCCTGAATGCGCGGGGGAAGAGGCCCGGGGCACCGTGGCCGCTTTTGGAGACTTCAACTCCGTGACAGGTGAGGAGGGTCTTTGTTCATGTTGGGCGGCGGGCGGGTTCCCTGGGTGCTGATCCCTGGCGGTGTGGGTGTGGGGCCGGAGCCCGGCTCTTACCTTGCCCCGGAGAGCGGGCGGACGGCGGGGCCTGGAGTAGCAAATCGGGCACCGGCGCCAAGATGATTTGCATACAGAGCCTGAGCGGCCGGCGAGCTCGCAGACAAAAAACGGCAGAAAAACTGAGAGCGGCAGAGGGGAACAGACGCCAGAGAGACAGAGAAATAGGGAGGGAGGAGAGGGAGAGGATAGGGAGAGGGAGAGGGGCAGGGAGGGAGAGGAAAGAGAGAGAGGGTGGGGGGAGAGAGAGGGTGGGGGGAGTGGAGAGAGAGAGGGTGGGGGGGTGGAGAGAGAGAGGGTGGGGGGGTGGAGAGAGAGAGGATGGGGGGAGGGTGGAGAGAGAGAGAGGGTGGGGAGAGAGAGAGAGGGTGGGGGGTGGGGAGAGAGAGAGAGGGTGGGGGGGTGGAGAGAGGGTGGGTGGGGGGGTGGAGAGAGAGAGGGTGGGGGGGTGGAGAGAGAGAGGGTGGGGGGTGGAGAGAGAGAGGGTGGGGGGGTGGAGAGAGAGAGGGTGGGGTGGGGTGGAGAGAGAGAGGGTGGGGGGGTGGAGAGAGAGAGGGTGGGGGGTGGAGAGAGAGGGGGTGGGGGGGTGGAGAGAGAGAGGGTGGGAGGTGGAGAGAGAGAGGGTGGGGTGGGGTGGAGAGAGAGAGGGTGGGGGGAGGGGTGGAGAGAGAGAGGGGGGTGGAGAGAGAGGGTGGGGGGGTGGAGAGAGAGAGGGTGAGGGGTGGAGAGAGAGAGGGTGGGGGGGTGGAGAGAGAGAGGGTGGTGGGGGTGGAGAGAGAGAGGGTGGGGGGGTGGAGAGAGAGGGGGGGTGGAGAGAGAGGGGGTGGGGGGTGGAGAGAGAGAGGGTGGGGGGGTGGAGAGAGAGAGGGTGGGGGGGTGGAGAGAGAGAGGGTGGAGGGGTGGAGAGAGAGAGGGTGGGGGGTGGAGAGAGAGAGGGTGGGGGGGTGGAGAGAGAGAGGGTGGGGGGGCTGGAGAGAGAGAGGGTGGGGGGGTGGAGAGAGAGAGGGTGGTGGAGCGAGAGAGTGTGGGGGGTGGAGAGAGAGAGGGTGGGGGGAGTGGAGAGAGAGAGGATGGGGGGGTGGAGCGAGAGAGGGTGGGGAGGTGGAGAGAGAGAGGGTGGGGGGTGGAGAGAGAGAGGGTGGGGGGGTGGAGAGAGAGAGGGTGGGGGGGTGGAGAGAGAGAGGGTGGGGGGGTGGAGAGAGAGAGTGTGGGGGGTGGAGAGAGAGAGGGTGGGGGGGTGGAGAGAGAGAGGGTGGGGGAGGTGGAGAGAGAGGGTGGGGGGAGGGGAGAGAGAGAGAGGGTGGGGGGAGGGGAGAGAGAGAGAGAGGGTGGGGGAGGGGAGAGAGAGGGGGTGGGGGGAGGGGAGAGAGAGAGAGGGTGGGGGAGGGGAGAGAGAGAGGGGGTGGGGGAGGGGAGAGAGAGAGGGTGGGGGAGGGGAGAGAGAGAGAGGGTGGGGGAGGGGAGAGAGATGGTGGGGGGAGGGGAGAGAGAGATGGTGGGGGGAGGGGAGAGAGAGAGGGTGGGGGAGGGGAGCGAGAGGGTGGGGGGAGGGGAGCGAGAGAGGGTGGGGGGAGGGGAGCGAGAGAGGGTGGGGGGAGGGGAGGGAGAGGGAGGGGGTGGAGGAGAGGGGGAGGGGGGGAGGGAGGGAGAGAAAGTAAAGCAGGGAGAGATAGGGGGAGGGAGAGAGAGAGGGGGAGGGAGGGAAAGCGTGAGGAGAGGGGGAGGGGGAGTAAAGCAGGGAGAGACGGGGGAGGGAGAGAGAGGGTGAGGGAGGGAAAGAGTGAGGGGTGGGACAGGGAGGGAAAGAGTGAGGGGTGGGACAGGGAGGGAGAGCTTACCTTCTTCCTTCCTCGCAGGGGTCCATCGGGCCACCTTCCCCCCCCGTCGTGCTCTCTCTTCCCCCCCAGTCGCTCTCTCTCTTCCCCCCCAGTCGCTCTCTCTCTTCCCCCCCAGTCGCTCTCTCTCTTCCCCCCCAGTCGCTCTCTCTCTTCCCCCCCATTCGCTCTCTCTCTCTCTTCCAACAACAACATGCCCTCAAAAGACCCTCGGCACCGCCGGGCACTGCAGCTAGTACACTATAAACTAATCACCCTTGTGCAATCCTTTAGTGCCTGTTGTTCAGGTGTCCTTTCCTGCTCTGGTGCTTCTACAAAGTTCTACCCCAAGTGGCTTCAGCATGGCTGGTGGAAGGCTGCTGAGTTTCCATGGGCGAGACTTCAGATGGCCTTGCAGAACGATCTTGAGCAGCTCTGATCCTAGAAGGCCTGGCTGTAGACTCCACCACCTCGGCATGGGTGGCAGCAGTCTGGGCTGGCTGGCTGACAGGCAGCAGCAAGGGCAATGGCGGAGTGGCAGTGGTGGGAACAGGAATGCCGTCATCCTGAGAGCGGACAGCAGGGTCCTGCTCCACTGACCAACTGCCACTCCCTCGGTGCGGTGCCTCAGCATTCCTAGCAATCTATTGGAGGACAGATTGCTGGCCTGCTGCGACACCCTGCAAGCCCCGTTTGACAGTGGCAAACCCAGCCACGATGGCAGCAGTCTGAGCTTGGGTGGCAGCAAGCTGAGGCTGCATGAGAACAGTCTGATCTGGTGTGGCAGCAAGCTGAGACTGCACGACAGCGGTCTGCACTTCCGCTGCAGCACTGCGATGTTGGGTCGCTTCCGATGTGCTGGAATAGCAGCCGCGACATCGCCCATCACATGCAGCATCATGTCTGGGTCATGACACAGTCTCTCCTGGATAGGTTCATCATTTCCAGCCTGGAAATTATGGGCTCCAAGCTCTGTGCAAAGCCCCGGCCAATGTTGGAGGCAGACTCCTCCATGCTCTTTGACATTGACAAGAGGCTCTCTGGCCAACTTAGCATTGCATCTAGCAATTCTGTGTGCATGCCTTCTTCTGAAGGCCGCCCCATCGAGGTCCTCATCTGAGTCGTGTGCAGCAGAACTTGTGCACGAACTGGCCCTCTGTGGTGCTGGCCCCTGAGCTACCCTTTCCCTCTGGCCTTGCTGCAGCCCACTCGTGCCCGGTGCCTCACCATGTGCAGATTCCGCATCTACACTACTCTCTAAATCCACATAGTTCCAGTTTCTGAGCTGGTGTCTGCAAGTGTCAGATGCAGTGATGGTGTGCCTTCTTCTTCTCCTTCACCCTCCTCTCGGCTTCAGGGACAGGCTCTGTGGCTGGCAGATCTTGGTCACCTGAAAGCAGAAAGACCCAAGAGTCAGGTTATAGTGAGGGGAGTGGGGAGAAAGCAAGATATCCATATGTACAGCATCAGCAGTTTGTAAGTGAGAAGAGATTATGAGATGAGGGGTAAATGGGATGTGAGAAGAAGGATTAGAAATGAGCATACCGTTGTTTTCCCCAAGAGCTTCAACTTCGCCATTGCCACAGCCTCGGTGACTTCCCCTCCAATAATGTGGAGCACGCACTCCTCCAATTAGCTCAAAGGGAAGTGTGTCAGTGAGTGTAGTGCAATATGTTTGGGTGATGTGCCTGAACTAGTTGAATAGTTGTCAGTTTGTTCAAGGTGTGAGATGTTGGTGTGAGTGTTGCAGCAGTGGTAATGTTATGAGGGTGAAGTAAAACTATGATTGGGAGGTGTGAGTGGTGATAGGTAGAGATTGTTGGTAGGTGAGTGATGGAGGTGTGGTGCATTGAGCAGTGCGTGAAGCTTGTGGTGCAGATGGTGAGATATGTCATTTGCTGAAGCCTTCACTCACCTTGACCTGCCGTGTGAGGTCATTAAACTTCCTGCAGCACTGGATTGACGACTTGGGGACGATAGTGCTGGCCGTCACCTATCTCCCGCCATAGCCTTCTGGATGAATGTGGCGAGGACTTCCTGTCAGTCTGTGGGAAGAGGACAGCCCACCTCCTCTCCACAGCCACTACCAGTGCCTCCAGAGCCACAGCTGAGAATCTTTGGGCTCTCTCCCTGTGCTGAGGCTCAGCCATCTGTTTCCAGTACCATCTGCTTCCAGGTGGAGTTTGAACTGGATTGACAATGAGGTGCTGTAGCATCAATGCACCTCCCCTTTAAGTACTGAATAAAACCTGTGCCAAACATGACTGGGGATTAGACTAGACCCTGTATTGGCCCACCTGTTGAGCGGTAAGCCAATGAGCAGTGGTTTTAGCACCGAGATCATCACTATAATCATGTTATTGAGGACTGAATATGAATTTTGCATACTACCTAGACTATTTTGACCCGATGCAGTTTAACATCTTTGAGCCGTGACAACCGCCCATTTTCTGGCCATATCCAATTTTTAGCCCAAGGTAAATCGGGTGGAAACTCGATGGGGCACAACCCTGCAAAATTGGAACTTTTTGCCCCTCCTTTCTATCTGGAAAACAGGCATAATGATATCCAATTTCTACTCCATTGTTACGTAAAAATTGGGGACAAGAATCTTTTCCTGTATAATTTCGGTATAATACTGTGGTCATAGTTTATTGGCATGTCTTAAATAAAAGGTTAGGAGGTTCCTCCCACCGTTACGGGCAGATAACCTGTTGGTGGTACAGAACTGTAATCTTACAGCCATGCCAAAAGTTATTTGTATTCTAACAGTTTATCACTACATTTTTTAAACCACCCTAACTAAATCCCAATTTTTGGAATTGAAAGAAAGACTTGCATTTATATAGCGTCTTTCACGACCACTGGACGTCTCAAAGCTCACAGCCAATGAAGTACTTTTGAAGGGGAGTCACTGTTGTAATGTTGGAAACGCGGCAGCCAATTTGCGCACAGCAAGGTCCCACAAACAGCAATGTGATAATGACCAGATAATCTGTTTCTGTTATATTGGGTGAGGGATAAATATTGGCCAGGACACCAGGGATAACTCCCCTGCTCTTCTTCGAAATAGTGCCATGGGATCTTTTATGTTCACCTGAGAGAGCAGATGGAGCCTCGGTTTAACGTCTCATCCGAAAGATGGCACCTCTGACAGTGCAGCACTCCCTCAGCACTGCACTGGAGTGTCAGCCTAGCTTTATGTGCTCAAGTCCCTGGAGTGGGACTTGAACCCACAACCTTCTGACTCAGAGGTGAGTGTACCCACTGAGCCACAGCTGACACTTTCACTTGAGGACAATTTCAGAAAAGAGTCAAGATTTTTTTAAGTCTCTTCGACGTATCTTTAAAAGACATTCCTTAATTATTTCTTGTGTTTAAGCTTTTCCATGTTATCTCTCTGAGCCACAGCGACAATCTCGCAGGCAAAAGTCATGAGTGTAGAATTTTGCATTAATGGAAATTAAAAAATATTCTTCAAGATATTTGAGATTATACTGCTGTGTGTAACTTACAATTAAATTAGCGATGAAGTTATTACACCAGGTCATAGAAAAATATGTATTTTATTCCACATGTTTGGGTGTTTTTACAAAATATATTCTTTGCAACCTCTCCCCCTCAAAGAAAGACTCAGGTGAACACCTCATAAATATATGCAAATTGGGGTCCTATTGCTCAGATAGGACCCTGAGGAAATTTTAATGACCTAATGGCCAAAATATCCGCTGTGGACCCACCGACCAGTAAAACCTGCCAGATCAGAAGTGGAGGCCCCAAAGGGTAAGTACAAAACTTATCTTTGTGGGGCCAGCAGCAGCAGGAGTGCTTCTCTGGGCCCTATGAGGAATGTTTGTCCGCTAGGGTGCTCGTAACACAGTGCCTGACTAACAGGTGATTAGAAAATCTACCCCACAGTGATGAAGTGTTACGCTTATGTGTATTTGAAAGAAGCAGTCAGCAATAGACACCAGAGAGTAATCCCAACTTAATTTGTTTTGATTAAGAGATATTATTACACTTTGTTGTTATTTGTGTGTGTGTTGATGATGGTGGGAAAAGTGTCTCCCGCTGAATTTCGCAGGACGCGTTAGCGGCGCCATGCCCAGGCACTAGGGGCCGCTAACGAGAGGCACAAATCAACTTACTTTTTCCCTCATGGTCTCTATGATCTAATTGCTGTAAATATCCTGAAGACAGGTCAATTGCTGTTAGTGAGGGAAGGTAGCAAAATGGCAGGTTCTTTTAAGTCTTTGGCTCCAGATCGGAAGAAGCTAGTATGAAGTAAGTGGCTTTGTTTCCTTTTTATACCTTTGGTACTATGAAAGCTGGGAGGTTGAAATTGGTCTTGGGCAGTAGCACAAAGCACAAAATGAACAGGTGATTGCAAATCAGCAGTTTGTTTTACACCCAATTGAAGTCAATGGAAAGGAAAATCGGGCCGGGTGTAAAACAGACTAACGATTCGGTATCGCCCGTTTTGCGCTGCCGCCCATGACAAGGTTCACCCCATTATGTCTGCAGTGTGATGGATACTCTCAAAACATAGATAGGTAGAACTCTTTCAATTGATTGGCTTGTGACTGACAAGTTAGGGGTGGCTAATTTGGATAAGGCCCGATCCCCGCGCCCATTGAAAGTAATGCAGGCAGTGTAGTGTATGTACCCGTCTACCCTTAAGGAAATTATTGTATGTAACCGTTCACCTTTAAGGGAACTACTTTAAGTGTGGCACTACTTGTTTGGCTTCTGTATACTGTAATACCGATAGTGACCACACCAGTATATAAGTGTTGTGACAGGATAACTGGGGCAGATTCGCCCGGACCTTCGAATAGTAAAGACCTGTTTGTTGTTATTTCTGAAGTCTGTGTATTTATTAACTGCACAACCCACAGACTTTACAGTGGCGACGAGTCCGATCGTACCCTGCGGCAAGATTACCAAAGCAAGAAGAGCGTCGAAGAGAGGCAACCGCCCTCGTCGTGCTGCTGGAAGAAAACACGAGGCTGCAGCAGGAGAAAGGTGGAAGACTTTAGCAACAAAAGCTTCCGTCTGCAACAGGCACTGACTACCTTTCTACCACGGTACAGAGTGAGCCGATCAGCAGGGAACAAGTCGGCCGAAGAGACTGTGAGTAGGGGAAGGTGTAGAGAATATCCGGAGGATAAGGGCAGAGCACTCGACCTCGGTCGAGGGGGAGCTGAGCCGGTCAAAAGTCGGGTCCAACGGCGTCGGGTGACAGCCGGACCACGATCGGCGGGAAAAATCCGGGCAGCGACCGCAGCCACGAAGCGCTGAGCCTGGGAGTAGGCGCGGGAAGAGAAACCCAGCCGCAGCCGGGGAGGGAAACACCGGTCTGCGAGAGGGCTGGGGAGGCGAACGGGAACCGTGCGGGTGAGAGCCGGGTGCGGAGAGAGAGACTGCGAGGAGCCAGTCCAGCGGCTGAGCTGTTCTCCACCAACGAGGTACTCAGAGCTGGCAAAACTGAACGTGCGGGAGTGGGAGAGAGACACAGCCGAAAACGGGGTGAGAGACTGCGCGAGAGCCAGTCCAGCGGCTGAACTGTCCTCCGTTAACGGGGTGTACCCAGCGCCGGTACAGCCGTGCGGGCGGGAGGAGAAGACAGAGCCGAGTAGGGGGAGCTGTGCGAGAGCCAGCCCAGCGGCTGAACCTGTCCGCTGCGGGGAAAGCGTACCCCTTCCACCAGGAAGAAACGCGGGAAGCCGCCATTAGGCGGAGGAGCCGACAGAAGCGGGAAACCGCCATTGAAGTGGGCGGGGAGAGAAAGGAAGAGCGGGAAACCACCAAATTCGCAGGAAAAGCCGCCATCTTAGAAAAAGAAAATACATAAGAATTTAAAGAAATATTTGTGTTGTACCCAAAGAAAGGAAGATGCCTAAGCGTGGGGACAGCAACGATTTTAACTCCGAAATAGAAGACTGGCCCACGTACGTGGAACGTATTGAGATACATTGTAAGGCTAACAAAATAGCTAAGGAGGAAAAAGCTGTAACCTTACTTAACATGATGGGTGCGAAAACATTCGGGTTGTTGAAACATCTTCTCTCTCCAGCTAAACCGGCGGATCAGACTTTCGAGGATATAGTAGCAGTGCTGAAGGATCACTTGAACCCCACACCGTTGAAGCTGGCTGAACGATTCAGATTCTATGCGAGAACGCAGAAGAAAGACGACAGCAACGCGGAATACTTGGTCGAACTGCGGAGGCTAGCGAAACACTGCCAGTTCGGAGGGAATCTGACAGAGGCACTGCGAGACAAGTTCGTATGTGGATTGTCCAAAGAAGGGACGCAAAAGCGACTACTGGAAGAGAACAACCTCACACTTGACAGGGCTGTCCTTATAGCCGCATCATACGAAGCCGCAGCAAAAGGAACGGCGGTAATGCAGCGGAAGGCGGTGGCACTAGGGGTGGACCACATCACCTCGAGGACTACGAAATGCTATCGTTGTGGGAAGACAACACACGACCAGAAGCGTTGCTGGGGTAAAAACCAAGAATGCCGGAAATGTGGCAAGATCGGGCACATAGCTAAAGTGTGCCGGTCAGGAACGACGTACAACAATAACGAGTCCTCACAAAAATGGTACAGAAAGGTACAAGAGGCGACTAGGAAGAGTCTGAAGGAACAGAAGTCGGACTCACACTCCAAATGCAAAGGACTGGACAGTCTGAGAATCCACAACGTGAGCAATGAAGCTGACCGACAAACTATCTGGATAACGCTACAGATTGCAAAGGTCCAAGTAAAAATGGAAGTGGACACCGGATCAGCGTTGACGGTCATGAATAAGCATGACTATAAGAAATTTTTCAAGCATATTCCACTACGGGATACGGAACTAGTACTACAGACATACACGGGGCACAAAGTATTCCCCATCGGAATGATAGAAGTCAAGGTGAGATACAAGGATAAAGATCATCACCGGTTGGACCTGTATGTATTGCCTGAGGGAGGACCACCACTTCTGGGACGGGAGTGGATCCGAAAAATAAAATTGGACTGGCAGTCCCTAAACACCATGACGGTGGATTCCGAAAAAGAGGATGTCAAACCTGAACGGTTGTCCAGAATATTGGACGAAGCTAAGGAGGTATTCCAGCAAGGACTGGGAATGCTGCGAGGTATTAAAGCAAAGGTTAAGATTGCAGAAAATGCAAGCCCAAAGTTTTTTAAGGCCAGATCAGTTCCTTACGCAATACGACCAGCTGTGGAGGCAGAACTGGAAGAACTTGAACGATCAGGGGTTCTGTCAAAAGTGGACTGGAGTGAGTGGGCCACGCCCATTGTTCCCGTCATGAAGTCCTCACCGAGTAATAAGCCTGGGGGACCGGGGAAGGTCCGTATCTGCGGAGATTTCAAGATTACTGTGAATCCGGTGCTTCACACGGTACAATACCCGCTTCCGCGGATTGAAGATATCTTTGCTTCGTTGGCTGGAGGGAAACATTTCACGAAAATAGATCTGGCTCAAGCATATCTACAGATGGAGGTCGAGGAAGAGTCACGCCAGTACCTCACCATCAACACTCACAGAGGCTTGTATCGCTACAATAGACTGGTCTTTGGGGTAGCTTCGGCGCCAGCAATTTGGCAGAGGGCCATGGAACAGGTGTTACAAGGAATTCCAAGCACGCAGTGCTACTTAGATGACATTTTAATCACGGGAAAAGATGAGGAAGAACACCTCACGAATTTGAAACTGGTACTCACCAGGTTGGAGGAGTATGGCCTTCGGGTTAATCGCAAGAAGTGTGAGTTCTTCCAAAAACGGATCTCATACTGCGGTCATGTCATTGACCGAGAGGGACTGCATAAGTCACCCGAAAAGATAGAAGCGGTTGTGAAGGCCCCCGCCCCAGGAAACGTATCACAGTTAAGATCATTCTTGGGGTTGATTAATTACTATCACAAGTTTCTGCCAAATTTATCCACGGTACTGCATCCGCTGAATGACCTGTTGTGGAAAGAAACACCATGGAAGTGGAGTGAGGAATGCAAAAAGGCTTTTCGCAGAAGCAAGGAGTTGATTACCTCTGAAGAAGTGTTGGCTCATTTCAACCCAGCATTACCCCTTCGTCTAGCTTGCGATGCTTCCCCGTACGGAATTGGGGCAGTACTCTCGCATAGGCTACCAAATGGCTCGGAAAGGCCAGTGGCTTTCGCGTCCCGATCATTGACACCCGCGGAGCGAAATTACGCCCAAATAGATAGGGAGGCCCTCAGTCTTGTGTGGGACGTGAAGAAATTCAACCATTACCTACAATGTAAAAAGTTCACATTGCTGACAGACCACCAGCCGTTGGTGTCCATATTCAACCCAAATAAGGCCGTTTCCACCATGACAGCACAAAGGTTACAAAGGTGGTCCGTGTTACTTGGGGCACACCAATACGAAATTGAGTACAAAAGGTCTAAACAGCATGGAAATGCTGATGGGTTGTCATGCTTGCCATTGCCGATGGTAGAAGAAGCGAGTATAGTGGACCCAGTAGAGTTGTTCCACTCATCCATAGTGGAGTGTCTACCGATAACAAACTCAATGATTGAGAATGAGACAAGGAATAACCCGACTCTTTCACGAGTCTATGATGTAACGGTGGAGGGATGGCCAGCACAGAGCGAACCAACACTGCAAGCATTTGCACAGAGGAAAGAACAACTGTCAGTGTGTCGAGGAACCCTGATGTGTGGATCTAGAGTGGTGATTCCACCCAAACTCCAAAAGAAGGTGCTAAAGGAGCTGCACGAAGGACATCTGGGGGGAGTAAAGATGAAAAATCTAGCAAGAGCGTTTGTGTGGTGGCCAGGCATTGATAGAGACATAGAGGAGATCACGAAGAACTGCCTAGGATGTCAGAGGGTTCAGAATGCGCCACCACAGGCTCCTCTGCACCCATGGGAGTGGACCTCATCTCCCTGGCAAAGAGTACACATCGACTTTGCTGGTCCATTTATGGACTCGATGTTCCTAATAGCGGTAGATGCCCACTCCAAGTGGCCAGAAGTAATTAAGATGACCACCACCACGACGGAAAAAACCATCACGGTGTTAAGGACTATGTTTGCTCGGAATGGCCTGCCAGAACAGATCTGTTCTGACAATGGACCGCAATTTGTATCTGAGGAATTTAAGAAATTCTTAAAGAGCAATGGGGTTAAACATTACACGTCAGCCCCATACCATCCCGCCTCCAATGGATTGGCTGAAAGGTTTGTCCAGACCTTCAAGAAGGCCGTAAAGGCCATGAGTAATGAAGACATAAGTTTACAGCATAAGGTGGATAGTTTTTTGTTGGCATACCGAAATGCAACCCATGCGGTCACAAATCAAACTCCCGCGATGATGTTTTGTAATAGACGCCTACGATGTTGGCTGGATTTACTCAAACCAAACGTCAGAAGGGACGTAGAGAACCGGCAATTCCAGGGCATGAACGAAAGGGCCACTAGATCCTTCCAGACCGGTCAACGAGTTTTGGCCCGGGACTATCGTACTGAGAAATGGCAGCCTGGAACGATTGGAAAAAGGCTAGGCCCGTTGATGTACACTGTGGACATTGGAGACAATATAATAAGGCGCCATGTTGACCAGATCATAGGGTCCGCCACAAATGGGCCCCCGACTTCACCACCTTACCCGGATAAGGTTGAGACTGAGTTACCCAGAACACCTACGTCCGATCTGGTAGTTCTGGAGTCAGAGGAACCTGACACTGTGCTTCGAGCCGATTCAACTTTACCTGAAACACCTACTAGCCCGCTTGGAATGACGACACCACTGCGGCGTTACCCGGACAGAATCCGGAAACCTCCCGAAAGACTGAATCTATGAACTGTCTTAAATAAATCTGTATATATATATGTGATAATGTATGTCCACTATGGACTCAGTATGTTGAAAGCTAAAAAGGGAGGATTGTAGTGTATGTACCCGTCTACCCTTAAGGAAATTATTGTATGTAACCGTTCACCTTTAAGGGAACTACTTTAAGTGTGGCACTACTTGTTTGGCTTCTGTATACTGTAATACCGATAGTGACCACACCAGTATATAAGTGTTGTGACAGGATAACTGGGGCAGATTCGCCCGGACCTTCGAATAGTAAAGACCTGTTTGTTGTTATTTCTGAAGTCTGTGTATTTATTAACTGCACAACCCACAGACTTTACAGGCAGCACGTGAAATTTGTGCTGCCTGCTCATTAACATGATCGAAGCAATGAGCCCAGCACTGAACATGCTGCTGGTTGGGTCAGCGCTCAGCAGGGGGCCCAAGAGCGTGGGAAGTCTGATCTGTATTTAAAGGTTGCCTGCAGAGTGAAAGGCTGTCTACACTTCTTAAAGGGGAGGTGCTTTATGAAAGAAGTACCTCATTCTGACTGGAACTAAGCAAAGGGGAAGTTAGCAATGTCACAACCAGGCAGAGAAAGGGCACCACGTTTCTTGGATGCAGCACTGGAAGCCTTAGTGCAGGGGATCGATAGGAGGAGACAGGTCCTCAACCACAGGGGCCAAGAGGCCTTCCAGACATACTGTGCGAAGGCAGTGGGAGGAGATAGCTGAAGCGGTCAGTTTCACCAGTCATTCTCCCTGGACCTGGATCCAGTGCCGGAAGAAGTTTAATGACCTCACACGAGTGAATGCACCTTCAAATGCCATATCCCACCAACTGCACCACTAGCCTCCCACACTGCTCAATGCACCACACCTCCATCACTCACCTACCAACAATATCTATCAATCCCTACTCATACCTCACAATCATAGCTTCACTTCACCCTCACATACTTACCACTGCTGAAAGCCTCACACCCACATCTCACACCTTGCATACAATGCCTGCTATTCAATCATGGCAGGCACATGACCCAAACACATTGCAGCACACTCACTGGTACACTTCTCATTCTCTTGCAGGCCAATGTGGCACATAAATGGCACCAGCAGGAGCTAGCAGACAGGGGGCATGCACGGTTGCAGAACCTGACCCAGCTGGAGTAGACGGTTCTAGATATAATTGGAGGGGCCATCACTGAGGCTGTGGCGATCGACTAGGCTGAAAGCATTGATGATGATGGTATGCTCATACCTAATCCTTCTTCTCACATCCAACTTCCCCCTCATCCCACAATCTCTTCTCGCTTATAAGCTGCTGATGGCGTAAGCATGCACATCTTGCTTTCCCCCCCACCTCACCACAACCCGAGCCTTATGCATTTTTTCTTTCAGATACCCAAGAATAGCCAGCAGCCCAGCCTGTGCAGGAAGCAGCAGAGGAGGAGAGTGGTAGAGAAGAGACACCGTCACTTGATCTGACACTCCCAGGCACCAGCTCAGAAAATGGCACTGTGCAAACTTTAGAGGATAGTATAGAGGCAGGATCTGCATGTGGTGAGTCATCGGGCATGAGTAGCCTGCAGCCAGGGCAGGGGGAAAGGATAGCGCAGGTGCCAGCTCCCCGGAGGCATGCACACAGAAATACTTGGTGTAATGGCAGGCCGGCCAGAGAGCCTCTTGGCAATGTCAAGGAGCATGGAGGAGTTCAGCTTCAACATTGTACAGGGCTTTGCACGGAGCATGGAGCCCATGATTTCCAGGATGGAAGTGATGAGCAACTCCATTAGAGCACTTGTGGACCCAACCATGATGTTGGACGTGATGGGTGATGTCACAGCTTCCATTGCAGCACAAGCAGAATCAACCCAACGTCTGAGTGCTGCAGTGGAAGCTCAGACTTCTGTCATGCAGGGTCAGCTTGATGCCACACAAACGCCGACTGCTCTCATCCTGGCTGGGTTTACGAGTGTGGAAAGGGCCTTGCAGGGTTTCACAGCAGTCCAGCAATTTGTCCTCCAACTGTTGGCTAAGAATGCTGAGGCGCCACCCGGGGGAGTGGCAGTGGCTCCGTGGAGCTCCAACCTGTTGTCCTCTCTCAGGATGACAGCATTTGTACTTCCACCACTGCCACTCCGCCAGTGCCATTGCAGTTGCCTGTCAGCCAGCCAGCTCAGACTGCTGTCACCCATGCCGAAGTGGTGTGGCCTACAACTGGGCCTTCTAGGCCCAGAGCTGCTTGAGGTCATTCTGCAAGGCCATCTGCAGTGTCCCCCACGGAAAGTCAGCAGCCTTCCACCAGCCATGCTGCAGCCATTGGGGTAGCACTTCGTAGGAGCGCTAAAACAGGCAAAGGCACACTGAAAACAGACACTAAGGGAATGCACAAGGGTGATTAGTTGACTTCGTAATGTAATATTGGAATTAATCATTTATAAATTATGTTTGGAATATTTGTTTTGTGGTGGCTTTCATTTCAGCATTGTGCCCAAGAGGATGCTGTGATGTTTCCTGACAGTGATGATAAGGTGGGGAAGTGTTGAGCAATGGGGATCTGGGATTTTATTCAGGGGAAGCAGAGTCAATGATGCGTTCACTGACAGCCCATCCGGAACGGGCGCTGCCTCCTCCTCCTCTTCCTCCTCCTGAGGTGGACGCAGAACCTGTGGTGGCAAGGGCTGTGCCCTCATGATAACGAAGTTGTGGAGGATGCAGCAAACCACCACGAATTGGAACATCCACTCCAGTGAGTACTGGAGCGATCCTCCCGAGCAGTCAAGGCAGCAGAACTTGCTTGAGTACCCCGATGGTTTGCTCGATGAGGTTCTGCATGGCAGTATGGCTGTCGTTACATGATTGCAGGCCATAAGGGGAATCATCAGCCAGGTGTAGAGCGGATAGACCTTGTCATCGAGCAGCCACACTCGGCTTCGAAGACAAGGGCTGGAAAATTGGCATAGCAGACTGCCGCATGGTGAAGGCATCATGACTGCTGCCAGGATACTGGGCATTCAACATCATGATTTGCTGGGCATGGTCGCACACCAACTGCACATTAAGTGAGTGGTAGTCTTTGCGGTACGGTACATCACAGCATTGATATGCGAAGCCCACAAAACCACATGTGTACAGTCGATGGCGCCCTGCATCATGGGGAAGCCCAATATTCTGGCAAAGCCACGTGCGTGCTCCTCATGCTTCTCCCTGTTTAGAGAGAAGACAATGAATTCCCTTCTAGAGTACAGAGCTTTTGTGACCTCCCGGATGCAGCGATGGACAGTGAACTGCAAGATGTTTGCTATGTAGCCTGTTCCAGCCTGGAAGGACCCACTGGCAAAAACAGGATCAATTGAGGGCCACTGTCAGAGCGTTCATCGCTCTGCTCTGAGGCTGCAGGTCTGGTTCCAAGAGGTGGCAGAGTTCTGTGACCGCCTCCTTTGTGAAGCAGAGCCACCGAACACACTGCTCCTGGCCTAGGTGCAGGTAGGAGAAGTGCTCCCTAAAGACCCTATGTGGGAAAGGCCTCCTGCTGAGAGCCCTCCTCCCCCTGCTCCTCCTCCCTCTGCGAGCAGCTTGTCTTTGCAGCCTCTGTTCCATCTCCCTGTCATGCTGCAGCGCAAGGGGGACTGCAACTAGAGCCCCCATGAGCGGAAGCAAGTGGTGTACTCAGAGGCCTTCGAGAAGCAGCCAACACCTTCCCAACATCCAGCAGCACTCCCTGCACACTTCAACAACGTTGTAAATGTCTTGCAGCAAACCAGTATTCATACAAACTCTGCAAGAGCCAATACAAGAGCCAGTACGACACAAAGCTAGGTGGGCGTGTGTGCTGTGAGGAGGATGCAGAGAAACTCCAGTATGATTTGGACAGGTTGGGTGATTGGGCAGATGCATGGCAGATGCAGTATAATGTGGATAAATGCGAGGTTATCCACTTTGGTGGCAAAAACACGAAGACAGATCATTATCTGAACGGCAATAGATTGGGAAAAGGGGAAGTGCAATGAGACCTGGGTGTCCTTGTGCACCAGTCGCTGAAGGTAAGCATGCAGGTGCAGCAGGCAGTTAAGAAGGCAAAATGGTATGTTGGCCTTCATAGTAAGAGGATTCGAGTACAGGAGCAAGGATGTCTTGCTGCAGTTGTACAGGGCCTTGGTGAGACCACACTTTGAGCATTGTGTGCAGTTTTGGTCACCTTATCTGAGGAAGGATGTTCTTGCCATGAAGGGAGTGCAGCGAAGATTCACCAGACTGATACCTGGGATGGCAGGAATGACCTATGAAGAGAGATTGAGTCGATTAGGCTTTTGTTCGCTAGAGTTTAGAAGAATGAGAGGGGATCTCATTGAAACTTATAAAATTCTAACAGGACTAGACAGACTAGATGCAGGAAGGATGTTCCCGATGGCGGGGGAGTCCAGAACCAGGGGTCACAGTCTAAGGATAAGGGGTAAGCCATTTAGGACTGAGATGAGGAGGAATTTTTTCACCCAGAGAGTGGTGAACCTGTGGAATTCTCTACCACACAAGGCAATCGAGGCCAACTTATTAAATATATTCAAGAAGGAGTTAGATATATTTCTTAAGGCTAAAGGGATCAAGGGATATGGGGAGAAGGCAGGGACAGGGTACTGAATTTGGATGATCAGCCATGATCTCATTAAATGGCAGAACAGGCTCGAGGGGGCCGAATGGCCTACTCCTGCTCCTATCTTCTATGTTTCTATATTTAAGAGAAATAGTCAACTTACCTGAAATTTGGATGTATCCCTTTAAATTGCATTAGTGGGGTGTCCCTTGTGCAGCTGAACGCATGTTCAGTTGAGTCTGTTTAGGAGAGGCAGTTGTTTGGAATGGCAATGTCAAAAATGTCAGGTTGTGTGTCAAATCAGTGTTACATGCCACAATCTGCCTACTCTGCAAACTGACGGCACATGCACGTGGGCGGAAGCGAGGTGGCCGCGATTTTTTTATCCAAACTGGCCTTAACTACCGGCACTAAGGTGCCTAATTTTGCGGTCAGGATTTCTAGTCTAGGCAGGTACTTTTTTTAAACCAGTGCTAAGATTTTTGGTAGCCGAGTCTCCATACCAATAATTTGAACAGCAGCCTCGATACACAGCAGCTACTTTGACAAATTACAGTTGAATAAGGATTTGGAAAATAATGTTCCAATGGTGTCACTCACTGGACATGATGATTAAATAAAAACAGAAAGTGCCAGAAATACTCAGCAGGTCAGGCAGCCTCTGTGGAGAGAGAAACAGTTAACGTTTCAGGTCATTGACCTTTTGTCAGAACTGGAAAAAGTTAGAGATGTAGCAGGTTTTTAAACAAGTGTAGGGGCAGGGAGAGGGGGAGGGGAGGAAAGAACAAAAGGGAAGATCTGTGATAGGGTGGAAGGCTGGAGTGATTACATGACAAAAGGGATGATGGTGTGAGCAAAAGGGAGTGGTAATGGGACAAGTAAAGAAACAAAAGGTGGATCTAGAGGAGCAACAACAGAATCATTACTCTAGATATAAAGGCTAGTATTCCATTAGCCTTTCTGATTGTTTTCTGTACCTGCTCATGACATTCTAATGATCTATGTACCTGTACCCCCAAGTCTCTTTGGACCTCCACTGTTTCTAGCTTTTCACTATTTAGAAAGTACTCTGTTCTATCCTTTTTAGGTCCAAAGTGGATGACCTCACATTTGCCTACATTGAAATCTATTTGCCACAGTTTTGCCCATTCACTGAATCTGTTGATATTTCTTTGTAATTATATGCTTCCATCTACACTGCTTACAATGCCACCTATTTTTGTATCATCAGCAAACTTGGATATAAGAACATAAGAAATAGGAGCAGGAGCAGGCCATTCGGCCCCTCGAGCCTGCTCTGCCATTTAATGAGATCATGGCTGATCCGATTTTGGCCTCAACTCCACTTTCCTGCCCACTCCCATAACCCTTGACTCCCCTGTTGCTCAAAGATCTGTTTATCTCAGCCTTGAATATATTCAATGGCTCAGCTTCCACAGCTCTCTGGGGTAAAGAATTCCAAAGATTCATGACCCTCTGAGAGAAGAAGTGCCTCCTCATCTCCGTCTTAAATGGGCGGCACCTTATTCCGAGACTATGCCCTCTCAATATGTGGCTTTCTATCTAGAAAGCCACTATCCCATCATTTAAATCATTAATAAATACGATTAATTGTTGAGGCCCCAACACAGATCCTTGCGGGACACCACCAGTCACATCCTGCCAATTAGAGTACCTGACCATTATTCCTGCTCTCTGTCTCTTGCCACTCAACCAGACTATGTTTTGTTAGGCCCAGAGTTGAGTTTCAAACCCCTATCATCCTATCCATCACCGAGACCATGTAATTCTGCTTGTACAACGTCACAAGGTAATTTCATATCAGGGAGGCAAGTCAACCCATCTTACTTCATCTATCCAGCGATAATTTACAGTACTCCCATCCAATAACATCCAATTGGTTCTTAAAGAATTCCTGGCTTTTGCCTCCACTACTCTATCTCGAAGTCCATTCCCTTTGTTGATCACTTTGCTTGAAGAAGAACTTCCTGATACGAGTCCTAAATCTTCCTTTTGCTGGCCTGAACCTGTGAACCCTTGCCCTATTAAAGCAGTTTATTTTGAAGCAGTTTTTCGCATTTATTTTTCCCATACCATTTTCTACCTCTTAAACATCTCTTTTCAAGGCTGAAAAGCCTAAACCTCTGAGTTGGTCTTCCCTGCACTGCCTCCAATGTTTGAACGTTTTCCTTGTGTCTTGGTGACCAAACTGGATGCAGCACTCAAGGTGCAGTCTTTTCGAATCCCGCTCGACGGCTGACTGAAAGACCCACCATCGCGCTCCCTGCAGTCTCCCCACGTGCAGTTTCAATGCTGAAGTAGTGGAAAAGGAAAACTGTTGCAGAGCAAAAAAATGAATAAGATGAAAGAGGACAAAAAGGGCAAGTGGAAAGTAAGAGAGGTAAACAAGAGGACAAAGAGATGAGAGAGAAACACAGCAATAGAGGAGAGTGAGATCAAAAATGGAAGAGAAAGAGATTTTTTTGCAGACTTATCATTACAGGTGTCCTTCTAACTATCACTACCACATCTGCCTCAGAATAAGTACACTCCTTATTTGGCATAGAGATATCTTCTACAGGAACACATTTATCTTTTTAAACATAATAAAGTTGCAGTTATGTGGCTGAAATTACTTAATACATTACAGTGACTCCTTTTCAATCATGAGATAATAGTTAAATCCATGTGAAAAATGCACCATTCACCAGACTAAAGGATGGCGAGATAAGTGCCTCTCATGCCTCAGCCATTGTCGCTCTGTACCAGTGATTAGGTGTGTGAGAGCATCCTGGATCAATTTGCCCTTTGACCTTTCTTCCCTGTGGGGATAAAGCTCACCTCTACTCAGTGCACGCAGCCCACTGTGTCACTGAACAACCACATCCTCCTTCTTCTGTGATCCGTGCCATCGATACTTGCAATATTAACACATGGCAGTCCTGTTGTACTAAATTGGTCAAAATTAACAGATTTGTTTATAACCCACCTTACATATAACAGGACAGTTATATTAGTATCTACTGGATGAGGAATTATCAGCTGAAACTTCCTGGATCGCATTATGCAGAAATTATGTAGAAATTTACATAGATTCCTGCTCCAATCATGCTGACGGGAACTTACACCCAAGGTTCCTGCAGACAGGGACAGTGTTTGCCTTGCGGGGACCCCGTGCAAAAGTTTGGCTTGGGGTCTGGAGGCGCTTGGGGCCCCGGACTCTGCAATTCCATAGCTCTAATGCCAGCCCTGCTTCTTCCTCCAATTAAAACAGAAAATGCTGGTAAACACTCAGGTCTTCGACCTGAAACATTAACTCTGTTTCTCTCTCCACAGATGCTGCCTGACCTGCTGAGTGTTTCCAGCATTTTCTGTTTTTATTTCAGATTTCCAGCATGCGCAGTATTTTATTTCTGTTGCTTCCTGTGTTTGTCTTTCTCTACCTGTGGGTTTCTTTATTTTTATTTGTTTTTAAGTTCCCTCTCTATCCCTGTCTTTATGTCCTTCAGCTATCTTTCCTGGATAGTTGAGGGATGCCTTGCTTCACCTTAATAGACTCCTATATTTCTGTTACATGAACAAAACTTACGCAGGACAATAACTCTGAAGCTATTACTTTGCACCCATCCCCCGTCCCATTGTCAATCATAGTGCACTCCAGAGCTGGGAGGATCCACACAGTTTAAACTAACTTGGCAGGGGGATGGGATACAGAGTGGAGCTATAGTAGGGGGTGATTTACAGCCAAATACAGAGGAAAAAACAAGTCAGCTGGGAAGGCAGAGCAAATATGTGAAGGCAAAAGGGAATATGGCAAGGCTGGAAGGCATTTATTTTAATGCAAGGAGTCTTGCAAATAAGGCGGATGAACTGAAGTTGTTGTTGAACACATGGGAGTACGATATTGTTGCTATCACGGAGACATGGTTGAGGGAGGGTCAGGACTGGCAGCTCAATATTCCGGGGTATAGAATCTTCAGGCAAGACAGAGGGGGGTGTAAAAGGGGAGGGGGTGTTGCAATATGAAGTAAGGAGTCCATTACTGCTGTAAGGAGGGATGATATATTAGCGGGTTCCTCTAATGAGGCCATATGGGTAGAACTTAAAAACAAAAAGGGGGCAAGCACTTTGCTGGGAGTGTACTATAGGCCCCCAAACAGTCAGGGGGAGATAGAGGAACAGATATGTAGGCAAATCTCAGAGAAGTGCGAAAATAATAGGGTAATAATAGTGGGGGATTTCAACTTCCCCAATATTAATTGGGATAGTCAGAGTGTGAAAGGCTTAGAGGGTGCAGAATTCTTAAAGTGCATCCAGGAGAGCTTTTTGAGCCAACATGTAGAAAGTCCTACAAGAGAGGGGGCGGTACTGGACCTAATTCTAGGGAATGTAGCCGGGCAAGTGGTGGAAGCGTCAGTAGGAGAGCATTTTGGCGACAGTGACCATAATTCGGTGAGATTTAAGGTGGTCATGGAAAAAGACAAAGACGGCCCGGAAATAAGGGTTCTAAATTGGGGGAAGGCCGACTTTAATATGATAAGGCAGGATCTGGCCAAAGTGGACTGGGAGCAGCTACTTATAGGAAAATCCACATCAAAGCAGTGGGAGACTTTCAGAAGGGAAATAGAGAGAGTACAACGCCAACATGTTCCCGTAAAGGTCAAGGGTGGGACCAACAAGCAAAGGGAACCTTGGATGACAAGGGATATACAAAAATGCATTAGGAAAAAAAGGGGGCTTTTGGCAGTTACAAAAGACTAAAGACGGAGGAAGCCCTAGAGGAGTATAAAAAGTGCAGGGGCATACTTAAAAAATAAATTAGGAGAGCGAGGAGGGGCCATGAAATAACACTGGTGAGCAAAATAAAGGAAAATCCTAAGATATTTTATAAGTATATTAAGGGCAAGAGGATAACCAGGGAAAGGGTAGGGCCCATTAGGGACCAAAGTGGCAATCTGTGTGTAGAGCCAGATGATGTAGGCGGGGTTTTGAATGAATTTTTTGCATCTGTGTTCACTATGGAGAAAGACGATGTAGACATAGAAATCGGGTAAGGGGACTGTGATATACTTGAACATATTAGCATCGAGAGGGAGGAGGTACTAGCGGTTTTAGCAGGCCAAAAAGTGGATAAATCCCCAGGCCCGGACGAGATGTATCCCAGGCTGCTGTGTGAGGCAAAGGAGGAGATTGCAGGGGCTCTGACACAAATTTTCAGAACCTCTCTGGCCACAGGGGATGTACCAGAGGACTGGAGAACAGCTAACGTAGTACCATTATTCAAGAAGGGTAGCAGGGATAAACCAGGGAATTACAGGCCAGTGAGCCTAACATCTGTGGTAGGGAAATTATTGGAAAAAATTCTGAGGGACAAAATTAGCCTCCACATGGAGAGGCAAGGATTAATCGGGGATAGTCAGCATGGCTTTGTCAAGGGTAAATCATGTCTGACCAATCTGACTGAATTTTTCGAGGGGGTGACTCGGTGTGTGGATGAGGGAAATGCTGTGGATGTGGTATACATGGACTTCAGTAAGGCTTTTGACAAAGTCCCGCATAGGAGACTGGTCAAGAAGGTAAGAGCCCATGGGATCCAGGGTGCCTTGGCACGTTGGATCCTAAACTGGCTGAGTGGCAGGAGGCAGAGGGTGATGGTCAACGGTTGCTTTTGTGACTGGAAGCCTGTGTCCCGTGGGGTACCTCAGGGATCGGTGCTGGGTCCCTTGCTGTTTGTGATCTACATAAATGATTTGGATGAGAATGTAAAAGGTATGATCAGTAAGTTCGCAGATGACACGAAAACTGGTGGGGTGGTAAATTGCGAGGAGGAAAGCCTCAGGCTACAGGACGATATAAACGGGTTGGTCAGATGGGCGGAAAAGTGGCAAATGGAATTTAACCCTGAAAAGTGCGAGGTGATGCATTTTGGACGGACAAATAAGGCAAGGGAATACACAATGAGTGGTAGGACCCTAGGAAGTACAGAGGGTCAGAGGGACCTTGGTGTACATGTACATA
This sequence comes from Somniosus microcephalus, assembly GCF_052327205.1. Lineage (NCBI taxonomy): Eukaryota > Metazoa > Chordata > Chondrichthyes > Squaliformes > Somniosidae > Somniosus > Somniosus microcephalus. Next base: position 135,048,087 of record NC_140988.1, read on the forward strand.
GATCCCTGAAGGCAGCGGAACAGGTAGATAAGGTGGTTAAAAAGGCATATGGGATACTTGCCTTCATTAGCCGAGGCATAGAATATAAGAGCAGGGAGGTTATGATGGAGCTGTACAAAACGCTGGTAAGGCCACAGCTGGAGTACTGTGTGCAGTTCTGGTCGCCTCACTATAGGAAGGTTGTGATTGCTTTGGAGAGGGTGCAGAGAAGATTCACCAGGATGTTACCTGGGATGGAGCGCCTCAGCTATGAAGAAAGACTAAACAGGCTGGGGTTGTTTTCCTTGGAGCAAAGAAGGCTGAGGGGGGACCTGATTGATGTGTACAAAATGATCAGGGGCATAGATAGGGTAGATAAAGAGGAACTTTTCCCCTTAGTAGGGGGGTCAATAACAAGGGGGCATAGATTCAAGGTAAGGGTTTAGAGGGGATTTGAGGAGGAACTTTTTCACCCAGAGGGTGGTTGGAGTCTGGAACTCACTGCCTGAAAGGGTGGTAGACGCAGGAACCCTCACAACATTCAAGAAGCATTTGGATGAGCACTTGAAATGCCATTGCATACAAGGCTATGGACCAAATGCTGGAAAATGGGATTAGATTGGACAGCGCTTGATGGACGGCGCGGACACGATGGGCCGAAGGGCCTCTTTCTGTGCTGTATAACTCTATGACTCTATGACTCTATTAGGCTGAGAGCTCAGCCTGCTCGATTGACCATTGCTGCCAGTGGCGGCCGGTTACGGACACTGCATTTGCTTGAGGTCCTTGATTGGCTTGGGACAGGCAGCATCTGTTTAGAGAGAAACAGAGTTAACGTTTCAGGTCGATGACCTTTTGTCAGAACTGGAAAAAGTTAGAGATGTAGCAGATTTTAAGCAAGTGTAGGGGCAAGGGAGAGGGGGAGGGGAGGAAAGAACAAAAGGGAAGGTCTGTGATAGGGTGGAAGGCAGGAGTGATTAAAAGACAAAAGGATGATGGTGCAAGGCAAAAGGAAATGGTGATGGGACAAGTAAAGAAACAAAAGATGAGTCTAGAAGAGGTGTAAATGGGAATGGCAGAATCATCAACAGCTGCCATCCAAGAAAATAGGGGCAGAGGTTATGGTCTGAAATTGTTGAACTCGATGTTGAGTCCAGAAGGCTGTAACGTGCCTGATCGAAAGATGAGGTGCTGTTCCTCGAACTTACATTGAGCTCCGTAGGAACAGTGTAAGAGGCCGAGGACAGAGAGGTCAGGAGTGGGAGTGGAGTGAAGAATTAAAGTGACAGGCGATCAGAAGCTCGGGGTCACGCTTACGGACTGAATGGAGGTGTTCCACAAATTGGTCACCCAATCTACGTTTAGTCTCCCCAAAAAATCTACGAACCTACCTGATGGTCCTAGATCCACGGAGACTCGCGCTCCTGGGCCTCTATGCATTTCGCAAGCGTCCCATGGATCACATGGGCTGGCCCAACAAATGAAAGAAGGGGATCCTGATTCATGCTTATGGGGATTCCATATGTACAGAAATTTTAATGCAAATCACACTAGCACAACCCCCAGTGCAATTATCATGCCAAATATCTGTGATTCACGGGGTGAGGGTAGAAGAGAACTGTAAATGAGTAACACGAGTAACTACTTGGGATAAAGCTCAGGTTTTCAGTCATTTTTAGATACACGTGTATGGATTTGTTTTTAAAAATGTAACCACTGTAAACTTTACTGTTTCTGTTGTGTAAAATGGTTGAGTGGTCAGAGTACACTTGGCACCCTCTAGTGGTTTGGTGCAACAATACTTTTGGTTCTTAGCTGTCCCTCTACGGTGCTTCTTTGTGTTTGGATTATCCTTCCCCAACACTGGAGGAAAACTAAGCTTGAACTAAGGATAGGGTTGTGGCTGGAGCCTCTTATCTGAAATACCCGTGATAAAAGTAAGGCCAAATATTTTATGGTTGACATTCTTTTGCATTGCAATCATATAAAGGGCAATGTCTATGACCTGGACTGGTAAACACAGATAACAGCATGTTTTCAATCTGCCTTGACGTTGATCCTAAATACACAAAGGTGCCATCTTGTGTCTAAACTAAGCTGTTGTCTAACTTTAGTAATATCCAAACGTTGTGATGAGATTGCACAGACAGTCTATTCGGAAATACCGACATTATATTCGGAAATACCGACATTATATTCGGAAATACCGACAGTGTATTGAGTGATCAATTAAATTACTGCTTGGCTCAGCATAGCAGTAAATTGAGAGGAGCAGATTGTTTTTCTTTATAGGCTACAGGTGTTTATTGAATTGACAGAAAATGATATTTGAGGCTGCATATTGATTTTAAATTAATTTGTTCTACATAGTGTTTGTCATTACTAAACCCCTGCTGTACATTAAGCACTAACTTATTACTTATACAAAAGCAAAATACTGTGGATGCTGAAAATCTGAAATAAAAAGAGAAAATGCTGGAAGTACTCAGCAGGTCAGGTAGCATCTGTGGGGAATCAGAGTTAATGGGCCGGATATTAACTTGGAGGGAGCTGAGGGGGCTGCTTTGAGGTTGGGAAACCCGGAAGAATAGTTTTCCCTCAACTCCTGCTGAATTTAGCCGCAGGACCTGATTAGCATTTTTTTAATCTTCTTTCCCGGCCGCAGGCAGCCAGATTGAAAGGCTGGCTACGGCCGGGGAGCGGAGAGGAGGGAGAGTGGGATCGGAAAGGCCGGCTGGGAGGGGGTTGGCGATCGGAGGCCAGAGGGCAGATCGGAGGCTAGGCAGGGGAGATCAGAATGGTCAGGGGATGTCTGATTGCAGGGGGTTGCTGAAGTAGGTGAACTGGATCCAGCAGGTAAGTGGAAAGGCACTTACCACCTGGATCCAGCAGTCCTCACCTCCCGTTAGCCGTTGGGTTTCCGAAGGCCTGGAAAACTTGCAGGCCAGGGATAAATTTAAAATGGTGGTTACTTATGAGGCATGCCACCTCGTTATAATATTTAAATTGACAACCCACCTCCTGGGAGCAGGTTGGTCACCCTCCCCCCACCCCCATCCCACCTCCATTCAAACCGGAAGTGGGCAGGTTGGGGTCGGGATTCAGATTTTTAACATTTTAACATCTCACCCGACCCAAACTTTTTGGGGGTTAAAATTTCCCCCAATGTTTCAGGTTGTCTAAAACGTTAACACTGTTTCTCGCTCCACAGATGCTGCCTGACCTGCTGAGTATTTCCAGCATTTTCTCTTTTTAGAACTTATTATTTACGCTCTTCTCAATGGCATGGTGGACAAATGCACAATGTGCAGAGGCAATGAGCTGTAGTTTTGAACCCTGGCCCCAGGTTTGAACCCTGGCCTGATTTCAGCAACAGCAACAATGGGGACACTACAGTTGACCTCAGTACCCCTGGATTAAAGGAGTAGAAAATTAGTCAAGGTTGCTACTTTTGGTCACTGTCTGGTAACACCTACTGGAAATTTTGTTTGTGGATATCATTGTGAGGGGAGAAGTCTATTTATTCATAGTGAGGGCTAATTTCACCCATTGTTCTGAATTGAAATAATGCAAAACAATCAGATGTGCATTTTCTTTTTACAAAATTTCTGCTGGCAAACCCATGCCTGCTGCCTGTTAAAACACACGACTCTGGTTCGAGACATCCCTGGCGGTTTGATCACATGATGTTCTGGCCATGTGAGGTCAGATCACATGACTTCTACAAATGTTATTGGATTTACTTGCAGTATAAAATTTCAATTTGTAGTTTCGTGCCAGCAGCTGTTGTGTGACACGTTCCAAGAACCAGGAGGCCACGTGTGAGCAGGCGAAGAAGGGTAATGGAATAAGGGGAAACCATTCTCTCCATCTCTCCTACCGAGCACCCATTCCCCAGTCTCTATCTCTCCCTTCCCCAGTTGCCATTCTCCAGTCTGCATCTCTCCCTAAGCCGCCATTCCCCCTTTCCCTCAACTCGCGATTTCAGAACCCCCCCTTGATTTCAGAGCCCCCCTCGATTTCAGAGCCCCCCTCGATTTCAGAGACCCCGATTTCAGAACCCCCTTGATTTCAGATCCCCCCTTGATTTCAGAGCCCCCTCTTGATTTTAGATCCCCCCTGATTTCAGAGCCCCCCTGATTTCAGAGCCCCCTTGATTTCAGAGCCCCCTCTTGATTTTAGATCCCCCTTGATTTCAGAGCCCCCTCTTGATTTTAGATCCCCCTGATTTCAGAGCCCCCCTGATTTCAGAGCCCCCCTCGATTTCAGAGCCCCCCGATTTCAGAGCACCCCTTGATTTCAGAGCCCCCCTGATTTCAGAGCACCCCTGATTTCAGAGTCCCCTTGATTTCAGAGCCCCCTCTTGATTTTAGAACCCCCTTGATTTCAGAGCCCCCCTCTTGATTTTAGATCCCCCTTGATTTCAGAGCCCCCTCTTGATTTTAGATCCCCCTGATTTCAGAGCCCCCTCTTGATTTTAGATCCCCCTGATTTCAGAGCCCCCCTGATTTCAGAGTCCCCTTGATTTCAGAGCCCCCCTCGATTTCAGAGCCCCCTGATTTCAGAGCCCCTCTTGATTTCAGAGCCCCCCTCTTGATTTTAGATCCCCCCTGATTTCAGAGCCCCCCTGATTTCAGAGCCCCCTTGATTTCAGAGCCCCCTCTTGATTTTAGATCCCCCTTGATTTCAGAGCCCCCTCTTGATTTTAGATCCCCCCTGATTTCAGAGCCCCCCTGATTTCAGAGCCCCCTTGATTTCAGAGCCCCCCTCGATTTCAGAGCCCGTCTGATTTCAGAGCCCCCTTGATTTCAGAGCACCCCTTGATTTCAGAGCCCCCCTGATTTCAGAGCCCCCCTGATTTCAGAGCACCCCTTGATTTCAGAACCCCCCTGATTTCAGAGCCCCCCTGATTTCAGAGCCCCCTTGATTTCAGAGCCCCCTCTTGATTTTAGATCCCCCTTGATTTCAGAGCCCCCTCTTGATTTTAGATCCCCCTGATTTCAGAGCCCCCCTGATTTCAGAGCCCCCCTCGATTTCAGAGCCCCCTGATTTCAGAGCACCCCTTGATTTCAGAGCCCCCCTGATTTCAGAGCACCCCTGATTTCAGAGTCCCCTTGATTTCAGAGCCCCCTCTTGATTTTAGAACCCCCTTGATTTCAGAGCCCCCCTCTTGATTTTAGATCCCCCCGATTTCAGAGCCCCCCTGATTTCAGAGCCCCCCTCGATTTCAGAGCCCCCCTGATTTCAGAGCCCCCCTTGATTTCAGAGCAGCCCTTGATTTCAGAGCCCCCCGATTTCAGAGCCACCCTTGATTTCAGAGCCCCCTTGATTTCAGAGCCCCCCTGATTTCAGTGCACCCCTTGATTTCAGAGCCCCCCTGATTTCAGAGCCCCCTGATTTCAGGGCCCCCTTGATTTCAGAGCCCCCTCTTGATTTTAGATCCCCCTTGATTTCAGAGCCCCCCTCTTGATTTTAGATCCCCCCTGATTTCAGAGCCCCCCTGGTTTCAGAGCCCCCCTCGATTTCAGAGCCCCCTGATTTCAGAGCCCCCTTGATTTCAGAGCACCCCTTGATTTCAGAGCCCCCTGATTTCAGAGCCCCCCTGTTTTCAGAGTACCCCTTGATTTCAGAGCCCCCCTGATTTCAGAGCCCCCTTGATTTCAGAGCCCCCCTCTTGATTTTAGATCCCCCTTGATTTCAGAGCCCCCTCTTGATTTTAGATCACCCCTGATTTCAGAGCCCCCTTGATTTCAGATCCCCCCTGATTTCAGAGCCCCCCTGATTTCAGAGCCCCCCTGATTTCAGTGTACCCCTTGATTTCAGAGCCCCCCCTGATTTCAGAGCCCCCCTGATTTCAGAGCCCCCTTGATTTCAGAGCCCCCTCTTGATTTTAGATCCCCCTTGATTTCAGAGCACCCCTCTTGATTTTAGATCCCCCCTGATTTCAGAGCCCCCCTGATTTCAGAGCCCCCTCGATTTCAGAGCCCCCCTGATTTCAGAGCCCCCTTGATTTCAGAGCCCCCCTCTTGATTTTAGATCCCCCTGATTTCAGAGCCCCCCTTGATTTCAGAGCCCCCCTTGATTTCAGAGCCCCTCCTGATTTCAGAGCCCCCCCTTGATTTCAGAGCCCCCCCCAACAATTTCAGAGCACCCGCCCCAATTCCCAACTTGCTCCCCCCACTCACCCCCCCCACCCCTGCCCCCACCCGGTTATGGCTTTCAGTGGGTGACAAGCTCAGTGGAAAAGACGGGAAATGATTCTCTTTAAAATTAATGCAGTTTAACCTGGTTCTGACTCCCAATGCTTAACAGTTAGTAATTATTTACACTACCTCACATAAATGTCTGTTGTTCATGCGGGCACACTAAGGGGGGAAAATTCGGTTGATTTGCGCATCCAGTTAGCGCCCTAACTAGCGCCCAGGCACAGCAACGCTAACGTCTCCGGTGAAATTCAGCTGGATGTTAGCGGTGGCGATAACCGTTAGTGCCCCACGGTGCTGCGCCTCCAGCGATGATGTCATCACCATGCGCATCGCCCCACTTGCGCCCCGGCTGCGATCTTTGGTAGCGCCCCCTGACTTACCGCCGGATGCTATGTCCGACATTAAACCGAGACCCTGTCTGCCCTCTCAGGTGGACATAAAAGGTCCTATTTGAAAGAAGAGGAGGGGCGTTATCCCCGGTGTCCTAGCTAATATTTATCCATCAATCAACATCACGAAAACAGTTTATCTGGTCATTATCAAATTCCTGTTTGTGGGAGCTTGCTGTGCGCAAATTAGCTGCCGCGTTTCCTACATTGCAACAGTGACTACACTTCAAAAAGTACTTCATTGGCTGTAAAGCAATTTGGAACATCTGGTGGTTGTGAAAGGCGCTATATAAATGCAAGTTTTTTTTTTAAAACCATGGAATGGATCACATCAGCCCCAAAGCTCTGCATTGAATCCAGTCCATAATCTTTTGGGTGGAATATTCTTGATGCACCATGTGGACAAGGGAATTAACAAATGGCGATATGATGCCTCATATAAACAAATAGCCAGCTTTAAATGAATTACGGCAACTTATGTGATGGTACCAAAGGGCATTTGTTACGCCTGATCTTTAACCCAAAATGAGTCAGTGTCTTTAAGCGATGGGGTGAGAATATTTTAGCTCTCAAGCTAGATTATCCACAGGTAAAATAAGTTAGCCTGACTTCTCCGAATTATAAATGAAGTCTCTTTAATTAAGGAATTCCTATCCCGAGCTCCATCTAAAGTGTAACCTCCTTCTCTTTTTCTTTCAGATCAGCATCTTCATGACACATTTATCCAACTATGGAAATGATCGACTGGGACTCTATACGTTTGTGAACCTGGCTAATTTTGTCCATTGCTGGACCAACCTGAAGCTGCAGACCATGCCCCCTGTGCAGCTGGCACACAAATACTTTGAGCTCTTTCCAGAACAAAAGGAGCCATTCTGGCAGGTGTGGTTCCAGTCCTTCTTGAAACGAGTGCACTGATAATTCTGCAGATAACAGTCCCATACCCCCTTTTGAGTACAAACCTCCTTTCGAGTGACTCCGTACTTCCAGGGTTTTCTTCGTCTTGCTGATAACTTTATCTGTTTTTGGAGTGTAAGATGATTTTAACAGCAGGCAACCAAAAAAACATGGCTGCCTGATTACCAAAGGTCTCCTGCCACCTCTCCTAAAATATGTTTCTCTAAAATTTCTTTTAATCCACAACATCTGTGATTGCTGAAGAACCCCTGCTTGGGTAAATGAAAGTGCAATGATCATGCTACCAATAAGGACAATCTGTAACTGATCACAGATGTTCCGTTGGAGCAACCAAGGAATTTCAGCATCTATACAAGTGTAATCGGCAGTTAGTCAATGGCAGGAATGAATGCTAAAGCTGAATTCTAACTCCAAACCAGTCTGATTCGGGGGGGAAAGTTCAGATGTTCATTAACATTTGAGATTGGACCCAACTCTGAACGCCCCTTTGGAACCTGGCAGCATAAACAGCAAAGTGTTTTTGACATGTCCCTTCTACATGTGTGCAATGCTACTGTGAAAATCTTGCCAGAATTCTTGTTTACATGATTAGTATCAGAAGGTGGCTGTTTATTTTAGATTGTATTTTTTTTTACCAAGCAAGGCTTCTGGTTGGGAGGGAGGGGCAGATTTAAATATATATTTACATTCTTGTAATTATATAGAGCCGTATCACATCAAAATACTTCAAAGTATTTCACACAGTGAATTTCTTTTTCTTTCTGTAGTGTAGTGACTGTTGTTATCATAGAATCATAGATTAATACAGCACAGAAGGAAGCCATTCGGCCTATCTAGTCTGTGCTGGCTCTTTCAAAGAGCAATTCAGTTAATCCCACTCCCCCACTCTTTCCCCATAACCCTGCAGTTTTTTCTCCTTCAAGTATTTATCCAATTCCCTTTTGAAAGCTGCTATTGAATTTGTTTCCACCAGGTATGTTACATAGGTACGTATATAGGAAGGAATCCATGTTTTCCATGGTGATGTATAGGATCTCCCTTTTCTGCTGCACCATTGATCAGATTCAGGCCACCCACACTGTTTATTGGGCACAGCTTGGGACATTTTAGCTAGTTATTAGACACTTCTGATTTCAGTTGAATTTTCTTTCCATTTGGAGGCACAGACTAATTTCCACACAACCATTAACTCACGCAGACAGACCTTCACCCATTATACTGACTCACCTGTAAGACCACCAGGGTTCCGTGTCTATTCCTTTAAGAACAATCACCGTCCATGCTGTGTTAAACTGCAAGGAGCTCAGCCATTTTAACATTGTACCAATTTCCTTCTTTCTGGCAGAATCCGTGTGATGATAAACGACACAAGGACATCTGGTCTAAAGAGAAAACGTGCGATCGTTTACCGAAATTTCTGGTTATTGGACCTCAAAAAACAGGTGAGCTTTTATTACAAGCAATAAGAAATGATTCGATTCAAATGAATTTATCTGTGGTATCCAGATGGATTGCATGGAGAATAGTTAATTATTCAAACTATTCCATTAAGCGTGTTCTAATAGTGCATTTGCAATTAATATCATAGTTAATGTAGCTCTGTGTTCATTTTCTTTAGGCCTAAAACTGAGGCACAATAAGCCATCTTGTGGTTTTAAGATGATTTAAGAAATTAAGGCCTAGAAATTCGTAGTGTTAGCGTTGGCTGTTAAGGCCCGTTTCAGGAAAAAAAAGGTGGCCACTGCACTTCTGCCCGTTGCTGGCAGGTCCTGCGGTGGCCGCAATTTTGAGCTGGGGGGCAGCGCTGCCGATGTCCGTGCTCTCTAGCAATATGGAAATTATGCAGATTGTGACGTCAATGAGTGTGCAACTCTCACCTGATGTCTGATCTGCCATTTTGGAGTGCGCCGCTCAACTTACCAGCCTGTGTTAATTACGACCCACTGAGCAAGCATTGACAAGCAGGAAGGAGGCTCCAGCAGCATTATTTAAAGGGACCATCAGCAACAACTCGCAGCTGACATGCTTGTTCAGTTTGACTGGCTCTGTGGAGCTTTCTACAACTCCAGCAGCTTTATTAACTTCTTTCAAAGCAGAGGCAGCGAAGAAGAGGAGAAGATGTGAGGGAGAAGGAGGAGGAGGGCCAGGAGGGCTCTCATCAGGAGGCCTTACCCACCTAGGGTATTCAGAGAGCACTTTGCTAATATCCACTTAAGCGAGGAGCAGTGTATTAGGAGGTTCTGCTTCACCAAGGAAGTGGTTACAGAACTCTGCCACCTCCTGCAACCAGACCTCCAGCCTCAGAGCACGGTGACCATGGCTCTCCCAGTGGCAGTCAAGGTCACTGTGGTCCTCAATTTCTTTGCCAGCGGATCCTTCCAGTCTGCAGCAGCAGACATAGCTAACATCTCCCAGTTCTCTGTCCATCGCTGCATCCAGGAGGTCACAGAGGCTCTCTACACCAGGAGAAGGGACTATGTAGTCTTCTCTCTGAGCAGAGAGAAGCAGGAGGAATGCGCATGTGGCTTTACCAGGATAGCGGGCTTCCTCATGGTGCAGGGCGCCACTGACTGCACACTCGTGGCTTTGCGAGCACCACATAACAATACTGAGATCTTCCGTGACCGCAACTGCTACCACTGACTTAATGTGCAGCTGTTGTGCGACCATGCCCAGCGCATCTTGATGGTAAATACCTGCTCTCCTGGCAGCAGTCATGATGCCTTCATCCAGCATCAGTCTGATGTGCCAGCAATCTACCAGCCGCCACGTCAAACCCGAGGGTGGCTGCTCAGATACACAGGCTATCCGCTCTGCACCTGGCTGATGACTCCCCTCTGCAACCCCCAACACTCCTGCCCAGTACTCATATAATGAGAGCCATGCTGCCACCAGGAACATCATCAAGCAGACCATCGGGCTGCTGAAGCAACGGTTCCGCTGCCTTGACCACTCGGGAGGAGCCCTCCAGTACTCGGCGGAGCGGGTGTCTCATTTTGTGGTGTTCAGCTGCACGCTTCACAACTTGGCCATCATGAGGGTGCAGCCCTTCCCGGCAGGTATCGCGGCACCACCTCAGGAAGAGGATGAGGGAGAGGAAGAGGAAGGGGAAGAGGAGCAGGAGGAAGAGAAAGAGGAGGAGCACGAGGAGAAAGGGAGGAGGCAGGCAGCAAAGCCCCCTTTGACATGGGCTGTCCGTGAACGCCTCATCAAACTCCGATTCGTGAGAATGAAACCCCAGATCCCTGTTGCTCACCACATCCCCATCATACCATCTCTCTTGCAAAATGTCGCAGCATCCTCTTGGGTATAAAGCTGAAATGAGAGTCACCACAAAACATACATTCCAAACAAAATTTATAAATTTATCAGTACTCAATTCGCATTACAATATCAAGTAATCCCGCTTTTGTGTAGGGGGTTTTGGCGTGTGCCCAGTCAGCTCTGCCCCTGACTGTCTCTGAGCGGTTCGAATCGCTCCCACACTCCCTGGGTTCTAGACACCGGACTTAGGTATAGGCGGCAATACAGTATAAACGCGTAGACAAGTGGTTCGGTGCAAGAAAACCGTAATTTTTATTAGAGGTAAAACAAGATCACAATGCTGAGAATTACTAAGATAATTACAGGCATATAAAAATAATACACTTATTTGGGAATGGGGAACACACGGCACATCGAGGGAACAAACACATTAAAATCCCCTTATCCTTGTCCCACCCCCTATACCTAAATAGATTAAGCTATGAGGGGCCAGCGATTTATGCTCACCAATTCGAAACCTACTGACTTTTAACGGTTGTGAGTTTGGGGTCCACACTTGCTGTCCTTTGGGGTCCTTCGTCGCCACGTGGTCACAGGGCGCGGCGATGGAGTTGTTTATGCAATCACCCTCTTTTTCCTCAGCTAACGTTGTCATCGAGTCGCATCTTCGTCGAGTCACGATGGGTCTTCTTCTTCTTCCTCGGGCGGTTTAGTCACTGACGGGTTTTATAACGGTTGGGGCTGGCTCGGTTGGCGGTTTATACTGTCAAACTGATTTTTCTACCCATGCTTCGAGTGCCAACTTATTCATCAAACGCCAGCTTATAACTAGGCGTTTGTCCCCCAACGTGTCCTTCCGCTGTCCTTCTCTGCCTTTACCGGTTTACCGTTTTCTTCGTCTCATCTCGTCTCGTCTCGTCTGCCCGTTTGTGGCCCTTATGTCCTGTGTCTTTTTGAATCAGGTCTCATTCTCCTCCCGCGTTCGGCCCTCAGTGTAGTAATGGGCGTCCTTGGTGTTGAGCGGCGCGGGGAGCGAGAAGAGTAGTGCCTGTCATTTGGGTGCCCTTTCCTGCTTTGATGCTCCTAATGTAGTGCTCTCCTAGTGGCTGCAGCATGGCTGGTGGAAGGCAGCTGAGTTACCATGGGGGAGACTTCAGATGGCTTTGCAGGACGACCTCGAGTAACTCTGGCCCTAGAAGGTCCAGCTGTAGACTGCACCACCTCGGCACGGGCGGCAGTAGTCTGGGCGGGTTGGCTGACAGGCAGTGACAAGGGCAATGGCGGAGTGGCAGTGGTGGGAATGAAAATGCCGTCATCCTGAGAGAGGACAGCAGGTTCCTGCTCCACTGACCCACTGCCACTGCCCCAGGGTGGAACCTTAGCTTTCCTAGCAATCTGTTGGAGGCTAGATTGCTGGGATTCTGCAACACACTGCAAGCCCCGTTCGACAGTGGTAAACCCAGTCATGATGGCAGCAGTCTGAGCTTACGTGGCATCAAACTGAGATTGCATGAGAGCAGTCTGAGATTGGATGCCACCAAGCATAGACTGCATTACAGCACTAAGACGTTGCATCGCTTCTGCCTGTGCTGCAATGGAAGCTGCCAGATCGCCCATCACACGCAGCATCAGGTCTGGGTCGACACAGTCTCTCCTGGAGTTGTCCATCATTTCCAGGCTGGAAATCATGAGCTTCAAGCTCTGCGCAAAGCCCCGTCCAATGTTGGAGGCAGACTCCTCCATGCTCCTTGACATTGCCAAAAGGATCTCAAGCAGGCTTGCCATTGCACCTAGCAATTCAGTGTGCATGGCCATCACCCTTCTTCTGAAGGCCGCCCCATCGAGGTCCTCATCTAAGTCCTATGCAGCAGAACTCGCGCGCGAACTCGCCCTCCGGGGAGCTGGCCCCCGAGCTACCATTTCCCCCTGGTCTTGCTGCAGCCCACTCATGCCCGGTGCCTCACCATGTGCAGATCTACACTACCCTCTAAATTCAGTGCAGTGCCAGTTTCTGAGCTGGTGTCTGCGAGTGTCAGATGCTTCTTCTTCCTCTTCTTCTCCCCCTTCGCTCTCATGCATCGCCTCGGGGAGAGGATACTTGGGTGCTTGTTGTTGATTATCTGAAAGCAGAAAGGCACAAGAGTCGGGTTATGGTGAGGTGGCGGGGAGTGGGGTATGCATGCATACAGCATCAGCAGCTTGAAAGTAAGAAGTGATTCTGGGAAGAGGGGGAAGAGGGATGTGAAAAGAAGGATTAGGAATGAGCATACCATTGTCCCCAAGGGCTTAAACTTTGCCCATTGCCACTGCCTCAGTGACTTCCCGTCCAATGATGTCCAGCACTCACTCCTCCAGTTGGCTCAAAGCCTATATTGCGGCTTGCCCCCCGCCTGTCTGCTGCTGCTTCTGGCGATTATGACTGACCTTGGCCTGCAAGAGAAAGGGAAGTGTGTCAGTGAGTGTGGTGCAATGTGTTTGGGTGATGTACCTGCCATAGTTGAATAGCTGTCAGTGTGCGAAAGCTGTGAGATGTGGGTGTGAGGCTTGCAGCAGTGGTAAGGTTGTGAGGGTGAAGTGAAGCTATGATTGTGAGGGGGGCGGTGAATTTCAACAGGTGTTTACCCGATCGTCCACCATAATGTGGAAATTCACCCTATGATTCTTATCTGAAGATGGCTTGATGTTGGAGCAACTATGAGTTTCAGTAGAATTATACAGCAGATTTTATAAATTTGTGCTCTTGGCTCTGAGCTTATTAGGAATTCAGGGACAGAGATCAGTGAGCCCTGAAGAACGGTGGGAATTTGTCTGGCACATTGAAGCCCTGACATCACAAAGCAGGTGGGGCCAGCAGGACAGCATCAGTTCCTGGGATCCCTGCTGCTCCTGTCCCGGGTGACCTCAATTCTGGCAAAGTAACGATGTACAGGTCAATGGAGGGGTGTATGTGTAGACACGATCCTGGCCTGGAACATTCCAGAACTGATTATCGGCATGAGCGTTGGAACAAGAAACTTAATTGGTTTCAAGAAGGAACTAGAAAGGTTCTTGTTAACAAATTGGATTCAGGGTTATTGGAAATGTACCAAGGCAATACTTGGGTGGAATAGATGGACCGAAGGTCTTCTCCTGCACAAAACTGTTACCATGGCCGGAATTTTCTGCACCTTGGCAGGTCGTGTGCGGGCAGTCGTTGTGGTGGGTCGCGACCCTGTTCTTCATTCCATCCCGCTCCTGAGATTGACTTTCCGTTAATGGCGCCTCTTAAGGTAGCCCTGCGCATTACCCAGCCCTATTAAATGGGACGGTTCTGATGACGTCATCGTTGACGCATTTTCAGCTGGGATATTTAAAGGAGCCATGGCCACATTGCATTTGAAGGTTCATGAGGATAGTGCAGGCACTGCACTGCACCATTGGAGAGTTGCAAAGAGTGGCAAAGATGACTCCCTCCACATTGCTTGTGGAGGGAGTGAGAGCACGCAGGGAGGTCCTCTTCCCTTCCAATGGGTAGAAGAGACCTCCCCAGCAGACCAAAGGAGCCTGGCTCCAAATTGCAGAGGAGGTCAGCAGCAGGGATGTGTTCAGGAGGACCTGGGTGCAGTGCCGCAAACATTTCAATGTTCTCATTAGATCAGGAAACATTAGTACAAAGCTACACTCAACTTCATCCTGCTGTGCCTCTTATCACATCCCCATCACTCTGTCTTCCCAACTCTACTCCTGCATATCCTTACTCACACCAACACACCTTGCACCTCCACCCATCCCTCTCTCTCTATCTACATTATCACATCCCCCTCTGACTAACCAACCCTCACACGCACCCTCATCCTAATGCAATCATATCAAATAACAACACACAAGGAGGCCACTTGGCATTGCCACCCCACTCCATCATAGTCACCCTCTAAAGATCTAACCCATCCATTCCCTACACACATTCCATCACTCTCACTCAACCTTCTCTTCTTTCCCTCCTTGCAGGGGAAGAGAGCCCACAATAAGAGGGAGAAGGAGAGAACCGGAGGTGGCCCTCCATCATTGGCCACCTTAACAACAGCAGAGGAGTTGGCCCTGGAAATGTCAGGAATCGCAGAGCAGCTGGAGGTGGGAGACGGAGAGAGGGGGACATCTCTGCAACCTGGTGACAGAATTACATCTCATACAGCCACATGGCATACAGCAGTCACTCATATGGGGACTGATGTCAGCAGCCAGTGAATGTTCATCATGTGCATAATGGTATTGTTACCCATCCTTGATATTACATATCTAACTCATCTCTTTACTGTCCCACAGGTCCATGAAGAGCTCCCCCCACACACATCCCCTCCTGCCCCCCCCCCCACCCACCACTGTCCAGGAAGAAAAGGAAGATGATTCCTCAGAGGAGCCTCCAGCCTCTGAGGGCGCACCGCCACCAGACATAAGGGCACCCAGCACCAATGCAGATACGCACACCTCAGTGGGTAGATAGAGCAGTGTTGTCACCTGGTGCCTCAGAAGTCACAAGTGAGCAAGAGCAGATGGTGGAGACAGGGACAGCAGTGGAGACTCCTTGCCGGAGGGTGCAGGACACTCCCAGCTCTGCTCAGCTGCATGCAGACGCTGAGCCTCGGGGGCCATCCAGAAAAAGGGCGATCCTGGAGGTGCAGGAAGACGTGAAGGGGGCTTTGACAAGTTTTGCGACCGCGATGTCTGCAAATGTGCAGAAGATGGAGGAGTCCATCTCCAACATGAGCACCACCGTGTCGCAGGCGGTGGCAACTGTAGGCTCTTCCATGGAAAGGATGGTCACCTACATGGAGCAGCTAATGCTCCACTCACAAGAGCACATGGTCTCTGTGGAGAATAGATGGCTATCTATGGAGAATAGATGGCAGAGGCTCATAGACCTCCTCTCTAGAAAGAATGTCAACATAGACGTGGGTCCTCATGGCCCCACTGCTGTGCAGCAAGTTGCTCTCCAGCTCCTTACTAGCAGGGAAGTGCGGGTGACCCATGAGAGGGATGATGGTGAGAGGGGACATGGAAGTGGGGGCTCCTCTCAAATGCTCACACTTCTCCCCCGTTGCCTGTCCCTCAGTCAGAGCCCCAGATGGACGAGTCTGCCCCTGCAGAGGATGTCTGCCAAAAGTGTCTATGCAGTCACAGCAGGGAAGTGAGCAGCCTGCCTCAACCTCTGCTGAAGCCACAGGGGATGCACCTCATAGAAGCATGCATAAGAGAAAGATGAAACACAAGTAGATGCACAAGGGTAAGCACATGGGTGTTTTAATAAATGTTTGTGTAAAGTTTCCGTTACTGTGATGTCACAGATAAAAATATTTATTTTCACCACTTTCCGGTCATGGACAAATTTGCAACTTTGGAAGTGGCTTCGTGAGTGGGAGACATAACGTTACCTCCAGCAATAGTGATCAGTGTGAAAGGAATGGCTTGGTCATTGTAGGAATGCTTTATGGTGTTGCTGTGGGATGGTGGGCACCTGGCACAGCATGTGGCACCATATGGGTGTAATGCCTGAAGTTAAATAAATCTGGCCATGATGAGGCCATCCCTGGCCTCCCGGGCAGCAATGTGCATGGGTGCTGGTGGGATCTGGACCGCAGGCTCCTCCTGCTACTCCTCCTCCTCTGAAGAGGCTATGTACTCAGTGACATAAGAAAACTACAAGGCACTTGGCCTAAGCGTTAAACAAAGCTTTAATCAACTGTTTTACAACATGAAGGTCTAATTGTGTCCTTCACTAGTTCCTGTTAAGAATGTCCTGCGCAAGCTGGGCCCGTGCCCGAGTATTTATACTCTCCCTGGACAGCGCCACCTGTAGGCCGCTCAGTATTATTTCATAAGTCTTTCTGTCACTCAGAGCCTTGCTCCTCCTGCAGCGCTAATCCACCTGCTCCTCTGGGCTGCAGGTCTTGCTCCAGCAATGTGCAAATGTCTGTGATGACCTGGCATGATAGCCTGAGCCTACTTTGGCACTGCTGCTCCGTCATGTTGAGGAAGCTCATCCTCTGCCTGTATACCCTGTGTTGGGGGTATCGCCTCTGGTGCGGTGCAACCCTGCACTGATGCCCTCTGTCCTGTGCAGCATCATATGGTTGAGGAGAAGTTTGGTGGTGTTGTTGTTGGTGCTGCTGGTGTTGGGGCTCATCGTGGTCCAATTCTGTGGACCAAGGTGAGAAAGTATAAACGGCACCCATGCTGATATTATAGATGACAGATCAAGTAGAGATCAGAGGACCAATCTGTCAATGGTGTGATAGGTTCTATCAATGAGGTGATAGTGGATCCCAACTTTGCTAGAAACACTTGCAACCTCTAGAAAACTAAATCTGTGCTGACAATGCACTCAGCAACAGCATCTGCCTTAGGAAAATGATCAGCTGTCAGGTGGGAGTTTTTATTGTACTTTTCATGCTGTGCATGAATGAGGTGGATCAATGGCCGCTCAAGATCAGCCTCAGGTTGACAGATGTGGTTCCCGAGCTGCATGATTCCCGTAGGTTAAAAAGACGCTTAAGGGTCTGACAAGTACTTCACAATGATCTAAATTACCTTGGCCGCCTCTGCTGCGACGTCATACGCACCCGAGGGAAAGGGGCGTGGGGGCGGGATGACGGCGGGTTCCTGACCCCCTCCAAGGTTTTTCAAATTTCCCTCCCGACCTGCCTCCAATCGCGCTCGCACGGACGCCAGAAAATTCCGGCCTATGTTACTATTCACGATGGAATTGGCCCTCTTATTAAGCGGGTCGTTTGCCACAGTTCTTGCAATGTTCAGCCGATCCCACCAGCATTATCCCCTGCAGCTGTCAAGTGCCGCATTTTGCAACCCCCCCACCATCCGCTTGCAGGTGCCTATGATGCACCCATACTGATACAGGCGATCGATTGATTGGCTTTAATGGAAGTCTAATCGTATGTGTGTAAAATGGACTGACACTCTGATCCTGTTAATTTCTCGCCAAGTAGCTTAGGTTAAAATTATCCCTCATGTTTGATAGGACAGTTTGGCTTTAAGATGGGTGACAATCAATAACTCATATTTTCCATTAAGGTCTTGCACTTATTTCCCATTAATCATATGAAGCGTTTACCTGAAGGTTTTTCTATAGCTTTGATAAAGCTGGACCATTACCAACAAATGCATGTCAGTATCTATTTAGCAAATAACTTATTTTCCAACAATATTTTTATTCACATCTCAGAAGTGCACTGCAAATCATTAGTAATTGTTTTGAGTGGCGCAATATATAGCAAGCTTTTACTTACAATAGAAGGCTGTCTAAAATATAAAGTACTACACATTTTTTACATTTAACTGACTGAGTACAATTCAAAGGATCAAAAAAGAAGTAGACATCAGTCGTACACAGCTTAGATTATTCAGTTAGTGGCATTAAATATAACGGCTGTAGATTGCTGTTTTAAATTTTAAATTTCTCTTCCAGTACAAATATCCTTTAATAGCCATCCACTTAAGTGATGTCGACTATATTAGCAATGTCAGTGGTAGCCTGAAATGGTAAATGTGTCTTTTAATTAGTCACTGGGACTTGTTCTATGCTGTTTTACCAATCATGTGGTAAAAATGGTAATAACTGACTTATGCTAATGTTCAGTAATTGCTGTGTTCTAATTAAATAACCTAGCATTTCACAGCGCAGCATATTTGCAGTTCTTTCAAAGAATAAATGCTTGCAGAAAGAAGCTCCGCTGACAAAATGTCATGGATGGGAGGGTGGTCATTTCTACGCAAATACATCAATAAGTTTTCTAATATTTTCTGTTCTCAGGCACCACAGCTTTGTACTTGTTCCTAATTATGCATCCAGCCATCACCAGTAATTTCCCCAACCCAAAGACCTTTGAAGAAGTGCAGTTCTTCAATGGGAATGCTTATCACAGGGGAATTGACTGGTAAGATAAGAGATCAAGCAAAGGGCTTTTTTTATAATGAAGGAAGTCTTTATTAGATCTGTGAAGGTATTAATTATTTGTTTGTAAGCTTGAGTTCTATGTTGGGCCTCCATGATGATGGAACATTTCTGTGGATTCCAAAGATTTTCAAATTATTTTACAAAGGTACATTAACATGTAACCTCAAGATTATGTAGTTCTGTTATAAAATTAGGCAGCCTGATAGCAAAACAAATGAATTGGCATGCTAATGTGCAGTAACATGGCCCAGTAAGTCAGCAGTTTCTGTCTGTGATTTCCCCACAAGGTGAGTTTTTGAAATCAGCGAACCAATCAACCTGTGGGGTTTTATGCAATTTAGCAGCCAATTCAAAAGTCACATTGTCAAACATCAGAACTATAGAGAAATACAGAAATGGAAAGAAAGAAAATGAAAGAACTTGCATTTATATACAGCCTTTTTACACTTCAGGCCGGCCCAAAATGTTTTACAACCAATTAAGTTGTTTTTTATGTGTAGTCACTGTTGTAATATAGGGAATGCAGCAGCCAAATTGCGCACAGTATGATTCCACAAACAGCAGTGTGATAATGACCAGATAATCTGTTTTTTAGTGATGTTGGTTGAGGGATAAATATTGGCCTGGACACCAGGGAGAACTGCCCTGCTCTTCTGACCAATTCCGCAGGCGATGGAGACAAACAGGCCCAGCCAAGATAAGTCTGGAATTATTTTTGTAGGGCCAGGATGAGAAGGACTGTTTCTCCGAGCCCCCAAAAAATCTGGGCCGCTGTTGCCCCGGGACCGTCGCACTCAACTTGCTGCTGGACGGGGTGGCCCGATAGTGGGAGGCCTCAATCCGGCCAGCTGCATTGAGATGCTCATAATAATGCTGGTGCCTCAGAATTGTGCCCACCACCTTGTCGCGGTTACAGGCGATCAGCCGGTGCACTCTGCCAGTCAGTCATCCAAAAGTTAAAATCAATCCAATGGGTTGACTAGCCTCTTTCTGTGCTGTATCATTCTATGACCCCTATCTGCCTCCACTGCCGGCCCGAGCCAACCCATTCCATGAGTTCACCAACTTCTGCATAAAGTAGTTAAATCAGAACTGTCTGTGCTCCTGCCCTTTACTAAGCTTGAGCCAGTGTCCCCTGGTTCTGGAGTTTGTGGCAATTCAAACAAATCATTAGGTTTCAATTCATCAAATTCCCTTAAGAATCTTGAATATTGGAATAATATCTTCCACGAGCCTGCTCTCCTCCAGAGTAAATAATTTCAGACTCTTCAATCTGTCCTCATAGTTCATATGCCTTAAGCTAGGTGTCATAAGAACATAAGAACATAAGAAATAGGAGCAGAAGTAGGCCATTCAGCCCTTCGAGCCTGCACCACCATTCAATGAGATCATGGCTGATCTGCCTCAACTCCATTCGCTGGCCCTATCGCCATATCCCTTGATGTCCTTACTAGTCAGAAATCTATCGACTTCTGTTTTGAATACAGGAAACTTTGTGTAATCTGGAGGCTAAATGTCCGGCAAGCTCGAGCCACCGGCAAAAATCAGGAGCCGTTTTGTTAGGTTTTTTTTCTTCTCGTGGCTTTTTTTTCAACAGTAAGGCTATGCAAAGTCTCTCTGAAGCTGTTGCTAAGCAACAGAGACGCTTCCAAGGTACGGTCGACTGTTTAGAAGCTGTTGCTAAGCAACAGTGTTTGTTGCCAGATACGGTCCGCATGCTTCAACATTAACGCTGGTTTGTTCGGCAGTTTTGAGGGAACGGCAACAGCTCGGTCCCGTCGGTGCCGGATAGCACAAAGTTTCCTGTATACCCAATGACTGAGCCTCCACAGTCCTCTGGGGTAGATAATTCCAAAGATTCACCACCCCAGAGGCAAAGATTCACCACCCAAAGATTCAGTTGTGTTGCCTTCAATACCTAGTTGTCGTTGCTATACTATGGTGACCATGACAGTGCATAATACTTTAGTGCCTTATACAGTCTCATTGCCAGATGATGGTCTTGGAATGGCCAGGGTGATTCCAAAGGGAGTCCATCTCAGGAAATCTCAGGCGTGCAGCCCATGATTTTCTATCCGTTAAAACTAATGGACTGCACAACCGCAATTTCCCAGGGTGGAAATGCTGGATCGCAGAACTTGATCTGTGGCAGAGGCAAAAACAACTTAACAAAACTGGGGGGGAGATGAAATATGATTCCATAATCAGTAACATTGAGGTATTGCTGTTTGCCACAGAATTTTCAGAAACAAAATCGACTCAACTCCATTTAAATGCATTTACAATATTGCGTGTAGTTTGAGGCACACTACCTCCAAAATAACATTGCTGCATTTGTGAGGAGTCAGAGATAAGTACCAAAGGTGATGCTCGGACCTGTGGTGTATGTAACCTGTTCCACCTTAAGAGAACTACCTTAAGAGATGTACTACTTTCTCTTGGCTGCTGTATACTGTAATACCGGTGGTGACCACACCGGTATATAAGTGTTGTGTAGGGATTTGCTGGGCAGTTCAGCCCTGACCTCCGAATAGTAAAGACCTGTTAAAAGTTATTCTTGTTGTCTGTGTCCAGTGATTGATCCTAAGCATAACTGGGACACACAGACTCAACAGTGGCGACGAGTCCGATCTTACCCTGCGGCAGTTTTACATCCAAGGCAGCTTCGTCCTCAGAACGGGCGTCGAGAAGAGGCATCCGCCCTCATCATCCTGCTGAGCACCATCGCACGGGAGGCATCGAGAACCCGGGTTAAAAAGGAAAATCCTGACCACGAAGCCCTCCATCAGCGACAGGCAGTGATCATCCCTTCTACCACGGTGGTGGGTAAGCCGATCAGCGACACGAGCAGAAAGTCGGCCGCGTTGGCTGTGGAGTAGGGGAGGGAAAACGGAGGAATAAGGGCGGAGAACTTGACCACGGCCGGTAAAAAGGGCCGGGCTGCAATCGAGGCCGAGAGGCGCAGCGACTGGGGCAGCTTAAAGCACGAGAGCCGCAGAGAACTCAAACGCAGCCGGTGTAAAGGACCGGGCTGCAAGCGGGGCTGCGAGGCAAAGCAGCGTCGGGGAATTGAGAACCGCTGGGGAGGCGAGAACGGCAGCAGCAAGGCAATCGCCATTGCAGCCAGCGGGGGAAGAAGGCAAACGCGGGAATCCGCCATTGTAGTCGGCGGGGGAAGAAGACGAGTGCGGGAAAGACCGCCAAGCGCGGGAAGCCGCCATTTTAGTAGGCGGGGGAAGATGACAAGCGCGGGAAGCCGCCATTTTGAGAAAAAGAAAAATTAAAAAACTTGCAAGGATGCCTAAACATGGGAACATTAATACCTTTGATAGCGATATCGAAGATTGGACCACGTATGTAGAACGCATGGAAGTTTATTGTAAAGCAAATAAGGTACCAGATGATGAGAAAGCACTAACCTTATTAAGCTCAATGGGTGCGAAGACATACAGGCTATTGAAGCACCTTCTATCACCAAATAAACCGGCGGATCAGACTTTCGCGAATATTGTTACTGTCCTGAAAATCATTTAAACCCCACGCCGCTGATGATAGCGGAACGATTTAAATTTTACAGAAGAACGCAGCTGAAAGACGAAAGCAACGCTGAATTTTTAATTGAACTGCGTAAGCTATCGAAGTACTGTCAGTTTGGAACAGGACTAGCAGATGCGCTGAGAGATAAATTTGTGTGTGGATTGTTAAAAGAAGGAACACAAAAGCGACTGCTTGAGGAGAATGATCTTACGCTTGATAAAGCTGTCACTATTGCAGCATCGCAAGAAGCCGCAGCGAGAGGCACGGCGGAAATGCAGCTACGGTCACCGGAACTCAGCACCAATCAAATGGTCTTGGGTACAGTAAAATGTTATCGTTGTGGAAAGACAACGCACGATCAGAACCAGTGCTGGTTCAAAAATCAGGAATGCAGAAAATGTGGCAGGCTTGGTCACATAGCTAAAGTATGCCGGTCAGGAAAGAAGACCAGCAACAAAAAGTCACCGCAGGAAAAGTACAGAAAGGTACACAAGGTGACGGAGAACAGTTCGAACGAACAGAAGTCAGATTCAGACTCCAGCAGTAATGAACTGGGTAGTCTAAGAGTACACAATGTTGGTAAGGAAGCAGACCTCCAAACAATTTGGGTCACACTTCAGATAGCAGGAGTCCAAGTGAAGATGGAATTGGACACTGGATCGGCATTGACGGTCATGAATAAGCAAGATTGCAAAAGGTTATTCCCACATATTCCCCTACGGGATACGGAGATTGTATTGAAAACATACACGGGGCAAAGAGTATACCCCATCGGGAAGATAGGGGTAAAGGTGGTCCACAAGGGCAAAGAAAGCCGAGGAATGGACTTATATGTGCTACCTGAGGGAGGTCCACCTGGGACGGGAGTGGATTAGGAAAATAAATATGGACTGGCATTCCTTAAAAGCACTAACGGTAGATTCCGGTAAAAAAGATGTCAAACCTAAACGATTGTCCAGAATATTGGACGATGCTAAAGAGGTGTTCCAACAGGGACTGGGAACACTGAGAGGAATTACGGCAAACATCAAGGTTGAAGAACATGCAAACCCAAAATTTTTCAAAGCCAGACCGGTACCTTATGCGATACGACCTGCTGTGGAAGCTGAGCTGGAAGGGCTAGAACATTCAGGAGTACTGTCTAAGGTAGACTGGAGTGAGTGGGCTACGCCCATTGTTCCCGTCATGAAGCGTTCATCGAGCAACAAGCCGGGGGAACCGGGGAAGGTTCGCATCTGTGGAGATTTCAAGATCACTGTTAATCCGGTGCTTCACATGGTGCCGTATCCGCTTCCGCGGATTGAGGATATCTTCGCTTCGTTGTCTGGCGGGAAACACTTCACCAAGATAGACCTGGCGCAGGCGTACTTACAGATGGAAGTTGAGGAAGAGTCACGCCAGTATCTCACGATCAACACGCATAGAGGCTTGTACCGGTATAATAGACTGGTTTTTGGAGTGGCATCGGCTCCAGCAATTTGGCAGAGGGCCATGGAGCAGGTATTACAGGGAATTCCAGGCACACAATGTTACCTGGACAATATTCTGATTACAGGAGATGATGACGAGGAACACCTTGCAAATTTGGAACTGGTGCTCACCAGATTGAAAGAATATGGACTTCGAGTTAATCGCCAGAAATGTGAGTTCTTTCAGAAGCGGATCTCGTACTGTGGTCATGTCATTGACCAGGAGGGGCTTCATAAGTCTCCTGACAAGATCGAAGCTGTTGTGAAGGCTCCCGCTCCGGATAATGTATCCCAGTTGAGGTCGTTCCTAGGGTTGATTAACTATTACCATAAGTTTCTGCCAAATTTATCCACGGTGCTGCACCCGCTGAACGCTCTTTTGCAGGAGGGAGTACAATGGAAGTGGAGCGAGGACTGTAAGAGGGCCTTTCGCAAAAGCAAGGCATTGATCACCTCAGAGGAAGTGTTGGCTCACTTCAACCCAACGCTGCCTATTCGTTTGGCTTGTGATGCTTCTCCATATGGTATTGGGGCAGTACTCTCACACAAGTTGCCAAATGGCCTGGAGAGGCTAGTCGCGTTCGCATCCAGATCATTGACCTCCGCGGAGCGCAACTATGCTCAGATAGATAGGGAGGCTCTCAGCCTTGTGTGGGGAGTAAAGAAGTTTAATCATTACCTGCAGGGCCAAAAGTTTATGCTTCTGACAGACCACCAGCCGTTGGTATCCATTTTTAACCCTAAGAAGGGTGTTTCGGTGATGACAGCACAGAGACTCCAGAGATGGTCCCTTTTCCTAGGGGCACATCAATATCAGATTGAATTCAAAGGTACAAAGTAGCATGGTAATGCTGATGGGCTGTCGCGCCTGCCACTACCTACAGAGGAGGAGGCACCGACGGTTGACCCTGTTGAGTTATTTCACTCGACCATCATCGAATGTTTACCAGTCACCAATGCAAGTATTGAAAGAGAAACCAGGAACGACCCGACACTGTCCCGGGTCTACGAAGTGACAGTGAAGGGATGGCCAGCACATGGTGATCCACTGTTACCGGCATTCTCAGCAAGACGAGAACAGCTGTCCGTCTGTCAAGGAACATTGATGTATGGAACAAGGGTGATTATTCCTCCTAAGTTAAGAGAGCGAGTTCTAAAGGAACTGCATGAAGGTCATCTGGGGGGAGTCAAGATGAAAAGCCTTGCTAGGGCTTATGTGTGGTGGCCGGGTAGCGACCAACAGATAGAGGATCTGACGAAAAGCTGCTCAGGGTGCCAAAAAGTGCAAAATGCACCTCCGATTGCACCGCTGCATCCATGGGAATGGCCTTCAACCCCATGGCAACGTGTACATATTGACTTTGCTGGTCCATTCATGGACTCCATGTTTTTAATTGCGGTGGACGCACATTCTAAATGGCCAGAAGTGATTAAGATGACTACCACTACCTCGGAAAAGACGATCGCGGTGCTAAGAACGATATTTGCAAGAAATGGATTGCCAGAACAAATATGTTCAGACAATGGACCGCAGTTCGTGTCAGAAGAATTCCAGAAATTCATGAAGAAGAATGGGGTGAAACATTATACCTCTGCCCCATATCATCCGGCTACAAACGGGTTGGCCGAGAGATTTGTACAAACATTCAAAAAAAGCAATAAAGGCCATGAGCGAAGATCAGATTCCACTACAACACAAGGTGGACAAATTCCTACTGGCATATCGAAACGCCACTCATGCAGTGACAAACCAAAGTCCTGCCATGATGTTCTATAACAGGAGGTTGCGGTCCAGGTTGGACTTGTTAAAACCAAATGTGCGGAGGGAAGTTGAAAACAAACAGTTCCAGCATATAAATAACAAGACCACTCGGAGTTTCGAAATAGGACAACCAGTGTTAGCCCGGGACTATAAAAATGAGAAATGGCAATCTGGAACAATTTGGGCCAGACAAGGACCCCTGATGTACACGGTAGATATTGGTGAAAATGTAATACGGCGTCATGCTGACCAACTGGTAGAATCGAGAACAAGGGTCGAACCCATGGTTACGGCAGAGACAACCGTGGAAGAAGTTAGTGAACCTGAAGCATCTACCTCAGAAGTGAATGTACCTGATGATGATGTCCAATCCATAAGAGACCAACTAGATGAGTCACCCCAACAACGAGAATCAGAGACCCCTGAAAGGCGTTATCCAACTCGAATCAGGAGGCCTCCTCAGAGACTGAATCTTTGAACTGTTTTGCATGAAGTTGTATATATATATATGTTATTATGTTATGTTAAATGGGGATATAACTGTTAAGCTAAAAAGGGAGGATTGTGGTGTATGTAACCTGTTCCACCTTAAGAGAACTACCTTAAGAGATGTACTACTTTCTCTTGGCTGCTGTATACTGTAATACCGGTGATGACCACACCGGTATATAAGTGTTGTGTAGGGACTTGCTGGGCAGTTCAGCCCTGACCTCCGAATAGTAAAGACCTGTTAAAAGTTATTCTTGTTGTCTGTGTCCAGTGATTGATCCTAAGCATAACTGGGACACACAGACTCAACAGGACCTAGGGCTCAAATTTATTCAGAGAGACTTAGACTAAACTTATTTTCATTGGAGAAAAGTTAACGGGGGGGAAATGTTGCAGGTCTTTAAAATAATGAGAAGCATAAATAGTGAAGAAGTATACAGGCGATTTAACTTTGACTGTGACCTCAGAACTAGAGGGCACATACAAAATTAACAACCCTCAAATAAGATTAGATACTGTGAAAAAAAAATCCTTTCAGAGTAGTGGAACAGACTCACAGCAAAATGAGTTGGCCCCGCGTCAACTAATCCTCCCTCAGAAAAGAAATGGAAAAAATTTCTGGTTAGAATGGGATTGATGGCTGTGGGGATAAGAACAGACGGAGATAATCAAATACTGCATGGAACACAATGGTTCCTATGTAGCTGTGACCAGGGTTGAATAACACAAACGTGGAATGGAAAGATATTCTCGAGTTTCATTTAATTAATTTTGGGATCATTGAAATATTTTGCAGAAGGTTCCCTCAACAGATTAAATAGGTACAATAAATTCTATGGTAGGGTAGACTGAACTTTTTAAGTGTATGCTTTCTTATGTTATTACGAGTGTTTCAACATAATTTAATTTTAAGTGTGAAGCAGATATTCCTTAAAGAGAGCCGCCAATTATATTCCACAATGGTTCTCCTGATCATCTATTGTAACTTTGGCAGAAGATCTGCAGAAACCCCAGAGGAACTGCGCGAACCCCAATTGTCTGGGATTCCTGTGGATCTTCTGCTAAAGTTAGAATGGACAATCAGGAGAACCCCCCTGAAAATTCAACACCAGAGTGTCACCTTCCAGGATTCCTTTTCAAAATCAAACAATGACCTGTGTCAGCATCCTTTTACTTTGTCCATTTCAGTTGATTCCTGTTGAGTCCACGTAGACTCACCCATCCCATTTCCAAGTGTTTCCCCAGTCTATCTAGCAACTTTGAGTTCAATGCAGTTCTGTGTCCCTTGAGGTGGGTGTGTTCAGCCCTAGCTATCTAATTTGAAACTTAAAGACATATTGGGGGTAACATTGACTTTGAACGATAATGTAAAATGGGCACTAGTGAATTGGCAGCCCATTTTACATCACTCCCGCTTTTCATTTGCATTGACTTCAATGATGTCTACTCTGCTGCTCGATGAGATCGGCGGGAGGCCTGATCAATTTTCGTGGTTGGGTCCACTTACATTGAATAGCTACCAGTGTTGATCATGCTCCTTATAGGCAGTTCATCAATTGGGAGGGCAGGTAATCCAAAAGGCCAGCCAAATTTGATTGAGCCTGCGGCAACACCTCGATGGGAAGTGAGACAGAGCAGCAGTTTTACCAGCAGGGAAGTTTTTACAACACCTACAGCAGCCTTTGAGGCTCGAAGCACACAAGCAGCTGCAGTAAAAATAAGCTTCAGCCCTGTTTACAACTTTGCCTGACTAACTAAGAACCCTTTTTAATACCACGGGAAATGGCTGCATCCCAACCCATAGTTTGTGGGTGGGTTGAAGAACTGACAGTAACAACGCGGGTAGAGATGACAATGTCATTTGACTCCAATTTACATATATTAACGAGGCCCCCGCCTATTTCCGGCAGAAATCATAGAATCATAAAAACTTACGGCACAGAAGAAGCCATTTGGCCCATTGTGTTTGTGCGGGCTGAAAAAGATCTATCTAGCCTAATCCCACTTTCCAGCACTTGATCTGTAGCCTTGTAGGTTACGACGCTTCAAGTGCATATCCAAATACTTTTTAAATGTGATGAGGGTTTCTGCCTCTATCAACCTTTCAGGCAGTGAGTTCCAGACCCCCACCACCCTCTGGGTGAGAAAAGTTTTCCTCAACTCCCCTCTAATCCTTCTACCAATTACTTTGTCAGCTGTGGCTCAGTGGGTAGCACTCTCGCTCCTGAGACAGAAGGTTGTGGGTCCACTCCCGGGACTTGAGCACATAAATCTAGGCTGACACTCCAGTGCAGTGCTGAGGAAGTGCTGCACTGTCGGCGGTGCTGTCTTTCGGATGAGACGTTAAACCGAGGCCCTGTCATAGAGTCATAGGCCTAGAAATTGGGTTGGGGCGCCAAAGTGGCGCAAAAGTCGCCTGAGCGCAGGATTTAGCGCAGCGTTCGAGGCTTTAGCGATCATCAGATATTCAGTTTCATTGCCCCTCGAGGGACACGGGGCGAGGCTCAATGCGCTCCGCGTCCCTCTTAGGGCGCTGAAACTGAATATCGCAGCGCAACGTGCCGCAGCGCCACACGCTGTGGCACGGCACGCTGCGATACTGCAGGCCTTCCTCCCACTGTTAAGGGAGAGGTGCCTGCAACAGCGCGATCCCCGCTCGCGAGTGCCGGCAAATGAGCCCGGCACCCAATTTCTCCCCCATAGAGTCATAGAGTTATACAGCACGGAAAGAGGCCCTTCAGCCCATCGTGTCTGCGCCGTCCATCAAGCGCTGTCCAATCTAATCCCATTTTCCAGCATTTGGTCCATAGCCTTGTATGCTATGGCATTTCAAGTGCTCATCCAAATGCTTCTTGAATGTTGTGAGGGTTCCTGCTTCTACCATCCTTTCAGGCAGTGAGTTCCAGATTCCAACCACCCTCTGGGTGAAAAAGATCTTCCTCAAATCCCCTCTAAACCTCCTGCCCCTTACCTTGAATCTATGCCCCCTTGTTATTGGCCCCTCTACTAAGGGAAAAAGTTCCTTTCTATCTACCCTATCTATGCCCCTCATCATTTTGTACACCTCAATCAGGTCCCCCCTCAGCCTTCTCTGCTCCAAGGAAAACAACCCCAGCCTGTCCAGTCTTTCTTCATAGCTGAAGCGCTCCAGTCCAGGTAACATCCTGGTGAATCTCCTCTGCACCCTCTCCAAAGCAATCACATCCTTCCTATAGTGAGGCGACCAGAACTACACACAGTATTCCAGCTGTGGCCTAACCAGCGTTTTGTACAGCTCCATCATAACCTCCCTGCTCTTATATTCTATGCCTCGGCTAATGAAGGCAAGTATGCCATATGCCTTTTTAACTACCTTATCCACCTGTTCTGCTGCCTTCAGGGATCTATGTACATGCACACCAAGATCCCTCTGATCCTCTGTCTTACCTAGGGTCTTACCATTCATTGTGTATTTCCTTGCCTTGTTAGTCCCTCCAAAATGCATCACCTCACACTTTTCAGGGTTAAATTCCATTTGCCACTGTTCCGCCCATCTGACCAACCCATCTATATCGTCCTGCAGACTGAGGCTTTCCTCCTCGCAATTTACCACCCCACCAATTTTCGTGTCATCTGCGAACTTACTGATCATACCTTTTACATTCACATCCAAATCATTAATGTAGACCACAAACAGCAAGGGCCAGCACCGATCCCTGCGGTACCCCACTGGACACAGGCTTCCAGTCACAAAAACAACCTTCCACCATCACCCTCTGCCTTCTGCCACTAAGCCAGTTTTGGATCCAATGTGCCAAGGCACCCTGGATCTCATTGGCTCTTACCTTCTTGACCAGTCTCCTATGCGGGATTTTATCAAAAGCCTTACTGAAATCCATGTATACCACATCCACTGCACTACCCTCATCCACACACCTAGTCACCCCCTCGAAAAATTCAATCAAGTTAGTCAGACATGATCTTCCCTTGACAAAGCCATGCTGACTATCCCTGATTAATCCTTGCCTCTCCAACTGGAGCCTAATTCTGTCCCTCAGAATTTTTTCCAATAATTTCCCTACCACTGATGTTAGGCTCACTGGCCTGTAATTCCCTGGTTTATCCCTACTACCCTTCTTGAATAATGGTACTACGTTAGCTGTTCTCCAGTCCTCTGGCACATCCCTCGTGGCCAGAGAGGTTCTGAACTGGACATAAAAGATCCCATGGCACCATTTCGAAGAAGTGCAGGGGAGTTATCCCTGCCGTCTTGGCCAATATTTATCCCTCAATCAACATAACAAAAAACTCCAGATTATCTGGTCATTATCATGTTGCTGTTTGTGGGAGCTTGCTGTGCGCAAATTGGCTGCCGCGTTTCCCACATTACAACAGGGACTGCACTCCAAAAGTACTTCATTGGCTGTAAAGCGCTTTGAGACGTCCAGTGGTTGTGAAAGGCGTTATATAAATGCAAGTCTTTCTATCTTTAATTCTATGTCCCCTGGTTAATGACCTCACTGCGAGGGGAAATAGGTCCTCACTATCCACTCTATCTAGGCCCCCAATAATTTTATACAGCTCAATTAAGTCTCCCCTCAGCCTCCTCTGTTCCAAAGAAAACAATCCAACTTTTCCACATAGCTAAAATTCTCCAGTCCTGGCAACATCCTTGTAAATCTCCTCTATACCCTCTTAAGTGCAATCATATCCTTCCTGTAATGCAATGACCAGAACTGTATGTAATACTCTAGCTGTGGCCTAACTAGTGTTTTATACAGTTATAGGATAACCTCCCTACTGTTACATTCCATGCCTTGGTTAATAAAGGAAAGTCATAGAGTCATAAGCCATAGAGTCATAACGGCACAGAAGGAGACCATTCTGCCCATTGAGTCCGTGCCGGCTCTCTGTAGAGCAATCCAGTCAGTCCCATTCCCCCATTCTATACCCGTAGCCCTGCAAGTTTATTTCCCTCAAGTGCCTATCCAGTCTCCCCTTGAAAAAATGGAGTGTCTCCACTTCCACCATTTCCATGGGCAGCGAGTTCCAGGTCCTCACCACTCACTGTGTAAAAAAGTTTTTCCTCACGCCTCCCCTGTATCTCTTGCCCAAAACCTTAAATCTGTGTCCCCTAGTCCTTGTACCATCAACTAGTGGGAAAAGCCTTTCCCTGTCTAGCCTATCCAAACCCGTCATAATCTTGTAGACCTCGATCAAATCACCCCTCAACCTCCTTTGCTCTAATGAAAACAAATCCAGCTTCTCCAAACTGTCCTTGTAGCTAAGATCCCTCATCCCCGGAACCATTCTGGTAAATCTCCTCTGCACCCTCTCAAGGGCCTTCACATCCTTCCTAAAGTGTGGTGACCAGAACTGGATGCAATACTCCAGTTGTGGCCTAACCAGCGCTTTATAAAGGTTCAGCATAACTTCTCTACTTTTGTACTCAATACCTCTATTTATGAAGCTCAAGATCGCCAATGCTTTGTTAACCACTCTCTCAATATGTCCTGCCACCTTCAGGGACCTATGCACATTAACTCCCAGGTCCTTCTGTCCCTGCACACTCTTTAAAACTGTGCCATTAAGTGTATATTGCCTCTCCCTGTTCCTTCTGCCAAAATGCATTACCTCACACTTCTCTGTATTAAATTCCATCTGCCACTTGTCTGCCTACTCTGCTAGCCTTTCTATGTCCTGTTGCAGTCGATTGGTATCATCCTCACTGTTTGCCACACCCCCAAGTTTGGTGTCATCAGCAAATTTAGAAATTCTACTCTGTATTCCAATATCCCGGTCATTTATATATATCAAAAAAAGCAGTGGCCCCAGCATTGACACTTGGGGAACACCACTGTCTACCATTCTCCAATCTGAAAAACAGCCATTTACCACAACTCACTGTTTTCTGTCCTTAAGCCAATTCCTTATCCAAGCTGCCATGGACCCACCTATTACATGAGCCTCAATTTTGTTGACCAGTCTTTTAGATGGTACTTTGTCAAACGCCTTCTGAAAATCCATGTAGACAACATCCATTGCATTCCCTTCATCAATCCTCTCTGTTACTTCATCAAAAAATTCCATTAGATTAGTCAAACACAATCTACCTTTTACAAATCCGTGTTGGCTCTCCTTAATTAGCTTAAACCTCTCCAAGTGCCCATTAATTTTTTTCCTTGATTATTGTTTCTAAAACTTTACCCACTGATGTAAGAAAACTACTAGGCACTTGGTCTAAGTGTTAAACAATGCTTTAATCAACTGTTTTACAACATGGAGGTCTAGTTGTGTCCCTCACTAGTTCCTGTTAAGAATGTCCTGCACAAGCTGGGCCCGTGCCCGAGTATTTATACTCTCCCTGGACAGCGCCACCCGCGGGCCGCTCAGTTGGTTCATGTCACCCACCACTGATGTTAAACTGACCGGCCTGTAGTTACTAGGATTGTCCTTACACCCTTTCTTGAACAATGGTGTCACATTTGCCACTTTCCAATCCTCAGGCACCTCCCCCACATCTAGGGAAGATTGGAAAATTATGGCAAGCCCTTCCACTATCTCCTCCCCCAATTCCCTTAGCAACCTGGGATGCAAGCCATCTGGACCACTCTAAGCATACCCAGCCTTTCTAGTACATTCTGTCTATCAATTTTCACCCCTTCCATTGCTTCTACCTTTTCCACTTCTACCAATATTTTGGCAGCATCCGCCTCCTTAGTAAACACCGATACAAAGTAATCACTGAGTATTCTAGCCTCGTCCTGCGCCTCTAAGCATATATCACCTTCTTTGTCCCTAATAGGCCCTACCCCGCCTCTTACTACCCACTTACTGTTTACATGCCGGTAGACGATTTTTGGGTTCTCTTTTATGTCAACTGCCATTCTACTCTAATATTCTCTCATTGCCAATAATATTTTCATCTTTACTTCCCCTATGCCTTTTTAATTGCCTTATTTGCCTGTCCTGCTACCTTCAGGGATCTGTGGACATGCACTCCAAAGCCCCTCTGTTCCTCTATGCTTCTCAGTATCCCACCATTTATTGTGTATTCCCTTGCCTTGTTTGCCTTTCCCAAATGCATCACCTCACACTTCTCCAGATTGAATTCCATTTGCCACTTTTCTGCCCAACCTACCAGTCCATTGATATCTTCCTGCAGTCTACAGCTTTCTTCCTCACTATCAACCACACAGCCAATTTTTGTATCATCTGCAAACTTCTTAATCATGATCCTACATTTAAGTCTAAATCATTGATATGTACCATGAAAAGCAAGGGACCTAGTATTGAGCCCTGTGGAACTCCAGTTGAAACAACCTTCCAGTCGCAAAAACACCCATCGACCAATTCCCTTTGCTTCCTGCCGCGAAGCCAATTTTGGATCCAACTTGCCACTTTCCCTTAGTGTCAGCCATGGCTCAGTGGGTAGCACTCTCGCCTCTGCATCAGAATGTTTTGGGTTGAAGTCCTACTCCAGACACTTGAGCATAAAAATCTAGGCTGACACTCCAGTGCAGTACTGAGGGAGTGCTGCAATGTTGGAGGTGCTGTCTTTCGGATGAGACCTCAGGTGAACATAAAAGATCCCATGGTACTATTTCAAAGAAGAGCAGGGGAGTTATCCCTGGTGTCCTGGCCAATATTTATCCCTCAATCAACATCACTAAAACAGATTATCTGGTCATTATTACATTGCTGTTTGTGGGAGCTTGATGTGCGCAAATTGGCTGCCACGTTTCTCACATTACAACAGTGACTACACTTCAAAAAGTGCTTCATTGGATGTAAAGTGTTTTCGGACGTCCAGTGGTCATGAAAGGCACTATATAAATGCAAGTCCTTGTTTCCTTCCTTCCTTCCTTCCTTCCTTCCTTCCTTTTACCATGCGGGAGAACGTCATCCTCACTTTGCTCCTCTTCAGAGCTCAATCTCTGGATACTGTGAGCTCCCTCCTCGCTGCCAGTCACCAAAATTATTCCATTCATTTTACACCAAATTCTCAATCATTTGAAATCAGGCTTCCAATTGTTAGAAACCATTTTTAAATGTTAGCTTTCCAGCCAGTTGAAGTAATATCAGTATATTCAAGAACCATCAGATCATGTCCAAAACCGTTCACAGGAGTAAAAATGATACACAAACATTTTTATACTTATTTTAAGACTTTCCCTGCCATTCTTATTTTGCACAACATTACCTGACTAAGATGATTGGTGGGCAGTTCAGCCAATCACCTTGTCATAGCACAGATAAGGAATTCATTGTGTTAGGGATTTCAGACACAGAACATTGCAGTTCCAGTTTGCTGTGTCGCACCTTCTAGGTTATGCATTCAAAATAATGAAAATTTACCTCTCCTATTCTATTTTTGTAGGTACATGAATTTTTTTCCTATCCCTTCCAACGTGACCACAGACTTTTTGTTTGAGAAAAGTGCAAACTACTTTCACTCCGAGGATGCTCCGAAACGAGCTGCAGCCCTCTTGCCAAAGGTGAAAATAATCACCATTCTCATCAATCCTTCAGATCGGGCCTACTCCTGGTACCAGGTAACCTTGACAATTCTGCATGCTTAGGCTGATGTTTAACACCCTCCATTTAACTAAAGTTGCAGGAACGCCTTTGAATTTTTCATTTCTTCTGATGTCCACAGCACCAGCGAGCCCATGAAGATCCAGCTGCTCTTCGGTATAGCTTTTATGAGGTGATCACGGCAGGTCGGCGGGCTGTTCCCGAGCTTCGGGCCCTTCACAATCGGTGTCTGGTGCCTGGTTGGTACGCAGCTCATATTGAAAGGTGGCTAACGTACTACCCTACTAGTCAGGTGAGCACTTAAACAGGCAAGAAGCACCTGTTTTAATTGCATGTGACATGTCATTTATATTCCAATAATGTTTTATTAAGCTCTGTGTATTTTTCAATCTCCTCTTACGGTGGAAGAAACTGGCATAGCCAGGGATGCAGAGCTCCTGCTGAACTTAACGGCAGGACCTCATTATCATTTTTTTCCCACCCTGTAGCCGGTCGCATTGACAGCCTGGTCTGCGGGCAGGAGGGAACACCAGTGGCAGGAGGCTGCAGCTGAGGACCTTTGGGGACAGTCCCTGGCAATCGGGAGAGGGGGAGGGAGCCAGTGATCGGGATGGGGGAGAGAGGTCGGCAGTCGGGAGAACTGGTGGGAGAGGCTGGCGATGGTGGCTGGGGGAGGCTGAAGGCTTCCTTGAGGGGCCGGTGGGAGCACTCCTGCTATATTTAATGTTCCGCCTCTCAACAGCAGGACACCCAATACCTGCTGCCGTAAAAAAGGCGGCGAGCAAGTGTTGGGAACGCACTTCCCGTGTTTAACTCTTTACCCCACCCCTCGACCCTGTCCCGCCATCATTGGGGTTAATATTGAGGTGTTTATTCCTGCTACACTGTCAGGCAGTATCTGTTCCTGCAGCCATTTTGCTCTGGTTCTGTACTCTGGCTAATATATGTGTGTAGAAATTGAACCTCGTTGTTCCTTTCTTATGGGCATTAAATGAACGCACGTGGGTCAATTTTGGGGACCAATGTTCGGCGCACCAAGGGCACCCGAAAGACGTCCAACCCGATATATTGGGTTGAGCCATTTTTCACGCGTTCTTGGTGGACACCTAAAACATTCATTCGGTCCCTTACATATGGAAATGAGGGGCCGAACAGCTATTTTAGGCACCATCTACCAAATTGGATTGTGATAAGAGCAGCAGACATCGGGCCTCCTAAAGGTAAGCTTTAAAAAGACAATTTGAAAAAATTGTTCCTGTGAAACCAGGAGGTGCAGGAGTGCATCCTCAATTCTATAGTACTCGCGATCGGCTCCACCCCTTCTCCCAGGACTCAGCTTTGGGCTGCTGGCATTCGTGCTGATTTGAGAGCTACCTCTTATCAATTCTGTCTCGCTTAAACCCAGCAACTACAGACCAGTCAGTTTCACCTCGGCAGTGGAGAAGCTTTTAGAAACAATAATCAGAGACAAGATTAACAGTCACTTGGACAAATGTGGATTAATTAAGGAAAGCCAGCACAGATTTGTTAAAGGCAAATTGTGTTTAACCAACGAGATTGAATTTTTTGATAAGGTAACAGAGAGGGTTGATGAGGGCAATGTGGTTGATGTGGTGTACAATGTGGTGTTAAAAGGTGTTCGACAAAGTCCCACATAATAGGCTTACCAGCAAACTTGAAGCCCATGGAATAAAAGGGACAGTGGCAGCATGGATACGAAATTGGCTAAGTGACTGGAAATAGAGAGTGTGGTGAACGGTTGTTTTTCAGACTGGAGGAAGGTATACAGTGGTGTGCCCCAGGGGTCAGCTCTAGGACCACTGCTTTTCTTGATATATATTAATGACTTGGATGTGGGTGTACAGGGCACAATTTCAAAATTTGCAGATGACACAAAACTTGGAAGTATAGTGAACCGTGAGGAGGATAGTGATAGACTTCAAGAGGACATAGACAGGCTGGTGGAATGGGCGGACACGTGGCAGATGAACTTTAACACAGAAAAGTGCAAAGTGATACATTTTGGTAAAAAGAATGGGGAGAGGAAATATAAACTGAAAGGTACAATCCTAAAGGGGGTGCATGAATAGGGGTATATGTGCACAAATTGTTGAAGGTGGCAGGGCATGTTGAGAAAGCAGTTAATAAAGGTTACGGGATCCTGGGCTTCATGAATAGAGGTAGAGAGTAAAAAAGCGTGGAAATTGTGATGAACCTGTATAAAACACTGGTTCGACCTCAACTGGAGTATTGTGTCCAATTCTGGGCAGCGCGCTTTAGGAAGGATGTGAAGGCCTTAGAGAGGGTGCAGAAACGATTTACGAGAATGATTCCAGGGATGACGGACTTCAGTTACGTGGACAGACTGGAGAAGCTGGGGTTGTTCTCCTTAGAACAGAGAAGATTGAGAGGAGATTTGTTAGAGGTGTTGAAAATCATGAGAGGTCTGGACAGAGTAGATAGAGAGAAACTGTTCCCATTGGCAGAAGCTTTGAGAACCAGAGGACACAGATTTAAGGTGATTGGCAGAAGAACCAAAGGCGACATGAGGAAAAACATTTTTTCTCAGCGAGTGGTTAGGATCTGGAATGCACTGCCTGAAAGGGTGGTGGATGCAGACCCAATCATGGCTTTCAAAAGGGAATTGGCTAAGTACCTGAGGGGAAAAAAATTGCAGGGCTATGGGAAAAGGACGGAGGAGTGGGACTAGCTGAAGTGCTCTTGCAGAGAGCTGGCATGAGCTCGACGGGCCGAATGGCCTTCCTTGCTGTAACCATTCTATGATTCTATAAGTACTAGTGGAGAAGTTACCAATGAGGATTGGGAAAGAAATTAATCCTAGCCACAAAGGAGCAGTCAGCATTCACAATGCCACACCACTTGATCCATTCCTTTGTCTGTACTAAGAGAGGCAGGGCAAATTTGATGTTGTTCTTATGCCTCCCTCTGTATGTGGAAAATTTGCTCTGATTCACGCTCTCTTTATGGTACAGTTAGATAATGGGTACCAATTTTACACATGTATGATTTTGATAGCTGCTGCAAAAGAAGGCTAAACAAACTTCCAAATATATACTTGCACCACTCACTGATCAAGGAAATCAGAACTCTGCCCCATGTGTGCCCGAGTGGAGCTCTGCTCACAACCTGTGGGCCTAGAAATGCCCTACCTTAGTGCCGGATTTCTTTAAAAAATGGCAGCCGCTTCTTGCACGGCACACCGTTTTGGTGAGGGCCATAGCGTTGCTGTTGCCTGTGATGTGCCTCTCAAATTCAAATGAACAAGTTGTGATGTCAATCGGCGTGCAACGCCTGATTTGATACCATAACTGCTATTTTGGACGCTGCCGCTTGCCATAACGTCTTCTCCTAACTACGCACGGAAGAACGTGCGTGTAGCAGCCCTGCTGAGATGCTGTCAGGGCTTCTTAAAGGAACACACACATCTTTCAGGTAATATATTTTGTTGAAGTAGTGGCTTGGTGCAATACATTTAAAAAGTTGTTAAACTTGTGTAGGGAGTGCTGCT
The DNA here is from genome assembly GCF_052327205.1 of Somniosus microcephalus. Classification (NCBI taxonomy): domain Eukaryota; kingdom Metazoa; phylum Chordata; class Chondrichthyes; order Squaliformes; family Somniosidae; genus Somniosus; species Somniosus microcephalus. The sequence continues at coordinate 135,086,094 of NC_140988.1, forward strand.
GGATGCTTGCAAGGCTTTGGATGGTAAAGGAAGGCCACTGAAAAAACAGAAAATGCAGGAAATACTCAGCAGGTCAGGCTGCATCCATGGAAAGAGAAACAGAGTTAATGTTTCAGGTCGAGATGCTGCCAGACCTGCTGAGTATTTCCAGCAGTTTCTGTTTTAATTTCAGCTTTCTAGCATCTGCAGTATTTTGCCTTTGAGAAAACAACTTGCTCACAGTCCTGGGGGGCACATGGAAATGAAGCATTGGCAGCAAAGAGGACAAGTTGCTCGCAGAGGGAAGCAGCAGAAGCGGAAGCAGCAGAAGCGGAAGCAGCAGAAGCAGAAGTAGCAGAAGCGGAAGAAGCAGAAGAGGAGGAAGCAGAAGAGGAGGAAGCGGAAGAAAGGATGCAACCCAGACAGCTCCTTTCTGGCTGGGATATCTGGGATGGAATCATCTGCCTGCGGTAGCAGTGAACACAACCCCAATTCCCCTTTCAACATTTGTCCCACACCTTACCTTCCCTCTATTATTGACCATCACAGTGTCCTCTTGGCCACGATGCTGAAATAAAAGCCACCACAAAGCAAACTTTCCAATCCAACTTTGTCCATATATGCATCCAAGATTACATCAAGAAATCAACTAATCACCCTCGTGCATTCCCTTAGTGACTGTCTTATGTGTGCCTTTTATTATGTCCGTGTATAATTGAGACACGGACTGCAGGAGTTGATTATAACAAGTCTTTACTGAATGGAGACAACCTGGAAACTGAAACTACAGAAGCCTGCTAGGGCCTTTTATACAGGGGTGGTCACTGCTGGTACTGCAGTCTGAGACCAGTTACTCCCTTAAAGGTGCATACACAACAATTCCTCCCCTTTTAGATAAACAGTACATAACATTCATTTAACAACTAAATAATAACTAATTACAATTACAATTACGGTTGCTAGATACATTGGTTGAAGTTAAGCAATTATAAGTTCAGTCTTTGAGGAGGCTTCCTGATTCTGTCTGGATAACGCCTCTTTGGGACATCAGGTTCCTCTGGCAAGGTTGCGTCGGGATCAATGTCGTTGTTTGGTTCGTCTGCTTCCAATATCACCGATTCTGCGGTAGATGCAATTGGTACTTCGGTTTCATCGCCAGGTGTATCAGATCGTGGTGTGGAGTTGAGGTTTTCCAGTGACTCTAGAATCTGGTCAGCATGGCGTCTTACAATGCTCTCTCCAACGTCCACGGTATACATTAGAGGTCCTTGCCGTGTACAGATCGTTCCTGGCTGCCATTTCTCTGTGCGGTAGCCCCGGGCCAAAACTGGTTGACCTATCTTAAAACTCCTGGTCGGCCTTTCATTCATATTCTGAAACTGCCTGTTCTCCACATCTCTTCTGACGTTTGGCTTAACCAAATCCAAGCGGCATCGTAGTCTTCAATTGAAGAACATCATGGCTGGAGTTTGGTTGGTAACCGCATGTGTCGCATTCCGGTAGGCAAACAAGAAGTTATCCACCTTGTGTTGTAGGGGTATATCTTCATTACACATTGCCTTGATAGCCTTCTTGAATGTTTGAACAAACCTCTCGGCCAATCCATTAGTGGCTGGATGATATGGGGCGGATGTGTAATGCTTAACACCATTGTTCTTTAAGAACCTCCGGAACTCTTCAGACACAAACTGTGGTCCATTGTCAGAGCAAATCTGTTCAGGCAGCCCATTCCTGGCGAATATGGTTCGTAAGACTGTGATAGTATTTTCTGTGGTGGTTGAGGACATTTTTATTACCTCTGGCCACTTTGAATGTGCATCCACCGCAATTAAAAACATCGAGTCCATAAAGGGACCAGCAAAATCAATGTGCACCCTTTGCCACGGAGATGAGGGCCACTCCCATGGATGTAGAGGGGCTTGTGGTGGGGCGTTTTGGACCTTCTGGCATCCTGTACAGCTCTTGGTCATCTCTTTGATTTCTCTATCGATTCCCGGCCACCACACAAACGCTCTGGCTAAGTTCTTCATTTTTACCCCTCCCAGATGACCCTCATGAAGCTCATTGAGCACTCTATCCCTCAATTTGGGTGGAATTACTACTCTGGATCCACACATCAAGGTTCCTCTGCACACTGACAGCTGTTCTCTTCTCGGCGAGAATGCTGGCAACAGTGGTTCGCCATGTGCTGGCCATCCCTTCACCGTTAAATCATAGACCCAGGAGAGTGTCGGGTCATTTCGTGTTTCCTTTTCTATGTTTGCATTCGTCACAGGTAGACATTCGACTATGGTCGAGTGGAATATCTCCACTGGATCCATTGCTGGTGATTCTTCCACCATCGGCAACGGTAGGCGCGACAATCCATCAGCATTCCCATGCTGTTTAGTTCCTTTGTACTCGATGTCATATTGGTGTGCCCCTAGGAAAAGGGACCACCTCTGTAGCCGTTGTGCCGTCATTATCGGTACGCCCTTCTGAGGGTTGAAAATGGAGACGAGAGGTTGATGATCAGTTAGTAGAGTAAATTTCTGACCGTGCAGGTAGTGATTGAACTTCTTCACCCCCCACACCAGGCTGAGGGCCTCTCTGTCAGTCTGGGCGTAGTTACGCTCGGCTGAAGTTAACGAGCGTGACGCAAAAGCTATCGGCCTCTCTGAACCATCAAGGAATTTATGTGACAGTACCGCCCCAACACCGTAGGGAGACGCATCACACGCCAGTCTTATCGGTAGTGATGGGTTGTAGTGAGCCAATACTTCTCTTGAAGTGATTAGGTCCTTACTCTTCTGAAAGGCCCGCTTACATTCATCGCTCCATTTCCATGCTACTCCCGTTCGTAGTAGGGCATTCAGTGGATGCAGAATTGTGGACAAATTCAGCACAAACTTAAGGTAGTAATTCACCAATCCGAGGAATGACCTCAGTTGTGACACATTTTCAGGCGCTGGAGCCTTAACTACCGCTTCAATTTTGTCAGGGGACTTATGCAACCCCTCTTCATCAATCACGTGGCCACAATACGATATCTGTTTCTTAAAAAAACTTGCACTTAGGGCGATTGGCTCATAGCCCATGTTCACGTAGTCTAGTGAGCACCTGCTCTAGGTTGGCAAGGTGTTCACTGTCATCTTCACCTGTCACTAGGATGTCGTCCAAGTAACACTGAGTCCCCGGAATCCCTTGCAGGACTTGTTCCATCGCTCTTTGCCATATCGCCGGAGCTGATGCTACTCCGAATACCAGTCGATTATACTGGTAAAGACCTTTGTGAGTGTTTATCGTGAGATACTTCCTAGAGGATTCTTCAACCTCCATCTGCAAATATGCTTGTGCTAGGTCAATTTTTGTAAAACGCTTCCCTCCAGATAGTGAGGCGAAGATATCTTCTATCCTTGGAAGAGGATATTGTACTGTGTGAAGGACTGGGTTCACCGTCACCTTGAAGTCCCCACAGATGCAAACCTTCCTTGGCTCCTCAGACTTATTGTTTAACGTTTTCTTCATGACAGGAACGATGGGTGTCACCCACTCGCTCCAGTCTACCTTAGATAACACGCCTGCCTTCTCCAGATTCTCCAGCTCTGCCTCGACGGCTGGGCGAATTGCATATGGTACCGGTCTTGCTTTGAAAAACTTGGGAATTGCATTCTCCTCTATTTTTATCGAGGCGGTTACGCCTTTAAGAGTGCCCAGTTCTTGTTGAAATACCTCTTTGGCGTCAGCTAAGATTGTTGACAATCGTCCAGGAGTGACGTCGTCATCCTTTTTACCAGCGACCGTCAGTGCCTGAATGGAGTGCCAGTCTAAACTTATCTTTCTGATCCATTCACGTCCCAATAACGGTGGTCCACCATCTTGCAGAATGTAGAGATACAATTTCCGTATTTTCTTGCCGTTGTACTCGACAGGCACCCTTATTTTTCCTCTGGGGTATACTTTTTGCCCTGTATACGTCCTCAAGACAATGGATGTCTCTCTCAAGGGTATGTGTGAGAATAGCCGCTCGTAGTCTCGTCGATTCATGACGGTTAGAGCTGATCCTGTATCCAATTCCATTTTGACTTGGGACCCTGCTATCGTGAGGGTGACCCAAATGGTTCGGTGATCCTCTTTTGCGATTACGTTGTGAAGTTTGAGACAGCTTAGTCTCTTGTTCCCGGATTCACTATCGCTCATCTGGTCTTCGGAACTACTGTCCGTCATCTTTTGTACTTTCCTGTACGGTTCCTTAGTAGCCTTTTTGTTGTCGTTGGTCTTCTTCCCAGACCTGCAAACTCGTGCAATGTGTCCCATCTTTCCGCATTGCCTGCATATTTTGTCCTTGGACCAGCAGCCCTTCTGGTAATGGTTTGTTCTGCCGCAGCGATAACATTTAGCAAATCCCCGTGTCATTTCGTGGGTGCCGTATTCCTGTGGCTTTTGTTGTATTTCCGCAGCTCCCCTTGCTGCTGCTTCGTACGATACTGCCACGCTGAAAGCCTTATCTAGCGTCAGCTCTTTCTCTGAGAGTAACCTCTTCTGGGTTCCTTCACTCAGGAGTCCACAGACAATTTAGTCCCGTAAGGTATCTGCCAGTCCTGCTTTGATAGCTTGCATAGTTCCGTAAGGTAATCAGCATTGCTCTCATTTTTATGCTGATTTCTCCTGTGGAATTTAAATCTTTCTGCCATCAGCAGCGGTGTAGGATTTAGGTGTTCCTGTAGGATAGCAACAATTTCGTTAAAACTCTTCGCCTTCGGTTTGGCTGGAGTAATCAGGTCCCGCAATAGGCCGTACGTTCTTGCGCCCATTAAATTTCGCAATACCGATGCCTTTTTCTCATCGGCTATTTCGTTTGCCTCGCAATATACCTCGACTCTTTCCACATACGTGGTCCAGTCTTCTATTGCATTATCGAAGGCAGTGATATCGCCAGTCTTTGGCATCTTGAAAATCTAAGATGGCGCCTCCCGTGCTTTGCCTTCGTCCCCGATTGATCAAAATGGCGCCTCCCGCGCTTTCCCACCGCTGCCGCTGCTGCCAACGCTGTTGCTGGCGATTATATTTATTTTACTATCCTGTAATGGCGACGCCCTATGGTCTTCGCGCCTCCCCGATCGCTGCTGCCAACGCCGCTCTCCGCTGTATTTTTATTTTTCTATCGCGCTTCAATATTTGCTCCGTTAACTGAAGAACCGTTCCTGTCGTGGAGCGGACACTCTGGGACACTTCCCTCCCTCTTCTTAGGTCCAAACGCTGCCCGGCTGCGAAGCACCGGCCGCGCCCTGTGTGCTCCCCCCCTCTCTCTCTCTTTGCTTCCCGACTCGCTGCCCGGCCCCGTTGCAGAGCCACCCGATCGAGCTCTAGCCCGCCGCAGCCCAGGAAGGATCAGTGCACTACCTGCCACCAGCCCGATTAGCTGGGAAACCACAGACTGGAGACCAAGCCTGGCTCTCGACAGTCTCTCCTGCACTTTTCAATTCGATGATTTGGAGGGCGGTTGCCCACGGTCGACGCCCGTTTCTCGGGTTTCTTTGGATTATTTGTTTTTCTTTCTTCTGGCTTCGACCTTCAATAACGTCATCTGAGGTGCTGCCGAGTTGCAGGTAAGTTCGTTTCTTACTCGTCGCCAGTATTATGTCCGTGTATAATTGAGACACGGACTGCAGGAGTTGATTATAACAAGTCTTTACTGAATGGGGACAACCTGGAAACTGAAACTACAGAAGCCTGCTAGGGCCTTTTATACAGGGGTGGTCACTGCCGGTACTGCAGCCTGAGACCAGTTATTCCCTTAAAGGTACATACACAACACCTTTGCCTATCCTAATGATTTCATGCAGTGTTAGCCCAGTGGCTGCAGCATGGCTGGTGGATGGCTGCTGATTTTCAGTGGGGGACACTGCAAATGGCCTTGCTGGTCGACCTTGAGGAGCTGGTGGGTGGGTGTATGAAATCGAGTGACTGTGTTTCTTCTTCTTCACTCTCGTCTCCCTCTTCTTGGTCAACCATTGGTTGGGCAGGCTGGATTTCTTGGGTGTCTGAAATGAGGAAGGCATAATGTTAGGGTTGTGGTGAAGGGATAGTGGGAAAGCAAGAGATGTATGCTTACACCATGTGCAGCTTGTCCATCAGAAGAGATTGTGGGATGAGTGGAAGTGGGATGTGAGAAGGAGGATAATGTATGAGGATACCAGCATCTTGTATTCTTTCAGCCCCACTGCTGGCCAAGGGCTCAGCCATGCTCCTGCCAAGAATGGCCAGCACCATCTCTTCAAAGTGGGTGAGTTGAAGCTAGGAATGTGAGGTGTGCCTTGTGTTTGGTATAATTTGTTGGTAGGTGAGTGATTGGGGTCATGCACTGAGCAGTTTGTGAGGCTAGTGGTGCAGTTGGTAGGAGATGGCTTTTGAAGATGCATTCACTGACCTTGACCAGTGGCCTGAGGTCATGAAACTTCTTTGGACACTGGAGCCAGGTGGTGGGGCCGACACTGCTGGCAATGATGGCCTCGGTGATCTGGTCGCACATCCTTCTTTCTAGAGGGCCTCCTGGTCCCCCTGTGGGTAGTGGACCTCTCTTGCAGTGTTCACCCCCCTGCACAAAGCTGGAGTGCTGCATGCGAGACATTGGGTGCCCTTTCCTAGGCTTGTTGAGCCATTTGTGTTAGTGCTAAAGAACTTTTAACATTTTAGTTACATGCAGAAGGAAGTTCAGCTTTAAGAGCTGAAGACTGCTATTTGGAAATTATTTTAATTTTTTTTCAGAAGGCAGTTGAACTCTTAACAGCTAAAGGCTGTCTACTTTTAAATTATTTTTATTTTTTTTATTTTAGAAGGCAGTCCCCTTTTAAGGGCAAGAGACCACTTTCTAAAATGACAGCCTAGTTTTAAGAAAACGCTGCCTCGTTCCAGGGACGCTACGGCAATGCTACATTAGGCCTCCTGCTGAGCGTACCGCCTGAAGCAGCGCGTTGCACGGTAGCTGTGCACTGCAATCATTTAAATCAGCAGGCAGCACCAAACTAATGGTGCTGCCTGCACTCTTTTTTACTGGCGTGTGTTAACCTCGCCCCTCGGTGACACTGCCCGTTTTCAGGCTTTATCGGATTTCTAGGCTGCAAACTTTCTGGTGTCATAAAAGAGTTGACTTTAAGTTTAAAAAAGTTAAAGTGGCTCCCCTTGGAGTTTTTTAAGTTTTAATTTTAAAATTTGAAAAGCTTGCCTCCCACCCCAGTTAAAATTGCACCACACCTAGTACGAAGTGGCATGACAACATCTTCTCACGCCTGACTATTGCCACCAGGTTTAGCTGCATTCAAATTACAATTCTTGTGTTGGGAAGCAAAACCTGTTTTACATCAATGGAAAACGTGCAATATAACTTTATCAAAAGCAAAATGCTGCGGATGCTGGAAATCTGAACTAAACACAGAAAATGCTGGAAATACTCAGCAGCACAGGCAGCATCTGTGGAGTAAGAAACACAGCTAACGTTTCAGGTCTGACCAAAGGTCATCGACCAATATAACTTTATACCTGGCAAGGAAACAATGCAATTGTCATTTTAACAGCTTCAGGCACCTTATAGCCAATTATTATGAAGAAATTAAAAATTTACGCCAGTAATAGTTATAGCTTTTGGACAGACAGGATTATTATTTGCCAGCCCACACACAGTTGCTACATCAAATACTGTCTGCTCGTCAGGAATTAACAGATTTAAGTTGGCTCTTCTTGTGGAATTGTGAGCAGCATATTTTTTGTCAAACCAGTGGCAGTAAATTCACTACTGCTTGCCAAGGGGAAGTCTAACCTAAGATAGCAAACAGCTGAAGTCTTAGCCACACTGTATCACCTCCCCCTCACCACGAGTGTGTAACAGCCATTTAATTCAGTATGCTACCAAATGACAGCCAGATAGATGTGGATAGTTATATTTTATTTATATTCTTACTTTGAATTTGTGTTTGTACTTTAATGATTTATTGTCCAGTAATATTATCTGACTGAAACTGGTTTTAGTTACACATTATAGACGGGCACAAGCTGAGGACTGACCCTGCTGCAGTAATGGATGGTGTGCAGAAATTTCTTGGAGTTTCCCAGTACTACAATTATTCTCAGGCCCTGACGTAAGTTTATAATATATGTACTCAATTTTTATGATTAAATGTTTTATTTATATTGTAGTTCTGATTTTGCATGGGGCTTCACTGCCTTGACAACAGTGAGCATGGGTTATAAACTCAGGGGTGCAGGCCCACACGCCCAATTCCCAGTGCACTGCATTTTGCAGCAAAGTAAAATGGCAGCAAAAGGATGTAATATATCAATTTTATCATTAGGGCTCATGCTCAGAAAAAAAAATCACCTTCCTCAGACAAGCTTCCCCCCCAACTAGCACCTCACCCATATGAGTACGTGACTAATCCATTGGCCTGGCTTGCTGAAATAGGATTCTTAAAGCTAGGTTTTCACAGCAAAGGTTCATACTAAGGTCGCTGTGTTTTTTCAGCAAACTTTGACGTTGAGTTACATTTTGTCTCTCTGCACTCGTTTCTGTCACTGCGGAGGACACCATTTCTGCATGAGACCATTTTTTTTTCAACAAGAAGTTTCCACGACATAGTTACTTGCCATTTTGTAATTGAAGTTGCAGCAAACAAATTGCAGAGCATGGGACTTCCTATTAGGGGCCATCTGAGATTCCTGATTTAGATGATGAAGACTTGATGATGAAGTACACAAAATGGAAGTGTGCTGCCACCTGAGTTAAACTGACCATATCAATTAGTACCCCAGGATCTGCATTTGTAGACTCCAACATTCCTACCTGAGTGTGTTAGAGGACCCCTGTCTTCACCAGCTTCGTTTCACTAGAAGGACTGACACTGAGCTGTAACATTTGCTCTAGGATGACCTGCAGACAACTTTCACCGCAAGGTCAGCTCTTTCCCTAGCTGAGAAGTTTACCACAGCGTTAACACGTAGTTCATTTCTTTTTATGTTGCCTCAACTGCCATCTTACACTACCCTAACATAGATTGGTATGTTTTACGGCCCTTCCTAACAAAAACTGTCCTTGTAAAGGAGAAATAATATGCACAAAATGTATTAAGTTATACTTAAAAATGGAAGTCCTCTAACGGTTACCACAGTGCTTCCGCTTGGTGTTCTTTAAGGTGTGCCTCAACTTCCTAGTGCTACATCTCTGCACCTTCTCAGTGGGAGAAGCAGTGAGAAGGCCCTGGATGCCGATTTTCTGGCATATACCAGTATGGCGGGCAGTGCACTTCCAGCTGGTAATCAAGATCCACTTCCTACCCGCCATATTGGAGGCTTAGGAGACATTTAGTGCCTGAAAAACAGGCGCTGCGCAGCCAAATTTCTAGGCCCATGTCTCTCCAGTCTTTACTCAAAACTCAGACCCCTGCCACAAGAGATCAACCTTGTGGTTTCTTCTCAGTGCTGATGCCGGTGCTTCAATGTGTCTCTCATTTCTTGGCAACCAGAATTGGACATGGTACTCAAGGTGCGTTCTGAACCAAGCACCGCACAGTTTGATCACATCTTCCTCTGACTTCTCTATGTAATTCAACATTCTAACGGAATTTTTGATTGCTCTTTGCATTGGCTAGACATGTTGCACATTTGAGTTCACTAACATTCCCAAGTCTTTTGAAAATCATCTTTAGCTGTTTCAAATCCAGTCATGAAGTATGTATGTGACCCATTTTTCTGCTTAAGTGCAGTACTTTCCAATTTTTTTTATTCGTTCCTGGGATGTGGGTGTCACTGGCAAGGCCAGCATTTATTGCCCATCCCTAATTGTCCTTGAGAAGGTGGTGGTGAGGCGCCTTCTTAAACCACTGCAGTCCCTGTGGTGATGGTACTCCCGTAGTGCTGTTAGGAAGGGAGTTCCAGGATTTTGACCCAGCGACGATGAAGGAATGGCGATATATTTCCAAGTCAGGATGGTTTGTAACTTGGAGGGGAACTTGGTGTTCCCATGCACCTGCTGCCCTTGTCCTTCTAGGTGGTAGAGGTCGTGGGTTTGGGAAATACTTTCGAAGAAGCCTTGCCAAGTTGCTGCTGTTCATCTTGTAGATGGTACACACTGCAGCCACGGTGTGCCAGTGGTGGAGGGAGTGAATGTTTAAAGTGGTGGATGTGATGTCAATCAAGTGGGCTGCTTTGTCCTGGATAGTGTCCAGCTTCTTGAGTGTTATTGGAGCTGCACTCATCCAGGCAAGTGGAGAGTATTCCATCACACTCCTGACTTGTGCCTTGTAGATGGTGGAAAGGTTTTGGGGAGTCAGGAGGTGAGACACTCACCACAGAATACCTAGCCTGTGACCTGCTCTTGTTGCCACAGTATTTATGTGGCTGGTCCAGTTAGTTTCTGGTCACTGGTGACCCCCAGGATGTTGATGGTTTTTAGTGATGGAAATGCCGTTGAATGTCAAGGGGTGGTGGTTAGACTCTTGTTGGAGATAGTCATTGCCTGGCACTTGTGTGGCGCAAATGTTACTTGCCACTTATCAGCCCAAGCCTGAATGTCATCCAGATCTTGCTGCATGTGGGCATGGACTGCTTCATTTTCTGAGGAATTGCGAATGTAACTGAACACTGCAATCATAGGCGAACATCCCCACTTCTGACCTTATCATGGAGGGCAGGTCATTGATGAAGCAGTTGAAGATGGTTGGGCCTAGGACACTGCCCTGAGGAACACCTGCAACAATGTCCTGAGGCTGAGATGATTGACTTCCAACAACCGCAACCATCTTCCTTTGTGCTAGGTATGACTCCAGCCAGTGAGAGTTTTCCCCCTGATTCCCATTGACTTCAGTTTTACTAGGGCTCCTTGATGCCACACTCAGTCAAATGCTGCCTTGATGTCAACGGCAGTCACTCTCACCTCACCTCTGGAATTCAGCTCTTTTGTCCATGTTTGGACCAAGACTGTAATGCATTAAATATAATCTGCTGTTGCTTGACCCATTCATATTTTGTTTAAATCATTCCGTAATTCAGAAAATGCCTCTTTTGAATCCACATCTCCTCCTTGGAAGTCACTGGAAAATTTTCCCATATTCGCGCTTCCAGAAGGTTTTTTGATACGCACACTTCTGGCCACCTTGCTAGCAAGCAGAACTTTCACTATAACAAAAATGCCTATCCCCTTTAATGGCAAACAACTTGCCAGATTTCCGCACCCCCACCCCACTCCTCACTCAATTGCTAGCCAGGTTCCCTTCACCTATTTTTCTTGCACAGGGAAGATATTAAAATAGGACAAAAAATGGCTAGCCTTGCAAAGTTTGATGAGGGCAGCCCTCCTTACTTTTAGTGTAGGTTTGCCCACACCTTGGGCAGGTACAGCCTTGGTTCTGCTGACATTGCAAGAGCAGGACTTGTATCTCACACATGGAGACAAGTTTACTGAACCTGGTTTAGTTCCCCATTACTGATTAATGAAAGTGCTTGCATGAAGGGCGTATACATCAACTGCAGCTCAGTCTAATTGATGCTCCTGGAGCCACGAGACCAGCTAAGTCCCTCAAGCTGCTAATCGCAATGTAGTGCTTGCCACATGGTTACAGTCTTCAGACCCCTCTGGCTGTTAGCCAGTGAAAATGGGGATCAGTCGTACACCCAAGCAGACCAAATGTTTGTCTAAAGGAGACTGACTTAATCAGACCATTGATTTCAGCTTTATAGGCAGTATTTTCTCAAGAATAATTGCCCTACTTTGGGCAATTTTCAGACAGGGGTGGAAAATCGGTCAGTGAGACATTACACAGGCTCCTTGCCAGTATTGGCCACTTCTAGGATTTTCTACCAGAACTGACATCAGATGTTGGAATTGACTGCCCCAAAACAGGCCGGCATATTCAAATAAGGCAACAATGACGTATTGGCATCATTGGTTACATTTTCTGACATTACTGCATTAGCAATGCCCGGCACTAGTAATGCCAGCATTCAGCATTGCTAGGGAGGGCAGAGAACATTTAAAAATTAAATGGCCCAACCCAGTGAGTGCAATCAACCAGAGTACAATCAATGTACTCTATCACACTGGCAGATGTTGCTGTTTTCATCCCGGGAACAACACCGGGAAACATCACTTCAAAAGAGGTTGACTTCAGGAAATTTGACAGGGTCAGTGGTGGGGCAGTTAAGTGGACACAAGTTCACCCTGGCAAATAATGTCAGCAAAAGTGACACCAAGGAAAATTCCAGCATATATATGGTCCTCGAGGCTCAATGGTATACACCGAAGTGTCACACAAAGACAGAAACCTTGAACACTTAATGTAATATTTGCACTGTTATTTTATTACACAAGGGTTATAAAATAAATTCTAATCTAGCTATTGCAATAGTAGTTTAAAAATTTGAAAAGGAAATGAGAAGGGTAAATTATGAAGGGAGAGAAATCATTAAAAAACTCAAATTAACAATTAGTAGTGATTTATAACAGAAACATTGCAATGAGAATTAAAGAGACAAGGTCCATGGAGAGGGCTGATTCATAGAACATTGTAGGCATTTATTGGCATTGTGTCACTTCTGCAAGATTCATCTTTTTGCTGTCATTTCAGATATTGACATTAACTTATCCTGAATAGCAACTGCATATCTTCAAGTTTTGGATCATGATACAGTAGTAGTTATCCAGCAGAAATTCTGGAGACTAAACCCATTCAACTGAACTCCACTTCCTTTTAAACAGCTAAATACACTTTATGGATAAGGCATTTCCTAAACAGATTTTGTCAAATATTTTCTTCCTGTTATAGGTAAGATAAATATGAAATGAGTATGTAATAAGCAGTAATGACCTACTCCAAATGGTGATTTGATGCAATTGCATGTTGTGTTGAAGTAGATTTATGTACTTCTTCGCTTTAGCTTTTAGTGTAAGAATAATCCCTACTGGGATTATGTAACTGTAGCTAATATTAGTAGCAAATGGCTGAGAGGGTGTCTTATGAATTTCAGGTTTGATCCACAAAAGGGCTTCTGGTGCCAGTTGCTTGAAGGAGGGAAGACAAAGTGTCTGGGGAAAAGCAAAGGCAGAAAGTATCCAGCAATGGATTTAGAGGTATTTCTGTTTTTTAAAATAATCCAGCAGCCTAATCCTAATACAAATTTAATGCAATGTTACTTTAATTTACATCACAAACTCTTGGAACATCATGAATCCTCATGGGAAGATTTTCCAAGTCCTTGCACAGCGTGAAGACCTCAAACGCCACAAGTGCACATCAGAAAATCGTAGACAGCAGACCTGTAGTTTTCTGACGCACCACATGCGAGGATTCAGAAAATCTACCCTTTGAGTACCGAATGTACTTGCAGCTTTCAAAATGCCCAATTTTATCGTGTTGCCCATATCAGGAGCTGAATATGTAAAAACAGAAAATCATGAAACATATTTCCACACGTAGTGCTTTCTGGATAATGTATGATTGGTATTTCTTTGCTTAAGAAAGTAGTTGGTACGAAACTGCTAATGTCAAACTGTAATTTTTGGAGAACTGTGCATGTGTTTACTCAAATAAGCTCATTGAGCATTGCAAGAGACTGATGAGTACATTCATTTGACAGACCTCGTCCTAGTTTAACCTGTGCATCTATTCACCACATCAGTCTTTTAAGTGTAGGCATTTAATTGGCTGGAAAAAGTGGTCTTTGAGACCAGTTTTCACCAATAAAAACCCCAGCTTTTCCAAACTTGCACCCATCTCCATAGAGGAAGAGATTAGGAACAAAATTGAATAGGTTAGATTAACTAGAAAAACATAAACTGCAAGGTAAACAGATAGAAAATGAAAAAGATGTGGGAAAAGTGGGAAAAATAGGGATCTCGGAGTGAGCAGAATTAGTATATTTGGTGTTTGTTTTAGTTTTTATTATTATTCATTCTTGGGATGTGGGTATCACTGGCAAGGCTGGCATTTATTGCCCATCTCTAGTTGCCCTGAAAAGGTGGTAATGCAACTACATTGGTGTGGGACTGGAGTCACATATAGGCCAGACTGGGAAAGAACAGCAGGCTTCCTTCCCTAAAGGACATTAGTGAGCCAGTGGGTTTTTACAACAATCCGACAGCTTCTCGGTCACTTCTTACTGATACCAGTTTTTTTATTTCCAGATTTTTTATACTGAATTCAAATTCTCAAACTGCCATGGTGGGATTTTAACACACAGTCTGTGGATTATTGGTTTAGGCCTCTGAATTGCTAGTCCAGTAACATAACCACTGCACTACCATACCCATATATTACAGTAAATAAAACTGTACCTGATATTTTAGTAGCTATATTATGGTAAAAATAGTATTATTTTCAGTGTGTCCGTTCAAGAATAAAGAAACGAGCCTAGTTGATCCAAGAAGACAGGAACTTTCTTGGATCTTCCAGTAGTTTCAATGTTAATATCCTCTCCCGCTCCCAATCTCCTACCCGCCCTGGACTTACTGCTGGCCTGGTGCCGGTGTCCCTACCGACCGACTTACAGTTTCTTCCCGACCGATGCACTGTCTCCTGGAGCGCCATTAGAGCAATTTTGCGTGGTCCTCTTGTGCATCAGTTTGAGTGCGCTGGGCAATCTCAACAATTTCTAGGCCCAGATTTGAACCTCTAAAAATAATGCAAAATCTTCACATGGTGTATTAAAGTTGCATGCATTCACTTTCTGGAATTTTATGTACTTAGTAGCATTTGCTGGGGAAAAAAATTATTGCTTTATAATACGTATAAATCAATTACATATTTGCACAACTGCTGTTTTTAGGTATGAGATATGTATATTTGGATGAGTCGGAACATGAACTGCTTGTTTAGTTTTAATGTTGTATTTCTTTTTGTTCCTCTTTGTAGTCTAGAACATTCCTCTCAAGATACTACAAGGACCATAATATTGAACTGTCCAAGCTGTTCTATAGACTGGGTCTGCCATTGCCAGCTTGGCTGAGGGAAGAGCTACAAAAAGTGATGAGATAGTTGCTGTTGGAAAACTGGAAGCAAATAGCAATTTTCCTATTATCAGTCCCAACACTCAGCTCCCACCTCCTGCCCCCTCCCAAGCCAGGAGTGACTGCCAAAAAAAACAACTTTCTACTATACCTCTACAAACAGAAAGTATTCGTTAATCTTTCCATATGCTGGCATGTGGTATTGTAAAGCTGACAGCACATGGGGAAATGTGGATCAACAGCCTATGGCTGAGTTATATGTTTAACTGGTGACATTTAGTCAGGGTTCAGTCTGAGCCCCCCCACCCCCCACCCCACCCCCTCCATCTGAACATTGATTAACTATTGTAAAGACAGAAAAATGTGACTGTTTTTGTAAATGAAACCAGTGCAGTGCTGGTTAGCTGTCTGGTACCTGCAGTGAAAACAAAATTGCACTATGTTACTTTTACTGCCATGCATTTAAATTAATCCAAAATCATAACCTCGCCATTATAAACTTGTGCTTTAAACTCACTGGAGTTTCCAATCATTTTGGTTTTGGTTATTAAATAATGACAGTTTAAACTGATTACAAGCTATCCACTGCATAATTTGCCTATGGAATAGTATCCTTTCCCTACACTCACGTAAACACATCTGAGAGGGAAGCGTGACTGATTGAACTGACCGTAATTAAAGATTGTTGTCTGGTTTGGAGATTGTGTTTCTCAATATAATCATCAATAAAAATTGCTCCACCCAAAATAAAACCCCAACAAACATATACAAAAGAAATAAAATTAAAACAGGCTTGCAGGCTTGTAGCAGCTGCTGGAAAAACCTTTCCTTCTCTGTCATGATGGAAACGTCACTAAGTAAGTGAGATACGCTGAATTTGCAGAATATCTAAATGGCAGTACCTTCTCTGAGCTATGTGTAATTGTGCTGGATGATCAGTGTCTCTCCCTCTCTCTTTCTCTCTCAGACACACATATACTTGCAGCATTATTTGAATGACTAGTAGTCCTGTCATTTTGCCTCAGTGATGTGTCTTTCCAGAAGAGCAAAATGTGAATGTGAGCATTGTAGAAAAGAGAAAGTTTTGGGCACACGACATTACAACATATAAGTTTGGACTGTGGACACTTCTGACTCAGACACTGAAAAAGTGAAAATACATATCTGGTTTTTTTTGGCCTCTTTAGACTTTTGATGAAGTAATTGTGAAGTGACATCTATTGGGGGTGATTTTTGTCTGCATGCGGTAAATGGGCAGGGGGGCAGGTACTGCAGCTGCCCAGAGGAGTCAGTGTGGGACCCATGCAATTTTCGGAGTCAGCCCTCGTTATCATGTAATCACTGAGCTACCAGAACAAAATATGGTTGCAATAGGCACCTCGCCAATCTGGAGGTGGGACAGTGGGTGGTGCAGCTGCTCGTCAAGGGGCTGCAGCAGCTTAGAGGGGAAGTGTATTTTTCATTGGAAACAAAAAGAAGCAACACTGTGGGGCAGCAGGTAACATGAGTACTGAACCTACAGCAACGTGTACATAAGCTTTCAAATCCGTTAAGGTGGAAAGCCCACAAGCGACTGCCAGAAAAATGCTCCTATAGCTCCAACCAGCTTTACCTGACAGCAGCTGAGGATCCCTTTAAGGTTTGCTGGAAATGGCCACCTTTCAACTTGTACCACCTGTGGTTGGTGGGCGAGAGCAGGCACTGATGGTAGTCAGACAGGTAGAGACAAAATTGGCCTCAGGGTCTAAATGATGCCACTTGCCTCTATTTGCACGTACACATGAGGCTCCTGCCCATTTCTGATGGGAGCTCTGGCCCCCGGAATTCAAGTCTGTCTGAAAATCGGAACATCAAAGCAGCGGTAAGTCGGCGCAGGCTAGCGGCCGCTTCCTTTTGGTTCTGCTACAGCCAGTTCTTGAGCACAAATGGGGTAGTAGCAAGACGAATATCACCCCCATTATTTCTTAAATGCCCACTGAGTCATCTTTGTTCAAAGTAGGGTCCAAAACTGTTTCAGATGAAGGCCGTGATGTTGCCTTTCACTCTTTCTCCCCAACCCTTCCCCATATCTCCTAACAACATTTCTAGGGAATAGCATTGAGCTTTGCTTGGATCTGTGATCAGTGTTTCAAAGTGGTCCCTTGACTGATGTGAGGGTCTCCAGATTCTTGTTGCGCTCCAGGGGAACTATGCGGCAATGAATCCATGTACCTGTACCAGCGCCTTGTTACACAAGCAGCAAGTAATCCAGTAGTAGCCACATAAAAGCATTTCTCCTGAGAATTCCCAGGTGTATGAACCCAGCAGAAGGAACTCATCCAAAGGTTACTTGAACTTCAAGCCTCAAAGATGAAATGTCCTCTTATTATCTGCCACAGAATCTGTAGTCCTACAGTGACACATTCTCAGATAAGCAACTGCAAAAAAAAACATAGATGCAGTTGCATTACCTTTGTGTAGTTAGTCTGTTCCTGGTCTGTCATCAACATCAATATAATCAACCAGTGGTCAAAGGCACAGGAATAATCTACAACACTCAAAATAGATGTATATTGTGAACTGTAGGCACTGACTCTCAATGTTAAAATGTGTTTTTTTTTGCTTCAGATATGTACATAATTGATGAATAAGAGATGTCAAATCTTTAATACTGTTATAGCTTGTTGCCCTCAGAAAGATAACTGCTAATTTAATCTGGTTCAGTCTCTTAAATTAGCTTACAAAATACAATAGTAAATAGCACAGGAAGCCAATAAGATTAAATTGTTTTCAATTCACACAGATTAAATATGTTTGGACAGTAACAGGGTAAAAGCTATGAGCTACGTTGAAAATATTTATGAGACAAAAATGGTTTGATCAATAATGTTTATGTCATTGAAATAAGAGACCTTATTTTATATTTTTTTACACTGTCTCAACACATTTTACATTAGTTACTGGTGCAGATGTGATTTCCCTGAGGCACAATTTTGTTCTGTTGCTACTTAAAATATATTTTTGGCACCGTGACAGAATTTTGTGATGTAACGCCTTTGGTTGTTGAAGGAAGGTGCACTGAAGTTACCAGAAGTGATATTTTATACTGATAGGGTAGGTGCAAGATTTAATAAAGAAGTTTTAAAATGCCGTCGTAGACACTGCAAACATTCTAGATTTTTTTTCTTACTTTTCTCAAGATCTCTTCTGCCAAAAGGAACAAGTGACTGCCCCCCAATTTAAATATTTACAAATAGTTTTTACATTGAAAACAATAAAAATTTAGCAGGAGTCATCTTTGACCAGTCCTCTATTCCTCCAGTGGTGCACTAATCAAGATGCCAGCTTTGGCAGCTTGTTCACGGAAAAGCCACCTTATCATATATTGGGCCATTTTTCCAATGTGTACTGGCTGTGGGGAGCTTCACCTGCTGAAAATACGTATCCGAATAGCACAGGCCTGCTGCTCGCAATTTTCCGATGTGCGATGCCAATGGGCGAGGATCCCCCAGCACCAGAGCAAACTTGCAAAAATGACTCCCATAAAATCAGGCCCAAAAAACACATCACAGAGTGGCACTCTTATAGACTGACATTACTGTCTTAGGATCTATATTTATGTCATCTTTTTTGTTGCTGCTTATAAACTGAGCCTTCCAACATTCATTTAGTCATTTTACACCATTAATCTTAATTGTTTGATATTAGTTTATTGTCTCATTCACATTGAATGAAATAAAAGCTGGAGAATTTTTCTCAAGATTTGAAAAATGGTGATTGATAGTTTCACTGACTTAAAATAGCATGCATCAGCCAGTGTAGGTCAGTCGGTCTTTAAAAAGCACTTTTTTAAAACGTAATTTCACTAAGCAGTGAATATTTAGCAATGATACATTCTATCTAAATACATAAAGCCTTGGTGAAGTTACTGAATGAAGGTTATACAGTTATAACACCAACAACAACAACTTGCATTTATATAGCGCCTTTAATGTGAGATAAATCTGCATCCTCCCTACCTGAAGCACATTAGGTGCAATTTAAAGATCCTGCACTCCCAGTGAGGGGCCATGCTCATAAGAAGTGCAGGTTAGAGAAAGGTAGATACAGTGATGCCCTATCTCTGACCCATACTCCTTGTGAGCCCAGCTCCCTACTGGGGATGTGGGATCACAGAATGAATCCTATTGTCCCTACTTATATGCCTCTCAATCTTGATCAATAACTCTTCGAGCCAACCCCCCATCCCCGCAAAAAGAAATGATGGTGTAATAGCAATTTTAGAAGTGGTTATAGAGCACATCATGTGCATTATTATTTCCTGGTGGCCTTTGGGCTTAATTTGGTACCTTTTTCAGCTTATATATATCTGTTAATATTTTCTTATGTAATTTGTTTCATATGAGGATTGAAAACAATTATAATGGTGAATTATTATGGTTGTAATCCATTACCAAAATAATATACTTGATTTTTGACTCTTGATGCTGCTTGCTATATCCCTTTTTTCAGCCTACCAATTAATGTTATATTAGCAGATGAAAAATATTCCTTTGCTATTTTAGCTGAAGTATTAATCCATTTATTTTAAACTGGTTAACACCTGTTTTAAAATCATGAATGTATGTCATACAAATGTGTTAAACATTCACCTGTTAATAGCAGCAACAGTATTTTCTATGTTTTGGTCTCAAAATGAATCACTAATAATGTAATAGTATAAAAATAGCTCTTCATTGCAGTAACTATCTTCCTGCGATCTTCTTCAGAAGATGACTGCCCACAGCACCGTAACCCTGTGTCATTTGCTGTCTTGTGCTTTTAGCTAGGATCTGAGCAACTTCTTTAGACCATATTTGGGAAGAAGTGCCCTGTTAGGTTCAGAACACAAGACTTGCTATGTTCGAAATGAGAAGTGCTGTTCCATTATCATTTTTCTTTATTCCTTCATCATATCACAATTATTCTATGCCATAATTAACATGTAACTCTTGGAATTTGTGTTCAACCAAATGAAACGTATATCAATGAGCTCATTGAATATTGCTATTTAGTTTTGTTTGAAAAAATCTTAAATGAGAACCTTGCCTTCCAAGCAAAACTGATACAACCAAGGATGAGATGGCAGATTTCAGCAATACATGGGGATAAATCAATTTATATATGTGGAACATATATTGGTGATGACGAAGCATAACATTCTATACTTACTCATCATTCATACATTTTCCTCTAAAACTAAAAAGTTAGTATACCCTAGAATTGCGTAAAAATATAAGTAGGCCATTCAGCAGATCAGTGCTGATCTGTACCTCAACTCCATTTACCCACCTTTGCTCCATATCCTTTGATACCCTTACCTAACAAAAATCTTTGATCTCAATCTGAAAAATTTCAACTGATCCGGCACCACAACCTATTCTGGAAGAGATCTCCAGATTTCTGCTACCCTTTGTGTGAAAATATGCTTCCTGATTTCACTCCTAAATGGCCTGCCTCTAATTTTAAAATTATGCTCTCTTGTTCTGGATTCCCCCATCAGGGGAAATACTTTATCTATATCTACCTTTCAAATCCCTTTATCATTTTAAATAGCTCAATGAGATCACCCTTCAATCTCAAAGGAATGCAAACCAAGTCTATGCAACCTGCTCTCATAACTTAATCCTTTCAGCCCTAATATAATTCTGGTGAATCTGTGCTGTATCCCCTCCAAGGCCAACATATCTTTCCTGAGGCAAAATACTGTGGATGCTGGAAATCTGAAATATAAACAGAAAATGCTGGAAATACACGCCTGACCTGCTGAGTATTTCCAGCATTTTCTGTTTGTTTGTCTTTCCTGAGGTTTGGTGCCCAAAACTGAAGGCAGTACTCCAGAGGGGATCTGGCCAAGGATCTGTAAAACTAAAGCTTTAATTCCTCACTTCTGAATATCCTTCACTACCACAAAGTATATCCAGTAAACTTGGATGAATGTTTGCAGGGGAAATAAAACATTCATCACTCTTTTCATTGACAAAATTAGGTGCAGGGTCAAGGTTTCTATGCTGGACAACATCATTGTGGGAAAGAGTAGGTTCAGTAATTTGAGGTAAATCAGGAAGTTTCAATTCAGTGACCCCATGCTTGTGTGTTAAGCCTGAAGAAAAGAGGGAGAGAAAGATACAGCTCTCCACAGTCTCGAGGCTCTGGGAAAGAATGGATTACAGCAGGCGACTGATTAATGATTCTTGAGGAGTGATTCCGCAATTTGCCACTTCCCGCTGGGAACAGCAATTGTAGGGATTTCCTGAGCTGATGCACAAAATATCAATACTGACCTTGCTAAGAATTCACTACTAAGTTTATCCTAATATCCAATATTCTGATGAAGGGTCATCGACCTGAAACGTTAACTCTGTTTCTCTCTCCATAGATGCTGCCTGACCTGCTGAGTATTTCCAGCATTTTCTGTTTTTATTTCAGATTTCCAGCATCTACAGTATTTTGCTTTTGTCCAATAGTTTGTTAATGTTTTGCAAAACATTGATACTTTTTCTAGGATTAATTTTGTCAGGATCTAATTTAAATGTAACAAATTTGGCTCCTGTGATACATCACAGTTTTAAAATTGCTGTAGGATGATTGTTTGGGTGTCTTGCTGCTAGTAATAGATCAGTGCCACACTGTGCTGGGCCAGTCTGGTTTTTTATTCCCAATAGTCCAGCAGCACAGTTTACTGGTATTGACATGGCACATTGGTGGAACTATGAAGTAGTGTGCAGGCAGCGATCAGCAGAGTCAATTATAAGAGTGGATATGGGATGAATAAAAGGGGAAGTAGAACCCTTTGGTGAGAAAGTGGATCTGCTCTATGATTCTAACTCTGAGATCAGTACATAAATACTGAGTACAATTCCATGTGTTGGAGCTGTCAATCACTTTGCGCATTCCAAACCCCATTTTATTGCATATATGACTTTCTACAGGGCAACTGAATGGAATTTGTCTTCAATTGACCATGAAAGCAGCTAGAGGTGTTGTGATCATTTATTTTTTGTGACAATTGTATATTTTTTTGCGTATTTAGTTTGATCTTTATCTTCATCCCTCTTTAACCCAGCATTATTTTAATCTGAAGTAAATTCAAATAATGTTCCAAATAAATTGGCATTATAAACAGCTATTCATGGCTCCTTATGTCTTATTCTGTTGCTGTCATTTACTAAAACTAAAACCATATAAGCAAATTAATTGCATTTTATATTAGACAAGTTAATTAATTCCATCAGTTATATGTTTTTCCTAAGTCTACATCCTAAATTCTGCACTTTGCCGTGACTTTTTTTGGTTTAAGCGTTCTAGTTTTGAGCAACATCATCAATGTTCTTTCAAGGCAGTAGCTATTCTGGCATAAGGTCTGTTATACACAAATGTGCTGTATATAAAAATGTGTATTTGCAGTCATGTCTGTGTGGTAGAGGAGTTGGGATCAAATCAAAATGTACTATTGAGACCATCAGTGTAATGCAAATAGGTGTGTATGTACATTAGACTATCTGGAAGTCAATTCTGGTACTCTATTGGTTTGTGTACTACAGTTTAATAACCTGTATCTAGTTTGATGATAAACAGCCCGTGTAAAATAAATAAATCAACTGTTTAATTTGATTCACTGCTTCCTAATTTTTCTTTAACTCCTTTGAAAAATATTGCATTGATAACTGTTCAAATGACAATAGCTTGAATTCACATTGTATTATTTGATTGATATGTGTTGAACGACAAAGTAGAGCTCTCCTTTAATTCTGTGAGTAGCTGAGCCACACAGCAGAACATTTCAATCCCCAATCTCAGCACCCCTCAGATCAGGAGACAAAAATTAGTCAGGGTTCCCATGGATGGCCCCGCATGTTTGTGGACATTGAGTGAGAACAACATCAGGCTCAGCTGTGAAGCCCTGTGCAGTTGAATAGCCTGCTGAAATTCCCTGTATAGGCTTCCACGTTTGGGTAAGGTACTGGAGGACAACTGATGAGACCGTACTCCAGCAAGGGATGTGTGCCTTTATGATAAGATGGGGAAGGGAGAAATGTGTAAAAAAGGTTGCAAAACAAAAGATTCCATGATATGGCACGCCTGGGGGAGGGGGAGGGGGGCGGGTGTTGGTAGTGCTCACGGAGCACATCTCAGGAAAACGTGGGCATCAACCCATGATTGTCCATTATCAATATTTATTAGATATTGGCCCAGAATTTGCTCGGAAAATAACAGTGAGGTAACTGCATACAATGTTATTAGTGTGTAAATAACCCAACAATTTGTGGTGAGGAAGAGAAACAGCGTGAGTTGTGAATCACCACAAATTGCTGGACGATTTCCGCCATTAGCCTCGCAAAAACGGGTTCTCGCCATCAATCTCCCCATGAGTGCCAAGAAATTGCTGGATTTGCACTGTTAAAATGAATTAAATTCACCGCAAAAAGTTAGGTATGGTGCTTAATGACCTAAGGACCCTTTTGATGATGAGATGTATGTTCCTGCAATGCCACTCAACATTGGAGACACAGAAAATCTGGTTCATTGCCCGAGCCATGTGCAAATTGGCAAACAGACAGACAGATCAGGAGAGTTAACACGTGGCTAAAGGGTTGGTGTGGGAAAGAGAGGTTCCTTTTCATGGGGCACTGGCACCAGTACTGGGATAGGAAAGGAGCTGGACCGATGGGACAAGCTCCACCTGAACCGGAATGGGACCACTGTACTAGTGAAAAGGGTAAATAGGGAGGTGACAAAGGCTTTAAACTAGTAAGACCGGTAGGGGGGTGGGGCGCAGGGATCTACAAGAAATGAAACAAGCCTAAACATAAACAAAATGGGAAAGGAGAGCACGGGATAGACTAACCTAAGGGAGGACATAAATTGCAGTTATAGAACAGGAGTGTGAGCAGGTGGTAAAAACTAAAGTGAGAGGAACTGCTGTTAAAAATGAGTTAAACTGTACAGCAATGCACACAGTGTCCGTAATAAAACAGGGGAACTGGAGGCAATAATACGTTGTGAGGAAACAGATATAGTAGGGATTACTGAGACATGGGCCGCAATTTTACGAACCTCGGCGGGTCCGTGGCGGGCGATGTCAGTAGCGGGTCTCGGCCCCGCTGCTGGCTCTATCCCAGCCTCCAAAATGACTTTCCGATGACTCGGCTGGTTAAGTCCTCCCAGTGAGTTTCCCGGCCAATTGAAGGAAGCGGGTCTGATGACATCATTTATAACATGTCATCAGCCGGTTTCCTTAAAGGGACCATGCCCAAATTTATTTTGACATTTGTGCTGTCAGTGTTCTACAGCATTGAAGTGCTGCAAACACTGATAAGCATTGCACAGAGGTATACGGTTGCACCCAGGCTCTCTCATGATTCCCATTATATGCCTATAGAGGGAGTCACAGCATGCAGGGAGGTCCTATTACTTTCCCAGGACACCAACGCAGCCTGGTTGCACATTGCAGAGGAGGACACAAGCAGGGATGTCGTTAGGAGGACCTGGCTGCAGTGGCGCAAAACCTTTCAATGATCTCAGTAAATCACGAAACGTTACTGCAAAGCCACACTCAACCTCATCCTGCTGTGCCACGCATCACATACCCAGCACTCTGCCTTCCCTATTCTACTCCTGCACATCTTTACTCACACCAACTTACCTTGCACCTTGTGCCAAAATTGGGAGAGCTGTCCCACAGACAAGTCAAGCAACAGCCTGACATAGTCATACTCACAGAATCACACCCTTCAGCCAATGTCCCAAACTCCTCCATCACCATCCTTGGGTATGTCCTGTCCCACCGGCAGGACAGACCCACTGGGGGTGGCGGAACAGTGGTATACAGTCGGGAAGGAGTGGCCCTGGGAGTCCTCAACATTGATTCCGGACCCCATGAAGTCTCATGGCTTCAGGTCAAGTATGGGCAAGGAAACCTCCTGCTGATTACCACCTACTGCCCTCCCTCAGCTGATGAATCAGCACTCCGTCATGTTGAACACCACTTGGAAGAAGCACTGAGAGTAGTAAGGGCACAGAATGTACTCTGGGTGGAGGACTTCAATGTCCATCACCAAGAGTGGCTCAGCAGCACCACTGCTAACTGAGCTGGCCCAGTACTGAAGGACATAACAGCCAGTCTGGGCCTGTGTCAGGTGGTGAGAGAACCAACACGAGGGAAAAACCTACTTGACATCATCCTCACCAATCTACCTGTCTCAGATGCATCTGCCCATGACACCATTGGTAGCAGTGACCACCACACAGTCATTGTGGAGACGAAGTCCCGTCTTCATACTGAGGACACACTCCATCGTGTTGTATGGCACTACCACCGTGCTAAATGGGATAGATTCAAATCAGATCTAGCAGCTCAAATCTGGGCCATCAGCAGCTGCAGAATAGCAATCCACCACAATCTGTAACCTCATGGCACGACATATCCATCAATCTACCATTACCACCAAGGCAGGGGACTAACCCTGGTTCAATGAGAAGTGTGGAAGAGCATGCCAGGAGCAGCACCAGGCGTACCTAAAAATGTGGTGCCAACCTGGGGAAGCTGCAACACAGGACTACATGCATGCTAAAAAGCAGAAGCTGCATGTTATAGGCAGGGCTAAGCGATCCCACAATCAACGGATCAGATCAAAGCTCTGCAGTCCTGCCACATCCAATCATGAATGGTGGTGGACCATTAAACAACTAACAGGAGGAGGAGGCTCCATGAATATCCCCATCCTCAATGATGGTGGAGCCCAGCATGTGAGTGCAAAAGACAAGGCTGAAGCGTTTGCAACCATCTTCAGCCAGAAGTGCCGTGTGGATGCTCCATATCGGCCTACTCCCAAGGCCTCCACCATCACAGAAGCCAGTCTTCAGCCAATTCGATTCACTCCACGTGATATTAAGAAACGGCTGAGTGCACTGGATACAGCAAAGGCTATGGGCCCCGACAACATCCCGGCTATCGTGCTGAAGACATGTGCTCCAGAACTAGCCGCATGTCTAGCCACGCTGTTCCAGTACAGCTACAACACTGGCATCTATCCGACAATATGGAAAACTGCCCAGATATGTCCTGTCCACAAAAAGCAGGACAAATCTAACCCGGTCAAATACCGCCCCATCAATCTACTCTCAATCATCAGCAAAGTGATGGAAGTTGTCTTTGACAGTGCTATCAAGCAACACTTACTCACCATTAACC
The DNA here is from genome assembly GCF_052327205.1 of Somniosus microcephalus. NCBI lineage: Eukaryota > Metazoa > Chordata > Chondrichthyes > Squaliformes > Somniosidae > Somniosus > Somniosus microcephalus. The sequence goes on from NC_140988.1 coordinate 135,112,256, forward strand.
TGCTCACTGATGCCCAGTTTGTGTTCCGCCAAGACCACTCGGCTCCCGACCTCATTACAGCCTTCGTCCAAACATAACGACAAAGGAGCTGAATTCCAGAGGTGAGGTGAGAGTGACTGCCCTTGACATTAAGGCAGCATTTGACCAAGTGTGGCATCAAGGAGCCCCAGTAAAACTGAACTCAATTGGAATCAGGAGGAAAATTCTCCACTGGCTGGAGTCATACCTAGCACAAAGGAAGATGGCTGTGGTGATTGAAGATCGGTCATCACAGCCCCAGGACATCACTGCAGGAGTTCCTCAGGGCAGTGTCCTAGGCCCAACCATCTTCAGCTGCTTCATCAATGACCTTCCCTCCAGCATAAGGTCAGAAACGGGGATGTTCGCTGATGACTGCACAGTTTTCAGCACCATTCACAACTCCTCAGATAATGAAGCAGTCCATGCCCGCATGCAACAAGACCTGGACAATGTTCAGGCTTGGGCTGATAAGTGGCAGGTAACATCCGCGTCACAGAAGTGCCAGGCAATGACTATCTCCAACAAGCGAAAGTCTAACCTCCTCCCCTTGGCAATACCATCACCGAATCCCCCACCATGAACATCCTGGGGGGGTCAACATTGACCAGAAACTTAACTGAACCAGCCACATAAGTACTGTGGCAACAAGAGCAGGTCAGAGGCTAGGTATTCTGCAGCGAATGTCTCACCTCATGACTCCCCAAAGCCTTTCCATCATCTACAAGGCACAAGTAAGGAGTGTGATGGAATACACTCCATTTGCCCGGATGAGTGCAACTCCAACAACACTCAAGAAGCTCAACACCATCCAGGACAAAGCAGCCCATTTGATTTGCACCCCATCCACCACCTTAAACATTCACTCCCTCCACCACCAGCATACCGTGGCTGCAGTGTGTGCCATCTACAAGATGCACTGCAGCAACTCGCCAAGGCTTCTTCGACAGCACCTCCCAAACCCGTGACCTCTTCCACCTAGAAGGACAAGGGCAGCAGGCGCATGGGAACCCTACCACCTCCAAGTTCCCCCCCAAGTCACACACCCATCCTGACTTAGAAGTATATCGCCGATCCTTCATCGTCGCTGGGTCAAATTCCTGGAACTCCCTACCTAACAGTACTGTGGGAGTACCTTCACCACACAGACTGCAACGGTTCAAGAAGGCGGCTCACCACCACCTTCTCAAGGGCAACTAGGGATGGACAATAAATGCTGGCCTTGCCAGCGACGCCCAGATCCCATAAGCGAATAAAAAAAAACCTCCACCCATCCCTCGCTCTCTATCTACAATATCAAATCCCCATCTCACTAGCCCCCCCTCACACTCATCCTCTTCCTAGTGCAATGATACCAACAACAGACAAGGGTAGCCACTTGGGCGTTTTATCCAATGTTATGTAAAGTTTCTATTAATGTGCTGTCAAACATTGAAATTTTATTTTCAACACTTTCTGGTCTTGGACAGGTTTGTCTGCCCCTTTGGAAGTGGCTTAGTGAGTTGCAGTGAATGGTGAGACATAACAATACCCCTTGCAATGGTGATGAGTGTGAAAGGAATGGCTTGGGCATTGTAGTGATGCTTTATGGTGTTGGTGTGGGGTGGTACCAACCTGGCACTTCATGTGGCAGCCAGGGTGTACAACGTCAAGTTAAGTAAATTTGGCCATGATGTGGCCATCCCTAGCCTCCCGGGCAGCAATGTGCTCGGGTGCTGATGCCCTGTGTCCTGTGCAGCATCAGGTGATTGCGGAGAAGGTTGGTGTTGTTGTTGGTGCTGCTGGTGTGCCTGGTGCTGCTTGTGTTGAGGTTCATCGTCGTCCGATTCTGAGGACCAGGGTGAGACAGTATAAATGGCACCCATGCTGATGGAATAGATGGCAGGTAAAGTATAGATGACAGAAGCGATCTGACAATAGTGAGAGAGGTAATGAGGTGAGACTGGATGGAAACTTGTGGAAAGACTTGAAGCATGCTGAATCTGTTGTGGAAATGCAGTGAGGAGCAGCTTGTGGCTGAGGAAAGTGATCTCTGTCAGGAGGGAGTGTTTACTGTACATTGGAAGCTGTCAAGTAATCAGTTGGAGCTTGACAGACATGGTCAACGAACAGCGTGGTTCCCGTGGCCATGAAGATAAAGTTAAAAAGTAAGGTAAAAAAGCCTGTTAAGGGTCTGGTAATTACATTATAATTAGTTTAATTGGGTCACCCACCGCTGCCTGTTGGGTATGCTCAATGCCGACAGACCCGACATTGGGAAAGGCCCGTTGCCACTCAACTTTCCCACCCAACCCACCACCGATCCCGCTCGCTAATACCCCGGAAAATTCCAGCCAGCATTTCCACTCGTGGGGAAGAGCAAAACTAGTGGCCATCAATATAAGATAATCGACAAGATATCAAATAGGGAATTCAGAAGAAACTTCTTTACACAGAGAGTGGTGAGAATGTGGAACTCGTTACCACAGGGAGTAGTTGAGGCGAATAGTATAGATGCATTTAAGGGGAAGTTAGATAAGCATATGAGGGAGAAGGGAAGAGTGAGTTATACTGATAGAGTTAGATGAGGAAGGACAGGAGGAAGCTCGAATGGAGCATAAACACCAGCATCAACTGGTTGAGCTGAATTGCCTGTTTCTGTGCTGTATATTCTTAGAATCATAGAATCATAGAATGGGTACAGCACAGAAGGAGGCCATTTGGCCCATCGAGTCTGTGCCAGCTATCTGCAAGAACACTTCAGCTAGTCCCACTCTCCCGCTCTTTCCCCATAGCCCTGCAATTTGTTTTCCTTCAAGTACTTAGCCAATTCCCTTTTGAAAGCCATGATAGAGTCTGCCTCCACTACCCTTTCAGCAAATACATTCCAGACCCTAACCACTCACTACGTAAAAGGTTTTCCTCATGTCGCCTTTGGTTCTTCCACCAATCACCTTAAATCTGTGTCCTTTGGTTCTCGATCCTTCCACCAATGGGAACAGTTTCACTCTATCTACTCTGTCTAGACCCATCATGATTTTGAACGCCTCTATCAGGTCTCCGCTCAACCTTCTCTGCTCTAAGGAGAACAACCCCAGCTTCACAAGTCTCCACGTAACAAAAGTTCCTCATCCCTGGAACCATTCTTGTAAATCTTTTCTGCACCCTCTCTAAGGTCTTCACATCCTTCCTAAAATGCGGTGCCCAGAATTGGACACAATGGGGGAGAAATTCAGTATCGCCCCATTTGGGGTGCAATTATCGGATGGGCGCAAAGATTAGTGCCTGGCGCTAATTATCGCCTCTGACTGCAAACTTGGCTTTTATCGCCCCTGGAGGTGATTGGTGCACTAAATCAGGCGCTACACACCTCTCTTAAGGTGCAAAGGCCAAGGAGCGAGGCGCTACCTCAGAGCGCTGGCGAAGCTCTTGTGATGTCAGTCAGCAATGGAACACCAACACACTGGCGCCAGCCAGTTCTTAAAGGGAAGTTCCGACGAAAGGTCATCGACCTGAAACGTTAACTCTGTTTCTCTCTTCTCAGATGCTGCTTGACCTGCTGAGTTTCTCCAGCAATTTTCTGTTTTTATCTTAAAGGGGAGGGTTGATTTTGCACTTCATCCACATCCTACTCATTGCAGCCTTGAATCTCAGCCTGGAGAGACCTGTACATCAAATCTGCTGGAAAGAACAATAGAGAGAACCAGGGAAACAGCTCAGAGTGCAGACCCCATAGTCTCTTCTAAATCGATACAAGGAAGGGCAAATCAAAATCAACCTGCAAAGTGCTGCTCAGTACCCAAAACTCCTTCACACAGCTTTGAATCTCTCCAGAAGTCTCTCTCTCTCTCTCAGAATGCGTGGTGCAAAAATGTCACCGACAAAAAAAGGCAGGAAGCGGTCACCTTTAAATAGTGCTCCCCTAATCCCTTTCTGACAGCATAACGCTCCCCTCAACCTGTCGTTGCTAGCGGCAGGCGGTAAGGCAGGGGGCACCACTCAATTTCTGGTCCGGGGCGCTAATGGGGCATTGCGCACTTGACTGATGTCACAATCTGCCGGCGCAGGAGATCGTGGAGGTAGTATTTAGCGCCGCCGCAAAATGTCTAGTTAATTTCGCAAGCGGCACAAACATCGCTGCACCCGGGTGCTAGTTGCTTTGCATCCCATTAGCACCCTCTTAAGGCGCTAACAGGAGGCGCAAACAACTAAATTTTCCCCCCCAATATTCCAGTTGAGGCCAAACCAGTGTTTTATAAAGGCTCATCATAACTTCCTTGCTTTTGTATGCTATGCCTCTATTTATGAAGCCCAGGATCCCGTACGCTTTTTTAACTGCTTCCTCAACCTGCCCTGCCACCTTCAATGATTTCAGTACATATATCCCCAGGTGTCTCTGTTCATGCACTCCCTTTCGAATTGTATCCTTTAGTTTATATTGCTTCTCTTCGTTCTTCCTACCAAAATGTATCACTTCGCACTTTTGTTGTTAAACTTCATCTGCACATTCCACCAGCCTGTGTATGTCCTCTTGAAGTCTATCACTGTCCTCCTCACTGTTCCCTATACTTCCAAGTTTTGTGTCATCAGCAAATTTTGAAATTGTACCCTGTACACCCAAGTCCAAATCATTAATATATATTAAGAAAAGCAGTAGTCCTAGTCCCGACCGCTGGGGAACACCACTGTGTACCTTACTCCAGTCCGATAAATAACCGTTCACCACTACTCTATGTTTCCTGTATGGGGTCAAGATGCATACACTGCTTACCGATAGTTCTTTTATTGCCTCTACACTCTCTGCTTCCTTGACCCGTCAGCAACAGTTAGATTTTTTTAAAGTAGTAATAGAGGAGATACATCAAATTGATCAGAGGATAAGGGAGACAAATAGGGAGAGAAAAATTGACAAACAAAGCATGGCAACCCCTAGCAGGAGAATGGGTACAGAAAAAGAGGTTCAAGCAAAAACCTGGTTTAAGACCTAAGTGGAAAAAACCTGCTCAAATACATCCTGTTATTAATGAAAGAACTGTTGAAATACATATTAATCAGCTGAATGGCAAGCATATTCTTAAAACTGTCTCCATAGACAATCTCAAAAGATGTCCTGCGGGATACCGAAATGGAGGAACAATACAAGGTGCAGTCGTACACTGTCTCCCAAGACCCAGCTTGGAGCACGACACAGGAAATGGATGCGATCAAATTACTGACGACGGTCAGCCAGACAGTGTCGCCGACTCCTCCACACGATGCTTGGCAACGCCTCAGAAATTGGATTTGCAAAAAGCCACAACCAAAACAAGTAAAGACCAACAAGTTACTTCAACGAAGGAGGAAAACACTGCGGATGGAGAAGGGATTAACTGAGCTTCTGGTAAGGCCTTTATGAAAACAAGAATCTGTCGTCATGCTGGATCAATGGAATAGTGTGTCAAGCTTCAGCCAGCTCCAAATGACGTCTCCTTGACTCTTATGAATAACTCACCTCTACGGAACGTACATCTACCAATTGGACATTTTAATTACATGTTGTTTTGCTAATTGCATGAAATTTACCTATCATTCTTTTAATTTCTGTTCAATTTAAAATAAGGCAAAACATTGTCCTGGGATGACTTAAAGGTATTTTCATGTAGCACATGATTGGGCTCTTGTGAATCTCGCAATATTAATGTACTGTTGTAATCTTATTTGAAACATTGACCAAACTCTGCCCTTGATGCTCAAGCTTGTTTTTTTGGTCAAGAGGTGGGTGTGAAGGAATAAGCCATATGACCTATTTAGAAAAATACACTATCTTATGAAAGAATCCTGGCCTTATTAAAACATGACAAACTGGGTTTGGAAATTTAGAAACTTAACTATTAAATAGCTATGAAAGAATGCTGGCTATTGAGATAAGACAGTTGTTGACCCTGAATAAATAACCTTATTGAAACAGAAGGTACATGGCTCCGACAAGCTGACCTTTTGGGAACAAAACAATGGTTCACCCTGGATCATGGCCGAGAAATTCAGTATGGCCCCGCCAGGTCTTTTGCGCCCGAAATTTTGCGCCCGCCAGGATTCCCGTAGCGCCCGCCTAAAATTCAGTTGCAATGGGCCAAGACGGCGGCGGGCGCTATTGCAGGGTTTGGCCGCCTCGCTAGGGGCGATGAATGCCACTTTCAGGCGTCCAGCTCCCGCTGCGGCACCCGATGCGGTGCGGCAGGCTGGGGTACTGCAGGCCTCCTCCTTCTCTTAAGGAGGAGCTGCCTGCAGCCGTCAGATCACCGGTGGATTCCCCCGGCAAATGAGCCCGGCACCACGGAGAAGTGCCGGGCTCGCGGGACTCAGACATCAATGCCGCGGGGGGGTGGTGCAGGAGTCCGGGGAGGGAGGTGCGGGCAGGCGGCCACCGGGAAAGCGGCCGGCCGCCGCTCCACCTTTATGCGCCGGCCTTTCGGAGCTGCAAGACCCCATTTCACAAACGCTGTTTGCGGCTGCCACGGGCGAGGCGGCCGCAACTGAATTTGGCCATCGGGCCAGAATAGCATTGCAACCGGGGCGCTGCACACACCGATGACGTCATCGGTGCCGGCGCGGCGCTACCGGTTAACGCCGATGTTAGGGTCCATCTGAATTTCGGGCGATAAAAAACTTCAGGCGCAAACCACTTTATAGCCAATAAGTGGGCGCAAACGCGACTGAATTTCTAGGCCCATGTGTTTTAATTTAAACTACGTAACGATGGCACGTAAGATAAGGAACATCTGCCCTCATAAATATGACATAAAATAAGGAACACCTGCCTTTCACACCATTTTTATATGGTCAACCCAGAACACCTGGAGATGAGACAAGATTCTGGCTGATGTGGCAGTAAGAGTTGCAGAGGTCGGCAGAAAGATGAATAGAGATAATTAATTCGCTTCAGCAGAAAACCTTAAAGGAAATACCACTCTTAAATGGGATATCAGACTCGCTTTAATCGGGTAAAGCGATTCTCGACCACAGAGGCGGCTCTGTAGTCTACCACTCTTTGTACCTCAGGGATCAAAGTCATTTGATATTGATAGATACCCTGTATAAGAAACCTTTAAGAACTGTAATACTGTAGCGAAGTTAAGATTTAAAAGTAAGATTCTCTGTTAAAAAGATAGTATTTTTTCTCTTTTTAGAAACTGTTAATGTTGCGATTGACTGATTCACCTACAGTAAATTGCATGTCGGTTCTTTTAATAAATATCTATATATTTTTAGAATTGTCTCACATAAATCTTCTGTATCAAAAACTCGCAAACTCAAACTCTGTACACTCTTTGGTGAAGAGTTGCAAAATTCGGAGGGAGTTTTCCGGACCCTCATAATATCCGGGACGTTACAGTCTAGCTAAACTTATTAAAAGCACTATCTGGAGGACGGTAACATTCTCGGGTTGTTCCTTTCCTTTAGGGAGAGATAGCCCGGACATTTAGACTCAATTAAGCGTCTTTAGTATTCGGCTACCTCAAGCTTTAGTTGAAAGTGAACATCTGAGAAATATGCCTGATCCAGGGTAGCCCTAAAGGGGCTAGGACTAGTAAATATCCCTTCAACACGACCTTCCCTTAACAAATCCATGCTGACTGTTTGCTCTATCCTGCTATTTATTCTTCTTCTTAGGCAGTCCCTCGGAACCGAGGATGACTTGCTTCTGCATTAAAAATGAGTTTGCAGGTGACTGATTAGTCCAATGCAGGACCTACAGTCTCTGTCACAGGTGGGGCAGACGGTGGTTGAAGGGGTGGGTGGGTGGGGTGCTTGGGTTGACATGTGCTCCTTGTGCTGCCTGCGCTTGGCTTCCGCTTGCTCCCGGCGAAGAGACTCAAGGTGTTCGGTGCCTTCCCAGATGCTTCTCCTCCACTTTGTGCAGTCCAGGGCTAGGGATTCGCAGGTGTCGGTGGGGACAGTACACTTTTTCAAGGAGGCTTTGAGGGTGTCCTTGAAGCGCTTCCTCTGCCCACCTGGGGCTCTATTGCCGTTCCGGAGCCCCGAGTCAAGCGCTTGTTTTGGGAGTCTCGCATTGGGCATGCGGACAATGTGACCTGTCCATCGGAGCTGATCGAGCGTGGTCAAAGCTTCGATGCTGGGGATGTTGGCCTGAGCAAGAACACTGATGTTGATGCGCTTATCCTGCCAATGGATTTGCAGGATCTTGCGGAGGCAGCATTGGTGGTACCTCTTCAGTGCTTTGAGGTCCATGTCTCTGAGGCAGACAGCAGGGCTGCTGCTCTGTAGATCATGAGCCGAGACGGTCCGGCGCTAGCGCGCTCTCCCTGCTTCGGGTGGCCCGCTCTCACCACTCGCTCCCGCAACTGGAGCGAGGTGTTCAGCGAGTCGGGCGGAGGCAGCGCAGCGCATCGGGACGCAGCAGCAGCCACGTCGACCCGCTAGAGCACATCGGCTGGCTGCTCCTCAGCGGGGAAGCATTCTGACTGGGAGGAGGGGAGCCGAGCATGGCGGCCAGAGGCCAGACCAGAAGCGGGAGAAGCAGGCCCGGGCCGTCGGACCGTGGAGCCGGCGACGGTGAGGTGGAGGCCGCGGCGACTGGAGGATGTGTTCGGCGAATCGGGCGGAGGCAGCACTGCGCATCGAGCAGCAGCAGCAGCCACGACGACTCGCAGTCCGACTGGGAGGAGGGGAGACGGGAATGGTGGCCAGAGGGTGAGCGGGAGAAGCAGGCCACTACACGTGGAGCTGAGCCGGCAACAGTGAGGAGGAGGCCACGGTAACGAGGAGGACGGAGCGGCTGAGGGACATCGTGCTCCCACTGCCACTGGATGCCAAAGAATTGACATTCTGAACACGGCACTGTAAAAATAGCTGACGTGTCCCTATGGGGAGTAAGCATTCCATTGTACTGGTACATATGGCAAATAAAATTGAATTGAATTGAATTGAGCTTAGTGCTGGGTTGGAGGTCCTGGTCTTCAAACACTCTCTTCCTCAGGCAACCGAAGGCTGCACTGACACACTGAAGGCGGTGTTGGACTTCGTCATCGACGTCTGCCCTTGTTGACAGTAGGCTCCCGAGGTATGGAAAGTGGTTCACGTTGTCCAAGGCCTTGTCGTGGATTTTGATAATCAGGGGGCAGTACTGCGTGGCAGGGGCAGGTTGGTAGAGGACCTTTGTCTTACGGATGTTTAGTGTAAGGCCCATGCTCTCGTACGTTTCGGTGAAGGTGTTGATGATGGTTTGGAGTTCGACATCCGAGTGAACACAGATGCAAGCGCCGTCTGCATACTGTAATTCGACGACAGAGGATGGGATGATCTTGGATCTGGACTGGAGGTGGCGGAGGTTGAACAGTTTCCTGTTTGTTCTGTAAATTAGCTCCACTCCAGTGGGGAGCTTACTGAGGGTGAGATGGAGCATTGCAGCAAGGAAGATCGAGAAGAGCGTTGGTGTGATGACACAGTCTTGCTTGACCCCGGTTCATACTTGAATTGGGTCTGTGATGGAACCGTTGGTCAGGATCACGGCTTGCATGTCGTTGTGAAGCAGGCGGAGGATAGTGACAAACTTTTGAGGGCAGCCAAATTTGAGGAGGACACTCCATAATCCCACATGGTTGACAGTGTCGAAGGCCTTTGTGAGATCAAAGAAGGCCATATACAGCGGTTGGTGCTGTTCCCTGCATTTCTCTTGTAATTGACGTGTGGTGAAGATCATGTCCATTGTGCCCCTTAGTGGGCGGAATCCGCATTGTGACTCTGGGAGGAGCTCTTCGGTCACTGGGAGAAGGCAATTGAGGAGGATTCTTGCGATGTCTTTCCCTGTGGCAGACAGCAGGGAAACTCCTCTGTAATTACCGCAATCGGACTTGTCACCTTTCTTGAAGATGGTCACAATTACTACATCTCTGAGATCCCCTGGCATGCTCTCCTCCTTCCAGATAAGAGAAATGAGTTCATGAATTCGTGCCAGTAGTGCTTCTCCGCCATGCTTTAGTGCCTCGGCGGGGATTCCATCTGCACAATGGTAATGAAGGATATTAGCTCTGATGATGTGGAATCTGTATGGATAGAATTGAGAAATACTAAGGGGAAAAAAACATTAGTGGGAGTGGTATATAGACCTCCAAACAGTAAGGCGGAGGTTGGGGATGGCATTAAAAGGGAAAGTAAAGAAGCGTGCAATAAGGGCACAGTAGTCATCATGGGTGACTTTAATCTACATATAGATTGGGCTAACCAAATTAATAACAATACTGTGGAGGAGGAATTCCTGGAGTGTTTACGGGATGGTTTCCTGGACCAATATGTCGAGGAACCAACCAGGGATCAGGCTATCTTAGACTGGGTATTATGTAACGAGAAAGGATTAATTAGCAATCTTGTTGTACGAGGCCCCTTGGGTCGGAGCGATTATAATATGATCGAATTCTTCATTAAGATGGAGAATGAAGTAATTGAATCAGAAACTAGGGTCCTCAATTTAAATAAAGGAAACTACGATGGTCTGAGGAGTGAGTTGGGTAGGATTGATTGGGGAATGGCACTCAAAGGACTGACGGTGGATAGGCAATGGCAAACATTCAAAGACCGAATGGATGAACTACAGAAGTTGTTCATCCCAGTTTGGCATAAAAAAAAGGTGACTCAACCGTGGGTAACAAGGGAAATTAGGGATAGCATAAGATCCAAGGAGAGGACATTCAAATTGGCCAGAAAAAGCAATAATCCTGAGGATTGGGAGCAGTTCAGGATTCAACAAAGGAGGACAAAGGGATTAATTAAGAAAGGGAAAATAGAATATGAGAGTAAGCTTGCAGGGAACATAAAAACTGACTGTTAAAGCTTTTATAGATATGTGAAGAGAAAAAGATTGGTGAAGTCAAGCGTAGGACCCTTGCAGTCAGAATCGGGGGAATTTATAATGGGGAACAAAGAAATGGCAGACCAACTAAATACATATTTTGGTTCTGTCTTCACAAAGGAGGACACAAATAACCTCCCAGAAATATCAGGGAACTTAGGGTCTGATGAAAGGGTGGAACTGAAAGAAATCAGTATTTGTAGGGAAATGGTGTTAGGAAAATTGATGGGACTGAAGTCTGATAAATCCCTAGGGCCTGATAATCTACATCCCAGGGTACTTAAGGAAGTGGCCCTAGAAATAGTAGATGCATTGCTGGTCATCTTCCAGAACTCAATAGACTCTGGAACAGTACCCATCGATTGGAGGGTAGCTAATGTTACCCCACTATTCAAAAAAGGTGGCAGAGAAAAAGCGGGGAATTATAGACCGGTAAGCCTGACATCGGTAGTGGGGAAAATGCTAGAGTCCATTATAAAAGATGTAATAGCAGAGCACTTGGAAAGCAGTGACAGGATCGGACAAAGTCAACATGGATTTACAAAAGGTAAATCATGCTTGACTAATCTACTGGAATTTTTTGAGGATGTAACTGGTAAAATAGATAAGGGAGAACCAGTGGATGTGGTGTATTTGGACTTTCAGAAGGCTTTCGATAAGGTCCCGCATAAGAGATTAGCGTGCAAAATGAAGGCGCATGGGATTGGGAGTAAGGTATTGACTTCGATAGAGAACTGGTTGGCGGACAGAAAGCAAAGAGTTGGAATAAACGGGTCGTTTTCCGAGTGGCAGGCAGTGACTAGTGGGGCACCGCAAGGATCGGTCCTAGGACCCCAGCTGTTCACAACATAGATTAATGATCTAGATGAGGGAATTGGATGTAATATCTCCAAATTTGCAGATGACATAAAGCTGGGTGGGAGGGTATGCTGTGAGGAGGATGTCATGAAACTCCAGTATGATTTGGACAGGTTAGGTTATTGGACAGAAACATGGCAAATGCACTATAATGTGGATAAATGTGAGGTTATCCACTTTGGAGGTAAAAGCAGGAAGGCAGATTATTATTTGAATGGCAATAGTTTGGGTGAAGGGGAAGTGCAAAGAGACCTGGGTGTTCTTGTGCACCAGTCGCTGAAGGTAAGCATGCAGGTGCAGCAGGCGGTTAAGAAGGCAAATGGTATGTTGGCCTTCGTAGCAAGAGGGTTCGAGTACAGGAATAAGGATGTCTTGCTACAGTTGTACAGGGCCTTGGTGAGACCGCACCTTGAGTATTGTGTGCAGTTTTGGTCGCCTTATCTGAGGAAGGACGTTCTTGCCATGGGAGGGGTGCAGCGAAGATTCACCAGGCTGATACCTGGGATGGCAGGAATGACGTATGAGGAGAGATTGCGTCGATTGGGCTTATACTCACTGGAGTTTAGAAGATTGAGAGGGGATCTCATCGAAACCTATAAAATTCTGTCAGGCCTGGACAAACTAGATGCTGGAAGGATGTTCCCGATGGTCAGGGAGTCCAGAACCAGGGGTCATAGTCTAAGGATAAGGGGTAGGACATTTAGGACTGAAATGAGGAGGAATTTCTTCACCCAAAGAGTGGTGAACCTGTGGAATTCTCTGCCACAGAGGGCGGTGGAGGCCAGTTCATTAAATATATTCAAGAAAGAGTTGGATATATTTCTTAAGGCTAAAGGGATCAAGGTATATGGGGAGAAGGCAGGGACAGGGTACTGAATTTGAATGATCAGCCATGATCTCATTGAATGGCGGAGCAGGCTCGAAGGGCCGAATGGCCTACTCCTGCTCCTATCTTCTATGTTTCTATGTTTCTCCTGAGGCCTTGTTGTTCTTCAGTTGTCGGATGGCCTTTTCAACCTCATGCCCGACTGGGGTTGGTCTGAGATGGTGGCAGGTAGCATGCTGTGGGATGGAGTTGAGGACAGTCGTGTCGAAGACAGAGTCGTGGTTAAGGAGATCTTCGAAGTGCTCCTTCCAGCGGGCACTGACTGCCTCTCTGTCCTTGATGAGTACCTCTCTGTTCTTGGCCCGCAGTAGGGAAGGGCCTTGGGTGCTTGGGCTGTAGATGGTCTTGACTGCGCTAAAGAATCCACGCACGTCGTGGTTGTTGGCTAGCTGCTGGATCTCCTGAGCTTTCTCCACCCACCATCTGTTCTTTAGGTCGCGAGTTTTTTGTTGGACCTCAGCCTTCAGGCTTCTGTAGAGCTGCTTTCTTGCTCTCGATTTCTGTTGCTGTTTCCAGATCAGGAATGCCTTGCGCTTGCAGCTTATTAGCTCCTGGATCTCCTGGTCATTCTCGTCGAACCAGTCTTGGTGTTTCCTGGTCGAGTGACCGAGCGTCTCTTCACAGGTGCTGATTATGGAGGCCTTGAGTGCAGACCAGACGCCATGCTCTAGTGCCTCTGCTATTTCTATACTCACTATTGCACCGGGAGCAATCCGGAGATTACTACCTTTGAAGTCCTGCTTTTTAATCTTTTTCCTAGCTCCCTAAAGTCTGCTTGCAGGACCATATCACTCTTTCTACCTATGTCGTTGGTACCAATATGGACCACGACCTCTGGCAGTTCACCCTCTCCCTGAGAATCTTCGGCAGCCGTTCAGTTACATAATTGACCCTGGCACAAAAGAGGCAACATACCATCCTGGAATCACGTCTGCAGCTGCAGAAATGCCTGTCTGTTCCCCTAACTATTGGATCTCCTATCATTATTGCTTTCCCGATCTGCCTCCTCCCCCCCCGCCCCCCGTACAGCTGAGCCACCCATAGTGCCATGAACTTGGCTCTGGCTGTACTCCCAGAGGAACCATCAGCCTCACCAGTATTCAGTGCTGATACTGGTTAGAGAGTGAGATGCACTCAGGGGACTCCTGCACTACCTGCCTGATCCTCCTTGTCTGTCTGGCGGTCACCCATTCCCTCTCTGCCTGCACACTCTTACGCTGTGGGGTGACCTCCTCCGGAAACGTGCTACCCATGTTGCTCTCAGCCTCATGGATGCACCGCAGTGACGCCAGCTGCTGCTCAAGCTCTGAAACCTGGAGGTGCCCTGTCATGCCTCTATTTAATAGACTATTAACTAACTTAACTGAAATAAACTCAAGACTTAACATAAATCACCAGCTACTCACCAATCAGCTCCTTCCCTTGTGCTGATATCACTTTAGTTTTTTTTACCTCACTCCCTGATGCTCGCGCTCCCTCAGGGCTCTGGTCGCTTGGGCCTACCTGTATCTGCGGCTGCTCCTCTTGCTCTCCCGCAGATCCGCTATTAACTTAGAGTCCTTGGGGGAGAAATTCGGGTAATTTGCACCTCTCGTTAGTGCCCCCATATTCGGTGGGAGTTTAGCGGCAGTGGTACGGCATTGCGCCCCGATCTCCTGTGCCTGGAGATCGTGATGTCATCTCTGGGCGCATCACCCCATTATCGCCTCGGACCCTAAATTGGGTATCGCCCCCTGAAGCTGCGCCAGGCGATGACAGCGTTTGCTTCAGGGGACGCGTACTGGGCGGCCGGTTGCTACTGGGCGAAAATTAAAGGGGATGTGGCCGGCTACTGTGAAAATAAATGTGCCGTTTCTGTTGCTGCTCCTGTTGCGGTTTGTTGGTGGGTTCGGTGCCGCGATCGCTCAGCCCAGCACTCTGCTTGAATGCCAGGCTGATCACGTGGCACCCCCGCTCCCCACTGGTCCAGGTAGGTGGCTTCTTCTTTGGCAGGGTATGCAGCTTTGGCCCTTCCCTTTAATTGAGGGAAGAGCCCCTTGTACAAGGCAGCACTACGCGGCCCAATGCATAGCGTTGCTGAGCCCTGCGCCCCGCTCCCACCCCAGGAAGCAAGTGGAGCACTTGATTTAGCGCTCCACTTCCTTCTGGGAGCGGGAACCCATATTTAGCGAGGGGCAGGACTTCCGCGCCTGGCACAAAATGTCCCACCTCCCGGATGTTACCGCCCCCAAACGGGGCAATAGGCAATTTCTCCCCCCTTGGGCTCTGTGCTCCACTCCCCTTTCTCAGTCAGACATCTCAACCGCCTTCTTCCTCTTCACCGAATTCATGCTCTCTCCAAATTCCTCCACTCTACCTGCGATCCACTCCGATTGTGTTCTCTCAGCTCTGTCTCCAGAATCCGTGCGCAAGCGTGCAATTCTATGTGAAAGGAACCATTGAAACTGAGGAGTCTCACTCCTGCAGGTAGTAAATTTTTTCTAGAGGGTTTTTTATTTTAAATTTAAAAAAATGTTTTCTTACTTTTCTTTTATGTCTGTTCTTTCTCTCTCTTAATTCAATCTCTTTATTTCTCTGTCCGTATTTAATTTGACTCTAATTTACCCTATTTTCATCACCGTCATTCTACAATTTCTTTCTCTATCCTTAAATTTAATTGTTTAAGGAGTTGGTCCCATCGTTCCCCAAGGATACAAATGCCCCGTTGCTCCTTTTATCAACTTGCACTTCTAGCAATATGCGGCGCAAAAACTTTTTGAGCTGAAGGGTGAGGAAAAAATCCAACTCACAGTGCATGCCACAAGATGCCAAACTCCAGTAAATTCTGGAGCATTGTTATTAATTCGAGCTGTCAGCCGTGGCTCAGTGGGTAGCACTCTCATCTCTGAATCAGAAAGGTTGTGGATTCAAGTCCCACTACAGAGACTTGAGCACAACATTCTGTGCGTTGGGAGTGCTGCATTGTTGGAGGTGCCATCTTTCGGATGAGACGTTAAACCGAGGCCCCGTCTGCTCTCTCAGCGGGACGTAAAAGACTCTATGGCACTTTTTTGAAGAAGAGCAGGGGAGTGATCCCTGGTGTTCTGGCCAATATTTATCCCTCAATAAACATAACAAAAACAGATTATCTGGTCATTATCACATTGCTGGCCTTCCACATTCTATCCTACCAAGTTGTTGTTGCTGTTTGTGGGGGCTTGCTGTGCACAATTGGCTGCTGCATTTCCTACATTAAAACAGTGACTACATTTCAAAAGTACTTTATTCGCTGTAAACAACAACAACAACAACTTGTATTTATATAGTACCTTTAACATAGTAAAACATCCCAGGTCATGAAAGGTGCTATATAAATGCAAGTCTTTTTTAGTAAAGTTTAATAATGCTGTTTTGGATCATTTTATACTCATTGAATAATTTCCCAACAATGGCAGCATCAAACAAGGCTCAGACAAGAGATAGCATGGGTTCAATGTAAGAGATAATTTCCAGCATTCTACCCTAATGACGTAATTTAACCCAAACCTTAGTCCACCAATGTGAATTGTCCCATTTGTCACATCAGCTTCTTTAGTATTAATTAGTGCTACATCACAGATAGTTTTGTGCTGAGGACTTGTGTCCACCCTAACAAGCTGAAGAGAGATTTCTTTAATCCCTTCTGACTGTGCTGGATCTGAATGTATATATGAACATTACAAAAGGATTATTGCTTTTTCTGGCCAATTTGAATGTCCTCTCCTTGGACCTTATGCTATCCCTAATTTCCCTTGTTACCCACGGTTGAGTCACCTTTTTTTTTATGCCAAACTGGGATGAACAACTTCTGTAGTTCATCCATTCGGTCTTTGAATGTTTGCCATTGCCTATCCACCGTCAGTCCTTTGAGTGCCATTCCCCAATCAATCCTACCCAACTCGCTCCTCAGACCATCGTAGTTTCCTTTATTTAAATTGAGGACCCTAGTTTCTGAGTCAATTACTTCATTCTCCATCTTAATGAAGAATTCGATCATATTATAATCGCTCCGACCCAAGGGGCCTCGTACAACAAGATTGCTAATTAATCCTTTCTCGTTACATAATACCCAGTCTAAGATGGCCTGATCCCTGGTTGGTTCCTCGACATATTGGTCCAGGAAACCATCCCGTAAACACTCCAGGAATTCCTCCTCCACAGTATTGTTATTAATTTGGTTAGCCCAATCTATATGTAGATTAAAGTCACCCATGATGACTATTGTGCCCTTATTGCACGCTTCTTTAATTTCCCTTTTAATGCCAGCCCCAACCTCCGCCTTACTGTTTGGAGGTCTATATACCACTCCCACTAATGTTTTTTTCCCCTTAGTATTTCTCAATTCTATCCATACAGATCCCACATCATCAGAGCTAATATCCTTCATTACCATTGTGCAGATGGAATCCCCGCCGAGGCACTAAAGCATGGCGGAGAAGCACCCCCACACCTCCCGCAGCCAAGCATTGATCTGGCAGAAGCAAAAAATAAGAGGTAATGAAGCCTTCAGCCATTTTGGGAAAAAATTATTCTGGATTTGACGTAGTGGGACCTCGATTTGCATAAATGTATGAGGCTTCCACTGACACAAGTGGGCACCTCATACGGCTGAAAAATCGGGCATTATAAAATCGTAACAGAGCCACTCCATTTTTACTACCCGCCAGCCCAGGAGGAGTTAAAAACTTTCCCCATGGTATCACCCAGTCCCCAGGTAATTTTTAATTTTTCTTTAAATCAACACAGCATTGCTGTTTTATTGGAGACATTAACTATTACATTTTGAACCATGATATACTTATCTGAACAGTGAAAGGATAAGCAATTATGAAAGTGCAAAAAGTGTAGCTTAATCAGCTGCACATAAAAGCAATCTTTCTTGGATGTGTTAGTAGAAGAAAATCATTAATCAATGATTTGACAGTGAACTACATATAATTAAAGGGATGAATTACTCTAGCCTTTGCAAACTGCAGTAGCATTTCTGCACCAAAATTTAAACTGTAACAAGTTTACAACTTAAAAGATAGATTTCAACTTCACCGACCAGGCAACCTGCCGTAAAGGATCGCCCACCTGTTGTAGAATCCATCCGGATTTTGTTCCATTAACAACCCCAAGGCTGCCTTTGTGCCTCTCCGACAGTCCTTCATGGCACTTGACCATCACTGTCCCCTTCCAAGCAGGAACCTCAGCTGGCCCATTCTCCTCTCCCCCTGATCCTCCTGCCCAGCTTGCCCACCTGGGGCTAACCTCACCAACTCTCTTCCCGGCCCACGCACCTCACACAGCACTGCCCCCCTTAGACTCTACTGGTAGATCAACAACCACTGCCCCGCCCCGCATTTCCCTGCAGAATGTACACTCAGTCACAAACAAGGATCTTGCCAGCCACAACTTCATAGTAGATGATCTTATTGACATCCTGGGTTTGACTGAAACTTGACTTACCTCTTACTGAACTTGATGAAACTTTTCACATGATCCTTATGATCAAGTCACACTTTGGCCTGCCCCCTGCCCACCACTCCTCTGAAAGCTTTCCTACCTACAAATACCTCACCTTATTCCACCCCTCTCGCCTCCTCTTCAAAACCCTTAGGGAGAAAATATGTCCCCGCAGTGCTTCCCGTTAGCGCCAGCAGATGGCACTAATGGGATACTAGACCAGTATCACTGGGGCGAGGCGAATTCAGCGCCGCATGCCAAATCCAGCCCCTGCATAGCGCTGCCGGTAAGAGGTATTGCCGGGAATGTCAATGCCAGGTAGATCATGACGTCACTGAGTGTGCAAAGTTCACTGACAACTTGATCTGCTAAATTGATTCTCGCCACTTACCTTAGTACCTGGAGTAAACACCAACAGGGAGAGCTGGCGTGAAGCACCAGGAAGCTGGCTTCAGGGACATTATTTAAAAGGATCATCAGTAATCACTCGCAGCTGTCAGATTAGTGCAGTTTCAGTGGTTTCTTGTCAGTTTCACATAGTCCAACAATTTAATTCAGTAATTTCAAGGTTCTTTTGAATCAAGAGTCTTATGGAAACTAAGAAGTAGCTACATTTATTCTTCAAAGATTCAAACTGCTACACTTGGTAACATTAATGGGGGCTGTACTGGCAGTCGACCTCGCCCTCCAGGATCTACGGTGGCGGGAGTGTAGGCAGCAAGAAAGATGGGAACATGTGTACACAGAGATGAGGAGGGACATCAGGGCTCTCACCAGGAGGTCTTACCCTCTGAGGGTATTCCGAGAGTGCTTCTCCTTCCTTCAATTAAGTGAGCAGCAGTGTATTAGATGGCTCTGCCTCACCAAGGAAATGGTCACAGAACTCTGCCACCTCCTCCAAACAGACCTCCAGCCTCACACCAGGATGACTTCAACCCCAGATCACCTTTGTTCATTCCATCCCACTCACAGGCCATATCACAGTGCAAAGCTGAAATGAGAGACACCACAAAAGAATGGTAAGTGAAGTAATAAATTTATCAAAAACTAATGGACACATATTTACACCAAAAATATTTACTTTTCACCCTTGTGCAATCTCTTAGTGCCTGTCATTACTGTGCCTTTTCCTGGTCTAGTACTCCGATGAAGTGTTGGCCCAGTGGCTGCAGCACAGCTGGTGGAAGGCCGCTGAGTTTCCATGGGAGACACTAAAGATGGCCTTGCAGGATGCCCTTGACCAGCTCTGGACCGGGAAGGGCCAGCTGTAGACTGCACCACCTCAGCATGGGCAGCAGCACTGTGGGCTAATTGGATGACAGGCAGTGACAGGTGGAGTGGCAGTGGTGGGAGCAGGAATGCTGTCATCCTGAGAGAGGACAGCAGGTTCCTGCTCCACTGACCCATTGCTACTCCTGCGGGGCAGCACCTCAGCAGCCTTAGCAATCTGTTGCAGCACAGATTGCTGGCCTACTGCGACACCTTGAAAGTCCCGGTCGACGGTGATAGACCCAGCCAAGATGGCAGCAGTCAGAGCTTGCATGGCATCAAGCTGAGACTGCATGAGAGCAGTATGAGATTGGATTCCACCAAGCATACACTGCATTACAGCACTAAGATGTTGCATCACTTCCACCTGTGCTGCAATGGAAGCTGCCAGATCGCCCATCACATGCGGCACCAGGTCTGGGTCACCACGGTCTCTCTGGGAGTCTACCATCCTTTGCAGACTGGAAATAATGGACTCCATGGTGCGCGCAGAGCCTTGTGCAATGTTGAAGGTGGACTCCTCCACGCTCCTTACCATTGCCGAGAGGCTCTCGAGCACCCTTGCCATTGCACCTATCATCTCCGTGTGCATGCCCATCACCCTTCTTCTAAAGGCCTCCCAATCAAGATCCTCATCTGAGTCCTGTGCAGCAGAACTTGTGCACGAACTCATCCTCCGGGGAGCAGGCCCTTGAGCTGTGACAGAATAAGCCATATTCCAAGAGATACACCATCATATGAACAGATTTCTGATTTTATTAATACATGATATACTGGGTTGAAAAGTCTGGAAAGCCTCGGCGACACAAGCTGTGTCAATACAGGCTTCTGAGATAAAGTGAAGTGATAACACAAAAGTTGTAATCACCACAAGCTTTGAAATGGGAATTGGTTAAATATACTAAAACAATGGCCCTATTGAAATAGCAGTTTGGTGCTTTCAGAAGGTCTGGAGTTTGGGAGAAATACAATGGAATGACCCAAGTAAAGTGTTATGCATTAACACGTTGAACAGAAACACATAAACATTAAAAGAGGCATGTGCCTTTGAAAAGATGACATCAAGTAAAAGAAACACCTGCTCATCAAATAGTTTTTATGTTAAACTTGAAAGACAGGAGACCATAATTCTTAATACAACCATTGAAATAGCTAGAAAACAAGTAAACACCCTAGTTGAAGTGTTTTTAATTTACATGTAATAAATATGATACCAACAGAACACTTTGAAGATATGACTTCAATAGATGCACCAAGCAATCACATGGCTTTTGAATTGAACTTGGAACACCACAGAGTCACAACATCTGCTAATAACCAGTTAAGCCAATATTAAGAACTGAATGAAAGATCTTCGTGAGAATGGCATCAAAGAGATAAATCTGTAATAACCATTTTATGATACGTTTTTGAAACACCTAAACACAGAGACAGGATTCTAAAAGTTAATGGCTAAATTGACAGTAAGAATAGAAAAAAGTCAACAGGAAAATTAATAAAGATAATTAGCTTACATCAGCAGAAAACTTCAAAGGATAAACCACTAAAAAAAAGGTATAAAAACCAGAGTTTTTCAGGTAGACAGTCAGAAGTCACTGGGAAGAGGCAAGTGATTCTTGGCTTCAGAACCACTCTGTAAGCTTACAACTCTTGAGGCTCGAGCAATCAAGGTATTTGATTTTGTTGGATATCCTGGATTAGAATTAAGAATAAGAAATGTAAAAATGTATGAAGTTAAGATTTGAGGATAAGGATCTCTGAGGATAAGAAATGTAAGCTATTTGTTTTTGAACTGTTAATGTTGTGGTTGAATCAACAGCTGTTAACTGTATGTCGGCTCCTAAATAAATCTATATATTTTTAGAATTGCCTCAAGTAGTATTTCTGTATCAATCATGCAAATTCAATTTCTGTACACTCTTTTGTGAGGAGTTGCAGAATTCTGGGGGATATTCCGAACCCTCATAATAGCCGGAAGGTAACAGTCTAGTTAAGCTTATTAAAAGTGCTATCTGGAGGACAGTAGCATCTTCACAACTTTCATTTCCTTCAGGGAGAGATAGTCTGAACCTTTAGACCCAATTAAGCATCTATAGAATTCGGCTACCTTTAACTTTAGTTGAAGGTGAACGTCTGGGGAATACGCCTGATCTGGGGTAGCCCGAAAAGGGCTAGGACTAGTAATTATCATTTCAGAGCTACCCTTCCCCCCTGGCCTTGCTGCAGGCCACTCATCCCCGGTGCAGATCCTGCTACTACACTAGCCACTAAACAACGCGTAGTGCCAGTATCTGAGTTGGTGCCTGCGGGTGAGAGATGCAATGATGCAGTGTGTTCTTCCTCCTCCTCTTCTCCTGCCTCACTTTCTACGGTGCCCTCAGGGACAGGCTGCTCAGGTGCTTGCTGATTATCTGAAAGCATAAAGGCACAAGAGTTGGGTTAAGGTGAGCGAAGGTGGGCATAAAGGGAGAAATTCATGTATACAGCATGATTAGCTGGAAAGTGCGAAACACTTGTGGGGTGAGGGGGAAGTGGGATGTGAGAAGGAGTAGGGATGAACATACCGTTGTTATCCTCAAGGGGGCCAATGTCGCCGGCGGCCATGGCACCCGCCATCTGGTGCCCAATGATTTGCAGCACTCGATTCTCCAGCGCAGATGATGATTGGGTGTCGGCTTGTCCCCTGCTTGTGTGCTCCTACTCCCTCCTATTGTGAGCTACCTTGGCCTGCAAGAGAAAGGAAAGTGTGTGAGTGAGTGTGGAGCAATGTGTTTGGGTGATGTGCCTGCCATAGTTGAATAGCTGTCATTGTGTGCAAGGTGTGAGATGTGGGTGTGAGTGTTGATAGGCAGAGATTGTTGGTGGGTGAGTGCTAGGGGTGCAGTACTTTGGGCACTGTGTGAAGATTGTGGTACAGATGGTGGTGTGTAGCATTTGTTGAAGCATTCACTCACCCTGACCAGTCAAGTGAGGTTGTTAAATTTCTTCCTGCACTGTGTGTGGGTCCTGGGGACCACAGTGCTGCCCGAGGCGTGCTGCGCTATCTCCCTGTACATGGTATGGAAGACTTGTGGCGAGGGCCTCCTGCCACTTGCTGGGTAGAGCACCGCCCTCTGTCTCTCCACAGTGAAAACCAATGCCTCTGATGCTTCATTGGAGAATCTGTGGGCTCTCTCCCTGGGGCATGGACCTGCCATGAGCACACCTGGTTCAGTTCTTCGGCTCCTTCTCCTTGTTCGGTGGCATAGTGGTTAGCACTGTTGCCTCACAGCGCCAGGGACCCAGGTTCAAATCCGGCCTCGGGTGACTGTCTGTGTGGAGTTTGCACATTCTCCCCGTGTTTGCGTGGGTTTCCTCCGGGTGCTCCGGTTTCCTCCCACAGTCCAAAGATGTGCGGGTTAGGTTGATTGGCCATGATAAAAATTGGCCCTTAGTGTTGGGGGGATTAAATACGTGGGGTTACGGGGTTACGGGGATAGGGCTTGGGTGGGATGGCTGTCGGTGTAGGGACCAGGTGCTAGGGTTTGGATGATCAGCCGTGATCTCATTGAATGGCGGAGCAGGCTCGAAGGGCCGAGTGGCCTACTCCTGCGCCTATCTTCTATGTTTCTATGTTTCTATCTTTGTTCTGCTTCTACTTGCTGAGGCAGCTGCACAGCCAGCAATGCTAACAATGAGGTGCTGCAGCATCAATGAACCTCCCCTTTAAGTAGTGAAAAAAGCCTGTGGCAACGATGAGTTGCAATTAGATAGCACCCAATATTGGTCCACCCTTTAAGGGTAACATCAATGAGCTTGGGTTTTATGACTTGATTTAGGAATCCAATCATTTTTATTGAGCAGTGAGGACAAATTTTGTGTGTAGACTAAAGTGCTAATTCTCCAACTTTTCTACTGACACCACCCATTCCTTGGCTATAACGAATTTCTAGCCCTCTTTGTCTAATGCCCACCCAAGCCCCACCCTGAGTTTTTCCTGAGATATCTTCCCTTCTTTCCTCTTTCAGTCTCTGCACTGTGACAGCTCATCCTTTGTTTCAATCTTTATTTCAGTTCCCTTTGCCCTCTCTCTTCTGAATTTACCATGAACCTGTCCTCACTAAATACTTCCCTCCATAAAAACTCTACTATCCACCTTTATGGCCACTCCCTTGAACTTGCCATCTCCCATGGCCTCTTTACTCCTGTGGTCTAGAACGCTGACAAGGTAATCTTCAGCCAATTCCTTGTACCCCTCACCACCCGCATCACCTTACCCTCTTTCAACCCCATGTCATTCTGCATCCACCCCTGGAAAAAGCTCAACCCCAAATTTCTTATGACCACAATCTCAAACTCCGAACTGCCTAAACTTTGGTTTTCCAAATCACCGTGATATGTCTGTAACTGTTGATTGGCCATGCAAAACATGAAACTGTCCATCACCAAAAAGAGCCTAACCAGTGATTTACAGAGGATGGAACCCTACTTCCGCCATTGGAAACTTCGGCCAAACACATAAAAGACCGTAACCTCGACATTCCACCTCAACACCCAGCAAGCAAACAAAGCTTTGAAAGTCTCCTGTGGCGCAGAGGTAAACCTAGCCAAAACAACCTTCATATTTAGGAGTCACGCTTGATCGCACCCTGTCAAATAGACAACATCTCCAGAACTTTGGGAAGAAACTAAAGAGTAGGGTCAACTTGCTCCAGAAACTCAGCGGATCCACATGGGGAGCAGACACTCAAACTCTCTGTACGGCAGCACTCGCCCTGGTGTACTCTACAGCAGAGTACTGCTTTCCGGCATGGCTATCAAGTTTGCATGTCAAATCCATTGATGGCCAGCTGAATTTTACTCTGAGAATTATCACCGGTATGCTTTTATTGACACTAACACCTTGGCTGCCCATGCTTGCAAACATCGCACCACCACACCTATGCTGCGAATATGCAGTCTCCAGAGAATACAACCTCTACACCAGCAAAGACATGCCGATCCAGGCCGACTTGAACAACTTATCACCAACCTGTCTCAAATCTAGAAGACCATTTTGGACCATCGCCGAAGCCCTTCAGCAATCTTCCCTCAGCCTTGATGACCAATGGCAAAATGCTTGGAAGAGCTGCGACATACAGAATGGATTCATAGAGTCATAGAGTCATAGAGTCATAGAGTTATACAGCACAGAAAGAGGCCCTTCGGCCCATCGTGTCTGCGCCGACCATCAATCCCTGTCCAGTCTAATCCCATTTTCCAGCATTTGGTCCATAGCCTTGTATGCAATGGCATTTCAAGTGCTCATCCAAATGCTTCTTGAATGTTATGAGGGTACCTGCCTCTACCACCCTTTCAGGCAGTGAGTTCCAGATTCCAACCACCCTCTGGGTGAAAAAGTTCCTCCTCAAATCCCCTCTAAACCTCCTGCCCCTTACCTTGAATCTATGCCCCCTTGTTATTGACCCCCCTACTAAGTGGAAAAGTTCCTCTTTATCTACCCTATCTATGCCCCTCATCATTTTGTACGCCTCAATCAGGTCCCCCCTCAGCCTTCTTTGCTCCAAGGAAAACAACCCCAGCCTGTTTAGTCTTTCTTCATAGCTGAAGCGCTCCATCCCAGGTAACATCCTGGTGAATCTTCTCTGCACCCTCTCCAAAGCAATCACATCCTTCCTATAGTGAGGCGACCAGAACTGCACACAGTACTCCAGCTGTGGCCTCACCAGCGTTTTGTACAGCTCCATCATAACCTCCCTGCTCTTATATTCTATGCCTCGGCTAATGAAGGCAAGTATCCCATATGCCTTTTTAACCACCTTATCTACCTGTTCCGCTGCCTTCAGGGATCTATGTACATGTACACCAAGGTCCCTCTGACCCTCTGTACTTCCTAGGGTCCTACCACTCATTGTGTATTCCCTTGCCTTATTTGTCCGTCCAAAATGCATCACCTCGCACTTTTCAGAGTTAAATTCCATTTGCCACTTTTCCGCCCATCTGACCAACCCGTTTATATCGTCCTGTAGCCTGAGGCTTTCCTCCTCGCAATTTACCACCCCACCAATTTTCGTGTCATCTGCGAACTTACTGATCATACCTTTTACATTCTCATCTAAATCATTTATGTAGATCACAAACAGCAAGGGTCCCAGCACCGATCCCTGAGGTACCCCACTGGACACAGGCTTCCAGTCACAAAAGCAACCTTCGACCATCACCCTCTGCCTCCTGCCACTCAGCCAGTTTAGGATCCAATGCGCCAAGGCACCCTGGATCCCATGGGCTCTTAGCTTCTTTACCAGTCTCCTATGCGGGACTTTGTCAAAAGCTTTACTGAAATCCATGTAAACCACATCCACAGCATTTCCCTCATCCACACACCTAGTCACCCACTCGAAAAATTCAATCAGATTGGTCAGACATGATTTACCCTTGACAAAGCCATGCTGACTATCCCCGATTAATCCTTGCCTCTCCAAGTGGAGACTAAGTTTGTCCCTCAGAATTTTTTCCAATAATTTCCCTACCACAGATGTTAGGCTCACTGGCCTGTAATTCCCTGGCTTATCCCTGCTATCCTTCTTGAATAATGGTACTACGTTAGCTGTTCTCCAGTCCTCTGGTACATCCCCTGTGGCCAGAGAGGTTCTGAAAATTTGTGTCAGAGCCCCTGCAATCTCCTCCTTTGCCTTACACAACAGCCTGGGATACATCTTGTCCGGGCCTGGGGATTTATCCACTTTTTGGCCTGCTAAAACCGCTAGTACCTCCTCCCTCTCGATGCTAATATGTTCAAGTATGTCACAGTCCCCTTGCCCGATTTCTATGTCTACATCGTCTTTCTCCATAGTGAACACAGATGCAAAAAATTCATTCAAAACCCCGCCTACATCATCTGGCTCTACACACAGATTGCCACTTTGGTCCCTAATGGGCCCTACCCTTTCCCTGGTTATCCTCTTGCCCTTAATATACTTATAAAACATTTTAGGATTTTCCTTTATTTTGCTCGCCAGTGTTATTTCATGGCCCCTCCTCGCCCTCCTAATTTCTTTTTTAAGTATGCCCCTGCACTTTTTATACTCCTCTAGGGCTTCCTCTGTCTTTAGTCTTTTGTAACTGCCAAAAGCCCCCCTTTTTTTCCTAATGCATTTTTGTATATCCCTTGTCATCCAAGGTTCCCTTTGCTTGTTGGTCCCACCCTTGACCTTTACAGGAACATGTTGGAGTTGTACTCTCTCTATTTCCCTTCTGAAAGTCTCCCACTGCTTTGATGTGGATTTTCCTATAAGTAGCTGCTCCCAGTCCACTCTGGCCAGATCCTGCCTTATCATATTAAAATCGGCCTTCCCCCAATTTAGAACCCTTATTTCCGGGCCGTCTTTGTCTTTTTCCATGACCACCTTAAATCTCACCGAATTATGGTCACTGTCGCCAAAATGCTCTCCTACTGACACTTCCCCCACTTGCCCGGCTACATTCCCTAGAATTAGGTCCAGTACCGCCCCCTCTCTTGTAGGACTTTCTACATGTTGGCTCCTTATAGAGGACCCCACAGTACAACCTGAAGGATCAAACCTTCCTTGCAAACAGTGGACAATCACCTCAGAACTGGTCATGGTAGATGCTGCCACCTTCTCCATAGATGGAAGATTAAAGCATCCCCATCATGCAACTGTGGAGCTCCTAATTAGACCCTGGAGCACATCATTGAGCACTGCCCTCAGAGGAAATTTGTAGGCAGCCTACAAGATATCCACACTGTTACACCGGAAGCTTTGGCCTGGATATCTGACTTAGATATTGACATTTGATTTGCTTTGCTACTACCATACGAAAGTAGAGTTGTTGATTTCCACAACCATTAGCCTACCTCCATGTTTGATGCCCTCATGCCCAGCAAAACCTTCAATGTCTCTCAAACAAGCTGGACAGTGAGGGAGTGGAATCTTTTCAGAATGATGCCAGGTTGGTAATGTGGAGCACACAGGGCAATGTGGGCACAGTCTATGGCAACTTGCACTCTGGGGAAGCCTGCAATATGGGTGAAGCCGAATGCTCTCTCATCCTGAATTGCTCTGACCAAGAGGAAATAGGTGTAGGTGTTCCTCCTGGCATAGATAGCCTTGGTGAGCTCCCTGATACAATGTTGGACTGCAAACTAGGAGATATCGTTGATGTCACCTGCTGTAGCCTGGAAGAAGCCTGTTGCATAAATGTTATGAGCCGCAATGACCTTGACAGCCACAGGCAATGCTGTCCATGCCCTGGTTCAAGACTCAAGTTGTGGCTGCAGCAGGTGACGTAGTTTGGCGATAGCCTTCTTGGTGAAATGAAAGTGCCTGAGACATTGCTCCTCAGTTCAGGTAGGAGCAGTGCTCCCTTAAGATCTGCTGTGGGTATGACCTCCTGCAGAGTGCCCCCCTTCTCCCTCTTCTCCTATCTGCTCCTGCTCTCTCCTATCTTCATGGCTGCATCCACTTATCCACCAGCTCCAAAGGCAGCCCTACCAGACCATGCATGACTGCAGTAAAGCAGTTTTGAAGGCAGCCAAAAGCAGTCCAGCACCAGCAAAAACTTCTTAGAAGTCAGAATTGTGTTTCGTAAGTCAGGAAACAGGTCCAAATATGTTTCCTCTGCGCACTATGTGTAACAAAATTGCAAACACCTAGCAGACAGAGGCAATCATCCCGCACTATTACTGATACTATCAAAAAGAATGACTACTGCTCCCTTTAAAAAATAAATACATTTCACACTAACTAATGGACAAGAAGTTAGGAGGCATGTTAAAGTAGAATTAGTATTTCTAATGGTATAGATGGAGATGTACAATGTGAAGGCTTCCATATCTGTTGATTTAGAGCGACATGCTGTGGTGTCTGCCTGTTAACTTGGAAAACGTACTGTGTTTTTTTTTTCTATTTTCTGTTATGATATAATCTTCAAAAAAACACATATCCTTTTGACAGCTGTGGGCCTGCGCTCCATTGCCAGATGGATCATTTGCCATATTGCTGGTGATGCGGAGATGACAGCTGGCAGACAATGACAGTGACATGTTGTCAGCTGAAGAGGAGGCTCAAAAGTGCAAGGAGTGCAGAATCCCAGTCCTCTGTGTTGAATCATACTCTTTGCAGTGATTGAACTGGGTAAGTGGTGTAATTTATGAAAGCTATTTTAGGAAGGTGCAGTGATGAATCTGTACAGGGAAAGATCACCTTCTTTTGGTTCCTCCCACTCTTCCTAATTGATTGGAAGCTGTGTTCAAAGGAGCCAAATTGAGCTATTGATTTCTTTTAATTATAAAACTGCAATACATTCTTAAAATCATTTACAAAGTGGTTAGTCAACACTTTATTAAGGAAGTTGTAGACATAACTGTGTACATAGCTATATATCTTTTTAATTTCATATAAGTAAGGTTATACATCATAATTGTCACCTTTTATAAAAAGGCCATTAACATATTTACAGACCTTTTTCAAGAAATATGATTATGGATTAACAGTTAACCAGCAGAAAATTGTTGACAGCCACCATTTATCACTGGTACAGTGCTACTGGAAATAAGTTTGTTTAAAAACAAAACAGCTTATTCTTCTCAGGACCATGTTGGTCCTGAATTTCCACAGTCATTCTCACAGTTTCCAGTTGAGTATCAGGGCCGCTGTAATGTAAATGAACGTGTGTTAGGAATTAGGAAGAGTGGGAAGAAACACAAGAAGGTGATCTTTCTCTGTACAGCTTCAACGCTGCTCCTTCCTAAAATAGCTTCCATAAATTACACCGCTTACCCAGTTCAACCTCTGCGAAGAGTGTGATTCAACACAGAGGATTGGGATTCTGCATTCCTTACACCTTTGAGCTCGATCATAAAGGGCAGACACTATGGCCCCGATATTTACGGGGAGGCGGGAGGGTACGAGGAAGGCCAAAGAACCCAACAAGGCCGGGGACACAGAGGTCCTGCCAAACTTCATGGCAGGACCTCATTATAATTTTTTGGATCCATTTTCCGCCCAGCAGTCGGCCAAATTGACAGCCTGGCCAGGCAGCCAAGAAGGAAAACCAGCAGCAGGAGGCAGTAGACCTTTGGCCAGTGTTTGGGGCAGGGAGGGAGTAAGGTCACCGATCGCGGCTTGAGAAGGGAAGTGAGGGCATCATGTCAGGGGAGAGCAGAGAGGTCAATGATCAGGAGGGGGGAGAGAAGCAGAGGGAAGACCGAAGTCTTCCTTGAGGGGTTGGGGGAAAGCACTCCTGCTCCTCCACTTACCTTTTGCAGCCAGCCGCTCCCACCTCCCTTTCACTGCTGGGTTTCCCGACCCCTGGGATAAATGCGCAGGAACAATTGAACTGTGGGAGCCCAATTTAAATATGTTAATGAGGTGTCCCACCTCTCTGGGGCACTCGGATGCCACAAAACCTGCCGCCGTAAAAAAGGCAATGGGTTAGGGTTGCATTTCGCACATTTGAAAGTTTAACCCTAGCCCCTTGCGAGTTTAGCCGTAAGACTCAAACACATTACAGATCCGAACTCGTTATGCAGGCTGCTGACCTTCGATTTAAGGTGATTGGTAAAAGAACCAAAGGTGGCATGAGGAAAATCTTTTTTACGCAGCGAGTAGTTAGGATCTGGCATGTACTGCCTGAATGGGTGGTGGAGGCAGATTCAATCATGGTTTTCAAAAGGGAATTGGATAAGTACCTGAAGGAAAAAAAATTGCAGGGCCATGGGGAAAGGGCAGGGGAGTGGGACTAGATGAAGTGCTCTTGCAGAGAGCCGGCACAGGCTCGACAGGCCGAATGGCCTCCTTCTGTGCTGTAATCATTCTATGATTCTATGAATCCTATCTGTTCTAACACCCATTTTTCTATAATTTTGTTACACCTTCTACGTGACAATGCACACGTTTCTGTATTACCTGCAGCTCCATATAAGGTGAATTTTAATGAGCTTGTCCCTTATCAATAACTTTAGTTTTAACCAGTTTTTTTTTCAATATGGTACAATTCCCCAACTTTGTTATCTTATCGATAGTTTCACACTTGTTGCTTTTCCACAAAGTGAAACTTCTAATTCTAAATCTGTACATTCCATACCAATCTGCTGATTCTGAAAAGGATGGTGTATTCGCAGATGTATCCCTCTGCAGAACTAACTTGTTGTCAACTGATTAAAGTTCTCTGCAATATGCGCTGGAATGCTTTTTTAATTAGGTTTATTGTCTAAACTGACCATTGCTTTAAGATCAGTCTTAATTCCACAGTTCAATGGTAACTGCATCTAAATTGACTTATACTTCCTCACTTAACAGGCAAAAGTTAAAGGTTAACATTGCTACAATATAATATTAGCAGACTTCAAGGCAGGCTGATTAACCTTTTCCTTTAACCGGGAAGTGGGTGGAGCAGCAATGGGGAGGGATACAGTGGAGTCAGGGGAACACTCACGCTCTTCCTGGCTCCACGGTAGGGCTGCCAATTCCGGTTGGAGGCATTCCTGGAGGATTGATCACAGCTTCTGACCACGTGACGTTTGATTATGTGAAGGCCAAAAATGTTGTTACATTTACATTATAACGGTTGGGTCACCTATAATTAAGCATCTTTGCTCGTGGCTTTGTGGCAGCAGATGTTGTGTGAGAAGTTCCGAGAACCAGGAGGCCACCAGCAGGTGAAGAGGGGAAACTGAGGGCGGGAAACTAAAAGAGGGGGTGGGATTCACAGGGGGAAAGCCAGAGGTGGGAGAAATTTTGATTTCACTTGTAACTAGTAATAACTCACTGAAATTTCACCAATAACTAATAGTAATACTGGTGACACTCAGATTCCCCTCATAACTAACAGTAATACAAGAGCCTGGACCTGGACCTGGGAGAGAGCAGCATCGGCGGCAGGGCTTAAAAGCGGCGGCAGTGAACGAGGCCCGACCACAGAGCCTGGACCTAGACCTGGGAGAGAGCAGCATCGGCGGCAGAGCTTAAAAGCGGCAGCAGTGAATGAGGCCCGACCACAGAGCCTGGACCTGGACCTGGGAGAGAGCAGCATCGGCGGCAGAGCTTAAAAGCGGCAGCAGTGAACGAGGCCTGACCACAGAGCCTGGACCTGGACCTGGGAGAGAGCAGCATCGGCGGCAGAGCTTAAAAGCGGCAGCAGTGAATGAGGCCCGACCACAGAGCCTGGACCTGGACCTGGGAGAGAGCAGCATCGGTGGCAGAGCTTAAAAGCGGCGGCAGTGAAAAAGGCCCGACCAATTCAGCAGCAGGGGAGAGAGGTAAAAAGTAATCAAAGTGTGACGTCAGCAGGAAGCAGGTAAGTGATTGGTTGGTGAGTATTTCTCTCTTTTTTAAACTTTAACTCTGGTTTATAGCTTCTAAGTTCTCTCTGGTGTAGCGGGGACTGTTGGTAAAACTATTTAACTGTAGTGTAATTAGTGGGATTGATTGATTTGATTTAAACTCAGTTAATTAAAGGGTAAATCATGGCAGGACAGCCCGGCCCCGTGATCTGCTCCTCCTGCGATATGTGGGAACTCAGGGACACTTCCTGTGTCCCTGACAACTACGTGTGCAGGAAGTGCACCCAGCTGCAGCTACTGACAGACCGCATTGCGGCGCTGGAGCTGCGATTGGATGCATACTGGAGCGTTCACGATGCTCGGGACATCGTGAATAGCACGTTTAGGGAGTTGGACACACCACAGGTAGAGGTTGGACAGGAAGAAAGGGAATGGATGTCCAACAGGCAGAGTACTAGGCGCAGGCAGGTAGTGCAGGGGTCCCCTGTGGCCATCCCCCTCTCCAACAGATACACCACTTTGAGTACTGTTGGGGGGGATGGCTTATCAGAGGAAGGCAGCAGCCAACTTCCTGGCACCAGGGGTGGCTCTGCTGCACAGAATGGGAGGAAAAAGAGTGGTAGAGCTACAGTAATAGGGGATTCAATTGTAAGGGGAATAGATAGGCGTTTCTGCGGCCGCAAACGAGACTCCAGGATGGTGTGTTGCCTCCCTGGTGCAAGGGTCAAGAATGTCTCCGAGCGGCTGCAGAACATCTTGGAAGGGGAGGGTGAACAGCCAGTTGTCATGGTGCATATAGGCACCGATGTAGGTAAAAAGCGGGATGAGGTCCTAAAAGCGGAATATAGGGAGTTAGGAGGTAAATTAAAAAACAGGACCTCAAAGGTAGTAATCTCAGGATTGCTACCAGTGCCATGTGTTAGTCAGAGTAGAAATAGAAGGATACTTCAGATGAATACGTGGCTAGAGGAATGGTGCCAGAGGGGAGGGATTCAAGTTCCTGGGACATTGGAACCGGTTCTGGGGGAGGTGGGACCAGTTCAAACTGGATGGTCTGCACCTGGGCAGGGCTGGAACTGATGTCCTGGGGGTTTGTTTGCTAGTGATGTGGGGGAGGGTTTAAACTAAAATGGAAGGGGGTTGGGAACCTGAGCAGGGAGACAGAGGAAAGGGAAACAAGGATAAAAGCAAAAGATAGGAAGGAGAAAAACAAAAGTGACAGTCAGAGAAATCAACGGTTTAAATCAAACATGGCCACAGTAAATAATAATTCTAATAGGTCTAAGAGCGTTAAAAAAACAAGCCTGAAGGCATTGTGTCTTAATGCGAGGAGCATTTGTAATAAGGTGGATGAATTGGCTGCGCAAATAGAGGTAAACGAATATGATTTGGTTGGGATTGCGGAAACGTGGCTCAAGGATGCCCAAGACTGGGAACACAACATCCAGGGGTATTCGATATTCAGGAAAGATAGGCCAAAAGGAAAGGGAGGTGGGGTAGCATTACTGGTTAAAGAAGGGATTGACACAATTGTAATGAAGGATATTAGCTCTGATGATGTGGAATCTGTATGGGTAGAATTGAGAAATACTAAGGGGAAAAAGACATTAGTGGGAGTGGTATATAGACCTCCAAACAGTAAGGCGGAGGTTGGGGATGGCATTAAAAGGGAAATTAAAGAAGCGTGCAATAAGGGCACAGCAGTCATCATGGTTGACTTTAATCTACATATAGATTGGGCTAACCAAATTGGTAACAATAATGTGGAGGAGGAATTCCTGGAGTGTTTACGAGATGGTTTCCTGGACCAATATGTCGAGGAACCAACTAGAGATCAGGCCATCTTAGACTGGGTATTATGTAACGAGAAAGGATTAATTAGCAATCTTTTTATACGAGGCCCCTTGGGTCGGAGCGATCATAATATGATCGAATTCTTCATTAAGATGGAGAATGAAGTAATTGACTCAGAAACAAGGCTCCTCAATTTAAATAAAGGAAACTACGATGGTCTGAGCAGCGAGTTGGGTAGGATTGATTGGGGAATGGCACTCAAAGGGGTGATGGTGGATAGGCAATGGCAAACATTCAAAGACCGAATGGATGAACTACAGAAGTTGTTCATCCCAGTTTGGCACAAAAAAAAAGGTGACTCAACCGTGGGTAACAAGGGAAATTAGGGATAGCATAAGATCCAAGGAGAGGACATACAAATTGGCCAGAAAAAGCAATAATCCTGAGGATTGGGAGCAGTTCAGGATTCAACAAAGGAGGACAAAGGGATTAATTAAGAAAGGAAAAATAGAATATGAGAGTAAGCTTGCAGGGAACATAAAAACTGACTGTAAAAGCTTTTATAGATATGTGAAGAGAAAAAGATTGGTGAAGTCAAGCGTAGGTCCCTTGCAGTCAGAATCGGGGGAATTTATAATGGGGAACAAAGAAATGGCAGACCAACTAAATACATATTTTGGTTCTGTCTTCACAAAGGAGGACACAAATAACCTCCCAGAAATACCGGGGAACATAGGGTCTGATGAAAGGGTGGAACTGAAAGAAATCAGTATTTGTAGGGAAATGGTGTTAGGAAAATTGATGGGACTGAAGGCTGATAAATCCCCAGGGCCTGATAATCTACATCCCAGGGCACTTAAGGAAGTGGCCCTAGAAATAGTAGATGTATTGCTGGTCATCTTCCAGAACTCGATAGACTCTGGAACAGTACCCATCGATTGGAGGGTAGCTAATGTTACCCCACTATTCAAAAAAGGTGGTAGAGAAAAAGCGGGGAATTATAGACCGGTAAGCCTGATATCGATAGTGGGGAAAATGCTAGAGTCCATTATAAAAGATGTAATAGCAGAGCACTTGGAAAGCAGTGACAGGATCGGACAAAGTCAACATGGATTTACAAAAGGTAAATCATGCTTGACTAATCTACTGGAATTTTATGAGGATGTAACTGGTAAAATAGATAAGGGAGAACCAGTGGATGTGGTGTATTTGGACTTTCAGAAGGCTTTCGATAAGGTCCCGCATAAGAGATTAGCGTGCAAAATTAAGGCACATGGGATTGGGGGCAAGTTATTGACTTGGATAGAGAACTGGTTGGGGACAGAAAGCAAAGAGTTGGAATAAACTGGTCGTTTTCCGAGTGGCAGGCAGTGACTGGTGGGGTACCGCAAGGATCGGTCCTAGGACCCCAGCTGTTCACAATATATATTAATGATCTGGACGAGGGAATTGGATGTAATATCTCCAAATTTGCAGACGACACAAAGCTGGGTGGTAGGGTATGCTGCGAGGAGGATGTCATGAAACTCCAGTACGAGTTGGACAGGTTAGGTGATTGGGCAGAAACATGGCAAATGCACTATAATGTGGATAAATGTGAGGTTATCCACTTTGGTGGCAAAAACAGGAAGGC
The DNA here is from genome assembly GCF_052327205.1 of Somniosus microcephalus. NCBI lineage: Eukaryota > Metazoa > Chordata > Chondrichthyes > Squaliformes > Somniosidae > Somniosus > Somniosus microcephalus. The sequence goes on from NC_140988.1 coordinate 135,147,288, forward strand.
ACATTATTATTTGAATGGCAATAGATTGGGAGAAGGGGAAGTGCAAAGAGACCTGGGTGTTCGTGTGCACCAGTCGCTGAAGGTAAGCATGCAGGTGCAGCAGGCGGTTAAGAAGGCAAATGGTATGTTGGCCTTCGTAGCAAGAGGGCTCGAGTACAGGAACAAGCATGTCTTGCTATAGTTGTACAGGGCCTTGGTGAGACCGCACCTTGAGTATTGTGTGCAGTTTTGGTCACCTTACCTGAGGAAGGACGTTCTTGCCATGGAAGGAGTGCAGCGAAGATTCACCAGGCTGATACCTGGGATGGCAGGAATGATGTATGAGGAGAGATTGTGTCGATTGGGCTTATACTCACTGGAATTTAGAAGATTAAGAGGGGATCGCATCGAAACCTATAAAATTCTGTCAGGCTTGGACAGACTAGATGCTGGAAGGATGTTCCCGATGGTTGGGGAGTCCAGAACCAGGGGTCATAGTCTAAGGATAAGGGGTAGGACATTTAGGACTGAAATGAGGAGGAATTTCTTCACCCAGAGAGTGGTGAACCTGTGGAATTCTCTGCCACAGAGGGCGGTGGAGGCCAGTTCATTAAATATATTCAAGAAAGAGTTGGATATATTTCTTAAGGCTAAAGGGATCAAGGGATATGGGGAGAAGGCAGGGACAGGGTACTGAATTTCAATGATCAGCCATGATCTCATTGAATGGCGGAGCAGGCTCGAAGGGCCGAATGGCCTACTCCTGCTCCTATCTTCTATGTTTCTATGTTAACTCACTGATAGTCTATATGTAAGTGACAGTAGTAGGTGTAATGCCCAGATATCCTACCTGTTACTAGTAGTACAGGAAACTTTGTGTTATCCGGAGGCTAAATGTCCGGCAAGCTCGAGCCACCGGCAAAAATCAGGAGCCGTTTTTTTCTTTTCGTTTCTTTTCGTTGCTTTTTTCTCAACAGTGAAGCTCTGCAAGGTCTGTAGCTAAGCAAGAGCTTCAGCTAGAGACGCTACAGAGACGCTTGCCGACTGTTTAGAAGCTGTTGCTAAGCAACAGTGTTTGTTGTTAGATACGGAGATGAAAACCTCCGTATGCTTCAACATTAGAGCTGGAGTGTCCGGCAGTTTTGAGGGAATGGCAACAGCTCGGTCCCGTCGGTGCCGGATAGCACAAAGTTTCCTGTAATCTTATACCCTGGTGATATTCACCCTGTAACTGCAGCTAAAATCCCCCTGCCCTGCACAAAATGCGGTCAGGTTCTCCCGTCAATGCTGACCAATTTTAACAGTCCCCATCTCTCCCCATATCTCCTTGGATTCAGGGTCTGTGTGAAGCAGACAATCTGGGGGCGTCAGTCAGAGCTGACCTGTACTTTGGCTTCACACGTCAAAACCTGGCGGCACTGACCAACCTGAACCAAACCGAGAGATCACACAAAGGACAGTGGGCTCAGTGTTTGGGCCATTTCTCACAGGACACATCAACTTAAACTCAGAGCACTGCACCAACGTCTCTAAACTACTCCCTGGGCTTGGGCTCAATAAAGGAGTTTTCACAGAATTATAGAAGTTACAGCACAGGAGGAGGCCATTTGATGCCTGTGCCAGTGCTCTCTCCTGTAACCCTATTCCCCTCAGACCTTTTTATATTCCTCCTTTGCAAATATTTATCCCATTCCCTTTTAAATTATGTTCTAGTCTCCATATCAAAAGCCACTTGAAGTGAAGCATCCTTTGATTCTAATATTGCTGAATTCAAAAACCTTCCTTCTCCCTTCTTCCTTGGTTGTTCCCATGAGAATCCTCGGTCTCCGTCCCCTTGTTGCCAATTCATTGACCAGCGGAAAAAATCTTTCACTATTTACCCACAGGACCTGCTTATGTTTGAATTAAATGGCTTGGTTCCTCCCTTGGATACATGTCATAAACATAGCAGGCTGGGCACTCCTCTTCATAGCACTATTGTGGTGGGGCAGGGCATCCACCCACTGCCCCGACATTGCCGTAACCTTGACCCTTTTTCTTGGGTTGGGGGACATTTGCTATGCAGGGTGGCCTCCAGTGGGATCCCCACCACCATCACCATCACCATCACGAGGAAGCCCACAGCTCTGAGGGACCAAACTCCTGATGGTACTGGAGCAGGACCACCATTACAGCACCAGAAAAGGCAGCATGAAGAGGGGTGTAAGAGCCACAAAAAAGTTCCAGGATTTCTTTTTAGACCTCAGCTGAGATAAAGGCCTAAAAGGATGAGTGAGTTGGGCTGAATTGGAGGGAGTTATGGCCTGTACTAGGGCCTCTCCCTCCATTGAAGGAATTTCCCTTGCTTCCCTACCCTATTGCCACATTTCTTTAGACAGTCCTGGGAAGCAGTGGTAGGAAGGATGATCAGCAGAAGAATCTACCAGGAACCCGGGCTATAAAGTTCTCAAAATTCCCACATTCTCCCAAGGTTATTAATAAAAGGGACCCTGTATGGACAATTTAAAAAGGGTACCCAAAAGATGGAGTCCGCACCTCGTGACCCAAAAGCCTGTAAGATTTTAAATGCTTGGACTCTGTAGCACAAACAGGCAGCTTTGGGAAATCGAAACTTAAAATTCATTTCTGTGAAAAGGACTTTGTGTTTGAAAAGCCAGACAGCTAGGCAAACATTGAATAACGTGACACCGGGCGGTGGGGGGGGGTCTGAGGAGCTTAGCAGCAGCCCAGTTACCTAGCTCGGGCCTGGCTGGGCAAGAAAGGCCCAGGCTTTCAGGCCTAAGAAAAAAACGGGCAAAGGTAGGAAAAAGGATGTTCAGGTTAGATAAAATATTTACAAATGAGTGATTTATTTTAAAAGAATTTAATAAATTGAATTTTATTTTGCTGGAAATGTATATTTGAAAAGAAAGACGCAGAAAGCAGGAAAAAGAATGGAAGCAAGATGGCGGCTAGTCACCTCGGTTCAGAACGATAAGGCCCGCCCACACACGCACCGATTGGTCGACCGTCAGGTCACCAAAGCGTAGGATTGGTCAATCGTCCCGTCACTCGACCGTAGGAGGGCCCGGCCACACGCGGCAGCAAGCCGCCATATGATTGGTCGACCTCGAGGTCACTCTGTCGCTAATGAGCGGATAATGAGATGCTAATGAGCGGAATGTTAAGGTTTTTCGGATACCGCGGGCGCGATTTTAGCCCGGCCGAAACGTAAATACGCTTAAAACCGTCTCGGAAGCGTAAGCTTTCTTTGGAGGTAACGCGCGCGTAGGTACGCCCTGTAACTTTCGAGCGCATAGCCCGGCAGACGCACACGCGATGACAGACAGACGGACAGACAGACAGATCGACCGATTTATATATATATAGATAGATAGATTTAATGATTGGGATGTTTTTTTAAATTTTATTTAAAGTTTAAGTAGTGTTTTGGGGTGCAGTACTTCTCATGAGTTTGACAGTTCTTACTCTCAAACTTATGAATGAAGTTTCCCCTCCTCTGATTGGCTGAACAGTGCTCACCTGATCCCAGCCGGCACATCGCACTAACTACGCCGCTGGGTCAGGTTAGCACAGCGCGCCGACATCAGAACCTGGCCACTGAAAGGAAATACACTGCGGGCCAGGTTTCAGATGTCGGCGCGTAGGGTGACTGCACATCGGGGGCTTGCACGCGCGGCAAGCCCCCGACACCAAGTTCTGGGCCAATATATGCAGACTGTTTGATGGCCTTAACTATAGGCCTAAACTGAATTTAGATTTTGTCTCCAATTCGGTCTAATACATAATTCAGAGTCCTGTCTGGTTCCAAAATACAAAGTTTCTCTTCACAGAAATCCTGCAGCCTTAGTTTCGATTTCTCCCAAGCTGTCTGCATTACAGAATCCATTTTAAAATCCCACAGGCTTTCTGCCACGAGGCACAGACGCCATCTTGGGTACCCTCTTTAATTTAAAATGTCCACGCAGGGTCCCGTTTATTAATAACAGCCTTCGGGGAAATGCAGAAATTTTGCGAATCTTACAGAGGCGAGACGAGACGAAATAAGACAAGATGATTTGGGTAAGACGAGATGATTTAGAAGAAGATTGAAGAACGCTTTGAATAATCTGGCCTTCAATCCAGCCGAGAGACGACTATCTTCATGCAACATTCAACTGCCACCCGAAGAAGAAGAACCATCATCCCTGCGAGGTAAAGTACCCAAGCAAAGACTTTAATCTCGGGGTACTTTACCGGGACAACACCCTTGCCACGCCCTGAGACCACATGATGATGGCAAGCTCCAGAGAGCACAAAGAGCGAGCCCCAAAACCCCACAACCGTTATAACTCTGCAGATTTTTGACTTGGTGAGCATGAATTCCTGGCGCCTCTTAGCTTAATCTAGTTAGGTATTATAGGTGGGATAAGGGTTAAGGGATTTTATTAATGTGTGTTGTTCCCTCGATGTGCCGTGTGTTCCCCATTCCCATTTAAGTATATTCTTTTGATAAGCCTGCAACTACATAGTGACTTTTCAGTATTTGTAATCTTTATTTCTGTTTTAATAAAATCTTGGTTTTCTCACATCCATACCATTTGTCTACTCGCTTTCTGTATCGCCGCCTGTACCTAACTCCGGTGTCGAGAACCCAGGGGTGTGGGAGTGATTCAAACTGCTCACAGGCAGTCAGGGGCATAACTGACTGGGCACACGGCACCCCCTACAGAAAATGTCGACCGTGGCAGGACACCGGCAACAGGGTTGCGATACAGTAGACAATGGTTCGGATGAGCAAACCATGATGGAGGAAAGGATTTCTGATTATGTGTTTAGCAAGGTGAATATCACAAAGAAGTGGATCACCACTCTGTTAAGGGCTGGGCGTCCGGTAGATGCAGCAGCTAAGTGGACAGAGGGATAGGAACATAAGAAGTCCTTAGAGAAGGCAGTCTGGCTGATGTGTTTCAAAAAGCAGGTCCAGCTTTTGGACAGGCTCATTGCAGCACAGGCAGCCGAGTTAAAGGAGTCAGCCCTGGAGACCCAGGATAAGGCTCTAGCAGGGGAGAAGTTATTGGTAGCATTGCAGGCCTTGAATCAGGAGAGAGTGTATTTAATGGGAGAACACAAGGCCCAGTTGGAATACCTATGGTGCCAAGTCACCAAAGCCAAGGGAAATGAGTTAAGGTTGTGGGAAAAGAACGCCCGCTTGGCAAGGTAAGTTAGGGAACAAGAAGAGAAAGTACAGGAGGTAAAGGCAGCTTAAAAGCTAGCGAGCGAACAAGGGTTTGAGGAGGCAGACCACGGCCGCTGCAAGGAGCTGATAGAAAATCTGAGCCGGGCCCTCAGGAAGGCAAAAGGCATGGTATACCTCATAAGTCCAAAGGCAGGTCAGGCGGATTTTATGGGGACCGAGGGGAGGACAGTTCAAACATCACTGGTAGTGCCCAGGGACGACCCGATTGAGGGACAGGAGATCTCACGACCACCACCCGTAGTGCCAAGTTTCAGCGAGGTTTGGCAGCAAGGGGGGGTGGAGCCAGAGGTGGAAGCGGAGATGGAGCAACCCCCGTCAGAGAGGTCGGAGCCGGGACCGATGTGCCCAGCACGGCATTGGAGGTTCGGCCCACCCGTCAATGGCGACCGTGAGGGACCCCTCCAAAACCAGTTCGTATTACCCTACAGCACCCAACAGCTTAGGGCTATGGTGAACCATATCCCAAAGCTCTCCGAAAAAGGAGACCCCTCGATCCACTTCAGGGACATAGAGCAGGCAGCCAGCGTCAATGACTGCGATGGCACTGAGCAGGCCAAGATGCTGCTATTCTCCCTGGAGAGTAGTCTCCTCCAATCCCTCTCTGACGAGTGTAAGAAGGGGCAGAGCAGGTATGAGGAGCTCAGGGATGCAGTTCTGGAGGCCATGGGGATGAATGAGGGAAGTCCTTTCTCCCGTGTGGAGACAACAGTCCAGCTAGCAGGGGAAACCCCGCAGGCTTTCGCGGACCAGTTATGGCCGGTGTACCGGAGGGCCTGTCCGGGGACGCTGAACCGGGGGTTCCTGAATGGGGATCCCCTGGCCCATTGGCTCCGTTGCCTGGTGGCGAACAGCTTGCCACAGGTCCGGGCCAAGGCAGAAGTCTGGTTCAACCCCAAGAACCCCCAGACCACCGAACTTACAGTGATCAGACAGTTGACTCTAGCCTATAAAAACGGTAGGGGAACCGATGCACACCCATCTAAGGGGTAGGTGCATGAGGTAAAACCCGGACCGGGTAGGAAAGAGTGGCACCAGGAAGGGAATAACCCCCCCAACACAAAGACGAATTGTTACGGGTGTGGGAAGGATGGTCATTGGCGGAAGGAGCGCAAAAACCCTTGGAAAGATAACAAGGGAAAGAATTCCATGGCCCCAGCCCAAAAGGCGGGGGCAGGAATCCCTCCCGCAGAGGTCGAGTCACTTTTGGACACCATGAGGTCCTTATTGACTGGCCACGGGAAAGTAGCAGCCGCTATCAGTGCTCTGACCCCATCAGCCCCATCCAACCAACAGCCCTGACTAGAGCCAGCACAGCCTGTTTACCTGTGTTCTCTCCGGTACAATGAATGGAAAAGACCCCTCTTGGAGATGGAGGTAGAAAAGGTGACGGGGACCTATCTGTTGAACACGGGGGCATCATGCACCGTGGTCTACTCAGCTAAACCCACCACCTCGCCTCTCTCTAATGGGGTCCCATACAGTCTGTCGGGGTTCACAGGCAAAGAACAGGCTGGCTTGTTTTCCATCCCGCTCGCCATTTGTTTAGGACCGCTCCGCTCTAAGTCGACCTGTGTCCTGATGAAATGGGAAATGGAGGGTGGAAGAGGGGTCCTGGGAGCCGACTTTATTGTAGGCCATGGGATCCTAGTAGATTTGAGAAATCATTGCCTATGGGGGGCAGGTAGAGGAAAGGACGGTGAGGTAGTAGTGATCCCGGGAAAGGAAGGGAAGGGGACCCTATGCACCATGAAGCCCAAAGAGGGTTATAACCTCGAGCTTATGGTCAGCAACACCACACAGGAGTTTCAGGCATTTGTGCAGGCCCACCTAGCCACATTTGCCACACACAAACACGACTGCGGGAAGGTCAACGGGTTTGAGGTCAGCGTAGACGGGGACCCCATGGCCCGACAACAGAAACAGTATAACTTCCCCAGGGAAGCGGAGCCAGGCATGGAAGCAGCCATGTCCTCGTTAGTACAGCAGGGAGTTTTGAGACCGATAGCCACCCACGTAAACTCTCCATTGTGGCCGGTTAGGAAGCCGGACAATTCCTGGAGGGCCACGGTGGACTATCGGGTGCTCAATAGTAACATCCCAGCCTGTGCACCCACGGTAGCAGCAGTTGCCGACCTGATAGGAAGTATTCCAGCGTCCACGACCACGTTCACGGTGCTGGATATTTCCAACGGGTTTTGGTCCATCCTGTTAAGGAGGGAGGATCAGTACAAGTTTGCTTTTATCTTTAAAGGGCAACAGTACACGTGGAACTGCTTGCCGCAGGGCTTCCACAACAGCCCCAGCATTTTCCATCAGTGCATGGCAAACAGTTTAAAGGATTTTAGCCAGCCCAGACAGTTGGTCCAATATGTGGATGACCTGCTCCTGTTCACTGATTCAAGAGAGGAGCATGGCCCACTACTGGCCGAACTGCTGGAGCTGCTCGGGCAAAAGGGTTTTAAAGTAAACCCCAAGAAAGCGCAGATCGGCCAGCAGGAGGTGAAATTCCTAGGTCTGACCATCCGCGCTGGAGAAAGGGCTATAGATAAGGCTAGGAGGGAAGCGGTACAGGAGTTACCGGTCCCCAACACAGTCAAGGGTGTGAGGTCATTTCTAGGGCTAACCGGATACTGCAGAGACTTTATTGAGGACTATGCAGCCACCGCAGCCCCTCTGCTCCGACTCCTACACAAGGGAGTGGAGTGGCTTTGGGATGAGGGTTGCCAGGCAGCATTCGTCAGGCTCAAGAAAGACTTGCAGACCGCACCAGCTTTAGGGGCTGCGGGGGAAAGAGTTTTTCCTGGAGGTAGCAGCCAGTGGGGATAGCCTGAGTGCGGTGCTGCTCCAAGAACAGCACAGCAGGCTAAGGCCGGTGATCTACTCCTCTAGGATACTCACAGATGTGGAAAGGAGCAACTCCAATTGTGAGAGGCACCTCTTGGCCACACATTGGGCTGTGAAAAGATCGCTGATCTTCACAGGCACCTCTCCCATCACCCTCCTCACACATCACACACCCACCCAGATGCTTCTGGATGGGAGGATCAAGGATGGAACAGTGAGCAGTGCCCGCATTGCTCGCTGGACCCTCCTCCTCTCACAGATGGATCTTAAGGTGAAGGGTCTCTGCAAGCCAAAGCTCGCAGCCAACCTGGTATAGCCTGGAACAGCCCACCGGTGTTCCATTGAAGGGGTTTGGGAAGTGAACATAGGTTTACGGGCCGGGATACATCCCACAGGTCGCGAGATCTATGTAGACGGTTCCAGCACAGTATCTGCTGGCGAGCGCCTCACGGGGTGTGGAGTTTATGACACAGCGGCAAACATTGCCCTGGCAATTAAGCTCCCCAGCACCATGAGCACCCAGCAGGCTGAACTGTCCGCGGTAGTGTACGTCGTTTCACACCCCGAAATCTTCACTACCCCATACACGATTTGCTCGGACAGCATGTTCACGTGCAATTCGTGTACGGAGTACCTGGCCATCTGGTCCCGCCGCGGATACACCTCCGCCGACGGGAGACCCTTCACAATAAAACCCTTGCTGGAAAAGATCCTAGCAGCAGTGGGGGAGGAAGGGGAGATTTTCATCCACAAGGTGAAAGCCCATTCCTTCACAGAACCCCGCAGCCAGGGCAACCATCAGGCTGACATGCTCGCCAAGGAGGGTGCCCGCACAGGCACTTTCTGGGACCCCTACGGGTTCAGATCCATGGCGGCAGTCAGAGGTATGGACGGGACCCAAGGGAGTGGAGGGGTAGCTTTAGCTCCGGACCTTAAGACGGTCCAAGCCCAAGATCCCATCCTCAAGGCGGTCCTCAGTGCAGTAACTGAGGGAAAAGGGGTAGAGGGTCCGTACGGCACAGCAACCCTCTCCGTAAAAGAGGGCATGCTTTTCCGGGGTGAACAGTGGGTTGTGCCGCAGCAACACTGGAGGGAATTCCTTCAACTGGCCCATGAGAGTCCAAGAGCTGGACACCCCGGGCCTGAGACCACCTGGCAGCGGGTGGAACAGGCAGGCTGGTGGCCGGGACTCAGGGAAGATGTCCGCGAGTTCTGTGCAGGCTGTCTTGTGTGCGCTGCGAATAACCCTGACCCCCACAAAAGGAAGGTACCTATGGGACACATCAGCAGGGTAGAGGGACCATGGCAGTCGATGCAGGTCGACTACATCGGGCCCCTGCCCACCGCCCAGGGAGGCTATAAGTACTGCCTAGTCCTGGTAGATGTGTTCACGAAATGGGTAGAGGCCTTCCCCTGCAGAACAGCCACAGCTCTGGGTACTGCCAGGATCCTGGTCCGGGAGGTGTTCTCGTGGTGGGGACTACCACAGTATGTGGAGTCCGACCAAGGGAGTCACTTTACCGGACAGGTGATGCAGAATACCCTTATGCTGCTAGGCATCGAGGGGAAGTGGCACGTGGCCCACAACCCGCAGTCATCAGGGATTGTGGAGAGAATGAATAGGACCCTAAAAGAAAGGTTGAGGAAGGAGACGGTGGACTCGCCCTGTAACTGGGCCGAGGTCCTACCGTTGGTTCTGATGGGGATCCGGGCCAGCCAGTCTAAAAGCACGGGGTACTCCCTGTACGAGCTGATGACTGGCAGGGTTATGCGGACCCCCACCCATGTACTAGCCCCGGTGTTCATGGAGGGTCAGCTCAGGGAGGTAAACCGGGACAGGTTCGCCCGAAACCTTTTTGAGCACCTTAAACAGGTCCACGAGCAGACGGCTGGGAACATGGGAAGACAGCATCGGAGTAACCAATTGCTGCTCGAACCCCGAAAGCACCACGAGTGGGAGGTAGGAGATCAGGTCATGGTGAGGAACTATGCCCGAGTAGGAAGTTTGGAACCATTGTACATGGGGCCCTACAGCATTGTAGATAAAACCAACCCCGTGGTATATGCTGTTCAGATGCCTCAGCGCACAAAATGGTTTCACATCAACCAGTGTAAACTGTTTCAACCTGAGAGGAGAAAACAACCAGTTGGGGTAGGATCTGAGGATAAGGATCCTCAGCCTGCAGCAGGAGCAAGTTCACAGACTGCACGGGCAGGCACTGTGGCTTGTTTAAGGGGAGGGGCCATCCCGCCCACCGATTGGGACACCCCCTCTCTTCTGGGATCCAGATGAGGAGGGACCCGAGGGTGAAGACCCCGCCCCGGACCCAGGTTCGGGACCTGGGGGCGGAGACTCTCAGCCTGCAGCAACGGGCTGCGAAGAATTACCTGCCCCTAGCCCAGGTTCGGGAGAGGTGAAGCCTAAGGGGGAAGATCCCCAGCCAGCGGCAGTGGTGAGCCCACAGACCGTGCCGGAGGGGGCAGCGGTTCGGGTTTAAGGCCAACCAGCCAAGAAAACCCCACCCGCCAAAGTACCTAGAAGGTCCCCACGGATGCCCCAGCCAAGAAAACCACAGTCACCAGCTCCCCAGTTTAAAGGGACAGCCTCCCGAGCCAGGGGGAAGTCAAAGGACAGAGGTCCCCAGCCAGCAGCCATGGGCGGCGAGGGACCAACAGTGCAGGACAGTGTGGCCACACCGAAGGGAGCGGTGTGCCGCAGCCCAACCAGGAATTAGGCTGGCCGCCTGGAGACAGGCGGCGGATGTATATAGTTTAGGTAATTTAAGTTTTGGTTATTGTTAAGTTTAGGTATTTAGCTTAAGTTTGGGTGTTTTAGCTTAAGTTTAAGTAAGGTGACGGGTAGTTTTAATTAAGTAGTATCTGCTAAGAGTGTGTATATTTGAGTCGAGGTCGCGAGACCCGACTATGCTTCACCCAAGCCAGAGAATCTCTTGGGGACCTGGCTGTATGTTTTTGTATCTGTTGCAGAAAGACTTTCGGGATGAAGGGGAGCGTAATCCTACTCGCCCTAATCGGACTGAGCCTTGGAAGGAGGGACAACGTGGAGGAATCCCACATCTACAGGTGCTCGGGGATACTATAGCAACTGACGGGAGCGGCGAACGGGATGCGGAGGAGACCGCCGTCTACGTCCATGAGGGAAGGTGGCCAGGGTGGCTGGGGTCCAATTCGTCGCAGTACTCCAGCCTGTGCCCCAGGGTATGGGGAGGCCTCCCTCCTGTGCCCCAGGGTACGGGTCGTTACCACAAGGGTTAGCGTCACCGTAGGGAAACGTGTATGTTTAACGTGCAAGGGACAGATTCCTTTGGATAGGTGGTGGTGGCTCAGAAAGCTGAGCAAAGATATGAGGAACCCCGCACTCAAGTGAGAACGGTTGGGGAACAATACCCACCGGACGATTACAGGGACTCACGGAGGATTAAGTATGTGTTGGGACAAGTGGTGGGAACCGGATCAAGGGATTTATATCAGTATGTGGGGGTCAGAGAGGGTCTGCCCCACAGGCATATCCATCATTTTCCATAGGCAGTGGCAAGACGCCGGGGAGGGGATGAAGTGGGATACCAGCCTGAAGGCGTGCGCAGTCCCATTCTCCCCGATCCCAGTCAATGCCACTGAGCTTGTAACCCACCCCCAAAAGCCCCTGCCCACGGTGCAGGCGGCGAGGTTACCCAGGGAAGAGTGCCCCACCACCACCAAGGGCCCAGGGAATGGGCTGGTACTAGTGCCTACAGATCAGGTACTGTAACAAGGGGTGCACTACGCGGTAGCCTCTGTGATTTTAAATCTCACCGAGGTACATTTACTGGAGTGGTGTCCCAAAGAAACAGAGCAGCTATACCAGGCCCTATTAAAGGACATGTTCAGGAAGTTTTATGAGTTCGATTTTGCCAATGTCGACAAAACCGAACTGTACACCACACACCGCGAGTTTTTGGGTAATGCAGGGAGACAAAGAAGGGGAGTGTGGAATGATGTTTTTACTGCGTTTAATACTGGGTCCTCTGTCATCAACAGTTTGGATGACATAAAGCTGCAGACCCAGGTAAACGGTTTAAAAACACAGTTAAGGGAGATATTACTGGATGAGAACAAAGTAGTGGGCTCGGAGTTGCATGAGGACCAGGCCATGACGGTTCATTTAAAGGAGATCATAGCGGAGTTGGAGAAGCACGCAAAGACAGTAAATGCCCTCATAAGGGAGGACAGAAATGCTTCTGACCAGGCTGCGCAGAACAAGGTGTGCGTGCTATACGGGGCATGGTTGCTGGGCGAGGGCCGCAGTAATCTGGAGGGTTTAAAACAGGGTTTAGTCCCCTCCTGGATCAGCAACAAGCACCTCGCATCCCTCCATCCATTTTAGAATGCATTAAGCCTGTGCCAACTCCGGCTAGCTTCAGAAGCCTACCCAGTCCCAGTGGATTGTGGGCGGCCTAACCACATCATCATGGGAGTAGTAGTTAGGATGCCGGTCATGGGTAGGACAGGCCGACCCACACTGGTATACAGGGTAGAGATCATTGGAGTCATTCAAGGGGGTGCACAAATTCGTTTCACAGCGGTCCCACCTTACGTCATTAAGTGGGAGCACGCTATGACAGGCACTGACCTCTCAGGGTGCCGGAGCCGGGGAGCACACATAATCCTGTGTCCCCAGCACTTGAATACCTATTCAAAACCACAGTGCGGGTTCAGAGCTGCTGGCGCAAAACCTATAAATTGTACCATGGAGGCAATGGCACAAGGCCATGTTCCCCCGCAGGTAGCATACATAGAAGGTGGGACATATTGTGTCACCACAGGAGCATCCCACTACCAGTATGGACAGCATAGCTGGTGTCCAGTTAGTGACAGCAGTTTCTGTTTTAAATCCGAGGCAGAAGTTCAAGTGGCCCAGGAGCAAATTGTCCCCATTCCTGAACCCTCTACTGTTCACCTCACTGTAAAGGAGAATTTTACCAACTTGCAGAAGTATTTAGCGCATTTCGGCTACGAAATTCCCCCTCTCCCTGAACACCTTACCAAAATACTCAAAGCCGTCATAGTTTCACAGAAACATTTTTACACTCTAGAGCAGAAAACAGTAGAGATAGGGGCTAAGATATTGGATATTGTGATTCCACCCTGGTGGGACATTTTCAATAGCATAGAGGTCCCTTCGTGGATCAGACTGGCTTCCCACATTCTTGTAGTTTGCCAGTTAGGGATAGTGTTGTATCTAGTCTGCATCCAGTGCAAGGGAAAAGGTCAGATGCTAGAATTCCGAAACCAGAGGATCTGGAAGGAACACTATGTGAAGGTGGAGGGAAATACGCCTGATTGAGTTTTTTTGTATCTCTGATTAAAGATTGTTGTTTCTTGTGTTTTGTTGTTTTTAATAAAGATTTTTTGCGACACGTTGTTAATAAAGATGTATGTGTACCAAGTGGTGCAGGGGTGTTGGACCCCCTCCATGCTTGGATGTGTGTAAAAGACTGTAATTATGCTATGTATGCTTATGTACACTACATTTTCGTGAAATGGGAAGTGCATGTGTCATGGGATCATAGATAAGTAATTAAAGAGGAAGATTGACTATGGAAGGTCGGAAATTTTGCTCACCTTGTAAGGATGATACTTCAAGCAAGTTTTAGTATCACAGGGGGGAGTGTAAGGTTCTCAAAATTCCCACATTCCCCCAAGGTTATTAATAAAAGGGTCCCTGTATGGACAATTTAAAAAGGGTACCCAAAATATGACGTCTGCACCTCATGACCCAAAAGCCTGTAAGATTTTAAAAGCTTGGACTCTGTAGCACAAACAGGCAGCTTTGGGAAATCGAAACTTAAAATGCATTTCTGTGAAAAGGACTTTGTGTTTGAAAAGCCAGACAGCTAGGCAAACATTGAATATGCATTGCGTCAGATCGAAACAGATCAGCCCAGTTAGGCCTAAGCGTAAGGCCATTAGTTTGTCTGCATAAATAATCGGAAACAGCTCAAGGGAGCCACCAAGGCTGGACAGGCCAATTAAAATGCATTAATGACAATACAACCCGGACATTGGGGCCATTAGGTATGATAAACGGCCATCTAAAGCCAATTAACTTAGATTGGTATAATCATCTAAAGCAGCCCGCCAAAAGTTGGACAATAGACTGACCTGATTTGGTGCACAGATAAGGGTTTTCAATGGGAGTATAATTATAGGCCCATTGGTAGCCACGTTGCTCTCTCTTCCTCCTGTGCTTGCTACCTAGCCACTGCCCGTGGCTTCCCCAAATCCACCAGGGACCCCGGCACAGCACCAGGTGAACGCGGGCAGACCAGGCCAGGCCAGGCCAGACGAGACGAGACAAGACGAAATAAGATGAGATGATTTGGGTAAGACAAGATGATTTCGAAGAAGATTGAAGAACGCTTCGAATAATCGGGCCTTCAATCCAGCCGACTGACGACTAGCTTCATGCAACATTCAACCGCCACCCAAAGAAGAAGAACCATCATCCCTGCGAGGTAACGTACCCAAGCAAAGACTTTAATCTCGGGGTACTTTACCAGGATGACGCCCTTGCTGCGCCCTGAGACCATGTGATGATGGCAAACTCCAGAGAGCACAAAGAGCGAACCCCAAAACCCCACAACCGTTATAACTCAGCAGATTTTTGACTTGGTGAGCATGAATTCCTGGCCCCTCTTAGCTTAATCTAGTTAGGTATTATAGGTGGGATAAGGGTTAAGGGATTTTATTAATGTGTGTTGTTCCCTCGATGTGCCGTGTGTTCCCCATTCCCATTTAAGTATATCCTTTTGATAAGCCTGTAACTACATAGTGACTTTTCAGTATTTGTAATCTTTATTTCTGTTTTAATAAAATCTTGGTTTTCTCACATCCAAACCACTTGTCTACTCGTTTTCTGTATTGCCGCCTTTACCTAGTTCTGGTGTCGAGAACCCAGGGTTGTGGGAGCGATTCGAGCCGCTCACAGGCAGTCAGGGGCATAACTGACTGGGCACACGCCACCCCCTACAGGGCTCTATTCCCACACCCACACCAGCATTTGCATGTGCCAAGCAGGGAAGGGGCAGCCAGAGGCAGGGGTGTGGGGGGAGTCTAGCTCTGGACAGGAATGCAATGGTAGCCCTTACCATTTGATTTTGCCCCCTTTTCTGCTGCTATTGTGCCTGATTTGGGGTGGGTTAGCACAAGAAATCCAGCCCAACATCATGTTCTGGAGCTATTGTGTATCAAAACAAGTTGGGCCATTTTCTGTGAATGAACCTGGTCTTTAACCCCGCATGTACAGTGACAAAAGGAAAGAAGCCAAAATATAAAACATCATGGGCAATAAAGCTTCATTTCTGTCGTACAGCCACCCTTCTGGTCACATCCCAGTTTGCCATTTTGTACCAGATTATGGGCAACTTTGCGTTGTAGGCTTACCTTTTGGGGTTGGTTTGAGACCATCAGAAGTCTATTCATGTAAGGCTCTTACACAGCAGAGAAAGGAGACCTTCATTTAATCGGGTAACCTGTATTCGACCCTTGACCCCAGTGATGAAAGGAAGCTGTGCAAAGCCCACTTCATCACCAGACACTGCTTTTGTTGTAGAACTTGACCGATTTTCCCTGAAATGAAAAGAATCGGGCATTTCTATTCTCTACGTGTGATTTGCATAAATTTCTGGGGCACATAAAATGCATCCAGTCACTCAAACATACATTTCAGCTGCCTGGTGATATCGTACTTAGAAAAAACAAGGTTGAAATGGAAACAGGGGAAATACAGGACCCTTGGGCTAAATTTGGAAGTGGACAGTAACATTACTGCTCTAGTTTCTGGTGGTTTTACCTGGTGGAATAGTGATTGCCAAGTAAAAACATTTGTTGCTGATGACCACACAGACTGTAATAGTCCATCGAGAGGAGCAGTGGAATTGCCACTCTATCTGCTTTTCCATCTGTTTTTAGTCGGGACGGGACAGAGTGGGTGGGGGTGGGGGGGAAGGCAGTCCCTTCCATTATGCACAAAATGGGAGCTGGGCCCACTAGAGGTCAAAAAATCCAGAAACAAGATTACACAGAATTCAATTTGTAGTTAAAAAAATTCTATATTTCCTCCAGCTCACTTTTGGAGTTGAGGCTCTCTCTTCCTCCTCTTTCTATCAGTGGGATTTCATTTTTCATCCAGCATCCAGAAATTTACTATCTAAAGCATAGGTTCACTGCCAGCAATTAATGGTTGCACTGATGCATGATTATTGCCAGTGGTAAGCCCTCACTACCTGGACACTGAAAATCCAGCTCACACTGCTCTTTCAAAAATCCTCCCAACGGCACGTTGCAAAAGAAATAATTTGACCCAGAAGACAACTTGTGCATTAGAGAGTTATCAACATCTGGAACAAAGTGCTGGGATATACAGTGGGTGAGGATTGGCTGCAAGCATTCAAGAGGGGATGCCGGATGAAATCCTGAGTGTGGCCAACATAGCTCCGTATAGAAGTCGGTGGGCTATGGGGGGTTATGCCTCCCAGTCACTGTGGCCTCCTGCAACTTGTAAGATTGCATTCTGGGGTCAGTAGTTCCCAGAGTTTTTTTTCCTAAATTGGTCTGTAGGGGTTCGCAAAAATCCCCTAAATCCCTGAAGATCGGAAAATTTTGGTCCACATCGTGGACGAAGAATTGCGTGATTTGAATTGTCTCAACATCAGGACTTTAAGATTAAAATGGTACCTTTGAGTTTCGAACTGTGTATATTGCAAAGAGGTTTGAAAATGGCCATCAGAAAGGCATGGCCAAAAGACAAAAGAAAGCAGCTCGAAGTGTCTGTGTAAGTGGGAGGATCAAGCAGTGGCAGTCAGGCCTGTCAATCAAACCAGGGAGTTTCCCTTCTACAGAGGCAATGTTTATTTATTGAAACTGCAGGATGTTGACATAAAGGATTAGCTGCGGTTACTCTAAACCGCAGAACAAAGGGCTCTGTTTACACAGCAATCCAGCCCATTGAAAACCCCTTACACACACAATGAAACACATCGAAACTCCGGAAAAGGACTTTTGAAAGAGAACAGTTTGGAATGAATGGGTTTTGAATCGCCCATTATTCAGGTGTGTCCCCTTTGGTTAGCCCATTAAACTCTGGATGTAGGCGGGAACACTTCGGCCCCAGAATGTAGACACATTCAAACCACTCCAAGCTTTATTTGAATCAGCCAATCACAGCCTTTCTCTTGTGTATTCAAACTTTGGGCGCAAATTTTGCACACAGACCCTTTCAGCGCAAAACAGCAGGAGCTGGCAGGATATAAAGGTAGCTCCTGAGAAGCTATCTCTCTCTCTTACTTCCTTGGACCACAGGTGAGCAGGTTTCTGACTCCTCAGCAAGGCAATCTAGTTAGAGGGTGGTAATTTAGGGGAAATTGCTAAGATTGTTTAATTAACATTGTAGCCATTTATCCCTCGTTTTTGCCATCTGCCTTCCCCTGTTAAGCAATTTACTGTAATTACTGAATCGTGTGGTATAGTTTTCTTTAGTGTAATAAAAGTTGATTTTCTCACGTCCAGACCAGTTGTCCATTTTTAATATATCATTAATTATAAGTCCTCCAGTCTGAACTGGAAGGTGGGGTTTAACGATTTGAAACCGCTGTTTGGGATTGGTCAGAGGTACAGTGGCAAAAAGGCTGCCTGACCAAGTAAATTACCGTAAACCCCGAAAAAGATGCCCCCCTACACGTCCTCAGTTGTTTATCTGTCTTTTTGCCTCTCCCAGATTATTGCATGTCTGATGGGTGGGTCGGGATGGGAGAGCGTGCGGATGGGGGTTATGCTTTACAGATGTTACACCATGATAGTATAGGACAGCTTGAAGGATTAACTGTTCTCTCCCTATCCTTCATTTTTGTATGTTTGTATATTAAATCTCGATTAAAATATACACTTGGAGTAAAAATTGGTGTGCATGTCCCTGTTTTTGAGATGTAAAATGGACGCAACGATGACAAATTTGGACAGTGGAACAGCCCGTACCAATCTGTGTATGCATTCGGGCCACTGCTAAATTTTTCAGGCCTATTTTATAGGCATCCTGGGAGGCTAGCTAAATGCATATGTTGATGAGGGGCCTAATGCCTGTTTAAGGACCCCATCTTGGTTTCCAAACTGGAGCCGGAGCGACTCTGGACTCTTTGGCAGCTGTCATCTTTTAAAAACAATATTTTACAAAACATTGCTGTTGAGCCAGAAGGAGCAGCAGTGGGCCCAGAACTCCACAGTATCCCGATCATGCCATTCCACCCCCGCCCCCAGCCTGGAACTTACCTTTGGGCCGCAGCCTAGAGGCAAGTGGCCTGATACTCATTTTGTTCAAATGCACGAGCTGCCTGTGGAGGAGCCACCCTCACCGGTATCTCACCCAAGTAAAATTAATGAGGCCTGAGGCTCAATTTCAGGTCAGCCTTGGGTCTCCCAGTTTGGGCACATTGTAGCCGCCTTTGTGCTTGGGATCAGCGCTGACAAATTTCTACAGCTTGAAGTCCCCCATGTTGGTTCCATACAGCCAATTATCTGAGTGTGCATTGCCAGCAGGGAACCTCACCTGATGACTGCGATTACTGGAAAATTGCAGTCGCAGGCAAGGATCATTTAAAGAAAGAAAGACTTGCATTTATATAGTGCCTTTCACGACCACCAGACATCTCAAAATGCTTTACAGCCAATGAAGTACTTTTTGAAATGGAGCCACTGTTGTAATGTGGGAAACATGGCAGCCAATTTGCGCACAGCAAGCTCCCACAAACAGCAATGTGATAGTAAACAGATAATCTGTTTTTGTTATGTTGGTTCAGGGATATATATTGGCCAAGGCACCGGGGATCACTCCCCTGCTCCTCTTCGAAACAGTGCCATGGGATCTTTTACGTCCACCTGAGAGAGCAGACGGGGCCTCTGTTTAACATCTCATCCGAAAGACGGTACCTCCGACAGTGCAGCACTCCCTCAGCACTGTACTGAAGTGTCAGCCTAGATTTATGTGCTCAGGTCCCTGGAGTGGGACTATGAACTCACAACCTTCTGACTCAGAGGCGAGAATGCTACCCACTGAGCCATGGCTGACACTTTATGATCACTTTTTAAAAGGGAATTGGATGAGGATTCAAAAAGTAAGAATAAGAAAGATGCTATGATTCTATGCACTAAGCTCAAGGCCATTTCCTTGGAGCTGCTCCTGTCTCACCGCTGTAATTTTGCCGGAAATGCAATGTAACCCCCGTTTATGTGCATAAACGAGGCTTCAGTTGCACTTCCAGCGACGTTATGGTGGCAAAGCCGGAGCAGCGGCCAGGAAATTCATCCCCTATATTGCTGCTTGCACTTCTCTCTTTAGAATGTTTTATGTTAACAATAACTTTTCAGAATTGTGTGGCCTTTTAGGACACAAGAAAAATTTGTGATCAAAAAAGACTATCCCTTTAGGACATTAATTCTGCCATTATGGGATTTCGTGAGCATGATGGGTGGAGTTTTATGCACATTTTAGCAAAATAAGATGTAATTATTGGCGATCAATAGACTGAAATATTTTTCAAAACTACCTCATAATAAATAGAATCATATAATTGACAGGGTTTGAGATCCAGACAGTGGACGGTTAATATATTAGTGCATTCTAGCTCTGTCTCATCAAGTTGAAACTTTTGGGGCAGCATCTGTCTGTGGGCAATATCTGGATTGATAGCAGATTTATTTCCACTGCGAAACAATTTAAAAGTGACAAGGACTTAAATGAAATAGCCAAGCGATGACATCGACTAATGTGATCCAGCCCGAGGGGAGCACATGACGTCTGTGAGCCGACTGTATTTATCAGTGCTGCCATGCTAAGATGTACTTGATGTGGATCGTGGCCTCCTACTAATTATTAGTCTAATGAAACTGTGCATGAAGAAGGGCAACATTAGTAAAAGTGAAAGTGTCTTTTTTTTGTAAAACAAAAGGAACTACAGCACTAAGTAGAAGTTAACACATATCAACCACTGTAATATTACAGCTACACAATCAACAACAACTTGCATTTATATAGCACCTTTAACGTAGTAAAATGTTCCAAATCACATCACAGGGGCATTACCCAACAAAGTTTGACACCGAGCCACATAAGGAGAAATTAGGGCAGGCGACCAAAAGCTTAGTCAAAGAGGTAGGTTTCAAGGAGCGTCTTAAAGGAGGAGAGAGAGGTAGAGAGATGGAGAGGCTTAGGCAAGGAATTCAAGAGTTTAGGGCCTAGGCAGCTGAAGGCACGGCTGCCAATGATGGAACGATTAAAATCAAGGATGTACAAGAGGCCAGACTTGGAGGAGTGTAGAGATCTCGGAGGGTTGTAGGGCTGGAGGAGTTTACAGAGATAGGCAGGGGCAAGGCCATCAAGGGATTTGAAAACAAGGATGTGAATTTTAAAATTGAGGCATTATTTGACCGGGAGCCAATGTACATCAATGAGCCTGGGGTGATGGGTGAATGGGATGGTGCGAGTTAGGCTACGGGCAGCAGAGTTTTGGATGAGCTCAATTTATTTAGGGTGGAAGATGGAAGGCCAGCCAGGAGAGTGTTGGAATAGTCAAGTCTAGAGGTAACACAGGCACGGAGGAGGGATTTTTAGCAGCAGATGAACTGAGGCAGGAACTAAGTCAGGTAACATCTTGCATCTGGTAGAGTCCATGAGGGGATTTTAACCCCCAAAAATGGGTGGGTTTGGGTCAGGTGGGAAGTAAAAATGTAAAAAAACTCAACCCCGAACCCAACTTGCCCACTTCTGATTTTAAGGAGGCGGGGCTAGGGAAGGGTGACCAAACCACTCCCAGGAGGCAGGTTACTCATTTAAATATTTTATTAAGGCTGTGTCTCTCAGATTATTTCCCTGTTCCAGCATTAACGCTGGCTGGCCGGGTTTCCTGGGCCTCAGGAAACCCGGCAGCTGAAGGGAGGCGAGAACTGCTGGATCCAGCAGATAAGTGCTTTTCCAGGTGTGCTTGTGAGCCATGAGGAGCAGGAGTGCTTCCCCCCAGCCTCCAAGCAAACCTGTTAACCTCCACAGTGAGCTGACTCACCCTCACAATCTCATGCCCTCCCAATGTCCTTCATGGCCTGCTATGACCTCCTGGCTCCCCCATGTCCTCCACAGGCGCCCCTGCGATCTCATGCCCTCCTCCCTGACCTCCCTGGCAGCATTCATAACAAAATAGACGAGTTGACGGTACAAATAACTACACATGGTTATGATCTGGTGGCCATTACGGAAACATGGCTGCAAGATGATCATGACTGGGAACTAAACACACAAGGGTATTTGACAATTAGGAAGGACAGACAGGAAGGAAAGGGTGGTGGGGTTGCTATGTTAATCAAGGATGGAATCACTACAATAGTCAGAAATGATATTGGGTCAAAGGATCAGGATAGTGAAACAGTTTGGGTGGAGATAAGGAATAATAAGGGGAAAAAGTCACTAGTGGGCGTAGTCTATAGGCCTCCTAACAGTTGCAACTCTGTTGGTCGGAGTATAAATCAAGAAATAGTTGTGGCTTGTAATAAGGGAACAGCTATAATCATGGGGGATTTTAACTTTCATATTGACTGGACTAATCAAATTGGGCATGGCAGCCTTAAGGAAGAGTTCATAGAGTGTGTTAGGGACAGGTTCCTTGAGCAGTATGTAACTGAACAAACCAGGGGGCAGGCAATCTTAGATCTGGTCCTGTGTAATGAGACAGGATTAATAAAAAATGTCCTAGTAAAGGATCCCCTTGGAATGAGTGACCATAATATGGTTGAATTCCAAATTCAGTTTGAGGGTGAGAGAGTTGGATCTCAAACAAGCGTACTGAGCTTAAATAAAGGAGACTATGAAGATATGAGAGTAGAATTGACTAAAGTGGACTGGGAAAACAGATTAAAGTGTAAGACGGTACAAGAGCAGTGGTCTACATTCAAGGAGATATTTCACATCTTTCAAGAAAAATATATTCCACTGAGGAAAAAGGGGAGTAAAAGAAAAGACAGCCATCTGTGGCTTAGTAAAGTAATAAAGGATAGTATCTGACTGAAAACAAGGGCATATAAAGTAGCCAAATCTAGTGGGAGGATCGAAGATTGGGAAGCATTTAAAAGCCAGCAAAGAATAACTAAACTATTAATTAAGAAAGGGAAGATAGATTTTGAAAATAAACTAGCAAAAAATATAAAAATAGATAGCAAGAGTTTCGACAGCTATATAAAAAGAAAAAGGGTGGCTAAAGTGAACGTTGGTCCCTTAGAGGATGAGACCGGGAAACTAGTGATGGGGAACATGGAGATGACAAAGACGCTGAACAAATATTTTGTATCAGTCTTTACAGTAGGGGACACTAAAAATATCCCAACAATGGACAAACAGGGGGCAATGGGGGGGGGGGAGGAGCTAAACACGATTAAAATCACTAAGGAGGTGGTACTCGGTAAAATAATGGGACTTAAGGCGAATAAATCCCCCGGACCTGATGGGCTACATCCTAGGGTCTTGAGAGAAGTAGCGGTAGGGATTATGGATGCATTGGTGATTATTTTCCAAAACTCCCTGGACTCAGGAAAGGTCCCGGCAGATTGAAAAACTGCTAATGTAACACACTTATTTAAGAAGGGAAGTAGACAAAAAGCTGGAAACTATAGACCAGTTAGCCTAACATCTGTGGTTGGTAAAATGTTGGAGTCCATTATTAAGGAAACAGTAACAGAGCATTTGGATAAACATAATTTAATAGGACAGAGTCAGCATGGTTTTATGAAGGGGAAGTCATGTTTGACAAATTTGCTCGAATTCTTTGAGGACGTAACATACAGGGTGGATAAAGGGGAACCAGTGGATGTAGTGTATTTGGACTTCCAAAAGGCATTTGACAAGGTGCCACACAAAAGATTACTGATCAAGATAAAAAATTACGGGATTGGGGGTAATATACTGGCATGGGTGGAAGATTGGCTATCTAACAGAAAACAAAGAGTTGGGATAAATGGTTCGTTTTCGGGCTGGCAATCAGTAACTAGTGCTGTTCCGCAGGGGTCAGTGCTGGGACCCCAACTCTTTACAATCTATATTAATGATTTGGAGGAAGGGACCGAGTGCAACATATCCAAGTTTGCCGACGATACAAAGATGGGAGGGAAAGCAGTGAGTGAGGAGGACATAAAAACCTGCAAAATAACATAGACAGGCTAAGTGAGTGGGCAGAGATTTCACAGATGGAATATAATATTGGAAAGTGTGAGGTTATGCACTTTGGCAGAAAAAATCAAAGAGCAAGTTATTATCTAAATGGAGAGAAACTACAAAGTGCTACAGTGCAAAGGGATCTGGGGGTCCTGGTGCATGAAACACAAAAAGTTAGTATGCAGGTGCAGCAGGTGACCAGGAAGGCCAACGGAATCTTGGCTTTTATTGCAAGGGGGTTGGAGTATAAAAACAGGGAAGTCTTGCTGCAGTTATATAGGGTATTGGTGAGGCCACACCTGAAATATTGCGCGCAGTTTTGGTTTCCATATTTAAGAAAAGATATACTTGCTCTCGAGGCGGTTCAGAAAAGGTTCACTCGGTTGATTCCGGAGATGAGGGGGTTGACGTATGAGGAAAGGTTGAGTAGGTTGGGCCTCTACTCATTGGAATTCAGAAGAATGAGAGGCGATCTTATCGAAACATATAAGATTGTGAGGGGGATTGATCGGGTGGATGCGGTGAGGATGTTTCCACTGATGGGTGAGACTAGAACTTGGGGGCATAATCTTAGAATAAGGGGCTGCCGTTTCAAAACTGAGATGAGGAGAAACTTCTTTACTCAGAGGGTAGTAAATCTATGGAATTTGCTACCCCAGAAAGCTGTGGAAGCTGCAACATTAAATAGATTTAAAACGGAGATAGACAGTTTCCTAGCAGATAAGGGAATTAGGGGTTACGGGGAGAGGGCAGGGAAGTGGATGTGAGTCTAGGTTCAGATCAGCCATGATCCTATTGAATGGCAGAGCAGGCCCGAGGGGCCGTATGGCCTACTCCTGCTCCTACTTCTTATTTTCTTATGTTATGTTCTCCTCGGCCACCCCATCAATGTCCCCCCTCAACCCCTGATCGCTCCCTCCCATGCCCCGACCCCTGATGACTCCCTCCCTCCTCTCTGCGCCCTGGCTGCAGCCTGGTGCTGAAGGTCGACCTACCCAACAGCCAACTGGCCTCTCAATCTGGCTGGCTGCGGCCGGGAAATGGAGTCCAAAAATGATAATCAGATCCTAACGTTAAACTCAGCTGGACCTGAGGGAAACCACAAAACTTCCCTCCATTCGATGCATGCGTACAGTTAATATCAGTTTCCATGAGTCATATAAATGTCATGTTGTGCCAGGACCCAGCTAGAAAATATTTTTAAAAATGAATTCCTTTTTTAAAATTATTATTGGTGATAAAATATTAATGAAATGAATGGTCCAAGGCCTTGTTTTTTCATTGCACAATCACTTGGAATTACAACAAATTAAAAAAGTAAATCACTTATAAGTGAGGTGTTTTTTATTTCAATTTTGCTGAAGGTCCCACCAGTCTAGTTTCTCCTCTTGTCTCCCTGGACTAAGGTTTGCCTGCAGCCTAGAGGGTAGATGAACTTCTTCCAGACGTCTAACACTACTGCTCTAAACTGACCACAAGACAGCAGCTCAGTGCCATCTAAACCTTAGCTTACCCGCACCCTGTAAGGATTTCGCAATAATTTCGAAATTTCCTACAGTTCCGAAGACTGATTTTTGATTAAAGAATACCTGGGTAATATACCATTAAAAAGCCAGGGATCAAAATGGCCATCAGACCTCGTGGCAGAAGACAAAAGGACAGTCTCTCTTGAAAGGCAGCATGTGTGTGTCTGTGAAAAAGGGATAATCAAAGATGGCTGCCCGACCTTGTGGCAGAACACAGGCTGTGGACATATGTAAAGGGAAGATCAAAGATGGCTGACTAAACTGCCAATCAAAGGCAGTTCAGGGAGTTTCCCTCCCTGCAGAGACAATCGATGTTTGTTTACAGAAACTGCTACAATATTTACACAAAGGGTTAACCACTTGAGACTGCAGTTTCAGTTTGACCACAGGACAATGATTTTTGTTTACATTAACTTCCAAGGCTGTTTACTCAGCAATTAAGGAAAGACATGCTTTTTTTCAAACCAAGACAGCTCTATTCAAACCCAGTATGATGAATGGGAATACATTCACAAACCCATCACGGTAAATGGGTAATTCATCCAAAACCCATCAAAGTTTAATGGGGACATCGGATCCCTTTTGTTTAGCCCAGATGCATCTGGATTTGGGCGGGAAGGTTTCGGCCCCAAATGGGATATAAGATAGCTTCTCAGGAAGTGATCTCCCTCTCTCTGCGGCCTCGCCTCCATGCCCTCTACAACTTGGGAGCCTGCCTAAAGGAGTGGAATACCAGCAGTTTACTTTAAAATACTGGGGTGTTCTCTACTTCGGGGCAGTGAAGATCAAAGACCGCAAGGGCACGGAGCAGGCATTTTCATTGGTGAGCATACATTTTCTGGCCCATTACAAGGCAACTTAGAATAGGTATAGGGGTGGGAATTAAGGGGAATTTTGTTAGAACTGTAATTTTAGTCAATTTTCCCTCGTTGTGTCCGTTTTCTCCTCCCCTATTTAAGTAAGACAGTGTTGCATTAGCAGAAAAGTGCTGTAGTGAACACTAAGGGTTCTGTATCAAGAGTGCTATTTAAGCAACAGTGTTGCACTAGCAGAAAAGTGCTGTAGTGAACACTAAGAGTTCTGTATTAAAAGTGTTATATAAGTAAGACAGTGTTGCACTAGCAGAAAAGTGCTGTAGTGAACACTAAGGGTTCTGTATCAAGAGTGCTATTTAAGTAACAGTGTTGCACTAGCAGAAAAGTGCTGTAGTGAACACTAAGGCCTAGAAATTGGGTATAGCCCCGCTTGATGCGTTAGAATTGGCGCTGCGCAAAGTTTATAGCCAGACGCAACTTATCGCCGCCTGGTGCGATATTGGATTGCATCGCCCCCAAAGGTGATTGAGGCGCGAATTCAGGCATTGCACGAGACTCCTAAGGCGCTAAACCTCCGATGCAACCCAATATCGGCGCAGACAGGTGCAGCGCAGGTGCTCTCAATTACCGATAACCACGAGACTTCCAGGCGCCGGCCGACTCTTAAAGGGGTGGGTCAGTCAGCCTCAGCTTCCACATTCAGTGCCTTGTAGGCCTCAGAATCGGTGCAGGCCCTTCTCTGATGCTAAAAACTTGGACCAAATGGAGAAGGTGAGGCAGAGAGCGGAGCGCTTCAGCAATGAGGCTCTGGAGCAATTGGTGGCCGCAGTGGAGCACCGTCGAGATGTTCTGTACCCAGACAATGGCAGGAGGCCGAATCATAAGGACTACCGACGAGCTTGGAGGGATGTATGCCAGAGGGTCAACTCCAGCAACATGGTGACCAGGAGCCCTGTCCAATGCAGAAAGAAATTCAACGACCTCACTCGGGTCATCAGGGGGAGTGTTGTTTCTGCATACTTCTGCATCCCTTCATTTGCACCTGTCTTTATGGCTACAGTGTAGCCTGTGCCCCATTGGCCATCTGCCAGCAAGCACCGATGGCCCTTTCTGGGCACACACATCCACATTTGACTCAGGGCATCATGTAAGGGCTCTTGCACCATGAGGGGCATGAGATGATCACTCAGGGCATCATGTAACATTACTTCCCCTCCTTACCCCTGCAGTGCAAGCTGGCGAAGATTCGCAAAGACCAGCTTCGAACCGGTGGAGGACCTCCACAAGTGGTCACTCTCACGGATCTGGAGGAGAGAGTGCACCAGATTCTTGGAGGACGTCTGAGTGGTCCTGTTACCACTGCAGCTGCCAACCCCATTGTCGACAGCGATGGTAAGGTTCTCACCTTTTACAACTGTCTCCTTCCACTTGGTCCCCCCGCCAGCATGCTTTCTCACTGTGGAGCCATGTCATAGCCTTGCCGCAATCTGGCATCCCTTGCTGCCAAGCTGTCCTTTTGCTAAAGCCACTCTTCCACCTCCCTGCTTTCAGATGCTGCATCACCAGCTCGGGATCCAGGCCCTGAAGCTGCCAGTGCCAGTGCCTCCAGAGGCGAGGATCAGGAGGAAGCCGGACCATCTGTTCCAGCCTCAGGGGAGCCTACACATCTGGAGACTGGGGATAGTAGTTCCCTGGAGGGGAGGGAGGGGCTCTGATGAGGAGCCAGTTGCCGGAACAAGCGGCCTGCAGCAATGCGAGGGGGGTAGGCACCAGCTCCCCGGAGGGCAAGGCAGGGCATGATGACTGCTGCACAGAGTGCAGAGGAGGTGCGTAGCCTTGCTGAAATGAGCACCCAGGCCCGGCTCAGGCACACTGAGCTTATGGCTGCAGTGGGGAGGACGCCTCAGTCGATCGACACACTGGCAAAGAGTGTGCTGGGCTTTGGGGCAGCAATGGAGAGGACTGTCCAGGGCTTCGGGGCAGCAATGGAGAGGGCTGTCCAGGGCTTCGAGGCCGCTATGGAAAGGACTGTTCAGAGCTTTGGACAATCCCTGGAAAGGTCTGTCCAGGGCTTGTCCGACGCAGTGGAACGGACTGCTCCGGCCTTGTCCGAAGCAATGGAAAGAACTGTCCAGGGCTTCTCCGAAGCACTGGCACCTGCCACACAGGTCCTCACTGCTGCCACACAGTCACTTGCTGGCCTCGTCCACACCCAGATTGAGGCAACGCAAACTCTCACTGCTGCCACCCTCTCTGCATCAGCCAGGATCACCCCGGGCCCTTCCAGTACCACAGGAGGCCATGAATCAGTGGAGCAGTCGATTGTGGTGGATGATTCGAACCGGTCCCCTCAGAGAGCCAGTGTGTCATCCGACCATGGTGCAGGTGTCCTCTCTCGGCAGGTGAGCATTGCTCATGCCGCCGCTGGAACGTCTGCAGTGCAGCTGCCACCACCTGCAGTGCACACTGCTTCCAGCCATGCCCAGTTCAAGCAGCCAGCTTCTGCGCCCTCCAAGCCCAGAGGTCGTCCAGGCCGTCCCTCAGGGGCTTCTGCGCTTCCAGACAGTCAGCAGGCGTCCCCCAGCCTTGACGCCGCCACTGGGGTTCAATTACGTAGGAGCTGCAGGGAGGGAAGGGGCCGACCGCGAAAGAGAAGTCGGTCTCCATCAAGGGGCCAGCAGTAGAGGGAAGTGCTGAGACGTATCTTTCTCCAAATTCAAGGACGCCCTCACCTGTTGTGATTGTTTGTGATGGTTTGTTAAGTTTTGCGGCTTTGCCAGAGAGTTATCTGTTATTTTGTTAGTGATTGTTTCTGTTGACATGACGTTGTTATGCTGGAAGGAAGCACTTTTTTGACAATAAAGAATTTTTTTTATTTACAATGGTACTCGTAACTATTTACAATCATGGTGGCCTTCATAGGCTTTGTACGAGCCAAAGTGCACGGTACGAATGACACCCATCATGCTATCAGAGGGGCCTAGAACTGAGTCCTTATGAGCCTCTGACGGACGGCCCTTCCAGTTTAAGGAGCCCTCCCATCTTCCTCCTCCTCCTCCTCCTCCTACTCGTCCGCATGCTCCTCCTCCTCCTCCTCGTCCGCCTGCTCTTCCTCCTCCTCCTCCTCCTCGTCCGCCTGCTCTGCTGGGCCTTGAGGGTCAGCTGGCATTGGCTGGGTTCGTCGAATGGCCAAGTTGTGGAGCATGCAGCAGACGACGACGATGCAACCCACTTGCTCCGGCGAGTACTGCAGGGCTTCCCCCGAATGGTCTAGACAGCGGAAACGCTGTTTGAGCACACCAATAGTGTGCTCCACAATGTTCCTGGTCACCTGATGGCTGCTGTTGTAAAGCTCTTCTGCCGGGGTGGCGGGCAAACGGAATGGGGTCATGAGCCATGGGCAGAGAGGATAGCCCTTGTCGCCAAGAAGCTAGCCTCGTGGGTGAGCCGGGCCCTCAAAAAGGTCAGAAACTGAGGTCTGCCGCAGGATGAACGCATCGTGGCTGCTCCCAGGGAATTGTGCGTTGACTGCCACGATCATCTGCCGGTGGTCACAGACCAGCTGGACATTGAGGGAGTGGAACCCCTTGCGGTTGTGGAACTCCTCAGGATTCTGTAATGGCGCCCGCAAAGCCACGTGTGTGCAATGCCGGATGCAACAATGCACTGCAAATTGTGATATATTCGCGATGTCCCCAGTGGCTGACTGAAAGGATCCGCTGGCGTAAAAGTTGAGGGCAACAGTCACTTTGACTGCCACCGACAGAGAGGTCCTGCACTGTAGATGCGGCTGCAGATCTTCAGCAAGCAGGTGGCACAGCTCAGTCACAACCTCCTTACCGAATCTGAGCCTTCGCAGACACTGCTCCTCCGACATGGTGAGGTATGACACCTGCTGCCTGAAAACCCTCGCAGCGTATCGTCGGATTGGGCGACCTCCATTGCCCCTCCTCCTTCTGGCCAATCCTGGCCCTCTATCCCACCGTCTCTGTGCCCCTTCCAAATGTCCGGCTATGAGGACATTCCCCTCCAAAGCAGCTCCCATTGCTATGCCAGACGGGCAATACGCAGTAATGTCTAGCGCTCCAACTGCTCTGGACAGGGCTGCAGGTCCCAAGTCTCCGAAGGCTAAATCAGAAAATTACTGTGCAACAGAAGGTCAGCAACTCTCTCCAGCAACGATCAGAATGAACAGGCCAAGTGGCTGCAGCTTTTATACTAGAGCTGTCCCCTTTAAATAGCGCCCCCCGACTCCGAGAAGGGCCTGGGAATGTTCCATCCAACTGTGCTACCAGTGCCACGAGCTAATAAGTTTAGAGAGAGTAAGATAGATAAGCTAAATACGTGGCTTGAGCAGTGGTGCAAGGGAGAGGGATTTAAATTCTTGAGGCATTGGAACCAGTTCTTGGGGAGGAGTGACTTGTACCAAGGGGACGGTCTACACCTGAACTGTGAGGGAGCCGATGTCCTCGGGGTAATATTTTCTAGGGCGGTTCGGGAGGATTTAAACTAATTTGGCAGGGGGATGGGAACCTAGGTAGTGGAAAAGAGGGAAGTCATATGAAGTCAGAAATAGATGGTAGAAAGGTGAGAAGCAATAAGCAAAGGAGAGAAACACAAAGGGCCAAACTAATTCATAATGAGAGTGTGAAAAAAGCAAGCCTGAAGGCTTTGTATCTTAATGCTAGAAGCATTAGGAACAAGGTGGATGAATTAGTTGTGGAAATAGAGGTAAACAAGTATGATTTGATTGGGATTACAGAAACGTGGCTGCAGGGTGGGCAAGGCTGGGAACTTAACATCCAGGGATATACAATATTTAGGAAGGATCGGCAAAAAGGTAGGGGAGGTGGGGTAGCATTGCTGGTAAAGGAGGGGATTAATGCAATGGAAAGGAAGGATATTAACTCGGATGAAACGGAATCTGTATGGGTAGAAATGAGAAATAGCAAGGGGAGGAAAACGTTAGTGGGTGTGATATATAGGCCTCCAAATAGTAATATGGAGGTGAGGGAAGGCATAAAAAGGGAAATTAGAGAAGCGTGCGATAAGAGCACAGCTGTCATCATGGGTGACTTTAATTTACATATTGATTGGACTACCCAAATTAGTAAAAATTCTGAGGAGGAGGAATTCCTGGAATGTTTTCGGGACGGTTATCTGGACCAATATGTCGAGGAGCCGACTCGAGATCAGGCCATTTTAGACTGGGTATTGTGCAATGAGAAGGGACTTATCAGCAATCTTCTTGTACGAGGCCCCTTGGGTCAGAGCGATCATAATATGATCGAGCTCTCAGTCGAGATGGAGAGTGAGGAAATTGAATCAGAGACTAAGGTCCAGAACTTAAATAAAGGGAATTACGAGGGTATGAGACGGGAATTGGGTAAGATTGATTGGGTGGTGTTTCTGGGGGGATTGACAGTGGATAGACAATGGCAAGCATTCAAAGATAGAATGGAAGAATTCCAGAACATGTTTATACCGGTTTGGCATAAAAATAAACCTAAAAAGGTGACTCAACCGTGGATAACGAGGGAAATTAGGGACAGCATAAAATCAAAAAAAAGGGCATATCAACTGGCAAAAAAAAGCACCAGACCGGAAGATTGGGGGCAGTACAGGATACAGCAAAAGAGGACAAAGGGATTAATCAGGAAGGGGAAAATAGAATACGAAAGTAAACTTGCAGCAAACATAAAGACAGACTGCAAAAGCTTTTATTGGTATATCAGGAGGAAAAGACTGGTAAAATCCCAAGTCGGTCCCTTGCAGTCCGATTCGGGAGAATATATAATGGAGAATAAGGAAATGGCAGACCAATTAAACTCATACTTTGGTTCTGTATTCACAAAGGAGGACACAAATAACCTCCCAGGAATATCGGCAAACATAGGGACTAATGAGAGGGAGGAGCTGACAGAAATTAGTATCTCTAGGGATATGGTGTTGGGTAAGTTGAGGGGACTGAAGGCCGACAAATCCCCGGGGCCTGATAAACTACATCCTAGGGTACTTAAGGAGGTGGCCCTGGAGATAGCAGATGCTCTAAGGATCATCTTCCGGAACTCCATTGACTCGGGAACAGTACCCGTGGATTGGAGGGTAGCTAATGTTACCCCAATATTTAAAAAGGGGGGTAGAGAGAAAGCAGGGAATTATAGACCAGTAAGCCTTACATCGGTTGTGGGCAAAATGCTAGAGTCCATTATTAAGGATAAAATAGCGGAGCACTTGACAAATGGGGAAAGGATCGGACAGAGTCAACATGGATTTACAAAGGGTAAATCGTGTTTGACTAATCTGCTGGAATTTTTTGAGGAAGTAACTGGTAAAATAGATGGGGGAGAGCCAGTGGATGTGGTGTACCTTGACTTCCAGAAAGCCTTCGATAAGGTTCCACACAAAAGATTATCATGCAAAATTAAGGCTCATGGGATTGGGGGCAAAGTATTAACGTGGATAGAGAACTGGCTGGCGGATAGAAAACAGAGAGTTGGAATAAACGGCTCGTTTTCGGAGTGGCAGGCAGTGACCAGCGGGGTGCCGCAAGGATCTGTCCTGGGACCCCAGCTGTTCACAATATATATAAATGATCTGGATCAGGGAATTGGATGCAATATTTCCAAATTCGCTGACGACACTAAACTAGGAGGAGGGGTGGGCTCTGATGAGGATGTCAGGAGGCTACAGTGCGATTTGGACAGGTTGGGGGAATGGGCGGATACGTGGCAGATGCACTATAATGTGGATAAATGCGAGGTTATCCACTTTGGGGGTAAAAACAGGAGGGTAGATTATTATCTAAATGGCAATAGATTGGGAGATGGGGAAGTGCAGAGGGACCTGGGTGTTCTTGTGCACCAGTCACTGAAGGAGAGCATGCAGGTGCAACAGGCGATTAAGAAGGCAAATGGTATGTTGGCCTTCATATCAAGGGGGTTCGAGTATAGGAATAGGGATACCTTACTACAGCTGTACAAGGTGCTGGTGAGACCGCATCTGGAGTATTGTGTACAGTTTTGGTCGCCCCATCTGCGGAAGGATGTTCTTGCCATGGAAAGAGTGCAACGGCGATTCACCAGGCTGATACCTGGAATGGCGGGAATGACCTACGAAGAGAGATTAAATAGTTTGGGCTTGTACTCACTGGAGTTTAGAAGATTGAGAGGGGATCTCATCGAAACATATAAAATTATGGCAGGCCTGGACAGGCTGAATTCAGAGAGAATGTTTCCAATGGCCGGGGAGCACAGAACCAGGGGCCACAGTCTAAAAATAGCGGGCAAATCATTTAAAACAGAGATGAGGAAGAATGTCTTCACTCAAAGAGTGGTGAGCCTGTGGAATTCCCTGCCACAGAGGGCTGTGAAGGCTAATTCAATAAATATTTTCAAGAGAGAATTGGATATATTTCTGAAGGCTAAGGGGATTAAGGGTTACGGAGAAAAGGCGGGGACGGGGTACTGAACTGGTAAGATCAGCTATGATCTCAGACGAAGATCAGCCATGATCTCATTGAATGGCGGAGCAGGCTCGAAGGGCCGAATGGCCTACTCCTGTTCCTATCTCCTATCTCTATGAAGCGCTCGGCTCCCCGAGTTGATCCGGTGGAGTACCCGGCAGATCTCTTGATGTCCCAGGCAGGGCGTCATCCACAAAGGAACGCAGAGTGTCGGTATCATTACCATGGGTTCCTCTACCAGTTGAGTCCGTGGGACTGGTTGGACAGGGAGCCAGATCTCGGAGTGAAACGGTGGACTCTCGGTCATCAGGGTACCGCACGCACACGTAAGTGGGATTAACATCCGTTAGTTCCACCTCGTCGAGGTGGGGATCGTTTTTGGAAGATCGGACGAATCTTCGGAGCAGCATGGGGCCGAGAGTTCCCAACCATGATGGTAGGGACGTCCCATGAGTGGAGCGATGCTGGAACCTGAAGAATCGCTCATGAGGAATGACATTGGTGGACGTAGAAAGAAGAGACCTGATGGAATGCAACGAGTTTCCCACTGCTGGTCTGGTAGGTTGCGTGACCTCAGTGCAAGACGAACAGCATTCCAAATGATAGCGTTGTATCTCTCAACCTGTCCGTTACCGATGGGATGGTACGGTGTTGTTTTGCTTGTGGCGATTCCCCATTGGGAAAGATAACTTTTGAGTTCGCTTGACATGAAGGAAGCACCCCGATCAGAGTGGATGAAATTGCAAAGGGAGAAGACTTGATCAAGGCATTTGATCACTGTGGAAGGAAGCATATTGGGACAGGGGAAAGCAAAGGGAAAGCATGAATATTCATCCACCATAGTAAGTAAGTAGGTGTTTCGCGTTGAGGAAGGCAATGGCCCTTTAAAGTCAATGCTGAGTCACTGCATAGGCCGCATAAGTGAGCCATCCGATGGACGGAAGAATTGCGGTTTTAATTCCACGCAGATTCTACACGTGGAGCACGTTCTTTTCATATATTCCTAAGAAAATGGGAGATTTTTAGATCGCACAAAGTGCAACATACGCGTAACGCCAGGATGGCATAAGTCAGTATGAAGGTCTGCAAGAGTCGAAGTTGACATAGAAGAGCAGAATGCACGCGTGAGGGTATCTGGGCCACATTCTCTTTGTCGGGTTGATAATGTATGGTGTAGCCAAAGGCAGCCAATTCCATCCTCCAGAGTTGTATTTTGTTATTCTTGATCTTAGTGCGTTTCTGGTTATCCAGCATAAAGGCCACGGAGCGCTGATCGGTTATAAGCGTGAAATGGCGACAAGCGAGAAAATGACTCCATTTACATACTGCTTCGATGATAGCCGTAGCCTCCTTCTGGACAGGAGGATAATGGAGCGCGCTACCCTGCAAAGTTCTGGACAGAAATGCAACGGGTCAACCACCTTTATTCAAGGTAGCCGAGATTGCCACATCCGATGCAGCGCACTCGACCACGAAAGGGAGATTTTCATCGATGGAACAAAGTGTGGCTTTTTCCAGTTGTCGCTTGAGGAGGTTGAAAGCTGAAATAGCCGTTGCCTCCAACGGAAATGATTTTGCATGAAGCAGGGGCTGGATCTTGTCGGAGAAGTGGGGTATCCACTTCGCATAATAGGCGAACATGCCGAGTGCCCGACGAAGATAGCTGAGATTCGTAGGGGGAGGGAGCTCCTGAAGCGGACGACACTTAATCACCAATATCCTGCTCACTGAAGCCCAGTTTGGATTCCGCCAAGACCACTCGGCTCCCGATCTCATTACAGCCTTGGTCCAAATGGACCAAGGAGCTGAATTCCAGAGGTGAAGTGAGTGTGACTGCCCTTGACATTAAGGCAGCATTTGACCGAGTGTGGCATCAAGGAGCCCTAGTAAAACTGAAGTCAATGGAAATGGGGGGGGAAATGCTCCACTGGCTGGAGTCATACCTAGCACAAAGGAAAATGGTTGTTTTGATTGAAGGTCAATCATCACAGCCCCAGGACATCACTGCAGGAGTTTCTCAGGGCAGTGTCCTAGGCACAAACATCTTCAGCTGCTTCATCAATGACCTTCCCTCCAACATAAGGTCAGAAATAGAGATGTTCGCTGATGACTGCACAGTGTTCAGCACCATTCACAACTCCTCAGATAATGAAGCAGTCCATGCCCGCATGCAACAAGACCTGGACGATGTTCAGGCTTGGGCTGATAAGTGGCAGGTAACATTTGCGCCACAGAAGAGCCAGGCAATGACTATCTCCAACAAGCGAGAGTCCAACCACCTCCCCTTGACTTTCAATGGCATTACCATCACCGAATCCCCCACCATCTACATCATGGGGGTCACCATTGACCAGAAACTTAACTGGAACAGCCACATAAATACTATGGCAACAAGAGCAGGTCAGAGGCTAGGTATTCTGCGGTGAGTGTCTCACCTCCTGACTCCCCAAAGCCTTTCCACCATCTACAAGGCACAAGTAAGGAGTGTGATGGAATACTCTCCACTTGCCTGGATGAGTGCAGCTGCAACAACACTCAAGAAGCTCGACACCATCCAGGACAAAGTAGCCCGTTTGATTGGCACCCCATCCACCACCTTAAACATTCACTCCCTCCACCACTGGCGTACTGTGGCTGCAGTGTGTACCATCTACAAGATGCGCTGCAGCAACTCGCCAAGGCTTCTTCAGAAGCACCTCCCAAACCCACGACCTCTTCCACCTAGAAAGACAAGGGCAGCAGGCGCATGGGAACACCACCACCTCCAAGTTCCCCTCCAAGTCACACACCATCCTGACTTAGAAGTATATCGCCGATCCTTTATCATCGCTGGGTCAAAACCCTGGAACTCCCTACCTAACAGCACTGTGGGAGTACCTTCACCACACGGACTGCAGCAGTTCAAGAAGGCAGCTCACCACCACCTTCTCAAGGGCAACTAGGGATGGGCAATAAAAGCTGGCCTTGCCAGCGATGCCCAGATCCCATGAGCGAATTAAATAAAAAATATATATTCTCACGGGGAGATTTGCTAGTGCTGTTGGGGAGCATTTAAATTAGCTTGGCCGGGCCATGAGATTACAGATTGTAGTGGAATACAATTCTGCTGCTGCCCCACAGCACCTCATGGATGCCCAGTTTTGAGCTGCTATAACAACAGAAAATGTTGGAAAAACTCAGCATGCCAGGCAACATCCGTGGAGAGAGAAATAGAGTCAACGTTTTGAGTCAAACTCTTTGTGCTGCTAGATCTGTTCTGAATCTATCCCATTTAGCACGGTGGTAGTGCCACACGACATGATGGAGGGTGTCCTCTGTGTCATGGACAGATGCATCTGCGACAGGTAGATTGGTGAGGATGAGGTCAAGTAGGTTTTTCCCTCGTGATGGTTCTCTCATTACCTGTCGCAGGCCCAGACTGGCAGTTATGTCCATCAGGACTCGGCCAGCGCTGGTGCTACCGAGCCACTCTTGGTGATGGACACCAGCATATAGGAGTAGAAAAGATGAATAAGGTGCACAAAAGAGCGAGTGTGTTGGATAGTACTAGAGAAGAAAGTAGTACTAGAGGCGGGAGTAGTACCATATTAGATAGGAGCAGACTAAGAAAGATTACGAAGAATTCAAAAATGGGTTTAGAATGCATGTATGTAAACACACAAAGTGGTGAATAAGGTTGGTGAGCTACAAGCACAATTATCCGTGTGGCAATATGATGTTGTGGCAATAACCGAAACGTGGCTTAAAAACGGCGAGGACTGGGCACTTAATATTCAAGGGTACAAGGTGTTCAGAAAAGATAGGGAAGGAAAAAAGGGAGGTGGAGTGGCAGTGCTGATTAAGGAAGACATTGTAGTGTTGGAAAGGGAGGATGTTCTTGAGGGGACAAAGACAGAATCCATTTGGTTAGAGTTGAGGAGCAAAACAGGGTATGACCACGCTATTGAGGGTATTCTATAGGCCTCAAAATAGTGAGAGGGAGGTAGAGGAGCAAATCTGCAGGGAAATCGCAGAGCTAGAGCAAGAGCTATAGAGAGGCGATATTGGGGGACTTTAATTGCCTAAATATCGATTGGGATAATGCTAGGGTTAAGGGAAAGGAGGGGAGGAATTTCTGAATGTGTTCAGGAGAATTTCCTTGACCAGTATGTTCTTAGCCCAACTAGGAAGGGGGCATTGCTGGATCTGGTGCTGGGGAATGAGGTGGTCCAGGTCGACCAAGTGTCTGTGGGAGAACACTTGGGTACAAGTGATCATCGTATCATAAGATTTAAATTAGCAATGGAGAGGAGCAAGAAACAATCTAGAGTGGATCTTTTAAACTGGAATAGGGCTAACTTCAATGGGATGCGAAGGGATCTCGCCAGGGTAAAATGGAACCAAAGACTGACAGGAGAAACTGTAAGGGAACAATGGGTGATTTTTAAGGAGGAGTTGTTCCAAGTACAGGCTAGGTACATTCCAACAAGAGGGAAGGGTAAAGGAACCAAAACAAGGGCTCCTTGGATGGCGAGAGAGATAGCGAAGATGACAAAACAAAAAAAGAGGGTATATGATGCATGTTAGGTGAATTCTTCAAGGGCGAACCAGACCAAATACAATAAGTTGAGAGGGGATGTGAAGAGGAAAATAAGATTGGGAAAGAGAGAATATGAGAGTAGAATGGCGGTTAAAAAAAAAGGGAACCCAAAAATCTTCTGGCATGTAAACAGTAAGCGGGTAGTAAGAGGTGGGGAGGGGATATTAGGGACAAAGAAGGCGATATATGCGTAGAGGCGCAGGGCAAGACTAGAATATTCAATGAGTACTTTGTATCGGTGTTTACTAAGGAGGTGGATGCTGACAAAATATCGGTAGAAGTGGAAAAGTTAGAAGCAATGGAAGGGGTGAAAATTGATAGACAGGATGTACTAGAAAGATTGGGTATGCTTAGAGTGGATAAGTCGCCTGGTCCAGATGGCTTGCATCCCAAGTTGCTAAGGGAATTGGGGGAGGAGATAGCGGAAGGGCTTGCCATAATTTTCCAATCTTCCCTAGATGCGGGGGAGGTGCCTGAGGATTGGAAAGTGGCACCATTATTCAAGAAAGGGTGTAAGGATAATCCTAGTAACTACAGGCCAGTCAGTTTAACATCAGTGGTGGGTAAAGATTTAGAAACAATAATCAAGGAAAAAATTAACGGGCATTTGGAGAGGTTTAAGCTAATTAAGGAGAGCCAACATGGATTTGTAAAAGGCAGATCATGTTTGACTAATCTAATGGAATTTTTTGATGAAGTAACAGGGAGGATTGATGAAGGGAATGCAAAGGACGTTGTCTACATGGATTTTCAGAAGACGCTTGACAAAGTACCACATAGAAGCCACTGTGGTTGACACGGCCCTTGACCGTATCCGTTCTATTTCCCACACTTCTGTTCTCACCCCTTCCCCTCCCTCCCAGAACCACAATAAGGTTCTCCTTGTCCTCACCTTTCACCCCACCAGCCTTCACATTCAACGGATCATCCTCCGCCATTTCCGCCACCTCCAGCATGATCCCATCACCAAACACATCTTCCCCTCACCTCCCCTTTCAGCATTCCGAAGGGACCACTCCCTCCGCGACACCCTGGTCCACACCTCTATCACCCCCAACACCCCTTCCCCTTCGCTCGGCACCTTCCCGTGCAAGCGCAGGAGATGCAATACATGCCATTTTACCTCCACCCTTCCCATTGTCCAGGGCCCCAAACACTCCTTCCAGGTGAAACAGCGATTTACTTGTACTTCTTGCAATTTAGTATACTGTATTCGCTGCTCACGTTGCGGTCTCCTCTACATTGGTGAGACCAAATGCAGATTGGGTGACCGCTTTGCAGAACACCTCCATTCAGTCCGTAAGGGTGACCCCGAGCTTCCGATTGCCTGTCACTTTAATTCTCTGCTCCACTCCCACTCAGACCTCACCGTCCTTGGCCTCTTACACTGTTCCAATGAAGCTCAACGTTAGCTTGAGGAACAGCACCTCATCTTTCGATTAGGCACTTTACAGCCTTCTGGACTCAATATAGAGTTCAACAATTTCAGACCATTACCTCTGCCCCTATCCTTTTTTTTCCATGTATTTGTTTTTCTCTCTCTACCATATGGCAGCTGTCTTTAATTCTGCCAGTGCCATTTACACTTCATCATGAGCCATCTTTTGTTTCTTAACTTGCCCCATTACCATCTCCTTTTGCCTTGCACCATCTCTTAATCTCTCTTAATTGGGGAAAAATTCAGTATCGCCCCGTTTGGTGCGCCATTATCGGCCCTGCGCAAAGTTTAGCGCCTGCCGCTAATTATCACCTCCGACGGCAAACTTGGCTTTTATCGCCCCTGGAGGTGATTGGAGCGCTAAATCAGGCACTTCACACCTGTCTTAAGGCGCAAAGGCCGAGGAGCGAGGCGCTACCTCAGAGCGCTGGCGAAGCTAGGAATGGCAAA
The DNA here is from genome assembly GCF_052327205.1 of Somniosus microcephalus. Classification (NCBI taxonomy): domain Eukaryota; kingdom Metazoa; phylum Chordata; class Chondrichthyes; order Squaliformes; family Somniosidae; genus Somniosus; species Somniosus microcephalus. The sequence goes on from NC_140988.1 coordinate 135,186,867, forward strand.
TCAAAATGAACCTGCAAAGTGCTGCTCAGTATGCAAAACTCCTTCACACAGCGTTGAATCTCTCCAGAAGTCTCTCTCTCTCTCTCAGAATGCGTGGTGCAAAAATGTCACCAACAAAAAAAGGCAGGAAGCGGTCGCCTTTAAATAGTGCTCCCCCAGTCCCTTTCTGACTGCAAAATGCTCCCCTCAACCTGTCGTTGCTAGTGCATGCGGTAAGGCAGGGGGCGCCACTCAATATCCGGTCCGGAGCGCTACCGGGGCGTTGTGCACTCGACTGACGTCATGATCTGCTGGCGCAGGAGATCGTGGCGGTAGTGTTTAGCGCCGCCGAAAAATGTCTAGTTAATTTCGCGAGCGGCGCAAACATCGCCGTGCCAGGGCGCTAGTTGCTTTGTGCCCCATTAGCGCCCTCTTAAGGCGCTAACGGGAGGCGCAAACAACTGAATTTTTCCCCCAATGTCTCTTAATCTCTCCTGCCTTTTATCCTATCACAGATCTTCCCTTTTGTTTTTTCCTCCACTCACCCCTTTCCCTGCCCCTGCACTTGTTTAAAATCTGATACATCTCCAGCTTTTTCCAGTTCTGACGAAGGGTCATCGACCTGAAACTTTAACTCTGTTTCTCTCTCCACAGATGCTGCCTGACCTGCTGAGTATTTCCAATATTTTCTGTTTTTATTTCAGATTTCCAGCATCTGCAGTATTTTGCTTTTGTACCACATAGAAGGCTGGTTAACAAAATTGAGGCTCATGTAATAGGTGGGTCCATGGCAGCTTAGATATGAATTGGCTTAAGGACAGAAAACAGTGAGTTGTGGTAAATAGCTGTTTTTCAGATTGGAGAATGGTAGACAGTGGTGTTCCCCAAGGGTCAGTGCTGGGGCCACTGCTTTTTTTGATATATAAATGACCTGGATATTGGAATACAGAGTAGAATTTCTAAATTTGCTGATGACCCCAAACTTGGGGGTGTAGCAAACAGTGATGATGATACCAATCGACTGCAACAGGACATAGAAAGGCTAGCAGAATGGGCAGACAAGTGGCAGATGGAATTTAATACAGAGAAATGTGAGGTGATGCATTTTGGCAGAAGGAACAGGGAGAGGCAATATACACTTAATGGCACAGTTTTAAAGAGTGTGCAGGGACAGAGGGACCTGGGAGTTAATATGCATAGGTCCCTGAAGGTGGCAGGACATATTGAGAGAGTGGTTAACAAAGCATATGGGATCTTGAGCTTCATAAATAGAAGTATTGAGTACAAAAGTAGAGAAGTTATGCTGAACCTTTATAAAGTGCTGGTTAGGCCACAACTGGAGTATTGTGTCCAGTTCTGGTCACCACACTTTAGGAAGGATGTGAAGGCCCTTGAGAGGATGCAGAGGAGGTTTACCAGAATGGTTCCGAGGATGGGGGATCTTAGCTACAAGGACAAGTTGGAGAAGCTGGATTTGTTTTCATTAGAGCAAAGGAAGTTGAGGGGTGATTTGATAGAGGTGTACAAGATTATGATGGATTTGGAAAGGCTAGACAGGGAAAGGCTGTTCACACTAGTTGATGGTACAAGGACTAGGGGACACAGATTTACGGTTTTGGGCAAGAGATACAGGGGGAATGTGAGGAAACAGCAGCAGCACAGAGTGAACAACTGCGAGTTTGGTAAGTGTGGGAGTTTGAAGGGTTAATCTCTTTTAAAATCTAGTTTTAATTGCTAGTAGCTCTTAAGTAAAATCAACTGTTTAAGTTAAAATTTAAACTTTAAATGTTTAAGTTTCTTCTGGCTTAAGCAGAGACAAACAAGCAAGTTCTCCTGCTGGAGAGCTGCTGTAGTTAGTTAATTAGCTAACTGGATTAAACTGGTTCCTGAAACAGTAGCAAAGCAGTGGTGACTCATCTGAGTCACAAACAGTATAAATACAGGGGTCTGTGAGTGCAGCCAGCACAGAGTGAACAACTGTGAGTTTGGTATGTGTGGGTGTTTGGTGAAATGGGGGAAGGAGGTGCTTGCTTTTCTTAACTTCTCCCGCAGAGTGGCGGCAGACCTGAGTGGGAGCAGACCGAGACTCGAGAGTGGGAATAAAAGCAGCAACACCTGCATCAACAAGAGAAAACGGCAGTGTGATGTTACAGGTAATCGGCGGGAATCCTGAGCGGCAGAGCGGGGCTATAAAAGTCCCCAGAGACCAGGTAAGACCTCAGTACGTCGGCGGGAATCCTGAGCAGCAGAGCGGGGCTATAAAAGGCCCCAGAGACCAGGTAAGGCCTCACAGCGTCGGCAGGAAACCTGAGCGGCAGAGCGGGGCTATAAAAGCCCCAGAGACCAGGTAAAACCTCAGTACGTCGGCGGGAATCCTGAGCGGCAGAGCGGGGCTATAGAAGCCCCAGAGACCAGGTAAGGCCTCACAGCGTCGGCGGGAATCCTGAGCGGCAGAGCGGGGCTATAGAAGCCCCAGAGACCAGGTAAGGCCTCACAGCGTCGGCGGGAATCCTGACCGGCAGTGCGGGGTATAAAAGCCCCAGAGACCAGGTAAGGTCTCACAGCGTCGGCGGGAATCCTGACCGGCAGTGCGGGGTATAAAAGCCCCAGAGACCAGGTAAGGCCTCACAGTGTCGGCGGGAATCCTGAGCGGCAGAGCGGGGCTATAGAAGCCCCAGAGACCAGGTAAGGCCTCACAGCGTCGGCGGGAATCCTGACCGGCAGTGCGGGGTATAAAAGCCCCAGAGACCAGGTAAGGTGTACCGTCTCCAGTCTCCAGTCTGGAAGGAGAGAGGTAAAAAGTAATCCAAGTGTGACGTCACCAGAAAGCGGGTAAGTGATTGGTTGGTGAGTATTTCTCCCTTTTAAGCTTAAATCTCTTTGGTTTATAGTTCTAAGGTGTGATATTCACCATCTAGAATCGGGGCAGAGGATATTTAAGAATAATATTAATAAATTTAATTAATTACATAGAATGGGAGATCAGGCGATGTGTTGCTGCTGCAATATGTGGGAGCTGGTGAACACCATTGATGCTCACAGTGATCACATTTGCAGTAAGTGTTGGCTGCTCGAGGAACTCCGGCTCCGTGTTGAAGAGCTGGAGTCCGAGCTTCAAACACTGAGACACATCAGGGAGGGGGAGAGTTACCTGGACTCTGTGTATCACGAGGTAGTCACTCCAATTAGATTAATTAATTCAGATGTAGTCCGTGGCCAGGGTCAGGATGGTGTGACTAGAAGTGAGGCAGGTACGGGGACCCAGGAGGTAGTGTTGGAGGAGCCGCAGCCCTTGAACTTGTCCAACAGGTTCGAGGCTCTTACTCCCTGTGGGGACAGGAGCAGGGACTGCAGGGAGGATGAGCAACCTGGCCACAGCACCGTGGAGCGGGGGGCCATTCAAGCGGGGGGAGTTAAAAGAAATGTTGTAGTGGTAGGGGATAGTATCGTTAGGGGGATAGATAGAGTTCTTTGCAGCCGAGAGCGAGAGTCCCGAAGGCTGTGTTGCCTGCCCGGTGCCAGGGTTAAGGACATCGCCTCTGGACTGGAGAGAAACTTGGAGTGGGAGGGGGAGGATCCAGTTGTCGTGGTCCATGTTGGTACCAATGACATAGATAGGACAAGGAAGGAGGTTCTGCTGAGGGAGTTTGAGCAGCTAGGGGCCAAATTAAAAAGCAGAACCACAAGGGTAATAATCTCTGGATTATTACCTGAGCCACGAGCGAATTTGGCTAGGACAAATAAAATTAGAGAGTTAAATGCGTGGCTCAAAGACTGGTGTGGGAGAAATGGGTTTTGCTTCCTGGGACACTGGCACCAGTACTGGGGCAGGAGGGAGCTGTTCCGTTGGGACGGGCTTCACTTGGCCAGTGCTGGGACTAGCGTCCTGGTGGATCATATAACTAGGGCTGTAGAGAGGGCTTTAAACTAACTAGTGGGGGGGAGGTTCCTAGAGAGCAAATAATAAAAATGACAACAGAGAAGGTCATAGACTTAGGTAGCAGTGGGGAAATTAAAAACCAGAGCATGTCAGGAAGGGGCAGAAGGTATGGAGTAAAAGGTAAAGTAATAAAAAGGGCAAAAGCAGGAACTAAGTGTCACAAAACATCTTTGAAAGTTCTCTATCTGAATGCACGTAGCATTCATAACAAAATAGATGAGTTAATGGCACAAATAACTACATATGGGTATGATCTTGTGGCCATTACAGAAACATGGCTGCAGGGTGACAATGCCTGGGAATTAAACATACCAGGTTATTTAACGATCAGGAAGGACAGGCAGGAAGGAAGGGGAGGTGGGGTGGCTATGTTAATAAAGGAAGGAATCACTGTAATACAGAGAAATGATATTGGGTCAAAAGATCCGGATAATGAAACAGTTTGGGTGGAGATAAGGAATAATAAGGGGAAAAAAACACTAGTGGGCGTAGTCTATAGGCCTCCGAACAGTGGCAACTCTGTTGGACGGAGTATCAATCAGGAAATAGTTGAGGCTTGTAATAAGGGAACATCTATAATTATGGGGGATTTTAACTCTCATATTAATTGGACAAATCAAATTGGGCAGGGCTGCCTTGAGGATGAGTTCATTGAGTGTATTAGGGATGGGTTTCTTGAGCAGGATGTAACTGAACCGACCAGGGGGCAAGCAACCTTAGATCTGGTCCTGTGTAACGAGATGGGATTAATTAAAAATGTCCTAGTAAAGGATCCCCTTGGAATGAGTGACCATAACATGGTTGAATTCCATATTCAATTAGAGGGTGAGAAGGTTGGATCTCAAACAAGCATGCTAAGCTTGAATAAAGGAGACTATGAAGGTATGAGAGCAGAATTGAGTGGAGTGGATTGGGAAAATAGATTAAAGGGTAAGACGATACATGATCAGTGGTGTACATTTAAGGAGTTATTTTACAACTTCCAAAAAATATATATTCCACTGAGAAGAAAAGGGTGTAAAAGAAAAGACAGCCATCCATGGCTAAGTAAAGAAATTAAGGATAGTATTCAACTAAAAACAAGGGCATATAAGGTAGCCAAATCTAGTGGGAGGATGGAGGATTGGGAAGTCTTTAAAAGACAGCAAAAAATAACAAAAAGATTGATCAAGAAAGGGAAGATAGATTATGAAAGTAAATTAGCAAAAAATATAAAAACAGATAGTAAGAGTTTTTATAGTTATATAAAAAGAAAAAGGGTGGCTAAAGTAAATGTTGGTCCCTTAGAGGATGAGACCGGGAAATTAATGGTGGGAAATATGGAGTTGGCAAAAACACTGAATGAATATTTTACATCAGTCTTTACAGTAGAAGACGCTAAGAATATCCCAACACTGGACAAACAGGGGGCTAAAGGGGGGGAGGAGCTAAACACGATCAAAATCACTGAGGAAGTGGTACTCGGTAAAATAATGGGACTCAAGGCGGATAAATCACCTGGACCTGATGGCTTACATCCTAGGGTCTTGAGGGAAGTGGCGGTAGGGATTGTGGATGCATTGGTAATAATTTTCCAAAACTCCCTGGACTCGGCAAAGGTCCCAGCAGACTGGAAAACTGCTAATGTAACACCCTTATTTAAAAAGGGCAGTAGACAGAAGGCTGGAAACTATAGACCGGTTAGCCTAACATCTGTGGTAGGTAAAATTATGGAGTCCATTATTAAGGAGACAGTAACAGGACATTTGGATAATCATAATTTAATAGGACAAAGTCAGCATGGTTTTATGAAGGGGAAGTCATGTTTGACAAATTTGCTGGAGTTCTTTGAGGAAGTAACATATAGGGTGGATAAAGGGGAACCAGTGGACGTAGTGCATTTAGACTTCCAAAAGACATTTGACAAGGTGCCACACAAGATTATTGCTTAAGATAAAAAATCACGGGATTGGGGGTAATATTCTGGCATGGATAGAGGATTGGCTATCTAACAGAAGGCAGAGAGTTGGGATAAATGGTTCATTCTCAGACTGGCAATCAGTAACTAGTGGTGTTCCGCAGGGGTCAGTGCTGGGTCCCCAACTCTTTACAATCTATATATTAATGATTTGGAGGAGGGGACCGAGTAACATATCAAAGTTTGCAGATGATACTAAGATGGGAGGGAAAGTAGTGAGTGAGGAGGACATAAAAAACCTGCAAGGGGACATCGACAGGCTAAGTAAGTGGGCAGAGATTTGGCAGATGGAATACAATGCTGGAAAGTGTGAGGTTATGCACTTTGGCAGGAAAAATCGTAGAGCAAGTTATTATCTTAATGGCAAGAAACTGGAAAGTACTGAAGTACAAAGGGATCTGGGGGTCCTGGTGCACGAAACTCAAAAGGTTAGTATGCAGGTGCAGCAAGTGATTAAGAAGGCCAATGGAATGTTGGCTTTCATTGCTAGGGGGATAGAATTTAAAAATAGGGAGGTATTGCTTCAGTTGTACAAGGTATTGGTGAGACCGCACCTGGAATACTGCATACAGTTTTGGTGTCCATACTTAAGAAAGGACATACTTGCTCTCGAGTCAGTACAAAGAAGGTTCACTCGGTTAATCCCGGGGATGAGGGGATGGACATATGAGGAGAGGTTGAGTAGATTGGGACTCTACTCATTGGAGTTCAGAAGAATGAGAGGCGATCTTATTGAAACATATAAGATTGTGAAGAGGTTGGATCGGGTGGATGCGGGGAGGATGTTCCCGATGATGGGTGAAACTAGAACTAGGGGGCATAGTCTTAGAATAAGGGGCTGCTCTTTCAAAACTGAGATGAGGAGGAACTACTTCACTCAGAGGGTGGTAGGTCCATGGAATATGCTGCCCCAAAAAGCTGTAGAAGCTACATCATTACATAAATTTAAAACAGAAATAGACAGTTTCCTAGAAGTAAAGGGAATTAAAGGTTACGGGGAGCGGGCAGGAATTTGGACATGAGTCTAGGTTCGGATCGGTCATGGCCCTGTGGGTAGCGGAGCGGGCCCAGGGGCCGTGTAGCCTGATCCTGCTCCTATTTCGTGTGTCTAATTCTGTTAGATTCAGGAGATGGTTCTGTGATAGTGGATTGGCGGTTAGGATCAGATCAGCCATGATCTTATTGAATGGCGGAGCAGGCTCGAGGGGCCGATTGGCCTACTCCTGCTCCTATTTCTTATGTTCTTATGTTCTTATGTAAGGCAGGTAAGTGATTAGTAGTGACTGTGGGCTAAGTTTTAAGATAACATATAACTAAATTTTAAAAACTAAACTTAATTTAATAAACTAAATGAGGTAAATAATTTGATTAATTCTAAACTAATTAATTCAACAAATAAAATAATTGCAGAAGAGGATGTGTTGCTGTTGCAATATGTGGGAGCTTGTGGACATTTTTGTTCAAGGTGACTACATCTGTGGTAAGTGTCTGTGGCTCAAGGAACTTCGGCTCTGAGTTGAGGAGCTGGAGTCTGAGCTGCAGCCATTGCGAGACATCAGGGAGGGAGAAAGTTACCTGGACCTTTTGCTCCAGGAGGCAGCCACACCCCTTAGATTAAATACTTTAGAATTGACACATGGTCAGGGACAGGAGGGTGTGACTGCGAGTGAGGCAGGTACGGGCATCCAGGAGGTAGTATTGCAGGAGCCTCAGTCCCTGCACTTGGCCAATAGATTTGAGGTTCTTGCAAACCTTGTGGACTAGTGTGGGAACAGTGGGGAAGATGAGCAAACTGACCTTGGCACCATGGTACAGGAAGCCAATCAAGTGGGGGGAGTGAAAATGAAGGTGGTTGTAGTAGGTGACAGTATAGTTAGGGGGATAGACACTGTTCTCTGCAGCCAAGTGCATGAGTCCCGAAGACTATGTTGCCTACCCGGTGCCAGGGTAAAGGACATCTCCGGGCTGGAGAAGAACTTGGAGTGGCAGGGGGAGGATCCAGTTGTCGTGGTCCACATAGGTAGCAATGACATAGGTAGGGCAAAGAAAGAGGTTCTGCTGAGAGAGTTTGAGCAGCTAGAGACTAAATTAAAAAGCAAAACCACAAAGGTCATAATCTCTGGAGCCATGAGCAAATTGGCATTGGGTCAATAAGATCAGGGAGATGAATGCGTGGCTCAAAGATTGGTGTGGGAGAAGTGGGTTTCGATTTGTGGGGCACGGGCACCAGTTTTGGGGAAGGAGAAAGCTGTTCCGTTGGGATGGACTACACCTGAACCATGCTGGGACCAGAGTTCTAGCGAATCGCATAACTAGGGAGGTAGATAGGGCTGTAAACTAAATGAGGGGGAGGGTCCTAGTGGAGAGAAATCTAGAATGCTAAAGAGAAAAGACAAGGAAACAGTGCAGGAAAGTGATTGGGATAAGGATAACCAGATTGTGTCAGGAAGGGACAGTGCGTACAAACAAAGGAGTGCCCTAACGAATGGAGTCCGGGTAAGAAAAAATGGTAATAAGACAAATGGGGCCATTGTATAAAAATATTAAGATGTCTAAAAATGTTAAAGACAAATCTAAAGGCACTGGGCTGGCTTTTGATTGAGGAGGCAGGACTACAACTTTCAGGGTTGTAGTCCTGCCTCCATCGAGTTGTGGCTAACCCATGTGATTTTCACTTGATTGACCTTGTTGAGCCCACCCAGCGAGCTCAGCAGGCCAGTTAAGGGCCACCCAGCAACAGGTGATGTCACAGATTGACATTTCATCTGTCAAAAGCTTTTGATGGATGAAATATCAGTGTTTGACAGCTGTTTGAAGCTGTCAAGCACTGACAATCTGTACTCCAAGTTAATTCCTTCCTCTCAGGCTGATTTAGAGATCTCTCCAGAACAGAAAGCTGAATGCTGCAACTTTTGACAGCTCGCGGCCATTCTGCTTTCTGTGCCGGTGAGATGAGGGACTCCCAAGACCTGAAGGAAGGAAGGAAGGCTGTAAAGGTAAGTAAATGTAAGTAAAACTACTTTAAACACTTTACACACACCAAACACAGTTACCTCTGAACTCATGCACCCATCACTCACCTGAACACCGGACATTTCGAACCCTTCAGCCCGGCGGTCCGTCTCGCTAACTTGCCGTGGTTTGGAACCGATGGGAATCCCACAATTCAGCAATAAAAATAGGGATTAGGCTAAAAACTGCCTGTTAACCACCTGTTAACAGGCAGTTCATTGGCACTAATCCCCTTCCCACCTCGGGGAGGCGGGTCCCAGCACAGGTCAGGTATCCGCCTCCTTTGAAACTGGCATGGAGGCGGGTTGGGGGCGGGATGGGTTCATGTCCCCGATTTCGAGATCTTAACCCCCACATGCCTCCAACCCCGCCTCCACGGCCCAACGAAAATCCTGCCCACTGTATCTGAATGCATGAAGCATTCGCAATATGGTAGATGAATTAACAGCACAAATAGATGTAAACAGATACGATATAATTGCGATTATGGAGATATGGCTGCAGGGTGACCAAGGCTGGGAGTTGAATATTCGATATTTAGGAAGGACAGGCGAAAAGGAAAAGGAGGTGGGTGGCCTTGTTAGTAAAGGATGAAGTCAGAGCAATAGTGAGAAAGGATATTGGCTCAGAAAATCAAGATGTAGAATCAGTCTGGGTGGAGCTAAGAAGCACCAAGGGACAGAAAACATTGGTGGGAGTTGTCTATAGGCTTCCAAACAGTAGTAGTAATGTAGGGGATGGCATCAAACAGGAAATTAGAGATGCATGTAACAAGGGTACTACAGTAATCATGGGTGACTTTAATTTACATAGACCGGACAAACCAAATTAGCAATAAGACTATGGAGGATGAATTCCTGGAGTGTGTACGAGATGGTGTTTTTTAGAGCAGTACGTTAAGGAGCCAGCTAGGGAACAGGCTATCCTAGATTGAGTATTGTGCAATGAGAAGGGGTTAATTAAAAATCTTATTGTGCGGGGTCCTTTAGGGAAGAGTAACCATAACATGATAGAATTCTTCATTAAAATGGAAAGTAAAGCAGTCCAATCTGAAACTAGGGTACTAAATCTAAACAAAAGAAACTATAATGGTATGAGGAGTGAGTTGGCTATGATAGATTGGGGAGCATCATTAAAAAGCATGACGGTGGATAGGCAATGGCTAACATTTAAGGAACGAATGCATGAATTGCAACAGTTATACATTCCTTTCTGGTGCAAAAACACAAAAAGTGGCCCAACCATGGCTAACAAAAGAAATTGAGGATAGTATTAGATCCAAAGAGGAGTCATATAAAGTTGCCAGAAAAAGTAGCAAGCCTCAGGATTGGGAACAGGTTAGAGTTCAGCAAAAAAGGACTAAGAGGGGAAAAAATAGAGTATGAGTAAAATTGCAAGGCACATAAAAATGGATTGTAAAAGCGTCTACAAGTATATAAAAACAAAGATTAGTGAAGACAAATGTAGGTCCCTTACAGTCAGAAACAGGAGACTTATAATGGGGAACAAGGAAATGGCAGAGCAATTAACCAAATACTTTGGTTCTGTCTTCATGTAAGAGGACACCAATAACTTCCCAGAAATGCTAGGGAACCAAGGGTCTAGTGAGAAGGAGGAATTAAAGGAAATTAGTATTAATTAAAAAAAATAGTGCTGGAGAAATTAGTGGGACTGAAATCTGATAAATCCCCAGGGCCTGATGATCTACATCCCAGAGTACTAAAAGAGGTAGCCATAGAAATAGTGGATACATTGGTTGCCATCATCCAAAATTCTATAGATTATGGAACAGCTCCTGCAGATTGGAGGGTGGTAAATATAACCCCACTATTTAAAAAAGGAGGGAGAGAGAAAACTGGGAACTACAGATCAGTTAGCCTAACATCAATAGTAGGGAAAATGCTAGAGTCTACTATAAAGGATGTGATAACAGGTCACTTAGAAAATATCAACGGGATTAGACAAAGTCAACATGGATTTATGAAAGGGAAATCGTGTTTGACAAACCTACTGGAGTTTTTTGAGGATGTAACTGATAGAATAGACAAGGGAGAACCAGTGGATGTGGTGTATTTGGATTTTCAGAAGGCCTTTGATATAGTCCCACATAAGAGGTTAGTGTGCAAAATTAAAGCACATGGGATTGGGGGTAATATGCTGGCATGGATTGAAAATTTGTTAACAGACAGGAAACAGAGAGTAGGAATAAATGGATCTTTTTTGTGTTGGCAGGCGGTGACTAGTGGGGTACCGCAGGGATCAGTGCTTGGGCCCTAGCTATTCACAATATATATCAGTGATTTGGATGAGGGAACCAAATGTAATATTTCCAAGTTTGCTGATGACACTGTGATGGTGCCAGTCAGTTCCTTCTCTAGCCTCTAGATGGCACCTTCACTTGTTTTGGCTCTAGCCTTTTGTTAATTGTTCCTAGCCTCCTGTGTTAATTCTTAACGGCCTGTTAGCCGTTCATGGGTTGCACCTGGTTTTCTTGGTATATAAGTTCTGTGGTTGCTCCCTTCCTTGCTCAGTCCTTACCGGGGAATCCGGGGACTAGCCGCCGTTCTGTGGCTCCTGGCTTTGACTAGCTGGTTGCCATGGTTCTCTCGAGTTCTGTATTTAAGATGTAACTAAGTCTGTGTCCTTGTTTCTTAGTCTTGATAAGGTGCTGGTCTGGACTGGCATGTTGCCATGCTGGCGCTTGTCTTGAGCTCTATTGAGAAGCCTGTTACCCCTGCGGCAGCCCCTCGTGATAGCTTGTCTCGAGTCTCGTCTCGGCAAGCTGGTTGCGCTTGTGGTAAGCTTATCCCAGCTCAGTATGGACAAGTATGTTGCCTCATGGAAGCTGTCCTGAGTTCCTATTCTTGACTAGCCGTTTTGTAACTTGTCTCGAGTTCTATGTATATTGTTCTTCTCTCGAGTTCTATGTATGATGTGGTGTTCCTGTCTCGAGTTCTATGTTTATTGTTGTGTTCCTTGTATGAATCTAGTTAAGTAATGAATAAAGTACTGTTCCTTAAGATTGTATACCTGCCTCTAGCCTGGTTTCTGCACTTGGGTCCAGAACCTACCTTGCCCGGCGAGCACGGCCCCGTATCTACACGGCCCCGTGGCTCCCCAACCCTGACAGTAGGACTGAGCCATACATGGACCCAGTAGAAACCAACCGGCTAAGGTTTGAAACTCTCGAGTTAATTTTCGAGTTTTCTTGGGCAATATGCGGTTCTCCTAGGAAGGAGACCCCCACTGTGTTAAGTTTTCAAGTGTACCTTCAAGTCTTGTGTTAAATTTTCGAGTGAATTTTCGAGCCTCCGGTGTTAAATTTTTGAGTGAATTTTCAAGTCTCTTGTGTTAAAATTTCAAGTAAACTTTCAAGTCTCCTGGGCCTTTGTTGTGTTAAATTTTCAAGTCAACCTCAAGTTTCTTGGGCCTCTACTGTTAGACCCCCAAGTCAACTCTCAAGCTTCTTGGGCCTCTACTGTTAGACCCCCAAGTAAATTCTCAAGCTTCCTGGGCCTCCCGTTGTGTTAAACTTTCAAGTTAACTCTCAGTCTCCTGGGCAAATTAAGATTTCAAGCTCTCCTAGAAAAGTTAGGTTTTCAAGTTCTCCTGGGCAAATTAAGATTTCAAGTTCTCCTAGAAAAAGTTAGGGTTTCAAGTTCTCCTGGGCAAATTAAGATTTCAAGTTCTTCTAGCAAAGTTAGGTTTTCAAGTTTTTCCTGGGCAAATTAAGCCTTCAAGTTGTCCTATTTTGTATTGATAGACTCTTGAGCACTCTTGGGCAATGTTTGGCCTCCTAGGAAGTGGACTTCCCCCTGTGTTTCTGTGTTTAATTCTCAAGTCCCCTAGGAGGAAGACCTCCTCAGTGTTAAATTTTCGAGTGGACTTTCAAGTCTTCTGTGTTAAATTTTCGAGTAAATTTTCGAGTCGCCTATGTTAAATTCAAGTGAACTTTCAAGTTTTTTGGACCTTTATTGTGTTAAGCTTCCAAATTCTCCTACAAAAGAGAGACTTTCAAGTTCTTCTGGGCAAATTAAGGTTTCAAGCTCTTCTGGACAGGTTAAACTTTCGAGTTCTTCTGGATCGTATAGACTCTCGAGTTCGCCTGGATAAGCTGAATTTTCGAGCTGTCCTGGACAAGACAACCTTTGAGCTCTCCTGGATTGGATACCTTTGAGTTCTCCTGGACAAGTTAATTTTCGAGCTGTCCTGGATAAGATACTTTTGAGCCCTCCTGGATAGGAATACTTTCGAGTTCTTCTGGATAAATGAAACTTTCGAGCTCTACTGGATAAGACATTCTTGAGTTCTCCTGGACAATTAAGCTCTCAAGCCCCCCTGGACAAGAGCGCCCTGTGTGTTAGCGCCCTGTGTGTTAGCACCCTGTGTGTTAGCGCCCAGTGTATTAGCGCCCAGTGTATTTCGAGCCCAGTGCCTCTCGAGTCCAGTGCCTCTCGAGCCCAGTGCCTCTCGAGCCCTGTTGTCTCTCGAGCCCTGTTGTCTCTCGAGCCCTGTTGTCTCTCGAGCCCTGTTGTCTCTCGAGCCCTGTTGTCTCTCGAGCCCTGTTGTCTCTCGAGCCCTGTTGTCTCTCGAGCCCTGTTGTCTCTCGAGCCCTGTTGCCTCTCGAGCCCTGTTGCCTCTCGAGTCCAGTGCCTCTCGAGCCCAGTGCCTCTCGAGCCCTGTTGCCTCTCGAGCCCTGTTGTCTCTCGAGCCCTGTTGTCTCTCGAGCCCTCCTGTTGTCTCTCGAGCCCTCCTGTTGTCTCTCGAGCCCTCCTGTTGCCTCTCGAGCCCTCCTGTTGTCTCTCGAGCCCTCCTGTTGTCTCTCGAGCCCTCCTGTTGTCTCTCGAGCCCTCCTGTTGTCTCTCGAGCCCTCCTGTTGTCTCTCGAGCCCTCCTGTTGCCTCTCGAGCCCTCCTGTTGTCTCTCGAGCCCTCCTGTTGTCTCTCGAGCCCTCCTGTTGTCTCTCGAGCCCTCCTGTTGTCTCTCGAGCCCTCCTGTTGTCTCTCGAGCCCCCCTGTTGTCTCTCGAGCCCCCCTGTTGTCTCTCGAGCCCCCCTGTTGTCTCTCGAGCCCCCCTGTTGTCTCTCGAGCCCCCCGTTGTCTCTCGAGCCCCCCTGTTGTCTCTCGAGCCCCCCTGTTGTCTCTCGAGCCCCCCTGTTGTCTCTCGAGCCCCCCTGTTGTCTCTCGAGCCCCCCTGTTGTCTCTCGAGCCCCCCTGTTGTCTCTCGAGCCCCCCTGTTGTCTCTCGAGCCCCCCTGTTGTCTCTCGAGCCCCCCTGTTGTCTCTCGAGCCCCCCCGTTGTCTCTCGAGCCCCCCCGTTGTCTCTCGAGCCCCCCCGTTGTCTCTCGAGACCCCCTGTTGTCTCTCGAGCCCCCCCTGTTGTCTCTCGAGCCCCCTGTTGTCTCTCGAGCCCCCTGTTGTCTCTCGAGCCCCCCTGTTGTCTCTCGAGCCCCCCTGTTGTCTCTCGAGCCCCCCCTGTTGTCTCTCGAGCCCCCCCTGTTGTCTCTCGAGCCCCCCCTGTTGTCTCTCGAGCCCCCCTGTTGTCTCTCGAGTCCCCCTGTTGTCTCTCGAGCCCCCCTGTGCCTCTCGAGCCCTGTGTTATTTCGAGCCCTGTGTTTGTTTCTTCGAGCCCTGTGTTTGGAACGTCAGGAGCCGTTCCTAGGGGGGTGGTCCTGTGATGGTGCCAGTCAGTTCCTTCTCTAGCCTCTAGATGGCACCTTCACTTGTTTTGGCTCTAGCCTTTTGTTAATTGTTCCTAGCCTCCTGTGTTAATTCTTAACGGCCTGTTAGCCGTTCATGGGTTGAACCTGGTTTTCTTGGTATATAAGTTCTGTGGTTGCTCCCTTCCTTGCTCAGTCCTTACCGGGGAATCCGGGGACTAGCCGCCGTTCTGTGGCTCCTGGCTTTGACTAGCTGGTTGCCATGGCTCTCTTGAGTTCTGTATTTAAGATGTAACTAAGTCTGTGTCCTTGTTTCTTAGTCTTGATAAGGTGCTGGTCTGGACTGGCATGTTGCCATGCTGGCACTTGTCTTGAGCTCTATTGAGAAGCCTGCTACCCCTGCGGCAGCCCCTCATGATAGCTTGTCTCGAGTCTCGTCTCGGTAAGCTGGTTGCGCTTGTGGTAAGCTTATCCCAGCTCAGTATGGACAAGTATGTTGCCTCATGGAAGCTGTCCTGAGTTCCTATTCTTGACTAGCCATTTTGTAACTTGTCTCGAGTTCTATGTATATTGTTCTTCTCTCGAGTTCTATGTATGATGTGGTGTTCCTGTCTCGAGTTCTATGTTTATTGTTGTGTTCCTTGTATGAATCTAGTTAAGTAATGAATAAAGTACTGTTCCTTAAGATTGTATACCTGCCTCTAGCCTGGTTTCTGCACTTGGGTCCAGAACCTACCTTGCCCGGCGAGCACGGCCCTGTAGCTACACGACCCCGTGGCTCCCCAACCCTGACAGACACGAAACTAGGTGGGATTGTGAGTTGTGAGGAGGATACAAAGAGGCTTCAAGGCGATTTAGACAAGTTGGGTGAGTGGGCAAATACATGGCAGATGCAGTATAACGTGGATCAATGTAAAGTTATCCACTTCGGTAGGAAAAACAGAAAGGTAGATTATTATTTAAATGGTGCTAGATTGGGAAATGCTGATGTACAAACGGACCTGGGTGTCCTTGTACACCAGTCACTGAAAGCAAACATGCAGGTGCAGCAAGCAGTTAGGAAGGCAAATGGTATGTTGGCCTTCATTGCAAGGGGATTTGAGTACAGGAGCAAGGATGCCTTACTACAGTTGTACAGGGCCTTGGTGAGATTACACCTGGAGTAGTGTGTGCAGTTTTGGTCTCCTTACCTAAGAAAGGATATACTTGCCATAGAGGGAGAGCAGCGAAGGTTCACCAGACTGATTCCTGGGTGGCAGGACTGTTGTATGTGGAGAGATTGGGTCAACTAGGCCTGTATTCACTAGAACTGAATAGACAATTTCATTCACTTTGCCTCCAATTTCCACCTTTCCCTCACCTTCACATGGTCCATCTCCGACTCTTCCCTTCCCTTCCTCGACTCCTCCGTCTCCATCTCTGGGGATAGGTTATTGACTAACATTCACTATAAGCCCACTGACTCCCACAGCTGCCTGGACTACACTTCCTCCCACCCTGCCTCCTGTAAGGACTCTATTCCGTTCTCCCAGTTTCTCTGTCTCCGCCGCATCTGCTGACGATGCCACCCTCCATACCAGTGCTTCCGACATGTCTTCCTTTTTCCTCAACCGAGGATTCCCCTCTACTGTGGTTGACACGGCCCTTGACCGGGTCTGTTCTACCTCCCGCACCTCTGCCCTCACCCCTGCTCCTCCCTCCTGGAACCACGATAGCATTCTCCTTGTCCTCACCTTTTACCCCACCAGCCTTCACATTCAATGGGTCATTTTCTGCCACCTCCAATGTGATCCCACCACCAAACTCATCTTCCCCTCCCCTCCCCCTTCAGCATTCTGTAGGGACCGCTCCCTCCAAGACACCCTAGTCCACTCCTCTATCACCCTCAGCACCCCTTCCCCTTTGCCCGGCACCTTCCCGTGCAAGTGCAGGAGATGCAACACCTGCCCATATACCTCCCCCCCCCCCCCCCCCCTGCCCACTGTCCAGGGCCCCAAACACCCCTTCCAGGTGAAACAGCGATTTACTTGTACTTCTTGCAATCTAGTATACTGTATTCGCTGCTCACGATGTGGTCTCCTCTACATTGGGGAGACCAAACGCAGATTGGGTGACCGCTTTGCAGAACACCCCCGTTCAGTCCGTAAGGGTGACCCCGAGCTTCCGGTCGCCTGTCATTTCAATTCACCACCCCATTCCCACTCAGACCTCACCGTCCTCGGCCTCTTGCATTGTTCCATGGAAGCTCACCGTAAACTTGAGGAACAGCACCTCATCTTCCGATTAGGCACTTTACAGCCTTCCGGACTCCGTATCGAGTTCAACAACTTCTGATCATAACCTCGGCCCCTATTATATTTTTATATTTTTTATCCACACTTTTGGTTTGTGACTTTTCCTTTTTTTCCTTTCTCTCCCACATGGCAGCTGTCTTTCACTCTGCCGGCGCATTTCACACTTCATCTAGAGCCATTGTCTGTTTCTTTCCCTGTCCTATTACCATCTCGTCTCACCTTGAGTATCTCTTAATGTCTCTTTCATCCCCTCCCCCATTTCCCAGCCCCCCAAACTGCCTTTTGTTTCATTTCCTGCCTTTTCTCTCAGTTCTGTAGAAGGGTTTCGACCCGAAACGTTGACTCTATTTCTCTCTCCACGTATGTTGCCTGGCCTGCTGAGTTTTTCCAGCATTTTCTGTTTCTGTATTTACTAGAGTTTAGAAGAATGAGGGGATCTCATTGAAACATATAAAATTCCAACAGGGCTAGACAGACTGGGTGCAGGGAGGATGTTTCCTCTGGCTGGGGGGTCTAGAATGAGCAGTCACAGTCTCAGGATACAGGGTAGGACATTTAGGACTGATGAGGAAAAATTTCTTCACTCAGAGGGTGGTGAACCTGTGGAGTTCTCTACTACAGAAGGCTGTGGAGGCCAAGTCACTGAATATATTTTAAGAAGTAGATAGATTTCTAGACACAAAAGGCATCGAGGGATATGGGGAGAGCGGGAATATGGTATTGAGAGAGGGGATCAGCCATTATCATATTGAATGGCGGAGCAGGCTCGAAGGGCCGAATGGCCTACTCCTGCTCCTATTTTTCTATGTTTCTAAACTTTTTTACGCAGCGAGTGGCGAAGACCTGGAACTTGCTGCCGACGGAAGTGGAGACACTGGGGGGGGGGGGGGGGGGATTCGGTATCACCCATTTTGGGGTGCTAATATCGGCCGGTCACAAAGTTTAGCGCCTGACACTAATTATTGCCTTCAACTGCAAAATTCCCTTCTATCGCCCCTGTAGGTGATTTGAGCGCTAAATCAGATGCTGCACACCTCAAGCGCAAATATCAGGGAGCGAGGCGCTACCTCAGAACGCTACCGAAGCTCAAATGGTGCCAATACTATGGAAGCCAGACAGACTGGCGCATCCAGTTCTTAAAGGGGAGGGGCCATCTTGCTGGCCAGCCACTCCCTGCTCATTGCAGCCTTGAATCTCGGCTTGGAGAAACCTCAAAAGCAATTGTGTTGGAAGCACGAATGGATAGGCCCAGGGAAAGATCTCAGCGCTTGGGAACCTCAAGTGGTACTGAGGGCCAAAACTCTTTAGGACAGCGTTAAAACCAAAAATTTTGCTGACAAATAAAGGCAGGAAGCGTTCACCTTTAAATAGTGCTACCCCAGCCCCTTCCCAACTTGAAAACGTTCCCCTCTACCTGTTGTTCCTAGCGGCAGGTGCTAAGGCAAGGGGTGCGACTCGATATCCAGTCTGGGGCACTACCGGGGCATTGCATGCTTGACTTGACATCACGATCTGCGGGCGCAGGTGATCATGGAGGTAGTATTTTGCGCTGCTGCAAAACAACTGGTCAATTTCGTGAGCGGTGCTAAAATCGCCACACTCGGGCGCTAAATTCCTAGTGCCCTGTTAGCGCCCCCTGGAGCTGCTAAAGGGAGGTGCTAACCAACCAAATTTTTCCCCCTCAATGTTTTCAAGTGGAGACTGGATAGGCACTTGAGGGAAATAAACTTGCAGGGCTACAGGGATAGAGCAGGGAAATGGAACTGATTGGATTGCTCTACAGAGAGCCGGCGCGGACTTGATGGGCCGAATAGCCTGCTTCTTTGCCGTTATGACTCTATGACTAAGCTTTGGCCTGGATATCCAACCTAAATATTGACATTTCATTTGCTTTGCGACTAACATATGAGAGAAGAAGACAGCTATTCAACTATGGTAGGTGCATCTCCCAAACACCTAACTGCACACTCACACACACACACACACACACTATCCATTCTCTTGCAGGCCAAGCTGGCCCACAATAGGAGGGAGCAGCAACAAACAGGCAGGGGTGAAGCAGACATCCAACAACTTACAGACCTGGAGGAGCGAGTGCTGAGAGTCATTGGGCGAGAGGTAGTGGGCGCTGTGGCTGTCAACGACATCGACCCCCTTGGGGGCAACAATGGTATGTTCATCCCCTCCTTCTCTCATCCCACTTCCCCCTCAGCACAAGCCTTTCCCAATTTACAGCTCCTGAGAATGTCTGCATTCCTTGCTCCATTCATGCCCCACCTGCCCTCACCTTAATGCGAGTCTTGTGCTTTTATGCTTTCAGGTAATCAGCAACCAGATGGCCAGCCTGTCCCTGAGCCTCCCAGTGAGTGAAGCGGGAGAAGAAGGGGAGGAAGAAAGCACCGCATCACTGCATGTCTCACCTGCAGGCGCCACCTCAGACACTGGGACCACGCGATCTTTAGAGGCAAGTTTAGTAGAAGGGTCTGCACTGGGTGATGCACCAGGGACGAGCGAGCTGCAGCAAGGCCAGGGGGAAAGGGTATCTCGGGAGCCAGCTCCCTGGAGGGTGAGTTCGCGTGCGAGTTCTGCTGTACAGGACTCGGATGAGGACCTCAATGGGGAGGTGTTCACAAGAATGGTGATGGGCATGCACACGGAGATCATAGGTACAATGGCAAGGGTGCCTGAGAGCCTGTCAGCAATGGTAAGGAGTGTGGAGGAGTCCGTCTCCAACATTGCACAGAGCTCTGCGCACACCATGGAGCCCATCATTTCCAGTCTGCAAAGGATGGTGGACTCCCTGGAAGACCGTGGGGACCCAGACCTCATGCTGTGTGTCATGGGTGATGTGGCAGCTTCCATTGCAGCACAAGCGGAAGCCACGCAATAGTTCAGTGCTGTAACTCTCAGACTGCTCTCATGCAGTCTCAGCGAGATGCCACGCAAGCTCTGACTACTGTCATCATCACTAGGTCCACCACAGTCCACCGGGGATCTCATGGTGTCGCAGCAGGCCAGCAATCTGTGCTCCAGCAGATTGCTAGGGATGTTGAGGTGCTGCCCTGGGAGTGGCAGTGGGTCAGTGGAGCAGGAAGCTGCTGTCCTCTCTCAGGAGGACAGCATTCCTGCTCCCACCACTGCCACTTCGCCATTGCCCTTGTTGCTGACTGTCATCCAACCAGCCTAGACTGCCACCACCGAGCCTGAGGTGGTGCAGTGTACAGCTGGGCCTTCCAGGCTTAGAGCTAGTTGAGGGCATCCTGCAAGGCCATTTGTAGTCTCCTGCACGGACACACAGCAACCTTCCACCAGCCCTGCTGCAGCCACTGTAGGAGCAGTAGATTA
The DNA here is from genome assembly GCF_052327205.1 of Somniosus microcephalus. Lineage (NCBI taxonomy): Eukaryota > Metazoa > Chordata > Chondrichthyes > Squaliformes > Somniosidae > Somniosus > Somniosus microcephalus. The sequence continues at coordinate 135,207,051 of NC_140988.1, forward strand.
GGAAAAGGCACTGTAAAGAGGAGAAGTAAGGGCTTGCGCAAGGGTGATTAGTTAATACTATTGTATGTGTGTTTATTGAATGTTGATAAATTTGTTAATGGAATGTTGCTGACTTGTGGTATCTCTCATTTCAGCTTTGCACTGATATAGCAAGCGAAATGGATGGAATGATGGGGATGTGGTCAGCAACTGGGATGTGGGGTAGAATTTATTGGAACCACAGTTTAATCAGGTGGTCACGGACTGCCCTTCCAGAAGGCCAACTGAGTGGCTGCCTCCTCCTTCACTCCTGTTCCTCATCCTCCTCCTCTCCCTCTTCCCCCTCCTGAGGTGGTCCCGCTATGCCCGGTGGCCAAGTTGTGCAGCATGCGGCACACCACGACAAAGGGACACCCACTCAGCTGAGTACTGGAGGGCTCTTCCTGAGTGGTCAAGGCAGCAGAACCATTGCTTCAGCACCCCATTGGTCTGCTCGATGATGTTCCTGGTGGTGGCATGGCTCTCATTATGAGTGCGCAGCAGTGTTGGGGTTGTGGAGGGGAGGCATGAGCCAGGTGGAGAGTGGATAGCCCTTGTCTCCGACCAGCCAGCTGCGAGCTTGATGTGGTGGCTGGAAGAGTGCTGGCACACCGGTCTGGCGCAGGATGAAGACGCTGTGGCTGCTGCCAGGATAGCAGGCATTGATGGTGAGGATTTGCTGTCTGCGGTTGCACACCAACTGCACATTAAGTGAGTGGTATCCTTTGCGGTTACAGAATACCTCAGGATTTTTAGTGTACCGGCAAAGCCACGTGGGTGCAGTCAATGGTGCCCTGTACCATGGATAAGCCCAGTATCCTGGCAAAGCCACATGCATGCTCGTTCTGCTTCTCTCTGATCATAGGGAAGGAAATGTAGTTCCTTTTCCTTCTGTAGAGAGCTTCTGTGACCTCCTGGATGCAACAATGGACGGTGAACTGCAAAATGCTAGCTATGTCTCCTGCTGCAGACTGGAAGGATCCACTGGTATAGAAGTTGAGGGCAACGGTGACCTTGACTGCCACTAAGAGCCATGGTGGTCCTGATCTGAGGCTCAAGGTCTGGCTGTAGGAGGTGGCAGAGCTCTGTGACCATGTCCTTGTTGAAGTGGAGCCTTTTAAGACACTGCTCCTCAGTTAAATTTATGTAGGAGAAGTGCTCCTGGAATATCCTGGGAGGTTAAGGCCCCCTGTTGACAGCCCTGTTGGCCCTCCTCTGGCCACATTTTCCAATCTTTGACTCTGCCTCTGGTGTTGATGCTGGAGGACAAGGTCGAGTGCCAGTACTGCCCCATTAACTTATCCAGGTGTTGGACTTTGAAATCTCAGCACAATGAAACTGACAAATTTGTAGCAGCCAAAACACTCCTGAAAGTAATAAGCGTTTACCTCACTGAAAACGGCTGTGTCAAACTGAGAAGGCAGCATTGAGTGGTGACGAAAATGAAACCGGATGTTGATGCCTTTAAATACCACTCCTACAGCGGCTATCCGACTGCATCATCTCCTCTTGCTGCCGCCGTTGCTCACGCCAGGCACTAAGACAGGGGGCGGCAGTCAATTTTGCATCGGGGCCATTAACCGGGCGTTCCATATGTGTTGACATCACGATCTGGCAGCCGCTAAAGGCATAGGCACTAGATGATATTGGCAGCGCTAAATCCCGGGTGAGTATCGCGTGTGGCATTGGATTTGCCGCACCCTGCCACAAACCCATTAGTGCCTCCCCCCACCCCCACCCCCAGGCGCTAACTTGCAGAATTTCTCCCCCTAAGAGTCTTAAAAATTGGGCCTACCTTTATCTTCGGCCACTTCTCTCGCTCTCTTAGTTCAAGTCTTTATTCACATGATGATTTATAATTATATTTATTAGTTTATCTAGTTAAGTTAGAGAATAAAACGCTAATACTCACCCACCAATCACCTACCTGCAGTCCTGTGACGTCACTCCTTGATTTTGCTGTTCTTTTGGAATTCACCAGATTTGTATCTGCTTCTTCCGCTGCTGGTGCCGACTCCTCGCAGGTCCGCGCTGCCCTCGGCCTCCTGCTGTATTTATGCCACCTCTGCTGCTGCTGGTTCCTCGCAGCTGGAGAAGAAAATTAATGAGTAAACAGAAAAATTAAAAAAAATAAAGACCTCCATTGCCAACTTAAAGGAACTATTCTTTCCACCCTCCTCCTCCCTCAAAATGTGCTCACATTCTCAAGTAAGGAAAAGATTAGGGTACATTTTCAGACCAGCAGCAATAGTGGGGATGGAACACAAACATTATTTGGCAGTCAGGAAGTAATTGGGGATATGCTAACAGCCGTGATATAGGGCATTCAAAAGGAGCACGGTGTTATGAAAAAAAAAATGTTTTTTCATCTTCCCAGAAAAGTTGTGGTATGATGCATGTTTCTGCTTTGTTGTAAGTTTGTTTAGGATAAATTTGCACAATTAAAGTGCATGCGTGGTTATAGGCACCTATCCTGAGGTCTAAGTCTTGACTGCGGCTATCTGTCAAATGGGATCTACTTGTTAAGAAAAACTCAGCTTCATTTGTTTATTATTCCTCTAGTCCAAGCACACTGTACTCATTCCTGCCACCACATTACCATGATTTTCCTGCAACCAACTGCCCCCCCCCCCCCCCACCCCCGTTAAGATTTGTGAGGAGATTTGCTTCCGTAGTTGGGTAAAGTGTCCAGCCTTCACCAGAGTTCTTCCTGGTATCCTGCCCAATATTCGTCCTGCAAACAACATCACATCTGGCCATTATCACATTGCTGTTTGTGGGAGCTTGCTGTGTGCAAATTGGCTGCTGCATTTCCTACATTACAACAGTGACTACACTTCAAAAAGTACTTCATTGACTGTAAAGTGCTTTGGGGCGCCCTGAAGTCATGAAAGGTGCTATATAAATGCAAGTCTACTTCCTTTCTTTTTCTTTTCCATTTAAAATTGAAGCAGTTGTGTTATGGGGTGGGCTTTATTCAAGATGGAGAAAAGAGTAAAAAGAAACCTACGCAGTAGGGTAGATTTTGACTTTGGCCGATAGTGTAAAACAGGTGATAGCGAGTCGACGGCTTGCTTTACAACTCTCCCGATTTTTATTTCCATTGAAGTCAAAACCTTGTTTTAATGAAGGAGCTTCCAAAATGCAATGCTGAAAAATGCTCTAATAATGAAATCCAGTTTAGCATTGTATGGAAGAATAAAAGATTAGTGTGCAATCACAACATTATGAGAAATTATTTTTAATGTGGTTTGTGTGAAAGACTCAGTATAGCAATTACTGAAGAATGTGCCTGCACAGCACAACCATTGGTGGAAGGTGGTTGTGCAAAGAATGCCAGCACTTTGTAATGTATAATAAGTTGCAATTGAGCCCTAAGGTTTGGCAACAACTGACCCATTTTAACTATGAAAGTAAACAAGGAATTAGTGTTTATTCACTGGAGAGGTGGGGTGGGCAGGTGGAGCTTGACATGAACAAACCTAACTGAGGGCGTCCTGACCCTGGAACACCACAACATTGGCACAACTCCAAAAGCCATGCAATGTGGAACTGCCAAGCATCTGTGTCAAAAATCAACTCGTCCCATGCTTCAGGAAAAAAAACAGTCCCCCAGCTGCTCTAACTTTCCTGTTTTATTACCCTTTCACTCACTGAGGCAAGACAATTACAAGTTCCAAAAGTGAAGATCAATTTAATTATTGGGCAATGTAGAGCACGTTCTCCTCACCCTCATTTTACAAAAATTGGGAAGTGAGCCTGGAAATGATAGTTTGGTGGTATTGGAGAATGAACAATTAACACGTTCAGGGCAGTGTGGAACTCCCTAACACAGGAAGTGGTTGAGGCACATAGCGTAGATGCTTTCAAAAGAAAACTAGACGAGTACATGAGGGAAAAGGGAATAGTAAGGTATGCTGAAAGGCTGAGATGAGGTAGATGGAATGGGAGGAGACCCTTGTGGAGTATAAACACCAGCACAGACTGGTTGGGCCGAATGGCCAGTTTCTGTGCTGTATATTCTATCTAATTCCATGTAATCTCATTTAATTTAATTGGGCCTAGGTGCCACTTTGTGGCATTCCCTCACTAAACGCCTTCGCCTCTCCACCTCTCTCTTCTTCCTTCAAATCCTTCCTTAATATTCACCTCTTTGATCAAGCTTTTGGTCACCCATCCTGATCGCTCCCTCTTTGACTCAACACCATTTTCCTTATGCCGTTGTGAAGCACCTTGGGATGTTTTACTGCTTGACTTCAATGGAAATAAAATAGGGTGAGATGTAAAACGGGCTGCCATTTCGTTATCACCCATTTTCCACTGTCACACAAAGTCAAGATCTACCCCTCCACATGTGTGCAAGCTGTAAAGTACAGAACAATTTTACTTCCAGTAGTCTATTACAGCTCCATAACTATGGCTTCGATTTTAAACCCCTCGCCCCATGGGGATGGTGCGTGGGAGGGGTTAAGATCAGGCTGAGTCCATTTACCAGCCTGAGGTTGCACTGTTCCCACCCAACACCACCTTATCTTCACCAACTTTGAAGTTAGCCAAGGCTTCCTCTGCAGGCAAGCGAAGACCTAATTTAACAACATGTCAGGGGAAGGCTTACCTGGTGTCAAACCCGACAGCCGAACCATGGCGGGAGGCACTGTCTGGCCAGAAGAGACCAAGGTGAGCTTTTTAAAATATATATATTTTTGTGCGAAATCACATGGAGCAGTAGGAGAGCTTTCGCCAGGCCCCACAAGGAGTCCTTGGCCTCCGCAGCCCGGCCTTGCCTCTTCATTTTGGCGCAGGCATTGTAGGATTCTCAAAATTTACAGATCCCCAATTACGAAAGAAAAACCATATTAAAGTGATTTTGGACCCTTGCTAAAAACTTCAGGAGGATAAAAAAAAAAAGCATGTTGGGCCTAGCAGGGAGATTCAAGGTAGACTTGGCATTTTAAAAGAACATGTTCAGGCATGTTTCGGGGAAAAAAGGCTGCAACAGAGAATTTGGGATCTACCTATGCAGGAGCCAGTTTGAGTATTCGAGGTAATCAAACTGTCAGGGGCTGAGTGATGTTTACAGTTCCCCCAATCAAGAAATTTACATGCTAACAATAGACCTACAGATGAACAGCCTCACAGAACCCATCCAAAATCATGCATAAACCAAATCGTTTAACCAACCTACAAAGAATCTCAGGCCCCACAGGAAACTCAAAGCTTGAGGACATTTTACTACAATTAGATAAGAGCTCAACAGCTCAGTAAAACCATCCCGAAACTACTTCTCACATTTTTAACGACTCCAACAACTCAGGAACCGGGAAGCCATTTCGAAACCGCTTAAACAATTTAAACAACTTAATATTAATGAGCCTGCCAAAATCTAAAAAAAGACTTGAACAGATTTGGCGCGCAGATTAGCAGGCCTCGTTTTGTATAAGTGGGGGCCTGTTCAACAGTTAAAGGGTATTCATCTCAAGGTAGAGTACAGTTCAGCAAGGTATCATCTAACAATTCCAAGTTCAAGGAGCAAACATCTTGAAGCAATTCTCTCTCGAAGAAGTAACACACCAACTGACACCTCGCGGCACCAAGGGCCCCACGAAACAACCAATCGAATATTACCCACAGCCAACCGGGTAATACTGGGCCACCGCAACCAACGAAAGACCAACTTGGAAGAAACCGAAGATTCCGCAAGTTTTTCCACTCTACAATCTATCCTGACTTACCCCTGGGTAAGATTTTATCCAAAAGACTCTAGGCCCTATTTCTAGCCAAAGAAAATTGGGTACTCACCTGATAGATCCAATATGCAACCTACCGCATCAGCGGACTCGCGAAGACTGACCAGCTATGCAGGTGAATGCCTCTACCGCGTCCGGGGTATGGCAGACCCCAACCGACACATCTAGTGAACCCCGAAATTGTGAACCAGCTCAACTGTCAAGAAGTCGTTTTGGTGAGCATTATCCCTGGTCCTTCAGAGCCTAACTTAGCTAGTAAGGTGGGATTGAGAGGTGTGAGAGATTTGTCTGATGTAATTTTTCCCTCGTGTATGTCGAAGTGTTTTCCCCATTTTTAGTGTTATTATTGTGTTGTATTTTCTTTCTCAAATAAAGACCAAAGTTCTTGCACCCAAAATCAGTTGTTTGCTGCACTTTTATCACAACCCCCAAATAAGTCCAAGGTCTAGAACCAAGGGCGTGGGAGCGATTCGAACTCCTCATAAGTCAGAGGTGAAACTGACCCCACACACCACCCCTTACATAATGGCGACCGCGGCAGGGCTTTGGCAAAAGGGATGTGATGCAGTAAACACTGTTTTTGAGGAAAGGACAAAGATGAAAGAGAGGATTTCCTCTTATGTATTTGAGAAAGGTGAATATCACCGAGAAATGGGTGCTCAGTCTGTTGCGCGCTGAGCATCCCGTGGATGCTACAGCCAAATGGACTGAGAGCAAAGATCATAAAAAGTCCGTGGAGAAGGCCATATGGTTGGTCTGCTCCCTGCGACAGATCCAGCTGTTAGATAAGTGTATTGAGGCACTAACAGAAGAGCTGCGGGAATCAGCTCAGCTGTCTCAAGCAAGGGCTCTAGCAGGGGAAGGATTATTGATGAATTAAACACCCAAAACCAGGAAAAGATGCAGATAGTGGATAAGCATAGGAACAGACAGGAATACTTTCGGTGTCAGGTCACCGAGGCAAAAAGTAATGAATTAGTGTTACGAGAAGAGAACGCCCGCCTTGCCAAGCAAATAAAAGAACAGGAAGCGTGGTTGAGAGACGTACAGACAGCTTATAAGATAGCAAGCACTAGGGGGTTTGAAGCGGGAGATCACGGCCCCTGTCAGAAGCAGATCGATTGTTTAAACCTTGCTCTGTCCAGGGAAAAAGGCATGGTGTGCCTAATAAGCCCGGGTGCGGCCCGGGTGGACCTGGAAGTAGAAGGGGAAACTGTTCAGATGTCACCTGTGGTGCCGGGGACCAACCCGGTTGGGCAGCAGGAGGGATGGGCGATTTGTGAGGCTGGCAGGGAGAGCACACCACCACCACCTGTGGCGCCGGGTTTTAACTCGGTTTGGCAGCAGGAGGAGTTGGGCGAACCAATGCAGGAAAGGTCGGGGCCGGGGCCGATGTGCCCGGTCCGGCAGCAAAGGTTTGGCCCGCCCGGCGGTGGTGGGGGTCAGGGACCCCTGGAAAGCCAATTCGTGGTTCCCCATGGTACCCAACAGCTTAGGGCTATGATAAGCCACCTGAACAAACTCACCCAAAAGAGAGACCCCTCGGTCCACTTCATGACTCAGAGATGGCCAAAATGCTCCTGTTCTCTCTGGATGGCAAGTTGTACCAGTCCCTCTCTGCGGAGAGCAAGAAAGGACAAGGGGGGTACGATGCCATCGGGGAGGAAGTTCTGGAGGCCATGGGTATGAACGATGGTAGTCCTTTCTCCCGAGTGGAGAAGACAACACAGCTAGCAGGGGAGACCCCACAGGCTTTCGCAGACCGACTGTGGCCTGTGTACAGGAGTGCCTGTAATGGGGATCACAACCGGGCTCACCTGAATCAGGACGAGCTGGCCCACTGGCTCTGAAGCCCAGTGGCAAACAGCTTGCCACGGATCAGGGCCAAAGCTGAGCTGTGGTTTGACCCAAAAGGCCCCCAGGTCACCGAGGAGACAGTGGTCAGACAACTGACCCTGGCTTACCGCAATGGTAGAGGGGTAGAAGAACACTCACCAAAAGGAAAGGTTCATGAGATGAAACCAGGTCAGAATAAGAAGGAATGGCACCAGGAAGGGGGTAACCCTTCTGATACAAAGCGTAAATGCTTCAGGTGCGGGAAGAATGGGCATTGGAGAAGGGACTGTAGGAATCCGTGGAAGGATAGCGTAGGGAAGAACTCCCCAGCTCCTGCCCCAAAAACAGAAACATCGACCTCTTCCCCCACGCTTGATTCGATAGTGGCTGCGCTCCGAGTTTTATTAAATGGCCCAGGGAAGGTAGCCACAGCCACTGGAGTTTTAATCCCATCTGCTCCACCCAACCCAGATTTATGACTGGAGCCAGCGCAGCCTGTCTACCTGTGTAACCGCCTCACCTCTGTCTAACGGGGTCCTGTACAGCTTAGTGGAGTTCACAGGTAACGAGCAGGCTGGCTCGTTCTCCATCCCGCTGTCCATTCATTTAGGAGCACTCCACACCAAGCGGACCTGTGTTCTAATGAAATGGGAGCAGGAAGGGAAGGAGATCCTGGGGGCTGATTTTATCATAGGCCACAGGATTCTCGTGGATCTTAGGAACCACTGTTTATGGGGTGCATGCACCAGCAAGGAAAATGAAGTGGCATTCATCCCAGAAGAACAGGGCAAGGGGACCCTGTGCACCTTAAAGCCAAAGGAGGGTTACGACCTCAAACTAATGGTCAGTAACACTCCGATGGAGTACCAGGCATTTGTGCGAGCATTTGCCACTCATAAACACAATTGTGGGTGGGTAAACGGGGTCGAGGTTAGTGTGAGTGGGGACCCCATGACCCGACCACAAAAGCAATACAATTTCCCTAAGGAGGCGGAGGCAGACATGGAAACGGCCATGACCTCTCTGGTCAAACAGGGGGTATTGAGACCAATAGCCACCCACGTAAACTCTCCACTGTGGCCGGTTAGAAAACCGGACAACTCTTGGAGGGCCACAGTGGACTATCGGGTACTCAATCGAAACATCCCCGCCTGTGCACCCATGGTCCCAGCTGTCACCAACCTCATTGGAAGTACCCCACCATCTGCGACCATCTTCACAGTGCTGGATATTTCCAACGGGTTTTGGTCCATCCCTTTACGAAGCAAGGACCAGTACAAGTTCGCCTTCACTTTTAAATGTAAGAAGTCACACAACACCAGGTTATAGTCCAACAGTTTTATTTGAAATCACAAGCTTTCGGAGCGCTGCTCCTTCATCAGGTGAAGTGACAGATGATATAGTCAGAGAATAATGCCAGATGATTACAGGTAATCTTTCTAACTGCCATTTATCACACCTCGGCAGAGAGACAATCACAGCAATCAAAGGTGTGAATGGTGTCCAAACAGGTCAGTCAGGAAAACATTACATCAAAGATCAATGAGGTGGGGTCACAAGGGGTAAAATGTTGCAGATGCTGGGGTCTGTATGAAAAACAAAAAACAGACAAAAAACATTTTCTTTGCTGGAAATCACAGCAGGTCCGGCTGCATCTGTGTAGAGAGAACACCTACAGACGCTGAAAGACGCCCTCATAAGAATGGGATATGACGCTCAACTCGTCGATCAACAGTTCCAATGGGCCACAGCGAAAAATCGCATAGACCTCCTCAGAAGACAAACACGGGACACAACCAACAGAGTACCCTTCATCGTCCAGTACTTCCCCAGAGCGGAGAAACTACGCCATGTTCTTCACAGCCTTCAACATGTCATCGATGACGATGAACACCTCGCTAAGGCCATCCCCACGCCTCCACTACTCGCCTTCAAACAGCCACCTAACCTCAAACAGACCATTGTTCGCAGCAAATTACCCAGCTTTCAGGAGAACAGCGACCACGACACCACACAACCCTGCCACGGCAACCTCTGCAACATGCCAGATCATCAACACAGATACCATCATCACATGTGAGGACACCACCCACCAGGTACATGGTACATACTCATGTGACTCGGCCAACGTTGTCTACCTCATACGTTGCAGGAAAGGATGCCCCGGAGCATGGTACATCGGCGAGACCATGCAGACACTGCGACAACGGATGAACGGACACCGCGCAACAATCGCCAGGCAGGAGTGGTCCCTCCCAGTTGGGGAACACTTCAGCAGTCAAGGACATTCAGCCTCCAATCTTCGGGTAAGCATTCTCCAAGGCGGCCTTCGAGACACATGACAACGCAAAATCGTAGAGCAGAAACTGATAGCCAAGTTCCGCACTCATGAGGACGGCCTCAACCGGGATCTTGGGTTCATGTCACGCTATATGTAACCCCACCTGATGTAGGGTCATCCAGACTCGAGTCGTCATTGGCTTGTTCTCTCTACACAGATGCGGCTGGACCTGCTGTGATTTCCAGCAAAGAAAATGTTTTTTGTCTGTTTTTTGTTTTTCATACAGACCCCAGCATCTGCAACATTTTACCCCTTGTGACCCCACCTCATTGTTCTTTGATGTAATATTTTTCTGACTGACCTGTTTGGACACCATTCACACCTTTGATTGCTGTGATTATCTCTCTGCCGAGGTGTGGTAAATGGCAGCTAGAAAGATTACCTGTAATCATCTGGCAGTATTCTCTGACTATATCATCTGTGTCTATAGGCATCTCTCCACTTCACCTGATGAAGGAGCAGTGCTCCGAAAGCTTGTGATTTCAAATAAAACTGTTGGACTATAACCTGGTGTTATGTGACTTCTTACATTTGTCCACCCCAGTCCAACACCGACATCTCCACACCTTCACTTTTAAAGGCCAACAATACACCTGGAACTGCCTACCTCAGGGTTTCCACAATAGCCCCAGCATTTTTCACCAGTGCATGGCAGTTTGTTTAAAAGGATTTAGCCGGCCCCGACAGTTAGTGCAGTATGTGGATGACCTGCTCCTATTCACCGATGAAGGAGAGGAACACGGTCCACTACTGGCTGAACTGCTGGAGCTGCTCAGGCAAGAGGGTTTTAAAGTAAATCCGAAGAAGGTACACATCGGCCGACAGGAAGTAAAATTCCTAAGGCTGACTGTACGCACAGGGGAAAGGGCCATCAACAAAGCTAGAAGGGAAGCAGTGCAGGAGTTACCAGCCCCCAACACAGTCACAGGAGTGAGATCTTTTCTAGGGCTAACCGAGTACTGCAGAGATTTTATTGAGGATAATGCGGCCACAGCAGCCCCTCTGCTCCGACGCCTACACAAGGGAGTGGAGTGGGTTTGGGATGAGGGTTGCGAGGCAGCATTCATAAAACTCAAACAAGATCTGCAGACCGCGCCAGCTCTAGGGGCTATTGATGGGGGAAAATAGATTTTCCTGGAGGTAGCAGCCAGCAGGGTGTAAGGGGTGGTGTGTGTGGTCAGCTTTGCCTCTGACTCCCTGAGCAGTTTGAATCACTCCCACTCCCTTGGTTCTAGACCTGGACTTATTTGGGGGTTGTAATGAAATTGCAGAGTTGTTGAAAAGAACTTGGATTTTTATTTGACAGGAAATTATACACAACACAATAAATCTTATACTCTAAAAGGGGGAACACTTCGGAATATACGAGGTTGAATGACAATAGACAAAAATACCTTACCCCTCCCATTCCCACTATACTACCTAGGTTGAATTCCAGAGGACCAGGAAATGCTCACCAAACGCAGGAATAGTTTGTAGAGTGGGAAAAACTTGCAGATCTTTGGTTTCTTCCAGGTTGGTTTCTTGTTGGTCGCAGTGGCCCAATATTACCTAGTTGTTGGTAATATTGTTGGTTGTTTGTTTCCTGGGGCCCTTGGTTGCCGCGATTCCTTCCGTTCTCCTCCTGTTGTCCCGAGGCTGATGTCTTTCGAATGAGCTGTGCCTTTTTCTGTGTCTGTCCGAACTGTACTGCTGACTTCAATTCACTGACTGCTGTTTCAATACTCTGCCTGAACGACTGTCTCTGTACTGATCGAACTGATCAAACCCATCGAACGAACTGCCTTCTTGTGGAGACAGGTCTTTAGTTTATGCTAAAACAAAACCTGCTAATCTTGTTAGATTTTGGGCGGGCTCGTTATTTTTAATAGGTTTTAAAATTTAACGAGCTTCGGGGATGGCCCATCTAAACGTAATGAGTTTCGGGGATGGCCCATCTAAACTTAATTGGTCTTTAACTGGTTTCGGGATTGCCTTGAAACCAGTTTAAAAATGCAAAACGTTTGTCAATCTCTTTGATTGGTTTTGGACTGTGGTTTGTTTGTTGTATCTTGTAGGGCTAATGTTCCTACCTTTGTGTTGCTGGGGACATGTCCTGTTTATTCATGTACCTGGCTCTACAAATTCTTGGCGGGAACAGGTTTCATTGTCTTTATGTAAAACTGGGGTGGCCCAGGACATTCCTAGACAGTCCAATATCCAAACTCGGGGGCCCACCCCACCTCCCCTGTGTCCCAGCCTTTTGCAAGCCTGAACATGTCCTTTTAAACCAGCCAAATCTTCCTGGGATTTTTATTTTAAATCCCTTTGGCCCAATAACTCCTTAAAACAGTCCAAAATGTCTTCCTTCTTACGCTTAGGAAAAATGTGCAATTTAACTCTTTGAAATCTTCTGTTAGGCCCAACAAAACATTTTATCCTTTTTACAGATTTCTTCTGTGATGTTCCAAAATCATTTTAAAATAAGGCTTTCTTTCTGTTCTGGGGTGGTGCAGAAATTTTTGAAATTTAAAGGGGACAGTCTGAGTGCAGTGCTGCTCCAAGAGCGGCACGGCCAGCTGAGACCGGTGGTTTACTCCTCCAGGATACTCACAGGTGTGGAGAAGGGCTATTCCAACTGAGAGGCACCTCCTCGCCACTCACTGGGCTGTGAAAAGATCATTGATCTTCACAGGTACCTCGCCCATCACCCTCCTCACCCATCACATGCCCACCCAGATGCTCCTAGATGGGAGAATTAAAGATGGGACAGTGAGCAGTGCCCGCATTGCTCGCTGGACCCTGCTTCTCTCCCAAATAGACCTAAGGGTGAAAGGTCTCTGCGAACCGAAGCTCGCAGCCAACATGATTTATCCAGGGACGGTCCACCAGTGTTCCATTGAAGGAGTATGGGAAGTCAACATAGCTTATCGGGCTGGGATACACCCCACAGCCAGCAAAATCTATGTGGACGGTTCGAGCACAGTATCTGCTGGCGAGTGACGCACAGGGTGTGGAGTTTATGACCCAGGGGCGGACATTGCCCTGGCAATAAAACTCCCCAGCGCCATGAGCGCCCAGCAGGCTGAACTGTTTGGGGTAGTGTAGGTGGTTACACAACCCGAGAAATTCCCTACCCCATACACGATTTGCTCAGACAGCATTTTCACATGCAATTCGTGTACGGAATACCTGACCATCTGGTCCCGTCGCGGATATACCTCCGCTGACGGGAGACCCCTGGTAATCAAGCCTCTGCTGGAGAAAATCATGGCAGCCATAGGGGAGGAAGGAAAGGCCTATACCCATAAGGTTAAAACCCATTCAAAGACAGAGCCCATGCAGGAGGGCAACCAAAAGGCAGATGAATTGGCCAAGCAGGGGGCCAGGGAAGGAGAGTTCTGGGATCCCTGCCAAACAGGCTCGGTAGCTGCAAACCGGGACAAGGGAGGCACACGGGGTAGCTTTGGTCCCGGACTTATAGCAGGCCCAAGTCCAGGACCCCATCCTCAGAGCCGTCCAGAACATGCTCACTAAAGGGGAAAAGATAGAGGGCCCATACGGCAGAGTAGCCATTACCGTTAAGGAAGGCATGCTGTTCAGGGGGGAGCAGTCGGTAGCGCTGCAGCAGCACCAAAGGGAATTCCTCCAACTAGCCCATGAGGGTCCAGGAGCGGGGCATCCCAGGCCTGAGACCACCTGGCAGTGGGTGGAACAGCCAGGATGGTGGCCAGGATTGAGGGAACAGGTCTGCGAGTTCTGTGCCCGCTGTCTGGTGTGTGCTGGCAATAACCCTGACCCCCAGTAAAGGAAGGTATCTTTGGGACACATCAGGAGGTTAGAGGGACCATGCCAGTCGATCCAGATTGATTACATTGGGCCCCTACCCACCGCCCAGGGAGGCTACAAGTACTGCCTAGTCCTGCTGGATGTGTTTTCAAAGTGGGTGGTGTTATGTTCATTAATAACTAGTCGTTTTTATTAAGAACAGCTAGCTTTTGCTAGACACTTTATTGAGCACATGTGGACTAGGTACAGTATCTGTAGAGGCCTCCATCTTGACTGCTACCTTGTGGGTAGCCTAGTGCATCCTGGGTAGCCCACTCTTATATACATACAGCATCACCTAGTGTACCATTCCAGAATGAAAGGTTACTGATCATTACATCCCCCTTTCTTTGAGGTTAAACAAAATCAGTATCAATCAATATCAATCAATAACAACATAAACATCTTCAACAGTCAATACATTTTCAATGTAGTTTTCTTTGTACTCAAAAATTAAGTCTATCAGGCTTTTTTACTTCACGTGTGGATCTTCTCAGCACAGGTAAGTCTGATGTGCTTTCATGAGAGCCTGTATGTGTATTTGTGTTAGATTGTTCTGGTGGTGAGTGACAAGATTCAGTTGCGGCATTGTCATCGATTTGCTCTTCGATAGTCTCTTGTGTTTTTAGGAGGGAACGGCGGTTCCTCCTGAGAATCTGTCCTTCCTCAGTTCTAACAGTGTATGACCTTGGTCCTACTTCCTCAAGAACTGTAGCTTTCCTGTTCCATGCATCTGGATCCTCAATCCTGACAACATCATCCCTTGTCAGTGGTTTCAGAGTTTTGGATGACTTGTCATAGTATGATTTCTGTTTCAGCTTTAACAGTTGAAGTCTCTGTCTCAGTTCCTTACTCTGCTTTTCTTTTGAACAGCAGGGTAGCGTGGTACGCAACTTGCGACCCATTAGGAGTTCAGCAGGTGAAGAACCAGAGTCTAAAGGTGAGGCTCGGTAGCTCAGCAGGGCGAGATAAGGATCAGACTTGCTTTCTGTCACTTTCTTCAGTAGCTGCTTGAACTTGAACACCTTTCTCTGCCTTACCATTCGACTGAGCATACAAAGGACTGGATGTGATGTGTTGAAAGTCATAATGTGCTGCAAACTGTTGCCACTCCTTACAGTTGAAGCACGGACCATTGTCGCTAATGGCAATCCTGGGAATTCCATGTCTGACGAAGATGGATTTCACATGCATTATGACACTGCTTGCTGTGGTGCTTGAGAGCAGCGCCATCTCAGGATAGTTAGAATAGTACTCAATCACTATTAGATAGTCTTTACCATTTACCAACCTTTTGCCATGGTGCTGTTGGTATGTCAGCTACTATCATTGGTTCCTTTGCTTGTTTGTTTTGGTGTTTCTGACATGTCTCACATTTGCCTATCATGTTCTCAATGTCCTTATTTATGTCAGGCCAATAAACAGTGTCTCTTGCTCTCCTTTTGCATTTTTCAATTCTGAGGTGTCCCTCATGAATCCTTTTGAGCATGTCTTGACGTACAGCCTGTGGAATGACTATTCTGTTCTGTTTTAGTAATAGTCCACTTGCGACACTCAATTCTGACCTTATGTGAAAATATTTTGGACAGGAACCTTTTGGCCAACCATGATGAATGTTCTCTATTACTGTTTGTAATACTGTATCTTTTACTGTTTCTTCTGCTATTTGCTTTGATTTTGTGTCTGACACGGGCAGCGCAGCAGTGACCATACTCACATGAACATCCACGTCTTCTTCAGTAGAGCTCACATGACTCATTGTGGGTGCTCGGGATAGTGCATCTGCTAACACTATGTATTTGCCTGGTGTGTAGATCAGTTCAAAGTCATATCTTTGCAGCTTCATCATGAGTCGTTGAATCCTTGGAGACATCTCATTCAGGTTCTTTTTTATGATGGCAACCAGTGGGCTGTGGTCTGTCTCAACTGTGGAGGTGGGAAGTCCATAATTGTAGCCATGAAACTTTTCTAGTCCAACTACCAAGCCTAGACATTCCTTTTCAATCTGGGTGTATCGACACTCAGTATCAGTCATAGACCTGGAGGCATAGGCAACAGGCTTCCAATCTTCACCCTCTGCTTGTAGCAAGACCGCACCTAGGCCATCTTTTGATGCATCCGTTGACACTTTGATTCTTTTTGTTGGGTCAAAGAAGTTGAGTACAGGTGTGGTTGTCAGCGCTGTTTTGAGGTTTATCCACTCTTGTTCATGTCTTTCTGTCCATGCGAACTCATTTGTTTTACGTAGCAGGTCTCGCAGACAGGCTGTCTTGGCTGACAAGTTAGGAATGAACTTTCCAATGAAGTTTATCATCCCCATAATGTGTAGCACTCCTTTTTTGTCAGTGGGTCGGGGCATTTTGAGTATGGCGTTTACTTTTTCCATATCTGGCTCTATTCCTTTACCAGATAGATTATCTCTGAGGAAAGTGACTTCCTGGACGCCAAACTGACACTTGGCTTTGTTGAGCTTCAGTCCATTCTGGCGTATGCTCTGTAGCACTTTAGTCAGTCCCTCATTGTGTTCTTTCAGTGTGGAGCCCCAGATGATGATGTCATCAACATAGACCCGAACTCCTTCCAGACCTTCAATTATGTGTTCCATCGCTCTATGAAAGATTTCAGATGCAGATATTATCCCGAAAGGCATTCTGAGGAAACAATACCTGCCAAATGGTGTGTTGAAGGTACAGTATTTGGTGCTCTCTTCATCCAGTTTTAGTTACCAAAATCCTTGTGAGGCATCGAGCTTTGTAAAGTATCTGGCACCTGACATTTCACTGGTGATTTCTTCTCACTTGGGAATCCGGTAGTGTTCACATTTTATGTTTGCATTTAAGTCCTTTGGATCCATGCATATTCTTAGATCATTGTTCTTTTTCTTTACACATACCATGGATTTAACCCAGTCTGTTGGCTCTTCGACTTTCCTGATGACTCCTAGTGTGGTCATTCTGTCCAGTTCATTCTTGAGCTGGTCACGCAGGGGTGCTGGAACTCTTCGTGGAGCATGTACCACTGGCTGAGCATCCTCCTTTAGCTGGATCTTGTAAGTGAATGGTAGAATTCCAAATCCTTTGAACACATCCTGGAAATTATTCACTACAGAATCCACCAAGTCATTTGGTCTGCTTATGGCACCGTTTATATGGTAGACTCTCTTGACCAGTTCTAAGTCTTCACAAGCTTTGTCACCTAGTAGTGAATCAAGTCCTTCAGCCACAACAGAAAACATGAGATGATGCACTTTGTCTTTGACTGTCACTTTAAGTCTGCATACAACTAAGCTATCTATTTTCTGTCCATTATAGTCCTTCAGTAGTACTGACTTTTTCTGTATTTTGGGCTTTTCTTTTATATTTTTAATGTCACTCATACTGATTAAGTTTGTTTTTGCCCCAGTGTCTAGTTTCAATGTAACTAATGCTCCATTTACCTGCAGTGGGATCATCCATTTGTCCTCTTTTACTGCATTAATTTTATGTTCAGCATTGTCCATATCTGAGGGCTGCACATTTTCTGTATCATTTTTGACATTGTCACATGACACCATTCCTACAAAAAATGTCTCACTTAAATCAGTGTCCTCAATCACATTAACTCGTTGCCCTTTCTTTGTTTTTACTTTTGAAAAGCATTGGTTGGCAAAGTGATTCTTTCCATTACACTTTGTGCACATTTTTCCAAATGCTGGGCATTGTCTTAACTGGTATTTGTAACCATAGCGTTTACAATTAAAAATTTCATCCTCCGATTGCTTTTCATTTCTGTTCTGCCCACGTTTCTTCCCCTTGTAGGGCACAGCACTGACAGCAGCACTTACTGCAATTGCATCATCATTGATTTCATTGGAAGTCTTCGCGTGCTTTCGAGCTAGCTCGCTGGCTTGGCATATTTTCACAGCAATTTCCAATGTTAGTTCGGTTTCTCTCAACAGACGTTCCCTGACTTTTTTATCATGAATACCAAACACAATCTGGTCACGAATCATGGATGCTTTCAGCTCAGAGAAATTACATGTCTATGCTTTCAGTTTCAGATCAGTCAAAAAGCAATCAAAAGTCTCATTTTGCTGCTGTGTCTGAGAATGGAAGATGTACCTCTCATAGGTTTCATTCTTTTTGGGAGAACAATGTGTATCAAACTTCTTTATCACATCGTCTAATTTTTCTCTTTTCTCCTCTGGATTAAATACAAATGTATTAAATACCTCTATTGCCTGTGGGCCTGCAACCGTGAGCAGCAACGCTATTTTCCTTGCGTCTGGCTTCGTACTGTACCCGATGGCAGCAATGTAGAGTTCGAATTGTTGTTTAAAAGTCTGCCAATTGTAGTCGACATTTCCTGTGAGTTTCAAACGCTCTGGTGGCTTCAAATTCTCCATGTCGCATTGCACAATATTCAGCAGATCTTACCAATCCTGGTACCATGTTATGTTCATTAATAACTAGTCGTTTTTATTAAGAACAGCTAGCTTTTGCTAGACACTTTATTGAGCACATGTGGACTAGGTACAGTATCTGTAGAGGCCTACATCTTGACTGCTGCCTTGTGGGTAGCCTAGTGCATCCTGGGTAGCCCACTCTTATATACATACATACATCACCTAGTGTACCATTCCAGAATGACAGGTTACTGATCATTTCAGGTGGAAGCCATTCCCTGACGCACAGCTACCCCATTGGGTACAGCTAAGATCCTGGTCAGGGAAGTGTTCTCATGATGGGGACTACCGCAGTATGTGGAGTCCGATCAAGGGAGTCACTTTACCGGGCAGGTCATGCAAGAGACCCTCATGGTGCTCGGCATCGAGGGGAAATGGCACATCGCCTGCAACCCGCAGCCATCGGGTCCTGTAGCGCGTTTAAACTGCACCATCAAAGAAAGGCTGCATAAGGAGACGGGAGACTTGCCCAAGAAGTGGGTAGAAGTCTTACCGTTGGTCCTAATGGGGATCCGAGCCAGCCAATCAAAAAGCACGGGGTATTCCCCACACGAGCTCATGACTGGTAGGGTTATGCAAACATCCACCCATGTGCTAGCCCTGGTGCTCACAGAAGCCCAGCTCAGAGAGGTGAACCAGGACAGCTTCATCAGGAATCTGTTTGAACACCTCAAACAGATTCACTGGCAGGCTGCTAGCAACATGGGGAAACAGCACTGGAGTAACCGACTTCTGCTGGAACCCAACAGGCACCACGAGTGGGAGATAGGGGGTCAGGTAATGGTGAGGATTTTTGCCCGGTTAGGGAGTTTTGAACCTTTGTACATGGGGCCATACAGCATTGTAGACAGGGCCAGCCCCATGGTCTATGCCATAAAGATGCCCCGCCGCACTAAGTGGTTTCACATTAATCACCAAGGGACTAGGGAATGGGTTAGTATTAGTGCCGACCGATAAGGTACTATACCAGGGGGTACACTATACAATAGCTTCAGTGATCCTAAACCTCACCGAGGTACACTTACCTGCATGGTGCCCTAAGGAGACAGAACAGTTATACCAGGCCCTACTAAAGGAAATGTTTAGGAAGTTTTACGAATTTGACTTTGCCAACGTAGACAAAGCAGAGCTATACACTTTACGGGCTGAGCATACTGTGGGCACGGGGAGACAAAGAAGGGGAACCTGGAATTATATTTTCACCACTTATAATACAGGATCCTCTGTAATAAACAGCCTGGATGACATAGAGCTACAAACACAGATAAATGGCTTAAAAACCCAATTATGAAAAATCCTAACAGAGGAGAACACAGTGGTAGGCTCAGAGCTACACGAGGACCAAGCTATGATGGTCCATTTAAGAGAAATCATTACTGAACTAGAGAGACACGCTAAAACAGTAAATGCACTCATACGGGAGGCCAGGAATGCTTCGGATCAGGCTGCACAGAATGAGGTGTGTGTGCTATACGGGGCATGGTTGCTGGGCGAGGGCCGCAGCAACCTGGAGGATTTAAAACAGGATTTAGTCCCCTCCTGGATTAGCAATAAGCACCTCGCAGCCCTCCACCCATTTAGTAATTCGCTGAGCCCGTGTCAGCTCCGTCTAGCCTCTGAAGCCTCTGAAGCCTACCCTGCCCCAGTGGATTGTGGACATTCCAATCACACTATTATGGGTATAGTAGTGAGGATGCCGGTCATGGGTGGGATAGCCCGACCTGCACCGGTATACAGGGTGGTGAACATTGGAATCATTCAAGGGGGTGCACACGTCCATTTCGCAGCAGTCCCACCTTATGTCATAAAGTGGGAGCACGCTATGACAGGTACAGACCTCTCCAGGTGCCGGAGCCGGGGTGCACACATAATACTGTGTCCCCAGCACTTGAATGCCTATTCTAGACCACAGTGCAGGTTTAAAGCTGCTGGCGCACAACCTGTGAACTGTGCCATGGAGGTAATGGCACAGGACCATGTACCCCCACAGGTAGCATTCATAGGAGATGGGACATATTGTGTCACCACAAGTGCGGTCCACTACCAGCATGGACAGCACATCTGGTGTCCGGTAAGTGACAGCAGTTTCTGCTTTAAACCCGAGGCAGAAGTTCAAGTGGCCCAGGAACGGATTGTTCCCATTCCTGAACCCTCCACTGTTCACCTCACTGTAACTGAAAACATCACCAACCTGCAAAACTATGTCGCACATTTTGGCTATGAAGTTCCCCCTCTACCCAAACGCCTTACCGCCCTACTAAAAGCAGTTGTTATATCACAAAAACATTTCTACACACTAGAACAGAAGACAGTCGAGATAGGGGCCAAGATCTTGGATATCGTAGTTCCACCCTGGTGGGATATTTTTGAAAATATAGATGTCCCTTCTTGGATCAGAATGGCTTCCCACATTTCAGTAGTCTGCCAGCTCGGTATAGTTTTCTACTTACTATGCACAAAGTGCAAGGGGAAGGACAGAATGCTCCGATCTCAACATGAGAGAGCATGGGACAAGCATAAAAATAAAGTCTATGACCAAGTATGAGTTGAGCCTTAATCATTATTAAAAATAAAGATTGTGACAGTGTATTTTTCTTTTCTATGTGTGTACCATGTATTATATTTTGTTTTTCCAAGTGATGCAGGGGTGTAGGTCCCCCTCCGTGATTGGATATGAATGTAACTGAATTTTATGTAGCTGAACACCACACCTAAAGGGGAATATGTGTTTTTGGGTTTTAGATAGGTAAGATAGAGGGGAGGGATGACTTTGAAGAATCAGAAAATTTGCTCACCCAGTATGATACTCGAACGAGTGGAGTATCACAGGGAGGACTGTAGGATTCTCAAAACTTACAGATCCCCCATTTCGAAAGAAAAACCACATTAAAGTGATTTTGGACCCTTGCTAAAACCTTCAGGAGGATAAAAAAAAAAGCATGTTGGGCCTAGCAGGGAGATTCAAGGTCAAAACAGACTTGGCTTTTTAAAATGACATGTTCAGGCATGTTTGGGAAAAAAAGGCTACAACAAAGAATTTGGGATCTACCTATGCAGTAGCCAGTTTAAGTATTCGAGGTAATCAAACTGTCTGGGGGAACTGTAAACATCACTCAGCCCCTATCAAGAAATTTACATGCTAACAATGGACCCACGGAAGAACAGCCTCACAGAACCCATCCAAAATCATGCATAAACCAAATTGTTTAGCCAACCTACAAAGAACCTCAGGCCCCACAGGAAACTCAAAGCTTGAGGACAATTCACTACAATTAGATAAGAGCTCAACAGCTCAGTAAAACCATCCCGAAACTATGTCTCACATTTTTAACGACTCCAACAACTCAGGAAGCCATCTCGAAACTGCTTAAACAATTTACACAACTTAATATTAACGAGCCCGCCAAAATCTAACAAAAGACTTGAACAGATTTGGCTCGCAGATTAGCAGGCCTTGTTTTGTATAATTGGGGGCCTGTTCAACAATTAAAGGGTATTCATCTCAAGGTAGAGTACAGTTCAGCAAGGTATCATCTCACAGTTCCAAGTTCAAGGAGCAAACATCTTGAAGCAATTCTCTCTCGAAGAAGTAACACACCGATGGACACCTCGCGGCACCAAGGGCCCCACGAAACAACCAACCGAATATTACCCACAGCCAACCGGGTAATACTGGGCCACCGCGACCAACGAAAGACCAACTTGGAAGTAACCGAAGATTCCGCAAGTTTTCCCACTCTACAATCTATCCTGACTTACCCCTGGGTAAGATTTTATCCAAAAGACTCTAGGCCCTATTTCTAGCCAAAAAAATTGGGTACTTACCTGATAGATCCAATACGCACCCTACTGCATCAGTGAATGCGTGAAGACTGACCAGCTACGCAGGTGAAGTCTTCTACCACGTCTAGGGTATGGCAGGCCCCAACCGACACATCTCGTAAACCCCGAAATCGTGAACCAGCTCAACTGTCAAGAAGTCGTTTTGGTGAGCATTATCCCTGGTCCTTCAGAGCCTAACTTAGCTAGTAAGGTGGGATTGAGAGGTGTGAGAGATTTAGAACATAAGAACATAAGAAATAGGAGCAGGAGTAGGCCAATCGGCCCCTCGAGCCTGCTCCACCATTCAATAAGATCATGGCTGATCTGATCCTAACCTCAAATCTTCTATCACTCTGCATCCACCCAAACCCATGTGATCTCCCGGGAGAGGCGAAAAACCAGATAAAGACCCAATGGCCAATTTGGGAGAAAAAAATCTGGGAAATTCCTCTCCGACCCATCTAGGCGATCGAAATTCTTCCAGGAGATCACTCTGTCCCTATATTTTCTACAGTACTTACCTTCTGTAAAGGCGCTCTCCACCCCAGCCAGGAACAGGAATAAAACCATCTCCTGAAATCTAACAGAATTAGAACACAGTAGGAGCAGAACAAGGCTACACGGCCCCTGGGCCCGCTCCACTACCCACAGGGCCATGACCATTCCGAACCCAGACTCATGTCCAATTTCCTGCCCGCTCCCCGTAACCCTTTATTCCCTTTACTTCTAGGAAACTATCTATTTCTGTTTTAAATTTATTTAATGATGTAGCTTCCACAGCTTTCTGGGGCAGCAAATTCCACAAACCTACCACCCTCTGAGTGAAGAAGTTTCTCCTCATCTCAGTTTTGAATGAGCAGCCCCTTATTTTAAGATTATGCCCCCTAGTTCTAGTTTCACCCATCATTGGGAACATCCTCACCGCATCCACCCGATCAAGCCCCTTCACAATCTTATATGTTTCAATAAGATCGCCTCTCATTCTTCTGAACTCCAATGAGTAGAGTCCCAATCTACTCAACCTCTCCTCATATGACCACCCCCTCATCCCCGGGATTAACCGAGTGAACCTTCTTTGTACTGACTCGAGAGCAAGTATGTCTTTTCTTAAGTATGGACACCAAAACTGTATGCAGTATTCCAGGTGCGGCCTCACCAATACCTTGTACAACTGCAGCAATACCTCCCTGTTTTTATATTCCAACCCCCTAGCAATAAAAGCCAACATTCCATTGGCCTTCTTGATCACTTGCTGCACCTGCATACTAACTTTTTGAGTTTCGTGCACCAGGACCCCCAGATCCCTTTGTACTACAGTACTTTCCAGTTTCTTGCCATTAAGATAATAACTTGCTCTATGATTTTTCCTGCCAAAGTGCATAACTTCACACTTTCCAGTATTGTATTCCATCTGCCAAATCTCTGCCCACTTACTTAGCCTGTCTATGTCCCTTTGCAGGTTTTTTATGTCCTCCTCACTCACTACTTTCCGTCCCATCTTTGTATCATCTGCAAACTTTGATATGTTACACTCGGTCCCCTCCTCCAAATCGTTAATATAGATTGTAAAGAGTTGGGGACCCAGCACTGACCCCTGCGGAACACCACTAGTTACTGGTTGCCAATCTGAGAACGAACCATTTATCCCAACTCTCTGCTTTCTGTTAGAGAGCCAATCCTCCACCCATGCCAGAATATTACCCCCAATCCCATGATTTTTTATCTTGAGCAATAATCTTTTGTGTGGCACCTTGTCAAATGCCTTTTGGAAGTCTAAATACACTACGTCCACTGGTTCCCCTTTATCCACCCTGTATGTTACTTCCTCAAAAAACTCAAGCAAATTTGTCTACTGTAATTTTTTCCCTCGTGTATGTCGAAGTGTTTTCCCCATTTTATTAGAGTGTTATTATTGTGTTGTATTTTCTTTCTCAAATAAAGATCAAAGTTCTTACACCCAAAATCAGTTGTTTGCTGCACTTTTACCACAACCCCCAAATAAGTCCAAGGTCTAGAACCAAGGGAGTGGGAGCGATTCGAACCGCTCATAAGTCAGAGGTGAAGCTGACCCCACACATCACCTCCTACAGCATTGGCAGCCAAAGCCCTTGCCCAGCGCTAACTTTATGCCGTGGACTGTTCCCTTGGGTCCGTAACATCCCAAGGCTCCCGACCTGATTTCTGCTCCTGCCCATCCGCCCTGACATCATTCCTTCCGGTTTAAGGAGGGAGCTGTCCTGGATTATTTAAATGAGGCCCGGGAATTAAAATGGCCTGGGACTCCCGCTGAGATCCCCATGGGGGTTTCCTGCCTGCCCACATCCCAACCCATCCCGAACATGTCCCCAGTAAAAATCAAGGCCTACATGGCTATTTTTGCATTTTACATGTTAGACATGTAGCTTCACCAAATGTACAAACACATTTTTATTTTTTGTGTGCGGTATTTATACGGCAGCTGGATAGTGCGGTAGAGGGAGGGAGTGAGTGAATCATTTGCCTAGAAATTCCATGGGAGCTGTCCCGATCTTTTGCCATAACTTCAGTGAAGGATCAATAGAAGCCCTCGGCAAATGTCGTATCTGGGTAAAAATGGCTGTTTATGCCCTTTGCTCCAGTGGCTTTTATTATGTCCATGTGTAATTGAGACACGGACTGCAGGAGTAGGTTACAACAGGTGTTTACTGAGTGGAGACAAAACTGGAACTACTATGCAAACTTACTACACAGGCTTATATACCGGGGTGGTCACTACTGGTACTGCAGTATACAGGGGCTGCAGAATATAGTTCCTTCTGCAAAGTACATACACTACAATTCCTCCCCTTTTAGCTAAACAGTACATAACATTCGATTAATAATTAAATAACATATTTACAATTACAGTTGCTAGATACATTAGCTGAAGTTAAGCAATTATAAGTTCAGTCTTTGAGGAGGCTTCCTTATTCTGTCTGGATAACGCCTCTTTGGGGTATCAGGTTCTTCTGGCAAAGTTGATTCGGAATCAACGTCGTTGTTTGGTTCGTCTGCTTCCAATATCACCGATTCTGGGGTAGATGCATTTGGTACTTCGGTTTCATCACCAGGTGTATCGGATCGTGGTGTGGAATTGACGTTTTCCAGTGACTCTCGAATCTGGTCAGCATGGCGTCTTACAATGCTCTCTCCAACGTCCACGGTATACATTCGAGGTCCTTGCCGTGTGCAGATCGTTCCTGGCTGCCATTTCTCTGTGCGGTAGTCCCGGGCCAAAACTGGTTGACCTATCTTAAAACTCCTGGTCGGCCTTTCATTCATATTCTGAAACTGCCTGTTCTCCACATCTCTTCTGATGTTTGGCTTAACCAAATCCAAGCGGCATCGTAGTCTTCGATTGAAGAACATCATGGCTGGAGTTTGGTTGGTAACCGCATGTGTCGCATTCCGGTAGGCAAACAAGAAGTTATCCACCTTGTGTTGTAGAGGTATGTCTTCATTACACATTGCCTTGATAGCCTTCTTGAATGTTTGAACGAACCTCTCAGCCAATCCATTGGTGGCTGGATGATATGGGGCGGATGTGTAATGCTTAACACCATTGTTCTTTAAGAACCTCCGGAACTCTTCAGACACAAACTGTGGTCCATTGTCGGAGAAAATCTGTTCAGGCAGCCCATTTCTGGCGAATATGGTTCGTAAGACTGTGATAGTTTTTTCTGTGGTGGTTGAGGACATTTTTATTACCTCTGGCCACTTTGAATGTGCATCCACCACAATTAGAAACATCGAGTCCATAAATGGACCAGCAAAATCAATGTGTACCCTTTGCCATGGAGATGAGGGCCACTCCCATGGATGTAGAGGGGCTTGTGGTGGGGCGTTTTGGACCTTCTGGCATCCTGTACAGCTCTGGGTCATCTCTTCGATTTCTCTATCGATTCCCGGCCACCACACAAACGCTCTGGCTAAGTTCTTCATTTTTACTCCTCCCAGATGACCCTCATGAAGCTCATTGAGCACTCTATCCTTCAATTTGGGTGGAATTACTACTCTGGATCCACACATCAAGGTTCCTCTGCACACTGACAGCTGTTCTCTTCTCGGCGAGAATGCTGGCAACAGTGGTTCGCCATGTGCTGGCCATCCCTTCACCGTTAAATCATAGACCCTGGAGAGTGTTGGGTCATTTCGTGTTTCCTTTTCTATGTTTGCATTTGTCACAGGTAGACACTCGACTATGGTCGAGTGGAATATCTCCACAGGATCCACTGCAGGTGTTTCTTCCACCGTCGGCAACGGTAGGCGCGACAATCCATCAGTATTCCCATGCTGTTTAGTTCCTTTGTACTCGATGTCATATTGGTGTGCCCCTAGGAAAAGGGACCACCTCTGTAGCCGTTGTGCTGTCATTATCGGGACGCCCTTCTGAGGGTTGAAAATGGAGACAAGAGGTTGATGATCAGTTAGTAGAGTAAATTTCTGACCGTGCAGGTAGTGATTGAACTTCTTCACCCCCCACACCAGGCTGAGGGCCTCTCTGTCAATCTGGGCATAGTTACGCTCGGCTGAAGTTAACGAGTGTGACGCAAAAGCTATCGGCCTCTCTGAACCATCAAGGAATTTATGTGACAGTACCGCTCCAATGCCATAGGGAGACGCATCACACGCCAGTCTTATCGGTAGTGATGGGTTGTAGTGAGCCAATACTTCTCTTGAAGTGATTAGGTCTTTACTCTTCTGAAAGGCCCGCTTACATTCATCGCTCCATTTCCATGCTACTCCAGTTTGTAGTAGGGCGTTCAGTGGGTGCAGAATTGTCGACAAATTCGGCAAAAACTTATGGTAGTAATTCACCAATCCGAGGAATGACCTCAGTTGCGACACATTTCAGGCGCTGGAGCCTTAACTACCGCTTCAATTTTGTCAGGGGACTTATGTAACCCCTCTTCATCAATCACGTGGCCACAATACGATATCTGTTTCTTAAAAAACTCGCACTTGGGGCGATTGGCTCGTAGCCCATGTTCTCTTAGTCTAGTGAGCACCTGCTCTAGGTTGGCAAGGTGTTCACTGTCATCTTCACCTGTCACTAGGATGTCGTCCAAGTTGTGATGAAATATATGCCTTCATCAGCCCATGTGTTTTACCTGCTTGTATTGTGTGAACCGCCCCCTTTTGTTCCTATTGTGTGTATTGGCTACGCCCCTGTCTTTTGCCATATAAAGGTCTCAAAAGCTTTATGAGTCATTCGTACCAGACGAACCCGATGTGGGAAAACCTGTAATGCTGCAATGTTCTTAGTGATTAAAAGCCTTCAGTTGAATCCTTGTCTTTGAGTCATTGATGGCGTATCAATTTTAATCACTAAAACACCAAGATGGATCGACTCCTGAAACCAGAGCGCTTGGATCTGGACCCCCATGCCTCAGACGCAGTCACACAGTTTGGACACTGGTTCCAATGCTTCGAATTTTTCATTGCAAACTCATCCACCACCATAGCAGCCGCAACCGCTACCGGAGACATGAAACTGAGAATCCTGCGAAACTGGGTGAGCCATCGGGTCTCCCCTCTCATCCAAGGTGCCACCAGCTACGGGGATGCCTGCACCATTCTGAAGGCCCACTAGGTGCGGCCAATAAACGAGGTGTACGCCAGGCATCTTCTGACTACTCGCACGCAGCGACATGGTGAGTCACTAGAGGACTTTATACTAAGCCTAAAAGTACTGGGCAGAGACTGTAACTGTAAGGCCATGTCTGCCATCGTGTACACGGAGGAGCTGATTCGAGACTCCCTTATTGCGGGCCTCAGTTCAAATTACATTCAAATTACATCCGGCGCCATCAATGACTCAAAGACAAGGATAAACAGCCGGATCAAAAAACACTGAGTCCCCGGAATCCCTTGCAGGACTTGTTCCATCGCTCTTTGCCATATCGCCAGAGCTGATGCTACTCCGAATACCAGTCGATTATACTGGTAAAGACCTTTGTGAGTGTTTATCGTGAGATACTTCCTAGAGGATTCTTCAACCTCCATCTGCAAATATGCTTGGCTAGGTCAATTTTTGTAAAATGCATCCCTCCAGATAGTGAGGCGAAAATATCTTCTATCCTCGGGAGAGGATACTGCACTGTGTGAAGGACTGGGTTCACCGTCACCTTGAAGTCCCCACAGATGCGGACCTTCCTTGGCTCCTCAGGCTTATTATTTAACGTTTTCTTCATGACAGGAACGATGGGTGTCGCCCACTCGCTCCAGTCTACCTTAGATAACATGCCTGCATTCTCCAGATTCTCCAGCTCTGCCTCGACGGCTGGGCGAATTGCATACGGTACCGGTCCTGCTTTGAAAAACTTGGGAATTGCATTCGCTTCTATTTTTATCGAGGCGGTTACGCCTTTAAGAGTTCCCAGTTCTTGTTGAAATACCTCTTTGGCGTTAGCTAAGATTTTTGCCAATCGGCCAGGTGTGACATCGTCATCCTTTTTACCAGCCACAGTCAGTACCTGAATGGAGTGCCAGTCTAAACTTATCTTTCTGATCCATTCACGTCCCAATAACGGTGGTCCACCATCTTGCAGTATGTACAGATACAATTCTGTATTTCCTTGCCGTTGTATTCGACAGGCACCCTTATTTTTCCTCTGGGGTATACTTTCTGCCCCGTATACGTCTTCAAGACAATGGATGTCTCTTTCAAGGGTATGTGTGAGAATAGCCGCTCGTAGTCTCGTCAATTCATGACGGTCAGAGCTGATCCTGTATCCAATTCCATTTTGACTTCGGACCCTGCTATCGTGAGGGTGACCCAAATGGTTCGGTGATCCTCTTTTGCGATTACATTGTGAAGTTTGAGACAGCTTAGTCTCTTGTTCCCGGATTCACTATCGCTCTTCTGGTCTTCGGAACTACTGTCCATCATCTTTTGTACTGTCCTGTACTGTTCCTTAGTAGCCTTTTTGTTGTCATTAGTCTTCTTTCCAGACCTGCAAACTCGTGCAATGTGTCCCATCTTCCCACATTGCCTGCATATTTTGTCCTTGGACCAGCAGTCCTTCTGGTCATGGGTTGTTCTGCCGCAGCGATAACATTTTTCAAATCCCCGTGTCATTTCATGGGTGCCGTATTCCTGTGGCTTTTGCTGTATTTCCGCAGCTCCCCTTGCTGCTGCTTCGTACGATACTGCCACGCTGAAAGCCTTATCTAGCATCAGCTCTTTCTCTGAGAGTAACCTCTTCTGGGTTCCTTCACTCAGGAGTCCACAGACAAATTTGTCCCGTAGGGTATCTGCCAGTCCTGCTCCGAACTGGCAGTGCTTTGATAGCTTGCGTAGTTCCGTAAGGTAATCAGCATTGCTCTCCTCTTTATGCTGATTTCTCTTGTGGAATTTAAATCTTTCTGCTATCAGCAGCGGTGTAGGATTTAGGTGTTCCTGTAGGATATCAACAATTTCGTTAAAACTCTTCACCATCGGTTTGGCTAGAGTGATCAGGTTCCGCAATAGGCCGTACGTTCTTGCGCCCATTAAGTTTAGTAGTACCGATGCCTTTTTCTCATTGGCTACTTCATTTGCCTTGCAATATACTTCGACTCTTTCCACATACGTGGTCCAGTCTTCTATTGCATTATCGAAGGCAGTGATATTGCCAGTCTTTGGCATCTTGGAAATCTAAGATGGCGCCTCCTGTGCTTTGCCTTCTTCCCCGATTGAACAAAATGGCGCCTCCCGCGCTTTGCCTTCTTCCCCGCTGGATTAAGATGGCGCCTCCCGCGCTTTCTGTCTTCTCCGCTGCTGCTAGCGCTGTTACTGGCGTTTTATGCCTTGATGGCGATGCCCTATGGTCTTCGCGCACTTCCCCCCCCGCGCTGCTGCTAACGCCGCTCTCCGCGATCCCCGTGGCAAACTGCAGCTCCTCGCGGCTTTCTGCGCTTCTAATTTCTTTGATTTTCCTGTTGTCAGAGCAAACCCTCCGGGACACTTTCCTCCCTCTTCTCGGGTCTGTACGCTGCCCGGCTTCGTAGCACCGGCTGCGCCCTGTGTGCTCCACCCACTCTCTCTCTCTCCTCTTCCCGACAACGCTGCCCGTCCCGTTGAAAAGCCACCCGATCGAGCTCTAGCCCGCCGCAGCCCAGGAAGGATCAGTGTACTACCTGCCACCAGCCCGATTAGCTGGAACACCATGGACAGGATAACCAAGCCCCGCTCTCGACAGCCTCTCCTGCAAATCTTCAACTCCGATGAATCAGAGGCGGTTGTCCACGGTCGACGCCCGTTTCTTCTGTTTGTTTGTTTTTTTCTTCTTTCTGGCCTCGACCTCCAACAACTTCACTTCAGGGATAGATCCCCATGAGGTGGTGCAGAACTGTAGGTAAGTTCGGATCTGCTCGTCGCCAGTATTATGTCCGTGTGTAATTGAGACACGGACTGCAGGAGTAGGTTACAACAGGTGTTTACTGAGTGGAGACAAAACTGGAACTACTATGCAAAGTTACTACACAGGCTTATATACAGGGGTGGTCACTACTGGTACTACAGTATACAGGGGCTGCAGAATATAGTTCCTTCTGCAAAGTACATACACTACAGCTTTGCTGATCTTTTGCTGAAGTTAAAGGTTGCCCTAAAAATGTGGTGGTGAGCCTTCTTGCAACTAAGTTGCTTCCTAGGCCATTTCAGAGGATATTGAGAATCAGCCATCAGTATGGGACAGTGGTCCGATTCCCTTCCCTGAAGGACATTAGTGAACCAGTTGGGTTTTTACAACAATCCAGCAGTTTTCATTGTCATTTTTCCCAAAACCAGCCCACAAATTTACTGAATTCATTTTCACAACTAGGCATAGTGTGATATGAACCCACAACCTCTGCATTACAAGGCCAGTGCCATAACCGTTATGCTGCCTTACCCAGTTTGTACAGACTGGTTAACTCCACACAGAACTTGCCATACTGTCCATTCTTGAATCCTTTTAGCTGTTTGGCAATGCAGACTGAGGTTAGCCCAATCGACATTTGTGTCTGACTTCTGTAGGCATCTTCTTTACCTAATTCGCGGCACAGTTAGAACCATTAAAGTTGGACAAAACATCTTTATTTAAAGCTTGTATATGATCATTGAGCAATACCTTATTTTTCATGCCAAGCAGTTCAGAAACAAGTTTATACAACTTTTCAAGTAATCAACCAAATCTCAGGGCAGGCAGGTACTTGACTGAACATTCTGGTTCATGCTGGTTCC
Organism: Somniosus microcephalus; assembly: GCF_052327205.1. NCBI lineage: Eukaryota > Metazoa > Chordata > Chondrichthyes > Squaliformes > Somniosidae > Somniosus > Somniosus microcephalus. The sequence continues at coordinate 135,238,292 of NC_140988.1, forward strand.
CAGCTATTTGTCCTTCCTGAGACTTGAGCTCTTTATTAAACAGGAAAAAAATAAAATCCCATATTACAAGTTAGTGCAATTTTCTCAGTTAATTCGGATATAAGTACTGTCAGCATTAACTGGTTGTGGAGTAATGGCACTGTCGTAAACTTCACCAATTCATTTGTTAACTTACCACCTGAAAGAATGGGCCTTTCTAAGAAGCCAAAGGTCCCGTGTTTATTAAATATCCTGCTCCTAGTAGTGCAATGGTAAATGGAGACAAGGCAGTTTTCTCTTTATTGCACAGAATACAGTCGCCCTGATCTACTTCTGGAGCTAACCTGTGGAAACATTACACTGAGCACAGCGTGAAGTCTCTCGGATGGTATGCAGCTATACAGCTCTTCTCCACAGTGGGGCACTATTGAGTGGCAAGAATACAAAAAAGTATAAATAAATAAGTACTATTATTTTTGACAATGCATTCCCAGTTCAGGAAAATACAGACCACCGGATCACAAAGAATTCCAAAGATTTCTATACATTTTATATTGTACAAGATATTTGAAACAAAATAAAAAGCCGACTGTGTACAGTTCCCCTAAATACAATGCATTGTCAGCCCTTTTAATGAGGGTGTCACTCTCACCACTCCAGTTCTTTTGTTGCTGTAATCAATAATTATGGAAGCACCATATTGAGCCTACTCTTCTTGTGTTGGTGCTTGAATTCTGGAAGTGCTCTTGTCGTTGCAATAAAGTAGTTGCAGAGTGAATTTGGGTGACTCCATTATGGGGAAAGAAGTGGTGGGGTGCATTGTACTCAGTCAGCAGCCAGCACCAATCCACTGGCATGTCTTCTGATCCCAACTGTTTACAGTTTAGTCATGCGTTTAATCCAAGGCACAAAGGCAGAGACTCTTGTGTAGACACCTGGGGTATCCTTTACACCACAGCCGTGTCCCCAGGAGGTCACACCAAATACTACCCAGCGTCCTCCTGCTCTTTCACACATCAACGGTCCACCACTATCTCCTTGGCAGCTGTCTACTCGTTTGTGGTCCAGTAAGTTTCCTGCGCAGAGCATCCTCCCTGTGAACCTCTGCTTGTAGCGCTCCTCACAACGCCTTTTGGGAAGCAATGGGATGGCAGCTTGCTGCAGGGTCTTTGAATAAGCTCTTCCTACAGCAGGGACAGAAAGTCATAGTCATAGTCATAGTCATAATTGCTCTTAGTTATGTTTCTCATATACCATTCCTGCACCCAGCATTTTATTTAACAATGGAATACTCCAGGCTTTGCCCTGAGGTAGGCAACGGAGAAACATTCTTGCTACCATACTTAATGTTTAAAACATTGATTTGTAAGCAAAATAAATATATATATATTTATTGGTGGATGGCCTCTAGATCACGGTTGCTATGTTGGTGGCATTTCTAAAGCTGGAGCCTCTAAAATGCCATGGGGGTTCTCTCGGTCTTCCACTGTAACTGCGGAGGGAGATTGATATAACCCGTTATAACGGGTTGTATCGGGAGTTATGGCGGGAGACTGGTAGAACCCCTACCGTATTTCAGAGCCAATGTTTCTTCATCTAACCTTAGGCTCACTACTCAACTTAAAACAGCAGCGTGGGTGCTGAGATTAGTGCAGAAAGGTCACACTTCCAAAGTATGGCCTCAAAAACACCATGAAAATGGGTGGTTTGTAAAGTGAAAAAATTCATGCTAAGTATGGAGTGTGAGCGCCTCTTTTGAGGTTGGGGTCAAGGCCCACTTTGGTAAAAATTCACCGGTCCTGAATTCCCGTGGGTCTCTCCTGATCTCCTGCCATAACTTCAGTGAGAAATCTACAGAACCTCCGGACTCGTGGATCTCTGTGCAGGGAACGTTAAATGTGAAAATTTAGCCTGTAGATTCGAATGCTCCATTTTACAAATGTTGCACAATTTTGAACCAGTGAGTTGTTTACTTCTTTTGGCCCAGAAATTCGGGTCGGGGGCTTTCCATGGGTGCAAGCCCCCGACCTGCGCTTACCTAGTGCACCAGCCGTTGAGCTGTGGACCCGCGTGGGATTCCGATCCTAGGCCTGCTCCAGCTGCCGGCGCGCAGTGCTTGCATATCCCAGGGGTGCAGTTAGTTCGATGCGGCCCCTGGGATCACGTGGGCCATGGGGAGCCAATCGGAGCAGGGAATGCTCCATCCATAAGTTTGACAGGAAGAGCTGTCAAAACTTATAAATACTACGGGCCCCAAAACATCACTAAATCTACAAATAATTTTTTTTTTAAATCACATTTTTTAAATAAACTATAAATTACATGAAATAACTATTTTAAACAATAATTTAAATTTTTGAAATAAAAGTTTTATTTTCTAACGGGGCTAAAAATAAACTTACCTTGCTTTAAAGTATTTAAAAATAATAAACCTGTGGAAAAAATGTTTTAATTTTAATTAATTCACCACTTACCTTACGCCTGCTTTTTATGTGTAACTTCTGCAGACTTACCCTCCCGGGAAAACTTGTAAAAAAAAACTAAATTCGATGTGCACGCGCAGCCTCTCCCGCGCATGCGTTCGAACTCTGAACCCCTTCGTTCAGGGGAATGGAAGTGCCGGTTTCCTGTGCATGCTCAGTGCATGCAGGAAACCGGCACTTCCATTGGGCCTACGGGTGAGTACCCCGTGCGTGCTCACCCGTGGAGACCCGAATTTCTGGGCCAATATGTACGCCATTAAAAAAAATCTATGTTCGTGAATGTCAGATAATTTTCCGATTCTGGAAAAAGACACTAAAACTTCCTAATCCTAGGACAGTCTGTATTGCTCCTCCTTAATATTTATTTAATGTGCTTTTACAGATTTTGAGCATGTATGTTCAGCTTTTATTGTTGAAAAGCTGTCAAACCAGGTGCCATGAATGGGGAAATTTGCAGATTTCAACATTATGCTGTGAAGCTCAGATGTAGAACTTTAGGGAAATTAGTGGCTGAGCCAGGTGCAGTTTAATGAACACTGCAATTACAGTACCAACATCCCTGACAAGTAGTCAGTCATTTCACCTCTGCATAGTTAAGAAATGGTATGAGTTTAAAGAGAAACTCCAGTAATTTTATCTGTATAATTATACTTCAATGATTGTCTGTGATTAACCATTACAGTGGTTATGAAGTACAACATAAAAGTAATTAGTAAAACTATCAGGTTAGTGTGTGTTTATTATTACTTCATAGAACCATAGAACCATACAGAACAGAAGGAGGTCATTTGGCCCATCGTGCCTGTGCTGGCTCTTTGAAAGAGCTGTCCAATTAGTCCCACTTCCTTCCCCATAGCCCTGCATTTTTTTACTTTTCAAGTATTTATCCAATTTCCCTTTTGAAAGTTACTACTGAATCTGCTTCCACCAGCCTTTCAGGTAGTGCATTCCAGATCATAACTCCCAGCATTATTATGGAATGTTCTAATGTCTGTGAGCTAAGTTGCTGTTTTAAGCATGCACCTGTTGTTCTCTGGTGATTTTGTACTCAGGGGGCTAAAAATTTGGGGGCTTTATTCCCATTACTGGCAAAAATTAGTGAAAATAGGGCGGCCGCCACTCTTTTGCCAGCAGGTGGCCGGTCCCGCGGTGTCCTCCATTTTCCTAGGCCCGGCAGCGCTGCCGGTAAGATCCATCACCCAGCAAATTAAAATGAGGGAGTGGTGATGTCAGTCAGCGTGCAACACCGACTTAACGTCACCACGGCGAACTTGGACCTTTACGCTGAGTTCAGTGCTGGGGCCTAAGCTCGCCGTGTAAACCTAGCGTGCAAGCAGACTGTCAGAGGCACTGTCAGCACCTCTTAAAGGGACACACACATCTTTCAGGTATGTTTGCATTTAAGCTTTTGAACTTTTTTTTATCTTATTGAAGAAGTGGCTTGCTGCAATAGATGTTAAAAGTGTTTTAAGGGTGTAGGGAGTGCTGCTGGACCCTTGAAAGGCCTTAGATAGTAAAGGAAGCCCTCTGAGAAGACAGAAAATGCTGCAAATACTCAGCAGGTCAGGCAACATCCGTGGAGAGAGAAACAGAGTTCACGTCTCAGGTCAAGATGCTGCCTGACCTGCTGAGTATTTCCAGCAGTTTAAAAAAAAAAATTTATTCATTGATGGGATGTGGGCATCGCTGGCTAGGCCTGCATTTAGTGCCCATCCCTAATTGCCCTTGAGAAGATGGTGGTGAGCCGCCTTCTTGAACCGCTGCAGTCCATATGGTGTAGGTACACCCACAATGCTGTTAGGAAGGGAGTTCCAGGATTTTGGCCCAGCGACAGTGAAGGAACGGCGATACAGGTTCAAGTCAGGATGGTGTGTGGCTTGGAGGGGAACTTGTAGGTGGTGATGTTCCCATGCGTCTGCTGCCCTTGTCCTTCTAAGTGGTAGAGGTCGCGGGTTTGGAAGGTGCTGTTGAAGGAGCTTTGGCGAGTTGCTGCAGTGCATCTTGTAGATGGTACACACTGCAGCCACAGTGCACCGGTGGTGGAGGGAGTGAATGTTGAAGGTGGTGGATGGAGTGCCAATCAAGCGGGCTGCTTTATCCTGAATGGTGTCGAGCTTCTTGAGTGTTGTTGGAGCTGCACTCATCCAGGCAAGTGGAGAGTATTCCATCACACTCCTGACTTGTGCCTTGTAGATGGTGGAAAGGCTTTGGGGAGTCAGGAGGTGAGACACTCGCTGCAGAATTCCCAGCCTCTGGCCTGCTCTTGTAGCCACAGTATTTATATGGCTGGTCCAGTTCAGTTTCTGATCAATGGTAACCCCCAGGATGTTGATAGTGGGGGATTCAGCGATGGTAATGCCATTGAAAGTCAAGGGGAGATGGTTAGAGTCTCGCTTGTTGGAGATGGTCATTGCCTGGCACTTGTGTGGTGCGAATGTTACTTGCCACTTGTCAGCCCAAGTCTGAATGTTGTCCAGGTCTTGCTGCATATGGACACAGACTGCGTCAGTATCTGACGAGTCTCGAATGGTGCTGAACAGTGTGCAATCATCAGCGAACATCCCCACTTCTGACCTTATGATGGAGGGAAGGTCATTGATGAAACAGCTGAAGATGGTTGGGCCTAGGACACTGCCCTGAGAAACTCCTGCAGTGATGTCATGTGATTGAGATGAATGACCTCCAACAACCACAGCCAACTTCCTTTGTGCTAGGTATGATTCAAACCAATGGAGAGTTTTCCCCTTGATTCCCACTGACTTCAGTTTTGCTAGGGCTCCTTGATGCCACACTCGATCAAATGCTGCCTTGATGTCGAGGGCAGTCACTCTCACCTCACCTCTTGAGTTCAGCTCTTTTGTCCATGTTTGGACCAAGGCTGTAATGAGGTCAGGAGCTGAGTGGCCCTGGCGGAACCCAAACTGGGCGTCAGTTAGTAGGTTATTGCTGAGTAAGTGCCGCTTGATAGCACTGTCAACGACACCTTCCATCACTTTGCTGATGATTGAGAGTAGACTGATGGGACGGTAATTGGCCGGGTCGGATTTGTCCTGCTTTTTGTAGACAGGACATACTTGGGCAATTTTCCACATTGCCGGGTAGATGCCAGTGTTGTAGCTGTACTGGAACAGCTTGGCTAGGGGCGCAGCTAGTTCTGGAGCACAAGTCTTCAGTACTATTGCCGGAATGTTGTCAGGGCCCATAGCCTTTGCAGTATCCAGTGTCTTCAGCTGTTTCTTGACCTCACGTGGAGTGAATTGAATGGGCTGAAGACTGGCATCTGTGATGCTGGGGACCTCAGGAGGAGGCCAAGATGGATCATCCACTCGGCACTTCTGGCTGAAGATAGTTGCAAATGCTTCAGCCTTGTCTTTTGCACTCACGTGCTGGGCTCCACCATCATTGAGGATGGGGATATTTTTGGAGCCTCCTCCTCCTGTTAACTGTTTAATTGTCCACCACCACTCACGACTGGATGTGGCAGGACTGAAGAGCTTTGATTTGATCCGATGGTTGTGAGATCGCTTAGCTCTGTCTATCGCATGTTGCTTCCGTTGTTATTTCAGATTTACAGCAACCGCTCACAGAGGGAAGAGGGGGAAGCCGAAGAGGAGGAAGCAGAAGGAAGGATGCAACACAGACAGCCCCTTTCTGGTCGGGATATCCGGGTTGGAATCATCCGCCTGCGGTACCAGTGATCACAGACCCAATTCCCCTTTCCACATTAGTTCCACACCTTACCTTCCCTCTGCTACTGACCATCACAGCGCCCTCTTGACCACGATGCTGAAATAAAAGCCACCACAAAGCAAATTTTCCAAACCAACTTTATACATCTATCCATCCAATATAACATCAAGAAATCAACTCATCACCCTTATGCATTATCTTAGTGATTGTCTTGTGTGTGCCTTTGCCTATCCTACTGATGTCACGCAGTGCTACCCCAGTGGCTGCGGCATGGCTGGTGGAAGGCTGCTGACTTTCAGTGGGGGACACTGCAAATAGCCTTGCTGGACAAACTTTAGGAGCTGGTGGCTAGGAGTGTGCAATCGAGTGACTGTGTTTCTTCTTCTTCTTCACTCTCCTCTCCCTCTTCTTGCCCAATCAGTGGCTGGGCAGGCTGGAGTTCTTGGGTGTGTGAAATGAGGAAGGCACAAGGGTGGACTTGTGGTGAGAGGAGGGCGGGAAAGCAAGAGGATAATATATGAGGATACCACCATCTTTTCTGCCCTGCTCAGCCATGCCTCTGCCAAGAATGGCCTGCACCGTCTCCTCAAAAGGGGTGAGGTGAGGCTAGGAATGGGAGATGTGCCTCGTGATTGGCACAGCTTGCTGATAGGTGAGTGATTTGGGAGGTGGGGGGGTTGTGCATTGAGCAGTGTGTGAGGCTAGTGATGCAGTTGGTAAGGGGCGGCTTTTGAAGATGCATTCACTGACCTTGACCAGTGGTCTGAGGTCATGAAGCTTCTTTGGGCACTGGAGCTGTGATAAATCCATTAAGTGGAACAAGAATTCATACGAGTACTTTATTAACAACTGGGAAACACATACATCAGGCCTGCATCCTGGCATTTGACCTTTGCTGACCTTAACAGGAAGTAAAACCCCCAACCTTAGCAGCAGCATTGGCTACAGCACCACTCGGTGGACAACCCCAACCATAACAACCCAGATCACTATATCCCTCCCCGCTTAAGATTTCAGTATGAATTTCTTAACAAACAACCATTCCTAAGGGTCACATAAGAAGTCTCCATTCACCATGTTCCATACTTGACGAATCTAACAGGTCAGTATCAATCTCTCTGGTGGCTTGCGAGTCCTTTGTGAATGTCTAACAGTAAAGTCCCTGCTTGTTTGTGGTGAAGCCACCAGCTGCTCCTGAGCAGTGCTCGGAGTATCTGACTCTGCAACGATGGTTCCCTCTTGACGAATGGGTTCCTGTGGAATTTTCTCTGTCCCTGGTGGTGGCACCACAGATGCACTTGGATAACTGGGGGTAAACCTGTCCTCAGTCATTGCATCTAGAACCTTCATTTCAATTTCCCCATGTCTGGGAAGTATCTGATCTACATGTCTGCGTACTACCCTACCATCTCCCAACATGACCTTGCATGATACTGGACCGGTCATTGAGTCTATGAAGCCAGGAATCTACTTTGGTCCATAACTGAAATTCCTGCTAAGGACCGCATCTCCTTCTCCAAAACTTCGGCTCTTTGTTCTTTTGTCATGGTTCTCTTTCTGTTTGTTTTGTCTGTTTTCCATTTTCCTTTTTAGGTCTGGGTGGACACGGTCAAGAGTGGAGCATAGTCTACGACCTAATAACATCTCAGCAGGAGAGAGTCCTGTGGTGGATTGAGGTGTTATTCTGTAGCTGAACAGAACCCGTGGCACTGGCTGCTAAACTCCCTTCTGCACTTTTTTTCATCATCTCTTTAAATGTTTGTACGGCTCTCTCCACAAGTCCATTTGAGGACGGATGATATGGAGCCGAGGTCACCTGCACTATGCCATTTTTTCTCAAGAACTCTTTTGTCTCTGTACTCACAAAACAAGTGGCATTGTCACTTACCACGATCTCGGGTAGCCCTTGATTACTGAAGCTCCGATGCAGGCAGTCTATAGTAGTAGTGGTGGAAGCAGAATTTACAGGATAAACATCCATCCATTTGGAATGTGCATCAATGATTATGAGGAACATCTTCCCCATGATGGACCCGCATAATCCAAGTGCAATCTTCTCCATGGTTTATCCGGCCACTCCCAGGGGTGGAGAGGAGCCGCTGCTGGTGCCTTCCGGTGTTCCTGACAAGTGCTGCATGTCTTGACTACATTTTCTATCTCCTCATCTAGATTTGGCCACCACAAGTAACTCCTAGCCAAGGCTTTCATACGCGAGACCCCAGGATGACACTGATGTAGTTGCTCTAGGATAGACTGTCATGCTGGCTGTGGAATAATCACTCGTGCTCCCCACAACACGCAACCATCCTGCACACTCAGATCTGTTTTCCTGACACTGTAGGGTGTGAAGTCAGTCCCTTCCGGATGCTGTGGCCATCACCTCACCACATATTCTCGAGCTCTAGACAGTACTGGATCTTTACATGTCCATGTTCTTACTTGTTCTGCAGTCACAAGTGCCATGTCAGTGTCCTCCAACATCAACACTCTGTCCTCTGGAGCTGCACGGATAGGTGTGCCTGGCAGTGGAAGACGGCTCAAGGCATCTGCGTTCCCATGGTACTTGCCCGCCTTGTAGACGATGACATACTCATATGCCTTCAACGTCACTGCCCACCTCTGGATCCGGGGTGACACCATCTGTGGAACTGCTTTCATTTCATTGAGAAGAGAGAGAAGAGGTTTATGATCGGTGCATATGGCGAACTTCCTGCCATATATGTACTTGTGGAACCTCTGTAACCCAAACATTACTGCTAACCGCTCTTTGTCTAACTGGGAATAGTTTTTTTCCGCTGGTGTTAGAGTTCGGGACATAAACCCTATTGGTCCTTCAGTTCCATCTTCCATGCAGTGTGAAAGAACTGCCCCCACCCCGTAAGGTGAAGCATCACAAGAGAGAATGATGTCTTTCTCTGCATTGTAGTGAACCAGCACATCCGACGACAGCATCAGTTTCTTGGACTGTTCAAATGAAACCCCCTGCTCCTCTCCCCACTGCCACTGTGTCTCCTTGCGCAGTAGTTTGTGAAGAGGTGCTAACACTGTTGACAAGTTTGGTAAAAACCTGTTATAATAGGTCAACAGTCCCAGGTAAGCTTTTAACTCAGCCACATTTGTTGGAGCAGGGGCATCCTGCAGTGCTTGTACCTTCTCCTTGAGTGGATGGAGCCCAGTGGCGTCCACTCTGTGTCCCAGGAACACTGCCTCATTCCCCAGGAAAGTGCACTTACTCCTCTTGAGCCAGAACCCTGCCCTCTCCAATCTCTGTAGTACCTCTCTCAGAGTGCTCAGATGCTCCTGGTCGGTTCTTCCCGTCACCAGAATGTCATCCAGATAGATGGAAACATGTGGAATCCCTTGCAGTACACCTTCGATTGTCCTCTGGAAGATAGCTGGACTAGATGAGACACCAAATAGTAAGCGGTTATATGTAAACAAGCCCTTGTCTAACTATTCCCAGTTAGACAAAGAGGGGTTAGTCCACATCACGGAAGACCTCTCCTGGTCCCTCAATACCTCCTCTCTGGTGAAGAAGGCCCAGCAGCGCCTATATTTCCTAAGGAGGCTGAAGGGATGTAACCTGTCACCCCTGATCCTCTCTAACTTTTACCGCTGCACAATAGAGAGCATCCTGACAAACTGTATCACAGTATGGTATGGCAGCTGTAGCTACTATGGCCAGAAAGCCCTGCAGCGGGTAGTCAAAACTGCCCAACGCATTACCGGCACCCGGCTACCGACCATAGAGCACATATACCAGAAACGCTGTTTACGGAGGTCACGGACCATCATCAAAGACCCTACCCACCCCAGCCACAGTCTGTTCGCCCTCCTGCCATCTGGGAGACGCTACAGATGCATTCGCACCCGAACGACCAGATTTAGGAACAGCTTCTTTCCCAGGGCTGTCATCCTGCTGAACTCCACAAATAAACTCTAAAGCCTGCACATCTGCCAATGCACTTTATTATGGTTATGTTTATGTTAATGTATTACAAGCCAAATGTATGTTGAATGTTTAAATGTCTTAATCTAAATGTACACTCTCGGGAGCCGCAAGCCTACATTTCATTGTACTGCACTTGTGCACTAACAATGACAATAAAATTGATTATGATTATGATGATTATGGTGACATACTTCTTTGATTTGTCATCCAGTGTAATCTGCAAGTAGGCATGACTCATATACAACTTTGTGAATTTCTTTCCCCCAGCCAGGTTTGCAAAGAGATCCTCTGTTTTGAGAATCAGATATTGCTCTAGTTTGGACACCCGATTGACTGTCAATTTATAGTCTCCACAGAGTCTTACCGAATTGTCCGGTTTTAAAACAGGTACTATGGGAGCTGCCCATTCCGAACATTTCACCGGTTCCAGTATGTTCCCTCTCAATAGACGGTCAAGCTCAGCCTCTACCTTTGGCTTCATGGCATAGGGCACAGGTTGTTGTTTAAAAAACATTGGCGGTGCCTCCTTGTCTACATAAATCTTAGCTGGGGTGCCATTAAATGTGTTAAGTTCCTTCTTGAACACATTCTCATGTTCACACAACACTTCTTGCAAAGTCAACTGTTTGCCCGCATCTATTTGATGTACTGCTCCCCAGTCTAATTTAAGTTCTTTTATCCAGCCCCGACCTAACAGGTTTGGTCCGGTACCCGATACTATAACTACAGGTCGCTGTTCCACTGTGTCCCTGTGTTACACCGTTACCTTAGCTGTACCTAATGTCGCTACTCGTTCACCTGTATATGTTTTAAGATGCAGGGAGCAAGGCTTTAACTCTGGAACTTTTGCACGGTTCCACAATTTTGAGTACTCTGCCTTGTTCATGATGGTCACGCCGCACCCTGTATCCACTTCAAAGTTCACCTTAGAGTCATTTACTGTCAGTTGCAATGTGATAGGAGACACTTTTGGAATGTTCTCTAACATGCTATACATTATGAACATGTCCTCTTCTTCCTCAGCTTCCCCGCTGATGTGGTGTGCTCCATGTTTTTTCACTTCTCTCCCTTGGTTTTGCTGTCCTCCCCCTTTTGGTTTGGATTCCTCCACAGGTGATTTCGCCCTGCAAGCTTGTTTTATGTGTCCTTGTTTCCCATTCTTGTAGCACTTTTCCTCCAGAAACCGGCATTCACTCGCCAGGTGATCGCCCTTGTATCTATAACATGCCTTCACATGCTCATGTTGTGGTTTCTGATGCATGTTCAACTTGTGCACAACAACCTGACCTGCAACTTGCGTAGCATTAGCCCTGTCTGAACCCTGTATTTCTTTTACATCTCGGTTCACTGTCTCTATGACTTGAGCAAGTTCCAATGCTTTTTCATAAGTAAGCCCAGTCTCGGATAATAATCTACGCTGCATTCGGTCGTCCATAATTCCGCAAACTAGCCTATCTCGCAGCATTTCCTTCAGGTTGTTCCCATAATTGCAATCTTGTGCTAATTTACGCAACACCACTACATAGTCCATTACGCTCTCTTCCTCTTTTCTGTTCCTTGAATTAAATTGAACTGCTGTACAATCTCACTCGGCTTAGGGTTGAAATGTCCTTTTAGCAAGGCCACTAATTCACCAAATGATTTGTCTCCAGGCTTTTCAGGACTGAGTAGATTCCTCATCAAACTGTAGGTCTGGCTTCCCACTGAACTAAGCAGAATGGCTTTCCTTTTTCCGGCATCATTTATTTCATTTGCTTTGAAAAAATAACCCAAAACTTCACAGTATTCCTCCCAAGTTTGTGCTTGAATATCAAAAGCGGAAACCGTTCCTACCGTGGCAGCCATGCTCTCTTCCAACTGGTAGCTAACCGTAGCTCGTAATTTTGTTGTTTAAACGTCCCGGCAGACTTTTCTTCGTTATTCAGGGTCATTTAGTTACCTCGTCGCCAAATGTAATAAATCCATTAAGTGGAACAAGGACTCAAAGAGGCGATATCGTAGAATTAACATGAGTACTTTATTAACAACTGGGAAACACATACATCAGGCCTGCATCCTGGCATTCGACCTTTGCTGACCTTAACAGGAAGTAAAACCCCTGACCTTAGCAGCAGCATTGGCTACAGCACCACCCGGTGGACAACCCCAACCATAACAACCCAGATCACTATAGTAGCCAAGTGGTGGGGGTGACACTGCTGGCAGTGACGGCCTCGGCGATGTGGTCCCACATCGTTCTTTCTAGAGGGCCTCATGGCTCCTGTGGGTAGAGGACCTCTTTTGCAATGTTGACTCCCTGCACAAAGCTGGAATACAGCATGTGAGACCCTTCATGCCCCTTCCCTGGCTTGCTGAGCCATTTGTCTTAGTGCTGAAGAACTTTTCCCATTCTTTGAGGTTCGGAAGGGAATTTGGCTTTAAGAGCTGAAGATACCCATTTGGGACTTCTTTGTAATGCTAATATTTTTTAAAGGCAGTAAGGGCTGAAAACTGCATTTTTTTCACTTAATTTTAATTTTTATTAGTTCAGAAGCCCTTTTAATGCAATGCCCTTAATTTCCCACAATGCCTAGCGAACTCCATAGCCTCACTTCCAGAGGTTGTTGGAAGATCAAACGCTGCTTCTGAATGGCAACTTCGACTTCCAGGCCTGCACTAATGCCACCAGGATAGCATTACACCATAAGTTAGCGCTGGGCTAAAAAAAATTCCCTCGTAGCGCTTCGTCCATTTTCAGCAGTCGTTAACCTGAGGCTGAGGTGACACCGGCCACTTTCGTGGCGGCCACAAATTTCTAGGCGAGGGAGTCAAGACCGAATGCAACCTTCATGTGAAGTGGGTTAGAGGGCGGGGGAATATTGGACCAGAGTATATCAGATATAATTCAGTTTACATTTTAAAGTCATATGTTCAGACCTCATTTTATATAATGCCTTTATTTTATATTATTTAGAATTTAAAATTGCTTGAAGCATAGATGTTTCTCTGCAGTACAGGCTGAGGAGCTGGGAGAAGCGAAACTGAGGCGCTACAGCAGGGTTAGAGACTGAGGCATAATTGAACCAGGGCAGGCAGAGCTATTCCAGTCCCCATTTTAAAGTGACACATTCTGACCTCATTTTGTATAATACTTTGATTTCATGTGATTATTTATAGTGAAATAACAATGAGAAACAAAGAAGTAGAGTTGATTGGAGCACAGGGCTTTCTCTGCACTGCTGGTTGAGCACAAGGGAGACACAAAACTGAGGCACTACAGCACCACTGCTGGTGGGAGGGTGTAATTACAGTGCAACAGGTATACATGGGCAATTTTCATTACAAATGTGGACATAAGGGTGGGGGGGGTGGTTTTAACCCCCAAGGGCAGGTGGGAAGGTAAAAAAAAAATGTACTTCTCGAAACCCGTCCCCAACACGCCCACTTCCAGTTTTAATGGAGGCGGGTCAGGGAGTGGGCGACCAATCCAGTCTCGGGAAGTGGGTCGGTCACTAAAAACTGAATTTTTATTTTAACACATGGACGCAGGGATTCCCGGGCCTCGTAAAACCCAGCAGGTAAAAGAAGGCGAGAAGGGCTGGATCCATGAGGTAAGTGCATTTACAGCACTGCTTGTGGCCCAGGAGGAGCAGGTGTGTTTCCTCCAGACCCAACAAGCTTACCTCTATGTAATACGACCCCCCATGATCGGCCGATGGCCGACCTCCTCCCCCATGATTGTACAACCCCCCTCCCCCACGATGTCCGACTCGCCCCGCAATGTATGAGAATCCCCCTGCAATGTCTGACTCCCCCGTCAATCTGGCTGGCTGTCGAGTGGGAAATCTGTTGAATAAAATTTAAGAGGCCCTGCCGTTAGTTTCTGCAGGACGTGCGGGGAACCCTTATTTCAGGTTTCCCATCCGAAATCCTCCTGCGCACTGCTCCCCCTGCCCCCCACCACTCTCTTCCTGATTCCGAGTTGACAACAACAAGTTGCATTTGTATAGTATCTTTAACATAGAAAAATCATCCCAAGGCGCTTCACAGGAGAGTAATCAAACACAATTTGACAGGAAGTAATGTTGTTTAGCAGACAGAAATTGCATGCAGACGTAGCAGCCCTGAATATTTGCAGGTAGCACATTTTTACACAAGTGCCGAGATACATCCACCTCTGACCTCTGCCAATGACCCTGCCAGGGTTTGCAGGGTTAGGGGCAAGTCACAGAATTTTCATGGCTCCAGGGGACCATTGGGACACCCTGCCCACCGAAGAGGCCACAATGTCCAGTGAAGCGGCCTGGCTGGCGAGATTGCTGGGTTCTCCCCATGGCCTTCATTAAAAAAAACTTTTAAAAAATAATCGTTTCATCTTTGAGGGTCCAGATCATAATTCTCGCCTGATCCTCCAAGTTGGCCTGACTTACACTGAGTCTGGGAGGGGGAAGAGATCAGAAGGGAGCCAAGCGGTGGCCGGCAGTATCTTGCAGTTTTAATGTGTAACCAGAAAGAAGGGTGCTTTTTCTGGCTCCACGTTCAGGTAAGTAAAACATTTTATTTTACTTACCTTTTTGGCAGCAGCTTCCAGCAATTCCTTTAAAGACCGTAGGATTGGCTGCTCTGTGCCTGAGAAAACGGTGCATGCTGCAGTCAGGTACCAACCAATATAGGAATGGGCCTAAAATAGACGTTAGGCCCCCAATCTATATAGGCAATGGCCTGACGTCTGTTTCAGGCAGGTGTCCCGGACAACTACAGGGCAGCCTAACCAATATGGCGTGTGGTGTATTCCTGGCATGGAATGAGCACGTGCTCGCCATATTGGGCCCTTCAGTGTGCGTTGATTGCCTCCAAAACGGATGCGACATGATCAAATTTCCAAGCCAAGTTATCAAAGTGTCAAGTTCATGCAAATCCCAAATTACTACATAACAATTAAGCATTTCATTGTTCTACTGTATTGTGGTAATTGTACAAATATGTGCTGCCAGTGGAAAGCCTCGCCTGCTGAGAGCACATTTCAGAAACTTGGGTGCATGGTTGCCACGATTTTCCGACCAATGGCTGGAAATTCATGGGCAGCGTGCGCCCAAATTTCTGACATCTACTGGTAGCAGGTGAGGGTCCTCACCAGCAGTGCAAATGACTCTTTATATCTCCAATATAATTTGATGATATTTCTGTGTTAAACAGTTGGATAATTACACAAACACTCCAAAAAAATACCGTCACCATTTATTAACCAATTGAATAACCCTGCTGATTTTTTGAACATTATATTTGGCCAGTAACAATTAACCAAGACTTAGAACTATCTAGGTCCAATGCATAATAGTTATGTTTACTCTTCATAGCTACAGATTGGTATATTGGTGCACAATATTCATTGTTACCTGTGTCGCCCCATCCAGTGATGTAGCAGTTTGAACCTTTTTTTTGTATGCGCTCTCTCCTGTGTGGTAAACATGCTGGCAGGACATGGGCATTGAATTTGATGCAATGTTCCTGCTGTCCTTCTAGCTTTACCAATGCAACATCATAGTCATTGGCATCAGGCTTATAGTCCTTGTGGATAATAATGCTCTTCACTTCATGGTCTTCCTCATATTCCTCAGATACTAATGTGTGGTAATCGCCAACACGCACGATATAATTTTTTGTGCTGTTGCCATACCTATCAAAGAGAAAGTGTAAATTTAAGAAGAAAGAAAGACTTGCATTTATATAGTGCTTTTCATGACCATTGGACGTCCCAAAGTGCTTTACAGAGGTACTTTTTGAAGTATACTCATTATTGTAATGTAGGAAACGCGGCAGCCAATTTGCGCACAGCAAGCTCCCACAAACAGCAATGTGATAATGACCAGATAATTTGATTTTTAGTGATGTTGATTGAGGGATAAATATTGGCGAGGATACTGGGGATAACTCCCCTGTTCTTCTTCAGAATAGTGCCATGGGTCTTTTACATCCACCTGAGAGAGCAGATGGGGCCTCTGTTTAACATCTCACCCGAAAGTCGGCACTTCTGACAGCGCAGCACTCCCTCAGTACTGCACTGGAGTGTCAGCCTAGATTTATGTGTTCAAGTCCCTGGAGTGGAACTTGAACTGCACAACCTTCTGACTCAGAGGCAAGGGTGCTACCCACTGAGCCACAGCTTATACTAAGGAAGTTGAATTTAATAGAATGTCCATCATGGATGTGCTCCAGCTTAATGAATCACAATGATCTAATGTTCACCAAGTTAAAAGAATAATACTGTTCAACAGTAGTAAAAAAATGATTGTGTTGTGTTTGCTAAGAGGACCAGATTGCAGAATGTTACTGAATCAAGATAGGAGAAAGAATAAAATAAAGCATGCAATGAGGAAAGGTCAATTGGCCTATTAAACTCATTCCTTCCATAAATCATGCACCACAGTGATGCTAATAAACTGATAGATTTGATGGTAATGCTCACTTAAGATGCTTTTTCATTTTGGCTTCGGTAGGTCACAGGAGACTGATGCTCATGCAACAGTTCCGCACTTGCACATTTCTACAAGCAGCTCCTTTGTTTCAACAGCAAAATCATAGACCCACATATTTTTATCAGGATAAAGGGCACTTATGCAGTGTAGCTGATTGAGGGAGACCAGGATCTCCATCCATCAGATGAATTAATAGAGTGAAAATATGTCTTTACATCCAATAGCTCCACAGTAGAGCACTGAACTCCACTTGAACTTCCCTTAACAACAGCACAATTAAGGAGGGTTATCTCATTCCCACAAAGAATCAACCTAGGATAGGTACAGGGGGAAACTTGAGCAGGGCATGGACTTTACACTCCAAAACAGGTTTGCAAACTAAACCTGATAACTCCTCCAACATTTTTGTTTTTTTTTGCTAAATTATCTTTCTTATCTTATATTTATAATTATATTTATTTCCTCGTTCACACCGAAAGCCTTCCTTTGACACACAATTTACCCAACTGAAAGAAAGGACTGCCAACCTGCTCCCAGACTGCCATCAATGCTACTTGAGCAGTAGCTGCTTGGACATGCTCGTGTGGTCCTTCATTTTCCTTCCCTCTGCGTGGGGAACAGAGCGCTATTCCCATGCAGCGTCATTGGGATTAGAAACTCTGTGTGTGGGGAGTCACAGGTGTGGCCTTGCATCCCTATTATTCCACACCACAGCTTATTTATGGCATACAATAAAAATGCTGTAAATCTGTAAATCTATATGTAAGAAAATGTTGGAAACAGTCAGCAGGTCAGGCAGCATCTGTGGAGAGAAGGTGGTAGGGTTAACGTTTCAGATTGATGGCCTTTCATCAGACCTGGAACATTAACCCTACCTTCCTCTCCCCACAGATGCTGCCTGAACTGCTGACTGTTTCCAGCATTTATGACACAAACAGGGATTCTAGGGGGAGGATGTTTGCTGTTCACTATTTATAGTGAAGTCATAAACATGTATAAAGAATATGTTTACGATTTTGTTATGAATAGTGAACAACAGAAATCTTCCTCCCTAGATCTCTGATGGCCATGATTTGTAATTCTGAACATCTTGAGAGCAGAATGAAATGATTTTTTTTACTTTAAGGAGTTGAGCATCACAGTATCATCCAGGAAATGGGTTAGGATTCTTCACATAAAACCAAAAGTAGGGCTTATAATTTTTAAAACAAGCAGACTAACATCTTTGATAAAATACTGTACAAAGGAATATCATACAAATGCATTCACTTTCATTACTAATATCACACAGAGCAATTTCAACCCATTTATAACTACTGTAATCCTTTAATTTAGGCAGAGGCATACATCAAGGTTGTCCAATGTCTATTCACTTTGGCATTAGCACCATTCGCACCTTATTTTGACACATGCTGAGATACCGCGGCAAACGTGGGAGTCGAGACCAGAGTTAGTGAAACACAACTGCTTTAATCAACCTCATGGCAAAGAGGAACTGGAAAAGCCCGCGCAACCACTTAAATACTCCCCAGACAGGAAGTGCTCCCGGCAGCCTGTCCCTGCGGGAAACAAGTTGCTGGAGGAGAGGGCCCCCAGCTGGGGGCGTCTGCTTAAACTGTCCGTGCCGCCGTGAGCGGATTATGTCCAGTGGTGGCGTGTCGCCACAGAGCTCCCCCCAGAATCCGCTTAGGAGGAGTGGACGAGTCGTGACGGTGGTCTAATGGTTCTGCCGGAGTGGCTCTGAGTGGTCGCCGGTCTAGTTGGTGGGGCCGGGCGGTTCGCCGCCGGCTGTGCTGGCTTGCTGGTGGGACAGCCTCTAGTTGGAGGTCGGGCCACGGGGACCTGTTCCCCTGGTTCTGTGTGTGCTGGTTTGAGCCAGTCGATGGAGACTGTGTCGACCCTGTCGCCGAGTCGCAGCTTGAAGACCTTGTCCCCGGTTTGTAGTATCTCGTACGGTCCGTCGTACGGGGGTCGCAGGGGTCCGCAGTGCGCGTCGTGTCGCACGAAGATGAAGCGTGCCTGCTGTAAGTTTGGCGGGACGTGAGGTGCGAGTTCGCCGTGTCGGTTGACCAGAAGTGGGGCGAACTGTTGAGCGGAAGAGAAAGAGTTGAGCCGCTGCTATTCGGCCGACCAAGGCGTGGTAGCCTCTGGAAGGAATTCGCCTGGGACGCGCAGTGGTTGTCCGTAGACTAACTCCGCTGCCGAGGACTGGAGGTCTTCCTTGACCGCGGTGCGTAGGCCTAGTAGCACCCACGGTAGGCGGTCAGTCCAGGTACTGTCCTGCAGGCCGGCGCGGAGTGAGGCCTTGAGTGACCTGTGGAAGCGTTCACACAGCCCATTGGCCTGCGGGTGGTACGCCGTGGTTCGGTGGAGCGTCACCCCGAGGTTGCGTGCTGTGGCCGTCCAGAGTTCGGAGGTGAACTGGGCGCCTCTGTCGGAGGTTATGTCGGCTGGTACGCCGAACCTTGCGACCCAGGTGTTAACGAACACCCTGGCGATGTCGGCTGTGGTGGTGGAGGGCAGCGGCACTGCCTCAAGCCAGCGTGTGTAGTGGTCGACCATCGTGAGGAGATAAGTTTGGCCTTGCGATGGCGGCAGAGGACCGACGATGTCGACGTGTACGTGGTCGAAGCGGCGGCTGGGTACCTCGAAGTCTCCCAGGGGTGCTTTTGTGTGTAGCTGTACCTTAGCCCGTTGGCAGGCGAGGCAGGAGGTGGCTCAAGTCTGAACATCTTTGCTGAGGCCGCGCCAGACGAAACGCTGGGAGAGGAGTTTGACGGATGCGCGGGCACCCGGATGGCAGAGCGCGTGTAGCGCGTCGAAGATGCGGCGGTGCCAGGTTGCAGTGACGACCGGCCTGGGTTGGCCGAGTGAGACATCGCAAGTGACTGCCATGGCTTCGGGCCCGTGCGCGACCTTGGCTAGGCGTAGCCCTGGCAGGCTGGTAGCCGCCGAGAGGAGGTCTGGGTCCGTGAGCTGGGCCGCTGCTAGTTGCGCGTAGTCGACCGCGAGGTGATTCGCGCAGATGGCGGGACGGGAAAGGCAGTCGGCGACAACGTTGTCTCTACCGGAGACGTGCTGGATGTCCGTAGTAAACTCGGACACGGCCGCGAGCTGGCGTTGCTGCCTAGCGGACCAGGGTTCGGTGTGCTTGGCCATCGCGTATGTGAGCGGCTTGTGGTCCACGTACGCGGTGAAGGGGCGGCCCTCCAGGAGGAACCTGAAATGGCAGACCGACAGGTGGAGCGCGAGAAGCTCGCGGTCGAAAGTAGAGTATTTGACCTCCGGGGGGCGCAGTTGGCGGCTGTAGAAGGCAAGTGGCTGCCACGTGCCATTGACCCACTGCTCAAACATGGCTCCGACCGCGTGGTCGGAGGCGTCGGTGGTGAGCGCAACCCGGGCATCGGCCCTCGGGTGCGCGAGCAGGGTGGCGTCGGCGAGCGTGTTTTTGGTGGCATCGAAAGCGGCTGACGTGTCAGTGGCCCAGGCTACGGCCATCTTGCCAGATTTTCCTCGGAGGGAGTCATATAGGGGTTTCATGAGGGCTGCAGCGCTGGGGATGAACCTGTTGTAGAAGTTCACCATCCCGAGGAACTCCTGGAGGCCCTTGATGGTTTTGGGGCGGGGGAATTGCTGGACGGCCTGCACCTTGTTGGGCAGGGGGACGGCCCCAGCAGGGGTGATGTGGTGACCGAGAAAATCGATCTCGGTTAGGCCGAATTGGTACTTCGCCGGGCTGAGGATGAGCCCGTGTTGGGCTAGGCGCCCGAACAGGATGCGAATGTGTTCGAGGTGTTCCTGTTGGGAGGAGCTGGCCACGAGAATGTCATCTAGATAGACGAATAGGAAGTTCAGGTCCCGGAGGACTGAGTCCATAAGGCGCTGGAAAGCCTGGGCTGCATTCTTGAGGCCGAAGGGCATCCTCAGGAACTCGAACAGGCCGAATGGGGTGATGACGGCCGTTTTGGGGATGTCCGCAGGGTGTACGGGGACTTGGTGGTAACTGCGCACCAGGTCGACCTTGGAAAAGACGGTTCGTCCGGCCAGTCGGGCCGAGAAGTCCTGGATGTGCGGCACCGGGTATCGGTCGGGGGTGGTGGCGTCGTTGAGGCGGCGGTAGTCCCCGCAAGGGCGCCAGCCTCCGCCGGGCTTGGGGGCGATGTGGAGGGGCGAGGCCCAAGGGCTGCTGGAGCGGCAGATGATGCCGAGTTGTTCCATGGTGGTGAACTCGGCCCGCGCGATTTCCAGCTTGGCCGGGTTGAGTCTGCGGGCGTGGGCAGAAACCGGGGGGCCGGTGGTGGGGATATAGTGCTCCACACCGTGTTTGGCGGCTTTGGCCGAAAAGGTCGGGTAAGTGAGGGCGGGAAACTCGGCTAGAAGTGCCGAGTAGTCGTCTGTGGCTCTGGTGAGGCAGTAGGTCGTCAGGCCGGCCGAACGGGCCGGGGTAAATGCGCCAGGGATGGGGGCCATAGTGTTGATGTCGATGAGGCGGTGCCTCGGAATGTCGACAAGGAGGCCGTGGGCGCGTAGGAAGTCGGCGCCGATGAGTGGGCAGAGGACTCTGGCTGTGAGGAACTCCCAGCGGTAGCGGCGGCCTGCGAGGTCGAGCGTGACCATGCGGGTGCCATATGTGCGGATGTCAGAGCCATTGGCTGCGGCCAGCGTGATACCCCGTGCGCCGCGTTGGATTTCGAGGGTGGAGGCGGGGGTGATGCTGTTCTGGGCCCCTGTGTCGCACAGAAATCGGCGGTTGGTGCTGTCGTCGGTGACGTACAGTAGAGGCCCCTTTTGCCCCGCGGCCATCGTGGGGGCCGGTGCGGGGGGGGGTTTGAAAGTGCACGGTGGCGTGCAGCGTTGGGCCCTAGTGCCAAAATGGGTGTGGTAGTAGCAGTGACCCGGAGTGGTAGGGCGGTCGGGCCTAGTGGGCCGGGAAGACCGCGTGGTCGTTGCCGTGAGGTCGGGCGCGACGTCGCAGGCGGACTGCGCAGAGAGCAGCCGGTCAGCCTTTTCGGCTATCTCATTCAGGTCCGTAGAGCCAGATTCCACAATGAGCGGGTGGATGCTGGCGGGGAGCTGCCGAATGAAAAGCGTGCGAAAGAGGGCGCCGGTGTTTTTGTCGTCCGAGAGGGACAGCATGTGGGAAAGCAGATCCGACGGTGAAGCGTCACCAAGGCCGGGGAGGTCGAGGAGTTGGCAGTTGCGCTGGTAAGAGGACGTTTGAAATTTTTTAAGGAGCGCAGCCTTCAGATGTTCGTACTTGCCTTCCGCTGGTGGCTCCTGCAGCGCTGCCCAAACCTTGGGGACTGTGGCGTAGGTGAGAGAGGTGACGAGGTAGTCGTACTTCGTGGCATCGACTGTAATGTGTTTCAGCCGGAATCTGGACTCGGCTTGAACAAACCAGGCTTCGGCCAGGTTCTCCCAAAAGTCCAGTAGTTTAACCGTGACTGCGTTTGTATCCGCCATGCTAGCTTAGGATTCGTCCTGAGCGTCGGGGTCACCAGTGTTGAGATACCGCGGCAAACGTGGGAGTCGAGACCAGAGTTAGTGAAACACAACTGCTTTAATCAACCTCATGGCAAAGAGGAACTGGAAAAGCCCGCGCAACCACTTAAATACTCCCCAGACAGGAAGTGCTCCCGGCAGCCTGTCCCTGCGGGAAACAAGTTGCTGGAGGAGAGGGCCCCTGGCTGGGGGCATCTGCTTAAACTGTCCGTGCCGCCATGAGCGGATTATGTCCAGTGGTGGCGTGTCGCCACACACATCAGATATTGAACAACAGTGAGTGGACACGAGAGAACATGAAATATCACAGTTTACAAAATATATTATCTTTTTCTAAATATTCTAGTTCAAAGCACTTCGTGCTGCTGGAGCTGATGAACAAGTTCAGGAGACTGTCAGGATACAAATTAACTTGGAGTAAATCCAAGACTGCAGAATTATCAAAGAATCATTTCCCTTCCAATGCCAAAAGAAGAGTTCTTGCCATAAATAATTTTTCAACTTGATTTCAACTTGAAATCATTGGAAAAAGATTTAAAAGGCTTGCAAGCTCTTTCGCTAAGGATAAAAGAGACATATTTTAAAATGTCAGTAATCCCACATATTAATCATAATATATCAATGAGGCCTATATAGCGACAACTTGAATAATTAGAAAAAACATCGTCTGCAAGTTTTCCATGTTAAAAAAATAAACTTATTTTGTTATCTGGAGTACATACATATCAACAGGTCAACCTAACAGATGGTCAGAATCCAAATTATATCTGATATGCATAAAAACAAGACATTAAGTACATAAAATTTCTAGGACTCAAAATTGGAAATACAATTAGCATCTGCGTTATTATCCAGTGTAGGTAAGAGTTTTAATAATTAAATCCCTAACTATATTCATTTCTTGTGAAAGATATAACTGACAAATATTCTGACTCACTTTGATATAAACAAGTATAATTCTCCAGATTATACACACACCTTAGGGTGAAAATTTTACATTTTAAATTATGGCTGAAGGATGCGAAACAAAGTTTAAGAAAATGTTTATTTGTTTTCAGTATAAATTTCCATTTCAGTGTAACATTTTAAATAAAGCTCATCTTGTGTCTATAAATTATATCGGATGGAGGCTTGGAAACAACATTATGGAACTGTGGTGAAGGAACGTTTATCCACGTCATGTAAAATGTTCAAATAATCTTTTTTTTAATTCTTAAGCAGATTGCTGGGATGCATATTATTACTACCCAAAACCAGCAGATATGGATTGTATAGATGGCTTCAAATACAAAACCTGCCAAATAAACTGTAGATTATTTGTCAGATATAAAACTATTTTCAGGAACTTAGAAAGCACCACCAAAAAAATAACTTTTGATGAAGGAATTGGGTGAGGCACTGAGTCAGGACACCGTCCCTTCATTCTTTCCTTTAGATTGATGGGTGCATTAGGGTCCCAGGTAAAATGAGTTTGCAATGTTTCTAACTCATCTGCATTTTACAGGTGATATCCACATTTCCAAACATCCAACACAAATGGAAATCTTCTACTCTCATCCATGTGTGGGCAGCTGCCAAAATTGCTCACTATTCCAGAATCATTCTGGAATGCAAAAATAAATCCCGGCTTCTATTCTCCACTGCTAACTTCCAACAACAAGTGCGAAGAGCTCATGGACTTCTTTGTCTCTAAGATTGAGACCATTCAATCAGCTGCCTCTGCCACTTCCCTTCCTTCTCTAGCCCACCGGGCCAAACTTCCTCTAAGGTTCCCCCCTGCCCTAGACCTGAACTCGCATCTTTCTCCAGTTTCTCTCTGATCTTCCCTCATGACCTCTCTACGCTCATCTTGTCCATGACACCCACTTCCTGCTCCCTTGACCTTATTCCCACCAAACTGCTGACCACCCAACTTCCTTTTCTGGCTCCCATGTTAGCTGACATTGTTAATGGTTCTCTCTCCTCAGGTACTGTCCCCCTCTCCCTCAAAACTGCTGTCATCACACCTGTCCTCAAAAAACCAACACTTGACCTCACCGTCCTTGCAAACTACTGCCCCATCTCCAAACTCCCTTTCCTCTCCAAAGTCCTTGAGCATGTCAGCTCCCAAATCCGTGCCCATCTTTCCCACAACTCCATGTTTGAATCCCTCCAATCAGGTTTCTGCCCTTGCCACAGTGCCCACAGTGCCGAAATGACTCTCGTCAAAGTCACAAATGACGGCCTTTGTGACTGTGACAAAGGTAAACTATCCCTCCTCATCCTTCTTGACTTGTCTGCAGCCTTTGACACAGTTGACCACTCCATCCTTCTCTAATGTCTCTCCACTGTCATCCAGCTAGGTGGGACTGCACTCACCTGGTTCCAGTTTTATCTATCGAATCGTAGCCAGAGAATCACCTGCAATGGCTTCTCTTCCTGCTCCCACATCGTTACCTCTAGTGTCCCCCAATGATCTATCCTTGGCCCCCTCCTATTTCTCATCTACACCTTGCCCCTTGGCGACATCATCTGAAAATACAGCATCAGTTTCCACATGTACGCAGATGACACCCAGCTCTACCTCACCACCACTTCTCTTGACCCCTCCACGGTGTCTAAATTGTCAGACTGCTTGTCCGACATTCAGTTCTGGATGAGCAGAAATTTTCTCCAATTAAATATTGGGAAGACCGAAGCCATTGTTTTCGGTCCTTGCCACAAACTCCGTTCCCTAGCCACTGACTCCATCGCTCTCCCTAACATCTGTCTGAAGTTGAACCACACTGTACGCAACCTTGGTGTCATATTTGACTCTGAAATGAGTTTCTGACCACATATCCACGGCATAACTAAGACCACCTATTTCCACCTCCGTAACATCGCCCGTCTCTGCCCCTGCCTCAGCTCATCTGCTGCTGAAACCCTCATCCATGCCTTTGTTACCTCTAGACTTGACTATTCCAACACACTCCTGGCTGGCCTCCCACATTCTACCCTATGTAAACTTGAGGTCTTCAAAAACTCAGCTGCCCATGTCCTAACTTGCACCAAGTCCCGTTCACCCATCACTCCTGTGCTCGCTGACCTACGTTGGCTCCCGGTTAAGCAATGCCTCAATTTCGAAATTCTCATCCTTGTTTTCAAATCCCTCCATGGCCTCGCCCCTCCCTATCTCTGTAATCTCCTTCAGCCCCACAACCCCCCCAAGATATCTGCACTCCTCTAATTCTGCCCTCTTGAGCATCCCTGATTATAATCGCTCAACCATTGGTGACCGTGCCTTCTGTTGCCTAGGCCCTCAGCGCGGGACTTCCCTGCCTAAACCTCTCTACCTCTCTTTCCTCCTTTAAAATGCTCCTTAAAACCTACCACTTTGACCAAACTTTTGGTCATCTGCCCTAATTTCTCCTTATGTGGCTCGATGTCAAATTTTTTGTCTTATACTACTCCTGTGAACTGCCTTGGGACGTTTTACTACGTTAAAGGTGCTATATAAATTCAAGTTGTTGTTGTTGGAAATACAGAATCCAGGGGCAAGAAATAATTTGCATTTATCTAGCACCTTTCAGGATGTCCCAAGTGACATCAGAAAATTGCTGAGATTGCAATGCTGGTTTTACGCACCGCCTGATTTTGCCCTCCATTGAGTGTAAAACGAGCCTTCCACCCAATGCCGTGGGTTTCCTGCCTGGGAATTTAGGTTAAAATTATCCCCGTAATCACTGTTGTTTTGCACACAGCAAGGCCCCACAAACAGCAAGGAGATAACTGACTAGTTAATCTGTTTTGTTGGTATTGGTTGAACGATAAATGTTGGCCATGGACTTTCCACTGTTCTTCTTAAAATAATGCCATGGAACCTTTTACAGCCACCTAAACAAGCAGATAAGGTCTCCGTTTAACATTTCATCTGAAAGACGGCATCTCCAACAAGGCAGCACTCCTTCAGTACTGCACTGAAGTGTTAGCCTAGATTATCTGCTCAAATCTTGGATTGTGTCTTGAACCCACAAGTTTCTGACTCAGAGGCAAGAGTTCTACCACAGATAGTTGGAAAAACTGAGTTGGGGCAGTTTAAAACCATTCCAAATATGCCTATACCAACAGAATAATAGTGCCGGTATTTTGCCAATCGCCTTTATAAAGGCCATTAACAATATAAAATGGGGAGGAAGGAAACAAATTGGTGCAACAAAAGTACTCTTCTGTGGTTGGGGTGAGGTTGAGGTTAAGATACATCATTGTGGCAGCTGCAGGAAGCTATACCTGACTTCACCTTGATGAGCACCAAAGTTTGCTAAAAATTCGTTACTCATTCTGCATGAGGGTAATATTTAAAATAAATTGCATATATTTCTTGTTCTTTATTTAAATAGCAAACGATTTGATCCCCTAACCCGGCTGGTCCCACCTTCATCTCCCTTCGCTGGCTCTGTGTTAGTTAGAGTAATAGTGTTGAAAGTCAACCTGTCACCTGGGCACTGGGCCCAGGGTTTCGATAGGTACGAGTATACAGATACAGTCTGCTCAACCCAACCACGTGCAAAATAAGGGCAGCTGGAGTACAATATCAATGATTTGACCATTAACAATTTCAAATTTAAACATACCTATTTTTTGTACAATGCATATTACTAACATTGCTGTGCTTTAATTTTCTGTACAACAAATACAATTTTAAAATAAACTCTTAGGTGATCAGGCAAGTCCTGGGAAATGACAGTCACCAGGGGTGGCCATTTGGTAAATTTTCAGCTGACATTAATGTGATGGTGATGCAAACACTGATGTTGCAGAAATGAAGTTATTCAAATGTCAAGAATTAATATCACAGTAACACTAAATTATATAAATATACTCTGAAAACTCCTTAATTTCAAAAAAATGGGGGAGAAATTCGGTATCGCCCCATTTGGGGCGCTAACTTTTAAAAGTTGGAAAAATTAGTGCCAAGCGCTAATGCTTCTCAACTTTAAAAAAATTCAGTTTTGCGCTCCAGGGAGTGGAGCGCTAAATCAAGCACTCTACTTCTTTCCTGGAGCACAACAGGCAGCAGGCGGGGTGGTAGGTGTGCAGTGCTGCACAATGGGCCGTGCAGCGCTGCCGCGTTGGAAGGCTCCTTCCCTCCCTAAAAGGGAAGGGCCATCGCTGCAGGCTCTGCAAGAGGGAAAGTTACCTGGTCCCCAATGGCAGCCGCAATCCGGCCTGATCAGCCCGATGCACTGCAGCAGAGTGCCGGACTGATCGATCGCTGGCAACGAAAAATGAAAAAAAAGAGCATTTCAGATTTTTGTTCCTACCTTGGCCACCTCGCCTTTAAGTATCGCCCCCCAGAGGGCCCGGTCTCCCGATGAACGCCTCCTGCAGCTGCCAGTGTCATTGCCCGGCGATGCTGCAGGGGGCGGAACCGAAGTTCGGGCCCATGGCACTACCAGGGTGATGCGCATGGCGATGATGTCACGATCAATGGGCGAAGGAGATCGGGGCACAATGCCATACTGCCGCCACACACCTCCCGCCGAATATAGCGGGAGTCAATATTTTCGCCGCGCCCGGTCGGTAAGTACCCCCGGAGGCGCTAACAGGGGGCACTAAGGAGCCCAATTTCTCCCCCAAGGTTACTTCTGCTCACCGTATCTTCCCTTCTGCCCATTTCCTTTCTCCTTATTTTATTATTTAACTTCACTTTTATTTTATCAAATCTAAACTAATCCATCTATTTTAAACCTATTGCTAAACAAAAAACTTGAAACACATACCTTACCTATCCTTCCACCTGGATCCCACATGGTGAGCAGCTCAAACTGACAGTAGTGCAGGGAGTGGTCACAAAATGCAGTCTTTATTCCATCCTTCAAACTCTCTGTTTCATATAACGATTGTTCTGATTGTTCTCCTGCTTCCAGTCTCAAATAATCATACACCACAGAAGGAGGCTATTCTGTCTATCGTGCCTGTGCTGGTTCTTTGAAAGAACCATCCAATTAGTCCCACTTTGCTGCTCTTTCCCTATAGCCTTGCAAATTTATCCTTTTGAAGTATATATCCAATTCTCTTTGAAAATTGCTATTGAATCTGCCTCCATCTCCCTTTCAGGCAGTGCATTTCAGATCATAACTATTGCATCTTGACCGAACAGTAATGAATAGAGGAGACGGAATGTACATTTTACTATTTACTGAATAAATGGGTGGACATTACAGCACATTGTCTGCATGGCAGAACCCGAACTGAAAGTGAAAGACAAAGTAAAACCGAGCCCCCCAGCACCCCCTTCAGGTAACACCTGGGAACTGGGACAAACTTAATTGAAGCAAAACTCAAAACACAACACTCCTTTCCCCCAGATAAAACCCTTTAGTCCTCCAGGCGTCTGGGACGGAATCTAACCCGACTTGAGCACCGCTGGACAGGCATAGTTGGGGTGCCACTGCTAGCCGCAGGAAAACCTTCCTCCATGGCTGATGACTCCGTGACACCTTCTGTCGATGTGGCTTCCGTCGTTGTTGCAGGAAGCAGGCTGTCACTGCCTGGCAGAGGTGGCGGAGACAATGGCCTAGCCTGTGACGTCTCTGTTACTCTCACCGGAGTACGACCCCGTAGCTGGTCTACATGGCGTCTGTGTAGCTGGCCATCAGGTGTACGGACGCTGTACGACAGGGGACCCGTGGCCTGCTCCACCACGGCAGGCATCCATTTGTCTCCTCCTGCATAGCAACGGGCAAACACAGTCTCTGACGGCTCGAACTGCCTGGCGGTGCCCTGGTGCTTCTTAGCCAACTCTTCTTGCTTTGTGTGCATCTCATCCCTATAGTCCGGGTGTAGCCGGCTCAGTGCAGTCGCCAGCCGGCGACCCATCAGCATCTCGGCAGGACTCTTCCCTGTTGCTGAGTTTGGTGTGGTATGCTGTGATAACAGGAACCTGGCCAATCTGGTTTGCCAGTCCCCCACCGATATCCTCACCAGTGCCTCTTTTGTGGTTTGCACCATCCTCTCTGCCTGCCCGTTAGAGGAGGGGTGATAGGGCGCTGTGGTCACGTGGTGGATCCAATTTCTGCCTGCAAAAGCCTTGAACTCCGCTGACGTGAAGGCTGCTCCATTGTCCGAAACCAGCACGTCGGGGACCCCATGTGTGGCAAACAGCAAATGCAACGCGTTGATCACTGCACTGGATGTCATGGAGCTCATGATAGCCACCTCCAGCAATATCGAATGAGAATCCACCACTATCAAAAAGACCTTCCCCTGAAATGGCCCTGCAAAGTCAATGTGGAGTCTTGACCATTTACGAGTGGTCCGCTCCCAGGGGTGAAGGGGAGCCTTGGATGGGCTATGGCGAGTCAGCTGACATGTCTCACAGCTCTTTACCACCTCCTCCACGTCTCGGTCCAATCCCGGCCACCAGACGTAGCTTCTCGCCAACGCCTTCATGTGCACAATCCCAGGGTGTGAGTCATGCAGCATTTTCAGCACCTCCTCTCTTGCGGCGGCAGGAACCACCACATGGCTTCCCCAGAGCACGCAGTTCTTGTGTGCAGACATTTCATGGCGCCTCTGAACGAAGGGCTTGAAATGCTCCTCCTGGACCTCGGAGGGCCAGCCATGCAGCAGCCAGCGTAGCACCCGTGATAAGACTGGATCTTTCTGTGTGAGGCTGCCAATCCACTGGGCATGGAGTGGGGCCTCCGTAACCTCCTCCAGTAGCAGCACCTCCAGGGGTGGTGGCGTCTCAGCCACCGGCCGTTTCAAAGGCAAGCGACTCAGAGCATCAGCATTAGCCAGCATCTTCCCAGGCCTGTAGCAAAGTTCATAACTGTAGGCCCCCAACATCAGACTCCACCGAAGCATACGCGGTGATATGATCTGGGGCATGGGCTTGGAGTGATGCAGGAGCCCCAAGAGTGGCTTGTGGTCTGTGTAGATGATGAACTGTCTCCCTAACAGGTACTGGCTGAACTTCTTTACCCCAAATATGATGGCTAGGGCCTCCTTGTCAATCTGGGCGTTCTGTTGTTGAGAGTGTTCTTGAGGCAAAACTGATAGGCGCTTCCCGGCCATCTGGCTCTATGTGACCCAACAGAGCTCCCAGCCCGTATGGTGAGGCATCACACACCAACACCAATGGCTTGTTTTCATCATAGTGTGCCAGAACCTTATCTGCTTGCAGCAGTTCCTTTGCCTGTCTGTAGGCTGTTTCATGAGCTGAGGTCCAGTTCCACACTGTTGCTTGGTCTAACAGCCTGTGCAGTGGCTCTAAAATTGTGGCTTTGCCCTTGAGAAAACAACTGTAGAAGTTTAACAGTCCGAGGAATGCCTGCAGTTCGGTCTTGTTCTTGGGGGTGGGAGCGCTCCTGATAGCCTCCACCTTCTCCGTAGTCGGATGCACACCGTCTTTGTCCACTCGGAATCCCAAGAACTCCACCCCATTGGCAGCGAACACACATTTCTCCTTCTGAAGGCGTAGTCCTACCTCAGCCAGCCGGCGTAGTACTTCCTGCAGCCGCTCATCATGGGCTTCCTGTGTCTTGCCTGTAATCAGTATGTCATCCAAGTAAGGCTGAACTCCCGGAACACCGGCCAACAGGGTGTCCATGAACCTCTGAAAGATTGCCACAGCTGTAGACACCCCAAACTGCAGCCTTGTGGCTCGGAAAAGTCCTCTGTGGGTGTTGATTGTCAACAGCTCGGCTGACTCTTCATCCAGGACCAGTTGCTGGTATGCTTGCTTGAGATCCAGCTTGGTGAACAGAGTGCCTCCAGCCAGTGTTGAAAACAGCTCTGTAACTGTTGGTAAGGGATACACATCTGGTAACACAGCAGTATTAACCGTACATCTGTAATCTCCACAGGTTCACAGGCCCCCATCCTTCTTTGCAATGGGCACGATAGGGGTGGCCCAACGGGAGTTCTTCACTGGCAAGAGAACCCCTTGGTTCACCGGCTTATCCAGGGCCTCATCCACCTTCTTGCTCAACGCAAAAGGAACTGGTCGCACCTTGAAGAACTTAGGCGCTACCCCTGGGTCCACTTCGATTGAGGCTGGCGGTCCCCGACAGGCCCCGAACTCACCAAAAACCTCTTCATAGTTCTCCAACATAGGCATTAAGGGCTGTCGCTGTACCGTGTGTACTCTTGTCACTTCAATACCGAGGGGCTTAAACCAATCTCTGCCCAGCAGGCTTGTGCCCTGCCCCGCCACCACATAAAGTGGAAGTGTGTCCTTGACTGCCTGATACTTAACTTCCACATGAATCATGCCCAGCACCTGGAGTTGAGCTTGGGACCACTGCCGTAGCACACCACTGACCTGAGCCATCACCGGGGGTTCACTTGGCCACAGCCTATTGTACGTCTCTTCACTTATCAACGAACACGCTGAGCCTGAATCCACCTCCATGCAGAGTGGTGCCCCATTCATGATCACATTTGCCGTCTATCCCCACCGTCTGTGGGGTAGCTGCTCAGCTTCCGTAGTATACACTGTGTACTCATTGTTGTCCTCCAGTGTCAGGGTGTGTGTCTGCGATGCTTGTGTTGGTTCTGCTGCAGCAGCCTGAGCTTTCTTCATGCAGACACGAGCTATGTGTCCTCTTTTCTTACAGAAATGACATACCGCTGACACAAATTTGCATGTAGCGGAACCATGGAGAGCCCCACAGCGGAAACATTTTCTTCCTGTCTCTTTAGTTGTCTCCATGTCTCTCGCAGCAGCAGCTGCGTGTGTGGTCTTGTGCACCTCCTCGGCGGCCTGAGATGGTGCTGCCTCTGTACGGAGCATACGTGTGTTCATCGATGCAGCCTCTGCTGCTAAAGCCTTCTCCTCGGCCAGCCGGAACGTCAGGGCCTTCTCCGCTAACAGCTGTCTCTGCAATGCCGAGTCCAGCACTCCACACACAATCTGATCACGGAGCATATTGTCTAACTGGTCACCAAAATTACAATGTAATGAGCATTTCCTCAACTCAGCAATGTAATTTGAAATAGATTGTCCAGGCTGTTGTTTACAATTGTGAAAATGGAAATGCTGCACAATCTCTGAGGGTTTTGGGTTAAAATGTTTCTGCAGCTTCTCAATCAAATCAGCATAATCCACCTCACTAGGTTTACGAGGAGCCACCAATGAATGCAGGACGGAGTAAGTAGCAGCTCCGCATACACTTAGCAACACTGAGTGCTTCTTCTCTTCTTTGTCAATATTATTGGCCTCAAAGAAACACCCCAGTCTTTCTGCGTATTCCTCCCATGAACTGTCCTTATCCCCAGAGAACTCTTCGATACGTCCCAAGGTCATCATAGTTTTAATGTGCACTGTCCCTTTAAGATCCACGGACTTTTTTTTTAAAATTATTTTTCTCCTCCGGCCAGAGTTACGGTAGCTACACTCACGGTAGTTGCCTGGCCCGCACAATATTCTGTCCGCCGTCTACGTCGCAGCTAGCCAACTATCAAAATGCCGTTGATGTTGCTAGCTGAGTGGCCCACTCATCGCAATTTCCAATATCACGGCTATAGGTTCGCATGTCTATCTCCGTCCTTCTAGAGAGTTCAACAGCCGCCTCGTCGCCAGTATTGCATCGTGACCGAACAGTAATGAATAGAGGAGACGGAATGTACCTTTTACTATTTACTGAGTAAATGGGTGGACATTACAGCACATTGTCTGCATGGCAGAACCCGAACTGAAAGTGAAAGACAAAGTAAAACCGAGCCCCCCAGCACCCCCTTCAGGTAACACCCGGAAACTGGGACAAACTTAATTGAAGCAAAACTCAAAACACAACAATAACAACTCGCTGCATAAAACAATTCTCATCTTCCCTCTGGTTCTTTTGCCAATTATCTTAAATCTGTGTCCTCTGGTTACAGACCCAGCTGTCAGTGGAAACAGTTTCTCCTTATTTACGCTATGAAAACCCCTCATAATTTTGAACACTTCTATTAAATCTCCCCTTTACCTTCTATGCTCTGAGGAGAACAATCCCAGCTTCTCTAGTCTCTTTACATGACTCCACATCTGAGCAAGTTCAAGCTTCAAGACCTTGAGAGGTCACAGATATGAGAGTAGAGAAGCCACAGTGCCCACAAACAGCGAGCTTCTATTTACTTTTGACATTCGATTGTAACTTCCACTGCCACAACTTGTGGTATATCACTTAAGTAAAAATGTGGGCCATCTGATGCGTCCGTCCCCTGTCTCACAGTGATCACACGACAAGACGCCCTGGTGACGTCAGAGACTTTTTTTTTACATATGATAAATATCAAATTGCATGTACCTGTATCTTTGGAGAGGGACGAAAAAAATGTATGTTTCTAAATTTGGGGGCCATGACTCCACATTCCCGTGCCACTGCCATACTCTGACAGATTAACGCTTTCTCTGTACTGAGCAGTTGCACATCAATCACATTGGAATTCCTGGGCTCGGGCTATTTAAATAAAGTGGGTGGGATTGTCTGTGATCGTAATGGTACTCATTGGACGGGGGTGGAAAAAGTGGCACTGGTCAGCCAGCCACTGGCAGCCTTTGCTGGCAGGTCCAACAGAAGAAAGAACAATTATTCAAAAATTGGCCCTTTTTCAGAAAGCAGCTATTACAAGTTTCAGATCTTGCCTTGGGCATTCTCTCGGGTACAGCAATGCTGGTCATTCCAATAAGCGGACTGAGCCTCTAAAGTTTAGGGGTCTGAACATAGTGCTCAATATCTAATTCATTAATATCGAGGACCTGTAACATGTGATCTGAACTGCATGCCGTGTCTTTTGAATATGCCACACTCGCGTCTCTCCAATCTTATCAAAATCAGACTGAGAAAACACCTGGTAAACCAAGGCCAGATATGAATCATTAAAATTGCTTTATTTCACAAACAGCAAGCAAACATACGGCAAAACAGTTATGATCAGACTCAGTGGGTTCAATTTTGCCAGGCCCGAGGAGGCGGATTGGAGGCGTGTGAGGTGGTAAAATTGCAAAAAATGGCAGGCAGGCCCGATCTGCCTCCATCCTGCCTCCGAGCAATTTTCCCAAATGCGTGTGTTCTGACCCGCTTTCCATCCCGCCCCCAAGAGGCGGGATAGGCCCTAAAGGCCCTTAACAACCACTTAATTGTCTCTATAATCCCATTTTGAGAGGCCTTTCTGATTTTAACACTTTTCCCACAAGCTGCACGTCTCCTCTGGAACACGGCAGTGAATCCTGGCAGCCCCACAAGTGGATTGCTTACTAACAATTGCAGCTCCACCATTAAAAAGGAGATTTCACCAATCTTCATTTGCAGGTGCCAGAACTTTGTTGTCTCAGGTCTGGGCGAACTTTTAGCAGGCCTACCCATTGTTGTGGAAGTTTGGAGCCTGACACCCATCTCCAGTGTGACCTCCTGGGAAACCCCTCTCCGCACCTTGAATGAGCGCTTCCTCAACTGAGGTATAGACCTGAAGAATGAGAACCATTTATTTCTTTTTCCGAGTGGCAGGCAGTGACTAGTGGGGTACTGCAGGGATCGGTCCTTGGACCACAGCTATTCACAATATATATTAATGATCTAGACAAGGGAACTAGATGTAATATCTCCAAATTTGCAGACGACACAAAGCTGGGTGGGTGTGTGTGCTGTGAGGAGGATACAGAGAAACTCTAGGATGATTTGGACAGGTTGGGTGATTGGGCAGAAGCATGGCAGATGCAATATAACATGGATAAATGTGAGGTTATCCACTTTGGTGGCAAAAACAGGAAGGCATATTATTATCTGAATGGCAATAGATTGGGAGAAGGGGAAGTGCAACGAGACCTGGGTGTCCTTGTGCACCAGTCGCTGAAGGTAAGCATGCAGGTGCAGCAGGCGGTTAAGAACACAAATGGTATGTTGGCCTTTGTAGCGAGAGGGTTTGAGTACAGGAACAAGGATGTCTTGCTGCAGTTGTACAGGGCCTTGGTGAGACCACATCTTGAGTATTGTGTGCAGTTTTGGTCGCCTTATCTGAGGAAAGATGTTCTTGCCATGGAAGGAGTTCAGTGAAGATTCACCAGGCTGATACCTGGGATGGCAGGAATGACATATGAGGAGAGATTGGGTCGATTGGGCTTATACTCGCTGGAGTTTAGAAGAATGAGAGGGGATCTCATTGAAACTTATAAAATTCTGGCAGGACTGGACAGACTAGATGCAGGAAGGATGTTCCCGATGGTCGGGGAGTCCAGAACCAGGGGTCACAGTCTAAGGATAAAGGGTAAGCCATTTAGGACAGAAATGAGGAGGAATTTCTTCACCCAGAGAGTAGTGAACCTGTGGAATTCTCTACCACAGAAGGCAGTAGAGGCCAATTCATTAAATATATTCAAGAAGGAGTTGGATATATTTCTTAAGGCTAAAGGGATCAAGGGGTATGGGGAAAAAGCAGGGACCGGGTACTAAATTTGGATGATCAGCCATGATTGCATTGAATGGCGGAGCAGGCTCGAGGGGCCGAATGGCCTACTCCTGCTCCTATCTTCTATGTTTCTATGCTTCAGATGCCTTGATAGATCAGGTGGAGCCTTGTAGTACTCAGCAGCCAGGGTCTCCAGAATGGTCGTGGTCTGCTGTGCACATCACAACATGGCACAGCATCGTGGCTTGCAGATGCCTGAGGAACAAATGGCTCATCACATAGCCTCCTCAGATGAGGAGGAGGAGAGCAACAATGAATAGCTTGCAGAGGCGCATCAACCCGCGGCAGCAGCATGCGAGCACATTGCTGCCTGGGATGCAAGGGACGCACTCATCTTGGTCAGATTTTCTTAGCCTAGCCATTCAAGCACTTTTACCTCACAGCTTCTTGCCAGACCATCGACAATGGCCAAGAACCTGTGGATTCCTATCACTCTGATCACCATACTGACAATTGCAAGTCACCCTAAGCCCTCCATGTGGAAGTTCCATTCGCGAAATGACACAGGCCACAACTTCAACAGTTTGCCAGCAGAAATTTTTATCACAACAAGCAACTGATAGCTTTTCAAAAATAAACACATGACACCCAAATGACTATCCTTGTGAGTACTTGTGCATTATCTGGGCTACTGAGGGTGGCCCTCCTCCTGTCATGGCTCTTTCCCTCTTATTGTGGGCTCTCTTTTCCTGCAATGAGGGCACAAGTGGAGTTTGAGTGAGAATGAAGGAGTGAGTGTAGAGAATCCATAGCATAGATACTTAGAAGGATACAAAGGACCCTCCCTGTGTGTTGAAAGTTGTTGTTGTCATGGCATCACAGTGATAGGGAGTGTGAGGGCTGCATGGTCGAATAGTTAAGTGAATGTGACCTGAGAGAGAGAGGGAATGGGTAAGGGTGCAGGCATGTAAGTGTCAAGTGGGATGTGGAAGAAGAGGTTGGCAAAGCAGAGTGCTGGTGAGGAGAGGCGATGGGGATCAGATTGAGGGTGATGGGAAAGTCATACTCACTTTTCCTGTGCGGAGAAGATCATGAAACCTCTTCCTGCATTGCAGCCAGGTTCTGTGGCTCAGCGAAATGGAGCTGACCTCCTGGACCACTTGTAGCCACACAGCTTTTGTCTGCTGGGGTGGCTTTTTTCTCCCTGAGGAAGGGAACAGCACCTCCTTATTGCAGCTGGCTCCGTGCACCAGAGCTTGGAGGGAGGGCTCATCATATCGAGGAGCACACTTTTGCTTGATCGTGGACATTGTCGGGAAATCAACTCCCCCTTCATACAATTTGCAGACCCTTTGCAGTCTCCAGAAGAAGCAAGGCTGCTTGCAGGTCTGAAATCCAGCAGCACTGATGACGTCATCAGAGGCGACTTTCTGTATGAAAAGACTAATTGGGTCAGTGGTTCCCACGCGCAGGAAATCAATTGCCCAATTAGGGGAAAATCGCACTTTTTCAGCACTTCACTTAGGAGTCGGGGTCCCGACACGATTTCCAACTGACGCGCCCCAGCCCGCCCACACTGACAAAATCCAGCCCACTAAATTCAATCAGTACAACTTGTTTTTGGGTAATAATATAAAATAATAAACATGTTCCCCCATATCAGTGAATCACCTTGCTTGACTTAAACAAAATAACTTCTAACTACCCTCCTGCATTCTAACCTTCTGTGGCTAGGCGAACGCTTGCCCCAGCAGCTTTCTGTTTAATAACCTGACTGTCAGTGCTTCTGTCCCTATTTTATCTCTCTGCTCACAACCAGAGGGGAGGGCCAATGCCAGACAGCTCCTGCCAAACGCCAGAGACCAAGGATATCCAATCACAATGGGTGTTTATCAATCACTGAGACAGGCTAACAAATTGCTCATCTTTTGCATTCTTCAATACCTAGCACATTAACTTTCATCCCAGAGCTTAAAAAAAATCTTGTGGAGATGCATTGCTTTAAAACCACAAAATTTAACTGTATTTCTTTTTCTGAATCATTTCTGCGGACAAGCAACCGGAAAATCCTGAAATGTGACAGGCGCTCTCCTTACAGCCATTGATCGCTTTTCCCTCGTATCCGGTAAGGAAGTCGACCTTTCGGAACCTCCATCTTCCTAGTAGTTTGGTATGCCAGTTTCCTGCAGGCATACAGTACATCGGGGTGGGGGGACTGGCGGCGGAACTGGCAGAAACTCTAGTGAGTGGCACCATCCTGCTAGTCCTGCTTCCATCGGTGACATCAGTTTCAAATGGGAGGAATGCAGGAACTGTCACTCCCACTACCTAGGCGATGAACCAGTCCTGCCCCAGAATCCAATTCCGTCTGCTGATATCATAATCCATTGTAGTTTTTTGGAGCCTTGAACATTTAAGCATCTGTTCTGCAATTCTTTCGAAATATATCGATGCCAATATCACAGCAGCTACAGCAGAGTTACTGCATTGAGTATTTATTGGCATTCCAGGCCATAGAGATTTAAGGATCCATCACATTCATGAAATAATGGGGTTTTTTTAATTGAGGAAACTGGATGCAAGCCCACAGTGAGAGACATCACAAAGGTTGAAAGGAATAGGAGAGAAAGCTACAGTGGCGCCTCATTACCAATGAGGTGCTCCTCTATAAATTCAATCACAATATAATCTGAATACTAATGGATTTGTGAATAACTAAAAGAAGGTATTCTCAATTGTTTGAAAGAGTTCATTACTTGCTTTAAATTCTCTCGCATGCCATGAAACTGTGATGCTGGAGCCAACATGTGGAGGAGCTGAGTAATAACTCAGGAATTGTGAGCAAATATTCAGAAATTGCAGTTTTATTTTAATATATTTATATGTTTATAAATTACAGTATACTTCTTCCAATTCTGGCACTTGCAATGAATTTGTTTTTGAAATCCCCTCCATTAGGCAGCTTGATGGCACAGCATGTGAGTGCATTAACACAGTCGGATACTAAGTGAACTGCACACATTTTACCCCTTCAATTTCTCACACAACATGTCCCCGATCTCAGCCAGCTAACAGGGAGGGCAGGACCGAGTGAAGACAAAACAATTTCCTGGAATGGTATCCAAAGAGTGGAAAACAAAGATCGAAAGATGGATCAATTGAGCACCATCCTTGGGGTGCAACTCCCCCTATTATTAATTTTAGGATAAGGACAGTGTGAGTATAAAACGGGCTTTCCTGTTTTGTACTCATGCCAACTTTTTTACTAAAATTATTGACAGGAAGAAGTATACCACCTTTGTTACACAGCAACATTGATAAAGGTTGGGGAAGGGCTGATTGGTGGAGAAAGCCAGAATGAAGTGAGACAAACAAAAATAAATATTAAAATATGGGGAGGAGGAGAAAGTAATTTATTTTAAAGCTACTTTTGCTTAGTGATAGTAATAGAATGCACAGCAAATTACATATAAGGGGTAGTTTTTATGAGTCTGTGTTCCCAGAGTGAAGCCTTGCCTGCCGGGAGACCGAATCAAAAATTAGAGCACACACTGCTCATGATTTTCTGACCACTGTTCTCAGCAGCCGAGGCTCTTTGCCAGGATAGTGAAGTTGTGAAATTATCTCAGAATCAGCGTCTTTCACTGACAGTCATTGCTCCTGGTTGGGAAGCAGCGCTGTGATTTATTTACTGCACTGCGGCTCATATTTCGGCACAGCCTAACTTGAATGAAGAATTCCCCCCATTGTTCTACCATGTGCACATAATGATTGTTTAACATTGCAGCTTGTAAAATGGAATCCGATCTCAGCTATTTCATCCCAAGCCTCGTAATCCATAAAGCATGTGTTGCCTACAATACAAGCAAATTACTCAGATACTGTATATCTTATCACAGCATGATGTGTTTTGCACTTTCGTGTCTATATTATAGTACAGTCACCAAGAAATCCAAATATTTGTGTAGGCATTTATGCCTTATGCAGAACTAGGGAGAAATAAGAGTACACTAGTCATCAGTATTTTATTTTGCATTAGAGAATAACAATTAAAAGACAGAAGAATTATTGCACTTTTGCTTGTATTTCCTTAAAACCTTTTGATATTTTGCAATCACTTAAACATTGAAACAATTAAGTTGCTAAATGTGGCAAAATAGTAAAGAAATACAATACAGGAAACTTGTTTAAACGGCACCTAAATATCCGGAATTCTCTATTAACCGGCAAAATTCATACTCCGAAAACACCTCAATAATCGGAAATGTTGCCGAGTCAGAGTCCAAGTTTCCCGTGGTGGCCGAGTTAGTTAGTGGGGGTAGTTCTCCAAACTGCCACTACTCGGCTTCTTGGCGCTGTCGGAAGTCCGAACACCTTAATAACAGGAGTCTGACACTTTGTTTGTTAAAAATAGCCTCGGTAGATAACCCTCTCCGTCATCCGGAATTTTTAATCAACCGGCACCATCCTGGTCCCGTTGGTGCCGGATACCAGAGAGTTTCCTGTAATTACACTTGGTTGGGACTTGAGTACCTCAGAGACCTACAACTGCTACTTTTGCAATGGAGCAGGCAATTAAAGATTGTGCTGATACTTGAGCCCTGATTTGGAACCCCCTCCTCCCCCCCGCACCGTCCGATGAGAATGGGGTGAGCGGGGGTTAAAATCCTTGCAGCGGCCTACTCACCTGATCTTCGCTGGCCTCACGCCATTTTAACAGGTGCGTTCTGGCCAGCAAGTGAGACCCGTGCACCAGGCAGGCGAGAGATTTACTGAAATTCGAAAGTCGTGGGGTCTAATGACACCATTCAGACCCCGACTATATGTTAACCATTGCCGAGTGCCAGTCTTGCCAGGAGCACATGGTGCGAAGCAGCAGAAGGCGCAGAAACAGGCCAAAAAAAGGATTTTTTTAAAAAATGTTTGCTTGTGGAGCAGAAGTAGCAGGAGTATTCCTCCGACTCCCAAAGGAATCCTAGGAACCTGGGATTCCCTTTCTTGACTGCAATTGCCTACCCCCAACACTTACCTGACTGCCGGGGACTGTTCCCATGGGTCCTCAGCCTCGGCCTCCTGCCGGCCTGACACCATTGATGCCGGGTTTGGGCGGGAGTCAGGCCTGGTATATTTAAATGAGGCCCGGGCCTCACGTCAATGAGCCGAGGCAAGCCTGAGGCTTACCCCTCAGACCCCACGCTCACCCCTCACCCCAGTTAAAATTGGGGCTTTGGTTACATTCACCTGGAACTTGTACATAACCTGCCTGTTCGGTGTTAGGCATCTTGTATTCCAGTTTTAAAATCGCTGCTACATTTAAAAAAAGCTATTAATAGGACACCAGTTAACTCTGTTTCTCTCTCTTAAATTGTCTTATTTTCCTCCCGATATTAGGTTACAGTTAATTGTTTTCTATAACTTATAGAAAATTCTGCAGACAAGGGAATAATATCAAAACCGTTCTCTGCATCTAGCTCAGCCCTGCAATTAGTTGTTATAGTTTTGGGTAGAGTTACACTGCAGCTTCTGGTCTGACACGAATATTTTTAGAGTCCGATGCTCAGTTAGCAGGCCTGAGTTGAATTGCCAGCTGGGCTTCGCAAGGAGCTCAGCAACAAAGGAACTATGGCCTAGAAATTGAGTGCCCTTAGCGCCGATTTTGCGGCGCTAGAGGGCCTAGCGCTGCAATTGGCGCCGGCGCCGAAATTGCCTGGGGCCCTTCCACCGCGGTAGACCGGTAGCGCTGCGCCGGCACCGATGACGTCATCGGTGTGCGCAGCGTCCCGGTTGCCATGCCGACGGGCCCCAGCGCCGAAATTCAGTTGCGGCTGCCTCGCCCGTGGCAGCCGCAACTAAGACTCTGGCAACAGAGTCTTACAAGTCTTTGCGCCGGCGCATTAAAGGCCCCGCGGCGGCCGGCCGCTTTCCCGCCGGCCGCCTGGCCGCAGCTCCCTCCCCGGACTTCCCCCCCCCCCCCCCGGAACAGAAGCAAGCCCGGCACTTGTCCGAGGTGCCGGGCTCATTTTTAAAAAGATTTTCGCGGGCCGCGGCCGGGTGCAGGCAGCTCCTCTTTAAGGGAAGGAGGAGGCCTGCACTTCCCGAGCCTGCCGCACCGCATCGGGTGCCGCAGCGCCGGAATTGCGGCGCGAAACGGCAGTTAGCGCCAATTTACCGCCGCAAAGACCCTTCAGTAGCGCCGGCAGCCGTTTGGGCGCGGCCCTGCTGAATTTTTGGCGCGCGCAGGGGGACTTAGCGCCGGCACTAACTTCCGGCGCTAAAGCCCTGGCTAAGCCAAAACTCAATTTCTAGGCCTATGTGTTTGCATTCTAGGAGTGGTCAGAAGCCTCGTCTCCCTGACAACAGCTTTCCCTATTTTCCTTCCCATACAAGCATACGCAATTTTTTTCTATAACCTATAAGAATCCCTTTAAATAGATCTTAAAAAATAAATGTATGAAGTCACCAAGTCTGTCCACCCTAGAGCTATATTATCCCAATCATGGAACACCAAGTAATGTGAAAGCGTCTACTGGAGGTGGTCTCAATCCTTTCACTTGGGAATCAGGTTAAGTGCTGAATCTAGATTTACACAACTTTAGCAACCATGTAGAATGAAATTAACACGACAGGTGTAGTGTGAATGCAGCCTTGGTTTTATCAGGTGTAGTGTGAATGCAGCCTTGGTTTTATCAGGTGTAGTGTGAATGCAGCCTCGGTTTTATCAGGTGTAGTGTGAATGCAGCCTTGGTTTTATCAGGTGTAGTGTGAATGCAGCCTTGGTTTTATCATCGATCAGTCATTGTAGCCGTCTTTAATCGAGTGAGAAGGCATATTCATCACTGCCTAGCTATGTTACAAAAAAAACACCTCACCGATAAAAAAATGTTGTAAGCAAAACTTTCTGAGAAGACTCACAGCAAAAAAAATGAGTCTTCAGAGTCTATCTGCTCCTTTAAATACAAACTTCATTAATCCTGTGTTATCTGGCGCATTAGTAGGCTAACACGTGCAACAGTTATCCACATAAGTATGACCTGCATGGAGCCATTAGAAACCAATTGCAGCAAAAATGCACTAGACTACGAGACAGCCCTCCAGGGAGAAAGATCATTATCTCCTTTTAATTATGTTAATTACATTATTTCAATTAAAAGACTGACCTTTTAAAGCAGTGAGCTGCAGTGAGGACCCAACAGCTGCCAATGAGAGTGGCACCGCACAGCAATCTCCCGTCTCCATGGGATGCTCTCAGCCGGATGGCTGCCTGCCAAGGCCACCCGCCTCTGTGTAATGCAGGAAGCCAAACATTAAAAAGACATTATTCAGGACACAGAAGCAGAGGCCTAGCAAACACAATTAAAGAGCTTGCACATGGATCTCAACACACACACCAACAGAAAATCTCACCCTTGCAGATGAGTCATAAGCTCTTGCCTGTTGTTGTTTTGACAGCTAAGGCTAGAAATTGACTGTTTCAAATACATTTCTATTATCTACTAAACTGAAGAATTGGATACAATAGCATTATCATACGGGGTGTTATTTTTCAACTCTCAAGTTGTTTACATTACAGAAGCACTTCACAACATGCTGAGGCTGCCGGGGCTCTGAAATTTTTTTACATTGCTGTCTGGATTCAGACCACTAAAAAAAAGAATTTGCATTTATATAGTGCCTTTCACCACCTCAGGATATCTCAAAGCACTTTACAGCCAGTGAAG
Organism: Somniosus microcephalus; assembly: GCF_052327205.1. NCBI lineage: Eukaryota > Metazoa > Chordata > Chondrichthyes > Squaliformes > Somniosidae > Somniosus > Somniosus microcephalus. The sequence goes on from NC_140988.1 coordinate 135,281,427, forward strand.
TACTTTTGAAGTGTCGTCACTGTTGTAATATAGGAAACACGGCAGCCAATTTGCACACAGCAAGGTACCACAAACAGCAATAAGGTAATACCCAGATAATCCATTTTGTTTAGTGATGTTGGTTGAGGGATAAATATTGGCCAGGACACCGGGGAGAACGCCCCTGCTCTTCTTCGAAATACTGCCATGGGATCTTTTACGTACACCTTAGAGGGCATTCTGCGCCAGTCCGATGTTCCCTCAGTCTTTGAGCCACCAAGACAAACCAGAGGGTGACTACTGGGCAACAAGGGCTATCTGCTGACCACCTGGCTCATGACTCCACTCCGCAACCCAACCACACATGGGCAGTATGCGCACAATGCTACCACACGGAATCTGAGAGCAGACCATTGGTGTCCTTAAACAACACTTCCGCTGCCGGGACCGCTCTGGAGGAGCCATGCAGTAATCACCAGAATGCGTCTCAAGATTGGTCGTGGATTGCTGCATGTTCCACAACCGCGCCAGTATATGGTGACCAGCTGATGAAGAGTCATAGGGGGAAAAATTGGGTCACGCCCCCTTTGGCGCGCTAATTTTGCTGGGGCGCTACTTTTAGCACCCTGAAAAAGTTAGCACCCCCATGCCGGAAATTGAATGGTAACGCCCCAAGCAGGAGGCGGGGTGCTACTAGAAACGCTCCCCCTCCCTCTTGGGGTGCACCCATTCAATATCGCGGTGCTACGTGCAACAGCGTCACGCGTGTCGGCACGTAGAGCTGCGGTATTACAGGCCTCCCTTCCCCTGATTAAAGGGGAGGGACCTAGCGCAGCATGCACTGGGGTCCTGCTGAACCACTGGGGAGCGGGGTGCCGGGAAAAGAGCCCGACACTCAAGAAGAGTGCCGGGCTGACCGATCGCGGCCAGCACCCCGCAGGAGGAGGAGAAAGGCAGGCAGCCCAAAACAAAAATGGCCACCCAGCACCTGCCCTTTAATTTGCACCGCTGTGGCCACAAACACTGCACCCTGACCCTGTCGGACATATTGTTCGGCAGTAGGTCAGGGGGCGCCAGCGAAGTTTGCAGCCGGGGCATGAGCAGGGCACTGCGCACGGTGATGACATCATCGCCGGAGGCACAGCACTGTGGGGGGCTGCCGCCTTGACTAACCTCCCACTGAATATAGCGGGAGACGCTAGTGGCGCCGCGCCTGGGCGCTAGGTGCTTTGCGCCCCGTTAGCGCCCCCTCGGAGCACTAACAGGAGGCGCAAAGTAACCCAATTTTTCCCCCATAGAATCATACATACAACAGAATCATATTTATTTTATTTATTCTATTTTTATAAGAAGAGGAAGAGGAAATGGAAGAGGAGGAAATGGTAGAGGAGGAGGAGGAAGAGGAGGAGGATGAAGCAGAAGAAGAGGTAGTGGAAGAGGAGGAAGTGGCTGCTGCATAGCTGGTGGAAGGCTGCTGACTTTCAGTGGGGGAGACTGCAGATGGCCTTGCAGGATGACCTCGAGCAGCTCTGGACCTAGAACGTCCAGCTGTGGATTGCACTACCTCGATATGGGCAGCAGCAGTCTGGGCTGGCTGACTGACAGGCAACAGCAAGGGCACTGGTGGAGTCGGAGGACGAGTGCTGTCATCCTGAGAGAAGACAGCAGGGGGGACAGTTGGTAAATAAGCGCCCTAGAGTATATCTTTAACTGGTGGTATTGAATTAATTTAAATTAATTAAAGGGGTAAGTCATGCCAGGCGAGCCCAGCCCCGTGTTATGCTCCTCTTGCTCTATGTGGGAATTCAGGGACGCTGCCAGTGTCCCTGACGACCACGTGTGCCAGAAATGCATCCAGCTGCAGCTACTAACGGGCCGTATTGAGGCGCTGGAGTTGCGGATGGATGGGTTGTGGAGCATTCATGATGCTAAGAGGGTCTTGGATTACACGTTTGATGAGTTGGTCACGCTGCAGGGTAGGGCTGCACAGGCAGAAGGGAAATGGGTGACCACCAGGCGGAGCAATAGAAGCAGGCAGGTAGTGCAGGGGACCCCTGTGGCCATCCCACTTTCAAACAGGTATACCAATTTGGATACTGTTGAGGGGGATGACTCACCAGGGGAAGGCAGCAGCAGCCAACTTCCTGGCACCAGGGGTGCTTCTGCTGCTCAGGAAGGGAGGAAAAAGAGTGGGAGAGCAATAGTGGTAGGGGATTCTATCGTAAGGGGAACAGATAGGCATTTCTGTGGCCATAGACGTGACTCCAGGATGGTTTGTTGCCTCCCTGGTGCCAGGGTCAAGGATGTCACTGAACAGCTGCAGGGCATTCTGAAGGGGGAGGGTGGACAGGCAGAGGTTGTGGTTCACATTGGGACCAACGACATAGGTAGGAAGAGGGATGAGGTCCTGCAGCAAGAATTTAGGGAGCTAGGTAGCAGATTAAAGAGTAGGACCTCAAAGGTTGTAATCTCTGGATTACTCCCGGTGCCATGTGCTAGTGAGTATAGGAATAGGAGGATAGAGCAGATGAATGTGTGGCTAAAGAGTTGGTGCAGGAGGGAGGGCTTTAGTTTCCTGGATCACTGGGCCTGCTTCTGGGGAAGGTGGGACTTGTACAAGTCGGACGGGTTGCACCTGAACCAGAGCGGGACAAATATCCTTGCGGGGAGGTTTGCTAGCACTGTTCGGGGGGGTTTAAACTAAAATAGCAGGGGATTGGGAACCTGAGCAGGGAGACAGAGAAAATGAAAACAGGGATAAAAGCAAAAGATAGGAAGGAGAAAAACAAAAGTGGCAGTCAGAGAAATCAACGGTTTGAATCAAACGTGGCCACAGTAAATAATAATTCTAATAGGTCTAAGAGCGTTAAAAAAACAAGCCTGAAGGCTTTGTGTCTTAATGCGAGGAGCATTTGTAATAAGGTGGATGAATTGGCTGCGCAAATAGAGGTAAACGAATATGATTTGGTTGGGATTACGGAAACGTGGCTCAAGGATGGCCAAAACTGGGAACTCAACATCCAGGGGTATTCGATATTCAGGAAAGATAGGCAAAAAGGAAAGGGAGGTGGGGTAGCATTACTGGTTAAAGAAGGGATTAATACAATTGTCATGAAGGATATTAGCGCTGCTGATGTGGAATCTGTATGGGTAGAATTGAGAAATACTAAGGGGAAAAAAACATTAGTGGGAGTGGTATATAGACCTCCAAACATTAAGGCGGAGGTTGGGGATGGCATTAAAAGGGAAATTAAAGAAGCATGCAATAAGGGCACAGCAGTCATCATGGGTGACTTTAATCTACATATAGATTGGGCCAACCAAATTAGTAACAATACTGTGGAGGAGGAATTCCTGGAGTGTTTACGGGATGGTTTCCTGGACCAATATGTTGAGGAACCAACCAGAGATCAGGCCATCTTAGACTGGGTATTATGTAACGAGAAAGGATTAATTAGCAATCTTGTTGTACGAGGCCCCTTGGGTCGGAGCAATCATAATATGATCGAATTCTTCATTAAGATGGAGAATGAAGTAGTTGACTCAGAGACAAGGGTCCTCAATTTAAATAAAGGAAACTACGATGGTCTGAGGAGTGAGTTGGGTAGGATTGATTGGGGAATGTCACTCAAAGGGTTGACGGTGGATAGGCAATGGCAAACATTCAAAGACCGAATGGATGAGCTACAGAATTTGTTCATCCCAGTTTGGCATAAAAATAAAACAAAAAAGGTGACTCAACCGTGGCTAGCAAGGGAAATTAGGGATAGCATAAGATCCAAGGAGAGGACATATAAATTGGCTAGAAAAAGCAATAATCCTGAGGATTGGGAGCAGTTTAGGAGTCAACAAAGGAGGACAAAGGGATTAATTAAGAAAGGGAAAATAGAATATGGGAGTAAGCTAGCAGGGAACATAAAAACTGACTGTAAAAGCTTTTATAGATATGTGAAGAGAAAAAGATTGGTGAAGTCAAGCGTAGGTCCCTTACAGTCAGAATCAGGGGAATTTATAATGGGAAACAAGGAAATGGCAGACCAACGAAATACATACTTTGGTTCTGTCTTCACAAAGGAGGACATAAATAACCTCCCAGAGATGCCGGGGAACATAGGGTCTGATGAAAGGGAGGAACTGAAAGAAATCAGTATTTGTAGGGAAATGGTGTTAGGAAAATTGATGGGACTGAAGGCCGATAAATCCCCAGGGCCTGATGGTCTACATCCCAGGGTACTTAAGGAGGTGGCCCTAGAGATAGTAGATGCATTGCTGGTCATCTTCCAGAACTCGATAGACTCTGGAACGGTACCCATGGATTGGAGGGTAGCTAATGTTACCCCACTATTCAAAAAAGGTGGTAGAGAAAAAGCGGGGAATTATAGACCGGTAAGCCTGACATTGGTAGTGGGGAAAATGCTAGAGTCTATTATAAAAGATGTAATAGCAGAGCACTTGGAAAGCAGTGACAGGATTGGACAAAGTCAACATGGATTTACAAAAGGCAAATCATGCTTGACTAATCTACTGGAATTTTTTGAGGATGTAACTGGTATAATAGATAAGGGAGAACCAGTGGATGTGGTGTATTTGGACTTTCAGAAGGCTTTCGATAAGGTCCCACATAAGAGATTAGCATGCAAAATTAAGGCACATGGGATTGGGGGCAAGGTATTGACTTGGATAGAGAACTGATTGGTGGACAGAAAGCAAAGAGTTGGAATAAATGGGTCGTTTTCCGAGTGGCAGGCAGTGACTAGTGGGGTACCGCAAGGATCGGTCCTAGGACCCCAGCTGTTCACAATATATATTAATGATCTGGACGAGGGAATTGGATGTAATATCTCCAAATTTGCAGACGACAGAAAGCTGGGTGGGAGGGTAAGCTGTGAGGAGGATGTCGTGTAACTCCAATACGATTTGGACAGGTTGGGTGATTGGGCAGAAACATGGCAAATGCACTATAATGTGGATAAATGTGAGGTTATCCACTTTGGTGGCAAAAACAGGAAGGCAGATTATTATTTGAATGGCAATAGATTGGGAGAAGGGGAAGTGCAACGAGACCTGGGTGTCCTTGTGCACCTGTCGCTGAAGGTAAGCATGCAGGTGCAGCAGGTGGTTAAGAAGGCAAATGGTATGTTGGCCTTCGTAGCAAGAGGGTTCGAGTACAGGAACAAGGATGATAGCAAAATACTGCAGATGTTGGCAATCCGAAATAACAACAGAAAATGCTGGAAAAACTCAGCAGGTCATGCAACATCCGTGGAGAGAAATTTGAGTTGACGTTTCGGGTCGACCGGAAACGTCAACTCAAATTTCTCTCCACGGATGTTGCCTGACCTGCTGAGTTTTTCCAGCATTTTCTGTTGTTATTACAGGAACAAGGATGTCTTGCTACAGTTGTACAGGGCCTTGGTGAGACCGCACCTTGAGTATTGTGTGCAGTTTTGGTCACCTTACCTGAGGAAGGATGTTCTTGCCATGGAGGGAGTGCAGCGAAGATTCACCAGGCTGATACCTGGGATGGCAGGAATGACGTATGAGGAGAGATTGTGTCAATTGGGCTTATACTCACTGGAGTTTAGAAGATTGAGAGGGGATCTCATCGAAACCTATAAAATTCTCTCAGGTCTGGACAGACTAGATGCAGGAAGGATGTTTCTGATGGCCGGGGAGTCCAGAACCAGGGGTCATAGTCTAAGGATAAGGGGTAAGCCATTTAGGACTGAAATGAGGAGGAATTTCTTCACCCAGAGAGTGGTGAACCTGTGGAATTCTCTGCCACAGAGGGTGGTGGAGGCCAGTTCATTAAATATATTCAAGAAAGAATTGGATATATTTCTTGAGGCTAAAGGGATCAAGGGATATGGGGAGAAGGCAGGGACAGGGTACTGAATTTGGATGATCAGCCATGATCTCATTGAATGGCGGAGCAGGCTCGAAGGGCCAAATGGCCTACTCCTGCTCCTATCTTCTATGTTTCTATGTTCTTACTCCACGGAGCCACTGCCATTCCACCAGGGCGACGCCTCAACATTCCTAGCCAACTGAAGAAGCACAGATTGCTGGACTGCTGTGACGCCCTGCAAGCCCCTTTTACCAGCCACATTGGTAAACGCAGCTATGATGGCAGCAGTCTCAGCTTGTGTGGCAACTAGCTGAGCCTGCATGCGAGCAGTCTGAGCTTGCATGGCAGAAGTCTGAGCTTCCACTGCAGCACTCAGATGTTGAGAGGCTTCTGCTTGTGCTCCAATGGAAGCTGAGACATTGGCCATCAGACGCATGAATCTGTTCATCCCTTCCATGCTGGAAATCATGGGCTCCAAGCTCTGCGCAAAGCCATGTGTAAGATTGGTGCCAAGCTCCTCCATGCTCCTTGGCATTGCACTCAGGCTTTCTAGCAGGCCTGCCAATGCACCAAACATTTACTTGTGCATACCCATCACCATTCTTCTGTAGGCCACCCCATCGAAGTCCTCATCTGAGTCCTCCGCAGCAGTGTGCAACCTCGCCTTCTGGGGAGCTGGCACCTGCGCTACCCTTTCCCCCTATCCTGGCTGCAGCCCACTCGTGCCCAGTGACTTACCACGTGCAGATCCCACCTCTAAGCTACCTTGTAACCTACACGCAGTGCCAGTATCTGAGCTGGTGGTTGCGAGTGTCAGATCGAGTGACAGTGTTTCTTCTTCATCATCACTCTCCTCTCCCTCTTCTACTTGCATCACTGGCTGGGCAGGTTGGATTTCTTGGGTGTCTGAAATGAGAGAGGCACAAGGGTAGGCTTGCAGCAGTGGTAAGTGTGTGAGGGTGAGGTGAAGCTATAAATGTGAGGTATGAGTCATGTTTGATAGAGATTGATGGTAGGTGAGTGATGGGGGGGTGGTGCATTGAGCAGTGTGTGAGGCTAGTGGTGCACTTGAAGATTAATTCACTGACCTTGACTACTAGTGTGAGGTCATTAAACTTCTTCCTGCACTGTGTCCACGTCCTCGGGGTTACACTGCTGGTTATCTGCTCCCACTGCATTTTACACTGTTGCCTGGTGGGCCTCCTGGCCCCCTGTGGAAAGGAGGACCTCTCTCCTCCTATCCCCCTCCTCCAACAAGGCCTCCAGCGCTGCATCTGAGAACCTTGGTGCATGTTCTCTCCCCTGTTGTGCCATCATTAATTGTTGTTCACTGTCTTCTCCAACCAGTTCAATGAGCTGCTGCAGGCAGAATGCACGTCCCCTTTAAGAGGTGAAGACTGCCTTTAAGTAGTGCAGGCTAGCTTTAAGTGGTGCCAGCCTCGCACGAACTTGGGCTCCCTGCTGAACGTTCAGCCACTCAGCAGAATGTTCAGCACTCAGCTGAATGCCACAATCAAGGAAATGAGCAGGCAGCACGAAGTTCATGTGCTGCCTGCATTCCTCTGAACGGGCGTGGGTTGATCGCGCATCACAATCCCCACGCCCGTTTTCAGTGGCAAACCAATTTCTAGTCCGCACTGGCTGATTTTTCATTGCCTAGTCCAGAGCACAGAGGCTATTTGCAGTGGTTTAACTGCTGCTACACATGCCTCCTTGTTCCTGCCATGAAAATGCCATTGATGGCACACTTGACATCAGAGGCACATTCATATTTTAAACAAGGCATAAAATTCAAGCTGAACATTGACAATGATAGTTGCTCTGACCATATGATTATTCATCCAGTGTTTAAAAACTGTTTAGCTCAATACTCATATGGTACTGGTAACCTTTCCAATGCCAGATCAAATTATACCAACAAGCTTTAGCACAGATCTTTGTATTGTGTATTTATTCTCTCAAGTATTGTGATGAACCTTTGTACAACTGTTTAACATGCATGCTTTACCAATCCATTGACTGGGTCAACCGAACAGCAATTTGTGCGTACATTATGACACCCTGAGTTAACACACTCTGACAGCAATGTTACTTTATGTTAAGCAAAGTGTAAATTACGTACTCAGATAATGATTTCCTAGGGAAATAGCCTTTTTGCAATAGTATACTTACTGACCTCAAGGAATTTTTCCCACCAATGATCCGTTTCTGCCGTTGGTTCAGTAATCGTAAGCCACAGAGAGAGGACACATACCCTAAAATATTTAAAAGCAATGATACCCAAATTTATTCATTTGGGAATGTGTGTTTACCAAAGCCTTGAACAATGACAAAACAAAATCCCCAAATGACTAATAATTCAGACATGTAAATTTCCATGTAATAGTCAACCATTGTTTACAATGCCAGAAACAGCATCTTCTAAGAAGCGGTCCGTAGGAATGATGGCGCTAATGACTTTTTCTCCAAATTTGGAATATTTTCTTAGTTTTTCCCCATTTCTTCTCACACAATTGTACAGCTTTTCATTGCTTCTCTTGCACCTACAGCAGAGCATACATTGCAGCTGGAACTTGTAATTGAAAATCTTGGCATAGAAGGGACTGACTCTTGCTGTGGTATTGTTCCATAGACTCTCCAGTACCTCATCCAAGTGGCCATTCTTCATGTGTGAACCCAAACTGGAAGTGTTAGTAGGCTATTCTCCATGAAGGGCAGCTGAACTCGGTCTGCTGTTGTTTTCCAGCTGGTTTCATTGGACAGAGATCAGGAGCAAGAACCCTGAGAGCACTGAGTCCAATTGGAGTGGCTTAGAATATCTAACACAGCAGAAACTGGGAATTAAACCTAGATGCTCTGGTCTGTATGGGGTAACACTGCTCGAAGAGTGCCTACTGGCACTAGGCCATCGATGGAGCAACAGCAGAGTCAAATTTTAACCCGGGCCAAGGCAAGCGTCAAATCCCCCCAACCTCAGCAGCGTGAGGCCCTGGTGACTTTAACTCCTGGGCATCACATGCATGTCCTCATTCAGTTGCCTGCCCAAAACCGATGGGAAGCAGCAGCTGGCTGGCTGCGGGAGGGGAAAGTTGGATGGCAACAGGCCGCCGGCTGGGACCGAAGGAATGGTCTCCAGTACTCAGGTAAGTTGCGTGGAGAGGGTTTTAGGAGGGTCTTGCGATCGTGAATGAGTGGGTGAGGGCAAGGAGGCCTAAACCTTCCTCCTGGCCCCACAAGGAAAGTAAAAAACATACCTGCTTGCGCATCTTCTGGGTCCGGTGGGCAACCCAAATTAAAATCTAACCTATTTTTTATGCAAACGTTACCACAAGTGGCCATTAAAACTGTGTCAATTGCAATATTTTTTAAGAGGGAATAAGATAAACATTTAAAGAAGAAAAATATTAAAGGGTACGTGCAAAGCACAGGAAAATAGCTGTCAACTTTAAACCCATTTTCTTGCTCTTTGTCTGTAATCTTTAATATTGCGAAGCTGCCACTGCTACAGACACAGTCGGCCAAAGTTGTCTTCTCCTGTGCTTAAATTTCTATGATTTTATGATTACTATGTGGCTTTAAACATCTTCTATGTATTTTACTTATGTACTGTTGAAAACTAAATGCAGCAGATAAACAGTTGCAAAATTGTCATTGTGTTACTTAGTTTAAATTATAAGTGAATACTATCTGGTTCATAGCTTGTGAATTTATACTGAAAACCATCACCTTCCTGCAGAAGCAGTTCTGTAATGTACTAGGGTTGCAGGTTTGGTATATGACCCATTCACATTATGGGATGGACTCCACAGTAACAGAGAAATAACTGCGTGCCTACAATTTTGTACCTCTGCAGTTGTTTAAAAGCTGGGAAACCAAATAAAAGCACAAATTGAGCTAGATAAATCTATATCAAGAAAAAGGCCAACAGCATTTTGGGCTTATAAGTAGAGGTATACAATACAATAGTAAAGATAATAAATTTGTTCAAGGCGTTGGTGTGATGAAATATGTCATTCATCAGACTCTGTATTTAACTACATATATTGTATTGCCTGCTCCTGTGTCTTTACCTTGTATTGTATATAGTGCACCGCCCCCTTTCTCCCCATTGGGTGTGTCGGCTCCGCCCATACCTGGCCCTACTTAAGACAAGCCCAGGCTTGTCTTGCAGCAGAACAGCAGAATGCTAGGTGAAGACACAGGCATCTTTCTTTGCTAATAAAAGCCTAGTTTTATCCAGTTAACTTTGAGCCTTGAAGTTATTGAGGCACATCAGTTGGTTGTAGTACTGTGTGTAATTTTGGCACCCCATTATAGAAAGGACATTAAGATCATAGAAAGCAGACAGCGTAGATTCACCAGGATGATATCAGGGATGGGAAACTATAATCATGAGATGAGACTTAGGATAATGGGACTGTTTCCACTATTACACAATTGTTGTAAAACTGCTAATTACCAAGTAGATGGCCCATGTAGCCATCACAATAAGTGCTGCCTACCAGCCTGTTCCACGTTTACTGCTGACTCGTGCCAAGACCTCACACAACTGTACAGCTCTTTCATTGCTTCTCTTGCACCTACAGCAGAGCATACATTACAGCTACAACTTGCAATTGAAAATCTTGGCATAGATATATTTCTTACGCTTAGCGAGGAGCATTGTTTGCATGGAGCAATAAGTTGGGACAGTGGCCATGATTTCCCGAGATGCACCCCCCACGAGAGCAGGTCCCCAATGGGACCACTGGAGACAAGGGGCTGGATTTTGATACTGGGGCAGGCTGGGGTCGTGTAATCCGCATTTCGTGTTAGCCACCTGATTCTAAATCAATGTGGGAAAATGATGCCATTTTAACTTAATTGGCCAATTGAGTTCCAACATGTGGGAATCCATGGCCAATTAGTTTTTCCAGTCTGAAAGTTGCCTCCGATGACATCATAATTGCTGCTGCATTTAAGGTCTGCAACAAGCCTTGCCTCTTCTGCAGACTTCCAACCTTTTGGCCTTTCATGTTAGAGGGACCTGCAGGAAGAATGGCCAGTGAGAGACCTAGGTCTGCACCCCGCTTTGATGACGTTGCCCTGCAGGCTTTAGTAGAGGGAGCAAGAGTAAATAAAGAGGTGCTCTTCCCTTCTTCAGGGAGGAAGAAGCCTCCCCAGCAAACCAAGTCTGTGTGGATCCAGGTGGCCCAGGACGTCAACACTTTGTCAATAACCCACAGAACCTGGCTTCAGTGCAGGAAGAGGTTTCATGACCTTCTGCGCACTGGAAAAGTGAGTATGAATTTCCCATCACCCTCAATCTGATCCCCATTGCCTCTCCTCACCAGCACTCAGCTTTAGCAATCTCTTCCTCCACATCCCACTTGACACTGACATCCATGCACCCTTACCCATTCCCCCTCTCTCTATGGTCACATTCACCTAACTATTCTACTATGTAGCCCTCACACTGCCTATCACTGTGATGCAATTACAACTTACAACACACAGGGAGGGCCCTTGGTCTTGCCAACTCACTCCATCTTTGTCTCCTTCTAAGCATCTATGCTATGGATTGTCTACACTCACTCCTTCATTCTCACTCAAACTCCACTTGACTCCCTCATTGCAGGAAAAGAGAGCTCACAATAAGAGGGAAAGAGCGAGGACAGGAGGAGGGCCACCCTCAGTAGCCCAGCTCACCGCCTGGGAGGAGGCAGTCCTGGAGATCGTGGGAGTGGAGGAAGATTCCCAATGGGGGACAGACAGATGGGCGCATCACGGCAAGCTGGTGACAGAATAGTTTTCCATCTCTCTCAATGACATTGCATAAGTCGCTGATAATGATTCTGAAGCTCTAACAGATGGAATTATGATCATCTGCAATATGCAATGTGCATGTAACCTTGGCCTCACATCTCTGACTCTTTCCTTTACTCCCCTACAGGACCATCGCAAGCACCTGTCCCCACTCTCCAGGAGGAAGAGCATGAGCCTCAAGACTCCTCAGAGGAAGCTGCAACATCTGAGGGCACAGCATCAGCAGAATTCAGTGCACCCAGCACCAGCGCAGACGCTCACACCTCGGAGGGAACATCGCGAGATAGAGTAGTGTTGTCACCTGGTGAATCACAGCTCACAAGTGAGCATCAGCAGATTGTGGAGACAGGGACAGCAGTGGAGAGTCCTAGTCAGAGGGCGCAGGACTCTGCCAGCTCGGCTCAGCTGCATGTCGACCCTCTGTCTCTGGGTCCATCCATAAGATCAGCGGTGCTGGAACTCCAGGAACAGATGCAGGCGTCTCTGGCAGGTTTTGTCTCCAGGGTCGCTGCGAGTGTGGAGCGAATGGAGGAATCCATTGCAAACATGAGCAGAGCCTTTGTGGAGTCATTGGCGCATGAACACATCACCATGGAAAGAATGGCAACCTCCATGGAGGTGATTAGTCACCAGAGTGCAGAAAACATGGTGAGTGTTCTGAATAGAATGACATCTGATGAGGAGCGATGGTCATTTATTGAATAGAGAAACCAGACCTTCATGGAAGTCCTTCTGAGTAGGACTGCCAGTGCAGATACGGTTCCCCATGGCCCCCCTGATGTGCAGCAAGGTGCTCTCAAGCCACTTGCAAGCGCTGAGGGGGACCTGACCCATGAGAGGGAAGTTGGTGGCAGACAGCAAGGAAGTGGGGGCTCCTCTCCAAGTGCTCACACTTCCATGCCACTGCAGAGCCCTCGGTCAGAGCCCCACCAGAGTCCACACCCAACTGAGATCGGCGTCTCAAAACCTGCACAGCCGCAGGAGCAGCAGACTGTTGGCAAGCCCTCTCAGGTTCGCAACCCCAGAGGACACCCACTAAAGGTGTCAAGGCAGGGGCAGCAAGAAAGTGAGCAAGGGGCCTCCACATCTGCTGAAGCCACAGGGGGAAACACCACGTAGGAGCACGCGTAAGAGAAAGATACTGCACAAATAGTCACAAGGGTAGTCACTTGGGTGAAATTTGATGTTTTATGTTAAAAAGCCATCAGCTGATTACTGTAAGTAAAAAATCTGATGGCTATTGCTGTAGTTGTGGCATGTGTCATTTCACGAGTGGGACTTCCACATTGAGGGCTTCGGATTACTTGCAATTGTCAGTATGGTGGTCAAATTGCTAGGAATCCGCTGGTTCTTGGCCATTGTCGATGCTCAGGTAAGAAGCTGCGAGGCAAAAGTGCTTGATTGGCTAGGCTAAGCAAATCTGGCCAAGATGAGTGCGTTCCTTGCATCCACGGCAGCAATGCTCTCGCGTACTGCTGCCGCTGGTTGATGGGCCTCTGCAAGATTCTCGTTTTCGCTCTCCTCCTCCTCCTCCTCCTCCTCATCTGAGGAGGATATGTGACGAGCCATTTGGTCCTCAGGAATCTGCAAGCCATGACACTGTACCATGTTGTGAAGTGCACAGCAAACCAGGGCGATTCTGGAGACCCTGGCTGCTGAGTACTGCAGGGCTCCACCTGATCTATCCAGGCATCTGAAGCGCATCTTCAGCAAACCGATGGTTTGCTCGATTATGGCTCTGGTGGACATGTGGCTGGAGTTGTAGCGCTCCTCAGCTTCATTGGATGCGCTCCTCAATGGCGTCATTAGCCACGTCTTCAGGGGATAGCCCTTGTCTCCGAGTAGCCATCCGTTAAGTTGGTCTGGCGGACTGAATAGCTGAGGCACACTAGACTGGCGCAGTATGAAGGAGTCATGGCAACTGCCAGGGTACTTGGCACAAACATGCAAAATTTCCTTCTTGTGGTCACACATCAGCTGAACGTTAAGGGAGTGGAAGCCCTTGCGGTTGACAAAAATACCTAGATTATGATGGGGTGTCTTAAAGGCCACATGCGTGCAGTCAACGACACCCTGCACCCTTGGAAAGCCTGCCAGATTAGCTAATCCAACTGCATGCGCCGTGACACTTGCTTGATCCTTGGTGAAATGGATGTGATTGTGCGCGATGGCAAAGAGGGCATCGGTTATCTGCGTGATGCAAGTGTGTGCGGCTGCCTGGGAGATGCCACGGATGTCTGCTGCTGATCCCTGGAATGAGCCTGAGGCAAAAAAGTTGAGTGAGGTGGTGACTTTGATGGCCACTGGTAAGGGTTGTCCACCTGGTCCTCTGGCCTGCAGGTGTTGTTGCAGCATTGCGCAGATGTCTCCCACTACCTCTCACATGCTGCTCAGACATGTTGAAGTAGCTGACCCTGTGTCTGTAGACCCTGTTTGGGGGGTATCTCCTGCGCCGACGGGCTTCCATGCGCTGGCCCCTTCTGGCCTGCGCAGCTTCAGGTGGGTGAGCAGCAGCTTGGCGCTCCTGCTGGTGCTGCTGCTGTTGGTGCCACTGTTGTTCATGGTTCTGCTGGTGCCACAGCTGGTCTTCTTCCTCATTTGATGTCCAGAAGGGAAGGAAATAAATGGCTCCCATGCTTCTGGTATATGCCTCAGTTGAGGAAGCGCTCAGTCAAGGTGGCGAGAGGGGTTTCCCAGGAGCTCACACTGGAGATGGGTTTCAGGCTCCAAACTTCCACAGCTGTGGTTATGCCTTCTAAAGGTTCCCCCAGACCTGAGACAACAAAGTCCTGCCACCTGCAAATGATGACTGATCAAATCTCCTATTTAATGGTTGAGCTGCAGCTGATAGTCAGCAATCCAATTGTGCTACTGCCAGGTTTCACTGTCGTGTTTCAGAACAGGCATGTTTCACGTGGGAAAAGGGTTAAAATCACAAAGGCCTATCAAAATGGCATTATAGAGGCAATTTAGTGCTCGTTAAGGGTCTTAATGGCCTATCCCACCTCTTGGAGGCAGGACAGAGACGGGACCAGTAGACACGATTTAATGAAAATTGCTTGGAGGCGGTTGGGCCCACCCGCCAGTTTTTTCAATTTTAACCCCCCACACGCCTGCAATCCCGCCGCAACGGCCCATGAAATTCGAACCCAAGGAGTCATCCAATAAAATCAGGACAAAACCTATCTGCATAATGCATGGTCTTTTACTGAAACAGGGAATGGACTGCCAGTTAGGCACATGTCTATCACTGTGTATGTGCTCCTTCAACTTCAATCTAAATACTACTGCTCTGAATTTCTGCTGGAGTTCTCCTCATAGCCTGCCATAACTTTAGTGTCCCATTAGTGAATCCCCCCCACCCCAGAGCAAAGGTGTTAATTGCTGAAAATTGCCTTTTATGCTGTTTCTCTGAGGATTACAGCAACCTTCTGCAGAACTTACAGCAGGGAATCAGGCCAACCTCAGTGAAAATTCAGAGCAATATTCAAGATGAGTGACACCACCATCTTAGACACTATTTCCAGATACTAAAGCTGTCCAGAAAATCAGTCACTAGGCAGTCCGCTGAAGTTTGACCACACCAGGTTTGCAGAGGAGAAGACAGCTGGGCATATTTTCTTCTTATAGTGCCTGGGGAATAAAGGATTGCATGGGCAGAGCACATAGAGGAAATTCAGGTGAGGAGGATTGTGTACCCGTAACAGAGCCCGGCCGATTTCCCTCCCATTATTTTAAATGGACAATGTGTAGTCCTCCCACCCAGTCACAGTAAAAGAGGAAGTAGTTGATCTACTGGATGGGATAAAAATTGATAAGGAGGAGGTACTAGAAAGGCTGGCTGTACTTAAAGTAGACAAGTCACCAGGACCAGATGGAATGCATCCTAGGATGCTGAGGGAAATGAAGGTGGAAATTGCGGAGGTACTGGCCATAATCTTCCAATCCTCCTTGGATGCAGGGCTGATGCCAGAGGACTGGAGAATTGCAAATGTTACACACTTGTTCAAAAAAGGGTGTAAGGATAAACCCAGCAAGTACAGGCCAGTCAGTTTAACCTCGGTAGTGGGGAAGCTTTTAGAAACGATAATCCAGGACAAAATTAACAGTCACTTGGAGAAGTATGGATTAATTAAGGAAAGCCAGCACGGATTTGTTAAAGGCAAATCTTGTTTAACTAACTTGATTGAGTTTTTTGATGAGATAACAGAAAGGGTTGATGAGGGCAATGCAGTTGATGTGGTGTACATGGACTTCCAAAAGGCGTTTGATAAACTGTCACATAATAGGCTTGCCAGCAAAGTTGAAGCTCATGGACAGTGGCAGCATGGATACAAAATTGGCTAAGTGACAGGAAACTGAGTAGTGGGGGTAGATTTTCCTGGAGCCATCAGGCGGGGTTTCAGGCATGTGGGGGGGGGGGGGGAAATCCCAAATTCAGGGGTCCCGACACTATCCCACCCAAAACCTGCCTCCACGTAAGTTTCAGGGGAGGCGGGTACCCGCCCTGCACTGGGACCCGCCGACCCGAGGCGGGAAGGGATTAGTGCCAATTAACTGCCTGTTAACAGGTAGTTAACAGGCAGTTTTTAGCCTAATCCCTATTTTGAGGGGTGTCGTGTGGGATTCCTGACGGCTCCAAACCACGCCAGGTTAGAGCAGTCGGGCCGTTGGGTTGAAGGACTTGGAGGGGTCGCGATGTCGGTGTTCAGGTGAGTGATGGGTGCATGAGTGCAAAGGTAAGTGTGTTTGGTGTGTCTAAAGTGTGTAAAGAAGTTTAAATTACCTGTACTTACCTTAACAGCCTTTCCTCCTCTAGGTTTCAGGAGTCCATCACTCAGCCAGCACTGAAGGCAAAATGGCTGCGAGCTGTCAAAAGTGACAGCCTTCAGCTTTCGTTGCCGGTGAGACTTCTAACTGAGTCTGTGTAGAAGGACTCCGGTTAGAAGTCAGACTGTCAGTGTTTGACAGCTTCAAACAGCTGTGAAACACTGATATTTCATCTGTCAAGAACTCTCGACAGATGAAATTTCAGTCTGTGATGTCACCTGTTGCCGGGTGGCCCTTAATTGGCCTGCTGAGCCCGCTGGGCGGGCTCAACAAGGTCAATCAAGGGAAAACCGCACGGATTGGCCGGACGTCGATGTAGGCGGGACTAAAACCCGAAAGTTGTAGTCCCACCTCCTTCCCGACAGCTTAGGGAAAATCTACCCCATGGTGTACGGTTGCTTTTTGGACTGGAGGAAGGTATACAGTGGTGTTCCCCAGGGGTCGGTTCTAGGATCACTGCTTTTCTTGATATATATCAATGACTTAGACTTGGGTGTATAAGGCACAATTTCAAAATTTGCGGATGACACAAAACTTGGAAGTATAGTGAAAAGCGAGGAGGATAGTGATAGACTTCAAAAAGACATAGATAGGCTGGTGGAATGGGCGGACACATGACAGATGAAATTTAATGCAGAAAAGTGCGAAGTGATACATTTTGGAAGGAATAATGAGGAGAGGCAATATAAACTGAAGGGTACAATTCTAAAGGGGGTGCATGAACAGAGTGACCTGGGAGTATATGTGCACAAAAAGTTAAAGGTGGCAGGGCAGGTTGAGAAAGTGGTTAAAAAAGCATAATGGTTCCCGGCTTCATAAATAGAGGCACAGGGCTCGATTTTCCAAGCCCCAAGGAGGTGGGTTTGGAGGTGGGAGTGGTGGGAAAATTCCAGAATCGGGGGGCAGGAACCCATCCCGTCCCCAACCCCCCTCCGTGCCAATGTCCTAGGAGGCGAGTACCCGACCTGTGCTGAGAGCCGCCTCCCCGAGGCAGGAAGGGGATTAGTGCCAATTAACTGCCTGTTAACAGGTAGTTAACAGGCAGTTTTTTGCCTAATCCCTATTTTTAGCCCTGAAGTGTTGGCTGTCCGACGGCTCCGAACCACGCCAAGTTAGCGAGTTGGACCGTCGGTCTGCAGGGGTTGGAGGGGTCGAGATGTCCATTGTGCAGGTGAGTGATGGGTGCATGTGTGCAGAGGTAAGTGTAAAGTGTTTTAATAAGTTTTACTTACCTTTTCTTTCTCCTGCAGGCTTCCTTCCTTTAGTTCTCGGGAGTCCCTCAGCTCACCGGCACAGAAAGCAGAATGGCCGCTGAACTGTCAAAAGCTGCAGCCTCTGCTTTCTGGTCTGGAGAGCTCTCTAACTGAGTCTGAGTAGAAGGACTCAAGTTAGAAGACAGATTGTCCATGTTTGACTGCTTCACAGAGCTGTCAAATGCTGATTTTTCATCTGTCAAAAGCTCTTGACAGATGAAATGTCAATCACTGACGTCACCAGTAACCAGGTGTCCCTTAATTGGCCTGCTGAGCCCGCTGGGCGGGTTTAACAAGGTCAATCAAGGGAAAATAGCGTGGGTTGGCCACAAGTTGATGGAGGCGGGACTACAACCCAAAAAGTGGGAGTCCCGCCTCCAAAAGCTCCCCATTGACAAAATCGAGCCCATAGAGTACAAAAGCAAGTAAGTTATGATGAACCTTTATAAAACATTGGTTCGGCTTCAACTGGAGTATTGTGTCCAATTCTGGGCACCGCACTTTAGGAAGGATGTGAAGGCCTTGGCGAGGGTGCAGAATAGATTTACAAGAATGATTCCAGGGATGAGGGACTTCAGTTACGTGAATAGACTGGTGGCATAGTGGTTAGCACTGTTGCCTCACAGCGCCAGGGACCCGGGTTCAAATCCGGCCTCGGGTGACTGTCTGTGTGGAGTTTGCACATTCTCCCCGTGTTTGCGTGGGTTTCCTCCGGGTGCTCCGGTTTCCTCCCACAGTCCAAAGATGTGCGGGTTTAGGTTGATTGGCTATGATAAATTGACCCTTAGTGTTAGGGGGATTAAATACGTGGGGTTACGGGGATAGGGTGGGATATGTGTTGGTGTAGGGGTTACGGGAATCGGGTGGGATATGTGTCGGTGCAGGCTCGATGGGCCGAAATGGCCTCTATCTGCACTGTGGGGTTTCTGTGATTCTGTGAAGCTGGGGTTGTTCTCCATGGAGCAGAGGAGGTTGAGAGGAGATTTGACACAGGTATTCAAAATCATGAGGGGTCTAGACAGAGTAGAGAGAAACTGTTCCCATTGGTGGAAGGGTCGAGAACCAAAGGACATAGATTTAAGGTGATTGGCAGAAGAACCAAAAGCGACATGAGGAAAAACTTTTTTACGCAGTGAATGGTTCGGATCTGTAATTCAGGTTGGTGGAGGCAGATTCAATTGTGGCTTTCAAAAGGGAACTGGATAAGTACCTGAGAGAAAAAAAATTGAAGGGCTACAGGGAAAGGGCGGAGGATTGGGGCTAGCTGAAGTGCTCTTGTCGAGAGCCGGCACGGGCTGAATGGGCTGAATGGCCTCCTTCTGTGCCGTAACCATTCTATGATTTTCCTCAATTTGCTCCACCCAGGTGATTCTTAACACCCAAGTACTACAAACGGAAAATCTGTCCTAGCAACTTTACAGATGTACTTAATGGCTCTGCCAGCAACCAATTCTGTTTTTGTTGAGCGCAGATGAACATTCTTCTATGCTCCTGGAAGCTGTATCATTAAAAAGAAACTGGGCCCCGATGTTAACATAACCCGTCCAGTGAGAACAGGGTTGCTTCGTGTCAGATGCCCAATTTGCACTCCACCCGATTTTACGCTTCATTGATCTTCAAGAGGTCACGAAAGTTTTCTGCATTTTTCCTTTTTAAAAGCCAGTCATATTAATATTCAGTGGAGTGCATGTCACATACTGACGGACTATTCATAAAAATTGAGCATTTTTGCACAGAAATGTCCAGCACCATGTAGCTTTTATGTATAAATGTTACAATATTCCACTTGCAACCCTTAGAGATGTGGCTCACAAATAAGAAAAACGTTCTGCTTTCTAGTTGCCTGAAAACCCACAGACTACGCTTGCAGCGTGGCGGTAACATTATCATGCCAGCAGGCTGGTGCTTATAAAGCTCTTTGTCCCATTCATTTCAATGAAGAATAAAGAACTCCTTCACATTTCTCTGTTGCAAGCCATCAATCATTTAGCTCTGGTTTTGCTGTATTCTCCACTGCTAACCGTCTTCTTAAACCCCTCTCCCCTGTCTCCTCCACCCTCACCTCCGACAACTTTGAGGAGCTCATGGACTTCTTTGTCTCCAAGATTGAGACCATCCATTCAGCTGTCTCTGCCACTTTCCTTCCTTCCTCTAGCCCACTGGGCCAAACTTCCTCTAAGGTTCCCCCTGTCCTAGCCCTGAACTCACATCTATCTCCAGTTTCTCTCCGATCTCCCCTCATGACCTCTCCATGCTCATCTTGTCCATGAGTCCCACTTCCTGCTCCCTCGACCCTATTCCCACCGAACTGCTGACCACCCAACTTCCTTTTCTGGTTCCCATGTTAGCTGACATTGTTAATGGATCTCTCTCCTCAGGTACTGTCCCCCACTCCCTCAAATCTGCCATCATCACCCCTATCCTCTTAAAATAACCCTTGACCCCTCCATCCTTGCAAACTACTGCCCTATCTCCAACCTACCTTTCCTCTCCAAAGTCCTTGAACGTGTTGTCGCCTCCCAAATCCATGCCCATCTTTCCCGCAAATCCATGTTGAATCCCTCTAATCAGGTTTCCACCCGTCACAGTACCAAAACGGCTCTCATCAAAGTCACAAACGACATCCTTTGTGACTGTGACAAAGGTAAGCTATCCCTCCTCATCCTTCTTGATTGTCTGCAGCCTTTGACACGGTTGACCACTGCAACCTTCTCCAACGCCTCTCCACCGTCGTCCAGTTGGGTGGGACTGCACTCACCTGGTTCCATTCTTATCTATCTAATTGTAACCAGAGAATCACCTGCAACGGCTTCTCATCCTGCTCCTGCATCGTTACCTCTGGTGTCCCCCAATCTATCCTTGGCCCCCTCCTATTTCTCATCTATATGCTGCCCCCTGGTGTCATCATCTGAAAACACAGAGTCAGTTTCCACATGTACACTGACGACACCCAGCACTAGCTCACTACCACTTCTCTCGACCCCTCCACGGTCTCTAAATTGTCAGACTGCTTGTCCGACATCCAGTTCTCGATGAACAGAAATTTTCTCCAATTAAATATTGGGAAGACCAAAGCCATTGTTTTCGGTCCCCCGCCACAAACTCCATGCCCCAGCCATTGACTCCATCCCTCTCCCTAACATCTGTCTGAGGCTGAACCAGACTGTTCGCAACCTGGTGTCATATTTGATCCTCAAATGAACTTCCGACCACATATCCGCGGCATAACTTAGACTGCCTATTTCCACCTTCATAACATCGCACGTCTCCACCCTTGCCTCACCTCATCCGCTGCTGAAACTCTCATCCATGCCTTTGTTACCTCTAGACTTGACTATTCCAACGCACTCCTGGATGGCCTCTCACATTCTAACCTACGTAAACTTGAGGTCATCCAAAACTCGGCTGCCCATGTCCTAACTCGCAACAAGTCCCATTCACCCATCACCCCTGTGCTCGCTGACCTACATTGGCTCCCGGTTAAGCAATGTCTCGATTTCAAAATTCTCATCCTTGTTTTCAAATCCCTCCATGGCCTCGCCCCTCCCTACCTCTGTAATCTCCTTCAGCCCCACAACCCATCCAAGATATCTGCGCTCCTCTAATTCTGCCCTGTTGAGAATCCCTGATTATAATCGCTCAATCATTGATGGCCGTGCCTTCTGTTACCTAGGCCCTAAGCTCTGGAATTCCCTGCCTAAACCACTCTACCTCTCTACCTCTCTTTCCTCCTTTAAGATGCTGCTTAAAACCTACCTTTTTGACCAAGCTTTTGGTTACCTTCCCTAATTTCTCCTTATGTGGCTCGGTGTCAAATTTCTTGTCTTATAATACTCCTGTGAAGTTCCTTGGGACGTTTTAGTACGTTAAAGGTGCTATATAAATACAACTTGTTGTTGTAGTGAGTTTCCTGAATCTAGGCTGTTGAACCAATGGTGCAAACAACCGGGAAAACTCTTTCCACATCAACATTTTTACAGCTTTTTCTTTATACGTTCATGTGCTGCTGCACTACTCCTTCAGCTCCGACAGCAGGGCAGGGTGTACTGGGCTGCAGGTTTCTTCATGTTGTCCGGGCTCCTCATGATTGATTAATGGGAGGTGCGCTTCTGCAGATCATGACTAGTCCTACCAGTAGTTCTTCAATCCTGAGCACCCTGTTATTGTGCAGTATCTTCAAGGGCTGTCAAAGCTTGCCCCGTGAGGGGAGACAAGCTTGAATGTCAGCTGAGGCCAAGGCTGCTACTTTTTGACAAGACCAAACCTAGCCAGGGAACAGCAGAGGAATGGAATAGAAAGTAGGATTAAAACTCAAATTCTGATGTTTCTTTCCTGCTGTTAAGAACTAATTGAAAACCTTTATTAGTCATGGCTCCACAATTTAAGACACAAAAGTACGTGCTGGAATAAAACTCCTGTTTTAAAATCCAAACATTTGGGCCCCGATATTTACAGGAAGGCGGGGAGGGAGTGGGGGAACATGGTAGCAGGGGGGAAACATGGAAATCCCGAGAATGTGGAGGACCTGCTGAATTTAACATTATAATTCTTTTACTCCATTTCCTGCTCGGCAGCTGGGCTGATTGACAGCCTGGCCAGTTGCAGAAAGCTGCAGGCGGGGACCTTTGGGGATGCTCCCCGGCAACCGGGAAAGATCATGGGACAGAAGTAGGGGGTCGGACTGGCATTCGTGAGGGAGAGATCACGGCACAGAAGGCTCGGGGGTTTGGAGGGGTGGGCGGTTGGCTGAACGCGACAGATGATTTGCTTGGGAAGCTGGGGGGGAAGCACTCCCGCTCCTCCTGACCTACAAGCTGTGATATAAAAAGCACTTATCTGCTTGATCCGGCTGCTCCCGTCTACATTTCACTGCCAGGTTTCCTGAGCCCTGGGAAACCCGGCCAGCCAGTTTTAAATTTAAATACAATTGCACTAAGGGAGCCTGATTTAAATATTATAATGAGGTATCCCGCCTCTAAGAGCAGGACACAGACATGCCACGCAACCCACAGCCAAAAAAATGGCAGCTACTGCGTATGTGGTGGGTTGGGATCACATTACGCGATTTAACATTTTTAAATGCCCTCTGACCCTCTCCTGTCCATCATGGGGGGTTAATATTCCACCTTTGGTGTTCAGTTTTCACTTTGGAAAAAAAATTCTGAAGCGCCCACTCAAAAAACAAATTGGTCTATCCAAATTGGTTAGGTGGCTGAACTTGAACTCCTGGGCCTAGAAATTCATTGTAGCCACTTTTGGGGCGTTAAAGTCGGGCGGCCGCTAAAGTTTGCGCCCGCCGCCAAATCGAGGCCACTTCTGCGATATTCATTAGCTTCGCCCTAAGAGTTTGCTCGAGCGCTAAAACAGGTGCTGGACGCCTCTCTTTAGGCGCTAAGCCGGAGGTGCTGAGCGAGAGCGCCCAGGCCGGGCGCAGCGCAGGTGCGGCCATCTCATGATTGACAGCAGACACCCTGGCGCCGGCCAGCTCTTAAGGGGGAAGGGTCGACTTTGTCTGCTGCCACGCCCTGGATAGTGGAGCCCTCCAGCTAGGCCTGAACACTGCTGCTGGACCCAAATAGCGCCTGAAGCCATGCAGAGGGCCCGTGAACGAGCGCAGCGCTTCTCAGAGCGTGATCTGAGTGTGCTGGTTGGTGGTGTGGAGAAGAGACGCCATATTTTGTACCCGGACAATGGCAGGAAGGCGCCGGTCCGCACCTACCGGAGAGCCTGGAGGCATGTCGCCAGCAAGGTGTCAGTCAACAGCGAGGTCCCCAGGACCGGTGTCCAATGCCGCAAAAAGTTTAATGACCTCACGCGGATTGTCAGGGTGAGTACCCTTTCCAGTGACCTCCTCATCCTTGCATGTGCACCTCACATTATGGGCAAAGGGACCTGAAAGCCCTAATGGCCAGCCCTCATCCAGCAGCTATGGGACAGGCATGAACATCAATTGCACATTCTGCACTTAACACACTGGCCAAGCTATTCCACCATGGGAGGCAGTGCACACAAGATCAGGGCGACACACTGGCCAGGCTATTCCACCATGGGAGGCAGTGCACACAAGATCAGGGCGACACACTGGCCAGGCTATTCCACCATGGGAGGCAGTGCACACAAGATCAGGGTGACACACTGGCCAGGCTATTCCACCATGGGAGGCAGTGCACACAAGATCAGGGCGACACACTGGCCAGGCTATTCCACCATGGGAGGCAGTGCACACAAGATCAGGGCGACACACTGTACTTAGAGGCCGTCCTTTCTCTTGCAGGCCAAGCTGGCTAATAATAGGAAGAGCCGGACTGCGACCGGGGGAGGCCGACCCCAGATCCAGCCGCTCACCGAGCTGCAACATCGCGTGGAGCGCATCATGGGTGCCCGGGTGATTGGCCCCATTGCATGTGGAGATGCCGACCCTGTTCTGGGCACCAATGGTAAGGACATCAACGTTTGGACCTCTCTCGTCCCACTTGCGCATCAGATCTACATCCTTTGCCACTGTCCGACCAATGCGCTGAATGCCACCACTCATGCATCCCTCGCTGACGCCCTCTCCTCACTCTAAAGCTACTCTTGTGCCTTCCTGCTTTCAGATGGTGAGGAGGAGGTCCCTGAACTTGCCAGTGACAGCCCCTCAGAGGAGGAGGAGGAGGAGGAGCAAGAGGAAGGCGGCCCATCAGGGGAACCCTCAGCCGTGGCAACCCATGCCAATGTAGGGGACACGTCTTCCCTGGAGGGGAGCGTCGCGGAAGTGTCGGAGGGGAGGGGAGCTCATGGGACCTGCGGCCTGCAGAAACGCGGGAGGGGGTGCCAGCTCGGCGGCCTTCTCCCCAGAGGGGGGAAGGGTCGGAGGGGAGTCCAATTGCTGGGCCCAGCGGCGTCCAGCAACGCAGGAAGGGTCGGCCAGCTCGGCGGCCTTCTCCCCAGAGGGAGAGTCCGGCCTCCAGTCCGGTGATGGTCTTCGCCGAGGAGATGGAACGCCTCGAGGACTTGTCCGCGGACTCAGAGCGCCAGCACACGGAGCTCATGGGGGTAGTGGCACGGTTGCCTGAGGCGATCGAGTCCCTCTCTCGGAGTGTGACCGACGTCGGGGCCTCACAGGCCATCAGTTTGGCGGAATTCGGGGCAGAGCAGGCAGCGAGTCAGGCGGCATTCGGGGCAGCTCAGGCAGCGAGTGGGCAGCTGATCAGTGGTGCCGTGCAGTCACTGGGTGCTCTGATGAGGTCACTGAACAGGTCAACACGGGCACTCACTGCTGCCACGCTCGCTGTGTCAGCCAGGCATCGCCAGGGCACCTGGCGCGCTGCAGCAGCACAGCGGTCTGTCCCTCGGCAGATTGGTGCGCATGCTGCAGTGCTGGCCCGGGCGAGTGCCAGTGTCTCAGGAGACCAGCTTGCCCCCATTCCTCCAGCCGCCACTGCCACTCCCCCAGTGGAGCTGCCAGGAGCTGCTGCAGCGACTGATGCTGGCCAGCCACAGCTGCAGCATTCAACAGCCGCCCGCTCGACGGCCAGACCTCGACTAGGCCGACCCTCAAGGGCATCTGCCGTCACGACATGTGCCCCTCTGGCGCCTGCCCCCAGCCTTGCAGCAGCCAATGGCCTTACTTTGAGGAGGAGCAGCAGGGCGGGCAGGGGCCACACAAAGATGGCCAAGGTATCGCCCTAGCGGGCCAAAAAGTCGAATGTGTGGCCAGTTGTGTTTGTTTTTTGAGGCCGAGAATTGGATGTTTGTTTTTTGAAGGCCGAGGATGTGATGTTTGTTTTTTATGAAGGCCGAGGATGACGGCCATTTTAGTTGCACTGTTTTGTTAATCCTCTCCAGGTTGTGGGAGCGAGTAATGTGTTTGAGTGTTTTTTGGGGGTTCCGTCTGTTTTTGGTTTTCATGTGGGAAGGGCCCTGAGTTTGTACAATAAAGCATTTTATTTATTAACATTGTCCATGTTTGATCTTTGAAGTGTTTGTTGCCTTAACCGGCTGAGGGCTTGCGGAGCGGCTGCAATCATGTTCTTTCATTGGCACAAGCCATTCCCTGACAGGGGGCCTAGAAGTGACGTTCAATAAGCCGCCGACGGGCGGCCCTCGGACCTTGTGCCTCCCTCCTGGGCTGGTACTCCTCGTCCTCCTCCTCCTCATGCTCCTCCTGCTCCTCCTCCTGAGGTGGGGGTCCAACGTGAGGTGGCAGTGCCTGAGTCCTGCGGATAGCCAGGTTGTGCAGCATGCAGCAAACGACGACGAATTGGGAGACTCGGTCCTGCGAATACTGGAGGACTCCCCCAGAGCGATCGAGACAGCGGAACCATTGCTTGAGGACGCCGATTGTTTGTTCTATGATGTTCCTAGTCGCTTGATGGCTCTTGTTGTATGCCTCTTCAGCAGGGGTCGTGGGCGCGCGGAGCGGGGTCATGAGCCAGGTACACAAAGGATAGCCTTTGTCCCCGATAAGCCATCCTCTTGGGGGAGGCTGTGCCTGGAACATGTCAGCCACAGTTGTCTGTCGCAGGATAAAGGCATCGTGGCTGCTGCCTGGAAAGCGGGCATTGACAGCTAGGATGCGCTGCCTGTGGTCACACACCAGCTGTAGGTTGAGGGAATGGTAGCCCTTCCGGTTGCGGTAACCCTCGGCATGCTCCAGAGGTGCCCGCAAAGCCACATGCGTGCAGTCAATGGCGCCCTGCACCGTGGGGAAGCCCGCTATTCTTGCAAATCCCACTGCACGCTGCTGCTGCTTGTCCAGGGTCATGGGGAAGGAGATGAATTGATGTCTCCTTCTGAAAAGGGCTTCGGTCACCTGGCGGATGCAGCAATGCACGGCGAACTGGGAGATGTTAGCGATGTCCCCAGCAGCGGATTGGAAGGAGCCGGTGGCATAGAAGTTGAGAGCCATCGTCACCTTCACTGCCACCGACAGAGACGTCCTGCGCATCAGCTGTGGCTGCAGATCTCTCCGAAGCAGCTGGCAGATGTCTGCAACCACCTCCCTTCTGAATCGCAGCCTCCTTACACACATCGCGGCAGACATGGTCAGATAGGAGGACTGCTGGCGGTATACCCTGGGTGGGTAAGGCCTCAGTTGGCGACGCCTGTTGCCCCCTCTGCGTCTAGCCAGGGCTGCCACTCTCTCACGGCGTCTGTAAGCCCTTCTGGCATAAGGCTGAAAGTCAGCGTTGGCACCCAATGCAGCCCCCATTATATGCTGGCAAACAATGAGCTCTCAATGAAGGCAAGGATAATTGCTAAGCTCTGGCCTGAGCCAAAAATACCTGTCCTAGTGTTGGTCCAAACCAGTAAGCTCTCCTCCTTGGTCTCTCTCCAAAAAACCGTTGCACAAGAGTGAATGCTGCAAAATGGCTGGCCTTTATAGTGCAGGGTAAGTGCCCTTTAATTAGCGCTCCCCGCGGCCCGCCTCGGCTGTGTACCGTTCCACTTCACAGTCGTTAGGGCCGCCCGGCGCACAATGGGCCGGCGTGAGTGAAGTTCCGGTTTGGGGCGCACAAAGGGCGTTGCACTAGTAAATGACGTCATGATCTGCGCGTGCAGCAGGGCGCGCTAAGACTTTGCGCTGGCGCTAAATGTGTACTGAAGTTGGGGCGAGGCGCAGATCACGCTGCGCCCAGGCGCTAAGCGCCTAGCGCTCGAGATCTACTCCTCCTAAGGCGCTAACAGCTGGCGCGCCCAACTGAATTTCTAGGCCCTGATCTTCGGAGTTGGGAGTACAGTGTGGTCCCACTTGAGCTAGCCAACCATCTGTAGGCTTTCCTAATCCACTAAAATGAAGAAGTGGGGCCTCATCAGTATCAGTGAGCTGCCGGTATGAATGATGATTTCATGAGTATGTACTGCAGAGACACGAGGCCCAATTTTGTGAAAGTGGCAAAATTTGTGCCAGGGAAAAGTTGACTGGCTGCCTCGCCCAAGCTAGCCCACAGGGCACTGAGAGGACAGTGTCCAATTTTACAGGGTTAGCTCATTTGAATAATTTGCATTAATTCTCGGCACATCTTCGGCCTTGTGCTCGAGAAAAAAACAACAGTTGGTCAGCATTTTAAATTTAAAGAGATGTGAGCACTGAAAAGGTTAGTGGCCGTCTATTGGAGCAAATATTGTTTCACCTTCATAAAGCTTTACAATGGGTTTTAATTATTTGCTAGCCTTCGCCAAGGCATGATTGTGGGTAAAGTGATGTGTGACTGTATGAAGTGGGTGCAAGGAGCTTTGCATGGATTGGCATTTCAGACAAGAAGTTGCAATGGTCTTTTTAGTATATTGGTGTCCTCTGCAATGCCCTGCTTTTAAAAACCCTGATACGTTGTCGGTAGGCCAGTCTCCAAGAGAGTGTGGCAACATCCTTCTTGAAGTGGAGACACCAAAGACAGGTCTCCTCTGGCATGCCCACAAAGGACTATCTAGGCCAGCAAATGTCAATACTAGGCATGGGATAGGTGTGTACATAATGCATGAGATATAGTTGCTCTCTTGTTCCCTGAAGAACTGCTGTACCTCTTCCAAATCTAGGAGTGCCATTCGAATCCCAAAGTAGTGCCCATCCTGCCTGCATTGCAAGCAAAATAGCAGCTGGAAATGAGACAGTTATGAGAAAAGTATTGGCCCAGTAATTCCTCTCTGAACGCGTGAGTACGGTCGGGGTACTCATGCGTCTGGCCGGAGGAAATGCCCGTGTTCAGCATGCACAGCGCATGCGGGGAAAACCGGCATTTCCAGTCCTCTGAACGAAGGGGTTCAGAGGCACAGCACATGCGACTGCACAGGCAGCGCTTGCGCAGTGAACTTCGTCGATTTCATTCATGGATTCAGTGAGGGTAAGTCCTTACAAGTTACACTTGAAAAAAGCATGTGTAAAGTTGCTCCAAGGCTGCGGAGGAAGATATATTTTATCGTGGAGCTTCTGAAAGGCAATATTTTTGTTTGGGAAAGGGAGGAAAGTTATTTTAAGAAATGCTGAGGTAAGTTTTAAAGTTTAATTTTTTTTTTTTAAACGGGTTTTCAGTACGGTAGGTAGAAGGAGCAATTGTGGCTGTGTGAATTGAATGTGAGAATGAGTGTTCTAAAATGAGTAATGTAACATTTCCAACACTTTTAAGAAAGAAACTTTTCATCAGTAATAAGTAATTATGTATGTATGTCCGCATATATTCCTTTACGTATATGTATGTATGTTTTATATTCCTTTACTTATGTGTATGAATGTATGTTTTTAATTATGATTTTCCAATAAGTTACTTTCTCTGAAAGTCATAATTAAATACATACATTCATACACATAAGTAAAGGAATATATACATACACGCAAAGGAATATATACAGACATACATACAAAATTACTTAAAAGAATATATTACTGATGAAAAGTTTCTTTCTTAAAAATGTTGGAGTCATTTTCACATTTAATAAACACAGCAAATTCAATTCACATAGCCACAATTGATCCTTCTACCTACAGTACTGAAAACCCGTTTTAAAAAACAAAAATAAACTTTAAAACTTACCTCAGCATTTCTTAAAATAACTTTCCTCCCTTTCCCAAACAAAAATATTGCCTTTCAGAAGCTCCACGATAAGAAATATCTTCCTCCGCAGCCTCTGGAGCAACTGTACTCATGCTTTTTTCATGTGTAAGTTGTAAGGACTTGACCTCACTGAAAGCATGAATGAAAGCGGCGAATTTTACTGCGCACGCGCTGCCTGTACAGTCGCACGCGTTCTGCCTCTGAACCCCTTCGTTCAGAGGACAGGAAATGCCGGTTTTCCCCGCATGCGCTGTGCATGCTGAAAACCGGCATTTCCTCCGGCCAGACGTGTGAGTACCCCGACCGTACTCGCGCATTTGGAAGGGAATTACTGGGCCAACATTTTACATGTCAATAAAATGAAAAATTTAACAATTGCACGATTTGCCCCCTCGCATCTGCGACTGAGGGTCCAAGGAGGTGCATTGTGCAAGAGGTCATCGTCGTACGTATCCTCACACTGTTCCCTTTCGGGAACTGTATGAAGTGGTGGAAGGATTTCTGGCCACGTTAACACTCCTTCTGTGACCATAACCATCTTCATACCAGCCATTAGGTTGGTTAGTCCTATGGTGTGAGGGTTTTACGGGCTCCCACAACCCATCTGAGGGGGGGGGGCCACCCACACCCGCGGACGCAAGTATCCCGCTGGATGTCCACCCAGAATTTATAGTTGGAGCTCCGACTCCACTTGCTGGGACTGTCTGGAGCGGGGTTCGAAACCCTACTCCTTCTGGCCCAGCGGCGGGGATGCTTACCGCTACGCAAAAGGCCCACTCCGCGCAAAAGGTGACACCCATACGTTTCCTGCGCCTTTTCCCTCCCCGTGACTGGAGCCCTATGCTGCCACTTGAAAGACCAAGCTATCATCTGTCCTTTTTGCGGCGCCTTTGACTTCTCATTACCAATGATGAGCAGGCGCTGCGCCTCCACCTCGTTGAGGAGATTGCTGAGGTCATCATCAGTTCAACTGTGAGTTCTTGTAATGCCGTGAATTGTGCTCATTCCAGCCATTTCACGTTGCTAATCGGATTGGGCCTTTGGCATAGCGGTAGGATTCCCGCCGCTGGGTCAGACAGGGTAGGGTTTACGAACCCCGCTCCAGACAGTCCCGGCAAGTGGAGCCGGAGCTCCGGCTCTAAATTCTGGGTTGACATCCAGTGGGATATTTGCGTCCGTGGGTGTGGGTGGCCCCTCCTCCTTGTATAGCTTGTGGGAGCCCGTAAAACCCTCCCGCCATAGGACTAACCACCCTAATGGCTGGTTCAAAGATGGTTACGGTCACGGAATGAGCGGTAATCATGGCCATAAATCCTTCCACCACTTCATACAGTTCCCCAAAGGGAACAGTGTGAAGACACGTATGACGACGACATTGCTAAATAAATAAATGGAATAAAAAAAAATCTTTTAGGGCTTTTAAAAGTCTTTAAATTGCTTTAATTCTGTTTAAAACTACTTCAGATTTTTCAAAATAATGTAAACGTTTTTAAAAGTTTATAAAAGTTACCAAAAGCTTCATAAAAATACCAAAAACCTATTTAAAATGCTGCTTTGCATGTAAAAATACTTAGCAGCTTGTGAGAAACATTGGGGGCGTGTCCTATTAAACTGAGACCTCAAGGGGCGTGTCTCAGTTGCACAGCGCGCTACAGGCTTCGCGCTGGCTGCACTCCTGGGCGGCGTGACGTCAGACGCTGCCCGGGAGTCAACATTTTAAAACAGCAATTCCAGGCGTCCCTGAAGCTCAACGGCCGGCGCGTCGCGTAAGTGCATATCGGGGGCTTGCACGCGCGGCAAGCCCCCGACCCGAATTTCTGGGCCAATGTAAAGCAAAAAAATCACGCCTAAACCAAAGTCAACATCTCCCAATAAAAATGCAGATATAGCAATAGAATAAGCAAAGAAACACATTACAACCAAAAATTAACAAGTGATTCTAACCTTTAAGAAGCTTGCTCCTATAGGCCAGGCCACTCACACACCGCAGTTCCTATTTTAAATGACCGAACAGCACTTCAGGGGGGAGCTGACCAGAAAGCCGCAAGATCCAACGAGGGACCTAGTTAAGTCATTCTTGGAGCCATAATGAGGTATCCATTTGCCATCAACACAGCCTCAGAAATGACAACATTTGTCTTAGCTGCAAAATGTGGCCCTTTGTAAATCATGCTAGCCCAATTCCCCAACCTGCACTTGCCCTTAGAGTTAGGCTTGGCACTGACGGCGGAGCCTCATAAAATTGGTCCTTTGAGGTAAAAGCAATCTTCCATTTGTTCACAGTTATTCTTAGTTAAGATCAGGTATCAACACAGGGGGAAGGTTACCTCTGTGCGCTAAGTAAAAGTATAAACCCATTTATAAAGATGCACTTATGATTTTATTGATCCTACTGCCCAGAGGAAACCATCCTCCACAATAACTATTTAGACAACTGATCTAGTCAATAGAAGTTAAAAATGTTCACCTATGTTGCCTAGGTTTCCCGCTTTTTTGCCACTATAGTCACAGATCACACCTGCATCCTCACTGTGTCGACAGTTGTGTGTTCCAATGTCTTGCTTGATGCAATCTTCCAATGTTTGTTCAGTCCCGGTGCATTTCACATTATCCATGTGTATCGGCCCCACACCATCTCCAAAATAAGCCAGTGACCTTGCCTTGGCTGGGCCCCTTAAAGCAAAACACATGTGATGCTCAGAAGACATCAGACCTTACAGCTTCTTTTATTGTTAACACATTTTTAACAGAGTTATTTTCAAAGGAAGTGTCACAATCTTGAAATTATATTTAAAGTTCTACATCCACTGACTGACTACTTTGATGTCCATGTGATGACCATAAAATACCACAAGCCACAAAAATGTTAGGTAATGTAATGTATTGGAACCCACAACATTATGCCAAAGGGCAACAAATGGAATCCATGTGCCCCATGCAGTGAGTTCCCAATTTCATCTATGCCAGAAGGAGACAGTCCGTGGTGTAGGGAGTTTGCAAAATTCCCCCACCTCGCCTGCTTTCCGAATCAAACAAAGTTGGCCACTTTTTAAACGTACAAAATGGAGTTCTGGGACACGTGACCAGAAAGCTGCTGGAAGTGAGTCATTTTTCTCCCCAGCAACAAGACTGGAGACAGGGCCTGGAATTCCACAGTCCCTATGTGGATTCCAGGCCAGACATGGAATTGAATATGTAATAGCAAGTCGCCAGTAGGCCGGTAAGAACAATGAACCTGGTTGCACTGCAATCAGGGTTAAGCTAGTTAAAACCATCATCGGGCCCATCCTAACAGATCCAATCATATCAGAAACCGTTTTAGAGGACTAGGCACCAGAGACACCATTGTGTGACTGAAACCAAAAACAATGAGGGCCGGTGATAAGGCCATTAGTGGGAAATCGGCCGTTTTGCAGCCATTTACAGTTAACGAAGTAACCTGGGACACCTCTCGATCTGGGGGAGGCAAGGCAGATCGAGAGAGTATAACTGTTTTTAGTAAGCAGACAGAAAGGGCAGTTGGAGACACTTCGACTTGGAACACACTTCGGGGGAGACAGCTTCTACACTTCACTTCGATTTCATCCTGGGACTTCGCTGCAAAAGGGAAACTTCGAGGACTCTACTGGGAGAAGCAGTCTCCAAGACGGGGAAGGCTATGCGCAGCAGGCCCATGCTTTGGTAAGCAGGCGAAGCTCCCGGTCCATACTGCCTCCCAATTTAAACCTGACTGTTCCCCCCCCCCGTGCCCACCACCTCAGGCAGGGATTCAGAGTGGAACCAGGAAGACACGGGACGGAGTGTACCATCCCGGTACGGACCGGAGCCCAGGGCGGGCCTCGCTAAACGGCGCAGCCCGACCCAGGGGGAAGCCTTTTCGCCCAGCCAAGGAGGAAGATCCACTACCTGACTGACGGGAGAGTGTGTGGCCAGTGCACACTGAACTTCACCAGGCCAGACCAACTAAAGCTGCAGTCCCAGGACAACCTAAAGGCCTTTGTTCCAATGCGTTGGGTGAGCATGAGAGTCTGACCCCCCTTTAGTTTGACCTAGGTTAGGGATAGTGTAGGAGGTGGGGATAAGGCTAAGGGGAGTGTTAATGTGTGATACCCCTCGATGTGTCGTACTCCTTCCCGCACTCGCGTGCCCTCTGTTTTGAATATATATTCTTTTTTTTTCTTTTTTTTTTTTAAAGTGTATAGAGCTGTAGCCTTGGTTTAGTATCGCTGAACCAATTAATTTCTCTGCTTGCTTGTTTTGTTTTATTTTTCTCTCAATAAAACCGTTATTATTTTAACCTTTCACCTGCTTGTCTGTCTCGAGCTTGTTATTCTGCGCATCAGCTGCCTGGTAGGATCCCAGTGTCAGAACTAAGTGGGAGTGTGGGGATGCCTCGAAAACATCCACTGGGTCAGGCCCGGGCCAAACCGACCACCCAATCAACAACCCCTACAAAATGGCGACCGCGGCAGGACACTGGGCGCAGGCATCTGGTGTTGTAGATGGCGAGTCGAATGAGACAAGCTTGATGGACGAGAGAATCTCGGACTATGTGTTCAGGAAGGTGAATCTCACTAAGAAGTGTTTCACCGCTCTGCTGAAGGCTGGCCATCCGGTGGACGCCGCAGCTCAGTGGGCGCAGGGGAGGGAACACAAGAGATCTCTTGAAAAGGCTGTGTGGCTGTGCTGCTA
This sequence comes from Somniosus microcephalus, assembly GCF_052327205.1. Classification (NCBI taxonomy): domain Eukaryota; kingdom Metazoa; phylum Chordata; class Chondrichthyes; order Squaliformes; family Somniosidae; genus Somniosus; species Somniosus microcephalus. The sequence continues at coordinate 135,315,365 of NC_140988.1, forward strand.
CAAAAAGCAGGTACAGCTCCTGGATGGGCTCGTCGCAGCCCAGGCAGCCAGGCTAAAGGAGCTGGAACTGGAAGTCCAGGAGAAGGCTCAGGCGGGAGAGAAGTTAGTTGTGGCGCTGCAGGCTCTCGCACAGGAGAGGGTGCAGCTCTTAGGGGATTATAATTCCCAGTTGGAATACCTGCGGTGCCAAGTCACCGAGGCCAAGGGGAATGAGTTTAGGCTGCGGGACAAAAGTGCCCGCTTGGTAAAGGAAGTAAAAGAACAGGAGGAGAAAGTCAGGGAAGTGAAGGCAGCCTATAAGCTGGCCAGTGAACAGGGGTTCGGGGAAGCTGACCACAGCCCCTGTCAGGAGAAGATAGAGAGTCTTAGCCGAGCCCTCCGGAAGGCCAAGGGCATGGTATGCCTGATGAATCCGAAGGTGGGTCAGGCGGATTTTCTGGGGAACGAGGGTAGGACCATTTCACCATCCCAAGTGGTACCTAGGGAAGCAATAGAGGAAAGAGAGGAAACCGCGCGTCCACCACCCACTACTCCGAGTTTCGGGGAAGTGTGGCACCAAGGGGAGGTGAAGGCGGAGGTGGTCCAAGCCCCGGCTAGGACAGGAGCGGGGCCCATGTGCCCGGCCCGGCAGCTGAGGTTAGGTCCGCCCGCCGAAGGGGAAAGGGAAGGGCCTCTCCAGAACCAGTTTGTGGTCCCTTTTAATACCCAACAGCTTAGGAGTATGGTGAGCCATATTCCAAAGCTCTCCCAGAAGGGAGATCCCTCGGTTCATTTTAGGGAGGTAGAGCAGGCAGCCAGCGTCAACGACTGTGATGACGCTGAGCAGGCCAAAATGCTGCTACTTTCCCTAGAAAGCAGCCATCTCCAGTCCCTCCCTGATGGGGATAAAAGAGGTCAGAGTGGGTACGAGGAGCTCAAGGACGCAGTCTTAGAGGCATTGGGCATGGATGAGGGTAGTCCGTTCTCCCGTGTGGAGAAAACGGTCCAATTGATGGAAGAGACTCCGCAAGCTTTCGCGGACCGGCTGTGGCCGGTGTACCGGAGAGCTTGCCCAGGGACACCCAACCGGGCGTTCCTGAACGGAGATCTCCTGACCCATTGGCTCCGTTGCTTGGTGGCGAACAGCCTGCCGCAAGTTAGAGCAAAAGCGGAAGTTTGGTTCGACCCCAAGGACCCCGGGGCCACAGAAGCCGGGGTGATCCGACAGCTCACCCTAGCCTACAAGAACGGTCGGGTAGCCGAAGCGCTCCCAGCGAAAGGGAAGCTGCATGAGGCAAAACCCGGGCCGGGTAGGAAGGAGTGGCGCCAGGAAGGGACTACCCCAACACACCCCAAACTTAATTGTTACGGGTGTGGTAAAGATGGCCACTGGCGGAAGGAGTGTAGAAACCCTTGGAAAGAGACCAGGGGGAAGGTGCCTACTGCCCCAGCCCAACCGGCAGGGGCAGGACCCAGCCAGGTCGAGATAATACTGGACACCGTACGGTCTGTATTGTCTGGCCAGGGGAAGGTAGCAATGGCCACCGGCGCTCTTACTCCGGCAACCCCAGCCAATTCCCAACCCTGACTAGCAAGAATGCAACCGGTCCACCTGTGCTCTGTCCGCTATGGCGAGTGGGGGAGACCCCTCGTGGAGATGGAGGTGGAGAGGCTGAAGGGGACCTATCTGCTGGATACGGGAGCATCAAGCACCGTAATCTATGCAGATAACCCCGCCGCCTCACCCCTCTCCAGCGGGGTCCCCTACAGTCTATCGGGATTTACAGGGAAGGAACAGGCTGGGTCGGTGTCCATCCCGCTTTCCATCAAGTTGGGACCACTCCACAACACATGGAAGTGCATCCTGATGAGGTGGGAGGTGGAGGGTGGAAGGGGAGTCCTGGGGGCCGACTTCATTGTAGGTCACGGGATTCTGGTGGATCTAAGGAACCACTGCTTGTGGGGAGCAGGTGGAATAAAGGATGGTGAGGTAGTAGTGATCCCGGGAAAGGAAGGGAAGGGGACTCTCTGCACCATGAAGCTAAAGGGAGGCTACGACCTCGGGCTTATGGTCAGTGGTGTCCACGAGGAGTTTCGGGCATTCGTGAAGGCGCACCTGGCCACGTTTGCCACTCACCAGCACGACTGCGGTAGGGTCATGGGGTTTGAGGTCACGGTAGATGGGGATCCCATGGCCAGACCACAGAAACAGTATAATTTCCCAAGGGAAGCTGAACCAGACATGGAAGCAGCCATGTCCTCCCTAGTGCAGCAGGGAGTTCTGAGACCTATAGCAACCCACGTGAACTCTCCATTGTGGCCGGTGAGGAAACCGGACGGTGCCTGGAGAGCCACGGTGGACTATCGGGTCCTCAATAGTAATATTCCTGCCTGCGCCCCCACCGTGGCAGCAGTCGCTGACCTAACTGGGAGTATCCCAGCATCCGTGACCACGTTCACGGTACTGGATATTTCAAACGGGTTTTGGTCCATCCCTGTACGGAGGGAGGACCAGTACAAGTTTGCCTTTACGTTTAGGGGGCAACAGTACACTTGGAACTGCTTGCCACAGGGCTTTCACAACAGCCCCAACATCTTCCATCAGTGCATGGCAGGTAGCATCAAGGAGTTTAGCCAGCCCAGACAACTAGTCCAATATGTGGACGACCTACTCCTCTTCACCGATTCAAAGGAGGAGCATGGCCCACTATTGGCCGAGTTGCTGGAGCTGTTAGGGCAGAAGGGGTTTAAAGTTAACCCCAAGAAAGCGCAGGTCGGCTGGCAGGAGGTAAAATTCCTGGGCGTGACCGTGCGCGCTGGAGAAAGGGCCATAGATAAGGCCAGGAGGGAGGCGGTGCAAGAGCTACCGATCCCAAAAACAGTATCGGGTGTGAGGTCGTTTCTAGGACTGACCAGTTACTGTCGAGATTTTATTGGGGACTATGCAGCCTCGGCAGCTCCTCTGCTCCGACTCCTGCACAAGGGAGTGGAGTGGCGTTGGGATGAGGAGTGCCAGGCAGCATTTGTCGGGCTCAAAGAGAATCTGCAGACCGCACCAGCCCTGGGAGCCATAAATGAGGGAAAGGAGTTTTTTCTGGAGGTAGCAGCCAGTGGGGACAGCCTGAGCTCAGTGCTGCTTCAAGAGCGGCACGGCCGGCTGCGGCCCGTGGTATACTCCTCCAGGGTGCTCACTGATGTTGAGAGGAGCTACTCCAATTGCGAGAGGCATCTGTTAGCCATGCATTGGGCTGTGAAGAGGTCCCTAATCTTCACAGGCACCTCTCCCATCACCCTCCTCACGCATCACATGCCGACTCAGATGCTACTGGATGGGAGAATTAAGGATGGGACAGTGAGCAGTGCCCGCATTGCTCGCTGGACCTTGCTCCTCTCCCAGATGGATCTGAGGGTGAAGGGTCTCTGCGAGCCAAAGCTCGCGGCCAATTTGGTCTACCCGGGAACAGCCCATCGGTGTTCCGTAGAAGGGGTTTGGGAGGTGAACATAGGTTTACGGGCCGGGATACATCCCACAGGCCGCGAAATCTATGTTGATGGTTCCAGCACGGTGTCCGCTGGCAAGCGTCTCACGGGATGTGGGATTTATGACCCTACGGCAAGCATTGCCCTGACAATTAAACTCCCCAGCACCATGAGTGCCCAGCAGGCTGAACTGTCCGTGGTGGTGTATGTCGTTACACACCCCGAAATCTTCCCTACCCCCTACACGATTTGCTCGGACAGCATGTTCACGTGCAACTCGTGTACGGAATATTTGGCCATCTGGTCCCGCCGCGGATACACCTCCGCTGACAGGAGACCCCTCACAGTGAAGCCCTTGCTGGAAAAGATTCTGGCAGCCGTGGGGGAGGAAGGGGACGTGTTCATCCATAAGGTGAAAGCTCATTCCTCCACAGAACCCCGCAGTCAGGGTAACCAGCAGGCTGACCTGCTTGCCAAGGAGGGTGCCCGCACCGGCACTTTCTGGGATCCATTCGGGTCCGGACCTGTGGCAGCGGTCAGAGGTAGGGACGGGACACAAAGGAGGGTAGGGGTAGCATTAGCCCCGGACCTTAAGTCCGTCCAGGCTCAGGACCCGGCCCTGAAGGCTGTCCTCAGCGCAGTCATTGAGGACAGGAAGGTAGAGGGGCCGTATGGGACAGCGACCCTCTCCGTTAAAGAGGGCATGCTGTTCAGGGGGGAGCAGTGGATTGTGCCGCAACAACACCGGAGGGAGTTCCTGCAACTGGCCCATGAGGGACCGGGAGCGGGACACCCCGGGCCCAAGGCCACCTGGCAGCGGGTGGAACAGGCGGGATGGTGGCCGGGACTCAGGGAGGACGTCCGCGAGTTCTGTGCAGACTGTCTCGTGTGCGCTGCAAACAACCCTGACCCCCGGAAAAGGAAGGTGCCCATCGGGCACATCAGGCGGGTAGAGGGACCATGGCAGTCGATCCAGGTCGACTACATCGGGCCCCTGCCCACTGCCCAGGGAGGCTTTAAGTACTGCCTAGTCCTGGTGGATGTGTTCACCAAGTCGGTGGAAGCCTTCCCCTGTAGAAATGCCACGGCTCTGGGAACTGCAAGGATCCTAGTCCGAGAGGTGTTCTTGCGGTGGGGACTGCCACAGTATGTGGAGTCCGACCAGGGGAGTCACTTCACTGGACAGGTGATGCAGACGGCCCTTATGCTGTTGGGCATTGAGGGAAAGTGGCATGTAGCTCACAATCCACAGTCATCCGGGATTGTGGAGCGCATGAACCGGACCCTCAAGGAACGGTTGAGAAAGGAGACGGTGGACTTGCCCCGCAAATGGGCCGAGATCCTGCCGTTAGTGTTGATGGGGATCCGGGCCAGCCAGTCAAAAAGCACGGGGTACTCCTCGTACGAGCTGATGACAGGCAGGGTCATGCGGACCCCCACCCATGTGTTAGCGCCGCTGCTTACGGAGGGGCAACTCCGGGAGGTGAATCGGGACAAGTTCGCCCGAAACCTCTATGAGCACCTGAAGCAGGTCCATGGGCAGGCAGTGGGGAACATGGGGAGGCAGCATCAGAGTAACCGATTGCTGCTGGAACCGAAAGGGCACCAAGAATGGGAAGTGGGAGGCCAGGTCATGGTCAGGAATTATGCCAGAGTAGGAAGTTTGGAGCCTTTGTACATGGGGCCCTTTAGTGTGGTAGACAAAGCCAGCCCCATGGTGTACGCCGTGAAAATGCCCCGGCGTACAAAGTGGTTTCATATCAACCAGTGCAAGCTGTTTAAGCCAAGCAGGGCTGGACAGCTGGCTGGTCAGGGGTTGGGGAATAGAAATCCCCAGCCCGATATGGGAACCAGGTCACAGACCGCAGCAGGTCTGGTGACGTGTCTGAAGGGAGGAGCCACCGGTGAGTGGGGCGTTCCTCCACTTCTGTGGGATGTGGCTGAGGGGGAGGAACCCGAGAGCGGCGTCTCCAGCCTCAGCTCGGGTATAGAGGGGGAGGAGCCTGAGGGCAGCGCCTCCGCTCTCAGTTCAGATGAGGAGGGGGGGGAGACCGAGGAGAGTAGCCCCGCCCCTAGCTCAGGTGTAGGGAAGGAGGGACCTGAGGTCAGGAACCCCGCCCCGGACCCCGTCATGGGAACAGGGGGCGGAGACCTGCGGGTCGCAGCAGTAGGCTGCAGCGGGACGTTTGTCCCAACGGTAGGAGGGGGGGATGGATGCAAGGGAGCGGCGGCCCGAGTCAGGGGACCACCGGCCAGGAAAGCTCCACCCGCCCTCAGGAGGTCTTCCCGCACACCCCAGCCCAAGAAGACGTGGTCACCCGTCTTCCATTTGCCCAGAGCCGTCCCGAGGATTAGGAAAGCTGAGGACAGGGGTCCCCAGCGGCCGGCCTCAGACCGCAAAGGGGCCATAGGTAGGGACACCGCGGGCCCGCCGGAAGCAATGGCAAGCCGGGGCCCTACCAGGGACTGACTTAGCCGTCCGGAGACGGGCGGCAGATGTATATAGTATATTATAAGTTAAGTTAGGTTTATAAGTTTAGTGGTTAAGTAAGTCTTGTTGCTCACAGTGTATGTGTTTGGGTTCGAGGTCGAGGGACCCAACCACCGCTTAACCCAGGCCAGAGCATCTCCGGAGAGACCTGGCTGCATGTTCCTTTTTGTTTTACAGAGAGGCGTTCGCGCATGGCAGCTGGCCATCCTGCTCGCCCTAATCGAGGGGAGCAGAGGACTCCGGGGAGACGTAGAAGACTCCCACGTTTTTGGGTGCTCCGGACCGAGAGCTCCGGTAGTCACTGCAGGGAGCTGTGAGAGAGGCTCCGAGGGACCCGCCACCTACACCCACCAGGGGCGCTGGCCCGGATGGGTCGGGTCCAATTCCACCCGGTATTCTGACCAGCCCGATTTCACCTACGACAAGGCATCCCTAGTGTGTCCCACGGTGGAAATAGTGGCTGCACGTGTGGGAGTCATCGTTGGCAAGAAGGTCTGCCTGACCTGCACCGGAAGGATCCCGGCCGCGCGATGGTGGTGGATCCACAAGTTAAAGAATGACTTAAAAGACGCTTCATCCACATGGGTGCGAATGGACAAGGACACCCACCGAACTGTCACTGCTACGGCAGAAAAGATAAGTGTCTGTTGGGACAAATGGTGGGAATCCGAGCAAGGGATTTATGTGTGCATGTGGGGATCGAAGGAGGCCTGCCCCGCAGGAATCTCAGTTGTCTTCTCTGCCCCCTGGCAGGACATGGGGAAGGGGATAAGGTGGGGCTCTCACATACGTTCATGCGTGGTTTTTCAAGGGGCAGCCCCAGTTAAAGCCACGGAACTGGTGGCACGCACCCGCAAGCCGTTACCCACCAATCCACCTAATAGGACAGCCCGACCGGCACCGGTGTACAGGGTGGAGAATATTGGAGTGATCCAAGGGGGTGCGCACATTCGTTTCGCCGCGGTCCCGCCTTACGTCATCAAGTGGGAGCACGAAATGACGGGCACGGACCTTTCAGGGTGCCGGAGCCGGGGAGCACACATAATCCTGTGTCCCCGGCACTTGAATGCCTTTTTAAGACCGCAGTGTGGGTTCAGAGCTGCTGGCGCGAAGCCTATAAATTGCACCATGGAGGCGATGGCACAAGGCCACGTTCCCCCCCAGGTGGCATATATAGGAGGTGGGGCCTACTGTGTCACCACCGGCGCGTCCCACTACCGGCACGGACAGCACAGCTGGTGTGCGGTGAGTGATAGCAGTTTCTGTTTCAAACCCGAGGCAGAAGTTCAAGTGGCCCAGGAACGAATTGTCCCCATCCCGGAGCCCTCCACCATTCACCTCACTGTTAAAGAGAATGCAATCAACTTGTTACAGTATGTAGCACACTTCGGCTACGAGATTCCCCCTCTCCCTGAACACCTCGCAAAGCTACTGAAGGCCGTACTGGTTTCCCAAAAACACTTTTACACCCTAGAGCAAAAGACGATAGATATAGGGTCCAAGATTTTGGATATAGTGGTTCCACCGTGGTGGGACATTTTTGAGAGTATAGAGGTCCCCTCATGGATCCGTCTGGCCTCCCACATCCTGGTGGTGTGTCAGATAGGGATTGTACTGTACCTAGTCTGCGTGCAGTGTAGAGGGAGGGGTCGGTTGACACAGTTCCGCAACCAAAGAACTTGGCAGGAACACTACGTGGGAATCAACGGGGATTCGTCTGCATAAACCCTCCCAAGGGACTCTCCGTACTATGAGAATTCTTGCGGCGCGGTTGTTAATAAAGATTGTGAATGATGAATGTACCGAACTGAGCAGGGACGTCGGAGCCCCTCCATGTTTGGATGTAAGTAATGTAATGTACTTGGTTGATTTTTCCTTTTCTAGCTGCTTGTGTACACCACGGTCTCGCGTTATGGGAAGTGCGATGTATCGCGGGTATCTGTAGAGGGGAGAGATTAATCTAAGGGGAAGGTCGACTAAGGAGGGCCAGAATTATGATACGTAATGGAATTTTCAAGAAAATTTATTATGCATCACAGGGGGGTGTAGGGAGTTTGCAAAATTCCCCCACCTCGCCTGCTTTCCGAATCAAACAAAGTTGGCCACTTTTTAAACGTACAAAATGGAGTTCTGGGACACGTGACCAGAAAGCTGCTGGAAGTGAGTCATTTTTCTCCCCAGCAACAAGACTGGAGACAGGGCCTGGAATTCCACAGTCCCTATGTGGATTCCAGGCCAGACATGGAATTGAATATGTAATAGCAAGTCGCCAGTAGGCCGGTAAGAACAATGAACCTGGTTGCACTGCAATCAGGGTTAAGCTAGTTAAAACCATCATCGGGCCCATCCTAACAGATCCAATCATATCAGAAACCGTTTTAGAGGACTAGGCACCAGAGACACCATTGTGTGACTGAAACCAAAAACAATGAGGGCCGGTGATAAGGCCATTAGTGGGAAATCGGCCGTTTTGCAGCCATTTACAGTTAACGAAGTAACCTGGGACACCTCTCGATCTGGGGGAGGCAAGGCAGATCGAGAGAGTATAACTGTTTTTAGTAAGCAGACAGAAAGGGCAGTTGGAGACACTTCGACTTGGAACACACTTCGGGGGAGACAGCTTCTACACTTCACTTCGATTTCATCCTGGGACTTCGCTGCAAAAGGGAAACTTCGAGGACTCTACTGGGAGAAGCAGTCTCCAAGACGGGGAAGGCTATGCGCAGCAGGCCCATGCTTTGGTAAGCAGGCGAAGCTCCCGGTCCATACTGCCTCCCAATTTAAACCTGACTGTTCCCCCCCCCCGTGCCCACCACCTCAGGCAGGGATTCAGAGTGGAACCAGGAAGACACGGGACGGAGTGTACCATCCCGGTACGGACCGGAGCCCAGGGCGGGCCTCGCTAAACGGCGCAGCCCGACCCAGGGGGAAGCCTTTTCGCCCAGCCAAGGAGGAAGATCCACTACCTGACTGACGGGAGAGTGTGTGGCCAGTGCACACTGAACTTCACCAGGCCAGACCAACTAAAGCTGCAGTCCCAGGACAACCTAAAGGCCTTTGTTCCAATGCGTTGGGTGAGCATGAGAGTCTGACCCCCCTTTAGTTTGACCTAGGTTAGGGATAGTGTAGGAGGTGGGGATAAGGCTAAGGGGAGTGTTAATGTGTGATACCCCTCGATGTGTCGTACTCCTTCCCGCACTCGCGTGCCCTCTGTTTTGAATATATAGTATTCCTTTTTTTTTTTTTCTTTTTTTTTTAAAGTGTATAGAGCTGTAGCCTTGGTTTAGTATCGTTGAACCAATTAATTTCTCTGCTTGCTTGTTTTGTTTTATTTTTCTCTCAATAAAACCGTTATTATTTTAACCTTTCACCTGCTTGTCTGTCTCGAGCTTGTTATTCTGCGCATCAGCTGCCTGGTAGGATCCCAGTGTCAGAACTAAGTGGGAGTGTGGGGACGCCTCGAAAACGTCCACTGGGTCAGGCCCGGGCCAAACCGACCACCCAACCAACAACCCCTACAGTGGGCAGGGGCAGCTGCTCCCCCACAGGAAGGTAGAGTAAGGCCACTGGTGTTAGGCCATCCTTGCTACTGGCTGGACATGAGAAGCATTGACAGACTCCTGAGAGCTGGTTTCCTGCTTTCCCTTTTTGGCGGATATGGTGCAGGGGGACGTTCAACATGAGCATGGAAGAAAAAGAAAAAAGTTACAAAAAGTTGGGGAGTTTCTTTAACCCAGATTGTAGTCCATTTTTCTCGCATACATACAAGAAAATAATGTTTGCAAACATTCTAATGTAACCTTGTCACTTGTGTTATCAACCTGTGCACTGATTTTACGCTTCTTCCCAGGGATTACATGGCTCCGGGTGGGGTGGGAGTTTATGTATTGTGATACACAACGCATCACAACTGAATGGGACAGGCTGGATGGAGGGACTGGACTTTCTGCCCCTCGTTTTTTGTATGTTTGTGTCCACAAGGGCCGATTTTACAAATCTGTGCTTCAGGAGCAAAAGCAGAGCTCACTAAATTCAGAGGCACGCTCCCCATGATTTTGCATTACTAATTTAAATGGGCAGTATATCTTAAGCAGAATGCCCATAATTTCCTGATATGCACTCCAGGCGAGCAAGGATCCCCACTAGCAATGCAATTTGATAACATTGGTCCAGTAAAGTTGCCCAGGATTAGACTGCTGGCTGAGTGCTTAGACATTGAGACCATAGAAACCAAGTGGACTATTGCATAAATTGTGCTGCCCAATAGTCAATAAGATGGCACCACATCTTTGATTGAGGACAAAATGAGTATCACATTCTGAATAATGACTACAAACTTCACTACCTGATAAACTAATGTTTCCGTAAACTGAATAGAAATTCAAAATGATTTGCTATATGCGATGTGCCTCAATAATTCCGAGACTCGATGTTAGCGAAACAAAACAAGGCTTTTATTAACTTAGAAGGTAACACGCAGTGGAGAGAGGTATCTTCCATCTGGAGGTCTGCAGTACTGGATATGAGGCCAGACTGAGCTTGCTTACATAGGGGCCAGGTATGGGCGGAGCCCTACACACAATACATTACAATATACAATACAATGGTGAGGAGACGGAACTGAGGTAAGGGAACTGAAACCTGAAACCAACCACAGTCACAGGCAGTGATGAATGGAATATTTCATCACATTCACCCCTTCTATAGATTTAGTCTGCTCGGGGGTTTGATAGTCCTCTGCGACCGACGTGGCTGTTGTGGTGTCGCGGGTGTCGGCTGGGTGTCCCCGGTGGCCTCCTGGGTCTCTGCCGGGGGTGCCGCCAGGGTTGTTGAAGGGGTAGTTGGTGGGGGTGCCGTTGGTCGATGTTCTTCCGGGGGTGATGAAAGAGTAGTGGGTGGGTAAGAGTTGCTGTGATCGTTGTTGTTGCTATTGCCGTGGTTGTTGTCGTTACCGGCTGGGGCGACGTCTTTTATGGACACGGTGTCCTCCCTTCCGTTGGCGTGCCGGACATACGCGTATTGGGGGTTGGCGTGGAGTAGGTGCACTGGCTCCATGAGAGGGTCCGTCTTGTGGCCCCTCACATGCCTTCGCACGAATACCGGACCTGGGGTGGAGAGCCATGACGGCATGGATATGCCTGAGGTGGATTTCCGGGGAAAGACAAACATTCGTTCATGAGGCGTGGCATTAGTGGCCGTACACAATAGCGACCGTATCGAATGGAGCACATCTGAGAGGACTTCCTGCCAGCGGGAGATAGGGAGGCCCTTGGTCCTTAGAGCTAGAGTGACTGCTTTCCATACTGTCCCGTTCTCTCGCTCCACTTGACCGTTACCCCGGGGGTTGTAGCTGGTGGTACGGCTCGTGGCGATCCCCCTGGACAGCATGTACTGGCGTAGCTCTTCACTCATGAAGGACGCCCCCCTATCCGTATGGATGTAGCTCGGCATACCGAACAGGCAGAACAGGCTGTTGAGGCATTTAATGACCGTGGCGCTGGTCATGTCTGGGCAGGGGAAGGCGAATGGGAAACGGGAGTATTCGTCCACAAAGTTCAGGAAGTAAACATTGCGGTCGACTGACGGGAGGGGGCCCTTGAAATCTAAGCTGAGCCGCTCAAAGGGCCGTGTAGCTTTGATTAAGTGGGCTCTATCTGGGCAGTAGAACCGAGGCTTGCACTCAGCGCAAGTGCGGCAGTTCCTGGTCAGAGACCGAACTTCCTCAATCGAGTAGGGTAAGTTACGGGACTTTATGAAGTGGAACAGCCGCGTGACCCCTGGGTGGCAGAGGTCGTTGTGGAGGGTCTGTAGCCGATCCCCGGTGGCGCTGGCACACATCCCTCGTGAGAGGGCGTCAGGGGATTCGTTAAGGGCCCCTGGCCGGTAAATGATGTCATACTCGAAGGTGGAGAGCTCGATCCGCCACCTAAGAATCTTATCATTTTTAATCTTCCCCCTCTGTTTATTATTGAACATAAACGCTACCGACCGCTGGTCGGTAAGTAGGGTGAAGCGTTTGCCGGCTAGGTAGTGGCACCAGTGGCGCACTGCCTCCACGATGGCTTGGGCCTCCTTTTCTACGGAGGAGTGTCTGATCTCGGGCCCTTGGAGGGTCCTCGAGAAGAAAGCTACGGGCCGCCCCGCCTGGTTGAGGGTGGCCGCCAAGGCAAAGTCAGACGCATCACTTTCCACTTGAAAGGGAGTGTTCTCGTCCACTGCCTGTAGCGTGGCCCGCTCAATATCCTGCTTAATGCTTTTGAAGGCGGCGTGGGCCTCAGCAGAGAGCAGAAAAGAGGATGCTTTCAAGAGGGGGCGGGCTTTGTCGGAGTAGTTGGGGACCCATTGGGAATAATAAGAAAATAACCCCAGGCACCTTTTCAGGGCTTTGGGAGTGTTGGGCAGGGGCAGCTCCCGTAGGGGGCGCAATCGGTCGGGGTCTGGTCCGATTTCCCCATTCTCCACCACGCTGCCTAGTATGCAGAGACGCGTGGTGTTGAAAACGCACTTGTCCTCGTTGTAGGTGAGGTTGAGTTTTTGTGCGGTTTCCAGGAACCTCTCGAGGTTCGAGTCGTGATCCTGCTGGTTGTGACCGCAGATGGTGACGTTGTCGAGGTAGGGGAAGGTTGCCTGCAAGTGGTGGTCATCGACCATGCGGTCCATCTCCCTCTGGAAGACCAAGACCCCATTCGTCACCCCAAAGGGGACTCTGAGGAATTGGTAGAGGCGTCCGTTCGCCTCGAAGGCGGTGTACGGGCGGTCCTCTGGTCTGATAGGGAGCTGGTGGTACGCTGACTTGAGGTCGATGGTGGAGAACACCCGGTATTGGGCGATTTGGTTCACCATTTCTGATATGCGGGGTAGCGGGTAGGCGTCTAGTTGGGTGTACCTGTTGATCGTTTGGCTATAGTCGATCACCATCCATTTCTTCTCGCTACCCCTTACCACTACCACTTGGGCGCGCCACGGGCTGTTGCTGCGTTCAATAATGCGCTCTTTCAGGAGCCTGTCTACCTCGGTCGCGATAAACCGCCTGTCCTCCCAGCTGTACCTCCTGCTTTTGGTCGCTATTGGCCGGCAGTTAGGGGTAAGGTTCGCGAATAGCGAAGGCGGCTTTACCTTCAGGGTAGCCAGACCGCACACTGTGAGGGGCGGCTGGGACCCACCGTACTTGAGCGTGATGCTTTGGTGGTTGCACTGGAAATCCAGGCCCAAGATCACGCTCGCACATAGATTCTTCATGATTAATACTTTAAAATTATCGTATACAGTTCCGTTAACGGACAATTGTACCGTGCAGTAACCCAGAATGGTCGATGTCTGGGTTTTATCAGCCATAGAGATGGTACCCTGAGTAGGGACCACCTTTAGGGAGAGTTGTTGTGCCAGTTCAGGGTGGATAAAACTCTCCGTGCTTCCACTGTCAATTAAACATTTAACCCGGCACCCGTTTACCTCGATGTCCACCATTGATTTGGATAGCGGGTGCAGCCTGGTCTGGTCCACTGTGACCGATGCCACTGTAGGGCCCTGATCGAGACAAGATGGCGTCCACGCTGTCTGCTCATGAGATGGCGGACCCCACGACGTCGGAAAAGATGGCGTCCAAGATGGCCGCTCCCACGGCGCACACGCGGCGGTGGCGGGTTTTCCGGCGGGGTTCCCTCTGCACACCTTCCCGAAGTGCCCCTTCTTACCGCACTTAAAGCAGGTGGTGCCTTTCGCCGGGCACAGGTTTCTGGTGTGCTTTGGCTGCCCGCAGAAGTAGCAGTTGGGTCCCCGACGCGTCGCGGCTGTCGTAGGGCTTCTGGGGGGAGAGCGGGGCCCCGACGGTGTCGGGCTGCCGGGCGGGGAAGATGCCTTCCAAGATGGCGGCGCCCTTGGTGCACACGTGGTGGCGTGGACGGCGCGGGCTGAAGAGTAGGCGTCCGAGTTTCTCTGGGCCACATCCAGGGATCGCGCGGTGTCCGCAGCCTGTTTCAGGTCCAATCCCGTTTTTTCCAGCAGTCTCTGCCGGATGTAAGTGGAGCTGAGGCCTGTGATAAAGGCATCGCGAACAAGCTCGTCAGTGTACACTGCGGCTTTTACATCTTGGCACTTGCAGTCTTTGCCAAGCATTTTCAGGGTGCCTAGGAACTCCTCCACCGATTCCCCAGGTCGCTGTGCGCGAGTAGCGAGCAGATGCCTAGCATACACCTCATTCGTAGGCTGCTGGTAATGCGCCTTTAAGATGTCGCAGGCGGCCAGGTACGTGTCGGCGTCTTGGATGAGGGGGTAAACCCGGTGGCTTACCCAATTCCGCAGAATTCCGAGTTTCATACTCGCAGCGTCCATAGCGTCTTTGACGGCTGCGGAATTGTCCAGGAAGAATTCCATACACATAAACCAGTGTCCGAAGCGTGCCGATGCGTCCGAAGCATGCTGGTCCAAATCCAAACGTTCGGGTTTTAGGAGTTGATCCATTGTGTTGAAAAATAAGTTAATAAAATTGATGTGCCCCAATAATTCCGAGACTCGATGTTAGCGAAACAAAACAAGGCTTTTATTAACTTAGAAGGTAACACGCAGTGGAGAGAGGTATCTTCCATCTGGAGGTCTGCAGTACTGGATATGAGGCCAGACTGAGCTTGCTTACATAGGGGCCAGGTATGGGCGGAGCCCTACACACAATACATTACAATATACAATACAATGGTGAGGAGACGGAACTGAGGTAAGGGAAATGAAACCTGAAACCAACCACAGTCACAGGCAGTGATGAATGGAATATTTCATCACAATATGCATCCTATTGATTACTGAATATTGTTAGCTGGAACTCCTATTAAGTAGATACATTACATTATGTGAACACGCCTGAAATTTTCCAATGCCAGTGGCATGGGGACTTGCAAAATTTACCAATGTATTTTGACCAATTTTTTTTAAATCCTCTTTACAACCAAATAACACATTGGCCCCGATATTTACAGGGAGGTGGGGGGAGAGTGCAGGTGGGGAGTGGGGGGGTGGGGGGATGCTGTTTTGCATTTGGGAAACCTGGAAGAACAGGGTTCGCTCAGGTCCTGATAAATTTAACATTTTTGTCTCAGTTTCCTGGCCACAGCCAGCCAGATTAAAAGGCTGGCTGGCTGTCGGGTGGGTAGGCCTTCAGCACCAGGCTGCAGCTGGGGAGTAGAGGGAGTGGGGGGATCAGAGATCAGAGCCCGGAGAGATCGGAAGCTGGCGGGGGGTGGGAAGGGGTAGATTGGAGAATCAGAGGCCGGAGTGGGTTGGGGGGGAGATTGGAGGCCAGAAATGTGCCACCTGCCTCCTGGGAGTGGATTGGTCGCCCCCCCGCCCCCCGTCCCGCGTCAGTTAAAACCGGAAGTGGGCAGGTTCGAGGTGGATTGAGGTGGGATTTAAGATTTTTAAAATTTTAACATCCCACCCAACCCCACCATTTTTGGAGATTAAAATTCCCCCTATTATTTCTATAAAATATTTCGGCCTAGAAATGTAATGATGCTGTGACCATTTTATAAGTTTCCACAAGGGCTATTAGTGCGCACGCACATACTGAGCCGGATGTTCGTCACCCGTCATATTGTCATTAAAAGAGGTATTCAGCTGTGGCTTAGTGGGTAGCACTCCCTAGGTGGGAGGGGCTAGGAGTGAGCCAGGTGTTCCTGGTTGCCTGATTGCAGCTGGGAGTTGGAGGGAGGTTTGTAAAAAGTTGGTGGTGGGGTTTGGGGTTTTGTTTTCAGGTTTTAGGGCCTTTTTGGCCCACAAAAACAGCCAGATGGCTGCTGAGGGGTCCAGAGTGCCGGGTCCCTCAGAGGACAATGTTCCCGAGAGGAATTTAATTAGGGAAGAAACTGTGGTGGGAAAGGAAAAAAAAGGCCCAAAGATTTGGGCCGGGACCTCAGGAGGTTTGGTAAAGAAAACACGGTGGTAGCGCAGTGTGAAGATAAGAAGATTCGAGCTTGGGATATTATCCAGGCGGTTCATGAGGACTGTGGCGAGGGAAGCTGCTTTGCCTGCCGACCTAAGCCAAATGTGGGATTCGAGGTGACGGTCAGTGGTCGTGAGGAGGTGGAAAGACTGTTACTCAGTCTGAAAGTTGGTGAGAAATTCTTGGAGGTGACTCTGCTATATTCAGAGGAGGTGGTGGTTTCATTTTTAAGCTTGCCAGTTTACATTGAGGACGAAGTGCTAAGCAAGAAGTTGGAGTCATGGGACATAAAAATCTGTTCTGCAATAAAGAGGAGGTACTATCCGGGAACATGGGTAGCAGACGGAACCCAGTATGTAAAGGTGCGGTTCCCTGAGGGGGTGAGGTCATTGCCGTACAGTATGAAGTTCGAGACACTGGAAGGAGTGCAGTACTTTCATGTGCTGCATGAAAACCAAGTAAAGGTGTGCTATTATTGTCTTGGACATGATCATCTCGTAAGAAACTGTCCAGGCCTGTATTGTTACAATTGCGGTGAGTCAGGACACATTGCTCGGAGCTGCAAGGCGGAGAGCTGTGGGGTGTGTCGTAAAGGCCCCACCCGCTGTGAGTGTGTGGCAGAAGGGAGCGATATGAGTGATGAGGAGATGGGAGAAGGAGCAGGAGATGATTGTGGAACGGCAGGAGGAGTGGTGCAGTCGGAGGACGCAGCCGGTAAAATGAAGGAAAAAGGAGCACAGGAAGAGGCAGAGGATGGCAGAGCGCAGAACAGGATGGAGATGGCAGAAAACATGCCGAGTGCTGTGGAGGGGAACAAAGACAGCAGCGGGCAGCGAGGGTCGAGTGCAGACTCGAGCCTTAGTGTAGTTCAGCTCCCCCTGGGGAGTCTGGTGTCTGCGGGGGGAGAGGAGGCGGGAGCGGGGTGTGTGGTGGATGTGGGTGCTCTGGGGAGAGGTGGGGAGTCAGATATCTTGGTGAGTGGGAGGGGGCAGGACGGGGAGAGGGTGCAAGAGGCAGGAGCCTTAAAGGGACAGCAGGATGGGATCGGCGAGATAGAGACGTCAGAAGGGAACAATTTAGGTGCGCCATTGTCCCATGGAGTGAGGGAACAAGGTGCAAGGGTCAGAGGTGGAGATGTGGTCGAAGGGAGCAGCACAGTGGGAGAAACTGCGATAGCAGGAAGACTCTCTATGGGAGATGAAGTATCTGATGGGGAGCAGGATTATGTATCTGACGGGGAGCAGGCACAGGGGGTTGCAGAAGAGCTTGAGTGTGAGGAATTAGAGGAGGACAGAGACATGGAAATCGGGGGTGGGGTGGCATCATGTGGCAAGGGAAAGGTTAGTGAGGGGCAGAAGGAGGGAGAAAGGGCAACTCTTGGGCCCAAACTTAATGCAAGGAAGAGGCGGAAACAGCAGGGAGGGGTCAAACAGGAGGTGAAAAAGAGCCGGAGGCTGCAGGAAAAAGCAACAGCTGCCCGAAAAGTTGAGAAGGAGCATGAGAGGAGGGAAGAGCCAGAGATTAAATGATGGGGAGATTATCAGGCATACTTCCCTTCTTTGGAGCCATGATTACATTGGTCTCGATTAATGTGAACGGACTGAGGGGTGAGAAGAAATTGCAGCAGTTGTTGCAGGGTTTTAAAGGTTCGGACTTGTTGTGTCTGCAAGAAACCTTTTGGGATGAGGATATTCTAGAAAGAGTTCAGAAGGTTTGGAAGGGAGAGGTGTTTGCAAGTTGTGCAAACAATAACCGTAGAGGGGTGGCTGTTTTGGTGAGTCCGTCCATAGAAGAGAATGTTGCCTTGGTGGACAAGGACACTGAGGGGAGATTTTTACGGCTAAGGGTAAAAATGGAGGGATTTAATTACGATCTCTTTAATATCTATGCACCGAACGACCATTGCAAGCGTCGCGAGTTTTTTTGGGGGTTATTCACTGAAGCGGCAGAGGTGGAAAATCCTTGTATAGTGGGGGATTTTAATGTATTTTTATCTCGGATGGACATTTCAGCCCAGATGACCTTTAAGGATGATAACTCCAGAGGGATGATTGTAAAAATGATGGCAAATTTAAATTTGAGAGACTTATGGTGGGACCGGAACCCCATAAAAAGGGTGTTCTCCAGAGCAGGTTGGGTGGGTGATGTTTTAAAACAGAGCCAAATAGATTTTGTGTTAATGCGGGAAGGGTTAAGTTCGGAGGTGATGGAGATTTATTATAAAAAAGTATTTTTTAATGATCACTCGGCTTTGGTTCTTAGAATTAGGAACAGCAGAGTTAAGATCGGTTCAGAGGTGTGGATTTTAAACAATCAATACCTGAAAGAAATTGCTTATAAAGAAGGGATTATAAATATAATAAAGGATGCTCGGAAGGAACCTTTGTTCTTGAAAGAAAGAAGAGTTTGGTGGGACAATTTCAAATATGAGGTAAAAGTTTTTTCGGTACGTTATGGGAAAAAGAGGGTGGCAGCTAACCGGCATCGAGAAGAGAATATAAACAAAAGGTTTATGGATGTCTGTAAAGCAGTTGACGGAGGAGATAAGGGAGCTGAGACTAAGTTCCGGGTGCTAAAGGAAGAGTGGGAATTATTGCAAGCTGAAAAATGAAAGGGGGCCATTCTCCATGCAAAGGCTAGAGATGCAATGGAGGGCGAAAGATGCACTAGATATTTTCTAGAGCAGGAGAAGCTGCGACAGAGATTATCGTTAATTGAAGAGTTGAAGGTTGGGGAGGTCATTCCTGAAAGTGGGGAGATTTTAGAGGCGGCTAGCAGCTTTTATCAAGAGTTATATACAAAAGAAGACATTTCCAATTTCGCGATGGAGAAGGTTACTGCTTTTATTGAAGAGGGTTTAAAGGAGGATGAGAGAAGCATGTGTGACAAAGAAGTAGGATTAGCGGAAATAAAAGTAGCAATAAGTGGAATGAAGGGGGGGGAAAACCCAGGGTCCGATGGACTAAGTGCAGAATTTTATAAAGAATTTTTCGAGATTTTATGTCCATTGCTCTTAGAAGTTTTTAAGGAAATTAAAATCGAGGGAAGCCTGGCCCCATCTATGAGGAGAGGTATCATAAGCTTAGCTTATAAAAATAAAGGGGCTAGACGGGATCTGAAGAATTGGAGGCCAATCACATTATTAAATGTGGATTATAAGATCTTGGCGAGGGTTATGGCAAATTGTTTGAAGGAGGTGTTACCGGAGATAGTTTGGCCCTCTCAGTCCTATGGAGTCATAGGCCAGGACATCGCAGACTCTGTGGTCTCAATCCGAGATGCGATAGAGCTCATGAAAGAGAATGGGAGGG
Source organism: Somniosus microcephalus (assembly GCF_052327205.1). Classification (NCBI taxonomy): domain Eukaryota; kingdom Metazoa; phylum Chordata; class Chondrichthyes; order Squaliformes; family Somniosidae; genus Somniosus; species Somniosus microcephalus. The sequence continues at coordinate 135,334,557 of NC_140988.1, forward strand.
AGACTTATGTATTAAAGATAGATCAAGAGAAAGCCTTTGATAGGGTCTCTCATGAGCTTTTATTAAAGGTTTTGGAAGCATTTGGTTTCAAGGAAAATTTCATTCAGTGGATAAGGATTTTTTATTCAAACATATTTAGCTGCGTTAAATGTAATGTTTTTTTATCCAAGTATTTTCCGATACAGAGATCAGTGAGACAGGGTTGTCCCCTGCCCCCATTGTTGTACACATTGGTAGCAGAGCCATTAGGTTACATGATGCGAAAGAAACAAGGTGTAGTTGGGATTGTGGTCCCCAGTTCTGGGCTGGTGTCGGTGATACACCAATATGCAGATGACACAACCTTAACATTGAGAAATGGGGAGTCAGTGAGGAAAGCTATGGAGGTAGTGGAGTAATATTGCAGAGCTTCAGGAGCCAGAGTGAATTATAATAAGTCCCAATGCCTGGTTGCAGGGAGGGGTAGGGGGGAATGGTTGGGGGAATGTCCCTTTAAGGTGGTAGAGGTTTTGGAAGTTCTGGGGGTGCACATGGGGTGCAAGAAAGACAGGGATGCAGTGGATCGATTAAATTGGGAACCGAAGGTTCTGAAAATTAAAAAGATTTTGGGAAGATGGGAAAGAAGGTGGTTGAACGTGCAAGGAAGAGCGACAGTGGTGTCTGCTCTCCTGCTATCTAAGCTATGGTACTTATTGACGGTGGAGGATATTCCTGAGTGGGCGGAAAAGTCCATCCGAGAGGCTTGTGTGAGGTTTTTATGGGAAGGGAAACCAGCCCTTGGTGGCATACAATACCATCATTGGACGGAGAAATCAGGGCGGACTCAATTTTCCAGATATTGATTTGAAGAAGAAATCCTTTAGAATCAAATAGGTGAAGAGATTTCTTCAGAAGTCAAATACAAGTTTTTGGAAGAGTTGTTTTGAGCATTTTTTTAAACGAAGTGGGATAGGAGGGCAGGTGATATTGTATATGGAATACAATAATATGTTTTTGAAATCGATTAAACTTCTCCCTAGGTTTTATAAGGGGGTTGTAGAGACTTGGGCCCAATTTTTAAAGAGTGTGCAGTTTATGCCCAAGGGGGCTGAGGAATTTTTAGAACAGCCCTTATTTTTGAACAGGTGGGTCAACTTCGAAGGAGAGGTTTTATTTAATCAAGCTTTTATAAAAGCTGGGATTATATCTGTGAAAGATGTATTATACGAGGTAATTCCAGGTTGGTTGCCGGAAGCGATAGTGAGGGACATGGTGTGGGAGGAGGATCAGGAGGTAGAAGGAAAAGCAATAGGAATCATGTATGAGAAGATTGTGAGGGCAATGCCACAGGATTGGATGGAAGAAATAAATGCGGAAATCTCCAAAGGAAGTAAAATGCATCCTGCTTTTCCAAGCTTTGTACTGGAGAAAGGGGGAGAGTTGGTCCAATTTGACAACTGTAATACTCGAGATTTCTATGAGGTATTCAGAGAATGGAGATTCAAGACACCTGCTGGTCAGGAGTTTTGGCAGAGTATATACCCACAGCTGGACAACAGGATTTGGAAGGGAGTGTGAGCAAATTTTAAATGCCCAGAATGGATTGAACTGGATTTCAAATTGGCTCATAACTGGATTTTTACCATAACGGTCTTGTGCAAGATTGGACGAGTGGAGGCGGCAACTTGCCCAATGTGTGGGACACGGGATGAGACTCTGTCCCATTTACTGGTGTTATGTCCGCAGTTAAATGACTTTAAGTACTATGTTCGACAGTTGTGTGAAGCTTTTTTGCTGGGTGGGGACCAAAGAGCGAAAATGGGAATCCCGTGGGACTCAATTTTGAGATGGGGATTGCAGGAGAGTCTGCCAGAGTCTAGCGGAGCGGCAATTCATTTAATGTTCAGTTTGGCTAGATTCGTGATTGTGCAAAGAAGGAATGCTCTGTTTTTTAAGGGGAGGAGAATCAATCTAAAAGAGTATTTTAAATATAAGCTAAAAGACCATTATAAGGCTCTGTGGATGTTTTATTCAGAAAGAAATTTAAGGACAGTATTTTACAACCAATTTTTAAAGTACAATCGATTAATATATGTTACAGGTGACAAATTAAACTTCAGGTTTAGATGTTAAAATGTGGTGGTGGAATGGCTGTGCAGAGCGGTGGAATTGATTTGTATCATACAATGTAATGATCACGATGTTGTAAATGTTCTTAATGTTCAATAAAGTATAATATATTTTAAAAAAAGTGGGTAGCACACTTGCTTCTGAGTCAGAAGGTTGTGGGCTCAAGTCCCACTCCAGGGACTTAAGCACATAAATCTAGGCTGACACTCCAGTGCAGCGCTGAGGGAGTGCTGCACTGTCGGAGGTGCCGTCTTTTAGATGAGACGTTAAACCGAGGCCCCATCTGCTCTCTCAGGTGGTGTAAAAGATCCCATGGCACTATTTCGAAGAAGAGTAGGGGAGTTATCCCCGGTGTCTTGGCAACATCCCTCAAACAACATAACAAATACAGTTTATTTGGTCATTATCACATTGTTGTTTGTGGGAGCTTGCTGTGTGCAATTTGGTTGTTGCGTTTTACTACAGTGACTACACTCCAAAAGTACTTCATCGGCTGTAAAGCGCTTTGAAACGTCCGGTGATCGTGAAAGGCACTATATAAATGCAAGTCTTTCTTTCAGGCCTGAAACTGGTAGCAGGTACTTTGCATATGCAAATAAGGGGCCCAATGCCTGTTTGATGCCAAATTAGTTTGCCCTGAATTCAGCCAGTGCCAGGCTGGTGATGGAGTCAGTGGCAAGTGTATGAAGTTTATGGTGAGCTCAAAAACAATGGCTTTAATTGTCACAATGTTGAGCTGGAAAATATTACAGCTCATCCAAGACTGAATGTTAGACAAGCAGTTTGACAGCATAGAAGCAGCATGACTCGCTGAATGAGACTATCCAACATTGTGGTAGAATTTGGCTCTACCATGATCTTAGAGGATGATCTTACAGTAAGATTTGCTTTGGAACTCTTCAAACACAGCACTATTGAAAAGATTGTGTCAAAGTCACTCCGAAGCCATAGTGGATTCTACTACACTGATGCGCCAATTTGTTCTGGGTTTACTAGTCAGAATGTTCTAAGTAAGACCCCTCTTTAACATGCATTACAGATATGAAGGATAAAGCTCATATAAATAACTAAAATAACAATACTTTTTAAATTACGCTCTTCCTCATTTGCTTAAGCTCCTAAACATAATTTTGAATTTGTCCCAAAGAATCCTATTAGGTTGTATTATACAGTAGAAGTTACTGTGTACAGTCTGCTTTATCAGAATCTACAGATAGAAATGCTTGCATCTCAAAGGAAAATTGACAAGAAGGGCGCTAACGGGCCGCAAAACAACTAGCGACTGGGCGCGGCGCCGCCAACGCCTCCCGCAAAATTCAGCGGGAGATTAGTGGTGGCGGTAACCACTAGCGCCCCGCGGCGCTGTGCATCATTGCTGTGCGCAGTGCCCTGCTCGCGCCCCGGCCGCGATCTTCAGTAGCGCCCCCTGACTTACCGCCAGACGCTATGTCCGATGGGGTCAGGGGGGCCTACCTGCGGCCAGGGCGGCGCTAATTGAAGGTGAGCTGCCGGGCGGCCATTTTTGTTGCTGGCCGCCTGCCAGCACCTGCCCCCGTTGCCGTCCTCGGCCTTCTGAGAAGCCCCCCCCACCCCGCAGAATGCCGGCTGCGCTCCGTTAGCCTGGCACTTCTCTTGAGTGCCAGGCTCTTTTGCCAGCACTCCGATCCCTGGTGGCCCAGCTGGGCCCCGGGTTGCGCTGCGCAAGGCCCCTCCCCTTTAAGAAGGGGAGGAAGGCCTGCAGTGCCGCGACACATAGCGCCGTGATATACCCTCGCAGTGCCCCAAGAAGGAGGTGGGGCGCTTCCCTCTTGGGGCGCTACCGATGAATTTCGGCAGTGGGGGCGCTAACTGGTGAAGTTAGCACCCCAAAGGGGGCGTGACTCAATTTTTCCCCTTTAATTTTAAACAACCCTTTATAAATTTGTCCCACACCAAAATCACCTGTTCATTTTTTCAGTATCTCTCTCCTGTATAAAATGGGCACTAATGGGATCTCCTGCTCTGGCTTTTTGTTTGATTATCAAAGGTGTGTTTAAATTCAGGTTTTTTTTCACATAGCTGTACCTGCATTAGCCTTGGTGCATTACTTACTGTCGGTGATTGTATTTCTGCATTGCAAGACTTTCTTTATACACAACATTTGTCGCAACACTGCTACTCACAGGTGCTGCTTCATTAGCAGCCACCATAGCACTGGCATCCCAATGGCAGTACTGGATTTGGAGGAAAAAGAGAAGTTCAGGCAGAGGGAAGAAAAGTGGGAACAATTGCACCCCAGGAATCCAGTTGCCCACTTGGCTTTGTCCCAGGAGCCAAGTCTTCAGTTATGGACACACCCAGTTGGAGATGTCTGAAGAGGCTTCCCTTCATCCTCTACACTTCAGGAGGGAGGCTGTCACAATGTTACAACATCTCTTTGAGCCGGACCTCCACATAAGCTGTACAGCAGGAATGGCACTGCTCATGGCTGTGGTTATCACACCTTTCAATTTTTACACATCCACATCCTTCAAAATCATCACTGGTGACATTTGCTGCAACAGGAACGCTCCCCCGCCCACCACCTTCGCAATAACGGCATGGTATGTATGAATAGGAAAGGCTTCCATTCCATTCACATGCAGATTGCAGGTAAATTCACAATGCCTTCATTTTGCAGCAATCCGTGGCACCACCATCAGCAGGTGGACTGGGTGCAAAACTAAGGAGTAGGAAGGTTGGATGCAAGTTTCCTAAATGAAATGAATTTGGGCAATCTCGTCCTAGTCTCCAGTCACAAATCCACTAAATGGGGGACTAATTGGCATTAAACTGGTACTCTCACTCAGAATGGCTGGTGTGTGAAATTCAAATGTCATACTTGGTGCGGCAGATGAGAAGGGGGAAAGGAGTTACGACACATTTTTGAATCTGAGTAGATTTGAACAAACTTTACTTTTCATCTGGGACTGTTACATCTGGGCTGGCGGTGCTTGATGCTGACACTGGATGGAAAAATGTTCAACTTCCAAGTACTGACATCCTTCACCTTCATGAGGAAAAATAAATTAAATTGTGTACTGTCTATAAGAGAGCTATGAGATGCATGGCAGCAGTGGCCACCCAGAGCTGACCGTATTTGCCAGATCGTACACTGGGCTTTTTGTGAAGAGGCCACCCAGAGTTATGATAAATGGGGTTTAGTAAACGTTGAAATAATTACAGCACATTTCAGCTCATTTCCAGAACAGCTTAATTCTGTAGAAAGCCAGCGGGATTTTCTGCTGTATGCTTATTTAAGATGTTTTTTACCAATCTTATTCAAACAAAAGAGAAATCCCGGAGCAGGGAAACACTTCTTTCAAATATGATGACTGCTATATCTGACCTTTTTTTGTGCTATTGCGTAACAAAGTAATCCGTGAAGTCAGCTGTTTGTGAGCGACCATAAACTGACAGGCGTTCACAGGCCTCAGAGACATTTGGTCATGAGGTTCTGAGGGATCCCAGTCAGGTATTCTGACTTTGTGCAAGGCTCTGCTGATAGCATAAGCCTCGCCCATAAACTTAGGTGCATCAGGGCTATTTTGGAGCTTGTTTACTTTCCTTTTGTTTTGGAGGCCTGTTAAAAGGAAAAGGAACTATTCTAAGTTACTTTATTTAATTTTCAGATACCTGTGGATGCATTTCGCTCCATGCAATAGTTGGTTTTGCTGTGTAGGCCTCCATTTTTGGGGTTTTTCTCTCGTCATTAGGTTTCTGATGGTCTTGACATGAACCTTACAAAGAGAGGAGGATGGGTTTTCCTTTGGGGTTTCCTACGAGCTGCATCATTAAAATGATGAGTGCATGAGGGACCAACATATGGAGGTGCACTGAGCCCTCAGACTTTCTGCCCACGCCTCTCACTACCCCGTGGCCTGCATCTGGACATGTCAGAGATCTGTCTTCGCTGCTTCTGATTCACAAGACAGGCTGCCACAGAGCTGTGCAATTTGCTGCTCAGTGATCGGCACAGCTCATCCGGATCAGGAATGGCTGTATTTATGGAAGTAAACATCATCACAGCAAGAAGTTTTTATGCCATTGCATACCTTCCACCCCAATCAAGGAAACATCTGTCAAATCAGGAAGACTCCACGGGCATGATACCCGCTACGTTTGTGATACGCTTATCAATTACTTCATAAAAGGTGATGAGTCGAAGAAGAGATGATGAGTCGAAAGAAGAGATGAATAAGGCTTTTATTAGCTAAGAAGAGACCATGCTTCTTCGTGAGTGACTGAACAAGTCTGAATGAAACCCACACAGTGGTGGGTGGAGTCAGCTGAGGCATGCCTCCATACACAGCGCCACCCAGAGGTGGCAATATACAATACAGTGGTTTACCACATTCACCCCTTGTTTAATGTGAAGTCCGGCGGGGTGAAGGGTACTACAAGTTAAGTCTATCAGGAGGCCTTGTCTGACGTCCTGATCGTCGTGGTGGCGGCGGTGGTGTTGCAGCATCCGACGTCGGGTCTGGTGTCTGGGTGGTTGGCGAAGATTCCTGGGGCTTTGGCATGCCGTCTGCAGGGGTTGGGTTGGGAGGGGTGGTGGGGGATAACAGTGGTAAGGGGGATAACGGTGGTAAGGGGGATAACGGTGGTAATTCAGGGGTACCCGAGGGTGCGAGATCTCGTATGGAGACCGTGTCCTCCCGCCCGTCTGGGTATGTCACCCAGGCATACTGGGGGTTGGCGTGTAGGAGGTGCACCCGCTCGACCAGGGGGTCCGTTTTATGCGTCCTCACGTGCCTCCGCAGTAGGACGGGCCCAGGAGAAGTCAACCATGCCGGTAGCGAGGTTCCCGATGTAGACTTCCGGGGGAAAACGAACATTTTCTCATGAGGGGTCGCATTAGTGGCAGTACAAAGCAGTGACCGAATGGAGTGGAGCGCTGCAGGGAGGACCTCCTGCCAGCGGGAGGTCGGAAGGCCCTTAGATTTTAGTGCTAAGAGGACTGCCTTCCAAACCGTCGCGTTCTCCCTTTCCACCTGGCCGTTCCCCCGGGGGTTGTAACTGGTGGTCCTGCTCGTGGCGATACCTCTTGTTAGCAGGTACTGCCGAAGTTCGTCGCTCATGAACGATGAGCCCCTGTCGCTATGTATATAGCTGGGGAACCCGAACAGAGCGAAGATGTCATTCAGACACTTGATGACCGTGGTACTGGTCATGTCTGGGCAAGGGATGGCAAAGGGGAAACGGGAGTACTCATCAACTATGTTGAGGAAGTACACATTGCGGTCAGCGGAGGGGAGGGGCCCTTTAAAATCGACGCTCAGGCGTTCGAAGGGGCGGGTGGCCTTGATCAGGCTTGCTCTGTCCGGCCTATAGAAGTGCGGTTTGCACTCGGCGCAGATTTGGCAGCTCTTGGTCATGGTCCTGACCTCCTCGATGGAGTAGGGCAGGTTACGGGATTTGATAAAATGGAAAAACCTGGTGACCCCCGGGTGGCAGAGGTCATTGTGGAGGGACTGCAGCCTATCACTCTGCGCGTTGGCGCATGTACCACGTGATAGGGCATCTGGGGGCTCATTGAGTTTCCCTGGCCGATACAAGATATCATAATTGTAGGTGGAGAGTTCGATTCTCCACCTCAAGATCTTGTCGTTCTTGATTTTACCCCTCTGCTTATTATTAAACATAAAAGCTACTGAACGCTGGTCAGTGAGCAGGGTAAATCGTTTCCCGGCCAGGTAATGCCTCCAGTGACGCACCGCTTCTACAATAGCCTGGGCCTCCTTTTCGACGGAGGAGTGTCTCGTCTCGGGGCCCTGGAGGGTCCTTGAGAAAAAGGCCACGGGTCTGCCCGCCTGGTTAAGGGTCGCGGCTAGGGCGAAGTCGGAGGCATCGCTCTCCACTTGGAAGGGGATGGACTCATCCACCGCGTGCATTGCGGCCTTCGCGATATCGTTCTTGATAAGAGTGAAGGCTGCACACGCCTCTGGTGTCAGGGGGAAGGAGGTGGCTTTGATGAGGGGCCTGGCTTTGTCTGCATAGAGGGGCACCCACTGGGCGTAGTAGGAGAAAAACCCCAGGCATCTCTTCAGTGCTTTTTGGCAGTGGGGAAGGGGTAGCTCCATTAGGGGGCGCATTCTGTCGGGGTCGGGCCCGATGACTCCGTTCTCCACCACGCAGCCGAGGATGGCCAGGCGCTTGGTGTGAAACATACATTTTTCCTTATTGTACGTTAGGTTCAGCCGTTGGGCCGTACGGAGGAAATTTGCTAGATTAACGTCGTGGTCCTGCTGGTCGTGGCCGCAGATGGTGACGTTATCCAAATAGGGGAAGGTTGCCCGCAGCGCGTTCTGGTCAACCATTCGGTCCATCTCCCTTTGGAAGACCGAAACCCCGTTGGTGACGCCGAAGGGGACCCTAAGGAAGTGGTAGAGGCGGCCGTTTGCCTCGAAGGCAGTATACTGGCGGTCCTCATGGCGGATGGGCAGCTGGTGGTACGCTGACTTAAGGTCGATGGTGGAGAATACTTTGTATTGCGCAATCTGATTGACCATATCAGATATGCGAGGGAGGGGGTACGCGTCCAGCTGGGTGTACCGGTTTATGGTTGGGCTGTAGTCGATTACCATGCGGCGTTTTGCAGTGGTTTTAACGACTACAACCTGGGCTCGCCAGGGGCTAGTGCTACCTTCGATAATGCCCTCCTTCAATAGCCGCTCCACCTCAGAGCTGATAAAAGCTCTGTCCCCGGCACTGTACCGCCTGCTTTTGGTAGCGATGGGTTTACAGTCGCGGGTGAGGTTAGCGAACAGGGGAGGGGGGGGACTTTTAATGTGGAAAGGCTGCAGACTGTGAGTGGGGGGAGGGGTCCACCGTATGCTAGTGTGACACTCTTAAGGTGGCACTGAAAATCCAACCCTAGCAGGACGGCAGCGCAAAGACGGGGCAGGACTAGCAGTTTAAATTTTTTATATTCAGTGCCCCCTACTGACAGGGTCACCACACAGTAGCCGCTGATGTCCATTGACTGGGACTTGGACGCCATAGAAATGCGATGGTGCGTTGGCAGAATCGTGAGGGAGTGGCTACGTACCGTGTCGGGGTGGACGAAACTCTCTGTGCTCCCGCTGTCGATCAGGCAACTGGTGGCGCGGCCGTTTACCGCGATATCCATCATGGAGCTGGATAGATGGTGAGGGAGGGCTTGATCCAGCGTCACGGAGGCCAGTATGTGGCTTAGTGAGTCACTATAGTCATCCGCCGAGACGGTGGTCGGTTCCGGTGACGAAATGGCGGTTGAGTGCGTTGGATACGATGGCGGCGGATGCCATGCGGCCGGGGGTACACAAAATGGCGGATAAGATGGCTGCTCCCACGGCCCGCACGCTGCGCTGCTGGCTGGCTTCCCCTTGCAGGCGTTAGCGTAATGGCCTTTCTTCCCGCAGCCCGAGCAGGTAGCTGTCTTAGCTGGGCAGTGCGCTCTGGGATGTTTTAACTGGCCACAGAAATAGCATTTTTGGGCCTGGTTACTGGGCATCGAAGCAGTTTTTACCGGAGGCTGCTGTCTCGGTTGGGTCGCTGCAGCGGTTGGTGCCGGGGGCGGCGGTCCCGTGTCCCACGGTTTCGATTGCCATGTCTCGGCGCCGTTACGGGGGTATGCCTCGAGGTTTCGGTGGGCCTCCTCTAACGAGAGCGCAAGGGCAATGGCCGTCTTCAGGTCGGGTTCCTTGCTTTCTAGCAGTCTCTGCCGGGTGTGGTCTGACTGGAGGCCCCTGACGAAGGCATCACAGGCGAGTCCCTGCGCGTGCTCCACAGCCGTTACCGCTTTACAATCGCAGTCTCTGCAGAGTGCCAGTAGCGCCCGTGCAAATGCCCCTACCGATTCTCCCGGTTGCTGCCTGCGGGATCCCAAGAGGTGTCGGGCGTAAATTGTGTTCACTGGGCGCGTATATTGCCCTTTTAGTAGCTCGAGGGCCGCCACGTACGTATTAGAGTCCCGGATTAGCATATATACTTGATGGCTCACCTGGGCGGTCAAAATTTTCAGTTTGTGATCCTCCTCTGTAACCTGTGAGATTGCGAGGAAGGATTCAAAGCAGCTCAGCCAGTGTTCAAACTTGGCTGATGCACCCACCTCTTGAGGGTCGAGGTCCAGGCGTGGTGGTCTGAGGGCTCTCAGCAATGTCTGCTGTATCCGTTGCTGTTGTTGCTCCTCAGGTGTCGCCATTTAACTTTTAGCTAATAAAATTGATACGCTTATCAATTACTTCATAAAAGGTGATGAGTCGAAGAAGAGATGACGAGTCGAAAGAAGAGATGAATAAGGCTTTTATTAGCTAAGAAGAGACCATGCTTCTTCGTGAGTGACTGAACAAGTCTGAACGAAACCCACACAGTGGTGGGTGGAGTCAGCTGAGGCATGCCTCCATACACAGCGCCACCCAGAGGTGGCAATATACAATACAGTGGTTTGCAAGGTGAATGTAATGAAATCTGTTTGTCTTGCCTGTATTCGTTTTGCACTCATGTATATTACCCTCCCCCACACTGTATAGTTTCACTTCCTCTTTCCTGACTAACCTGGAAGGTTCCAGGTCTTGGCTCTTGGCTCCGCCCCTGACTTCTCTTACATAAAGATCTCAGGATCTGTATGACTCATTCCTGTGAGCCAGTCGGTGTGTTGAGATGTTAGCTCTGATCTTAGTGATTAAAAGCCAACTTGTTTAAATTAATAACTTCTAGTTTTGTGGTTATTGAAAGCACATCAATTTTAATCACTAAAGAATACTAGGATGGATCGACTCCTAAAACCAGAGCGTCTGGACTTGGATCCACATTCTGCTGAAGCATCAAATCAATTTGGACACTGGCTCAAATGCTTCGAACTCTTCGCGAGGGCCTCATCCGCTAGCGAGGTAGATAAACTGAGTCTACTGACTACTCACGTTAGTCATCGGATTTATTCCTTCATCCGGGACGCCACCTCTTACACGGAGGCCACCACTATCCTGAAGGCCCAATACCAGAGGCCAGTAAACGAAGTGTACGCCAGACATCTGCTGGATACGCGCAGGCAGCGACCTGAGGAATCAATGGACGATTTCTTACAGGGCCTAAAGGACTTGGTCCAGGACTGTAACTGCAAGGCCATGACGGCCAACGTGTACTCTGACGAATTGGTCCGCGATTCCTTCATCACGGGCCTCAAATCGAATTATATCCGGCAGAGACTGCTGGAGAAGGAGGTCCTGGACTTAAAAAAGGCAGTGGCCACTGCGCGATCGCTGGACGTGGCCCAGAAAAACTCTGACTCTTATTCTTCCGGCCATGCGGCCCTCACCGCCTCGTGCGCGCCGAGCGGGCCGCCATCTTGGAATCAGCCATCTTCCCCATCCAGGTCTCAGACCAGCTCTACACCGCCGGAGTCCCCACACACAAGTTCACCCAGGAGTCCTACTACACCGGCAATGTCTCAAGGCCCGAAATGCTACTTCTGCGGCCAGGCCAAGCACCCCAGACAACGATGCCCAGCGAAGGACGCTACATGCTTCAAATGTAAGAAAAAGGGGCATTTTAGCAAAGTCTGCAGGGGGAATCCGATTTCCAACTCCGTCACCGCCTCGTGCGGGCCGCCATCTTGGGATCCGCCATCTTTTCCCAACTCAACGGCCGCCCAGGGCCCAACAGTGGCTTCGATCATGGTGGATCAATCCAGGCCACACCCGTTGACAAAATCCATGATGGATATACAGGTAAACGGGAATTTAATGAAATGTTTAATTGACTGTGGGAGTACCGAGAGTTTTATCCACCCTAGCCTGGTATGGTGGCACTCATTAACGGTAACCCCTACACGGAGCAGAATTGCTATGGCTGCTAAGCCCCACACTTCGGACATTTTGGGCTACTGTGTGGTAACACTGACTGTAAAAGGCACGGACTACAAGGATTTTAAACTCCTCGTGATGCCAGAACTCTGTGTTAATGTAATCTTGGGCCTGGACTTCCAGTGCCACCACGAAAGTGTCACGCTAGCATATGGCGGGTCCCAGCCGCCACTCACAGTCTGTGGCCTATCAACCTTAAAAATCAGCCCGCCCTCTTTATTCGCTAATCTCGCTCCGAACTGTAGGCCCATAGCGACCAAAAGTAGACGGTACAGTCTGGAAGACAGACACTTTATCAAGGCGGAAGCGGACAGACTCCTGCGGGAAGGCATTATTGAATGCAGTACCAGTCCGTGGCGTGCCCAAGTAGTCATAGTTAAAAATAGCGAAAAGAAACGGATGATAATTGACTACAGCCAGACTGTTAATATTTATACCCAGCTGGACGCCTACCCTTTACCCCGCATATCAGAAATGGTCAACCAGATTGCGCAATACCGAGTCTTCTCGACTATCGACCTCAAATCCGCGTATCACCAGCTCCCCATTAGAACGGAGGACCGCCCATACACCGCCTTTGAGGCGAACGGACGCCTCTACCATTTTCTCAGAGTGCCCTTCGGGGTAACAAATGGGGTCTCGGTCTTCCAACGTGAGATGGACCGCATGGTTGACGAGAATAAACTACAAGCTACCTACCCCTATCTGGACAATGTCACTATCTGCGGGCACAACCAGCAAGACCACGATCTAAATCTTGCGAGATTTTTAAAGACTGCCCTAAAGCTGAATCTAACCTACAACGAAGACAAATGTGTCTTCAACACAACCCGTCTCTGTATCCTCGGCTGTGTGGTGGAAGATGGGGTAATTGGACCGGACCCTGACCGATTACGCCCCCTAAAGGAACTGCCCCTGCCACACAATCCCAAAGCTTTAAAAAGGTGCCTGGGATTTTTTTTGTATTATGCCCAATGGGTGCCCAATTACTCTGATAAGGCCCGACCCCTCATTAAATCGATATCCTTCCCACTATCAGCTGAAGCTCGGGAGGCTTTCACCAGTATCAAACAGGACATTGAAAGGGCTGCACTGTGTGCAGTGGACGAAAGCATTCCCTTTCAAGTTGAAAGCGATGCGTCAGACTTTGCCTTAGCTGCGACCCTCAATCAGGCTGGGAGACCTGTGGCCTTCTTCTCCCGAACCCTTCAGGGACCTGAAATCAGGCACTCTTCTGTTGAGAAGGAGGCACAGGCTATAGTGGAGGCAGTGCGGCACTGGAGACACTACCTAGCCGGCAAACGTTTCACCCTGCTCACCGACCAGCGGTCGGTGGCTTTCATGTTTAATAACAAACAAAGGGGGAAAATCAAGAATGACAAAATACTCAGGTGGAGGATCGAACTATCCACGTTCGACTATGATATTATGTACAGGCCGGGAGCCCTTAATGAACCCCCAGATGCCCTATCACGGGGAATGTGTGCCAGCATTCATACGGACAAATTACAGGGTCTCCACAACGACCTCTGTCACCCAGGGGTCACCCGACTATGCCATTTTATAAAGTCCCGCAATCTGCCCCACTCCATCGAGGAGGTCAGGGCAATGACCAGAGCCTGCCGCATCTGTGCGGAATGTAAGCCTCGTTTCTACAGGCCTGACCGTGCACACCTTATCAAAGCCACACGGCCATTTGAGCGCCTAAGTCTGGACTTCAAGGGACCCCTTCCCTCTGCCGACTGTAACGTATACTTCCTCAATATCATCGATGAATATTCCCGCTTCCCCTTCGCCATTCCCTGCCCAGACATGACCAGTGCCACGGTCATCAAGTGTCTCTGTAATCTATTCTGCATGTTTGGCATGCCGAACTACATACACAGCGATAGGGGGACGTCATTTATGAGTGACGAACTGCACCAGTTCTTGCTCTCAAAGGGGATAGCCACTAGCAGAACCACTAGCTACAACCCCCGGGGTAATGGGCAAGTGGAAAGGGAGAATGCTACTGTTTGGAAGGCTGTCACGTTAGCCTTAAAGTCAAAAGGCCTTCCGACCTCCCACTGGCAGGAAGTCCTCCCAGACGTGCTCCACTCCATAAGGTCTCTGTTATGTACAGCCACTAACGCTACCCCTCACGAAAAGATGTTCGTTTTCCCCCGGAAATCCACCTCGGGCATATCTCTACCCGCGTGGCTGACGTCTCCGGGGACAGTACTATTGCGGAAGAACGTGAGAGGCCATAAAACGGACCCCCTTGTGGAAAAGGTACAGGTCCTCCATGCAAACCCTTTGTACGCCTATATGGAATACTCTGACGGGCGAGAGGACACTGTTTCCATAAAAGACCTCGTTCCCTCGGGGAGCGGAGAGAACGATAAGAGACTACCCGAGGAAGACCTACACCAAAAAGAGACAGGACGCCCAGAGGTATCAATACCCAACTTTAACCTGGAGGACACTGCAGATAACCTGGAAGACACTGCGGAGGCCCGGACAGCGGAGGAACCAGAATCCACTCCCCTAGAGGCACCCCAACCGGCTTTGCGCCGATCACTGAGAACCGCAAAACCTCCTGACAGACTCACTTATACCAACTTTTAAGAAACATCACCCCGATGGACTAAATCTAAAGAAGGGGTGAATTAAATTGATGTGCCTTCAATAACCACAAAACTAGAAGTTATTAACTTAAACAAGTTGGCTTTTAATCACTAAGATCAGAGCTAACATCTCAACACACCGACTGGCTCACAGGAATAAGTCATACAGATCCTGAGATCTTTATGTAAGAGAAGTCAGGGGCGGAGCCAAGAGCCAAGACCTGGAACCTTCCAGGTTAGTCAGGAAAGAGGAAGTGAAACTATACACAGTGTGGGGGAGGGTAATATACATGAGTGCAAAACGAATACAGGCAAGACAAACAGATTTCATTACAGAGTAACAACTTCATAACTTTTCAGGTGAAAGAAGCCTTCACAATATGCAACTTCCACTAGATAGCAAGGTTCTCTTGAGTGCAAGGAGTCCCACGTGGGACTCATGGGTGTCAGGGCACTTCAGGTCAACTCCATAGTCTTCATGAAGATAAAGTATTTATCATTAATGTTTAGGTGGTATTTGACCACAAAAACATAATCTTGCACATTAATGGCCATCATCCAAGAAGAAACCATGGGAGAGAAATTCAACATTGTTGTGCCAGATGACGAATTTAGCAACGCGATGGCCTAATCTATGAGTGCATTCAGGTGACTACTAACTTAGTCAGGGCCTTTATTAGGCTGCCTTAGCGGCCACATAAAATAAGCATTAGGCCCCTTGAGTATGTTAATGAAGAACCTAATGCCTGTTTAAGGACCCATTGGAGAAATTTGACAGCGCTGAGTGGAGCAGGTGCCAAGCCTGCTCAGGTTTTCAGGCGTTTGCTGTAGCCGAACCAGCAGCCACCAACAAACAGGTTTTTTTTCACTG
Organism: Somniosus microcephalus; assembly: GCF_052327205.1. Classification (NCBI taxonomy): domain Eukaryota; kingdom Metazoa; phylum Chordata; class Chondrichthyes; order Squaliformes; family Somniosidae; genus Somniosus; species Somniosus microcephalus. The sequence continues at coordinate 135,350,009 of NC_140988.1, forward strand.
CTTGCCCTCGATCAACCCGCTCCCATTCCCCATCCCACCCCACCCCCCACCCCATCCCCCAGGGTTGCTGCCAGTGAGGCAAACAGTCCAAATTGCAACCGGCCACATGTGCGAGCTGCCTGTGGAGCTGTGACAGATGCACCAATTATTACAATGAAGTCCAAGACCCAATTTCTGTCGCATCTCAGGCCTCCTAGTTCAGGTGCACGCTGGAAGTGTGCTGTCCACTATGCTTCTGAAAATGAGCCATAATGAATTTAGCCCACTATGATTCCTTCATTGTGTGACAGTCCAAGGTGTCCACATTATCTGAAGCCCACCCAAATTGCAACACATTCCTATCACTTGTCCTAGCCAAACCATGGTGTTGGCGTAACTTTTGTCACACTTCAGCCTCCCCTTCTAATTCTCTGATACCTGTCCTCACTCAATCTTACTCTTCACCTATACTATCCCACTCACATCAATGGCCATTCTGCTCAACCTTTCCATTTCATGTGCCTGCCCACTTCTGAAGTCTTGATCACCAATAAGACTAAATTCGACCATGCCTTGTCTCCTCTACTGCCCATATCCCTCTGCCATCTTCCACCCTCACCTGGCACCCTGGAAAAAGAACCTCTTATCTCCCTCACAAATTCAGTCCTAAACTCCCAATTCCCTCTCTTTTGGATCTACACACACATCACAACGTCATTGTCATTGCTGACCTGCTCAACTGCTCCCGTGCCTATGATTACATTTCAAATAACTCCTTGTCTCTCACTCCTCTCATTTTCCTGGTACAATTCCAATCTTTGCTCCTGTAAGTCTGAGGGCCACAATCTTGAACACACCTAGCACACGACTGGCCTTGTCAATCAGAGTCAAATCTGTCTCAACGATGCTAAGCTGTTCCATGCCTCACCATCCTCAGCCAAGTTCTCCAGAAGGGCAAGGATAATGCATGGTCCCTTTTCTTCCATGATGTAAGTACATCCTCAAGTGCCTTTCCCCCGCACTTTCCAGCCTCACCTCCAGCACTAAGTGTGAAGAGCTCCTAGGTTTTGTGTCATCAGCTAACACCTCCGGTGGGTTTCTTTTGCTCGCCCACCGTAACTTCAACTTCAGAAAAAGGCATAAATGGCCATTCTCACTGTTTCTCCAGGTTTTCCAGCCAATTTCCATCAAAGTTACGGTGGAATATCGGAAGACACCCCACAAAAATTCCAGGTGCATCTGTGCAGGTGTCTCTGCCCCACTTAACTTTATTTTTTATTCGTTCCTGGGATGTGGGCGTCACTGGCAAGGCCAGCATTTATTACCCATCCCTAGTTTCACTTGAGAAGGTGGTGGTGAGCTGCCTTCTTGAACCACTGCAGTCAGTGTGGTGAAGTTACTCCCATAGTGCTATTAGGGAGGGAGTTCCAGGATTGTTGACCCAGCAACGATGAAAGAACAGCGATATGTTTCCAAGTCAGGCTGGTAAGTGACTTGGAGGGGAACTTGAAGGTAATGGTGTTCCCATGCGCCTGCTGCCCTTGTCCTTCTAGGTGGTAGAGATCATGGGTTTGGGAGGTGCTGTCAAAGAAGCCTTGGCAAGTTGCTGCAGTGCATCTTGTAGATGGTACACACTGCAGCCACGGTACGCCGGTGGTGGAGGGAATGAATGTTTAAGGTGGTGGATTGGGTGCCAATCAAGTGGGCTGCTTTGTATTGGGTGGTGTTGAGCTGCTTGAGTGTTGTTGGAGCTGCACTCATCCAGGCAAGTGGAGATTATTCCATCACACTCCTGACTTGTGCCTTGTAGATGGTGGAAAGGCTTTGGGGAGTCAGGAGGTGAGAAACTCACCACAGAATACCCAGCCTCTGACCTGCTCTTGTGGCCACAGTATTTATGTGGCTGGTCCAGTTAAGTTTCTGGTCAATGATGACCACCGGGATGTTAATGGTGGGTGATTCGGTGATGGTAATGCCATTGAATGTCAAGAGGAAGTGGTTAGACTCTCACTTGTTGGAGATAGTCATTGCCTGGCACTTGTGTGACGCAAATGTTACCTGCCACTTATCAGCCCAAGCCTGAATGTTGTCCAGGTCTTGTTGCATGCGGGTGCAGATTGCTTCATTATCTGAGGAGTTGTGAATGGAACTGAACACTGTGCAATCATCAGCGAACATCCCACTTCTGACCTTATGATGGAGGGACGGTCATTGATGAGGCAGCTGAAGATGGTTGGGCCTAGGATACTGACCTGAGGAACTCCTGCAGCGATGTCCTGGGGCTGTGATGATTGACCTACAACAACCATAACCATCTTCCTTTGTGCTAGGTGTGACTCCAGCCAGTGGAGAGTTTTCCCCCTGATTCCCATTGAATTCAATTTTACCAGAGCTCCTTGCTGCCACACTCGGTCAAATGCTGCCTTGATGTCAAGGGCAGTCACTCTCACTGCACCTCTGGAATTCAGCTCTTTTGTCCACGTTTGGACCAAGGCTGTAATGAGGTCTGGAGCCGAGTGGTCCTAATGGAACCCAAATTGAGCATCAGTGCGCAGGTTATTGGTGAGTAGGTGCTGATTGATAGCATTGTCGATGACACCTTCCATCACTTTGCTGATGATTGAGAATAGATTGATGGGGCGGTAATTGGCCAGATTGGATTTGTCCTGCTTTTTGTGGACAGGACATACCTGGGCAATTTTCCACATTGTCAGGTAGATGCTTATGTTGTAGGTGCACTGGAACAGGTTGGCTAGATGCGTGGCTAGTTCTGGAGCACAAGTCTTAAGCATGACAGCCGGGATGTTGTCGGGGCCCATAGCTTTTGCTGTATCCAGTGCGCTCAGCCATTTCTTGATATCACATGGAGTGAATCAAATTGGCTGAAGACTGGCGTCTGTGATGATGGGGACCTCAGGAGGAGGCCGTGATGGATCATCCACTCGGCTCTTCTGGCTGAAAATGGTTGCAATGCTTCAGCCTTGTCTTTTGCACTCGCATACTGGGCTCCGCCATCATTGAGGATAGGGATATTCATGGAGCCTCCACCTCCCATTAGTTGTTTAATTGTCCACCACCATTCACGATTGGCTGTGGTAGGACTGCAGAGCTTGGATCTGATCTGTTGATTGTGGGATCGCTTAGCTCTGTCTATAGTATGCTGCTTCCACTGTTTAGCTCACATGTCCTGTGTTGCAGCTTCCCCAGTCTGGCAGTTATGTACTTCAGGACTTGGCCAGCTCGGTCAGTAGTGGTGCTACTGCGTCACTTTTGGTGATGGACATTGAAGTCCCCCACCCAGAGTACATTCTGTGCCCTTACTACCCTCAGTGCCTCTTTCAAGTGGTTTTCATCAGCTGAGGGAGGGCGGTAAGTGGTAATTAGCAGGGGGTTGCCTTGCCTATGCTTGACCTGAAGCCATGAGACTTCATGGGGTCTGGAGTCAACATTGAGGCCTCCAAGGGCCACTCCTTCCCAACTGTATACCACTGTACCGCCACCTCTGGTGGGTCTGTCCTGCCAGTGGGACAGGACATATCCAGGGATGGTGATGGGGGCATCTCGGACATTGGCTGAAAGGTATGATTCTATGATATAGTTTATTATTATTATTATTCTATATTCTATAGTTAAGACCACCTACGGCCCAAGCACCCAAGGTCCTACCTCACTGTGGGCCAAGAACGGAGAGGTACTCATCAAGGACAGAGAGGCAGTCAGTGCCCGCTGGAAGGAGCACTTTGAAGATCCCCTTAACTGAGACTCTGTCTTCGACATGAGTGTCATCAACTCCATCCCACAGCATGCTACCCACCACCACCTCAGCACAACCCCAGCCTGGCATGAGGTTGAAAAGGCCATCTGACAACTGAAGAACAACAAGGCCTCAGGAGCAGCTGGAATTCCCGCCGAGGCACTAAAGCATGGCGGAGAAGCACTACTGGCATGAATACATTAACGCATTCCTCTTATTTGGAAGGAGGAGAGCATGCCAGGGGATCTCAGAGACACTGTAATCGTGACCATCTTCAAAAAATGTGACAAGTCCAATAGCGGTAATTACAGAGGAGTCTCCCTGCTGTCTGCCACAGGGAAAGCCTTCTCCCAGTGGCTGAAGAGCTCCTCCCAGAGTCGCAATGCGGATTCCGCCCACTAAGGGGCACAATGGACATGATCTTCACCGCACGTCAATTACAACAGAAATGCAAGGAACAGCACCAACCGCTGTACATGGCCTTCTTTGAACTCACAAACGGCTTAGACACTGTCAACCATGCGGGATTATGGAGTGTCCTCCTCAAATTCGGCTGTCCTCAAACGTTTGTCACCATCCTCCGCTTGCTTCACGACGACATGCAAGCCATGATCCTGACCAACGGATCCACCACAGACCCAATTCACGTACAGACCGGGGTCAAGCAAGGCTGTGTCATTGCACCAACGCTGTTCTTGATCTTCCTGGTTGCAATGCTCCATCTCACCCTCAGTAAGCTTCCCGCTGGAGTGGAGCCAATCTACAGAACAAACAGGAAACTGTTCAACCTCTGTCGCCTCCAGTCCAGATCCAAGGTCGTCTCATCCTCTGTCATTGAATTACAGTATGCAGACAACGCTTGCGTCTGCGCACACTCTGAGGTCGAACTCCAAACCATCGTCAACACCTTCACTGAAGCATACGAGAGCATGGGCCTTACACTAAACATCCGTGAGACAAAGGTCCTCTACCAACCTGCCCCCGCCACACAGTACTGCTCCCCGATTATCAAAATCCATGACGAGGCCTTGGACAATGTGGACCACTTTCCATACCTCGGGAGCCTACTGTCAACAAGGGCAGACGTCGATGATGAAGTCCAACACCGCCTTCAGTGTGCCAGTGCAGCCTTCGATCATCTGAGGAAGAGAGTGTTTGAAGACCAGGACCTCAAACCCAGCACCAAGCTCATGGTCTACAGAGCAGTAGTGATATCCTCCCTCCTGTATGCTTCAGAGACATGGACCATGTACAGCAGGCACCTCAAAGCACTGGAGAGGTACCACCAATGCTGCCTCCGCGAGGTATGCCTGATACAAGACTCCCAAAGCAAGCGCTCTACTCGGAGCTCCGACACAGCAAGAGACTCCCAGGTGGGCAGAGGAAACGCTCAAAGCCTCCTTGAAAAGGGCAACATCCCCACTGACACCTGGAAATCCCTGGCCCAAGACCGTACAAAGTGGAGGAGAAGCATCCGGGAAGGCGCCGAGCACCTCGAGTCTCTTCGCCGGGTGCAAGCGGAAGCCAAGCGCAAACAGCAGAAGGAGCGCACGTCAACCCAAGAACCCCACCCATCCAACACTTCAACCGTCGTCTGACCCACCTGTGACAGAGACTGTAGGTCCCACATTGGACTCATCAGTCACCTGAGAATTCATTTCTAGTGTGGAAGCAAGTCATCCTCGGTTCTGAGGGAGTGCCTTAGAAGAAGAAGAAGAATGATTCTATGGGCAGGATTTTCATTGAGCCATGGAGGCGGGATTGGAGGCGTGTGGGGGGGTTAGAATCCTGAAATCGGGGGGCACGAACCCATCCCGCCCCCAACCCGCCTCCATGCCAGTTCCAAAGGAGGCAGGTACCCGACCCGCGCTGGGACCCGCCTCCCTGAGGCGGGAAGGGGATTAGTGCCAATTAACTGCCTGTTAACAGGTAGTTAACAGGCAGTTTTTAGCCTAATCCCTATTTTCATAGCTGAAGTGTGGGATTCCCGACGGCTCCAAACCACGCCAAGTTAGCGAGGCGGGCCGTCGGGCTGATGGGCTTGGATGGGTCGAAATGTCCGGTGTTCAGGTGAGTGATGGGTGCATGAGTGCAGAGGTAAGTGTGTTTGGTGTGTTTAAAGTGTTTAAAGAAGTTTTACTTACCTTTACAGCCTTCCTTCCTTCAGGTCTCGGGAGTCCCTCATCTCACCGGCACAGAAAGCAGAGTGGCCACGATCTGTCAAAAATTGCAGCATTCAGCTTTCTAAAGATCTCTAAATCATCCTGAGAGGAAGGAATTAGCTTAGAGTACAGATTATCAGTGTTTGACAGCTTCAAACAGCGGTGAAACGCTGATATTTCATCTATCAAAAGGTCTTGACAGATGAAATGTCAATCTGTGATGTCACCTGTTGCCGGGTGGCCCTTAATTTGCCTGCTGAGCCCGCTGGGTGGGCTCAACAAGATCAATCATGTCAAAATCACGTGGGTTGGCTAGAACCCGAAAGTTGTAGTCCCGCCTCCTACATGAAAATCCAGCCCTATGAGTACGACTATGTCAGGCTGTTGCTTGACTAGTCTGTGGGACATCTCTCCCAATTTTGGCATAAGTCCTCAGATGTTTGTGAGCAGGACTTTGCAGGGTCATCTGGGCTGGGTGTGCCGTTGTTGTGTCCAAAGCTGAGGTCAATGCCGGTAACCCGTCCCGTTTTATTCTTATTATTGTTTTTCGTAGCAGTTTGTCACAACTGAGTGGCTTGCTAGGCCATTTCAGAGGGCAGTTAAGAGTCAACCACATTGCTGTGGGTCTGGAGTCACATATAGGCCAGACCAGGTAAGGACAGCAGATTTCCTTCCCTAAAGGACATTAGTGAACCAGATGGGTTTTTATGACAATCCGATAGTTTCATGGTCAGCATTACAGATACTAGCTTTTTTTATTCCAGATTTATTTAATTAAGTGTATTTAAATTCCCCAGCTGCCGTGGTGGGATTTGAACTGATATCTCTGGATCATTAGTCCAGGTCTCTGGCTTACTAGTATGATAGCAAAGTCTTAACAAAGGATTTCAACCTGAAACATTGACTCTATTTCTCTCTCCACGGATGTTGCCTGGCCAGCTGAGTTTTTCCAGCATTTTCTGTTGTTATCTCTGGCTCACTAGTCCAGTAAAATAATCACTATGCTATCGTTCCCATTAATTCTACTCCCAACCCTCACCCTGCAAGTTGTTGTTATGTTATGTGAATAATTCTGATTACAAATCTCTGGCCTAGAAATTCAGTTAAGGCCCGCCAGCAGGCTAACGCCCAAAAGTTAGCGCTGCGCGCGGAGCCACTTGCGCCCGCCGGAAATTCAGTTTCAGCGCCCCAACTCGAAGGCGGCCGCTATGCAAGGGTTCTGGCGCCCCCGCTTGGGGCGCTGAAACTGAATATCGGCGCGCTAGGTGCCGCAGCGCCACCCGCTGCGGAGCGGCAGGCTGCGGTACTGCAGGCCTCCTCCTTCTCTTAAGGGGGAGGTGCCTGCAACAGCGAGATCGCCGCTGGATTGTGCCGGCAAATGAGCCCGGCACCACGGAGAAGTGCCGGGCTCGCGGAAAGCAGCTGGCAATGCTGCGGGGGGGGGGGTGGAGGAGGCCGGGGAAGGAGGTGCGGGCAGGCGGCCACCGAAAAAGCAGCCGGCCGCACCTTCACCTTAAAGCGCCCCAGTAGCGCAGCAGTACGGCCCCGTTTTTCCAGCGCTGTTTGCGGCCGCTGCAGAAGAGGCGGCCGCAACTAAATATGGGGTTTGGGCCGGAAGCGGGGCGGAACCGGGGCACTGCGCACACCGATGACGTCATCGGTGTCGGCGCAGCGCTACCGGCTACCGCCGCCATTACCGCAGCGCTGAATATCAGCGCACCCTCTTACACTGGCGCAGAAACCCTATTTGGGCGGTAACTGGGCGCAAAGCCCACTGAATTTCTAGGCCTCTGAATCTTCCCATACTCAGCCTATTTGCAATGGTGTTTCCTGTTAATTAGGGTCTAATGTATCATCCTCTATAATGCGTTCTACCCCACATTTCTGAATGCCCTGATCTGGCCACTCTCAGGATAGAGAAGAGGCAAAGGAAAGAGGTAAAAAAAAGGGAGGGCACCAGTTTCCACCCCTGCATCAGAAAAATAGCAACACAGACAATTATACGCAAACAGGCACGAATCCCTGAGCTACCAAACCACATTCAAAGTGACAGGACAGAATACAGCAGTAAAATCTTGTCAATCTCACTATAGTGAGATGCGTGACATGAAACCAACATAGTTTTTTGGCACAAAATAAAAGGGTAATTTTCTGACTTCATGCTCCTGACAAGAAGCCTTTCCCGCCATGAGCGAATATTGGAAATTTGGGTGCATGGTCTGCATGATTTTACAACCAATAATTTAAATGACTGAATGCGCAGTGAGCACCCAAATTCCCAATAAGTGCTCCCGGTGGGCAAGCCTCCCTACTGGGAGTGCAAATTTGAAACATTATCCATAAACTGTGTCAACTTCGCACATGACGACAAGAACAAAATATTTTACTGAAATATAATGCACTCTGTTTTACTAAATTATAATACTCCTAGAAATATTATGGGCAGGAATTTAACTCAGGAGTCGGGTAGGAGGTGGGACTACAACTTTCAGGGTTGTAGTCCCGCCTCCATCGAGATGCGGCCAACCCACGCGATTTTATTTGATTGACCTTGTTGAGCCCGCCCAGTGGGCTCAGCAGGCCAATTAAGGGCCACCCGGCAACACGTGACGTCGCAGACTGCAATTTCATCTGTCAAGAGCTTTTGACAGATGAAATATCAGTGTTTCACAGCTGTTTGAAGCTGTCAAACACTGACAGTCTTACTTCTAACCTGAGTCCTTCTCCACAGACTCAGTTAGAAATCTCTGCTGCACAGAAAGCTGAAGGCAGCCATTCTGTTTTCTGTGCCGGTGAGATGAGGGACTCCCAGGACCTAAAGGAAGGAAGGCTGAAAAGGTAAGAAAAGGTATGTAAAACGTATTTAATTACTTTAGACACACCAAATACACTTAACTTTGCACTCATGCACACATCACTCACCTGAGCATCGACCCCCTCCAAGTCTTTCAACCCGACGGCCCACCTCCTCTGACTTGGCGTGGTTTGGAGCCGTCGGGAATCCCACACTTCAACATCAAAAATAGGGATTAGGCTAAAAACTGCCTGTTAACTACCTGTTAACAGGCAGTTAATTGGCACTAATCCCTTCCCGCCTCGTGTAGGCGGGTCCCAGTGCGGGGCGGGTACCCGGCTCCTTTGAAACTGGCATGGAGGCGGGTTTGGGTGCGGGAAGGGGTCGGGACCCCTGATTTCGGGATTTTAACCCCCCACACGCCTCCAATCCCGACTCCACGGCACAATGAAAATCCTGCCCTATGATCAGCTTACACTAATAAGTACCATGGGGTAGAATTCCCTTGAGGGTTCTCCTGATCAGTGGAAACCCCGGAGAAACTGAGAATATGACATTTCTCTGGGGGTTCACTGATCTTCCACTGAAGATATGGTGAACGATCGGGAGAACCCCCATGAAAAATCAAGTGGATATCTTTTATAGTTTGTTTTGGTTATTTTTTGCATATCCTTTATTTTGACACGTCGAATTTTATTGACATTTATGCTATTATTTCAGCATTTACCCGTATTTCACTATACACAAATAAACTGGCATCAGTTTTCATACTATTTTAGATTCATTTCCCACTAGGTATATCACCTAGAATCTCACCTGGAACCCCAGGAGGAGAAGATCCAATGGCTGAAAAAAAATCCCCTGGCATTCTAGTGACCGAAAATTATTTTCAAATTTTTGATTTAAAGAATTAGATGGGAGGATAAATCTTTTAAATTATTTCAAAAGGCTCCCCTGGTGTGCACAGCACCTGTGTCAGATCGAGCATTTACTTACTTGTATCCCAGCTGATGGCAGACCACAGTGGCATCCTTGTCAGTCCATCCATCGTCACAAATGGTTCCCCACTGGCCATTGATAAAAATTTCAACACGTCCTTCTTTCTTATTTTCTCCATCCATCAGTCTGATAGGGGGACCTGGTAGATGATAAAAATATGAGTAATCTTTTCTTTAAAAGCACTCTGGGCCCAAAATCCCAACTGGACCATGGGCACTTGTCCAGTGGAATTGCCAGATGGCGATTAGAAAAGGGTGGAACCCCGTTTTATCACGATTTTGCCCCATCTGCGCAGCTGAAAAATTATCCACTGGGGAGCGGGGGTTGGTGGGGTGGGTGGGAACGGGGGAGAGGACAAATCTTCCATACACGATTGGCAGGCCTCATCGCAACTCTCGCCATCTGAGAGATGATGTGAGGCCTGTTCAAGCTTCAGGTAAGGCCCCAGAACTCTTGCAGCAAAGGTAATTGATCCAGGAGGAGATAAACTAGCTGAACTTCAATGGCTCAGAACCCCCTTAGGAGCAATCTTCAAAATGTTGCCCTCCGTAGATTCGGCCATCCCAACCCACTGCATGGCACCACTCCAATTTTCCAGGCCTCTATCAGGAAGGGCACCAAAGATGCCCCCTTACAGGCACAAGCCACCTGCTCCACATACGTAGATGAGCCTGTCCTCACAATTTGGGACAGGGTCTGGATCTTCCTCCATTAATGCATTTGAGGCCCACTCTGGTGCACTCCTACCAATAGAGTGGTGCCATCAGAATTTTGGCCCCTTTCATTTTCTAAAAATTGTGCTCCCAGCACAGAGCCTCACCCATCGGGAGCGCACATAAGGGTGATTGCACAATCCATCATTCCCAACAGGGATCAACAATCGCAGGAAGCACAACACAGGAAATCATGATTTTCAAAGGTGCATTTGCTGTCACTGCTGCTCCCCACTGGGAATGTTGGATCATGAAATCATCCAAATAAGACTGGGAGAGTTTTAACTTAACCCACCCAGTGCGAAAACTAACTGGATGGGATCAGCTGTCTGTTTTACACCCCACTTAATTTTACGTTCCATCGGAGGGTTTGGTTAAAATTACCTCCAGAAATTCAGGCATTCACCCCCACAAGTTTTTCAAGTGCGACAGAAAATCGTGGGAAGCTCATCCAAATTCTCGTATAGGAGAGGGTCTACACTAGGAGCCTGATTTCATAAGATTACGTCAATAATATAACATTTTTAATGCAAACTATATATTTCTGACATAGCTTTGTCCGGCCATAGTTCCTGTGTTTATAATAAATAGTGTTTTTTTTAAATCCGCTTATGGGATCTGGGCATCGCTGGCAATGCCAGCATTTATTGCCCATCGCTAGTTGCCCTTGAGAAGGTGGTGGTGAGCCGCCTTCTTGAACCGCTGCAGGCTTTGTGATATCTGGCTACTATAGTCACATTGTTTTAAATATAACAGACATTTATCTTCAGCAGTTACATTTTCAGGTTGTAAAATGCTCTTGCTCATATAAATTAAAGAAATAGCGGATGAATTATTTTGGTATGTGAGGCCTGCAGTATTTTGAGGTGGCCTGCAGTCTGCTCTAGAATTCAGTATAGCGTGGCATGGACCTTATCAATCCAGCCTGATTTTTACTACATCCAATATGAACTCGTAAGATCATATAGAGAAAAATTCTGAAATTATATACAGGATTTTCTGGTGAGGCCTGCTTGCTATAGATTCATAAAGGCCAGAGGGAAATTAAATCAGCCCAAATATGTATTATTTAATTGACTCAAGCCAATTTGTCCATTTGTTCATGAAACACACACTCAGTAAGCTGTGTTCACTACACCAACGTAACTTTCAATTTAAAATGACACACTCATCAGACGCTGTGAGCCAGAAATTCCAGGACTTAACCAGTTTATCTCTTTGGCAGTAAGCAAATGGTGACAGTCTGGGAGACTAATTACCTTTTACGTACAGGAAACTCTTTTTTATCCGGCACCGACGGGACCGGCGTGGTGCCGGTTTATCAAAAAGTCCGGATTACAGAGAGTTATAGTTAAAAGATATGAGAGCTCCATACACAGCAACAAATCCAGGCTTCCCTGTTGCTTAGCAACAGGTGCAAGAAGCCCGGCCACAGACCAAGCGTCCCTGTTGCTTAGCAACAAGTGCAGGAACCCCCGATTACACAGCCAAGAATCAAGAAACGGCCACTAATATGAAGAAAAACTTAACTGAACCTGTAGTGTATGTACCTTGATGAAGAAGGAACTATGTTCTGCAGCTCCTGTATACTGCAGTACCAGTAGTGACCACCCCTGTATATAAGCATGGGTAGTAACTTTGTATAGTAGTTCCAGTTTTGTCTCCATTCAGTAAACACCTGTTATAACCAACTTCTGCAGTCCGTGTCTCAATTACACACGGACATTACATTGGCGACAAACAGATCCGAACTTACCTACAGTTCTGCACCACCTCACGGGGATCCATCCCTGAAGCGAAGTTATTGGAGGTCGAAGCCAGAAGGAAGAAATCCAAAAAGAAAAAAAAAACAAACAGAAGAAACGGGCGTCGACCATGGGCAACCACCCTCTGATTCATCGAATTCGAAGATTTGCAGGAGAGGCTGTCGAGAGCTGGGCTTGGTTATCCAGTCTATGGTGTTCCAGCTAATCGGGCTGGTGGCAGGTAGTACACTGATCCTTCCTGGGCTGCGGCGGGCTAGAGCTCGATCGGGTGGCTTTTCAATGGGGCCGAGCAGCGTTGTCGGGAAGAGGAGAGAGAGAGAGAGGGTGGAGCACACAGGGCGCGGCCGGTGCTACGAAGCCGGGCAGCATACAGACCCGAGAAGATGGAGGGAAGTGTCCCATAGGGTCTGCTCTGATGACGGGAACAGTAATTAAAATAAAAGAAAAAGAAATTAGAAGCGCAGAAAGCCGCGAGGAGCTGCAGTTTGCCACGGGGACCGTGGAGAGCAGCGTTGGCAGCAGCGTGGGGGGAAGCGCGCGAAGACCATAGGGCGTCACCAACAAGGCATAAAAACGCCAGCAACAGCGCTGGCAGCAGCGGAAAAGGCAGAAAGTGCGGGAGGCGCCATCTTAATCCAGTGGGGAAGAAGGCAAAGCGCGGGAGGCGCCATTTTGTTCAATCGGGGAAGAAGGCAAAGCGCGGGAGGTGCCATCTTAGATCTCCAAGATGCCGAAGACTGGCAATATCACTGCCTTCGATAATGCAATAGAAGACTGGACCACGTATGTGGAAAGAGTCGAAGTATATTGCAAGGCAAATGAAGTAGCCAATGAGAAAAAGGCATCGGTACTACTAAACCTAATGGGCGCAAGAACGTATGGCCTATTGCGGAACCTGATCACTCCAGTCAAACCGATGGAGAAGAGTTTTAACGAAATTGTTGATATCCTACAGGAACACCTAAATCCTACACCGCTGCTGATAGCAGAAAGATTTAAATTCCTCAAGAGAAATCAGCATAAAGAGGAGAGCAATGCTGATTACCTTACGGAACTACGCAAGCTATCAAATCACTGCCAGTTCGGAGCAGGACTGGCAGATACCCTACGGGACAAATTTGTCTGTGGACTCCTGAGTGAAGGAACCCAGAAGAGGTTACTCTCAGACAAAGAGCTGACGCTAGATAAGGCTTTCAGCGTGGCAGTATCATACGAAGCAGCAGCAAGGGGAGCTGTGGAAATACAGCAAAAGGCACAGGAATACGGCACCCATGAAATGACACGGGGATTTGAAAAATGTTATCGCTGCGGCAGAACAACCCATGACCAGAAGGACTGCTGGTCCAAGGACAAAACATGCAGGCAATGCGGAAAGATGGGACACATTGCACGAGTTTGCAGGTCCGGGAAGAAGACTAACGACAACAAAAAGACTACTAAGGAAAAGTACAGGAAAGTACAAAAGATGACGGACAGTAGTTCCGAAGACCAGAAGAGCGATAGTGAATCCGGGAACAAGAGACTAAGCTGTCTCAAACTACACAACATAATCGCAAAAGAGGATCACCGAACCATTTGGGTCACCCTCACGATAGCAGGGTCCCAAGTCAAAATGGAATTGGATACAGGATCAGCCCTGACCGTCATGAATCGATGAGACTACGAGCGGCTATTCTCACACATACCCTTGAAAGACACATCCATTGTCTTGAAGACAAATACGGGGGAGAAAGTATACCCCAGAGGGAAAATAAGGGTGCCTGTCGAATACAACGGCAAGGAAATACAGAAATTGTATCTGTACATACTGCAAGATGGTGGACCACCATCATTGGGACGTGAATGGATCAGAAAGATAAGTTTAGACTGGCACTCCATTCAGGCACTGACTGTGGCTGGTAAAAAGGATGATGACGTCACACCTGGACGATTGGCAAAAATCTTAGCTAACGCTAAAGAGGTATTTCAACAAGGACTGGGAACTCTTAAAGGCATAACCGCCTCGATAAAAATAGAAGAGAATGCAATTCTCAAGTTTTTCAAAGCAAGACCGGTAACGTATGCAATTCGCCCAGCCGTCGAGGCAGAGCTGGAGAATCTGGAGAATGCAGGCATGTTATCTAAGGTAGACTGCAGCGAGTGGGCAACACCCATCGTTCCTGTCATGAAGAAAACGTTAAACAATAAGTCTGAGGAGCCAAGGAAGGTTCGCATCTGTGGGGACTTCAAGGTGACTATGAACCCAGTCCTTCACATAGTACAGTATCCTCTTCCGAGGATAGAAGATATTTTCGCCTCACTATCTGGAGGGAAACGTTTTACAAAAATTGACCTAGCGCAAGCATATTTGCAGATGGAGGTTGAAGAATCCTCTAGGAAATATCTCACGATAAACACTCACAAAGGTCTTTACCAGTATAATCGACTGGTATTCGGAGTAGCATCAGCTCCGGCTATATGGCAAAGAGTGATGGAACAAGTCCTGCAAGGGATTCCGGGGACTCAGTGTTACTTGGACGACATCCTAGTGACAGGTGAAAATGACAGTGAACACCTTGCCAACCTAGAGCAGGTGCTCACTAGACTAAGAGAACATGGGCTACGAGCCAATTGCGAGTTTTTTAAGAAACAGATATCGTATTGTGGCCACGTGATTGATGAAGAGGGGTTACATAAGTCCCCTGACAAAATTGAAGCGGTAGTTAAGGCTCCAGCGCCTGAAAATGTGTCGCAACTGAGGTCATTCCTCGGATTGGTGAATTACTACCATAAGTTTTTGCCGAATTTGTCCACAATTCTGCACCCACTGAACGCCCTGCTACAAACTGGAGTAGCATGGAAATGGAGCGATGAATGTAAGCGGGCCTTTCAGAAGTGTAAAGGCCTGATCACTTCAAGAGAAGTATTGGCTCACTACAACCCATCACTACCGATAAGACTGGCGTGTGATGCGTCTCCCTACGGCGTTGGAGCGGTACTGTCACATAAATCCCTTGATGGTTCAGAGAGGCCGATAGCTTTTGCGTCACGCTCGTTAACTGCAGCTGAGCGTAACTACGCCCAGATTGACAGAGAGGCCCTCAGCCTGGTGTGGGGGCTGAAGAAGTTCAATCACTACCTGCACGAACAG
Source organism: Somniosus microcephalus (assembly GCF_052327205.1). Classification (NCBI taxonomy): domain Eukaryota; kingdom Metazoa; phylum Chordata; class Chondrichthyes; order Squaliformes; family Somniosidae; genus Somniosus; species Somniosus microcephalus. Next base: position 135,365,306 of record NC_140988.1, read on the forward strand.
AAATTTACTCTACTAACTGATCATCAACCTCTTGTCTCCATTTTCAACCCTAAGAAGGGCGTCCCGATAATGACAGCACAACGGCTGCAGAGGTGGTCCCTTTTCCTAGGGGCACACCAATATGACATCGAGTACAAAGGAACTAAACAGCATGGGAATGCTGATGGATTGTCGCGCCTACCGTTGCCGACGGTGGAAGAAGCACCTGCAGTGGATCCTGTGGAGATATTCCACTCGACCATAGTCGAATGTCTACCTGTGACGAATGCAAACATAGAAACGGAAACAAGAAATGACCCGACACTCTCCAGGGTCTATGATTTAACGGTGAAGGGATGGCCAGCACATGGCGAACCACTGTTGCCAGCATTCTTGCCGAGAAGAGAACAGCTGTCAGTGTGCAGAGGAACCTTGATGTGTGGATCCAGAGTAGTAATTCCACCCAAATTGAAGGATAGAGTGCTCAATGAGCTTCATGAGGGTCATCTGGGAGGGGTAAAAATGAAGAACTTAGCCAGAGCGTTTGTGTGGTGGCCGGGAATCGATAGAGAAATCGAAGAGATGACCAAGAGCTGTACAGGATGCCAGAAGGTCCAAAATGCCCCACCACTAGCCCCTCTACATCCATGGGAGTGGCCCTCATCTCCATGGCAAAGGGTACACATTGATTTTGCTGGTCCATTTATGGACTCGATGTTTTTAATTGCGGTGGATGCACATTCAAAGTGGCCAGAGGTAATAAAAATGTCCTCAACCACCACAGAAAAAACTATCACAGTCTTACAAACCATATTCGCCAGAAATGGGCTGCCTGAACAGATTTGCTCCGACAATGGACCACAGTTTGTGTCTGAAGAGTTCCGGAGGTTCTTAAAGAACAATGGTGTTAAGCATTACACATCCGCCCCATATCATCCAGCCACCAATGGATTGGCTGAGAGGTTCGTTCAAACATTCAAGAAGGCTATCAAGGCAATGTGTAATGAAAACATACCCCTACAACACAAGGTGGATAACTTCTTGTTTGCCTACCGGAATGCGACACATGCGGTTACCAACCAAACTCCAGCCATGATGTTCTTCAATCGAAGACTAAGATGCCGCTTGGATTTGGTTAAGCCAAACATCAGAAGAGATGTGGAGAACAGGCAGTTTCAGAATATGAATGAAAGGCCAACCAGGAGTTTCAAGATAGGTCAACCAGTTTTGGCCCGGGACTACCGCACAGAGAAATGGCAGCCAGGAACGATCTGCACACGGCAAGGACCTCTAATGTATACCGTGGACGTTGGAGAGAGCATTGTAAGACGCCATGCTGACCAGATTCTAGAGTCACTGGAAAACGTCAAATCTACACCACGATTCTATACACCTGGTGATGAAACCGAAGTACCAATTGCATCTACCTCAGAATCGGTGATATTGGAAGCAGACGAACCAAACAACGACGTTGATCCCGAATCAACTTTGCCAGAAGAACCTGATACCCCAAAGAGGCGTTATCCAGACAGAATCAGGAAGCCTCCTCAAAGACTGAATTTATAATTGATTAACTTCAGCTAATGTATATAGCAACTGTAATTGTAAATATGTTATTTAATTATTAATCGAATGTTATGTACTGTTTAGCTAAAAGGGGAGGAATTATAGTGTATGTACCTTGAAGAAGGAACTATATTCTGCAGCCCCTGTATACTGCAGTACCAGTAGTGACCACCCCTGTATATAAGCCTGTGCAGTAACTTTGTATAGTAGTTCCAGTTTTGTCTCCATTCAGTCAACACCTGTTATAACCAACTTCTGCAGTCCGTGTCTCAATTACACACGGACATTACAGAACCTACTCCTGAATTTTGCCAGTTAACCGAGATTTCCGGTTATTTGGGTGCCGGTAAATCGAGAGTTTCCTGCAATGCTGATTCTGAAGGTGTGTAATTTTTTGAAGGAATTAGCTATGATTTTCCTTCTCCGAGGCCGTGCACCAGCTGTGCCTAAGAGGAAAACTGAAGATTTCCTCCAGGCCCTCTACAATGTGAACTTGCTACCAGATGCGGACAACTCTCTCTCTGAACCTCACTCCCTTCTTCTCTGTGAGGCAATGATGGGCTCTGTTCACTTCCTTCTTCTCTTCACAATGACATAGCCGAGATCAGGAACTCAAGTGGAACAAATCTGCATTTCATTACTCAGTAGTTTCTCTTGTGTAAGTATAGTCTATAAATGGAAGCTTCTATCTGGCAACTGTACTGCCAGAGTTGCTGGGAGAAAATAATTTCTGTGAGTATTCATGACATCTTGATAGACTTCTGCCCATCCCTCCATATCCGCCTCCAGCGCCAACCTATTTTCCTGGGCTGGGGCTCTGCACAAGCTTGCACGTGGTCTCCCACTAGCAGTTCACCTGTGAAGAGGAGGTCCCCCAGTGTAAAAAAGAAATTTCCAGTGATGCTACAGTGGGGTCGCTTCTGCAGCACCAGATGATCTATCAAGGGGCAGAAGTGCCTTGAAGATCGGAAACCAAGATCCACTGAGACTGTGGCCTACAACGGATAATCCAATGGGGACAGAATGAAGGGAGAGGAGTCATCTCCCTCCACGGGGGAACATAGAAACATAGAAACATAGAAGATAGGAGCAGGAGTAGGCCATTCGGCCCTTCGAGCCTGCTCCGCCATTCAATGAGATCATGGCTGATCATCCAAACTCAGTACCCTGTCCCTGCCTTCTCCTCATATCCCTTGATCCCTTTAGCCTTAAGAAATATATCCAACTCTTTCTTGAATATATTTAATGAACTGGCCTCCACCGCCCTCTGTGGCAGAGAATTCCACAGGTTCACCACTCTCTGGGTGAAGAAATTCCTCCTTATTTCTGTCCTAAATGGCCTACCCCTTATCTTTAGACTATGACCCCTGGTTCTGGATTCCCCAGCCATCAGAAACATCCTTCCTGCATCTAGTCTGTCCAGACCTGACAGAATGTTATAGGTTTCGATGAGATCCCCTCTCAATCTTCTAAACTCCAGTGAGTATAAGCCCAATCGACACAATCTCTCCTCATATGTCATTCCTGCCATCCCAGGTATCAGCCTGGTGAATCTTCGCTGCACTCCTTCCATGGCAAGAACGTCCTTCCTCAGGTAAGGTGACCAAAACTGCACACAATACTCAAGGTGCGGTCTCACCAAGACCCTGTACAACTGTAGCAAGACATCCTTGTTCCTGTACTCGAACCCTCTTGCTATGAAGGCCAACATACCATTTGCCTTCTTAACCGTCTGCTGCACCTGCATGCTTACCTTCAGCGACTGGTGCACAAGAACACCCAGGTCTCTTTGCACTTCCCCTTCTCCCAATCTATTGCCATTCAAATAATAATCTGCCTTCCTGTTTTTGCCACCAAACCTCAGGGCAGCTACTACCACTCTCCTGGAGCCCAGCGCCATCTTCCCTATGTTGGCCCCTGGAAGCAGTGGTAATACACGAAAAGAAGGAAAATCCACCAGGATCCCCTCACCACCATCGTTTGCATACATCAGGCGGGGAAGGAGTAGACAGCAGCAGTAGCTGGACTGGGGGATTGAAATCTTGGTCAGTGTGGTGGGGTTGTGGTAGGCCTCACTGCGCCATTCTCCTGCCATATCCACTGGGCAGGATTGCAGAGTAAAATCCCTCCCAAAGTATGAACCTTCCCTATAACAAAGTCAACTCTGGTATTCACCACAATTATGGATATCATCAATGGAACTGGAACCCACAGCCACAAAGGCAAAAAAGAGCACCTAAAAAATGTTAATAAATTGTGGAAGGATGCTTTCAGTGGCTATCACACTCAGTGTAATGACTTCAAAGTGTAACATTTCTGTGGGGCTAATGAATGTTCTGACCATTGATTATGCAGAAATGAACATTTACTGGTGTGTAAAAAAAACAATTTGATGTGGTTGCAAGAAATTGACAGAAAATTATTTTTGTCATTGATACTTTTGATTGAACTAAAATCATTTTGTCTGTGTAAGATCCAAAAGTAAAATCCCTTCCCTTGAACTTTTTGGTAAAACTTTGTCGAGCAATGCTCACCAAAAGGAATTCCCTTGATGTCATTCACAGCATTGAGTGTACAAATGACAGTCACATCCTCCTGGTGGCTGCAGTCATGCTTCCCCCATTCGCTTCTGGGGCACAAAGGCAGAGAGGATTCCTGGCCTGAGCAGTTGACATCATCCAAGTAAATAGGCCCAGAGCCTCCTTCAAATTGACCTTCCAGAGGTTTCTGTGCATATCTGTGGGACAGTGAGACAAACACAGTTGAATGAACGAAAGCCTGCTGAGTGACCCAGAATTAGAGATTTTTGGGGTCATTTTCAAAATGCCCGACCAACAGGGAACCTTATCCATTAGGAGCACATGTTGGAAATCTGACCTCCATGGACCTGTACCCCAACAAAAGAGTCAGCACATTCAAATGAAAGGATTGGGAAGGGAGAAAACTACCAAAAAGGGAAGGAAAAAAGAGCTCCTTCATAAGGACATAAGAAATAGGAGTAGGAGTAGGCTACATGGCCCCTCAAGCCTGCTCCGCCATTCAATATGATGATGGCTGATCTTCTACCTCAAGTCCACTTTCCTGCCCTATCCCCATATCCCTTGATCCCCATAGTGTCGAAAAATCTATCTATCTCAGTTTTGAATGTACTCAGCGACTGAGCATCCACAGCCCTTTGGGATAGAGAATTCCAAAGATTCATAACCCTCTGAGTGAAAAAATGTCTCCTAATCTCAGTCCTAAATGGCCGACCCCTTATCGTAAGACTATACCCCCTAGTTTTGGACTCTCCAGCCAGGGGAAACAGCCTCTCAGCATCTACCCTATCAAGACCTGTAAGAATTTTGTTTCAATGAGATCAATTTGATACTGAGAAGTGTAGAGGAACAGAGGGGCCTTGGCGTGCATGCCCACAGATCCCTGATGGTAGCAATACAGGTAGAAAGCATATGGGATACTTTCCTTTATTAGCCGAGGCATAGAATACAAGAGCAGAGAGGTTATGCTAGAACTGTATAAAACGCTTGTTAGGCCACAGCTAGAGTACTGCGTACAGTTCTGGTCACCACATTCCAGGAAAGATGTGATTGCACTAGAGAGGATACAGAAGATATTTACGAGGATGTTGTCAGGACTGAAGAATTTTAGCTATGAGGAAAGATTGGATAGACTGGGGTTGTTTTCTTTGGAACAGAGGAGGCTGAGGGGAGACTTGATTGAGGTGTATAAAATTATGAGGGTTCTACATAAAGTGGATTGGAAGGATCTATTTCCCTTAGCAGAGAGGTCAATAACCAGGGTGCATAGATTTAAAGTAATTGGTAGAAGGATTAAAGGGAGTTGAGGAGAAATGTTTTCACCCAGAGGGTGGTGGGGGTCTAGAACTCACTGCCTGAAAGGGTGGTAGAGGCAGAAACCCTCATCGCAATTAAAAAGTACTTGGATATGCACTTGAAGTGCTGTAACCTATAAGGCTATGGACCAAGAGCTGGAAAGTTGGATTAGGCTGGATAGCTCTTTTTCGGCCGGCACAGGCATGATGGGCTGAATGGCCTCCTCCTGTGCTGTAAATTTCTATGATTCTGTGAGATCACCGCTCATTCTTCTAAACTCCAGAGGCCCATTCTATTCAATCTCTCCTCATAGGACAACCCTCTCATCCCAGGAATTAATCCAGTGAACCTTCATTGCACCCCCTCTTAGGCAAGTATGTCCTTCCTTAGGTAAGGAGACCAGACTGTACACAGTACCCCAGGTGTGGTCTTACCACAACCCTATATAATTGCAGCAAGACTTCCTTACTCTTATACTCCAACCCCCTTGCAATAAAGGCAAACATACCATTTGCCTTCCTAATTGCTTGCTGTACCTGCATGTTAGCTTTCTGTGGTTTGTGCACAAAAACTCTCAAATGCCTCTGAATAGCAACATTTACTAGTCTCTCATCTTTTAAAAAATATTCTGTTTTTCTATTCTTTCTACCAAAGTGGATAATTTCACATTTCCACATGTAATACTCCATCTGCCACCTTTTTGCCCACTCACTTAACGGGCTCGATTTTCATTGGGCCATTGAGGCGGGATTGGAGATGTTTGGGGGGTTAAAATCGTGAAATCGGGGGGCACGAACCCATCCCACCCCCAACCCGCCTCCATACCAGTTTCAAAGGAGGCGGTTACCCAACCTGTGCTGGGAGCCGCCTCCCCGAGGTGGGAAGGGGATTAGTACCAATTAACTGCCTGTTAACAGGTAGTTAACAAGCAGTTTTTAGCCTAATCCCTATTTTTATCCCTGAAGTGTGGGATTCCGGACGGCTCCAAACCACACCAAGTTAGCGAGGCGGACCGTTGGGCTGAAGAGCTTGGAGGGGTCGAGATGTCAGTGTTCAGGTGAGTGATGGGTGCATGAGTGCAGAGGTAAGTGTGTTTGGTGTGTGTAAAGTGTTTAAATAAGTTTTACTTACCTTTACTTACCTTTACAGCCTTCCTTCCTTCAGGGCTCGGGAGTCCCTCATCTCACCGGCACAGAAAGCAGAATGGCTGTGAGCTGTCAAAAATTGTAGCATTCAGCTTTCTGTTCTGGAGAGATCTCTAAATCAGCCTGAGAGGAAGGAATTAACGTAGTGTACAGATTGTCAGTGTTTGACAGCTTCAAAGAGCTGTCAAATGCTGATATTTCATCTGTCAAAAGCTCTTGACAGATGAAATATCAATCTGTGATGTCACCTGTTGCCGGGTGGACCTTATTTGGCCTGCTGAGCCCGCTGGGCGGGCTCAACAAGGTCAATCAAGTGAAAACTGCGTGGGTTGGCCACAACTCGATGTAGTCCCGCCTCCTACACGCCTCCAGTATCAAAATCCAGCCCAACCTGTCTATATCCCTTTGCAGCCTCTTTTGTGTTCGCCTCACAGCTTACTTTCCCACCTTGCTTTGTGTTGTCAGCAAACTTGGATACATTACACTCGGTCCCCTCATCTAAGTCATTGATATAGATTGTAAATAGCTGAGGCTCAAGCACTGATCCTTGCAGCACCTCACTAGTTACAGCCTGCCAACCAGAAAATGACCTGTTTATCCCTACTCTCTGCTTTCTGTCCATTAACCAATCCCCAATCCATGATATTATATTACCCCAATCCCATGAGCCCTAATCTTGTGTAGCAACTTCTTGTGTGACACCTTATCGAATGCCTTTTGAAAATTCAAGTTTTCTTTTTGTAGTTTTGGAATCATCAATAGCATTTTATGTACCATAAAAAATGATGCCTACATCACATGCTAGCCACATTTATAATCACACCTACAACTTACATCCCACATCCAAACACAGATCACCACATAAATCACATTCCCAGATGATTAAAAATCCACGAGGTGTGACTTCATTTCATAGAATATTTGACTTAAACCTGATGTAAAAATAACTATCAATTATAATTAATTGAGTAACCTTAGCTGCTGCAGTTAACTTGCTTTAATATTCACAGTCCTTTCAAATCTAACATTCCTGTTAAGTGACCCTCCACATAAAGCCTTAGCCCGTTATTCCACGCAGTAAAGCAAATGCCGATTTCACACTGAATTAGTTAAAAAAAGAAATGATATCACAACCTCAGTGTGGTTTTAATTATATCTCTAACTCCTTGCTCTCATGTTTCTTCAATTTGATAGGCGAGCTGCAGATAGAAAGCTCCTCCAGTACCTGAATCCCAGTTGTCTGCAAACGACTTGGGCATTCTGCTCCGTCCAGCCATCATCACAGACAGTTCCCCACTGGCCACCATAATACACCTCAAGCCGTCCTTCATGGCTACCCTTTCCTCCAATCAGGCGCACTGTGCCGTCTGGACAATACAAACAAAGGGCCTGAGTGAGGATATGTGACACAATAAAAAAAGTCAAAGCACCCAGTTGCTTTTAAATAAAACTAAATATCATAACAGAAGTATTTTTGTTTTAAATTGTACTAATAAGCATTAGTTTGGGACAACTGGTAATGCAACATGTTTAATATTAAGTTCTACAAATAAATTCACTCAGTGCTGCCAATGATAAAACTGCAATTTTCTCCTCTCTCAAATAGAATTTGTGGCAGTTTATGCATTTAATTCGCTCAGTCTGAGAGGTCTCCAAATGACCATTGGAAACAGATGTTCCATGCACATGGGGGCTATCTATGACATTCAAGAACTTTTATTACCAATGCCAGGACCATTGATATCCTGCATGTATTTGATTTATACAAATGAAGTTCAGCTTCTCTCTCCCCACCGACCTCACAAGAAAGAAAATAAGAGCAACTGCACCCCAGCAAGGCAGTTCATACAAGCACACAAGGGAATTGTTAGAAATAATCTAGCACTGTGTACTGAGAATCGGAATGCACCTGTACATTAACTCATCCTGCATACTGCTATGGGATATTTGCTTTCAGAATTCTGTGCAATATTTATCACTAATCGCTTTCTTCTTTTGAAAGTGAAAAATCCAGGAACAAAGCAGGGTATGCAAAATATCTCCCTGAAATCTTTCAACATTTTTCCTAATCCTGGGTGTAGAACACAAAGACATATATTTAGGATGCTGTGGCATAGCTTTCCCTCATTACCATGAGCACAAAGCCTGCCATAGGGTTATTTCTTTTGTTCTTTACCTGTACCAAAAATATAAAATAATTTAATCCATATTATGTAACAATTTATTAATTGGAATGAAGTTTTTAGACTGCTAGAAACTTAACTACAATTACATTACTTAGACTAAAAATGGTTTGATTCTCTATACCTACCCCTGAGAGGGTTGCAGGACACACCTGCATCTTCCTTATGCCCACAGTTGTGCTCTCCCCACAAGCTCTTGGGGCACTGGTCTATAGAGAGCTCATTCCCTGTGCACTGCACATCATCCAGTAATATCGGTCCAGAACCTTCTCCAAAATGGGCCAGCATCTGTGCCTTGGCTGGACTACTGCATGGTGGAAAAAAATAGCAAATAAATATTCAAAAAATACCATCTTTTTATTATTCTTACATGTGCTACCAGTTATCCTGAGGGCATCCCTATGATCCCAACAGAATGCTATGGTGTCATATTCCCCTTCTGCTGCTCTCCAATCTAATTTTACAAACCTAGAGATTATGACGTATTTTGGATATAGAATTAGTGTAACTTGGGTCAGTGGGGAAGAATTTGGGACCGAACCTGATTCTGTCGGGATCCATCCCATCCTGGCCTAATAGAAAGATTCTGATGGTGTAAGGGGGCAAAAATGTTCTTCCATTTCTCCACCCCTCCCCCCACCACCACCACCTGTCAAAATGTTACTTTTGGAGTTAGGAGTGGCAGGACACCAAAGTCATAGAGTCATAGAGTTATACAGCACGGATAGAGGCCCTTCGGCCCATCGTGTCCGCGCCGGCCATCAAGCCCTGTCTAATCTAATCCCATATTCCAGCATTTGGTCCGTAGCCTTGTATGCTGTGGCATTTCAAGTGCTCATCCAAATGCTTCTTAAATGTTGTGAGGGTTCCTGTCTCCACAACCCTTTCAGGCAGTGAGTTCCAGACTCCAACCACCCTCTGGGTGAAAAAGTTCTTTCTCAAATCCCCTCTAAACCTCCCGCCCTTTACCTTGAATCTATGCCCCCTAGTTATTGACCCCTCTACTAAGGGAAAAAGCTCCTCAGCATCCATCCTATCTATGCCCCTCATAATTTTGTACACCTCAATCATGTCCCCCCTCAGCCTCCTCTGCTCCAAGGAAAACAAACCCAATCTGCCCAGTCTCTCTTCATAGCTGAAGCGCTCCAGCCCTGGTAACATCCTGGTGAACCTCCTCTGCACCCTCTCCAACGCGATCACATCCTTCCTGTAGTGTGGCGACCAGAACTGCACACAGTATTCCAGCTGTGGCCTAACCAGTGTTTTATACAGCTCCATCATAACCTCCTTGCTCTTGCCTTCATTAGCCGAGGCATTGAATATAAGTATCCCATATGCCTTTTTTACCACCTTATCCACCTGTTCCGCCGCCTTCAGGGATCTGTGTACTTGCACACCCAGATCCCTCTGACCCTCCGTCTTGCCTAGGGTCTTACCATTCATTGTGTATTCCCTTGCCTTGTTAGTCCCCCCAAAGTGCATCACCTCGCACTTTTCCGGGTTAAATTCTATTTGCCACTGTTCCGCCCATCTGACCAACCCATCTATATCGTCCTGCAGACTGAGGCTACCCTCCTCGCTATTTACCACCCTACCAATTTTTGTATCATCCGTGAACTTACTGATCATACCTTTTACATTCATGTCCAAGTCATTAATGTAGACCACAAACAGCAAGGGACCCAGCACCGATCCCTGTGGTACCCCACTGGCCACAGGCTTCCAGTCACAAAAACAACCTTCGACCATCACCCTCTGCCTTCTGCCACTAAGCCAGTTTTGTATCCAATGTGCCAAGGCACCCTGGATTCCATGGGCTCTTACCTTCTTGACCAGTCTCCTGTGCGGGACTTTATCGAAGGCCTTACTGAAATCCATGTATACCACATCCACTGCGTTACCCTCATCCACACACCTAGTCACCCCCTCAAAAAATTCAATCAAATTAGTCAGACATGATCTTCCCTTGACAAAGCCATGTTGACTATCCCTGATTAATCCTTGCCTCTCCAAGTGGAGACAAATTTTGACCCTCAGAATTTTTTCCAATAATTTTCCTACCACTGATGTTAGGCTCACTGGCCTGTAGTTCCCCGGTTTTTCCCTACTTCCCTTCTTGAATAATGGTACTACATTAGCGGTTCTCCAGTCCTCTGGCACATCCCCTGTGGCCAGAGAGGTCCTGAATATATGTGTTAGAGCCCCCGCAATCTCTTCCTTTGCCTCACACAGCAGCCTGGGATACATTTCATCCAGGCCTGGGGATTTATCCATTTTTAGGCCAGCTAAAACCGCCAATACCTCCTCCCTCTCGATGTTAATATGTTCGAGCATATCACAGCCCCCCGCCCTATTTCTATGTCTACATCGTCCTTCTCCATAGTGAAAACAGATGCAAAAAATTCATTTAGAACCCCTCCTACATCTTCCGGCTCCACACACAGGTTGCCACTTTTGTCCCTAATGGGCCCTATTTTTTCCCTAGTTATCCTCTTACCCTTAATATACTTATAAAACATCTTAGGATTTTCCTTTATTTTGCTCGCCAGTGTTATTTCATGGCCCCTCCTTGATCTCCTAATTTCTTTTTTAAGTATCCCCCTGCACTTTTTGTACTCCTCTAGGGCTTCCTCCGTCTTTAGCCTTTTGTATCTGCCAAAAGCCCTCCTTTTTTTCCTAATCCATTCTCGTATATCCCCTGACATCCAAGGTTCCCTGTGGTTTTTGGAACCACCCTTGACCTTTACGGGAACATGTTGCCATTGTATGATCTCAATCTCCCTTCTGAAAGCCTCCCATTGCTCCGATGCGGATTTTCCTACAAGTAGCTGATCCCAGTCCATTTTGGCCAGATCCTGCCTTATCCTATTAAAATCGGCCTTCCCCCAATTTAGAACCTTTATTTCCGGCCCATCCATGCCCTTTTCCATGACCACCTTAAATCTTACCATATTATGGTCACTGTCACCAAAGTGCTCACCTACTAGCACTTTTTCCACTTGGCCAGCCACATTCCCTAGAATTAGGTCCAGTACCGCCCCCTCTCTTGTAGGACTTTCTACATGCTGGCTCAAAAAGCTCTCCTGGATGCACTTTAAGAATTCTACACCCTCTGAGCCTTTCACACTCTGACTATCCCAGTTAATATTGGGGAAGTTGAAATCCCCCATTATTATTACCCTATTATTTGCACATTTCTCTGAGATTTGCCTACATATCTGTTCCTCTATCTCCTCCTGACTGTTTGGAGGCCTATAGTACACTCCCAGCAAAGTGCTTGCCCCCTTTTTGTTTTTAAGCTCCACCCATATGGCCTCATTAGAGGAACCTGCTAATATATCATCCCTCCTTACTGCAGTAATTGACTCCTTAATTAATATTGCGACATCCCCTCCTCTTATACCTCCCCCTCTGTCTCGCCTGAAGATTCTGTACCCCGGAATATTGAGCTGCCAGTCTTGCCCCTCCCTCAACCATGTCTCCGTGATAGTAACAATATCATACTCCCATGTGTTTATCAACACCTTCAGTTCATCCACCTTATTTGCAAGACTCCTTGCATTAAAATAGATGCCATCCAGCCTTGCCCTTATATGTTTGCCCTGACTACCAAGCTGACTTGTTTTTTTCTCTATAATTGGCAGCAGATCACCCCCTATTTCAGCTCCCCTCTGTATCCCATCCCCCTGCCAAGTTAGTTTAAACTCCCCCCAACAGTGCTAGCAAACCTCCCCGCAAGGATATTTGTCCCGCTCTGGTTCAGGTGCAACCCGTCCGACTTGTACAAGTCCCACCTTTCCCAGAAGCAGGCCCAGTGATCCAGGAAAGTAAAACCCTCCCCCCTACACCAACTCCTTAGCCAGGCATTCATCTGCTCTATCCTCCCATTCCTATACTCACTAGCACGTGGCACTGGGAGTAATCCAGAGATTACAACCTTTGAGGTCCTGCTCTTTAATCTGTTACCTAGCTCCCTAAATTCTTGATGCAGGACCTCATCTCCCTTCCTTCCTATGTCGTTGGTCCCAATGTGGACCACGACCTCTGCCTGCTCACCCTCCCCCTTAAGAATGCCCTGCAGCCGCTCAGTGACATCCCTGACCCTGGCCCCAGGGAGGCAACAAACCATCCTGGAGTCACGTTTGCGGCCACAGAAACGCCTATCTGTTCCCCTTACGATAGAATCCCCTACCACTATTGCTCTCCCACTCTTTTTCCTCCCTTCCTGAGCAGCAGAAGCTTCTCTGGTGCCAGGAAGCTGGCTGCTGCTGCCTTCCCCTGGTAAGTCATCCCCCTCAACAGTATCCAACTTGGTATACTTGTTTGAAAGGGGGATGTCCGCAGGGGTTCCCTGCACTACCTACCTGCCTTTGTTGCTCCGCCTGATGGTCACCCCCTGTGCAGCCCTACCCTGAGGCGTGAACAACTCGCTAAACGTGCTATCCACAAGTCCCCAGGAAATCCATCAGTTCTGCCGAGCATGCAGCTGCGAAGCAGCCATACTTGTCATACATGTGGTGTATGTAACCTGTTCCACCTTAAGAGAACTTAAGCCTGTTCCACCTTAAGAGATGTACGACTTTCTCTGGCTGCTGTATACGTAATACCGGTGGTGACCACACCGGTATATAAGCACTGTGTCGTAATATTGTATTCAGTATAGTCCCGACCTCCAACCAGTAAAGACCTGTTGAATTTACTCTTGTAGTCTGTGTAGTAATTATCACTATAACACACAGACTTAACAGTGGCGACGAGTCCGATTCTTACCCTGCGGCAGTTATTTCCACGGCGGCTTCATCCACAGACAGGATGTCGAAGAGAGGTTTCCACCCTCATCACCCTACTGGAAGACACGTCGAGCAGCAGGCATCGAGAAACCGGAGTGCAGAAGACATCCTGACCTCGAAGCCTCCATCAGCGACTGTCAGCTTTCTTCTTTCTACCTCGGTGGTGGGTAAGCCGGGCAGCGACGCGACAGAAAGTCAACCGCGTTGGCTGTACAGACGGGGCTGGGAAGACGGAGGAATAAGGGCGGTGAGATCGATCGCGACCGGAGATATGGGCCGGGCCGCTTTCGAGCGAGAGGCGCAGCGTGGGGACATCGATCGCGACCGGAGATAAGGGCCGCATTCGGGCTAAAAGGCGCAGCATCTGGGGAAACTGAAGGCGCGAGAGCCGTGGTGAAGTGGAGACAGCGTCGGGGGACGTTTGAAGACCGCCAAGCGCAGGAAAACCGCCATTTTGTGGGCGGAGGACGACGACAAGAGCGGGAAGCCGCCATCTTGGATAACATAAAAATACAATAAATTGCAACGATGCCTAAACATGGGAACATTAATACCTTTGATAGTGACATTGAAGATTGGGCCATGTATGTAGAACGCATACAAAATTATTGTAAGGCAAATAAAATTCCTGATGCAGATAAAGCACTAACATTATTAAATTTAATGGGTGCGAAGACATACGGGCAATTGAAACACCTGTTATCACCAGATGAACCGGCGGATAAGACGTTCGATGAGATTGTTACTGTCCTGAAAAATCATCTAAACCCCACGCCGCTGATGCTAGCGGAACGATTTAAATTTTACGACAGAAGGCAGCTGCAGAATGAAAGCAATGCTGAATATTTGATGGAATTACGTAAGCTAGCAAAATATTGTCAGTTTGGAACGGGACTGACAGAGGCACTACGAGATAAATTTGTGTGTGGTTTATTTAAACAGGATACACAAAAGTGACTGCTCGACGAGAATGAGCTGACGCTTGAGAAGGCGGTCACTATGGCAGCAGCACACGAAGCCGCAGCGAGAGGCACGGCAGTAATGCAGCTACGGTCACCGGAACTCGGTACAAACAAATTGGGTTTGAGTTCTGTCAAATGTTATCGTTGTGGAAAGACAACGCACGATCAGAACCAGTGTTGGTTTAAAAACCAAGAATGCAGAACGTGTGGCACGCTTGGCCACATAGCTAAAGTATGTCGGTCAGGAAAGAAGACCAGCAACAAAAAGTCACCGCAAGGAAAATACGCAAAGGTACACAAGGTGACAAAGAACAGTTTGACCGAACAGAAGTCAGATTCAGACGCTAGCAGTAATGGACTGGATAGTTTAAGAGTACACAACGTTGGTAAGGATGCAGATCTCCAGACAATTTGGGTCACTCTTCAGATAGCAGGAGTCCAAGTAAAAATGGAATTGGACACTGGATCGGCATTGACGGTCATGAATAAGAAAGATTACAGAACGTTATTCCAACATATTCCCCTACAGGATACGGAGATTATATTGAAAACATACACGGGGCAAAGAGTGTACCCCATCGGAAAAATAGAGGTAGAAGTGGTCCACAAGGGCGAAGAAAGCCAAGTAATGGACTTATATGTGCTACCTGAAGGAGGTCCACCACTACTAGGACGGGAGTGGATTAGGAAAATGAATATGGACTGGCACTCCTTGAAGGCACTAACGGTAGATTCCGGGGAAACAGATGTCAAACCTAAACGATTGTCCAGAATATTGGATGATGCTAAAGAGGTGTTCCAGCAGGGACTGGGAACACTGAGAGGAATTACGGCAAACATCAAGATTGATGAACATGCACAACCAAAATTTTTTAAAGCCAGACCGGTACCCTATGCAATACGACCTACTGTTGAAGCGGAACTGGAAGCACTAGAACGTTCAGGTGTACTGTCTAAGGTAGATTGGAGTGAGTGGGCTACGCCCATTGTTCCCGTTATGAAACGTCCTGCGAGCAACAAGCCAGGAGATCCAGGGAAGGTTCGCATCTGTGGAGATTTCAAAATCACCGTTAATCCGGTGCTTCACACAGTGCAGTATCCGCTTCCACGGATTGAGGATATTTTCGCTTCATTGTCTGGCAGGAAACACTTCACCAAGATAGACCTGGCGCAGGCGTACTTGCAGATGGAGGTTGAGGAAGAGTCACGCCAATACCTCACGATCAACACGCATCGAGGGTTGTACCGGTACAATAGGCTGGTTTTTGGAGTGGCATCGGCTCCAGCAATTTGGCAGAGGGCCATGGAGCAGGTATTACAGGGAATTCCAGGCACACAATGTTACCTGGACGATATTCTGATCACAGGTGATGGTGATGAACAACATCTCGCAAACTTGGAACTGGTGCTCAACAGACTGAAAGAGTATGGACTTAGAGTAAATCGGCAGAAATGTGAGTTCTTCCAGAAGCGGATCTCGTACTGTGGCCATGTCATTGACCGGGAGGGGCTTCATAAGTCTCCTGACAAGACTGAGGCAGTTGTAAAGGCTCCCGCTCCGGAGAATGTCTCTCAGTTGAGGTCGTTTCTAGGATTAATTAACTATTACCATAAATTTCTGCCAAATCTATCCATGGTACTGCACCCGTTAAACGCTCTTTTACAGAAAGGGGTACCATGGGAATGGGGCGAAAACTGTAAGAAGGCATTTCGCAAAAGCAAAGAATTGATCACCTCAGAGGAAGTGTTGGCTCACTTCAACCCGACACTGCCTATTCGGTTGGCTTGTGATGCTTCTCCATATGGTATTGGGGCAGTACTCTCACACAAGTTGCCAAATGGCACGGAAAGGCCAGTCGCGTTTGCATCCAGATCATTGACCTCCGCTGAGCGCAACTATGCGCAGATCGATAGGGAGGCTCTTAGCCTTGTATGGGGAGTGAAGAAGTTTAATCATTACCTGCAGGGCCAAAAATTCACACTTCTGACAGACCATCAACCCTTGGTATCCATTTTTAACCCTAAGAAGGGTGTTTCGGTGATGACAGCGCAGCGTCTCCAGAGATGGTCTCTTTTCCTAGGGGCACATCAATATCAAATAGAATTCAAAGGTACGAAACAGCATGGCAATGCTGATGGGCTGTCGCACCTGCCACTACCTGAAGAAGAAGACACGACGAAAGTTGACCCTGTTGAGTTATTTCATTCGACCATCATCGAGTGTTTACCAGTCACCAACGCAAGTATTGAAAGAGAAACCAGGAACGACCCGACACTGTCCAGAGTCTACGAGGTGACAGTGAAAGGATGGCCAACATGGGGTGATCCTCTGTTACCGGCATTTTCGGCAAGGCGAGACCAGCTGTCCGTCTGCCATGGTACCTTGATGTACGGGACAAGAGTGATTATTCCTCCCAAGTTAAGGGAAAGAGTTTTAAACGAACTGCATGAAGGTCATCTGGGGGGAGTTAAAATGAAAAGTCTTGCTAGGGCTTATGTATGGTGGCCGGGTATTGACCAACAGATTGAGGAGTTAACGAAAAGCTGCGCTGGGTGCCAAAAAGTGCAAAATGCACCTCCGATAGCACCGCTACACCCATGGGAATGGCCTTCAGCCCCATGGCAACGCGTACACATTGACTTTGCTGGTCCATTCATGGACTCCATGTTCCTAATCGCGGTGGACGCACATTCCAAATGGCCAGAAGTCATCAAGATGAATACCACTACTTCAGAAAAGACAATTGCGGTGTTAAGAACAATATTCGCAAGGAACGGATTGCCAGAACAGATCTGTTTGGACAACGGACCACAGTTTGTATCGGAAGAATTCCGACAATTCTTAAAGAAGAATGGAGTAAAACATTATGGGCTAGATTTTCAGTATAGACAGTTTTGGGGCGCTAAGCTTAGCGCCCGCCCGAAGTTATCGCCCGCCCCAAAGTAGCGCCCCGTTGCCGGAAATTCAGTGGCTTCGCCCTAAGAGGTTGGTGGAGCGCTAAAAGAGGCGTTCCACTAGTATCTTTAGGCGCTAAGCCGGCGGTGGAGAGCGCAACACCCGAGCTCGGGCGCAGCGCACGGCAGACACTCTGGTGCCAGTGAGCTCTTAAAGGGGAAGGGTGCATGTATTTTTTTCAAATGCAAAGTCTGGGGAGGAGGAGGAGGAGGGGAAGGAGGAGGAGGAGGAGGAGGAGGAGGAGGAGGAGGAGGAGGAGGAGGAGGAGGAGGAGGAGGAGGAGGAGGAGGAGGAGGAGGAGGAGGAGGAGGAGGAGGAGGAGGAGGAGGAGGATGATGATCGGAAACATAAATACACCGTTCACACTGCTTACTTCCACACAACACATGCAGAGTGCCGTTTGTACGAGTGCCCTTTAATTTGCGCTCCCCAGGGTGTGTTGCGTTCCATTTTACAAACGCTCTGGACGCCAGCCGCACAATGGGGCGGTCCGACTGAAGTTTGGATTCGGGGCGGCCAAAGGGCGTTGCACGAGGATGTGACGTCATTTTCTGCGCGCGCATCCGGGCGGCCGCTAAACTTTGCGCCGGCGCTAACGGGCAACTTAATTTGGGGCGGGGCGCAAACTGCGCTGCGCCCAGGCGCTACACGCATAGCGCCCGAAAATCACTTCTCTTAAGGCGCTAACTGCTGGCGCAAGCAACTGAAAATCTAGCCCTATACCTCTGCCCCATATCATCCGGCGACAAACGGGTTGGCTGAAAGATTTGTCCAGACATTCAAAAAGGCAATTAAGGCCATGAACGATTATCAGATTCCGCTGCAACACAAGGTCGACAAGTTCCTGATGTCATATCGAAACGCCGATCATGCAGTGACTAACCAAAGTCCTGCCATGATGTCTTATAACAGGAGGTTGCGGTCCAAGTTGGACTTGTTAAAACCAAATGTGCGGAGGGAAGTGGAAAACAAACAGTTTCGGCATATTAACAACAAGACCACTCGAACTTTCGACGTAGGACAACCAGTGTTGGCGAGGGGCTATGGAAACGAAAAATGGCAGTCCGGAACAATTCGGGCCAGACAAGGACCTCTGATGTATACAGTAGATATTGGTCATAATGTGATAAGGCGTCATGCGGATCAACTGGTAGAGTCGAGAGCAAGGGTCGAACCCATGGTTGTGACAGAGACAACTGTGGAAGACGTTAATGAACCTGAAGCATCTACCTCGGCAGGGAATGTACTTGATGATGATGACACCCAATACATTGGAAACCAAATAGAGGAGGCACCTCAACAACAAGAATCAGAGACTACTGAGAGGCGTTATCCAAGCCGCATCAGAAAGCCTCCTGAGAGACTGAACCTTTGAACTGTTATACCTGAAGTTATATATGTATATATGTTATTATGTTATGTTAAATGGGGATATGACTGTTAAGCTAAAAAGGGAGGATTGTGGTGTATGTAACCTGTTCCACCTTAAGAGAACTTAAGCCTGTTCCACCTTAAGAGATGTACTACTTTCTCTGGCTGCTGTATACGTAATACCGGTGGTGACCACACCGGTATATAAGCACTGTGTAGTAATATTGTATTCAGTATAGTCCCGACCTCCAACCAGTAAAGACCTGTTGAATTTACTCTTGTAGTCTGTGTAGTAATTATCACTATAACACACAGACTTAACAATACAGGTGCCATAAGTGGGCCCCACAATGCTGTACTCAGAGAGACTTGTTGCCATTTGGAAAGCGGCACAACAATGAGGGAGCAATGATCAGATATAAACTTTTTCTTTCTAAAACTGCATCAGACCGGCCTTGCCCCCCAAGAGTGGCAAGGAGCTGCTCCAGAAATGTGCATCGGAGTGAGGCTTCTGAAATTTCTAGGCCACAGGGTCTAGCCCTTCTGTGTCCAAATAATAGATTTCAAATCTTGTCAAGAACTATAGTATAGAGGGTACAGTTGGAGTTCTAATGTGCTGTGCCACAGAGTGATCAGGTAGGTTTGCACTCATGGTTGTGAGTTCTTAATCTCAGAACTGTCATCAAAAGGAAAGGATGAGCAGACACCAGGTA
This sequence comes from Somniosus microcephalus, assembly GCF_052327205.1. Classification (NCBI taxonomy): domain Eukaryota; kingdom Metazoa; phylum Chordata; class Chondrichthyes; order Squaliformes; family Somniosidae; genus Somniosus; species Somniosus microcephalus. The sequence continues at coordinate 135,384,804 of NC_140988.1, forward strand.
CTTCACTGTAGAAATGGATTAAAAAAAAGCAGGGTAGAGTCACCTTGGGATTCTCATTGTATCCACTTACAGAGTGGCATTGGTGGAGGCCTATTACCAAGTTGTCTGTCTATCTGCTTCCTCTCTCAGCCAGAAAGTAGTCTGTGGTATGGAGAGGCCTTGGGTTTTCTGCTACTGCCCTAGGATCTACCACTACCCGTCTCCTAGCAGCCCTTGAATCAGCAGTGGCAGTGATGGTAGAGCCATCTCTGAGGGTTTCGCTGGAGTTATGGTGAGAATTTGGGAGAACACCCAGGAGTTTCAGTATAAAACCTTTCAGAAAATACTTACATTAGAAACTTGGAATATCATTCCATAAAACAACATTTCATTGTATACATGGCCCCTCTAGGAAATTAATATCAATAGGCTTAGGTCTGACAGGTCTAAAAATCATACAAAGTGTCTTGTAGATTTGTTTGCTGCCATCATGTGGCCTTATTGATATTATGGACAGGTCGGTAAGGGATTTTACGATCACCCATGTTCAACTCCTTCTTAAGAACTCTGAAGTTAAATCATTCACTGATTCTGCTCTATAAATATTCACTGATGAAATTTCCCTTGAGAAACTCTACCTGTTCAAGGAAAGGAACTACTAAAGCTTTCACGGAAAGAAACTCATTCATCTACCAGACAAAATCACATTTATGTGTAGCATAACAGTTGGTTGGAGTGTTCTTAGACAATAATGTATCAGTGAGGTTCAGACAGCGTTATGAATCAAAACAACAAATCTTTGAGTGGTTTGGCTTTGAGTGTCTTATGAACCCAGAGATTGTTTCACCAATTATAACTCACTCTAACCAAACTGTAATTTTATATAATACGCCGTTTAGAAGAAATGTAAACTGAACTGAGTTCCAAAACTTAATTGACCCTGCAGATTCTTTCAGACTTATCCAAATTTGTCTCATTAAGTCATTTTATGCATAGGTTAACTTTAACAACAACTTGTATTTATATAGCGCCTTTAACGTAGTAAAATGTCCCAAGGCGCTGCACAGGATTTTAAGACAAAAAAAAATATTGTTTCACATTCACACAGAAGTATTCTCCCTCAGCTTTTACAAAGGAAGATGAAAGTTGAACTTTTACCTAAGGATTTTGTTCAAGAATTACTACTGGAGATGGATGCGTTGGGTTCACAGCAGGGTCTAAAGTCCTGCACAACCCTGTTGTGACTATGACCCATTTTGCTTGATTGGGACTACTTATCTGTGTAGGGCAGGCTCTTGGCATAATCCCCACCAGCAATAGGGAGTCCATTGCTGCCAAGGGAGAAAGGTGCAGGGGTGCAAACTGATGCAGCACCAGAAGAAGAAAGATCCTTTTTAAAGGAGGCAGAAGTGTCCTGAAGCGTTTTTTTTAGAAATTGGACAAGGCTTTCCATGAACCACGGGACTTCTTAAAAAAAAAGGTAAGAAGGGTGCTAAAAGAGGAAGAGGATCCCACTAGTAGGACTCCTTCCTCCAGCATTCTCCTGAGTGGGATTGCTACTGCTAGTCCAGGGTTCACCGTGATCCCTGTTCTGGTAGTCCCTGGGTTCAGCAGTGGTGGTAGAGAGAGAAAAATCAGATGAGTTCCTAAGCCCCACCTATCTACCATCTGGGATTAGGTGACCTACATCTCTGTAGTTGGGGACGAAGGGGAATCAAGGTCAGCCATGTTAGAGGCAGCCATGTTTAGCATTCCTGCCTGATTTTTGTTGATTTTCAGCTGCTTAAACCTCCTGATTTGAGGTATTATAGCAGAAGAAAATCCACCCCGATATGTCACCAGGCCCAGGTGGAGTTGATCCCAGAATACTGAAGGAGATTGGGGAGGAGATAGCAGAGGCATTAATCATAATTCAGTAAAATATTTAAACTGGGACTTGTGTTCAAGAACGGGAAAAGCGATATACGACAACATTACAGACTGGTCAGCCTTACTTTGGTTCTAGGTGAACTTCTGGAGTCTATAATACAGGATGAAATTAGGCATGGGGTGATCGGGGAGATTCAGCATGGATTTGTAAAGGACAGGTTGTGCTTGAGTAGTTTTAATTAAATTTTTGAGGAAACCAAAGGAGTAGATTTTGACTTTGTGCATAGTATAAAACGGATGATAGCGAATTGGCAGTCTGTTTTATATCAGTACCGTTTTTTATTTCCATTGAACTTAATAGAAATTGGGAGAGATATAAAACAGGCTGCCGATTCGCTATCACCCATTTTACACTATCCCACAAAGTCAAAATCTACGATAGAGAGTGTACAGATAAATTGCATATGTGGATTTTCAGAAGTAATTTGATAAAATGTCACATAAGAGACTTGAGGCTGGAATTTCCTGTGGAGCCTGAAATTTAAAAAAAAATCATATTTAAAGGAAGGGTGCTCTTTGGGGAGTACTCAGACATATAGCTACTTTTTCCTTTAAGAAAATATTTTTCCAAGAATAATTATCTTCCATTCTGAACAGATGGAAAAGTTAAAAGATAAAACAGTATTTTCCTGAACATAATTCACTGCGATTGCCTGTTCTGCTAAAAAATTCAGCTGACACAAGGGAAACAAAATTCCACCATTACCTCAATGATATATATTATGCTTTAAAAAAATCATTTGGTACCGAACATTTTTCTATCCGCTTCCTTTGTTAAATTTTAGTGTTGTATGTGAGGGTGTTTAATTTGGCTGGAGACTCTGGCCCACTAGGAATTGATTAAACAGTAAACTATTAATATTATTTCCTCAATATGTACTGGACTTGAACTTTAGAGCCAAGTGGTTGAAATGACAGCTCTATATCTCACTCCACTAGTAGCGTACCCTCCTACTGCTAGGAGAACTGAAGAGTTTGGTTCACAAACACCATTCATGATACTCTTGATTATTTGCATGAAGTGTGATTCAGCAGGACAAGCCTGCTTCTGTGAATTTACCTCCCCCCCCCCGCCCCCCCACACCCAGAGACAGAAGCATCTGCTATTGCGTGCAGTTCTCCGTTTAGCAGGTCAACTAAGAACTGCTAAAACTCACCACAGACAAGTGGCCAGATTCAAATTAGTCAAAACTGGGAGCTGAATTCACAACTCTGAGTTAATAATTCAGAACGTTCTGCTTCAGCAGTTATTATTGAATCAACTCCCCAAGTCCATTCACACATTAGGGGAATATTAGGAAATATAGTAACAAGGTGCAGCAGTAGGTGGCTGAAACACGGACAGGACAGAAATTTCCTGCATTGTACCCTGCTGGTTGCCGGGAGCACACCAGGACTGGGAGAGGCAGTGCTAGGACTGAAACCTAGGGTTGCCACCAATGATCCCCCTCATTTTTTTTTGTGCATGGTCCCTTTAAATTATCTCTTCCAGCAGCAGCAGCTGGCAAGCGGTCTGCGCGGGACCTCGCGATTGATGAGCAACCTCGCACTTTAGGGGGAACATTGGTTGCCAGCCCTCCAGCATTGTCCTGGAGTCTCCAGGAATTGAAGATTAATCTCAAGCGCAGTGCTGCGAGTAACCCAGGAGAAAAATCATAGGGCCATTGAACAAAATTGTGTTTTTTCTTCATTTCCTTTGAACACTTTCACTTATTAGTTATAAAAGTATTAGTGAAACAGCCCTTCTTCCACTATCACTAACAGTCAAGATTAATCCGATTGGGTAACAAAGAGTTGCATTCCCTTTCCAATTGCCGTGGGAAGCAAGTGTGCCTGGAGGATGGAGCAATGGCAGGAGTGTGGGGCGGGGTAGTTTGAGGCAGGAGGTCATGAAACCTCCAAGATTGCACCCAATCAGAGTTTGCAACCCCACTGCCGCCAAATACCTGCCCCAATAATGAGGGTTCAGCGAGCAATGGTTAAATCTGCATCTGAACTCTGTATACAACAACAGATTTACGGGCAATAGCACTTTCTGGCTGGAGTTTCGCTGGCAGAAGAGCAGCGTGTGAAGCTTTGCTACTGGTGTTCCACTGCTGCCTTATGAGACTGAGTAAAAACCTTTGAGGCACATTTGTAGCAGCTCTTGTGTTTGGTTTAAGCACCAGCAAATCCTGTGGTGCTACTTCAATTATAGCCTTGGGAATGAGTGGCAGTCTGGCCAAATCTCTTCAGTTTGTGCTCTGGAATGGATAAGGCCATCCTCACCCAAATTATTGGTCTTGATGGCTTTGAATAATGGAGCTGGATCCAAGAGCAAAATAAGTTTCCTCTAATAGAACTATAGGACTACAATAATCTGGCACAGGCCTTGTAGAAAACTGAAGTTTCCATTGGGACCATATTTTAACCACCTCCATAGAATTTACATAACTTTAAACACTGTTCAAATAATTACAGAAAATAACACAGCCCTTTTAATTATTTCATATACAATATTGAAATCTTGCTGTTCAATATTAGTCATAAACACTTTAACACATTCCTATGAAATTTCTCTGCCTGCTATTTTATCAAAAGGCTATTAAAATATAAGAGAAACAAATTTCATGTGAATGCATTCCTGTGTTCCTTATTTACAACACAGCGCAATTTCAACTTACAGAATCTCTAAACTTTTGTTCTGATAAAGTCTTGTAATAAAAGCCAAGCTCACCGGTTTCAGATAAATTAATTCACAATCTCCACGAGGTCCTTTCGATACTCTGGCGGAATCATTTTTACCACAACGCAGACTATTTCCACAGTTTTAGTGATATGCTTTAGTGATAAAGAGAACAACCCAATATAAGGGTGTCCATGACATCATTTCATTTCTGCCTTGAGGTGGTTCAGTACTTTCTGTACTTTGATGTTGTTCTAAGTTCAAAGTCTTAATATAGCTTCCTCAATGCAAACTGTATTGTAGAAATCTTACCAACTCTACGTGTAGTGCAAGAAAATGAGTTGTAGATTGTTAAACTGCAAGCAATGTTTTTTTAATTAAAAAAGCTAAAACACCTCAATAATCTTTGAACTTTAAGTGAACTGGTTTACAAATGAGAGTGATAAGCATATGCTAACATGTGTTTGGAAGTTTGATATCACACATTATGTTACCATTTCTGTCATTCCTACTTTAAATGTAAATCATATGAGAGTTGTAAAAAATCTTTACACATTAAAACCATTTTAAAACAGACTTCATCATATTATAAAGAAAGTCAATGAGATTTTCCACTGGCTGGATGTGAAGGGATTGCAGGGTATATTTTCCGATGGGCATCTTTCCATACATCGAGTTACATTGAGTGTACAGCACCGAAACAGGACATTCAGCCCAACTGGTCCATGCCGGCATTTATGCTCCACACAAGCCTCCTCCTACCTTATTTCATCTACCCGTATCAAGATATCCTTCTATTTCTTTCTCTCAAATGTGTTTATCTCGCTACCCCTTAAATACATCTAAGCTAGTCACCTCAATTACTCCTTGTGGCAGCGAGTTCCACATTCTTGCCACTCTTTGGGTAAAGAAGTTTCTCCTGAATTCCCTATTGAATTTATTAGTGACTATCTTATATTTATGACCTCTAGTTTTGGACTCCCCCGCAAGTGGCAACATTTTCTCTATGTCTACCCTATCAAACCCTTTCATTATCTTAAAGACCTCTATAAAGTCACCCCTCAGCTTTTCTCGAGAAAAGAGCTCCATTCTCTGTTTTTCAAATCTATCCCTCTAGAAATGAACCCTAATGCTTGGTGATGTAAAAAGACTACTGAGCGCTTGGTTTGAGTATAAAACAAGGCTTTAATCAACTGTTTCAAAACCATGAGATTTCTAGTTACATCACTAGTTCCTGGTTACAGAAACATCCTGAGCAAGCTGGGCCCACGCCCAAGTATTTATACTCCTTGGACGGCGCCACCAGCTGGCCGCCCAGTGTTACTTCATGAGTCATGATGAGATTCATGACATCCTTCCCGCCTGAAAGTTTTGGAAGTCCGATGACTTCCTTCTAGTGGATTAGGCGGACCAAGAATAGGCATAGTCTTTTAGATCTTCGCTTGTGGCTGGAAGGCACGTCTCCTCAGACCATGTCTGGTCCCTGGGTCGCTTGGTCCATACTGGTAGATCAACGGGGCCCGTGTCGCCTTGATCGACCTGCGGAAATCTGGGGAGATCGTGGGTGCGGGTCCCCACAGGCGCAGAGCTGGCGTCATCTTGGTTGGTAGCCGGGGATTGACCAGCGTCCTGGCTTCGGGTGGCTATCCCATGGGAAGCACTCGGCTCCCCGAGTTGGTCCGGTGGAGTAGCCAGCAGATTCCTTGATACCCCAGGTAGGGCATCCTCCTCAAAGGAGCGCAAAGCGTCGGCATCATTACCATGGGTTCCTCTACTAGTTGGGTCTGTGAGACTGGTTGGACAGGGAGCCAGGTCTCGGAATGAAACGGTGGACTCCTGGCCATCAGGGTACCGCACGTGCGTGTAAGTGGGATTAACATCCGTTAGTTCCACCTCAACGACATGGGGATCATTTTTGGAAGATCGGACGAATCTTCGGAGCAGCACGGGGCTGGGAGCTGCCAACCATGACGGTAGGGACGTCCCATGAGTGGAGCGACGCTGGAACCTGTAGAATCACTCATGAGGAGTGACATTGGTGGACGTAGAAAGAAGAGACCTGATGGAATGCAATGCGTCAGGGAGCATAGTTTCCCACTGCTGGTCTGCTAGGTTGCGTGACCTCAGTGCAAGATGAACAGCGTTACAAATGATAGCGTTGTATCTCTCAACCTGTCCATTACTGATGGGATGATATGGTGTCGTTTTACTTGTGGTGATTTCCTGTTGGGAAAGATAACTTTTGAGCTCACTTAACATGAAGGAGGGACCCCGATCAGAATGGATGAAATTGGCAGTACCGCAAAGGGAAAAGACTTGATCGAGGCATTTGATCACTGTGGAAGTAAGCATATTGGGACAGGGGAAAGCAAAGGGAAAGCATGAATATTCGTCCACCATAGTAAGCAAGTAGGTGTTTCGCGTTGAGGAAGGCAATGGCCCTTTGAAGTCAATGCTAAGTCGCTGCATAGGCTGCATAGCGTGTATGAGCGAGCCATCCGACGGACGGATGAATTGCGGTTTTAATTCCGCACAAATTCTACAGGTGGAGCATGTTCTTTTCACATCTTCCGTAGAAAATGGGAGATTTTTAGATCGCACAAAGTGCAACATACGGGTAACGCCAGGATGGCATAAGTCAGTATGAAGATCCGCAAGAGTCGAAGTTGACATAGAAGAGCAGAATGCACGCGTGAGGGTATCCAGGACTACATTCTCTTTGCCGGGTCGATAATGTATGGTGTAACCAAAGGCGGCCAATTCCATCCTCCAGAGCTGTATTTTGTTATTCTTGATCTTAGTGCGTTTCCGGTTATCCAGCATAAAGGCCACGGAGCGCTGATTGGTTATAAGCGTGAAATGGCGATGAGTGAGAAAATGACTCCATTTATGTACTGCTACGATGATAGCCGTAGCCTCCTTCTCAACAGGAAGATAATGGAGCTCGTTACCCTGTAAAGTTCTGGACAGAAATGCCACGGGTCGACCCCCTTGATTCAAGGTAGCCAAGATCGCCACATCCGATGCATCGCATTCGACCAGGAAAGAAAGACTTTCATCAATGGAACGAAGCGTGGCTTTTTCCAGTTGTCGCTTGAGGAGGTTGAAAGCTGAAATAGCCATTGCCTCCAACGGAAATTACATTGCATGAAACAGGGGCTGGATCTTGGAGAAGTGGGGTATCCACTTTGCATAATAGGCGAACATGCCGAGTGCCCGACGAAGAGAGCCGAGATTCGTAGGGGGAGGGAGCTCCTGAAGCGGACGAAGTCGCTCCGGATCCGGTTTGATAACACCGCTGCCCACCCAGTAGCCAAGGATGTTGACTAATGGTACTGATTTCACAGATTTGGACTCACTTAAGGTTAAGTTGTGATGATGGAGAACGTCAAAAAATTTCTGGAGGTTGGCATCATGCTCCTTCTGGTCATGACCACCAATGGTGATATTATCCAGATATGGAAAAGTGTCCGTTAAGTTCTCCTGTTCGACTAGGCTATCCATTGCCCATTGAAAGACGACCATCCCATTGATGACCCCAACTGGAAGGTGACAAAACTGATAAAGCCGACCATTGGCCTCAAAGGCCGTATACTTTTTGTCAGAGTCCTTTAACAGTACTTGATGGTATGCGCTCTTTAAATCAAAAGTTGAAAATACCTTGTAGTTGGCAAGGTTATTGACCATGTCATCGATGCGTGGTAGTGGGTAGGCATCCAGGTCGGTGTACTGGTTAATAGTTTGCGAGTAATCGATGCAAAGACGTTTCTTGTGTTGCTTCAGAGGATTTTTAACAACGACGACTTGAGCCCGCCAGGAAGATGAACATGGCTCAATGATACCGTCAGCTAGAAGGCGAGAGATTTCTGCCTCGATAAAGGATCGATCATCTTGGCTGAAACGTTGTGATTTAGTGACTATGGGCTTACATCGGGAGGAAAGATTGGAAAACAAGGAGGGCCCGTTACACCGAAAGTGCACAAAACAGTACTTTGGAAATAGTAAGGTCCGGCTTTGACCCTCCAAACTCGAAAGTGAGCCTTTTGTGTTGTTTCTGGAAATCCGGTCCCAGGAACACATCACTGAATAGGTTTTTGAGCACCCCGAGCCGGGTGGAGAAATAAGTGCGGCCATTGAGAATAAGGTCGACAAGGTAAAAGCCGGAAGAGTTGGTGGTCAGTGTCGTCAGAGCCATTGCAATTTCCCTGTCCGAGGGGTAAATACGCAGTTTTAACTTACTGACAGCCCACTCACGAATGAAGCTGTCAGAGCTGCATGAGTCGATTAGTGCACTCAAAATGTGTCCATTTACCGAAACCTTCATGGCTGCATGGGACAGACTTTGGGGAAAAACAGCTGTGATGGGAGGAGGGCTGTGAGGGTGCCGGTTAGTTCCCTCAGTAACCCCTAGATGGCACCTTCACTTGTTTTTTTCCCTTTGCTAATTGTTACTAGTTTCTCCTGTGTTTATTACTTAACTGCCTTTTATCAGGTTTATTGGTTTCACTGTTTTTGCTTGTATTTAAGTTCTGTGGTTTCTTCCCTCTGTGCTCAGTCTTGACAAGCCGTTTGCCTAGTGGTAGCTTGTCTTGAGCTCCTATGTTTGTAACTGTTTACCTGTGTGATTCTAGTAAAGTACTTTTATTTAAGACTGCATACCTGCTTCTCACCTCGTCTGTCTGCACTTGGGTCCAGAACCAGCCTTGCCCTGACAGCAAGACTGAGCCAGTATGGACCCAGCAGTGATGGAGGAATTTCGTTCTATTCTCTCCCATCAAGGTGCTTTCCTCGGCCGTCTTGAGCAACTTTTCCAAAGCATTTCGGACAAGGTAAATACGTGGACTCAGACCATTCAACACCCAGCCGCTGTGGCTTCTGCTCAGGATGTTCCTCCTCAGTCAGTTCCTTTGGGTACTACCCCACCGGTCGCCGACCTCCAGACTCACCGAGAGCCTTGCCTACCCGTGCCAGAGTGCTATGACGGTCATCTGGGCAAGTGTCGCGGCTTCTTGACCCAGTGCTTCCTAGTTTTTGAACTCCAACCCTCCATGTTCCTATCACCCCACTCTAAGGTAGCGTTCATCATATCACTACTCTCGGGAAAAGCTCTCGCCTGGGCTACCGCTATCTGGGAGCAGCAATCTTTCGTCTGCTCAGACATTCTCCTTTTCACCGAAGAGGTGAGCAAAGTCTTTGACCATCCTGTGAGTGGACGGGAGGCAGCTAAGAGACTTTTGAATCTCCGCCAGGTTAACTGCAGCGTAGCCGACTTCGCCATTGAGTTCCGCACACTCGCTGCTGAAAGCCGCTGGAACACCGAGGCCCTTCTCTCCACGTTTCTTCATGGCCTTTCCGAATCTATCAAAGATGAACTGGCATCCAGAGAGGTTCCGGAGGACCTTGACACGCTCATCTCCCTTGCCATCAGAGTGGATAACTGCCTCCGGGAGCATGGTAGAGAGAGGAGATTCACTACTTCCACAGAGGTGAGATCTTCCGGTGTTTTGAATCTGACCAAGAGTTTCCAAGTACCCCCGAGTCCACCTGTTAGCACCGAAGAGGAACCTATGCAACTCGGCAGAACTCGGCATCTCCCAGTTTGAGAGACAGAGGAGATTGAGAGAGGGGCGTTGTCTTTACTGTGGCCTGTCTGGCCATCTCAGGGCCACATGCCCTGAGCTTCAGGAAAAAGCCAGGAGGATTGGGAAAATACTGACAGATCAAATCCCTTCTCCTACCCCTTCTGTCTTCCAAACCCTGCTTCCCGCTCGTCTCTCTTGGGAGGGACAACAGTACAACCTCCAGGCATTTGTTGACTTCGGGACCGCTGGCTGTTTTATCGATGCCACCCTTGTGCGCAGCCTGAAAATTCCTTTCTCCCACCTTGACAAGCCTTTACAAGTCACCGCCCTCGACAGAAGGCCCCTTGGTTCTGGGCGCATTCATCATATCACCAGAGTATTACATGTCCAAGTAGGGGAGAGACATCAAGAGTTGCTGCAGTTTCACCTTATCGATTCACCTGAACTACCTCTCGTTCTTGGACATCCGTGGCTCTCTCTTCACAACCCTCACATTGACTGGACTACCGGGACTGTGCTGGAGTGGGGTTCTTCATGTCTAGCCAACTGTCTTAAGGTCTTCCCTAGTCTGCCCCGTCCCTCCTCTCCCGAGCCAGCTGATCAGCTGGACCTTGCTCATGTGCCCCCTGAATATTCGGACCTCCATGCTGTGTTTAGTAAGAGGCGGTCCAGTACACTCCCCCCACACCGGTCCTACGACTGTGCCATTGATCTCCTGCCTGGCACTAGCCCCCCTCGGGGTCGGCTCTACTCTCTCTCTGGCCCTGAGAATGTTTCCATGGAAGAATACATCAAGGAAACCCTCGCTACAGGTTTCATTCACCCTTCCACCTCCCCAGCGGGTGCTGGCTTCTTTTTTGTAAAGAAGAAGGATGGTGGTCTCAGGCCTTGCATAGACTATCGGGGGCTTAACAAAATTACCATTAAGAACCACTATCCTCTCCCTTTGATGTCTTCAGTGTTTGAGCAGCTGCAGGGAGCTACCATCTTCTCCAAACTTGACCTCCGCAACGCGTACAACCTGGTCCGCATTAGGGAGGGGGATGAATGGAAGACTGCCTTTATCACCCCTAGCGGTCACTGGGAATACCTTGTCATGCCCTTTGGTCTCACTAACGCTCCTGCTGTCTTCCAAGCTCTGGTCAATGACGTGCTCCGGGACTTGCTGAACCAGTTCGTGTTTGTTTATTTGGATGACATTCTCATCTTCTCAAAGATCCCCCAGCAGCATGTCCAACACATCAGACGGGTGCTGCAGAGGCTCTTGGAGAACCGTCTCTTTGTCAAATCTGAGAAATGTGAATTCCACGTCTCTAAGGTCACCTTCCTGGGCTACGTCATCTCCTGTGGAAGCGTCCAGATGGATCCTAGCAAGGTTCAAGCTGTCTTGAACTGGCCGCGTCCCACGTTGGTTAAGCAGGTTCAGCGGTTCCTGGGATTCACCAACTTTTACAGACGCTTCATCCGCAACTTCAGCTCCCTTGCTGCCTCCCTCTCCGCATTGACCAAGGGCTCGTCTTTACGGTTCAGTTGGTCTTCTGAAGCGGAACGGGCCTTCCAGGAGCTCAAACAACGCTTCACCTCTGCTCCCATTCTGGTACACCCTGACCCCACCCTGCCCTTTATCGTAGAGGTGGATGCCTCGGATATTGGAGTCGGGGCTGTCCTGTCCCAGCGCTCCCCTAAGGACCAAAAGCTACATCCCTGTGCCTTTTTTTCCCGTCGCCTGAAGCCAGCAGAAAGTAACTACGATGTCGGCAACAGGGAGCTCTTGGCAGTTAAGTTGGCCTTGGAGGAGTGGAGACACTGGTTGGAGGGAGCAGAGCATCCTTTTGTCGTCTGGACCGACCATAAAAATCTGACATATATCCAGGACGCCAAGCGCCTCAACCCTCGGTAGGCCAGGTGAGCTCTCTTCTTTAACCGGTTCAACTTTCTCCTGTATAACCGCCCAGGGTCTAAGAACCTCAAACCAGATGCCTTTTCTCGCCAGTTTGACCCCTCAGAAAAGGACTGGACCCCGGAACTTATCATCCCCAGTTCCTGCATCGTTGCTCCCGTCGCATGGGAGATTGAGGCTGTGGTGCGAGGGGCCCAACATCAAGAGGCTGACCCTGGAGGAGGCCCTCCTCATAGCCTTTATGTTCCCAGTCAGGTGCGCGCCCAGGTCCTTCAATGGGGGCACTCTTCTCGATTGACTGGTCATCCTGGGATCCGTCAGACTCTCGAGTTCCTTAAGAGGAGGTTCTGGTGGCCCTCCATTGAAGCCGACACCCGGGCCTTTGTCTCCGCTTGTCCCATCTGTGCCCAGAACAAGACATCCCAACAACCTCTGCTTGGTCTCCTGCATCCCTTGCTCATCCCCAGCCGTCCCTGGTTTCATATCGCCCTGGATTTCATCACCGGGCTACCTCCATCTGAGGGATTCACTACCATCCTAGTTGTGATCAATCGCTTTTCCAAGGCTGCTCACTTTGTCCCTCTTGTCAAGCTTCCCTCTGCCAGAGAGACTGCCCAGCTGGTTGTCCAGCATGTCTTCCGCCTCCATGGCTTGCCCTGGATGTCGTCTCTGACCATGGTCCCCAGTTCTCATCCAGGTTCTGAAAGGCTTTTTGTTCCCTCCTGGGCGCTTCCATCAGTCTCTCCTCTGGGTTCCACCCACAGTCTAACAGCCAGACTGAGAGAACCAACCAGATCTGGAGAGGGTGCTAAGAAGCTTTGTGTCCTCCAATCCTTCCACCTGGAGCAAGTATCTGGTCTGGGTGGAGTACGCGCACAATACCCTTCAGAGCTCCTCCACTGGCCTCTCACCTTTCGAATGTCAATATGGCTTCCAACCGCCACTCTTCCCTGAACAGGAGAGGGAGGTAGGAGTCCCGGCTGCCCAGGGGTTCGTCCAACGCTGCCGCCGTACCTGGAGGAGGGTCCAATCAGCCTTGCATCTCGCTTCTTCTCGGCAGAAAGTGCAGGCTGACCGACACCGCCGCCCAGCTCCTCGGTTCCGGACCGGACAGAAGGTCTGGCTGTCTACCCAGAATCTTCAGCTCCATGTGGAGTCCTGCAAGTTGGCTCCCCAGTTCATCGGACCTTTTAGGATTTTGGAAAAAGTAAACCCTGTGGCCTACCGGCTCCTCCTTCCTCGGTCGATGAAGATACATCCCACGTTCCACGTCTCTCACCTCAAGCTGGTACTTACCAGTACCTTGGTTCCTGCTTCCAGACCTCCCCCCCCCCCGCTGCCCCGCATGATTGACGGTCATCAAGCCTACACTGTCCGTCGCCTCCTTGATAGTCGCCGGGTTAGGAGGAGCATTCAATACCTGGTCGACTGGGAGGGTTATGGTCCTGAAGAGCATTCCTGGGTTCCGGCCCGGGACATTTTGGATCCTGAACTCATCAGGGATTTTCGCCGTCGCCACCCTGATCGTCCAGGAGGAACATCAAGAGCCGTTCCTAGGGGAGGGGTCCTGTGAGGGTGCCGGTTAGTTCCCTCAGTAACCTCTAGATGGCACTTTCACTTGTTTTTTTCCCTTTGCTAATTGTTACTAGTTTCTCCTGTGTTTATTACTTAACTGCCTTTTATCAGGTTTATTGGTTTCACCTGTTTTTGCTTGTATTTAAGTTCTGTGGTTTCTTCCCTCTGTGCTCAGTCTTGACAAGCCGTTTGCCTAGTGGTAGCTTGTCTTGAGCTCCTATGTTTGTAACTGTTTACCTGTGTGATTCTAGTAAAGTACTTTTATTTAAGACTGCATACCTGCTTCTCGCCTCGTCTGTCTGCACTTGGGTCCAGAACCAGCCTCGCCCTGACAAGGGGCAGTTTTACCCTTGACAGCTATAACCTTAGTAGTGGTTCTTGGGGGAGGAGCAGTTTTATAGATTGCAGCTGTAACCTTAGTAGTGGCTCTTGGGGGAGGAGCAGTTTTATAGATAGTAGCTGCAAAACTAACAGGGGCTCTCGACTGGTATACCCTAGAAAAGTGGCCTTTCTTACTAACAGAGGCTCTTGACTGGCATACCTTAGAAAAGTGACCTTTCTTACTGCAATGATTGCAGACTGCGTTATGAGCAGGACAAAATTTCCTATAGTGGAATGCACCTCCACAGAAGAAACACTTCCTTCCAGATTGCCAAGATGCCACTAGGGCAGGGTTGTCATCAGTGAAGGCTTCTAGGGCAGGGTTGTCATCAGCCAGGTAGGAGTCATCATCAGTGAGGGCTTCCGCCCAAGGCCAGTCGAAGGAGTCACTAAAAGTGATAGCAGCAGCCCGTGCACGTGGTGAAAGATAGGTATCTGCATTCCTCTTTGCTAAGTCCAGAGAGCATGCCTGGTCATAGGCAGCCTGTAACTTGAGGGTTTTATTCTCCAACAGACGCTGACGTATGAAGGGAGATGCAATCCCATTTATAAAGGAATCACAAATTAACTCCTCCTGGTACTGCTCAGCCATGACAGCTTTAAGATTACAATCCTTGCTGAGCCTGCAAAGTTTCTGAAGGAATTCGTCAAGTGATTCCTCGGGTTGTTGTTGAGTTGTGGCCAGTAGATGCCGACAAAAATGTTGTTTGTGGACTTAACATATAGTTGCTGTAGTATTTGGATAGCAGCGTCATAGTCTACACAGTCTTTGATATAGTCAAACACATGAGGGGATACATAGTTGGAAGCATTCATAACTTATTAGGAACATTCTCACCACACTCCTCAAGGAAGTTGCTAAAGGTACGATACCAGTGTTTCCATACCTTAGCAGCTGTAAGTGAATTCGGGTCCAGGTCGAGACGGGCGGGTCTGAGTAGTTTCTCCATGATGGATCGATTACTTCATCCGAGTTCCCTTCTATGGTTCGAGTCGTAGCTGTCTCTTCCCAAGACCACTCAGAGTGTGGAGCAGGTTCAGTTGATTAAATTGATGTAAAAAGTCCACTGAGCGCTTGGTTTGAGTATAAAACAAGGCTTTAATCAACTGTTTCAAAACCATGAGATTTCTAGTTACATCACCAGTTCCTGGTTACAGAAACATCCTGAGCAAGCTGGGCCCACGCCCGAGTATTTATACTCCTTGGACGGTACCACCAGCTGGTCGCCCAGCGTTACTTCATGAGTCATGATAAGATTCATGACACTTGGTTTGCTTTTTTTATCATCTTATTAAACTGCATTGCTACTTTTATTGATTTGTGAGTCTGTACCCCGAGATCTCTTTGCTCCTCTATCCCCTTCAGCCCCGTTCCAAGCAGTATGTGGCCTTCTTATTATTCCTACCAAAATGTATCACCTCACACTCATCGTGCTGAACGTGCTTATGATAAAACCCTCAGCGCGCTTTTTTTCTAACTCAGGTGTTACTATTTTAAAGAGGTCAATGTCTGTATTAAAAGAGAAGAATTTAATATGAGCACCTTAAGTGTTGGTACTGAAACTGCACTGCTTGGAAAATATACCAGTGCCAGTGAATCTGAATCTTTATTTTACTCTTGGTAGAAAGCCCCATAATAGAATATTAAAGGCCAAAAATTTCCACGGAGCTTCATGCTCCACTGCCAAAACTGCACCAGAAGTGCGGTGGAAACCTCGTTTCCAGGTGTAAACACGCCACACTTCTGCCGAAGTTATGACAGCGGAGCAGGAGCAGCTACAAGGAAATTCCTGGACAAAATACGGAGTGATTATTTCACAGCGTTTTTCACTCTCTCTGCATATGGTACTGCTCATGAGCACTCAATCACGTCGCACATGCGTAGTACGATGTATGATGAAGTTGGAAGTGGGGCCTGCCGAACCATGCTGACAAGCCTGGAGCCTGAGCCTGAGCCTGGAGCTGCTGCACCCTGAGCCTGAGCCTGGAGCTGCTGCACCCTGAGCCTGGAGCTGCTGCACCCTGAGCCTGAGCCTGGAGCTGCTGCACCGAGACTGAGCCTGGAGAACATAACATAAGAAGTAGGAGCAGGAGTAGGCCATAAGGCCCCTCGGGCCTGCTCTGCCATTCAATAGGACCATGGCTGATCCGAACCTAGACTCACCTCCACTTCCCTGCCCGCTCCCCATAACCCTTAATTCCCTTATCAGCTAGGAAACTGTCTATCTCTGTTTTAAATTTATTTAATGTCGCAGCTTCCACAGCTCTCTGTGGTAGCAAATTCCATAAATTTACTACCCTCTGAGTGAAGAAGTTTCTCCTCGTCTCAGTTTTGAAAGGGCAGCCCCTTATTCTAAGATTATGCCCCCTAGTTCTAGTCTCACCCATCAGTGGAAACATCCTCACCGCATCCACCCGATCAAGCCCCCTCACAATCTTATATGTTTCGATAAGATCGCCTCTCATTCTTCTGAATTCCAATGAGTAGAGGCCCAACCTACTCAACCTTTCCTCATAAGTCAACCCCCTCATCTCCGGAATCAACTGAGTGAACATTCTCTGAACTGCCTCGAGAGCAAGTATATCTTTTCTTAAATATGGAAACCAAAACTGTACGCAGTATTCCAGGTGTGGCCTCACCAGTACCCTGTATAACTGAAGCAAGACTTCCCTGCTTTTATACTCCATCCCCCTTGCAATAAAAGCCAAGATTCCATTGGCCTTCCTGATCACCTGCTGTACCTGCATACTAACCTTCTGTGTTTCATGCACCAGGACCCCCAGATCCCTTTGTACTGTAGCACTTTGCAGTTTCTCTCCATTTAGATAATAACTTGCTCTTTGATTTTTTCTGCCAAAGTGCATAACCTCACACTTTCCAACATTATATTCCATCTGCCAAATTTCTGCCCACTCACTTAGCCTGTCTATGTCCTTTTGCAGGTTTTTTATGTCCTCCTCACTCACTGCTTTCCCTCCCATCTTTGTATCGTCGGCAAACTTGGATACGTTGCACTCAGTCCCTTCCTCCAAATCGTTAATATAGATTGTAAAGAGTTGGGGTCCCAGCATTGACCCCTGCGGAACATCACTAGTCACTGATTGCCAACCCGAGAATGAACCATTTATCCCAACTCTCTGTTTTCTGTTAGATAGCCAATCTTCCACCCATGCCAGTATATTACCCCCAATCCCGTGATTTTTTATCTTGTGCAGTAATCTTTTGTGTGGCACCTTGTCAAATGCCTTTTGGAAGTCCAAATACTCCAGATCCACTGGTTCCCCTTTATCCACCCTGTTTGTTACGTCCTCAAAGAATTCGAGCAAATTTGTCAAACATGACTTCCCCTTCATAAAACCATGCTGACTCTGTCCGATTAAATTATGCTTATCCAAATGTCCTGTTACTGCTTCCTTAATAATGGACTCCAACATTTTACCAACCACAGATGTTAGGCTAACTGGTCTATAGTTTCCAGCCTTTTGTCTACTTCCCTTTTTAAATAAGGGCGTTACATTAGCAGTTTTCCAATCCGCTGGGACCTTTCCTGAATCCAGGGAGTTTTGGAAAATTACCACTAATGCATCCACAATCCCTACCGCTACTTCTCTCAAGACCCTAGGATGTAAGCCATCAGGTCAAAGGGATTTATCCGCCTTTAATCCCATTATCTTACCGAGTACCATTAGTGATTTTAATCGTGTTTAGCTCCTCCCCCCCATAGCCCCCTGTTCGTCCAGTGTTCGGATATTTTTAGTGTCCTCTGCTGTAAAGACTGATACAAAATATTTGTTCAGTGTTTTTGCCATCTCCATGTTCCCCACCACTAATTTCCCGGTCTCGTCCTCTAAGGGACCAACATTCACTTTTGCCACCCTTTTTCTTTTTATATAGCTGTAGAAACTCTTGATATCTGTTTTTATATTTTTTGCTAGTTTACTTTCATAATCTATCTTCCCTTTCTTAATTAATCTTTTAGTTATTCTTTGTTGGCTTTTAAATGCTTCCCAATCTTCTATCCTCCCACTAGATTTGGCTACCTTATATGCCCTTGTTTTCAGTTGGATACTATCCTTTATTACTTTACTTAGGCACGGGTGGCTGTCTTTTCTTTTACGTCCCTTTTTCCTCAGTGGAATATATTTTTCTTGAAAGTTATGAAATATCTCCTTGAATGTACACCACTGCTCATGTACCGTCTTACACTTTAATCTATTTTCCCAGTCCACTTTAGTCAACTCTGCTCTCATACCTTCATAGTCTCCTTTATTTAAGCTTAGTACACTGGTTTGAGATCCAACTCTCTCACCCTCCAACTGAATTTGGAATTCAACCATATTATGGTCACTCATTCCAAGGGGATCCTTTACTAGAACATTTTTTATTAATCCTGCCTCATTACACAAGACCAGATCTAAGATTGCCTGCCCCCTGGTTGGTTCAGTAACATACTGCTCAAGGAACCCATCCCTAATGCACTCTATGAACTCTTCCTCAAGGCTGCCCTGCCCAATTTGATTTGTCCAGTCAATATGAAAGTTAAAATCCCCCATGATTATAGCTGTTCCCTTATTACAAGCCACAACTATTTCCTGATTTATACTCCGACCAACAGAGTTGCAACTGTTAGGAGGCCAATAGACTACGCCCACTAGTGACTTTTTCCCCTTATTATTCCTTATCTACACCCAAACTGTTTCACTATCCTGATCCTTTGACCCAATATCATTTCTCACTATTGCAGTGATTCCATCCTTTATTAACATAGCCACCCCACCTCCCTTTCCTTCCTGTCTGTCCTTCCTAATTGTCAAATACCCCTGGATGTTTAGTTCCCAGTCATGGTCACCTTGCAGCCATGTTGTCTGTAATGGCCACCAGATCATACCCATGTGTAGTTATTTGTACCATCAACTCACCTATTTTGTTATGAATGCTGCGTGCATTCAGATAAAGAACTTTTAAATATGGTTTGTGACAATTTATTCCTGCTTTTACCCCCTTTACTACTTTACCTTTATCTTTATATACATTCTGTCCCTTCCTGACATGCTCTGGTTTTTAATTCCCCCACTGCTACCTTGCTCTATTGCCTTCTCCGCTGACATTTTTATTTTTTGCTCTCTTGAAACCCCCCCCCCACTAATTAGTTTAAAGCCCTCTCTACAGCCCTAGTTATTCGATTCACCAGGACTCTAGTCCCAGCACTGGCCAAGTGAAGTCCGTCCCAACGGAACAGCTCTCTCCTGTCCCAGTACTGGTGCCAGTGTCCCAAGAAGCAAAACCCATTTCTCCCACACCAGTCTTTGAGCCACGCATTTAACTCTCTGATTTTATTTACCCTAGCCAAATTTGCTCGTGGCTCAGGTAGTAATCCTGAGATTATTACCCTAGTGGTTCTGTTTTTTAATTTGGCCCCTAGCTGCTCATACTCCCTCAACAGAACCTCTTTCCTTGTCCTATCTATGTCGTTGGTACCAACATGGACCACAACAACTGGATCCTCCCCCTCCCACTCCAAGTTTCTGTCCAGCCCAGAGGAGATGCCTTTAACTCTGGCACCGGGGCAGGCAACACAGCCTTCGGGACTCTCGCTCTCGGCTGCAAAGAACCCTATCTATCCCCCTAATGATACTATCCTCTACCACTGCAACCTTTCTTTTTACTCCCCCCACTTGAATGGCCCCCCGTTCCACGGTGCTGTGGCCAGGTTGCTCATCCTCCCTGCAGTCCCCGCTCCCGTCCCCACAGGGAGTAAGAGCCTCGAACCTGTTGGACAAGAGCAAGGGCTACGGCTCCTCCAACACTACCTCCTGGATCCCCGTACCTGCCTCACTCATAGTCACACCCTCCTGTCCCTGACCACGGACTACATCTGAATTAGTTAATCTAATTGGTGTGACTACTTCCTGGAACACAGAGTCCAGGTAACTCGCCCCCTCCCTGATGTGTTGCAGTGTTTGAAGCTCGGACTCCAGCTCATCAACACGGAGCCGGAGTTCCTCAAGCAGCCAACACTTACTGCAAATGTAATCACTGTGAACATCAATGGTGTCCACCAGCTCCCACATATTGCAGCAGTAACACATCACCTGCTCTGCCATTCTATGTAATTAATTAAATTTATTATTATTATTTTTAAATGATATATTTAAGGGCCCTGGTTTACAAACTGTCCCGCTACACCACAGAGACCTTAAAAACTATAAACCACAGAGTTAAAGTTTTAAAAAGAGAGAAATACTCCCAACCAATCACTTACCTGCTTTGTGGTGACGTCACACCTTGATTACTGTTTATGTCTCTCTGCTGCACCCTTAGCCTGAGCCTGGAACTGCTGCACCCTGAGCCTGAGCCTGGAGCTGTTGCACCCTGAGCCTGAGCCTGGAGCTGCTGCACCCTGAGCCTGAGCCTGGAGCTGCTGCACCCTGAGCCTGAGCCTGGAGCTGCTGCACCCTGAGCCTGAGCCTGGAGCTGCTGCACCCTGAGCCTGAGCCTGGAGCTGCTGCACCCTGAGCCTGAGCCTGGAGCTGCTGCATCCTGAGCCTGAGCCTGGAGCTGCTGCACCCTGAGCCTGAGCCTGGAGCTGCTGCACCCTGAGCCTGAGCCTGGAGCTGCTGGATCCTGAGCCTGAGCCTGGAGCTGCTGCACCCTGAGCCTGAGCCTGGAGCTGCTGGACCCTGAGCCTGAGCCTGGAGCTGCTGCACCCTGAGCCTGAGCCTGGAGCTGCTGGAGCCTGAGCCTGAGCCTGAGCCTGGAACTGCTGCACCCTGAGCCTGAGCCTGGAGCTGCTGCACCCTGAGCCTGAGCCTGGAGCTGCTGGACCCTGAGCCTGAGCCTGGAGCTGCTGCACCTTGAGCCTGAGCCTGGAGCTGCTGGAGCCTGAGCCTGAGCCTGAGCCTGGTACTGCTGCACCCTGAGCCTGAGCCTGGAGCTGCTGCACCCTGAGCCTGAGCCTGGAGCTGCTGGAGCCTGAGCCTGAGCCTGGAGCTGCTGGAGCCTGAGCCTGGAGCTGCTGCACCCTGAGCCTGAGCCTGGAGCTGCTGCACCCTGAGCCTGAGCCTGGTGCTGCTGCACCCTGAGCCTGAGCCTGGAGCTGCTGCCATTGCTGCCAGCCTTGCCCACTGTGTAGGGTTCTCAAAATTCCCACATTCCCCAAAAGTTTTGGATAAAGGGACCCTGTATGGACAAGTTGTTAAAAAGGGTACCCAAAATGGCTTCTGGAACCTCGTGACCAAAACCTACAGGATTTTAAAAGCAAGGCCCTGCAAAAGGCAATCCCTTTCAAAACCTGAAACGAAACCTAACATGCATGGATCTGTGAAAGACTTTGTGAAGCCAGACAGCTAGGTAAACACAGAATATGCATTCTTCATCTGGGAACAGATCAAGTCAGGATGGACCTAATCTTGAGGCCATTAACTTTTTGCATAAATAATCGGTAACAGCTCAACGCGGCCACCAAGCCAGGAAAAGACGATTACATTTCATAAATAACAAACAGCCAGGATATTGAAGCCATTAAACCAGGAGACAACCGCCCCAAAAGCCGTTAAAGTGGATGACTGTAAACACTTTAGACGAGCCCGCCAAAATTTAGACAAAGAACTGACCTGATTTGGTGCGCAGATAAGGGGTAAAGAACCGGGTATAACTGTAGGCCCACCGGTAGCCAGGGCTCTCTCTTGCCTCTCGCTCTCGCCTCGTGCCTCGTCGCGGGCTCGCTTCTCCCTCCCCGCGCTGCTTGACACCGAGGACGCCCATTACTACACCGGGGGCCCAACGCGGGAGGAGAACGGGACCCGAATTCGAAAACACACAGGACACACGAGGCCACAAACGGGCAGACGAGACGAATGGTAAACCCGATAAGGCAGAGAAGGGCAGCGAAAAAGAAGCGTTGGGGACGAGCGGGTACACACCCCGGCCTAGTTATAAGCTGGCATTTGAAGCATGGGTAGAAAAATCACAGTGACACTATAAACTGCCAACCGAGCCCCAACCACAACAAAACCATCGGCGACCAAACCGCCACCGGAAGAAGAACCATTTCTGCAAAGTAAAGTAGGTTGATTGGCTATGATAAATTGACCCTTAGTGTTAGGGGGATTAAATACGTGGGGTTACGGGGATAGGGTGGGATAACTGTTGGTGTAGGGGTTACGGGGATCGGGTGGGATATGTGTCGGTGCAGGCTCGATGGGCCGAAATGGCCTCTATCTGCACTGTGGGGTTTCTGTGATTCTGTGATTCTGTGATACCCAACAAAGACTTTAACGGAGGAAAAGGAGGGTAATTTGCACAGACGACTCCATTGCAGCGCCCTGTGACCATGTGACGATGGCAGGCCCCAAAGGACAACAAGAGCGAACCCCAAGACCACAACCGGCTCGATCAACAGGTTTTGAATTGTCAAGGAAACCCCATTGGTGAGCATAAATCCCTGGCCCCTCATAGCTTAATCTAGTTAGGTATTGGGGGTGGGACAAGGGTAGGGGGATTTTTAATGTGTTTGTTCCCTCAATGTGCCATGTGTTCCCCATTCCCAATTAAGTGTAACTTTGTATGCCTGTAATTATTCTAGTGATTTTTCCAGTATTGTATTATTGTTGTGCCTTTTAATAAAATTACGGTTTTCTTGTACCAAACCAATTGTCTACTCTATTTCTGCATCGCCGCATGTACCTAAGTCCGGTGTCTAGAATCCAGGGGTGTGGGAGCGATTCGAACCACTCAGAGACAGTCAGGGGCAGAGCTGACTGGGCACACGCCACCCCCTACAACTGTTGGAGCCTGAGCCTGCTACTAGGGTTTTTGGGTTATCTTTCAAAAATCAACAACTATACTAAAGGAGCCTCCAGCACTTTTGCCCAGAATATCGTGTGTGATGATTCTGCTAAGGGACAGGCTGAACCAATGTCCCGTGATGAGTTATTTGTTGTACATTGACTGATAGTTGCTGAAGTGTAGATGTCTTTGATGGAAGCAGTATCCCCTTCAGTGAATATGGAAATGTTGCCTTGTGTGAATTACTTAATAATAATTAATGCAAGCATAATGTTACTGGACTAGTAGTCCAGAGGCCTGGAGATGTGAGTTCAAATCCCACAACGGGAGATGGGGAATTTAAATGCAATTAATTAAATGAATCTGGAATAAAAGCTAGTATGAGTAATGGTGACCATGAAACTATCGGATTGTCATAAAAACCTATCTGGTTCACTAATGTCCTTTAGGGAAGGAAATCTGCCGTTTTTACCTGGTCTGGCCTATATGTGACCCCAGATCCACATCAATGTGGTTGACTCTTAACAAGCCACTCAGTTGTAACAAACCACTGTGAAAAACAATAATAAGGATCGAAACCGACGGACCACCCAGCATCGACCACGGCACCAGCTTCGGACACGACACTGGCACACCCATCCCAGTCGACCCTGCAAAGTCGTCCTCACTAACATCTGGGGACTTGTGCCAAAATTGGGAGAGCTGTCCCACAGACTAGTCAAGCAACAACATGACATAGGCATACTCACAGAATCATAACTTTCAGCCAATATCCCAGACTCTTCCAACACCATTCCTGGGTATGTCCTGATCCACCGACAGGACAAACCCACCAGAGGTGGCAGCACAGTGGTATACAGTCAGGAGGGACTGGTCCTAGGAGTCCTCAACATTGACTTTGGACCCCATGAAGTCTCATAGCTTCAGGTCAAGCATGGGCAAGGAAACCTACCCAAAATTGGTAGAAGTGACCACCGCACAGTCCTTGTGGAGACAAAGTCCTGTCTTCACACTGAGGACACCATCCATCGTGTTGTCTGGTATTGACTCCAGACCCCATGAGGTCTCATGGCTTCGGTCAAGCATGGGCAAGGAAACCTCCAGCTGATTACCACCTACTGCTGTCCCTCAGCTGATGAATCAGTACACCTCCATGTTGAACACCACTTGGAAGAAGCACTGAGGAAAGCAAGGGCACAGAATGTACTCAATATCCATCACCAAGAGTGGCTCGGTAGCACCACTACTGACCAAGCTGGCCGACTCCTGAAGGACATAACTGCCAGACTGGGCAAGTGGTGAGAGAACCAACATGAGGGAAAAAACTGCTTGATCTAGTTCTCCCCAATCTACCTGTCGCAGATGCATCTGTCCATGGCAGCATTGGTAGCAGTGACCACCGCATAGTCTGTGTGGAGACGAAGTCCCATCTTCACACTGAGGACTCCCTCCATCGTGTTGTGTGGCATGACTACCATGCTAAATGGGATAGATTCAGAACAGATCTAGTAACTCAAAACTGGGCATCAACAGCAGAATTGTATTCCAACACAATCTGTAACCTCAGGGCTCAACATATCCCTCACTCTACCATAACCATCAAGCCAGGGGACTAACCCTGGTTCAATGAGGAGTGCAGAAGAGCATGCCAGAAGCAGCACCAGGCATACCTCAAAATGAGATGCCAACCTGGGGAATCTGCAACACAGGAATAGATGCATGCTAAACAGCAGAAGCAGCATGCTATAGAGCTAAGTGATCCCACAATCAACGGATCAGAATAAAGCTCTGCAGTCCTGCCACATCCAGTCGTGAATGGTGGTGGACAATTAAACAACTAACGGGAGGGGGAGGCTCCATGAATATCCCCACCCTCAATGATGGTGGAGCCCAGCACGTGAGTGCAAAAGACAAGGCTGAAGCGTTTGCAACCATTTTCAGCCAGAAGGGCCAAATGGATGATCTATCACAGCCTCCTCCTGATGTCCCCATCATCACAGAAGCCAGTCTTCAGCCAATTCGATTCATTCCACATGATATCAAGAAAAAGCTTAGCGCACTGGATACTGCAAAGGCTATGGGATCCGACAACATCCCGGCTATCGTGCTGAAGACTTGCGCTCCATAACTAGCCGTGCCTCTAGCCAAGCTGTTCCAGTACAGCAACAACACTAGCATCTACCCGACAATGTGGAAAACTGCCCAGGTATGTCCTCTCCACAAAAAGCAGGACAATTCCAATCCAGCCAATTACCACCCCATCAGTCTACTCTCAATCATCAACAAAGAGATGGAAGTGTCGTCGACAGTGCTATCAGGCGGCACTTAATCTCGAATAACCTGCTCACTGAACCTCAGTTTGGGTTCCGCCAGGACCACTCGGCACCAGACCTCATTACAGCCTTGGTCCAAACATGGAGCAATGAGTTCAATTCCAGAGGTGAGGTGAGAGTGACTGCCCTTGACATCAAGGCAGCATTTGACCAAGTGTGGCATCAAGGAGCCCTGGTAAAACTGAAGTCAATGGGAATCAGGGGGCAAACTCTCCACTGGCTGGAGTCATTCCTAGCACAAAGGAAGATGATTGTGGTTGTAGGTGGTCAATCATCTCAGTCCCAAGACATTGCTGCAGGCATTCCTCAGGGCAGTGTCCTAGGCCCAACCATCTTCATCTGCTCCATCAATGACCTTCCCACTATCATAAGGTCAGAAATGGGGATGCTTGTTGATGACTGCACGGTGTTCAGTTCCATTCACAACTTCTCAGATAATGAAGCAGTTCATGCCTGCATATGGCAAGACCTGGACGGCATTCAGGCTTGGGCTGATAAGTGGCAATAACATTCGCGCCACACAAATGCCAGGCAATGACTACCTCCAACAAGCGAGAGTCCAACCACCACCCCCCTTGACATTCAACGGCATAGCCATCGCCAAATCCCCCACCATTAACATCCTGGGTGTCACTATTGACCAGAAGCTTAACAGGACCAGGTTAAATACGGTAACAACAAGAGCAGGTCAGAGGCTGGGAATTCTGCGACGAGTGTCTCACCTCCTGACGCCCCAAAGCCTTCCCACCATCTACAAGGCACAAGTCAGGAGTGTGATGGAATACTCTCCACTTGCCTGGATGAGCGCAGCTCGAAATACACTCAAGAAGCTCGACACCATCTAGGACAAAGCAGCCCGCTTGACTGGCACCCCATCCACCACCTTAAACATTCAATCCCTCCACCACCAGTGCATCATAGCTGCAGTGTGAACCATCTACAAGATGCACTGCAGCAGCTCGCCAAGGCTTCTTCTGCAGCAACTCCAAAACCTGCAACCTCTTGTAGTGTATGTACCTTGAAGAAGGAACTATATTCTGCAGCCCCTGTATACTGCAGTACCAGTAGTGACCACCCCTGTATATAAGCCTGTGTAGTAACATAGAAACATAGAAACATAGAAGCATAGAAGATAGGAGCAGCAGTAGGCCATTCGGCCCTTCGAGCCTGCTCCGCCATTCAATGTGATCATGGCTGATCATCCAAACTCAGTACCCTGTCCCCGCCTTTTCCCCATATCCCTTGATCCCTTCAGCCTCAAGAAACATACCCAACTCTTTCTTGAATATATTTAATGAACTGGCCTCCACCGCCCTCTGTGGCAGAGAATTCCACAGGTTCACCACTCTCTGGGTGAAGAAATTCCTCCTCATTTCAGTCCTAATGGCGTACCCCTTATCCTTAGACTATGACCCCTGGTTCTGGACTCCCCGGCCATCAGAAACATCCTTCCTGCATCTAGTCTAACTTTGTATAATAGTTCCAGTTTTGTCTCCATTCAGTAAACACCTGTTATAACCAACTTCTGCAGTCCGTGTCTCAATTACACACGGACATTACATTGGCGACGAACAGATCCGAACTTACCTACAGTTCTGCACCACCTCACGGGGATCCATCCCTGAAGCGAAGTTATTACAGGTCGAAGCCAGAAGGAAGAAAAAAAAAAGAAAAAAAAACAAACAGAGGAAACGGGCGTCGACCGTGGGCAACCGCCCTCTGATTCATCGAATTCGAAGATTTGCAGGAGCGGCTGTCGAGAGCTGGGCTTGGTTATCCACTCTATGGTGTTCCAGCTAATCGGGCTGGTGGCAGGTAGTACACTGATCCTTCCTGGGCTGCGGCGGGCTAGAGCTCGATCGGGTGGCTTTTCAACGGGGCCGAGCAGCGTTGTCGGGAAGAGGAGCGAGAGAGAGAGGGTGGAGCACACAGGACGCGGCCGGTGCTACGAAACCAGGCAGCGTACAGACCCGAGAAGAGGGAGGGAAGTGTCCCATAGGGTCTGCTATGACGACGGGAACAGTAATTAAAATAAAAGAAAAAGAAATTAGAAGCGCAGAAAGCCGCGAGGAGCTGCAGTTTGCCACGGGGACCATGGAGAGCAGCGTTGGCAGCAGCGCGGGGGGAAGCGCGCGAAGACCATAGGGCGTCGCCATCAAGGCATAAAAATGCCAGCAACAGCGCTGGCAGCAGCGGAAAAGGCAGAAAGCGCGGAAGGCGCCATCTTAATCCAGTGGGGAAGAAGGCAAAGCACGGGAGGCGCCATTTTGTTCAATCGGGGAAGAAGGCAAAGCGCAGGAGGCACCATCTTAGATCTCCAAGATGCCGAAGACTGGCAATATCACTGCCTTCGATAATGCAATAGAAGACTGGACCACGTATGTGGAAAGAGTCGAAGTATATTGCAAGGCAAATGAAGTAGCCGATGAGAAAAAGGCATCGGTACTACTAAACTTAATGGGCGCAAGAACGTACGGCCTATTGCGGAACCTGATCACTCCAGTCAAACCGATGGTGAAGTGTTTTAATGAAATTGTTGATATCCTACAAGAACATCTAAATCCTACACCGCTGCTGATAGCAGAAAGATTTAAATTCCACAAGAGAAATCAGCATAAAGATGAGAGCAATGCTGATTACCTTATGGAACTACGCAAGCTATCAAAGCACTGCCAGTTTGGAGCAGGACTGGCAGATACCCTACGGGACAAATTTGTCTGTGGACTCCTGAGTGAAGGAACCCAGAAGAGGTTACTCTCAGAGAAAGAGCTGACGCTAGATAAGGCTTTCAGCGTGGCAGTATCGTACGAAGCAGCAGCAAGGGGAGCTGCGGAAATACAGCAAAAGCCACAGGAATACGGCACCCATGAAATGACACGGGGATTTGAAAAATGTTATCGCTGAGGCAGAACAACCCATGACCAGAAGGACTGCTGGTACAAGGACAAAACATGCAGGCAATGCGGAAAGATGGGACACATTGCACGAGTTTGCAGGTCCAGGAAGAAGACTAACGACAACAAAAAGACTACTAAGGAACAGTACAGGAAAGTACAAAAGATGATGGACAGTAGTTCCGAAGACCAGAAGAGCAATAGTGAATCCGGGAACAAGAGACTAAGCTGTCTCAAACTACACAACATAATCGCAAAAGAGGATCACCGAACCATTTGGGTCGCCCTCACGATAGCAGGGTCCCAAGTCAAAATGGAATTGGATACAGGATCAGCCCTGACCGTCATGAATCGACGAGACTACGAGCGGCTATTCTCACACATACCCTTGAAAGACACATCCATTGTCTTGAAGACATATATGGGGCAGAAAGTATACCCCAGAGGGAAAATAAGGGTGCCTGTCGAATACAACGGCAAGGAAATACAGAAATTGTATCTGTACATACTGCAAGTTGGTGGACCACCGTTATTGGGATGTGAATGGATCAAAAAGGTAAGTTTAGACTGGCACTCCATTCAGGCACTGGCTGTGGCTGGTAAAAAGGATGACGACGTCACACCTGGACGATTGGCAAAAATCTTAGCTAACGCTAAAGAGGTATTTCAACAAGGACTGGGAACTTTTAAAGGCATAACCGCCTCGATAAAAATAGAAGAGAATGCAATTCCCAAGTTTTTCAAAGCAAGACCGGTACCGTATGCAATTCGCCCAGCTGTCGAGGCAGAGCTGGAGAATCTGGAGAATGCAGGCGTGTTATCTAAGGTAGACTGGAGCGAGTGGGCGACACCCATCGTTCCTGTCATGAAGAAAACGTTAAACAATAAGTCTGAGGAGCCAAGGAAGGTTCGCATTTGTGGGGACTTCAAGGTGACTGTGAACCAAGTCCTTCACACAGTACAGTATCCTCTTCCGAGGATAGAAGATATTTTCGCCTCACTATCTGGAGGGAAACGTTTTACAAAAATTGACCTAGCGCAAGCATATTTGCAGATGGAGGTTGAAGAATCCTCCACGAAATATCTCACGATAAACACTCACCAGTATAATCGACTGGTATTCGGAGTAGCATCAGCTCCGGCTATATGGCAAAGAGCGATGGAACAAGTTCTGCAAGGGATTCCGAGGACTCAGTGTTACTTGGACGACATCCTAGTGACAGGTGAAAATGACAGTGAACACCTTGCCAACCTAGAGCAGGTGCTCACTAGACTAAGAGAACATGGGCTACGAGCCAATCGCCCCAAGTGTGAGTTTTTTAAGAAACAAATATCGTATTGTGGCCACGTGATTGATGAAGAGGGGTTACATAAGTCCCCTGACTCAGTACCCTGCCCCTGCCTTCTCCCCATATCCCTTGATCCCTTTAGCCTTAAGTAATATATCTAACTCCTTCTTGAATATATTTAATGAATTGGCCTCAACTGCCTTCTGTGGTAGAGAATTCCACAGGTTCACCACTCTCTGGGTGAAGAAATTCCTCCTCATCTCTGTCCTAAATGGCTTACCCCTTATCTTTAGACTGTGACCCCTAGTCCTGGACTCCCCTGCCATCAGGAACATCCTTCCTGCATCTAGTCTGTCTAGTCCTGTTAGAATTTTATAAGTTTCAATGAGATCCCCTCTCATTCTTCTAAACTCCAGTGAGTATAAGCCCTATCGACCCAATCTCTCCTCATACGTCATTCCTGCCATCCCAGGCATCAGTCAGGTGAATCTTCGCTGCACTCCCTCCATGGCAAGAACATCCTTCCTCAGATAAGGTGACCAAAACTGCACACAATACTCAAGGTGTGGTCTCACCAAGGCCCTGTACAACTGTAGCAAGACATCCTTGTTCCTGTACTCGAACCCTCTCGCTACGAAGGCCACCATACCATTTGCCTTCTTAACCGCCTGCTGCACCTGCATGCTTACCTTCAGCGACTGGTGCACAAGGACACCCAGGTCTCGTTGCACTTCCCTTTCTCCCAATCTATTGCTGTTCAGATAATAATCTGTCTTCCTGTTTTTGCCACCAAAGTGGATAACCTTGCATTTATCCACATTATACTGCATCTGCCATGCTTCTGCCCAATCACCCAACCTGTCCAAATCATACTGGAGTTTCTCGGCATCCTCCTCATAGCACACATGCCCACCCAGCTTTGTGTCGTCTGCAAACTTGAAGATATTACATCTAGTTCCCTCGTCTAGATTATTGATATATATTGTGAAAAGCTGGGGTCCTAGCACCGATCCCTGCGGTACCCCACTAGTCACTGCCTGCCACTCGGAAAAAGACCCGTTTATGCCAATGATTCAAAGACATAGACAGCGAAATTGGCTAACTTCCGAAATGGGCATGGGGATCGCGGTATGCAATTAACCCGCGCCCATTTATTATGTTGCAGGCAGCACATTAAATTTGTGCTGCCTGCTCTTTTAAATGATTGCTACGTGCAACCAGCACTTCCCATGCTGTTCATTGGCTGCACACATCAACAGGGGGCCCAATATCGTGAGTGGCTAGCGTTACTTAAAGGCAGCTGGCATCTTTTAAAGGGGAGGTGCATTGTGGCTGCAAGTAGTGGTGAAAGTTTTTTCAAAAGGCAATTTGCACTGTGATGCTTTGAGCAATTACTGAACATGTGAGAGAGTGAGCACCAAGGTTTTCAGACAATGCACTGGAGGTCTTGGTGGAAGAGTTGGAAAGAAGAAGAGACGTCCTGTATCCACAGGGGGAGTAGAGGCCCTCCAGACATATCCTAAGGGGCCAGTGGGCAGAAGTAGCAGCGGATGTCAATACCAGGAGTGTTACTCCAAGAACATGGATGCAGTGCAGGAAGAAGTTTAACAATCTGACATGAGTTGTCAAGGTGAGTGAGTTCATATTCAATGGTATATCCTACCAACTGCACCACTAGCTTCATCCACTGCTCAATTAACTACACCCCCATCACCCACCTACCAACAATCTCTATCAATCAGTACTCAAAACTAAAATTCATATGCTTTACCTCACCCTCACACCTAATCATCCTTCTCTCATCCCACTTCTCCCTCATCCTACAATCTCTTCTGACTCACAAGCTGCAGATGGAGACAGCATGAAGTTCTAATTTTCTCCTCTCCCCTCACGATAACCCAACCCTTGTCCCTTTTTCATTTCAGATACCCAAGAACTGGAACCTTAGCAGTCATTTGAGGAAGAGGAAGAAGACAGTGAAGATGAAGAGACACCGTCACTTGATCTTACACTAGCAGCCACCAGCTCAGAGCCTGACACTGCGTGTATTTTAGCGGCTAGGATAGAGGGGGGATCTGCATGTGGTGAGACTCCAGGCACAAGTCCGCAGGAGCCAGGGCGGGGGGAAAAGATAGAGCAGGTGCCAGCTCACTGGAGGGCGAGATGTTGCTTATATCTCCAGCAGTAGTTGAAAGGAACCATACGCATAAAGGTTAAGAGCCACAGTCACCTTAACAAGCACAGGCAATGTTGTCTTCCCCTACTTTAAGGTTTCAGTTGTGGCTGCAGTAGTTGGCAGATTTCAGTCACGACCTCTTTTATGAAGCGATGACATCTCAAGCACTGGTCCTCACTGAGACTGGTGCTCCCTAAAGATCCTCAGCAGATATGGCCTCCTGCTAAGAGCACTTCTCCCCCTCTACATCCTTTCCCTTCTGGCAGCTTTTCCTGTGCTGTGAGGCCTCTCTTCATTCTCCCACTCATGCTCAATTTCCAGAGGAAGCCCTACCAGGCCACCCATGTCTGGTAGCAACTTGTTTCAGCTCAAGCTTTTAAATCAACCAAAAAATACTTCAGCACAAGCCAGACCACTCCCTGTAGAC
This sequence comes from Somniosus microcephalus, assembly GCF_052327205.1. Lineage (NCBI taxonomy): Eukaryota > Metazoa > Chordata > Chondrichthyes > Squaliformes > Somniosidae > Somniosus > Somniosus microcephalus. The sequence continues at coordinate 135,416,722 of NC_140988.1, forward strand.
TATTCAAACATTAGCCAAGTGGAAGAAAGCTCCAAAAACACATTCAATTGCACCAGCAGCCATAAGAAATAATCCAGCAATTAACCTGATCCCTTTAAATCGCGCTTGTGGGGGGCCCTTCATTTTGTTTAGCCTCTTGTTCAGCTGTGCGAGGTTAAAACAAGGCATAGGCTGGAGCGCGGCATTCAAAAATGGCAGCGCTAGTATCAAATCAGCATTACACACTGATTGATATCATAATCTTCCTGTTCTGCATGCTGCCAGTGGTAGTTAGGTGTACACGCGCAAACCCCGTTGGAAGTGTGCACGTGCATCTCGGACCTCATTTTCGAGCATTAGGAAGCCACGTAGTGCCTCAAAAACAGGAGCTACAGAGCCCAATTTCTCATCCATACTGTAGTCCTTGTCCATTAGTCATATCTAACTAGAGATGAATTTTTAAACAATATATTAGTTGTGAGAAGGCAATTTTGTAAAAATGGATATTCAAGGCCAGTAATTCCACTGATCCACCCAGATTTGCCTATACTGTCCACATTGGCTGTAATTCATTACCACCAACTTAATATGATGGATATTGAGTAAGACAAATATTGAAATCACACAGTACATTTAACACACCCTGGAAAATTCATCAAAAGCGTTAACACTTTTTGTTCTTAAAACTCACACATTGTCGCTGAGTCAAGATCTAAGAATTTGATGAGTAACTCTTTTGCTTTATTTATGTAGGGCTTATATGTTCCTAAGCATAAGGAAACCACATCTAAGAGGTTTATTCAAAGAGATGATTTGGTTACCCTGAGGGCATGTTAAATGTAGACTCAGATTGTTCAAATACATTTTATTGGAGAGTGAGTCTGAAGATTGAGTGACATCTAAAAAAATGGGTTGTTACAACATGACTGTTTTCCAAAGTAAGGGAGGATCTTTTTCCAAAATAGAACAGGACTTTATTGGCCTAACTGAAGATATTAAAAAATATACAACAGAAATATAAAACACTGGTCCAACCTCAACTGGAGTATTGTGTCCAATTCTGGGTACCGCACCTTAGAGAGGGTGCAGAAAGCCTTAGAGAGGGTGCAGAAAGGATTTACAAGAATAGTTCCAGGGATGAGGGACTTCAGTTACCTGGATAGATTAGAGAAGCTGGGGTTGTTCTCCTTAGAGCAGAGAAGGTTGAGAGGAGATTTAATAGAGGTGATCAAAATCATGAGGGGTCTAGACAGAGTAGATAGAGAGAAACTGTTTCCATTGGCGGAAGGATACAGGTTTAAGGTGATAGGCAGAAGAACCAAAGGTGACATGAGGGAAAACTTTTTTACACAGCGAGTGGTTAGGATCTGGAATGCACTGCCTGAGAGGGTGGTGGAGGAAGATTCAATCGTGGCTTTCAAAAGGGAATTGGATAAGTACCTGAAGGAAAAAATTTGCAGGGCTACAGGGAAAGGACGGGGAGTGAGACTAGCTCAAATGCTCTTGCAGAGAGCCGACATAGGCTCGATGGGCCGAATGGCCTCCTTCTGTGCTGTAATAATTCTATGATTCTAATATTGAACTATTGCATAATTGAAGTTGCACTGCACATGTCAGCATAAAATGTCATAGAATGAGAGGACATTGCCTTCAAATGAGACAGAACAGGTTCCAATCTGAGTTGTCACACTGTAGCTGTTCCATTTCCCTGCAGGAGGGAGGAAAGGAAGGATGATGTAGAAACATACTGCCACTACCCCTCTAAGCAGCATAGACATGGCATCCTGCGGCATCAGAAAATACAAGGGGAGAAAGCTCATGATTGATGCCCTTCATTCGTTCCTAGGATGTGGGCATCGCTGGCAAGGCCAGCATTTATTGCCCATCACTAATTGCCCTTGAGAAAGTGGTGGTGAGTTGCTTTCTTGAACCGCTGCAGTCTATGTGGTGATGGTACTCCCACAGTGCTGTTAGGGAGGGAGTTCCAGGGTTTTGACCCAGCGACTATGAAGGAACGGCAATATATTTCCAAGTCAGGATGGTGTGTGACTTGGAGGGGAACTTGGAGGTGATGGTATTCCCATGTGTCTGCTGCCCTTGTCCTTCTAGGTGGTAGAGGTCGCGGATTTGGGAAGTGCTGTTGAAGACGTTTTGGCAAGTTGCTGCAATGCATCTTGTAGATGGTACATACTGCAGCCACAGTGCGCCGATGGTGGAGGGAGTGAATGTTTAAGGTGGTGGATGGGGTGCCAATCAAGTGGGCTGCTTTGTCCTGGATGGTGTTTGTAGTGTATGTACCTTTAAGGGGAGAACTACTTTTTACAGCTCCTGTATACTGTAGTACCGGCAGTGACCACACCTGTATATAAACCCTGAGTAGGGATCTGTACTGTTAGTTTTAGAGTAACCCTCATCCAGTAAACACCTGTTGATTGTTCCTCTGCAGTCTCTGTCGATTTATTGAAGGACACCATACATCAAGATTCACGGATTTAACATTGGCGACGAGTGGATTCAAACCTACCTGCAACTCTGCATCACCTCCCAGGGATTCGCTCCTGGAGAGCAGTGAAAGGGGAAGGCCGAGTCCAAAAGTACGGGCGTCAACCATCCAGAGAGGACTTGAGCATCGCAGAGGAGGCTGTGGAGAGCTGGGCTTGGTTCTCCAGTCGTGACGATCCAGCGCAGCGGGCTGGCAGCAGGTACGGCGCAGACCCTTCCCGGACGGCGGTGGCTGGAGCCGACCGGCGGCACAGAAAAAGGCCGAGCAGCGTCGACGGGGTAAGAGAGAGGGTAAAGCGCACAGGGCGCAGCCAGTGTTGAAGACCGAGCGGCGTCGACGGAAAAACAAAGAGAGAGAGGGTAAAGTGCACAGGGCGCAGCCGGGGTTCAGGACCGAGCGGCGTCAATGAGAGAGGCGTGCAGGAAAATGCGCAGAGCGCAGCCGGTGTTCAAGGGCTGAGCAGCGTCCGCGGGGGAAGAAAGGAAAGCGCGGGAGACGCCATTTTGAGCCAGCAGAGAAGAAGGGACAGCATGGGAGATGCCATTTTTAGCCAGTCTAACCACACCCAGGGATGCCGAAGAGTGGCAGTGTCACAGCGTTCAACAATGAAGTCGAAGATTGGGCGACATATGTAGAACGCATAGAAGTGTACTGCAAGGCGAATGAAGTGCCAGATGCCAGGAAAGCACTGGTATTGTTGAATTCCATGGGTGCAAAAGCGTATGGCTTACTGCGAAACCTAGTAACCCCAGAGAAGCCAGTGGAAAAGGATTTTGAAAGCATAGTGGCAATCCTACAGGACCACTTAAACCCCACACCGCTGCTGATAGCAGAAAGATTTAAGTTTCACAAAAGGAACCAGCATAAAGACGAAAGTAATGCTGAGTATTTAACGGAACTGCGCAAGCTATCGAAACACTGCCAGTTTGGAACGGGACTAGCAGATACTTTAAGGGACAAGTTTGTGTGTGGGCTTCAAAGTGAAGGAACCCAGAAACGGCTTCGATCAGAAAAGGATCTTACGCTGGAAAAGGCTTTCAGCATGGCAGTATCACACGAAGCAGCCGCACGGGGCGCTGCAGAGATACAACGGAGACCGCAAGAATATGGCACAAATGAAATGTCATATGGAGCAGTGAAGTGTTATCGCTGCGGCAGAACAACACACGACCATAAGGATTGTTGGTTCAAGGACCAAGTGTGCAGACAGTGTGGAAAAGTAGGACACATAGCAAGAGTCTGCAGGTTGGGAAAGAAAACCAGCAGCAAGAAATCTCCACAGGAGAAGTACAAAAAGGTACATAAGGTGACGGAGAGTAGTTCAGACGAACAGAAAAGTGATACAGACTCCGGAAGCAAGGAGCTGGGTTGTCTGAAACTACATAATGTAATCAAAATGGAGGATCACCAAACTATCTGGGTCATTCTCAAGATAGACGGAGTCCAAGTGAAAATGGAATTGGACACAGGATCAGCCCTAACAGTCATAAACCGAAGGGACTACAAGCGGCTATTCTCACATATACCCTTGAGAGATACAGAGATTGTCTTGAAGATGTACACGGGGCAAAAAGTCTACCCCAAAGGAAAAATAAGGGTGAACGTGATATACAACGGCAAGGAAACACCAAAAATGGACTTATATGTATTGCTAGATGGAGGACCACCACTACTAGGACGTGAATGGATCTGGAAGATAGAGTTAGATTGGCATGCCATACAAGCACTGACGGTAGATGCCAAAAAGGATGACGACATCACACCTGGATGACTGTCAAAAATGCTAACTGACGCACAAGAAGTGTTCCAGGAGGGACTCGGAACACTAAAAGGCAAAACAGCGACGATCAAAATAGAGGAAAATGCAAGCCCAAAGTTTTTTAAGGCCAGACCGGTGCCTTATGCGATCCGCCCAGCCGTCGAAGCAGAGCTGGAAGGTTTGGAACGTTCTGGAGTACTGTCCAAAGTGGACTGGAGCGAGTGGGCTACACCCATCGTTCCTGTAATGAAGAGGTCGTTGAGTAATACGCCTGGGGAACCAAAGAAGGTTCGCATCTGTGGGGACTTTAAGGTGACAGTGAACCCAGTCCTTCACACGGTACAATATCTGCTTCCGTGGATTGAAGATATTTTCGCCTTGCTATCTGGAGGAAAACGCTTCACTAAGATTGATCTGGCCCAGGCGTACCTGCAAATGGAGGTAGAAGAAGCCTCGAAACAGTACCTCACGATCAACACTCACAAAGGTCTCTACCAATACAACCGGCTGGTGTTCGGGGTAGCATCAGCTCCGGCTATTTGGCAAAAGGCAATGGATCAAGTCCTGCAAGGGATTCCAGGGACCTAGTGTTATTTGGACGACATCCTGGTCACGGGCGAAAATGACAGTGATCACCTCGCCAACCTGGAGCAGGTGCTCACTAGATTGAAGGAATATGGGCTCCGAGATAATCGCCACAAATGCGAGTTTTTCCAGAAGCAGATCTCGTATTGTGGCCACGTTATTGATGAAGAGGGGTTACATAAGTCCCCTGAAAAGATTGAGGCAGTAGTCAAGGCTCCAGCACCGGAAAATGTGTCACAACTGAGGTCGTTCCTTGGGCTGGTGAACTACTACCATAAGTTCTTGCCGAATTTGTCTACAGTACTACACCCACTGAACACCCTACTGCAAATGGGGGTACCATGGAAGTGGAATGACGAATGTAAACGAGCTTTCCAGAAGTGCAAAGAATTGATCACATCAAAAGAGGTGTTGGCTCATTTCAACACAGCACTACCAATTCGGTTGGCGTGTGATGCATCACCCTATGGTATTGGAGCGGTGCTGTCACACAAATTCCCGGACGGCTTGGAGAGGCCAGTAGCCTTTGCGTCTTGGTCACTAACCTCAACCAAGCGTAACTACGCCCAGATTGACAGGGAGGCCCTCAGCCTAGTGTGGGGAGTGAAAAAGTTCAACCACTATCTGCACGGGCAGAAGTTCACCTTGCTGACTGACCACCAACCACTTGTCTCCATCTTTAATCCAAAGAAGGGCGTTCCGGTGATGACTGCGCAACGGCTACAAAGATGGTCCCTTTTTCTAGGGGCGAACCAATATGAAATAGAGTATAAGGGCACGAAACAGCATGGAAACGCTGATGGGCTATCACGCCTGCCACTGCCTCCTGCGGAGGAAGCACCAGCAGTGGACCCTGTCGAAATATTTTATTCGACTATAATTGAACGCTTGCCAGTAACTAACGCGGATATAGAGAAGGAGACCCGAAATGACCCGACACTGTCTCGGGTATATGATTTGACGGTGAAGGGATGGCCAACACATGGCGACTCACTGTTGCCAGCATTCTCATCCAGAAGAGAACAGCTGTCAGTATGCCAGGGGACCTTGATGTGTGGATCCCGAGTGGTAATTCCACCCAAGTTAAGGGAGAGAGTGCTCAATGAGCTTCACGAAGGCCATCTGGGAGGGGTGAAAATGAAAAGCCTTGCTAGGGCTTATGTGTGGTGGCCGGGGATCGATCAGCAAATCGAGGACCTGACAAAGAGCTGCTCAGGATGCCAGAAGTTCCAAAATGCACAACCACATGTCCCTCTACACCCATGGGAGTGGCCCTCCTCTCCATGGCAACGGGTGCATATTGATTTTGCTGGTCCATTCATGGACTCAATGTTCTTAATAGCCGTGGATGCGCACTCGAAATGGCCTTAGGTGATCAAAATGTCCTCCACCACCACGGAGAAAACGATTGCCGTCCTACAGACCATATTTGCCTGGAACGGCTTGCCAGAGCAGATTTGCTCTGATAACGGACCACAGTTTGTGTCCAAAGAGTTTCGGAAATTTATAAGAAGGAATGGGGTAAGGCACGGTGGCATAGTGGTTAGCACTGTTGCCTCACAGCGCCAGGGACCCGAGTTCGAATCCGGCCTCGGGTGACTGTCTGTGTGGAGTTTGCACATTCTCCCCATGTTTGCGTGGGTTTCCTCCGGGTGCTCCGGTTTCCTCCCACAGTCCAAAGATGTGCGGGTTAGGTTGATTGGCTATGATAAATTGACCCTTAGTGTTAGGGCGATTAAATACGTGGGGTTACGGGGATAGGGTGGGATATGTATAGGGGTTACGGGGATCGGGTGGGATATGTGTCGGTGCAGGCTCGATGGGCCGAAATGGCCTCTATCTGTACTGTGGGGTTTCTGTGATTTCTCTGATTACACATCCACCTCGTATCATCCAGCCACAAATGGATTGGCTGAGAGGTTCGTACAAACCTTTAAAAAGGCAGTAAGGGCCATGTGCGATGACGACATTCCACTGCAGCATAAGGTGGACAATTTCCTGTTAGCCTACAGAAATGCGACACATGCAGTTACCAACCAGACCCCGGCCATGATGTTCTTTAACCGAAGGTTGAGATCTCGTCTGGATTTGCTCAGACCAAATGTACGAAGAAATGTTGAGAATAAGCAATTCCCGCACATCAATGAGAAGCCAACAAGGAGCTTCAATGTAGGGCAACCAGTCTTGGCCCGCGACTACCGAACAGAGAAATGGCAACCAGGAACGATATGCACACGGCAGGGGCCACTAATGTACACAGTGGATGTTGGGGAGAACATTGTGAGACGCCATGTCGACCAGATCCTAGCATCACAGGAACGAGTCAACCCCATGTCTCGCGTACCTGGTGATGAACCCGACATACAGGTAGCATCTACCCCAGAAACAGTAGCATCGGAAGCTGATGAACCAACTGACAACAGGGGGGCAGAATCTCCTCCGCACCAAGAGCAAGACACTCAGGAAAGGCGCTATCCAGAAAGGATCAGGAAGCCGCCCCAAAGACTGAATTTATAAATGGACTATTTTCAGTTAATGTTGCATGTTAAAAGTGTTAATTGTTAAATGAATGTTATGGTACTGTTAATCTAAAAGGGGAGGAATTGTAGTGTATGTACCTTTAAGGGGAGAACTACTTTTTACAGCTCCTGTATACTGTAGTACCAGCAGTGACCACACCTGTACATAAACCCTGAGTAGGGATCTGTACTGTTAGTTTTAGAGTAACCCTCATCCAGTAAACACCTGTTGATTGTTCCTCTGCAGTCTCTGTCGATTTATTGAAGGACACCATACATCAAGATTCACGGATTTAACAGTGTTGAGCTTCTTGAGTGTTGTTGGAGCTGTACTCATCCAGGCAAGTGGAGAGTATTCCATCACACTCCTTACTTGTGTTTTGTAGATGGTGGAAAGGCATTGGGGAGTCAGGAGGTGAGTCACTGGCCACAGAATACCTAGCCTCTGGCCCGCTCTTGTAGCCACAGTATTTATGTGGCTGGTCCAGTTAAGTTTCTGGTCAATGGTGGCCCCCAGGTTGTTGATGTTGGGGGATTTGGCGAAGGTAATGTCATTGAATGTCAAGAGGCGGTGGTTAGATGCTCTCTTGTTGGAGATAGTCATTGCCTGGCACTTCTGTGGTGCAAATGTTATTTGCCATTTAGCAGCCCTGAATGTTGTCCAGGTCTTGCTGCATGCGGGCATGGACTGCTTCATTATCTGAAAAGTTGCGAATGAAACTGAACACTGTGCAATCATTAGCGAACATCCCCACTTCTGACCTTATGATGGAGGGAAGGTCATTGATGAAGCAGCTGAAGATGGTTAGGCCTAGGACACTGCCCTGGGGAACTCCTGCAGCGACATCCTGGGCTGAGATGATTGGCCTCCAACAACCATAGCCATCTTCCTTTGTGCTAGGTATGAATCCAGCCAGTCGAGTTTTTCCCTTGATTCCCATTGACTTCAATTTTACTACGGCTCCTTGATGCCACACTTGGTCAAATGCTGCCTTGATGTCAAGGGCAAACACTCTCACCTCACCTCTGGAATTCAGCTCCTTTGTTCATGTTTGGACCAAGGCTGTAATGAGGTCTGGAGCCCAGTGGTCCTGACGGAACCTAAACTGAGCTTCAGTGAGCAGGTTATTGGTGAGTAAGAGCTGCTTGATAGCGCTGTCGACAACACCTTCCATCACTTTGCTAATGATTGAGAGTAGACTGATGTGGCGGTAATTGGTCGTATTCTGGAGCACAAGTCTTCAGCACGACAGCCGGGATTTTGTCGGAGCCCATAGCCTTTGATCTATCCAGTGTGTTCAGCGGTTTCTTGATATCATGTGGAGTGAATTGAATTGGCTGAAGACTGGCTTCTGTGATGATGGGGACCTCAGGAGGAGGTCGAAATGGATCATTCACTCAACACTTCTGGCTGAAGATGGTTGCAAATGCTTCAGCCTTGTCTTTTGCACTTGCGTTCTAGACTCCGCCATCACTGAGGATGGGGATATTTATGGAGCCTTCTCCTCCCATCAGTTGTTTAATTGTCTACCACCATTCACGACTAGATGTGGAAGGACTGCAGAGTTTTGATCTGATCCGTTGGTTGTGGGATTGCTTAGCTCTGTCAACAGCACGCTGCTTCCGCTGTTTAGCTTGCATATAGTCCTGTGTTGCAGCTTCCCCAGGTTGGCACCTCATTTTTAGGTATGCCTGGTGGTGCTGCTCCCGGCATGCTCTTCTGCACTCCTCATTGAACCAGGGTACCCTGGCTTGATGGTAATGGTAGATTGAGGGATATGCCAGGCCATGAGGTTACAGATTGTGGTGGAATACAATTCTGCTGCTGCTGATGGCCCACAGTGCCTCATGGATGCCCAGTTTTGAGCTGCGAGATCTGATCTGAATCTATCGCATTTAGCATGGTGGTAGTGCCACAGAATACAATGGAGGGTGTCCTCAGTGTGACGACAGGCCTTCATCTCCACAAGGACTGTGCGGTGGTCACTGCTACCAATACTGTCATGGACAGATGCATCTGCGACAGGTGAGGACGAGGTCAAGTAGGTTTTTCCCTCATGTTGGTTCTCTCTCTACCTACTGCAGGCCCAGTCTGGCAGTTATGTCCTTAAGGACTCAGCTAGCTTGATCAGTAGTGGTGCTACCGAGCCACTCTTGGTGGTGGATATTGAAGTCCCCCACCCAGAGTACACTCTGTGTCCTTGCTACCCTCAGGGCTTCTTCCAAGTGGTGTTCAACATGGAGGAGTACTGATTCATCAGCTGAGGGAGGGCGGTAGGTGGTAATCAGCAGGAGGTTTCTTTGCCCATGTTTGACCTGATGCCCTGAGACTTCATGGGGTCCGGAGTCGATGTTGAGGACTCCCAGGGCCACTACCTCCCAACTGTATACCACTGTGCCGCCACCCCTGGTGGATCTGTTCTGCCGGTGGGACAGGACATACCCAGGGATGGTGATGGAGGATTCTGGGACATTGGTTGTAAGGTATGATTCCATGAGTATGACAATGTCAGGCCATTGCTTGACAAGTCTGTGGGACAGCGCTCCCAATTTTGGCACAAAAGGACATTTGTGAACCAGATGGGTTTTTACGGCAATCCAGTAGTTTTATGGTCACCATTACTAATACTAGCTTTTTTATTTCAGATTATTTAATCAACTTAAATTCCACAGTTGCCATGGTGGGATTTGAACTCACATCTCCAGATTAATTAGCCAGATTAATTAGTCCAGGTTTACTGGGTTACTAGTCCAGTAACATAACTACTAGACTATCATTCCCATGATCGACACCCTTCACTGGAGGTTAAATACCCTCAAAAGAATAAAGACATAAATATTAAAGTGCTTTGTCAGTTTCTTTTTACATTATATGCAACATTACAGTTTTAGTTTCATTCCTTTTGCAGTTTGCCTTTGGAAGTCATACACAAAGCATATTGAGTGGGAAAATTATACTAATTCTCTTTCAGTAAAAGAACCAATTCAAATTACTGTAATAAGAATGAGGATGTGTGCAGTGATCAAGGTTTTTTTTAATCATACCCATAATTTGCCATGTGTTAAAACAAGCATTGGCACAACATAAATTCAATACACGTGCCTTCGCATTCATTATTGCCATTAAATCCTGAACATTGTTCACTGATTTGTAAGTAAAAAATAATTACTGTTTTTAAATTAAAAAATTAAAATTTTAAAAAACCTTTAACTGCAGAAGTTTTTAATGGAATTTAAACTTGGTATGACAATTACATCAGCGACAGTGCAATTATTTCAGAAAAACATGCTAAGGACACAGTTAAAATTCCAAAATCAAGGACTGGCTGTCATGGTGGGTTAGACAACATTCTATTACCTCTGGGACCTGGGAATAAATCCAGCCTGGTCTAATAGACTAGCTGTAAGAGTCCTATGTTAAACAAATCACAATCTAGTTCCCAGTACACAAAGCTGTCCCTAATTTAGTCTCACTCAGGCTTAGTTTAGCTGATGTGAGAGTGCAAAGTCCTTAAGAATTCATTTAAAAGGCTGTTCAATTATCGAATATCACTGCCTCCTAAGTGGTTCTGACCATACCAATGTTAATTTACCAAGACAAGTCCTCCTCTCTTTGAACTTAGTCTGTGAACCTTTGTCTTTCACTTTGAATTGTATACCATGTACAAGCACTTGGAACCAACCAGGGGGACAAAATTCCTCCTGTTTATAATATTAACAAAAAAAGTCAACTGGCATACAAAATTGGGATTGTTCGATTGTTCTCCGCTTGCTATTTTTGGCAGAGTCATAAATGCAAGATTTTACTTGATCTGGGATTGCCTGCATCCACACACCCAGAAAGATGTTTCTCAACACAATCACCAAACAAAATCGAAGCAACATTTTAAAAAAAATCTATTTCCTAAGTGTATATACGAGAGACTTTACAATACAATGATTGCCAGTCACTGGATCGCAACAGTTTTCACAGTGATCTAATTTATATATGCTTTATATATAAGAGACTGTGGCACTGTATAATTGGACAGCGATACAAATCCACTGTGCAAGATACTATGTGAGGTAATCCTGCCAGTACTGTAGCTGCTGCATACATTAACCATGCCCTTAGCTATAAATATACACTAAAAAACTTATCAATTATCTGCTTATAACTTCATTTTAATCATAATATTAATTCTCTTGCACCATGCAGAAGATTTTTCACTAATGCAAGACCACTTATACTTCAACCTTGACAAAGAATGTTGGGCTAAATTTTTGTCTTCAGGTGGTAATCTGACAGAGTGGATCATCCGCCCGTTATGGAATTCACCTGATTTTATTTCCATTAATTTCAATTGGGCGGGTCCTGTAATGGGCAGGCGATCCGCTCTGCCAGATTACTGGCCGTGTGATGAAGACAGAAATTTACCCCAATGTTCTTTGAACAGGTCTTGTCTTTCACTTTGAACTATACAGTACATTCAGAAACTTGTAACTAACCAGGGGATTAAATGCTTCTTGTTAACAACTTTAGCGAAAAATGCTGTCATGAATATAAAATTAGGATGTTCAGCTTTAATAACTGCTAGAATCTGAAAGAGAGAAACCCTTTGCCATCTTAAGATAACTGTGAAGAAAGTTGCGTTATCTCTCCTCCTAGAAACAAAACTGGCCATACTCCTTAACAATATATTGCATTTATATAGCGCCTTTAATGCAGTAAAACCATACCAAGGTACTTCACAGGAGTGTTATCAGACAAAATCTGACATTGAGCAACATAAAGAAATAATAGGTCAGGTGGCCAAAAGCTTGGTCAAAGAGGTAGGTTTTAAGGAGTGACTTAAAGAGGAGAGAGAGGTAGAAAGGTGAGCTGTTTAGTGAGGGAATTCCAGAACTTAGGGCCTAGGCAGCTGACAGGAACAAAACTAGCCATACTCCTTAACAATGAGAACAAAACCTCACCCTACAAAGACCATTATCTGGCATGGATTATTGTAGCACTAAACTAAGTTCTCAAAGCAAGTGGATCCAGATTAGGCCAGGTTGCTCCTCTTCTGCTTCCTCCTCTTCTGCGATTTTCCCTTCTGCCTTTTCCTCTTCCCTCTACGAGCAGATGCTGTAAATCTGAAATAAATTCACAAAATGCTGGAAATACTCAGAAGGTCAGACAGCATCACGACCTGAGGCATGAAATCTGTTTCTTTCTCCATGGATGCTGCCTGACCTGCTGAGTATTTCCAGCATTTTCTGCCTTCTCAGAGGCCTTCATTTACCATATGAGGCCTTGCAAGTGTCCAGCAGCACTCCTGCACTCCCTGCATACTTAAAAAACTTTTAACATGTATTGCACCAAGCCACTACTTCAACAAAATAAAAAAAATCCAGTCCAACAGCTTAAATGCAAACTTACCTGAAAGATGTGTGTGTCCCTTTAATAAGTGCTGAAAACATCTTTGTCAGTCTGCTGAATGCTTGCTATGCAGAGTGAGCTTAGGACCAAGTGCTGAACTCAGCACTAAGGTCAAAGTTTGCAGACATAGCGTCAAGTCGGCGTTGCACGCCAGCTGACTTCATGCTCTCTTAATTTACACCTCTAGGGCCAGCGCTGCTATCACGAAAATGGCGTCTGCCGAGTCCCACACCAGAGAAGAGCACTAGAGTGGTGGCCGCCATTTTTTGCCAGGATAGCGGCACAAACAGTGGCGATATGTAGCCCAATTTCTGGGCCTGAATATCCAGTTTTGGCCCAAATCAAGCCACTTTTCTACAAATGCTGTTTCAGTATGGATTCAACAACAGAAACTTGCATTCATGTTGTGCCTTCAATACAGAAAAATATCCCAAAGTGCTTCACAGAGCTTTAATCAATAAATGGACACTGAGCCAAAGAAGGAGATATCAAGAGGGGTGACCAAAAGCTTGACCAAAGAGGGGGTTTCAAGGAGGGTCTTAAAGGAGAAGATGAAGGTGGAGAGGCAGAGGGGTTTAGGGAAGTTATTCCACAGAGTGGGGTCTACATGATTGAAGACATGGCCGCCAATGGTGGGACAAATGGCGGAGGAGCAAGGCCATGGAGGGATTTAAGCATGAGGATAAAAATTGAGGCTTTGGGGGACTGGGCCAAAGTAAGTGCAAAAAGAGACAATGTTACAGAGGTGGAAAGAAGCAGCCTTTATGATAGAGCAAATATAGAGTTGGAAGCTCATTGGTAATGTAAAGTCTGTGGGTTGTGCAGTTAATAAATACACAGACTTCAGAAGTAACAAACAAAACAGGTCTTTACTATTCGAAGGTCCGGGCGAATCTGCCCCAGCAATCATGCCACAACACTTATATACTGGTGTGGTCACTATCGGTATTACAGTATACAGAAGCCAAACAAATAGTGCCACACCTAAAGTAGTTCCCTTAAAGGTGAACGGTTACATTCAATAGTTCCCTTAAAGATAGACGGGTACATACACTACAATCCTCCCTTTTTAGCTTATTACTTACAGAGTCCCCGTTAAACATACATATCTTCAAATTCCTATAAAACAAATTACAGATATAATCTCGGTGGAGTCAATGTCATATAAAACAATTTACAAATATAATCTCGGTGGAAACAGTTCACAGGTTCAGTCTCTGCGGAAACAGTTCATAGATTCAGTCTCTGATCTTGACTCGTTCCGAACAACATTTCTTTGGTGTAGCCGGTTCACCTGGCTAGCGTGACTCCTCCATAGCCTTTTTCTTGACGTAACAGCTTGAACTTTCGTCCTGTTGAACCAGCAGTGCGGACTTTTACAACCAACTGGCTGTCTTGACATTTTCCAGTTTTTCAACTAATTTAGCTCCTTTCGTAATGTCCCGCCTGGAATGGTAGAAGTGCTAATATTTTAGACAGTTATTATCTTCTGCTTCTGCTTTTTCTTTTCTGCCTTTTTGAAACTCTTGGAGCTCCTTTCTCGGCTGCCAGCTGTAGCGCCACCAACTCTCTATGTTCCTTAGACCTTAAGTGCTTCATCCGGATTTCAGCACTTTGAGAGTTTTCATCACAAGCTGGGCAGACCACATCCTCGTAATATTCAGTGTCACTCAACAGGTCATGGTAATATTCAGGTTCGTCCTGAGTTAGGCCAGCGAGAGAGACTTCTTCTTCCTCCTCACCCGTCTGGACGTTAGCTGACGGTGGTTCCTTCCCTAAACATCTTTCTTGAAAAGCCTTCTTCATGCATTCATATTCATCCCGCTCTTCCTGGGTTATCTGCCATTCCTTCACGACGGACCTCATTTGTGAGTTCAATACCTTCCTTTCCATCGGTAATTGCGTTATCAGGCTATTTAACCCTTCTACTGAAATAACGGTTTCCACATTCTTCTGTTCACCTTGACGTGATTCAATGTACTTTTGGCATCCTTGTAAAATTTGTGTTGCCACCTCAGCTATCTCCGTGGCTTTTGAGAGCTCCGAACTCGTTCCCCCTGAAGATTGAAGCTCATGTTCAGATTGTTCCCCTTGCCGAGTCTTGTCCTTCAGCATATGAAGGAGTTGGCCGACCGTTAACTCTTCCCTGGGAACACGGTGGATCAGAGTCTTCTCCATTTCATCCACCTCTTTCTCCAATACTTCCACCTTACGTTCCTCTTGAACTTTGGCTTCCAGCGCTCGGCAAAGTTGCACCCTGATGCTCTCTAGTTCATGTTCAGGGACCATTCTTACAGTGTCCTGTTCTTCCACTGAAAGGATTCCCAGTTGAATCTGTTCTTCAAGTTGTTGAACCTCGGTCATTGCCGCCTCATACTTGTCTTGGGTGTCCTTCAATGTTTTTATAAGTTCTTGGACATCCTGTCTTTCATGCTCTGCCATGATTTTCACCTCTAATTGCTCATCTATGGATGGAGCTTCTATCGATGAGTCTGTCTTGGCCTTGAGTTCATCAAGAATTTCCTGCAGCCTTTGGACTTCTTGCTCATGTTCAACCTTTAGTTGTTCATATGCTTCTACTGAAACTAGCTTTTTGGAGGCTGCCGAGTTAACCCCCTCCAGAATTGTAGCCTGGGCCTGTTCATACTGTTCTTTCAACTTCTCACACTCTGCTTGTAAGGAGTCGTAGAGAAGAACTGGAATAAAATCCTGGCTCCCTGAAGATTCCTCTTCCTTTGGTTCATTCTGTAAATATTCTAGTTCCTGAACAGCATCAGGGGAATGTGATTGGTATTTGACCATGATGGCTCTATGGACGCTCTCTGCTTGAGCTAGCTGTCTCTGTAGTCTTTCCAGGTTCCCCCATTCGGTGTCCCAGAACTTTTCCATATTTTTCATCTCCTGTACGAGACGGTCACTCAACTGTTCTAATTGTTGTCGTACTTTGACATAAGTTTGCGTCCGAGCTCGGTGTTCTTCCATCATGGATGAATCCTTTGCTTGAACAGGCTCAGAATTCTCTGTCAACCTGGAGTTCTGCTCTGCAGCCTTATTCTTCTTGGTACCATAAGTCCTTCTGCATGTCTTCGTTTTCTTTCCCATCGTCGGCAAGTCCCTTTTAGCCTTGTCTTCCATTTCCGACTTGGTCTTATCATCATCCATTTCAGAATCTGAGCTAATAGCTTGCACCGAGTCCTCCCTCATTATGGCTTTTAGGTAATGCCATTCCATGTCTATTTTCTTAATCCACTCCCGTCCTAGAAGTGGTGGTCCTCCCTCAGATAATACGTACAAGTTCATTCTTGGGTGTTCTTTACCCCTATCTCTCACCTTGACTCTTATTTTCCCCACGGGGTATACGTTATGCCCCGTGTATGTCTGTAGTACGAACTTGGTATTTCTTAAAGGTATGTGAGAGAATAGCCGGTGGTAGTCCCTTCAGTTGATGACTGATAGAGCTGATCCAGTGTCCAGCTCCATTCTTACTTGGACTCCAGCTATTTTTAGTATGACCCAGATGGCCTGTAGATCCGTTTCTTTACCCACATTGTGGATTCTCAGACTACCCAGCTCCTGGTTGTTTGGGTCTGAGTCTGAATTCTGTTCGTCTGAACTCTTCTCAGCCACCTTGTGTACCTTGTTGTACTTTTCTGGTGGTGGCTTCCTTTGATTATTGGTCTTTTTTCCGGACCAGCATACCTTCGCGATGTGACCCAGTTTGCCACACTTCCTACACTCTTGGTTCTTAAACCAGCATTGATTCTGGTCATGCGTTGTCTTCCCACAACGGTAGCATTTTGTTGTGCTTGAAGTAATTTGGTCCACCCCGAGTGCCGCCGCCTTTAGTTGCATTTCCGCCGTTCCTTTCGCTGCAGCTTCGTGTGATGCAGCTATAAGGATAGCCCTGTCCAGTGTGAGGTCGTTCTCTTCCAGTAGTCGATTCTGCGTCCCTTCTTTGGACAATCCGCATACGAACTTGTCCCGCAGCGCTTCTGTCAGATTCCCTCCGAACTGGCAGTATTTCGCTAGCCTACGCAGTTCGACCAGGTATTCCGCATTGCTTTCGTCTTTCTTCTGCGTTCTTGCGTAGAATTTGAATCGTTCAGCCAGCATCAGCGGTGTGGGGTTCAAGTGGTCCTTCAGCACAGCCACAATCTCTTCGAAGGTCTGATCCGCTGGTTTATTTGGTGCTATTAGATGCTTCAAGAGCCCGTATGTTTTTGCCCCCATCGAGTTTAGCAATGTTATCGCCTTGTCGTGTTCCTCTATTTTGTTGGCTTCGCAATAGATCTCTATGCGTTCCACGTACGTGGCCCAGTCTTCTATTTCAGAATTAAAGTCGTTAATATTCCCTCGCTTAGGCATCTTTCTTCCCTTGGGAGCAGCACCAGTATTTCTTTAAGTATTCTTATTTATTTGTTTGTTTCTAAGATGGCGGTTTTCCCGCGAAATCGGCGGTTTCCCGCTTCTGGCGTCTTCTCCGCCTAATGGCGGCTTCCCGAGTTTCTTCCCGGTGGAAGGGGTACGCTTCCCCCACAGCGGACAGGTTCAGCCGTTGGCTGGCTACCGCACAGCTCCCCTTACTCAGCTATGTCTTTTCCTCCCACCCGCACGGCTCTACCGGCGCTGGGTACACCCCGTTAACGGAGGACAGTTCAGCCGCTGGACTGGCTCTCGCGCAGTCTCTCTCTCCGTACCCGGCTCTGTCGCTCTCTCACCCGCACGTTCGGTGCTACCGGCCCTGGGTACCCCGTTGGTGGAGAACAGCTCAGCCGCTGGACTGGCTCTCGCGCAGTCTCTCACCCTGTTTTCGGCTGTGTCTCTCACCCACTCCCGCACGTTCGGTTTTGCCGGCTCTGAGTACCCCGTTGGTGGAGAACAGCTCAGCCGCTGGACTGGCTCCTCGCAGTCTCTCTCTCCGCACCCGGCTCTCCCCCGCACGGTTCCCGTTCGCCTCCCCAGCCCTCTCGCAGACCGGTGTTTCCCTCCCCGGCTGCGGCTGGGTTTCTCTTCCCGCGCCTACTCGCAGGCTCAGCGCTTCGTGGCTGCGGTCGCTGCCCGGAGTTTTCCCGCCGATCGCGGTCCGGCTGTCACCCGACGCCGTTGGACCCGACTTTTGGCCGGCACAGCTCCCCCTCGACCGAGGTCGAGTGCTCTGCCCTTATCCTCCGGATACTTCTACACCTTCCCCTACTCACAGTCTCTTCAGCCGCCTTGTTTCTTGCTGGTCGGCTCACTCCGCACCGTGGCAGAAGGGTAGTCAGTGCCTGTTGCTGATACAGCTTTTGTTGCTAGTCTTCCTGCTTTCTGTTGTTGCAGCCTCATGTTTTCTTTTGGTAGCACGACGAGGGCGGTTGTCTCTCTTCAACGCTCTTCGTTGCTTTTGGTAGTCTTGCCGCAGGGTACGATCGGACTCGTCGCCACTGTAAAGTCTGTGGGTTGTGCAGTTAATAAATACACAGACTTCAGAAGTAACAAACAAAACAGGTCTTTACTATTCGAAGGTCCGGGCGAATCTGCCCCAGCAATCATGCCACAACACTTATATACTGGTGTGGTCACTATCGGTATTACAGTATACAGAAGCCAAACAAATAGTGCCACACCTAAAGTAGTTCCCTTAAAGGTGAACGGTTACATTCAATAGTTCCCTTAAAGATAGACGGGTACATACACTACAGGTAAGGCTACAGCTGGAGTACTGCGTGAAATTTAAGACACCCTGTTATCGAAACACTATTAAACGCATGAAAAAGCTACAACATAGGTTCATTAGAATGACATAGGGATGACAGGATACAGTTATGTTGAGAGAATTGAAAACCTAGGGCTGTATTCAGGCAGAGAAGTTTAATGGGAATCTAATAGAAACATGAAAAGATTTGAGAGAATAAAATATTGAAAGATTATTTCCACTGGCCAGTGAATAAGTCACTCGGGGACATACACTCAGGTTAATACTTGAAGCTTAAAAGGGGAGGTTAGGAGAACATTTGATCATGAAAAAAGGATATTAGAATCTGGAATGCACAAACACAAGTGGCTATTGAAGCTGAGTCATTTACAATCTTTAAGAGGAAGTTAAACTTGGAGGTGAAAAATACTGAAGGTTACAGATAAGGAATAAGGAAATGGGACTAGATCCATTGTGGAGCTATTATTACAGGCACAGTAAGCTGAAATAGTTTTTTTTGTATTAATTTCTATGATTCTATAATTCTTACTCGTTCTTCTTCGAGCGATGAAACTGCTTATAGGGTAGTTTTACTTACATTAGGGAGCATGAGTAACGAGAACTGTCATTTTACTTTATACCATAGGGCCAATTTTCATCTCTGTTACACCCTATATGGGGCATTAGGGGTATAATGAAGAGGTTAACGGGCAGTGATTAGTGTTGCATCTGACTTATATTTCCAGCAGCCATTTAAGTTACCACAGGAAGCTTCCACCAGACACAGGGAAAAGCTTCATTGTAACATATTAATTGGGGGATAGATCGCATCATTTAGAGGTCCTCATAATTTTGGACTGTTTACATTTGTTAAAATTAATAACAACCACAACCATGCACAGCATGTGTTAGGCAGCAGCTGAAGGAAGCTTTTAAAAGTTACATGGTCAAAGGGCAGTGAAGGGCAAGTTTGGAAGCAATCATAAGTGCTTCATCATGTATTTTTCTTATTCATTTTTAAACCATGTATTATTAATTAAAGCTACATGGGTTCTGCCACTGCCATTATTTGCACCAGTTTTGGAAATGTAAACAATGGATTTTCAGTTTCCATTGAGAAGCCCAGCTACAGTCTTCAGCACAAGCACTTGTGTTACCCTTCCACCATTAACGCTAACAGAGCTGCATTTACCTGGGTGTGTTCAAGGGTCAGCTCCGATACTCTTGGGAGGCAGCGGCAGAGTTATGCCTATTGTAATGTGATGTTCATCCAACCCACAGCACAGACACCGCTCAACCACTGCCAATGGCTGTAAAAGTCACTTCAGCTCTTACCTTTTATGGCTCAGGCTTATTGCAGACATGCTGCACTGCTGTCCATATGGGGTGAGTAACCTAGAATGCAACTCTTCTCGCACCCACTTCAGGCAGCATAATGCCCAGTTCACCAGCCACAAAGGGTGAGGTACTGTGCCGTTCTATCACTTTCCCCATGACTGCGTATGGTGCTTCAACTCCACATTGGGTTTCCTTTTTACCTGTTACTTCCTTTCCCCTCTCTGCCTTCAACCTTACCAAAAGCTGCTGTTGGATTTCCAATCTTTTATCTAAAGGCTGTCAAAAATTGTGGCCCCTTTGCGGCCATTTCCCTTTAGTGGCTACATCCCTTTAACTTGCACCTTTCATAAATTTTTGGTTCCCCCCACCACCACCCCTCCCCCTCCCCCCCTCCCCCCGCCCCCCCCCCACCCCCCGCACATCTGTGCAGCCCACTCCGCTGGTTTGACACCTGCATCTGGCCCTCAGCTGCAAAAGGTTCAACATCTCTGCAGTAAGGGTGCTGAAATTGGCCTCAACATCCCCGGGCCAGGGATGTTTCGCCCATCTGTTCTACTCAGGACCATGATCCAGCAATCTCTGCCGCAAGTGCACATGTGTGGACATCGGGTGAGGACAGGATTGTCACCCCCTTGCCACCTGCAGCAGTCAAATAGCCCGCCATTACTCATTGTCTGGCTTGTAGAATGGCCACTTCAGCAAAGGTACCAGAGAGTTACCTGCACCCATGGAACTGTACCCAGGCAGATTCAAAACCTTAAGGAGAGGAGAAGGAAAGGTGAACAGAAGGGAGAAAATTGTCAGAGAAAGGAGGGGCAAAGTATTTAGATGTCATTTTTAATCAGTGATTCTTGACAAGGGTTAAAATGCAATCATGAAGATGGCTTTCAGAAGTGTTTCTTTTCATGTAAAATTGTAGATAGTTATTTTTGCTCTGGCTCCAGGAAAAGCTTCCTATCCATGCATTAAGATTCCCCATTGTGCTAATAGAATTAAATTCTTATTGACAGTGATGGCACTCCTGCAATGCATCATCAGAATGCATTTAGATCAATATACAGTATAACTCCCAGACAACCTTTGGATATTTGCCAACAGGAAGCTAGGAGTTTCAATACTATTGATTTTGGAGTGAATTGAGAAAAATAGAAATAAAGTTCTTCTGAAATTCAGTACTATCTTTCGTACTGCAGTTCTCTTTTAACACTGTGTTAATTTACAACTTGGGAAGAGTTACCATTAAGGAATACTTCAGTATGACTCTTTGAATAAATTAAATGAGGGCTGCCTCATTTCCTGCCTTTGTTACTCTGGCAATTCATTACTTCTGCTCCGAGTCCAATGCTTTGGGTTGGGCGGCAGAGGGATATACTGGCCCACAGGGATATGGGGCCGGGATCGGGGGGAGGGGCAGGGAGGTTGTGGGGGCAGTGGGTGGGGTGGTGGTGGAGGGGGGAAAATCACAGTAATGGCAAGAAATGTTCTTCTTCTCCAAGGTTAAGTTAGCCCCCAGCTGAACAGTTCTGCAGGTCCCTGGTCAGAATCCAGTGTGCACCTGAGGACAGGACAAATGCAGTAGTTTGCAATAACCACACAGAAAAAAAGAGAAAGCTGGAGCATTAAAAGTACATGAAGGTTTGTTCTCTACTGCTCAGCTGTGTAGAACTATTTCAGTCTATAAACTGAATCTGTCCAAGGGCAACAGCGCATTGTAGTGGGCAACTGGCATTGGGTACAGAAGGAGCTCCTGTACACACTTCTAGTCACAGTGATGAAGATCACAACATCCTCAATTCAGATTGGAGTTGGAAAAGTTTGTTTTCATCTGAAATTAGGGAACACTTACTCCCAATAGTAGACATTACTGACATTTTTCAGTTAGGCACAATCTTGGTGAACAGCACACAGAAGCATTCATTAAATGTTCTTCCACTTAGGCCATTTTATGATTCTTATCTACCAGTAAGTTGAATCGCCTCAGCTCATCTGCTGCTGAAACTCTCATCCATACCTTTGTTACCTCTAGACTTGAATATTACAATATTCTCCTGTCCGGCCTCCCATCTTCCAACCTCCATAACTTGAGCTCATCTAAAACTCTGCTGCCCGTTTCCTAACTTGCACCAAGTCCCATTCACCCCTCACCCCTGTGCTCATTGATCTACATTGGCTCCCGGTCCCACAACACCTCAATTTTAAAATTCACATCCCTGTTTTCAAATCCCTCAATGGCCTTGCCTTTCTCTATCTCTGCAATCTCCTCCAGCCCTACAAGCCTCCAAGTTCTCTGCGTTCCTCCAATTCTGGCCTCTTGCGCATCCCCAATTTTAATCGCTCCACCACTGGCAGCTGCGCATTCAGCTGCCTAGGTCCTCAGCTCTGTAATTCCCTCTCTAAACCACTCCACCTTTCTACCTCTCTCTCCTCCTTTAAGACAGTCCTCACCTGTCCTAATATCTCCTTATGTGGTTCGGTGTCAAATTTTGTTTTATAATGCTCCTTTGAAGCACCTTGGGATGTTTTACTATGCTAAAGGTGCTGTATAAATGCAAGTTGTTGTTGTTGTAAATTAGATAACCATCCAACGTAAATTGCCAATGTACAGTATCTAGTTCAATGCCCTGCATCTTTAGAATAATATTTTGTACTTATATTCACAAATGACTGTGGGGTGTGATGAGAAAACTTGAGGCATATACCGATTGTTACATATCCATATATTATAGATATATTGCTGATTGGGATTATTATAGATGTGTTGCACCACAAGATGGCAAGGCCATAAAAAAAGCAAACCAAGCACTAGGGTTTATTTCTAGAGGGATAGAACTGAAAAGCAGGGAAGTTATGCTAAACCTGTATCGAACCTTGGTTAGACCACACTTGGAGCACTGCGTGCAGTTCTGGTCACCATATTATAAAAAGGATATAGAGGCACTGGAGGGGGTGCAGAGAAGATTTACAAGGGTGATACCAGAAATGCGAGAGTATACATATCAGGAAAGGATGAACAGGCTGGGTCTCTTTTCTCTTGAAAAAAGGCTGAAGGGTGACCTAATAGAGGTCTTTAAAATTAAAATAAAACAGAGAGAATGTTTCCACTTGTGGGGAAGAGCATAACTAGAGGCTATCAATATAAGATAGTCACCAAGAAATCAAATAGGGAAATTAGAAGAAACCTCTTTACCCAAAGAGTGGTGAAAAGTTGGAACTCGCTACCACAGGGGGTGGTTGAAGCAAATAGTATAAATGCATTTAAGGGGAGGCAGGACAAGCATATGAGGGAGAAAGGAATAGAGGGTTACGTTGATAGATTTAGATGAGGAAAGATGGGAGGAGGCTCAAGTAGAGCATAAACGCCGGCATGAACTGGTTGGGCCAACTGGCCTGTTTCTTTGCCGTATATAGGCCTAGAAGTTCAATTGTTTGCGCCAGCCGCTAGCACCTTAGGAGGAGGAGATGTGGGGTGCTAGGCGGCTAGCGGCCGGGCGCAGCGCGATCTGCGCCTCTCCCCAACTTCAGTAAAGATTTAGCAGCGGCGCAAAACCTTTGCGCGCGCTCAGCTGCGCGCGCAGATCCTGACGTCATTTCATCGTGCAACGCCCTTTGTTCGCCCCAAACCGGAAATTCAGTGGCG
Source organism: Somniosus microcephalus (assembly GCF_052327205.1). Taxonomy (NCBI): domain Eukaryota; kingdom Metazoa; phylum Chordata; class Chondrichthyes; order Squaliformes; family Somniosidae; genus Somniosus; species Somniosus microcephalus. The sequence continues at coordinate 135,440,117 of NC_140988.1, forward strand.
CCGGCCTATTGTGCGCCTGGCGCCCCTAGCGACTGGTAGAGGGGAATGGTTCTAAGTCGCTGCGGGGCGCGGGGTGCGCAAATTAAAGGGCACTCCTCCTGCAGTAGAAAAGGCAGCCATTTTGCAACACTCCTTCTTTGTGAGAGACGGATCTTTGCAGAGAGACAAAGGTAGAGAGTTTTCTGGTTTGGCTCAACACTCGCACAGGTACTTGTGGCTTCAGGCCACAGCTTTCCACTTGTCTTTAACTTCAGAGCCATATCATTGATTGGAAACATATAATGGGGGCTGCAATGGGTGCAAACGTTGGCCTTCTCCATTGTATTCAAAGGGCTCACAGACGCCGTGAGAGAGTGGCAGACATGGCCAGACGGAGAGGGGGCAACAGGCGTCGGCAAAGGAGGCCTTACCCACCCAGGGTATACCGCCAGCAGTTCTCATATCTGAACATTTCTGACGAGCATTGTGTTCGGAGGCTGCGATTCCGAAGGGCGGTGGTCACTGAGATCTGCCACCTGCTTCGCAGAGATCTGCAGCCACATCTGAGGAGCAGGACGTCTCTGTCGGTGGCAGTGAAGGTGACGGTGTCTCTCAACTTCTATGCCACTGGCTCCTTCCAATCCGCTACTGGGGACATTTCCAACATCTCCCAGTTTGCCGTGCATTGCTGCATCCGCCAGGTGACCAATGCCCTTTTCAGAAGGAGACGTCAGTTCATCTCCTTCTCCATGGCCCTTGTCAAGCAGCAACAGCATGCAATGGGCTTTGCAGCATTAGCGGGCTTCCCCATGGTGCAGGGCGCCATTGACTGCACGCATGTGGCTTTGCGGGCACCTCTGGAGAATGCTGAGGATTACCGCAACCGGAAGGGCTACCATTCGCTCAACGTGCAGTTGGTGTGTGACCACAGGCAGCTCATCCTAGCTGTCAATGCCCACTTTCCAGGCAGCAGCCACGATGCCTTCATCCTGCGCCAGACTTCTGTGGCAGACATGTTCCAGGCCCAGCCTCACCCACGAGGATGGCTTCTCGGGGACAAAGGCTATCCTTTGTGCACATGGCTGATGACCCCGCTCCGTGCGCCCAGCACCCCTGCTGAAGAGGGATACAATGACAGCCATCAAGTAACCAGGAACATCATTGAGCAAACAATCGGCGTCCTGAAGCAACGGTTCCGCTGTCTGGATTGTTCCGGAGGAGCCCTACAGTACTCGCCTGAGCGAGTCTCCCATTTTGTGGTCGTGTGCTGCATGCTGCACAACCTGGCTATCCGTAGGACTCAGCCACTGCCACCAGACATTGGAGGACCACCAGAGGAGGAGGAGGAGGAGGAGGAGGACCAGCACAGGAGGGAGGCAGAAAGTGCAAGGGCCGCCCGTCGGTGGCTTATTGAACGTCGGTTCTAGGCCCCCTCTCAGGGAATGGCTTGTGCCAATGGCACAAGATGAATGTAGCCGCTCCACAAGCCCTCAGCCGAGCAGGGCAACCAGGACTTCCAAAAGAAAGCATGGACAGTGCAATTTAAGAACATTTATTACTTTGATACCTCTGTGCCCTTCCCACATTACAAACTAATGGAGAGAAGCCCACCACCAAAAACACAAATCGAGCAGTCTCGGCCTTTCAAAAAACACAAATACACCAGTCTCGGCCTTTCAAAAAAACAAATCCACCCTCCCCCTTTAAGAGCTCACCAGCACCAGAGTGTCTGCCGTCAATCAGCAGCTCGCCGCACCTGTGCTGCGCCCGCCCTCAGGGGTTTCGCCCCGGGCCGCCGGCTTAGCGCCTAATGATAGTCGTGCATCGCCTGTTTTAGCGCAGCAGCAACCTCTTGGGGCGATGCCACTGAATATCGGCGAAGGTGGCGCGAAGTTGCGCCGGGCGCAAACTTTAGCGGCCGCCCGGCTGTAGCGCCCCAAACGTGGCTATACTGAATTTCTAGGCCATAGAGTCATAGGGCTGGATTTTGTCAATGGGGAGCTTTTGGAGGCGGGACTCCCACTTGTTGGGTTTTAGTCCCACCTCCATCGACTTGTGGCCAACTCACATTATTTTCCCTTGATTGACCTTGTTACGCCCGCCCAGCGGGCTTAGCAGGCCAATTAAGGGAAAGCCAGTTACAGGTGACGTCAGCGAGTGCCGTTTCATCTGTCAAGAGCTTTTGACAGATGAAATGTCATCGTTTGACAGCTCTGTGAAGCTATCAAACACTGACAATCTGTCTTCTAAGTTCAGACTTTACTCAAGACTCAATTAGAAAGCCTTCCTGACCAGAAAGCAGAAGGCTGCAGCTTTTGACAGTTCAGCGGCCATTCTGCTTTCTGTGCCGGTGAGCTGAGGGACTCCCGAAACCTGAAGGGAGGAAGCCTGCAAGAAGAAGTAAAGGTAAGTAAAACTTATTAAAACACTTTACACACACCTCACACACTTCCCTCTGCACATATGCACCCATTACTCACCTGCACACTGGACATCTCGGCCCCTCTGACCCCCACAGACCGACGGCCCACCTCACTGACCCTGGCGAGGTTCAGAGCCATTGGGAAGCCCATGCTTCAGGGCTCAAAATAGGGATTAGCCAAAAAACTGCCTGTTAACTACCTGTTAACAGGCAGTTAATTGGCATTAAACCCCTTGGACCCGGCGCGGGTCGGCTACCCGCCTCCTGGTAAGATGGCATGGAGGCGGGTTGGGGCGGGTTGGGCACCCGCCCCCAAATTCTGCCATTTTCCCGGCAGTCCCACCTCCAAACCCGCCTCCCCAGGGCTGGCAAAATCGAGCCCATAGAGTCTTAGGGCTGGATTTTCCAAGCCCCGAGGAGGTGGGCATGGAGGCGGACAGCCGGTAAATTAGGAGAAAGTGGGGGCGGATGGCAAACCCGCCCCCATCCCGCCTCCGTGCCCTTTTGCCAGGAGGTGGGAAGATTTGCTGCTTCAGGTCCCGCCTCCTGGAGGTGGAAAAGGATTCTTTTAACTGCCTGTTAACAGGTAGTTAATAGGCAGAAAAAAGGATTAGTGCCATTTTACGTTCACAGGTGAAGGCTTCCCCACCTCGGAGAACCCCGTCGGGTTGGAGGAGACGTGAAGGAGGTCTGCGGCGGTCGGAGGCACCTGAAAGTAAGATACAGAGGTGAGTGATGGGTGCAAGTGTGGAGTGGTAAGTATGTAAGGTGAGTGCTAAGTTTTAAAAAATGTTCACTTACCTTGTTTTCTTCCTACAGCCTTCAGCCGCGCTGGATCGGGAGAGCCGACATCCTCCCTGTCAATTTCACAGACTGGCTGTTGGAACCTCCGTACCAACAGCCATGTGAAATTTACAAAGTTGAAAGGTTTGATGAGTCCTGAATACAAGGACTCATCAAACTAAAGAGAATGTCAGTGTTTGACAGCTGCATAGAGCTGTCAAATGCTGACATTTCTTCTTTCAAGAAGTTGTGACAGGTAGCACGTCTGACGTTGATGTGCTCTGTTAGTGACTTCCTCCCTAATTGGCCTGCTGAGCCCGCAGGGTGGGCTTAACAAGGTCAATCAGGGGAAAATCCCTCTGGTTGGTCAGGTGAGGATGGAGGCGGGACATTGACATGACAAGCAGTAGTCCCACCTCCAACTCGCCTCCATTCACAAAATCCAGCCCTTAGAGTCATAACGGCACAGAAGGAGGCCATTCGGCACATCGAGTCCGTGCTGGCTCTCTGTAAAGCAATCCAGTCAGTCCCATTCCCCCACTCTATCCTCATAGCCCTGCAAGTTTATTTCCCTCAAGTGCCTATCCAGTCTCCCCTTGAAAACATTGAGTGTCTCCGCTTCCACCACTTTCGTCGGTAGCGAGTTCCAGGTCCTCACCACTCACTGCATAAAAAAGTTTTTCCTCACGTCCCCCCTGTATCTCTTGCCCAAAACCTTAAATCTGTGTCCGCTAGTCCTTGTACCATCACCTAGTGGGAACAGCCTTTCCCCATCTAGCCTATCCAAACCCATAATAATCTTGTACACCTCTATCAAATCACCCCGCAACCTCCTTTGCTCTAATGAAAACAAATCCAGCTTCTCCAACCAATCCTTGTAGCTAAGTTCCCCCATCCCCAGAACCATTCTGGTAAATCTCCTCTGCGCCCTCTCAAATGCCTTCACATCCTTCCTAAAATGTGATGACCAGAACTGGACACAATGGCCTACAAATTCAGCTGTTTGCGCCAGCCGTTAGCGCCAGATTTCCGGCACTATCCACTTAGCGCCCGGGCACCGCCGGATCTGCGCCTACGCCAAAATTCAGCTGGGCTTTAGCGCCGGCGCAAAGTGTTAGCGCCCGCTCAGCTGCGTGCGCATCTTATGATGTCATTCCGTCGTGCAACGCCGTTTGTGCGCCCCAAACCGGAAATTCAGTGGCGCCCGGCCGATGTGGCCGTGGCGCTGCTAAGAACTGTGAAATGGAACTCAACAGAGGCCCTGTGGGATTCGGGGAGCGCTAATTAAAGGGCACATCCACTCACCCATAAAAGCCAGCCATTTCGCTGCAATGACTTGACTGGTTTGGATTTCTGCACAGAGAGCAAGGCACAGAGATTACTGATTTCGGACACCATAGGAGAGGTATTTTTGGCTTCTAGCCAGTGCTTTGACATTTGCATCCTTGTGATTTTGCTGTTTGGAACTTTGTAATGGGGGCTGCATGGGGGGCCAACCCTCAGTTCCTACATTTTGTGCGAAGGGCTCGCAGACGCTTTGAGAGAGGGCCAGGCATGCCTAGACGCAGAGGGGCCATTAGGCGTCGCCAACGTAGGCCTTACCCAGTCAGGCAATACCGGGAGCAGGTCTCATATCTCACCATGACTGCGGCGCATTGTGTTAAGAGGCTGCGCTTCAGAAGGGAGGTGGTTGAAGAGATCTGCCAGCTGCTTCATGCAGATTTGCAGCCACAGCTCATGTCCAGGGCGTCTCTCTCGGTGGAAGTGAAGGTCACGGTGGCTCTCAGCTTTTATGCAAGCGGCTCCTTCCAAGCCGCTGCTGGGGACATCGCGAACATCTCCCAGTTCGCCGCGCATCGCTGCATCCGACAGGTCACCGAAGCACTTTTCGCGAGGAGGCACCAATTCATCTCCTTCCCCATGACCCAACACAAGCAGGAGCAGCGTGCATTCGGATTTGCCAGGATCGCGGCCTTCCCCATGGTGCAGGGCGCCATTGACTGCACGCATGTGGCTATGCGGGCACCTATCCACAATGCCGAGCAATACCGCAACCGGAAGGGCTACCATTCCCTAAATGTGCAGCTGGTGTGTGACCACAGGCAGCGCATCCTAGCTGTCAATGCCCGCTTCCCAGGAAGCAGCCACGATGCCTTTATCCTGCGCCAGACTACTGTGGCTGACATGTTCCAGGCACAGCCTCCACCAAGGGGATGGCTTATCGGGGACAAGGGCTACCCTTTGTGCAGATGGCTCATGACCCCGCTCCGCGCGCCCAGGACCCCAGCGGAGCTGGCATACAACGAAAGCCATCAAGCCACAAGGAACCTAATAGAGCAAACGATAGGCGTCCTCAAGCAACGGTTCCGTTGCCTGGATCGTTCGGGCGGGTCTCTTCAGTATTCGCCGGATAGAGTCTCCCAGTTCGTCGTGGTGTGCTGCATGCTCCACAACCTGGCTATCCACAGGACTCAGGCACTGCCACCTGACATTGCCCCACCACCTCAGGAGGACGAGCAGGAGGACCCTGAGGAGGAGGAGCACCAGGCCAGGAGGGAGCGACAAGGTCCAAGGGCCGTCCGCCGGGGGCTTATTGCTCGACACTTCTAGGCCCCCTGTCAGGGAATGGCCTGGCCCACTGAACGCAGCCGCTTCGCAAGCCCTCAGCCGGTTAACCCAACAACCACTTGAAACATGACACCTGCACATGGTGAATAAATAAACATCTTTATTTCAAAAACTCAGGGCCCTTCCCACATGGAAGAGTAAAACAGAGAAGACCCCCAAAAAACAGTAACAAACTTCTGTCACTCCCAAAACCTGGGGAGGACTAACATAACATCACCATCCAAATGGCCTTCGTCACTGGCCTAACAAAAACAAGCCCCCCCCACAACACAAAGACCCCCATAAAACCAAACCACATAATGCCCCCAAGAACAGAAGCCCCCGCATCACCCAAACCCTCGCTCAACACACTCTATTCGGTGTGGCGAGAGGGCGAGTCTGTCGACAGCCGTCTTTTGCCCCGGCCCGTCCTGCTGCTGCGCCTCAAGCTGGGCCGTGAGGCTGTGGCGAGGCTGGGGGAAGGATCCTCAGGGCGACAAGGCGTCTCGCCAGATGCCCTTGGGGGTCGGCCTACACGAGGGCGGGCCCGGGAGGGGCCGGCTGGTGGCTGCTGCAGCTGTGGGTGGCCCTCTTCACTGGCTGCAGTAGCTCCTTGCACCCTGGCTGGGGGAGTCGCAGGCTCGCCTGCACCAATGGGGACAAGGTGGGTGATGCCAGGCGCGCGCTGGTCGCCAGACACACGTGCACTCGGCCGGCCTGGCCGGGGAGCAAGCGCGCCAAACTGTTGGTCGCCAGACCGGTGTGCGGCAGCAGGGCGGCGGCTGGCCTGGCGACGCCTCCGCGCCAGTGCGAGGGTGGCAGAAGTCAGTGCCCCAACTGCGCCGGCATGTCCCCGCATCTGCAGTGCCATTGTCTGCACAGCACCTCTCAGCTGGCGACTGGCGTGCTGCGCTGCCTCGAGTTGTTCGACCCCCCTCTCATGCGCTGCCACAAGGAGCTCCACCCCCCTGGCGTGCGCTGCTGCGAATAGCTCTAGGCCCCTGGCCTGGGATTGGCCGAAAGCCACCACACTTTGAGCGAGGCTTTCGATGGCGTGAGGCATCTGTGCCACCACCTCCATGATTTCGACGTGCCGGCGCTCCAACGCCGCCGACATCTCGTCCAGGAGGCGCACCTCCTGGGCGACGTCCGAGTCCGGACTGGAGGGCGCCTCCACCCTCTGGCCAGAAGGCTGGCGTGCCGCCGGAGCGTTGCCGCGTGCGGCCACGCCACTGGGACCAGGTTCTGCCCTCCCCTCCACCGCCTCCCCCCTCTGGGCAGAAGGCTGGTGTGCCGCCGGAGCCTTGCCGCGTGCGTCCATGCCACTGGGACCAGGTTCGGGGCTCCCCTCCCCCGCCTCCCCCTGGCTCTCCGGCACGCCAGACGTCTCCCCTTCATTGCCATCTCCTGGAGCGGAGGAGGGTTCCCCTGAGGTGGCGCCTTCCTGCTGCTCCTCGATGTCCTCCTCCTCCGAGGGCCTGGCTGTGTGGGCTTCAGGGAGCACCTCCTCCTCACCAGCTGAAAGCAGGAAGGCACAAGTGTAGCTTTAGAGTGAGGACAGTCCGACAGCGAGGGAGGCCGCACTGGTGCATTATGCGCATTTTTCGGCCAGTGGGGAAGGATGTAGATCTGATGCGCGAGGGCAAGGAGAGAGGTGCACCCGGTCCTGTCCTTACCAGTGGGTTCCAGTATAGGGTCGGCGTCGCCGAGCGCCACAGGCCCAATCACCGGGTGACGCAGCAGTCGGGCCACCCTCTCTTCCAGAGCCGTTAGCTCCTGGTAATCGCGAGGGCCTCCACCAGTGACACGCAGGCTCCTGGCGTTCCTCGCCAGCTTGGCCTGCAAGAGAAAGGAGGGCGTCTAAGTACAGTGTGGTGCCCCATTGCTGTGTGTGAGGCCTCCCATGGTGGAATAGCTTGCACAGTGTGGTGCCCTGTTGCTGTGTGTGAGGCCTCCCATGGTGGAATAGCTTGCACAGTGTGGTGCCCCGTTGCTGTGTGTGAGGCCTCCCATGGTGGAATAGCTTGCACAGTGTGGTGCCCTGTTGCTGTGTGTGAGGCCTCCCATGGTGGAATAGCTTGCACAGTGTGGTGCCCTGTTGCTGTGTGTGAGGCCTCCCATGGTGGAATAGCTTGCACAGTGTGGTAAGTGCAGAAAGAGCTATTGATTAACATGCAAGTGCCATTGCAGCAGCAGCAGGGCTGGGCATTAGACCTTGGATGTCCCTTTGGCCCTAATGGGAGGTGCACATGCAAGGATGAGGGGGACATTGGAAAGGGTACTCACCTTGACCAGCCGACATAGGTCATTGTATTTCTTGCGGCACTGGTCCGCACTCCTGGGAACATCGGAGTTGGAGGAGACCCTCCGGGCAATTTTGGTCCACGCCTCCCTGAACTGGCTCCTGGGAGCCTTCCTGCCACTAGCCGGGCACACGACCCGTCTTCTTTTGCGCACCCCATGAAGGAGCACACCCAGCGCATGCTCAGAGAACCGCTGGGCTCTTTCACGGGCCCTCTCCATGACCTCCAGGCGTTGATATGGCACACAACCAGTCCTGAGGCCTAGTTGCAGGGCTACAGCATGCAGGGCGTGGCTGCAGTCAAAGTTGACCCTTCCCCCTTTAAGAGCTGGCCGGCGTCAGGGTGTCTGCTGACACTCACCACATGATCGCACCTGCGCTGCGCCCGGAATCGGCGTTATCAGGCTGCATCGCCGGATTAGCGCCTGAACACAGGGTTCCAACGCCTTTTGCAGCGCTCGGCCAAAAAGTTGGCCAAATCTACTGAATTTCGGCGAGCTCGCCTGCACTTTCCGGCGGCCGCTAAATTTGACGAGCGCCCGACTTTAGCGTCGCAACAGCGTCCGAACTGAATTTCTAGGCCAATATTCCAGTTATGGCCTAACCAGCGTTTGATAAAGGTTCAGCATAACTTCTCTACTTTTGTACTCAATACCTCTATTTATGAAGCCCAAGATCCCATATGCTTTGTTAACCATTCTCTCAATATGTCCCGCCACCTTCAGGGACCTATGCACATTAACTCCCAGGTCCCTCTGTCCCTGCACACTCTTTAAAACTGTGCCATTAAGTGTATATTGCCTCTCCCTGTTCCTTCTGCCAAAATGCACCACCTCACACTTCTCTGTATTAAATTCCATCTGCCACTTGTCTGCCCATTCTGCTAACCTTTCTATGTCCTGTTGCCGTCGATTGGTATCATCCTCACTGTTTGCCATACCCCCAAGTTTGGTGTCATCGGCAAATTTAGAAATTCTACTCTGTATTCTATGTAATACTATATTAAAAATTTGTGTATGCATGCATTTCTGCTTCACAAATTTCATTCCCTGTTCTCACAATTTTTATTAACGCTTTTTATTTCAACATTTAAAATTGAAATTACCAGTTATAATGAGAAACCCTATGTAAACATGTGCCAGTGACACTGTAGTTGCAGTTGCAGCCACAAGTTGGCATTATATATCCACTGTATCCTGTACCACTGTATAGGCTGCAGGACCATGAGCACCGCCACAGGAGATCTGCTAGTATTGTATTAATAACACACACCCTTATGCTCAATCTATGTTTGGTGCCTTGAGAGTTATTTTGGCCAACGGGTGAAAACAGGTGCTAAATAGGTGCACTGCTAATAAGACATGCCTGTTTGAACGTCTGGATTTACCACACAATTTTGGTCCTAATTGAACATTATCATAACTTGAACTTGTCTGGAGGTGCAAAACCAGGCACCTGTAGGTTTAGCACTCAAGCGCTGATTAGACACAATTTTCATGGACCAGTATATGTGGGCTCCTTGCACTCACTTCCACTGAAGGTATGGAGTGCTCTAGCTGGCACACAGCGGCACATTGCAGGATGGCTCAGGGACTGAGGGAGCACAGGTTCTTGGGCGCAGCACTGGAGGTCCTGGTTGAGGAGATTCAGAGGAATTGAGGTGTCCTGAGGGGGGAAGGACGTCACCTTGCCCTCCTCACCCTCCTGTCCCTCTCTCCTGCAGCAGCTGGTGCTGTTCTGCCTGGCCTCATGTCCTCCTCCCACTCCTCGTCCAGACCAAGGGGGACCCCTACCAAGATGCCCATGACCTTTCTCCTGGTGACTCCTATAAGGTGTCCAATAAGGTGCAGCACAGTAGTTACTCTTTTTAGGTGAAATCCTTAGAGAATTTGCGGAATAAATGTTGCTCGAGTGTTGATGAAGTCTTGACAAAGTGTCCCAGAAAGTCTCCCAATGCGTTTCAGGGGTCTTCTTCACAGCTCCAGCAGCAAGTGAACATGAAATGGTGAGTATCCCTTTAAGTAGTGCTTGAAATCTACATCAACGCATTGTTTACTCCCGAACAGCTAGGTCGCTGTTAGGAGAAAGCGTTAGGACAAGCATTAGCTACCAAAATGCCTTGCAGCCTCCTTAAGAGCACTAGTAGACATTTTAGGTGGCATTCAGACCCTTAACAAGCCTCCGGGCGGCCGTTCCTAGCACGTGCTTCAACTCCTTTACCAAGATGGCATCTTACGCTAAACACAGGCTAAACCAGCGTTTCAGTTCAAGACCCCATCTTGGCCACCTCAGAGTATCTTTAGCGCCTGAACGCGCTGCTGAAACTTGTATTTTATTGTAACCTAACAGTGCGGTTATAGGTATCACTTGAGTCTACACAAAGCAATTTCTGCTTCACAGCAATTCAAGAAGACCAATATAACAATAGTTAAGCCAACATCAATTGTATTGGTTGTAATACTGTCTGGATGTGGTACTCTCACACTGCATTGACTTGGCATTGGGTACAGTGTAATGGCGAGCAGTGAAAAACCAAGTTTCTAAATTTTAAAATGGAAGTTGAAAGAACCTAGACAGTTGGGACATTCTTAAGATTCTAACATTAGAAAATATTTGACGCTCCCATTGACTTCTTTCTAAAAGAAATTTCACTGGAAGTCAAAAGCTGGTAGAAAGGGCTCTTCAAATGTGTTTAAAATGTATGCCGCAATTGCTTTTTTGCCTGAGCAGAAAGTGGTATGAATGGGACACTATGCATAAGAACATAAGAACATAAGAAGTAAGAGCAGGAGTAGGCCATACGGCCCCTCGGGCCTGCTCCGCCATTCAATAGGATCATGGCTGATCCGAACCTAGACTCACGTCCACTTCCCTGCCCTCTCCCCATAACCCCTAATTCCCTTATTAGCTAGGAAACTGTCTATCTCCGTTTTAAATTTATTTAGTGTCGCAGCTTCCACAGCTCTCTGAGGTAGCAAATTCCATAGATTTACTACCCTCTGAGTGAAGAAGTTTCTCCTCATCTCAGTTTTGAAAGAGCAACCCCTTATTCTAAGATTATGCCCCCTAGTTCTAGTCTCACCCATCAGTGGAAACATCCTCACCGCATCCACCCGATCAAGCCCCCTCACAATCTTATATGTTTCGATAAGATCGCCTCTCATTCTTCTGAATTCCAATGAGTAGAGGCCCAACCTACTCAACCTTTCCTCATAAGTCAACCCCCTCATCTCCGGAATCAACCGAGTGAACCTTCTCTGAACTGCCTCGAGAGCAAGTATATCTTTTCTTAAATATGGAAACCAAAACTGTACGCAATATTCCAGGTGTGGCCTCACCAGTACCCTGTATAACTGCAGCAAGACTTCCATGCTTTTATACTCCAGCCCCCTTGCAATAAAAGCCAAGATTCCATTGGCCTTCCTGATCACTGCGGATGACTTTAATGCAGAGCACACATCGGGCGGGCAGCGATCCCAACACCAGCCCGACGTGGCTTATCAGAGGCCCCAACCATTTTCAAAGTCGGGCCGCATTTAAATGAAAGCAGCGCGGTATCAGCTCTAAATGAGGAAATCCAGGAACCCTTCCGTGGAGCCGTGCTGGCAGAAGACCATTAAAGGGATAGGTCAGGCTGATGGATGGGGGGCGTCAAAGTTAGGAGGACTTTTGTGGAGGCACAGGAAGAGCAATTCTCCTGCTCTCAAAATATCCCCCACAAAATTCTGTGAAAACATTTTTTTGCCTTTTCTGAGAGGCCTCCAGCAATCCCTTTAAGGGACGCTGGTTTGCCCACTTACTGCTCAGGGGTTGTGGGCAGGACCTGCACAGCATGGGCACCATGCATTATTGTTTGAAAATGCCATCAGGGTTCTATCTATGCCCTATGTTCTATGTTCTATCTAGTCAGAGTGACGCTGGCTGCCTATTTTGGGGCACACTCGAAAACTTCAGACGGGAAGGCAGTGATGAGTCCTTTCTGATGATTTTGGTCTCGTGCCACCCCATTCCCACCAGAAAACGGGGTGGTATAGCAACCAACTTTCCCCTAGAATTCAGTGCTCCCCTCTCGCACCACCTTAAAAATGTTAAGTGATGTTAAACTGAAAGATGCCATATGCCTGCACCATAAAGTAATTACCATTGACTGAATAATAAACCAGATAATCTGTGGGACATAAGTGATCCAGCAATCTACATCCATCTCTAAACTCATACACACATGCCTGGCTCAAAAGTACTTTTGAAAATGAACATGCTGTAAATGAAAATGAGTATTCAGCAGTCCAAGAGTTAAGGTTATACAGATGGGGGTGACAGTTCAGATAGCAGATCTCAGACATCAGACCATAGTACATAGGCAGCACAGATGTGATAATATATCATCTTCTAAATGTCTGCACTTTGAATAATTACCAGGCGTGCTGTGTGCTGCAGGAACAAATGTTCTGTTCCAACACAAAGGGCATCCAGTCTCCAAACCATTATTCATTTCTGGTGAATAAAATAAGCCGATTGTATTTGAAAAGCTAATGGGTTGAATATTTGAAATTCTTCTGCTGATTTGGACCCCATACTACACATTATCTGGTAATTTGGGATGTAACACTGTAGCGTGTCCTAACTGTGACTGGTTAGTCAGTTACTGGTCAGTGTAACAATGCAGTTCTAAGATATGTGAACTGGAAATGTGAATTTCAGTGCAAATTTTGCAGAACCAATTACAGAAACACAATCAGAAACTGTGTCTAAAATCAAAAAGAATCAACTAATCCATCATTGTAAGGGGTAAGCTCTTCTCTCCTGCATTTGTGCTTTCCATTTTATCGCCATGTATTCCAACATTTTATCTCATGACTGGCATATAACACTGTGGTGTTTCGATTATATGAAATAATGGCCTAGAAATTCAGTATAGCCACTTTTGGGGCGGTAAAGTCAGGCGGGCGCTAAAGTTAGCGCCCGCCGGAAAGTGGAGGCCACTTCGCCGATATTCAGTAGCTTTGGCCAAGGAGTTTGGGCGAGCGCTGAAACTGGCGTTGCACTCCTATCTTTAGGCGCTAAGCCGGCGGTGCGGACTGATAACGCCGAGGCCGGGCGCAGCGCAGGTGCGGTCATGTTTTGATTGACAGCAGACACCCTGACGCCGGCCAGCTCTTAAAGGGGGAAGGGTCGACTTGGTCTGCTGCCACGCCCTGGATAGTGGAGCCCTCCAGCTAGGCCTGAACACTGCTGCTGGACCCAAATAGCGCCTGAAGCCATGCAGAAGGCCCATGAACGAGCGCAGCGCTTCTCAGAGCATGCTTTGAGGGTGCTGCTTAGGGGTTTGGAGAAGAAAAGAGGGGCTAGACTTTCAGTATAGACAGTTTTGGGGCGCTAACCTTAGCGCCCGCCCGAAGTTAGCGCCCGCCCCAAAGTAGCGCCCCGTTGCCAGAAATTCAGTGGCTTCGCCCTAAGAGGTTGGTGGGGCGCTAAAAGAGGCGTTCCACTACTATCTTTAGGCGCTAAGCCGGCGGTGCAGAGCGCAACACCCGAGCTCGGGCGCAGCGCACGGCAGACACTCTGGTGCCAGTGAGCTCTTAAAGGGGAAGGGTGCATGTGTTTTTTTCAAAGGCAGAGTCTGGGGGGGAAAACGAGGAGGAGGAGGAGGAGGAGGAGGAGGAGGACATAAATACACCGTTCACAACAACACACTGGATCCTTCCACACAACACATGCAGACTAGTGCAGGAGGAGTGCCCTTTAATTTGCGCTCCCCAGGGTGTGTTGCGTTCCATTTTACAAACGCTCTGGACGCCAGCCGCACAATGGGGCGGTCCGACTGAAGTTTGGATTCGGGGCGGCCAAAGGGCGTTGCACGAGGATGTGACGTCATTTTCTGCGCGCGCATCCAGGCGGCCGCTAAACTTTGCGCCGGCGCTAACGGGCAACTTAATTTGGGGCGGGGCGCAAACTGCGCTGCGCCCGGGCACTACACGCATAGCGCCCGAAAATCACTTCTCTTAAGGCGCTAACTGCTGGCGCAAGCAACTGAAAATCTAGCCCGAGATATCTTGTGCCCGGACAGTGGCAAGAAGGCTCCCAAGAGCCTGGAGGGAAAACGCCCAGAGGGTCACAGCCAACAGCGATGTCCCCAGGACTGGTGACCAATGCCGCAAGAAGTTCAACGACCTCACTCGGTTGGTCAGGGTGAGTACCCTTTCCAGTGTCCTCCTCATCCTTGCATGTGCACCTCACATTATGGGCAAAGGGACTTCAAAGGCCTAATGGCCAGCCCTCCTCCAGCAGCTATGGCACTGGCATGATCATCAGTAGCACTTTCTGCACTTGACACACTGGCCAAGCTATTCGACCATGGGAGGCAGTGCACACAACAACAGGGCACCACACTGTACTTAGAGGCCGTCCTTTCTCTTGCAGGCCAAGCTGGCGCAGAATCTGAAGAGCCGGACTGTCACCGGGGGAGGCCGTGTCCAGTTCCAGGAGCTCAGTGACCTGGAGGAGCGCGTGGCTCGACTCATGCGTGCCTGGGTGATTGGCCCCGTTGCTATTGGAGATGCCGACCCTGTGCTGGGCCCCAATGGTAAGGACATGACCGTTTGGACCTCTCTCGTTCCCCTTGCGCTTCAGATCTACATCCTTTGCCACTGTCCCACCAATGCGCATAATGCCACCACTCATGCCTCCCTCGCTGACGCCCTGTCCTCACTCTAAAGCTACTCTTGCGCCTTCCTGCTTTCAGCTGGTGAGGAGGAGGTCCCTGAAGCTGCGAGTGTCAGTCCCTCGGAAGAGGAGGACGACGAGGACCAAGAGGAAGGCGGCACATCGGGGGAACCCTCATCCGCGCCAGGGGATGGCAATGGAGGGGGCACGTCTTGCCTGGAGGAGAGCCAGGGGGAAGTGTTGCAGGGGGGTGTAGCTCCTGTGCCCAGTGGCGTCCAGCCACGCGGGAAGGGTCGGGCAGCACGGCTGCCTTCTCCCCAGAGGGGGGAAGTGTTGCAGGGGAGGGCAGTTGCTGGGCCCAGTGGCGTCCAGCCACGCGGGAAGGGTCGGGCAGCACGGCTGCCTTCTCTCCAGAGGGGGGAAGTGTTGCAGGGGAGGGCAGTTGCTGGGCCCAGTGGCGTCCAGCCACGCGGGAAGGGTCGGCCAGCTCGGCGGCCTTCTCCCCAGAGGGAGAGTCCGGCCTCCAGTCCGGAGACGGTCCTCGCCCAGGAGGTGCGCATCCTTGATCAAATGTCCGCGGATTCGGAGCGGCGCCACACCGAGTTCATGGGGGTTGTGGGACAGTTGCCTCAGGCCATTGAGTTCCTGGCTCATAGTGTGGCCGATTTCGGGGACTCACAGGCCAGGGGTGTCGAACAACTCGCGGCAGCACAGGACGCGAGTCAAGAGTTCATGAGTGGTGCCGTGCAGACACTGGCTGGTCTGATGTGGGCACAGACCAGGGCAGTACGGGCACTCACTTCTGCCGCACTCGCTGTGTCACGGACGCATCGCCAGGGCACCCGCCGCGCTGCTGCAGCACAGCGGTCTGGCCTTCACCAGATTGCTGCGCTTGCTGCAGTGCCAGCCCGGCCGAGTGCCAGTGTCTCTGGCGACCAGCGAGCGCCTGGCATCAGCCAGCTTGCCCCCATTGCTGCAGCCGCCACTGCCACTCCCCCAGCAAAGTTGCGACGAGCTGCTGGAGAGACTGATGCTGCCCAGCCACAGCTGCAGCAGTCAGCAGCCGGCCCCTCCAGGGCCGGACCTCGTCTAGGCCGACCCCCAAGGGCATCTGCCGTCACGCTTTGTGCCCCTCAGGAGCCTTCCCCCAGCCTTGCAGCACCCACAGGGCCCAGGTTGAGGCGGAGCAGCAGGTCGGGCAGGGGCCGGAGAAGCCTGCACAAGGACTCGCCCTCTCGGCACACCAAGTAGAGTGTGTTGCCAAATGTTTTTTTATATGGGGGTGTTTGTGTTCTGTATGGGGGGGGTTTATTTTGGTAAGGCCGAAGATGATGGCAAATGTTTTTTTAGATGGGGGTGTTTGTGTTCTGTATGGGGGGGTTTGTCTTGGTAAGGCCGAGGATGAAGGCCAATTGGATGGACAAGTTTTGTTATTCCTCCCCAGGTTGTGGGAGTGAGATATGTTTTTGACTGTTTTTTGGGGGTCTTGTCTGTTTTTGTGTTTCATGTGGGAAGGGCCCTGAGTTTGTTAAATAAAGCTTTTTATTTATTCAGCTTGTCCATGTGTCATGTTTCAAGTGGTTGTTGCGTTAACCGGCTGAGGGCTTGCGGAGCGGCTGCATTCAGGTGCGTTCATTGCCACAAGCCATTCCCTGACAGGGGGCCTAGAAGTGTCGTTCAATAAGCCGCCTGCGGACGGCCCTTGGACCTTGTGGCTCCCTCCTGGGCTGGTACTCCTCCTCCTCCTCCTCCTCCTCCTCCTCATGCTCCTCCTGCTCCTCCTCCTGAGGTGGTGGTCCAACGTGAGGTGGCAGTGCCTGAGTCCTGCGGATAGCCAGGTTGTGCAGCATGTAGCAAACGACGACGAACTGGGAGACTCTATCCGGCGAATACTGTAGAGATCCGCCGGAACGATCCAGGCAGCGGAACCGTTGCTTGAGGACGCCAATCGTTTGCTCTATGATGTTCCTTGTGGCTTGATGGCTTTCGTTGTATGCCTCCTCAGCAGGGGTCCTGGGCGCGCGGAGCGGGGTCATGAGCCATGTACACAAAGGGTAGCCCTTGTCCCCAATAAGCCATCCCCTTGGGGGAGGCTGTGCCTGGAACATGTCAGCCACAGTAGTCTGGCGCAGGATAAATGCATCGTGGCTGCTTCCTGGAAAGCGGGCATTGACAGCTAGGATGCGCTGCCTGTGGTCACACACCAGCTGTACATTGAGGGAATGGTAGCCCTTCCGGTTGTGGTAATCCTCGGCATTGCCGATAGGTGCCCGCATAGCCACATGCGTGCAGTCAATGGCGCCCTGCACCATGGGGAAGTCGGCGATCCTGGCAAATCCGACTGCACGCTGCTCCTGCCTCTCTAGGGTCATGGGGAAGGAGATGAATTGGTGTCTCCTTGCGAAAAGGGCATCGGTGACCTGCCGGATGCAGCGATGCACGGCGAACTGGGAGATGTTCGCTATGTCCCCAGCAGCGGCTTGGAAGGAGCCGCTTGCATAAAAGTTCAGAGCCACCGTGACCTTCACTTCCACCGACAGAGACGTCCTGCACATCAGCTGTGGACGCAGATCTCTGTGAAGCAGCTGGCAGATCTCTGCAACCACCTCCCTTCTGAAGCGCAGCCTCTTCACACAATGCGCGGCAGTCATGGTGAGATAGGACACCTGCTGCCGGTATTCCCTGAGTGGGTAAGGCCTACGTTGCCGACGCCTGATGGCCCCTCTGCGTCAAGGCATGGCTGCCCCTCTCACACAGCGTCTGCGAGCCCTTCGCACATAATGCTGGAACTGAGGGTTGGAACCCCATGCAGCCCCCATAATATACTTGCAAACAGTCAAATCACAATGAGTCAAATTTCCAAGCTCTGGCCAGAAGCCAAAAATACCTCTCCTATGTTGTCCCAAATCAGTAAGGTCTGTTCCTTGGTCTCTGTCCAGAAATCCAAAGCACTAAAGTCATTGCAGCAAAATGGCTGGCCTTTATACCTCAGTCTAAGTGCCCTTTAATTAGCGCTCCCCGAGGCCCGCAGGGCCTCTGCTGCGTTCCACTTCACAGTTCTTAACAGCGCCACGCCCACATTGGGCGGGCGCCACTGAAGTTCCAGTTTGGGGCGCACAAACGGCGTTGCACGACGAAATGACGTCATAAGGTGTGCGCGCAGCTGAGCGCGCGCAAACACTTTGCGCCGGCGCAAAATGTCAACTGAAGTTGGGCGTAGGCGCAGATCGCTCTGCGCCCGGGCGCAAAGTGCCTAGCGCTCGAAATCTACTCCTCTTATGGTGCTAACGGCTGGCGAACGCAACTGAATTTCTAGGCCAATATGTTTGAAAGTAATTTGACACTTTTGATACAAATTTTCACTGTCTCCTTGCAGGAAATCAGAGCAAATAAATTGTGCAATAATAAAAAGCATTGAATTTCTTTCAAAACTACTCGAACACCAAGAAATCCAGAGGAAAGAGCATCCCAGACATCACTGATAAGAAGCCTCTAAGATTACCATGCACAGAAAGAAGGAAGGGTGATAGAAAATACATCTTAAGTATACTGTACTTTTTTGAACCTAACTATGAATCAAAGTGTTAAAAAATCAATAAAACAATCCAAGAATTACTGTAAAATTGTTTTGAGGCCAAGGTCACATCTGTACCAAGATTTTGCTAATGCTGAGCATTGTGAATATGACGAAGGTAAAGGTGCAGTCTATAAGAGTGTGCAAAGGTGGTTCAGAGTCTTCACACCTTCACCTTGCTTGACTTTGGTTGGGTGTTCACTTCTTCTGCCTGCTCTGGATTAGGCCTCATTGGATGGGAAATTTGAGCAGCATGCACAATAATAACCTTGAAAACCTTGGTGGGCTGAATTGTTGGAGGCCCTTAAATCTGATCAGGCATCTGAACTAGGCTTCAGGATACCTACGATGTGTTCAGTGATAATCCTGGTGTCTGCATGAACCTGTTGTATCTATGCACTTCTGCTGTTCGTGGCTAGAGATATCATAAGCAAGGGCTTAAAGAGAGTAGCCTTAGTCTCCCATGAGCTAACCTTGCACTTTACTTTGTAGCCTGAATAATCCTAATCCCATGAATGGCCATAAAATTGAGGCATTATAATTGTTGTCTGAGAAGCAGGCATTCATTGGTATGATCCTATTTTGATGATCATAGATGACCTACGCATTCATGGAGTCAAAGCATAGGCCTGGATTTTGGGGAATCTTGCCATGCCATCTGGAGATTGTCTATGGGGAAACATGGCCCAGGGCACCCTTAGTGCAAGTCTGCTCCCTGGCAGGACAGAGCGCTGATTGAAGGGGCATGAAATTGAAGCACTGCTGATGTCCTCTCAACCAGACAAGCCACAACACCATCTTTCTCTGGGCGCACATGCATTGGGATTGCCCAGTCAATGATCCTGAAGGAAAATGAAAAGGAGGACCAGGAATGCCCCTCATGCCTCATCTGCATGTTTCTCTGGTCTGTGTCTACTGCAGGCACAGGCCTAATTCCACCCCTTCCCCTTCCCCTACCTCCAGGAAAGCCCTGGAAATCCGAGGGCAATGTAAAAGGGGCAGAGGCCTGGTAAAACTTGTTGCGAATATTCAAGACTGAGATAGATAGATTTTTGGACTCTCAGAAAATCAAGGGATATGGAGATCAGGCGGAAAAGTGGAGTTGAGGTCAAAGATCAGCCATGCTGCAGAGATAGTGGATGCATTGGTTGCAATCTACCAAAATTCCCTAGATTCTGGAGAGGTCTCAGTGGATTGGAAAACCGCAAATGTAATGCCCCTATTTAAGAAGGGAGAGAGACAGAAAGCAGGAAACTATAGACCAGTTAGCCTAACATCTGTCATTGGGAAAATAAGGAAGCAGTAGCAGGACATTTAGAAAATCATAATACAGTCAAGCAGAGTCAACATGGTTTTATGAAAGGGAAATTGTGTTTGACAAATTTGCTGGAGTTCTTTGAGGATGTAATGAGCAGGGTGGATAAAGGGGAACCAGTGGATGTGGTGTATTTGGATTTCCAGAAGGCATTCGATAAAATGCCACAGAAAAGGTTACTGCACAAGGTAAGAGCTCACGGGGTTGGGGGTAATATATTAGCATGGATAGAGGATTGGCTAACTAACAGAAAACAGAGTCGGGATAAATGGATCATTTTCCGGTTGGCAAACGGTAACTAGTGGGGTGCCTCAGGGATCAGTGCTGGGACCTCAACTATTTACAATCTATATTAATGACTTGGATGAAGGGACCAAGTGTAATGTAGCCAAATTTGCTGATGATACAAAGATAGGTGGGAAAGCAAGTTGTGAAGAAGACACAAAGAATCTGCAAAGGGATATAGACAAGCTAAGTGAGTATGTAAACATTTGGCAGATGGAGTATAATGTGGGAAAGTGTGAGGTTATCCACTTTGGTAAGAAAAATAAAAAAGCAAATTATTATTTAAATGGAGAGTGATTACAAAATGCTGCAGTACAGAGGGACCTGGGGGTCCTTGTGCATGAAACACAAAAAGTTAGCATGCAGGTACAGCAAGTAATCAGGAAGGCAAATGGAATGTTGGCCTTTATTGCAAGGCGGTTGGAGTATAAAAGCAAGGAAGTCCTGCTACAACTGTACAGGATATTGGTGAGACCACACCTGGAGTACTGCGTACAGCTTTGGTCTCCTTATTTAAGAAGGGATATACTTGCATTGGAGACAGTTCAGAGAAGGTTTACGAGGTTGATTCCTGAGATGAAGGGGTTGACTTATGAAGAAAGATTGAGCAGGTTGGGCCTATACTCATTGGAATTTAGAAGAATGAGAGGTGATCTTATTGAAACATATAAGATACTGAGGGGGCGCGACAAGGTAGATGCAGAGAAGATGTTTCCCCTCATGGGGGAATCTAGAACTGGGGGCATATTTTCAGAATAAGGGGTCGCCCATTTAAAACTGAGATGAGAAGGAATTTCCTCCCTCAGAGGGTCGTAAATCTGTGGAATTCTCTGCCCCAGAGAGCTGTGGAGGCTGGGTCATTGAATATATTTAAGGTGGAAATAGACAGATTTATGAACAATAAGGGAGTGAAGGGTTATGGGGAGCAGGTAGGGAAATGGAGCTGAGCCTAAGATCAGATCAGCCATGATCTCATTAAATGGTGGAGCAGGCTCGAGGGGCCAAATGGCCTACTCCTGCTCCTATTTCTTATGTTCTTATGTTATTATGACCTTATTGAATGGTGGAGCAGGGTCGAGGGGCTGTATGGCCTACTCCTGCGCCTAATTCTTATGTTCTTATGTTCAACCTCTTTTACCCAGTTTCTTCACAAAGGAAAATTGCCATTTTCCAGGAGCATGCATCAGGAAAATCTATCCTTCAAGCTATTGAAGCCCTGCTGCTTTCTGATGTGTTCCAAAATGGATCTTTAGGATTCATTATAACTTCCCGTGGTGGTGGAAAGCCTGCAGTAGCAGATCGTTGCCTGCAATTTAGCTTTCTGCAATTTAAAGGAATATCAGGCAGGATGTTTTATATGCAACTGATCCGCCACCGACAGTCTTCCTCCACTGCCGAGAGTTAATATCAGCCCTTTAGTAGTTTCACTCTCCGAGATGGAAGTGAGTTACTCAATGGATTTCATGAACTAATTAATTACCATTTTTTTTGGACTCTTTTGCTTAAAATAAAAACATGCTGTAAAGTGAGAAAGAATGCACAAGAAAACACTACAGGGAAAATTGTACAATGTATAGGATAATGTGGGAGCAACATACCAGATTCCAACTGTATGAATGGACATTGCACTAATTCTATTCTGTGTACAAAGCATACTTACATCTTATATATGTTTTAATTACCAGATGCCATCATTTCCTATCACTGTGTGGGTTCTGGTACTTCAAAGTTAATGTGAAATGTAAATACCAGTATTGATGCAGAGACACTCAGTTACTTTGTACTGAATCCTCCTTGCACCTTTCATGATAATCCGAAAGCAGTAATGGAATCAGACCCACCTTATGCCTAACTGCCTGCAGACAACTTCAGCATCAGCTTCATCCCAGTGGTCATCACAAACAGTCCCCCATTGCCCGGAACGATAGACTTCCACGCGGCCTTCATATTCAGAACTACCGCCAACCAGTCGGATTGGAACAAATACAGATGCTAAAGTTAAAGAGAAATGTGCTCTGATAAATAACTTCTGTGTTATTGTCACTTACAAACAGATAAAGCAATATTTGTTCATGAGATTTATCTCCACGTGCACACAAATTGATAAATTAACTATTTTAACAATGGATGGATTGTCAGTGGTAAGTAACTGAAGCATTTACTCCACTGTTAAGTCCATAATTAAGTTGTATGAAAGCTTAGTTATCCAAAGGTTTTTTCATAGGTTTTGTCATTTAATTTATTTGATGCTATCAATTCATTTATTTTTCTTTTGTAGGCAGACAGTAATTGAACACTGAAATCAGCCAATGCTGTTGCTTTATGTTATGATAGCCCAATTAAACCTATATTCTAAAGTGGGTGAGCTAACCAGTCTCTTAATGTTCAGGGAGAAAATAATTGGTGCCGTCATTGGGTGTAAATGGAAAAGTGTTCTAATTCCCAGCACTGTCATCACTCACCATGATGAGCACATGGACAAAACAAAGTATTAGAGAGTAATTTAGGTCTAGTTGTTCTTCTGATCATTGGAACATTACAGCACAAAGGGGTATTTTTCTGAGAATTTATTGTCACAAATCATTGGAAGAGCTGACAACTACTTCATTACCTTTGGGAGAATTGCAAGTAACCGCAGCTGCCCTTTTATAGATGCAGTTCCCACGCTGCCTGGTCTCCTTCACACACTCAAGCAAACTGTGTTCATCACCTCGGCACTGGACATTACTCCAGTGAACGGTAACTAGTGCCAATCCAGAAATAGGGATCTGCCCGGCTTTGCCACTTTCACTGAACAAAATGGAAAGTTACAGAGTTAAACATATGAACAACTTTTCTAACAGCTTCATCTAAATAAGTGTGCACATAACTCTCAACTTGTCTTAATTGCGATGTCCTGAGTTTACGTATGAATTTCAGTCCGTCCTGCTCTCTCAACTTTGGAGTAGCATTCCCAAATGGGTTCTGAAATTCCTTGGCTCTTTTGGCATAGGTATGCCAGATGGGCCGAATTATACGCTCAGCCCAGATATGCCAGGAGTTCCCACAGGCCTTGTAAGGGGTGGAGTCGACAGGGCTTTGTAAGAGGCAGCCTGACATGCCAGCCTGTCCAACGGTAGAAATGAGACCCACCACGAGGCTCCAGGCCTGGGACATGGCCAAGTCCTCCAAAAAAAGAAGAACTTGCCATATAAAGATGGTCCCCTTTACAAAGATGGCTAAGGGGACATGTGTTTTCTTTCCCTGGCATCATAGCACCCCCCCCACCCCACAGATCATTTCACTAGGACTCCCAGACACCTAGAGCAGGTGGACGCCTGAACTGGCATGGACGCTCTCCATAAATACTTAAATTGGTGACTTCCCCCTGGCCCTCCGAACTTTGGCGGGGTCAGCAACGAGGTCACTGGCAGGCAGATCCCAGCATTCACTCTGGGAACAAAAACCTGCAGGTTTTCGGACTCTAATTAAAATACCTAAAACTGTTCAAGAGGCTTATTTTTTGAGTTACAGGATTTAAGGTACAAAGAAAGCTTGACATGCTTAATATGTTTATTACACTTGTCAATCAGATAAATTAACACATTGATTAAACATGGTTTGATGTACCACCAAAATACAAAAATGTGTTAACATAAGAACATAAGAATTAGGAGCAGGAGGATGCCATACGGCCCTTCGAGCCTGCTCTGCCATTCAATAAGATCATGGCTGATAGAGTCATAGAGTCATAGAGTAATACAGCACGGATAGAGGCCCTTCGGCCCATCGTGTCCGCGCCGGCCATCAAGCCCTGTCTAATCTAATCCCATATTCCAGCATTTGGCCCGTAGCCTTGTATGCTATGGCATTTCAAGTGCTCATCCAAATGCTTCTTAAATGTTGTGAGGGTTTCTGCCTCCACAACCCTTTCAGGCAGTGAGTTCCAGACTCCAACCACCCTCTGGGTGAAAAAGTTCTTTCTCAAATCCCCTCTAAACCTCCCGCCCTTTACCTTGAATCTATGCCCCCTAGTTATTGACCCCTCTACTAAGGGAAAAAGCTCCTCAGCATCCATCCTATCTATGCCCCTCATAACTTTGTACACCTCAATCATGTCCCCCCTCAGCCTCCTCTGCTCCAAGGAAAACAAACCCAATCTGCCCAGTCTCTCTTCATAGCTGAAGCGCTCCAGCCCTGGTAACATCCTGGTGAACCTCCTCTGCACCCTCTCTAACGCGATCACATCCTTCCTGTAGTGTGGCGACCAGAACTGCACACAATATTCCAGCTGTGGCCTAACCAGTGTTTTATACAGCTCCATCATAACCTCCTTGCTCTTATATTCAATGCCTCGGCTAATGAAGGCAAGTATCCCATATGCCTTTTTTACCACCTTATCCACCTGTTCCGCCGCCTTCAGGGATCTGTGTACTTGCACACCCAGATCCCTCTGACCCTCCGTCTTGCCTAGGGCCTTTCCATTCATTGTGTATTCCCTTGCCTTGTTAGTCCCCCCAAAGTGCATCACCTCGCACTTTTCCGGGTTAAATTCCATTTGCCACTGTTCCGCCCATCTGACCAACCCATCTATATCGTCCTGCAGACTGAGGCTACCCTCCTCGCTATTTACCACCCTACCAATTTTTGTATCATCCGCGAACTTACTGATCATACCTTTTACATTCATATCCAAGTCATTAATGTAGACCACAAACAGCAAGGGACCCAGCACCGATCCCTGTGGTACCCCACTGGCCACAGGCTTCCAGTCACAAAAACAACCTTCGACCATCACCCTCTGCCTTCTGCCACTAAGCCAGTTTTGTATCCAATGTGCCAAGGCACCCTGGGTTCCATGGGCTCTTACCTTCTTGACCAGTCTCCTGTGCGGGACTTTATCGAAGGCCTTAATGAAATCCATGTATACCACATCCACTGCGTTACCCTCATCCACACACCTAGTCACCCCCTCAAAAAATTCAATCAAATTAGTCAGACATGATCTTCCCTTGACAAAGCCATGTTGACTATCCCTGATTAATCCTTGCCTCTCCAAGTGGAGACAAATTTTGTCCCTCAGAATTTTTTCCAATAATTTTCCTACCACTGATGTTAGGCTCACTGGCCTGTAGTTCCCCGGTTTTTCCCTACTACCCTTCTTGAATAAGGGTACTACATTAGCGGTTCTCCAGTCCTCTGGCACATCCCCTGTGGCCAGAGAGGTCCTGAATATATGTGTTAGAGCCCCCGCAATCTCTTCCTTTGCCTCACACAGCAGCCTGGGATACATTTCATCCGGGCCTGGGGATTTATCCATTTTTAGGCCAGCTAAAACCGCCAATACCTCCTCCCTCTCGATGTTAATATGTTCGAGCATATCACAGTCCCCCCGCCCTATTTCTATGTCTACATCGTCCTTCTCCATAGTGAAAACAGATGCAAAAAATTCATTTAGAACCCCTCCTACATCTTCCGGCTCCACACACAGATTGCCACTTTTGTCCCTAATGGGCCCTATTTTTTCCCTAGTTATCCTCTTACCCTTAATATACTTATGAAACATCTTCGGATTTTCCTTTATTTTGCTCGCCAGTGTTATTCCATGGCCCCTCCTTGATCTCCTAATTTCTTTTTTAAGTATCCCTCTGCACTTTTTGTACTCCTCTAGGGCTTCCTCCGTCTTTAGCCTTTTGTATCTACCAAAAGCCCTCCTTTTTTTCCTAATCCATTCTCGTATATCCCCCGACATCCAAGGTTCCCTGTGGTTTTTGGAACCACTCTTGACCTTTACGGGAACATGTTGCCATTGTATGATCTCAATCTCCCTTCTGAAAGCCTCCCATTGCTCCGATGCGGATTTTCATACAAGTAGCTGATCTCAGTCCATTTTGGCCAGAGCCTGCCTTATCCTATTAAAATCGGCCTTCCCCCAATTTAGAACCTTTATTTCCGGCCCATCCCTGTCCTTTTCCATGACCACCTTAAATCTTACCATATTATGGTCACTATCACCAAAGTGCTCACCTACTAGCACTTTTTCCACTTGGCCGGCCACATTCCCTAGAATTAGGTCCAGTACCGCCCCCTCTCTTGTAGGACTTTCTACATGCTGGCTCAAAAAGCTCTCCTGGATGCACTTTAAGAATTCTACACCCTCTGAGCCTTTCACACTCTGACTATCCCAGTTAATATTGGGGAAGTTGAAATCCCCCATTATTATTACCCTATTATTGGCACATTTCTCTGAGATTTGCCTACATATCTGTTCCTCTATCTCCCCCTGACTGTTTGGAGGCCTATAGTACACTCCCAGCAAAGTGCTTGCCCCCTTTTTGTTTTTAAGCTCCACCCATATGGCCTCATTAGAGGACCCTGCTAATATATCATCCCTCCTTACAGCAGTAATTGACTCCTTAATTAATATTGCGACACCCCCTCCTCTTATACCTCCCCCTCTGTCTCGCCTGAAGATTCTGTACCCCGGAATATTGAGCTGCCAGTCTTGCCCCTCCCTCAACCATGTCTCCGTGATAGCAACAATATCGTACTCCCATGTGTTTATCAACACCTTCAGTTCATCCACCTTATTTGCAAGACTCCTTGCATTAAAATAGATGCCATCCAGCCTTGCCCTTATATATTTGCCCTGTCTACCAAGCTGACTTGTTTTATTCTCTATAATTGGCAGCACATCACCCCCTATTTCAGCTCCCCTCTGTATCCCATCCCCCTGCCAAGTTAGTTTAAACCCCCCCCAACAGTGCTAGCAAACCTCCCCGCAAGGATATTTGTCCCGCTCTGGTTCAGGTGCAACCCGTCCGACTTGTACAAGTCCCACCTTTCCCAGAAGCAGGCCCAGTGATCCAGGAAAGTAAAACCCTCCCCCCTACACCAACTCTTTAGCCATGCATTCATCTGCTCTATCCTCCCATTCCTATACTTACTAGCACGTGGCACTGGGAGTAATCCAGAGATTACAACCTTTGAGGTCCTGCTCTTTAATCTGTTACCTAGCTCCCTAAATTCTTGATGCAGGACCTCATCCCCCTTCCTTCCTATGTCGTTGGTCCCAATGTGGACCACGACCTCTGCCTGCTCCCCCTCCCCCTTAAGAATGCCCTGTAGCCGCTCAGTGACATCCCAGACCCTGGCCCCAGGGAGGCAACAAACCATCCTGGAGTCACGTTTGCGGCCACAGAAACGCCTATCTGTTCCCCTTACGATAGAATCCCCTACCACTATTGCTCTCCCACTCTTTTTCCTCCCTTTCTGAGCAGCAGAAGCGTCCCTGGTGCCAGGAAGCTGGCTGCTGCTGCCTTCCCCTGGTGAGTCATCCCCCTCAACAGTATCCAACTTGGTATACTTGTTTGAAAGGGGGATGTCCGCAGGGGTTCCCTGCACTTCCTGCCTGCCTCTGTTGCTCCACCTGATGGTCACCCCCTGTGCAGCCCTACCCTGAGGCGTGAACAACCCGCTAAACGTGCTATCCACGACCCTCTCAGCATCGCGCATGCTCCAAAATTCATCCACCCGCAGCTCGAGCGCCGCAATGCGGTCTACAAGTAGCTGCAGCTGGATGCATTTCCCGCACACATGGTCATCAGGGACACTGGCAGCGTCCCTGATTTCCCACATGGAGCAAGAGGAGCAGAACACGGGTCTGAGCTCTCCTGCCATGACTTACTCCTTTAATTAATTAAAAAATTTATTCAATACCCCAGTTACAGGTATACTCTAGGACGCTTTATTTACCAACTGCCCCACTACACCAGAGACCCTAGAAATTTAACACCACAGAAGTCAAGCTTGTATTGAAAAGAGAGAAATACTCACCAACCAATCACTTACCTGCTCCCTGGTGACGTCACACTCTGATTACTTTTTACCTCTCTCCTCTGCTGTTGATTTGGTATGCCTCGCTGCTCCCTCTGGTCGGGCCTCATTGGTGGAGACGGTTTTTAAGCCTGGCTCCGCCTCACCTCGCCTCGCTGCTCCCTCTGGCCGGGCCTCGTTGGTGGAGCCGGTTTTTAAGCCGGGCTCCGCCTCACCTCGCCTCGCTGCTCCCTCTGGTCGGGCCTCGTTGGTGGAGCCGGTTTTTAAGCCGGGCTCCGCCTCACCTCGCCTCGCTGCTCCCTCTGGTCGGGCCTCGTTGGTGGAGCCGGTTTTTAAGCCGGGCTCCGCCTCACCTCGCCTCGCTGCTCCCTCTGGTCGGGCCTCGTTGGTGGAGCCGGTTTTTAAGCCGGGCTCCGCCTCACCTCGCCTCGCTGCTCCCTCTGGTCAGGCCTCGTTGGTGGAGCCGGTTTTTAAGCCGGGCTCCGCCTCACCTCGCCTCGCTGCTCCCTCTGGTCTTCAACCTCAACTCCACTTTCCTGCCTGATCCCCATATCCCTTGATTCCCCTAGAGTCCAAAAATCTATCTATCTCAGTCTTGAATATACTCAAAGACTCAGCATCCACAGCCCTTTGGGTAGAGAAATCCACAGATTCACAACCCTCTGAGTGAAGAAATTCCTCATCATTTCAGTCTTAAATGGCCGACCCCTTATCCTGAGACTATGCCCCCTAGTTCTAGACTCTCCAGCCAGGGGAAACAACCTCTCAGCATTTACCCTGTCAATCCACCTCAGACTCTTGAATGTTTCAATGAGATCACCTCTCATTCTTCTGAACTCCAGAGCATATAGGCCCAATCTACTCAATCTCTCCTCATAGGACAACCCTCTCATTCCAGTGATCAATCTAGTGAACCTTCATTGCACTGCCTTTAAGGCAAGTATGTCCTTTCTCAGTTAAGACCAAAATTGTACACAGTACTCCAGGTGTGGTCTCACCAAAGCCCTGTACAATTGCAGCAAGACTTCCTTACTCTTGTACTCCAACCCCCTTGCAATAAAGGCCTTTCTAATTGTTTGCTGTACCTGCATGCTAACTTTCTGTGTTTCCTGTACAAGAACACCTAAATCTCTCTGAACACCAACATTTAACAGTTTCTCACCATCTGATTAAGAAGAATGAAGAAGCAAATATAGCTGACACCAAAACAAAAGTCCA
This sequence comes from Somniosus microcephalus, assembly GCF_052327205.1. Taxonomy (NCBI): domain Eukaryota; kingdom Metazoa; phylum Chordata; class Chondrichthyes; order Squaliformes; family Somniosidae; genus Somniosus; species Somniosus microcephalus. The sequence goes on from NC_140988.1 coordinate 135,469,080, forward strand.
TTAATTTACATTTGGTGCTGTGGAATCCATAATATATTAAGCTGATTAGACTAGCATAAATAATAGCATAAAACTGAAAATATTAAATGATTTAAATATTCATAATATTTCAAAAAGTAAGATAAAGTGACCCTAGATTTGGTAATTTCTTCCTGATTTTAAAGCTTGCAGGCTAAGATGTATGGGTGGGCAGTACAGTGAAACATGAGGGAATAGAAATTCCGTCTGAGAGCTGCACTGAGGCAGGACTTTTGCCTACTCTTCTGCTCCCTCAATGACCCCATCCCAAATAGGATGATGAGGGATTGCTTGCATTAAAGGGACAGGCACCCATGCCATTTATGGCGCTACTGGGGCATGTGCCCCATGAAAGCACCAGAATTCGGAGCGGCACTTTGCTGCTCTGTTGGAAATGGTGGGGTCGGGGTGGGGGGTCGTCGCGGGGAGGGGGGGATTGGCATGGCAACTGGTCTGACCAGAGTGGCCAAAGATCAAAAATGTTGTTGCAAGCTGCTCCTCGGCTGGTGTAATGAGAAAAGGTGGGGAAAAGAAAGAGATGGTGGATTTTTTTTTAATTAGGAGTCTCATTCTGTTAGATTTTTAATACCATCTACAGGTAATAGGTTCCTGCTTTTCTATTAAGTAATTTTAAAGTCATTCAACTCATTAACTTCCTTTCTATATTTTCTTGCTTATTTTTTCTTCTCTCCCAACCACTCTAGAAAGGGGCTTAATTGTCTTTCAAGGTTTAGTTCTGAAGGAAAGTTAACCTGTCATTTCTCTTTACAGATGCTGCCTTGCCTACTGCGTGCTTCTAGCATTTTCTGTTGTTACTAAATACATGTTGGGAAGCAAAGTGTTATTCAACTACTTGTAAAGCCACATCTGTGGTGCAGATTGTATACTGTACTGGTGACAGTGCGTTCTTGTTCTTTATTTGCATCAAGACTCATAACTCATGAGTATCACAGGTGTGACTGAGTTATAATAATCTTTCTCGTGGATCAGAGAATGACAGAAATGCTTTACCCTCCATCCTGATATTAATACATTCTGCTGACACCATTGGTCTAGGATTCTAAGTTGTTTCAAAATTCTGCAGGTCAACTAATTACTAAATGGTAGCTGCCACTTAAAAAAAATGAAATGTAGGCTTGGTACACATTAAACAATTAGGAAGCATGTTAGAACGTTCAACATAAGTAATTTAAATTTATTGTTTACAAGTATTAGACATTACCACCAGGGGCTACAGGATAGATTTTCATGTCCTCCCCCGCCTCCGCCCCAGCACTGGGCAGGGGCATCGGGATTTCTTGTCCTGGGCTATTAACATGGTCCTGGGGCACCCCCTGTGCAGTTGCACCCCCTGGCAGTGCCGGGAGCCAACGGAAAGGGAACAAAGGTTAGGGGCAGCTTTAAGCCTCTAAGTCCGTTTGGGGCATTCTGCCTGCTGGTGGAGATTGGCAACCAGAAGGTTCCAATTAGACTTCAACATCCTGGGGAGAGGGGAGCTGGTAAGTGGCAAAAACTCATTGATCTTAAAGTTTTTGACCTGCTTCAGGGATTCCTGCGGACTCTCAGGTTGGCAGATGTCTGGGTGCAGGTCACAGCACCACGTTGTTTGGACACCCCTGAGCAAGTGGTCATGAAAACCCCTCCCACCTCATTAACATATTAAAACTGCTCCATTGGGCCTGTGCCGACTGCAGGAGCAGGACATTCTGTGGTGTCTACCAGGAAAGGCCTAGAAATCTTGGGGCAATATAAAAGGGTGTTCCCCGGGATTAAGAGACAAGAAACTGTGCCTCACAATGTCCACAAATTAAAATAAATTGTTACAGCTGGATCAAACAGGTGCTGAATGTATAGTAGTTTCTGAAATTAAATTTTTATTACAAGCATTTAGATTTATATATTTCAGCTACTCTTTCTAAATAATACAAGAGAAATGGCATGAAATACTGAAATAATGAAGTATTTTGTTCTCAGATAATTTTATTTCTGTATTTCTATCTCACAATATTTCTATCTCGCCTGTCAGATCCATAGGGATCCTTAATTAATCATAGTAGAGCAGAAGACCCAACAGTGATGTAATGCAAATAAGCATGAAGAAATCTAAAGGCCAACACCTTTTGCAAATAAGTGATTTATACAAGTAGATATCCTCAATTAAGTGGGACCAGAAAATGACTTTAGACTCTTCTGCAATTAAATGTCTTGTGTGATGAATTAAAGGGGAAGCTAAGTGTAGATAAATTCTTGGGTTCAGTGGTGTCAGTCACTCCCATAAGCAGACTGAGTTTCTTACTTTTATGGGAGTTGAGCTACATTGCTCTACATCTGCTTGCACGATAGCCTAACCAAGGGAGCTGTAACATAGAAAGATAGAAACATAGAAGATAGGAGCAGGAGTAGGCCATTCGGCCCCTTGAGCCTGCTCCGCCATTCAATGAGATCATGGCTGATCATCCAAATTCAGTACCCTGTCCCTGCCTTCTCCCCATACACCTTGATCCCTTTAGCCTTAAGAAATATATCTAACTCCTCCTTGAATATATTTAATTAATTGGCCTCAACTGCCTTCTGCGGTAGTGAATTCCACAGGTTCCCCACTCTCTGGGTGAAGAAATTCCTCCTCATCTCTGTCCTAAATAGCTTACCCCTTATCCTTAGACTGTGACCCCTGGTACTGGACTCCCCCGCCATCGGGAACATCCTTCCTGCATCTAGTCTGTCTAGTCCCGTTAGAATTTTATAAGTTTCAATGAGATCTCCTCTCATTCTTCTAAACTCCAGCGAATATAAGCCCAATCGACCCAATCTCTCCTCATACGTCATTCCTGCCACCCCCTCCATGGCAAAAACATCCTTCCTCAGATAAGGCGACCAAAACTGCACACATTACTCAAGGTGTGGTCTCACCAAGGCCCTGTACAACTGCAGCAAAACATACTTGCTCCTGTACTCGAATCCTTTCGCTATGAAGGCCAACATACCATTTGCCTTCTTAACCGCCTGCTGCACCTGCATGCTTACCTTCAGCGACTGGTGCACAAGGTCACCCAGGTCTCGTTGCACTTCCCCTTCTCCCAATCTATTGCCGTTCAGATAATAATCTGTCTTCCTGTTTTTGCCACCAAAGTGGATAACCTCGCATTTATCCACATTATACTGCATCTGCCATGCATCTGCCCAATCACCCAACCTGTCCAAATCATACTGGAGTTTCTCGGCATCCTCCTCACAGCACACACGCCCACCCAGCTTTGTGTCATCTGCAAATTTGGAATTATTACATCTAGTTCCCTTGTCTAGATCATTAATATATATTGTGAATAGCTGGGGTCCAAGGACCGATCCCTGTGGTACCTCACTAGTCACTGCCTGCCACTCGGATAAAGACCCGTTTATTCCAACTCTTTGCTTCCTGTCTGCCAACCAGTTCTCTATCTAAGTCAGTACCTTACCCCCAATCCCATGTGCTTTAACTTTACATGCTAATCTCTTATGCGGGACCTTATCAAAAGCCTTCTGAAAGTCCAAATGCACCACATCCACTGGTTCTCCCTTATCTATTCTACCAGTTACATCCTCAAAAAATTCCAGTAGATTAGTCAAGCGCGATTTACCTTTTGTAAATCCATGTTGACTTTGTCCGATCCTGTCACTGTTTTCCATGTGCATCTTTTATAATGGACTCTAGCATTTTCCCCACTACCGATGTCAGGCTTATTGGTCTATAATTCCCCATTTTCTCTCCACCACCTTTTCTAAATAGTGGGGTTACATTAGCTACCCTCCAATCCATGGGAACTGTGCCAGAATCTATAGAATTTTGGAAGATGACCAGCAATGCATCTAATGGGCCAGAAATTAGGTTCAGGGGCTTGCCGCGCGTGCAAGCCCCCGATGTGCACTTACCCGGCGCGCTGACATTTCAATCCTGGCCTGCATTGCATTTCCTGTCACTGGCCCGCTTCAGGTCCTGCCGCGCTGTGCGTGCGTGACCCAGCGGCGTACTTAGTGCGATGAGCCAGCTGGGATCACGTGAGCACTGGGCAACCAATGGGAGGTTGCAAAAGTTCATTCATGAGTTTGATAGTAAGAACTGTCAAACTCATGAAAACTCCTGGCCCCAAAACACTACTTAAACTTGAAAGAAAATTTTAAAAACATCGCACTACTTAAATAAACTATAAATAACTGTAAAAAAGTATTTTAAACAATAATTTTAAATTTTGAAAAAAATTATTATATAAAAAATCGGGACTAAAAATACACTTACCTTGCTGTAAAGTCTTCAAAAAAAATGAACCTGTGGAAAAAATTTCTAATTTTACTTAATAGACCACTTACCTGTTAAAAGTAAGTACTTACGGCTGCTTTTTCCACACGTAAAAACCAGAGTCTTTTCCCCACGGGCAACTCTAATAAAAAAAGGAAAGTTCAGCGCGCACGCGCTGCCTGATACATCGTACGCATTCCGCCTCTTAACCCCTTGGGTCAGAGGAGAGGAAATGCTGGTTTTCCCCGCATGGGCTGTGCATGCTGAAAACCATCAATTCCTCCGGGCCCACGCGTGAGTACCCCGTCCGTACTCACGCGTTGGGACAGGAATTACTGACCCATTATTTCTAGGGCCACTTCCTTATGTACCATGGGATGTAGATTATCAGGCCCTGGGGACTTATCGGCCTTCAATCCTGTCAATTTCCCTAACACCATTTCCCTACAAATACTAATTTCATTCAGCTCCTCCCTCTCATTAGACCCTATGTTCCCCGACATCTCTGGGAGGTTATCTGTGTCCTCCTTTGTGAAGACAGAACCAAAGTATGTATTTAATTGGTCTTCCATTTCTTTGTTCCCCATTATAAATTCCCCTGATTCTGAATGCAAAGGACCTACGCTTGACTTCACCAATCTTTTTCTCTTCACATATCTCTAGAAGCTTTTACAGTCAGTTTTTATGTTCCCTGAAAGCTTACTCTCATACTCTATTTTCCCCTTCTTAATTAATCCCTTTGTCCTCCTTTGCTGAATCCTAAACTGCTCCCAATCCTCAGGTTTGCTGCTTTTTCTGGCCAATTTATATGTCCTCTCCTTGGATCTTGTGCTATCCCTAATTTCCCTTGTTAGCCACGGTTGCGCCACCTCTCTTGTTTTATTTTTATGCCAGACAGGGATGAACAAATTCTGTAGTTCATCATGCGATCTTTAAATGTTTGCCATTGCCTATCCACCGTCAACCCTTTAAGTAACGTTCCCCAATCCATCCTAGCCAACTCACGCCTCATACCATCGTAGTTTTCTTTATTTAAATTCAGGACCCTAGTCTCTGAGTCAACTACTTCACTCTCAATCTTAATGAAGAATTCTATCATATTATGATCGCTCATCCCCAAGGGGCCTCGCACAACAAGATTGCTAATTAATCCTTTCTCATTACATAATACCCAGTCTAAGACGGGCTGATCTCTAGTTGGTTCCTCAACATATTGGTCCAGGAAACCATCCCGTCTACACTCTAGGAATTCTTCCTCCACAGTATTGTTACTAATTTGGTTAGCCCAATCTATATGTAGATGAAAGTCACCCATGATAACTGCTGTGCCCTTATTGCACGCATCTCTAATTTCTCATTTAATGCCATCCCCAACCTCAGCATTACTGTTTGGGGGCCTGTATACAACTCCCACTAACATTTTCTGCCCCTTGATATTTCTCAGCCCTACCCATACAGATTCCACATCATCAGAGCTAATATCCTTCCTTACTATTGTGTTAATTTCCTCTTTAACCAGCAATGCTACCCCACCTCCTTTTCCTTTTTGCCTGTCCTTCCTGAATATTGAATACCCCTGGATGTTGGAGTACCAGCCTTGGTCACCATAATCCCAATTATATCATATCCGTTTACATCTATTTGCGCAGCTAATTCATCCATCTTATTACGAATGCTCCTCGCATTAAGACACAAAGCCTTCAGGCTTGTTTTTTTAAAACTCTTAGGGGGAGAAATTCAGTATCGCCCCGTTTGGGGCGTAAGTATCGGGCAGGCACGAAATTTTGCGCCTGGCGCAAATTATCGCCACCTACTGGTAAATTGGCCTGCTTCGCCTCAGGAGGTGCTTGGAGCATTAAAACAGGCGCTGCACAACTGTCTTAAGGTGCTAAGCCGGAGAAGCGAGGCGCTACCACCTAGGGCGGGCACAGCGCAGGTGCACCCAGTTAGCAATTGCATGCAGACACGCTGGCGCCGGTCAGCTCTTAAAGGGGAGGTTCGATCTTGGGTTGCAGCCACACCCTGCACATCGGAGCCCTGATTCTCGGCCTGGACAGACCTGCTGCCACATTCTTAAGCCTAGGATCATGGAGAGGGCCAGGGAGCGAGCGCAGCGGTTCAGCGAGGGGGCCTTGGAGGTTCTGGTTGGCACGGTGGAGCGCAAGCGATCTATCCTGTTCCCGGACAGTGGCAGGAGGCCACTGCCCAACGACTATCGCAAAGCTTGGAGGGAGGTGGCTCACAGTGTGACCTCCAGCAGCATGGTGCCTAGGACCCCTGTGCAATGCAGGAAGAAGTTCAACGACCTCACTCGGATCGTCAGGGTGAGTGCCCTTTTCAGAATTCTCTTCATCCCTGCATGGCGACCTCACTTTATGGCCAAAGGGTCCTGGAAGCCCCAATGCCCAGCCCTTATCCAACACCTATGGCCCTTTCAGGAAACTCACACGCACATTCAGCACTTTACACGCTGTAAGGGCTATTCGACCATGGGAGGCAGTGCAGCCAAGATCAGGGCTTCACACTGTAAGGGCTATTCCACCATGGGAGGCAGTGCAGCCAAGATCAGGGCTTCACACTGTAAGGGCTATTCGACCATGGGAGGCAGTGCAGCCAAGATCAGGGCTTCACACTGTACTCAGAGCCCGTCCTTTCTCTTGCAGGGCAAGCTGGCGCATAACAGGAGGCAGCAGCAACGGACCGGGGGAGGCCGGCCTCACCTTCAAGCCCTCACCGATCTGGAGCAGCGAGTCCAGCAGATTATGGCAGGCCAGATGATTGGCCCCGTCACCACTGGTGATGCCAACCCCGTTATGAACAGCAATGGTAAGGTCATCACCTTATTGACCTCTCTCCTTCCACTTGTGCCTCACACCAGCATCCTTTGCCACTATCGAACCAATACAGTACATTGCAGCACTCATGCCTCCCTCGCTGCCACCCTGTCCTCACGCTAAAGCCACTCTTGTACCTCCCTGCTTTCAGATGCTGATTCGCCAGGTGAGGAGGCGGGCCCTCAAGCTGGCACTGTGAGTGACTCTGAAGGCGACAACGAGGAGGAAGCTGGACCATCAGTGCCACCCTCAGCCGAGGCAGCCCATGGCCATAATGGCGACATGTCTTCCCTGGAGGGGAGCAGGGGGGAATGGTCTGAGGAGGGTGAAGCTCCGGGGCCCAGCGGGCTACAGCAACGCGAGGGGGGTAGGGAAGCTCGGCCGCCTTCTCCCCGGAGGGAGAGTCTGGCCTCAAGTCCTGCCACAGTGAGCGCAAAAGAGGTGCGGCTCCTCACTGAAATGAGTGCCCAGGCAGAGCACAGGCACACCGAGCTCATGGCTGCAGTGGCAAGGATGCCAGATTCCATTGAGTCACTAGCAAGGAGTGTGCAGGACTTCAGCGCACCACAGGCAAGGAGTCTCCAGGACTTCGGCGCAGCACAGGCAAGGATTGTCCAGGACGTCGGCGCAGCACAGGCAAGGAGTCTCCAGGACTTCGGCGCAGCACAGACAGCTGCCACGCAATTGCTTAGTGCTACAATGCAGTCAGTGGCTGGTCTCATGCAGATGCAGATTGAGGCCACATGAGCACTGACTGCTGCCACCCTCGCTGGATCGGGCACAAATCGCCGGGGCCCTCACCGTGCCGCAGCAGGCCAGCAGTCTGTGCTTAAGCAGATTGCTCCGCATGCTGCAGTGCTGCCCTGTGGGAGTGCCAGTGTCTCATCTGAACAGGGAGTTGCTGTCCTCTCTCAGGATGACAGCATTCCTGCTTCCAACACTGTCACTTCTCCACTGCAGCTGCCACCACCTGTACGACAGACTGCTGCCGCCCATGCAGAGTTGGAGCAGTCAGCAGCCGGGCCCTCCAGGCCCAGAGCTGGTCCAGGCTGTCCCTCAAGGGCATCTGCAGTCTCAGTTTCTGACACTCAGCAGCCTTCCCCCAGCCTTGCTGCAGCCACTGGGGTCCCATTGCGGAGGAGCTGCAGGGTGGGAAGGGGCGAATCTCGCAAGCGAAGCAGATCACCCTCGAAGGGCAAAAAGTAGGAGATGTGTCCAAATGCTGTTAAATGTTTTATTGAAGGCCGAGGATCGTAGTCATATTTTTGTTACTGTTTTGGTCATTGTCTCCAGGTTGTGAAAGCCAGTTATGTGACTGACTGCTTTTTTTGGAGTTTCTCTCTATTACTTTGTCATGTGGGAAGGGCACACAGTTTGTTAAATAAAGAAGTGTCTTTATTCAGAATGTGCATGTTTGCTCTTTGAACTATTTGTTGCCTTGACCGGATTAGGGGTTGCGGCACGGTTCCATTCATGTTCTTTGAATGGCAGAAGCCATTCCCTCAGAGGGGGCCTAGAACCGACTTGCTATAAGCCACTGACGGACGGCCCTTGCACTTTGTGCCTCCCTCCCGTCTTGGTGCTGCTGCTCCTCCTCCTCCTCCTCCGCCTCCTGCTCTGCTGGTGCTCCAATGTCTGGTGGCAGTGGCTGAGTCCTGAGGATTGCCAGGTTATGCAGCATGCAGCACACAACAACAAAATGGGAGACTCGCTCAGGTGGGTACTGAAGGGCTCCTCCGGAATGGTCCAGACAGCGGAACCGTTGCTTGAGCACGCCGACTATGTGCTCAACGATGTTCCTGGTAGCTTGATGGCTCTCATTGTACCATTCTTCAGCAGGGGTGCTGGGCGCACGGAGCGGGGTCATCAGCCAGGTGCACAGAGGATAGCCCTTGTCCCCGAGAAGCCAGCCTCCTGGGTGAACCGGGGCCTCGAAAAGGTCTGCCACAGAAGTCTGGCGCAGGATGAAGGTGTCGTGGCTGCTGCCTGGAAAGCGGGCATTGACAGCGACTATCTGCTGTCTGTGGTCACAGGCCAACTGGACGTTCAACGAATGGAACCCCTTCCAGTGGCGGTAATCCTCGGCATTCTCTTGCGGCGCCCGCAAAGCCACATGCGTGCAGTCAATGGCACCCTGGACCATGGGGAAGCCCGCTATTCTTGCAAATCCCATTGCGTACTCTTGCTGCTTGTCCGGGGTCATGGGGAAGGAGATGTACTGACGTCTCCTTTTAAAGAGGGCATTCGTGACTTGACAGATGCAGCAATGCACCGCAAACTGGGAGACATTGGCAATGTCCCCAGTAGCGGATTGAAAGGAGCCGGTGGCATAGAAGTTGAGAGCCACTGTGACCTTCACTGCCATCGACAGAGAGGTCCTGCTCCTCAATTGAGGCTGCAGATCTGGCTGAAGCAGGTGGCAGAGCTCAGTGACCACCTGCTTGCTGAATCGCAGCCTCCAAAAACACTGCTCCTCAGACATATTGAGGTATGAGAACTGTTGGCGGAAAACCCTGGGAGGGTAAGGTCTCGTGTGCCGACGCCTGTTGGCCCTCCTCCGTCTGGCCATGATTGGCACTCCCTCTCTGCGTCTCTGTGCCCTCTCAATGTAATGGAGAAGCCCAATGTTCCCACCCATTGCAGCCCCCATAGTATGTGGCCACTCAAGGTTATGCCGGTGAAAAAGCAAACCAACTACAAAGTTCTGGTCAGAAGCCAAAAGTACCTCAGCGAGCACTGACTCAATGCAGAAAGCTCTCTCCCTTTGTCTCTCTGCAAATCTCTCTCTCTCTCTCAGAAGGAATGGTCCAAAAATGGCTACCACAAAGAAGCCAGGAAGAGCCCCCTTTAAATAGCGCCCCCCCAGCCCCACAGCGACTCGGAACCGTTCCAGTCAACCAGTTGCTGGGAGCGACAGGCAGAAAGGAGGGGGGGCGCCACTGAATTTCTGGTTCGGGGCACCCCAAGGGCGTTGCACCATGAAATGACGTCAGGATCTGCGTGCGCAGCTGAGCGGGCGTTGCGGTTTAGCGCCGCCGCTAAATGTCCGCTCAACTTCGCAAAAGGCACAGGTCTCACCGCACCCGGGCGCTAGCTGGCTCGCCCCCTACTTATCGCCCTCTTAAGGCGCTAATGGGTAGCGCAACCAACTGAATTTCTCCCCCTTAGTCTTTTTAGAATTATTATTTGCTGTGGCCTTGTTTGATTTACACCCTTGATTTCTCTGCCTTCCACTTTTGCTTTCCTCCTTCCTGTCTTTTGCTTCTATCCTTGCTTCCCTATCCTCTGTCTCCCTGCACAGGTTCCCAAACCCCTGCCATTTTAGTTTAAACCCTCCCCAACAGCACCAGCAAACACTCCCCCTAGGACATAGGACAATATGACTGAACCCAATATTCATGTATTTAGCATGTGCACTTCTTCAAGTACCTTCACCACATGGACTGCAGTGGCTCAAGAAGGCGGCTCACTACCACCTTCTCAAGGGCAATTAGGGATGGGCAATAAATGCTGGCTTTGCCAGCAATGCTCACATCCCATAAATGAATTTTTAAAAATCTCTTCAAAGCAAACACTTATTGAGATGAGGCATGATAAGAGACATGAAGCTTGTTTATTTCACAATGAATGAACATACATAACAATTGTTGTGATTAAGATTCACTTAGCTCAATCGGTGAAACTTGTTTTTGCATAAAAATACAAAAATAATGAACACACTATGCTTCCCCACATCAGTGAATCATCTTGCTTGATTTCAACAAAATAACATGTCTAACTGTATCTTTCTCACAGCGCTGTTAGCCTTGCCGTTATTCTCACTGCAAATTCTGGGCCAATATCTTTAGGTTATAATGCATACTTAGGGCTGAGTTTTTCCAGCGCTCAGAGTGCAGGGTTGGAGGTGGGTCCGCTGTCAAAATCACAAAGATTGACAGCGGGCTGGTATCCCGCTGTAAACCCGCCTCTTTGTCAGTTTCCCAAGTGTCGGGTCTGTCATCCTTGAACGGACCCGACACCAAGCGGCAGGTCAGCCAATTTAGATAGTTAAAAGGTTATTACAAGGTAATTAAGAACCATTTTCCCATGTACTTACCATTTTACAAGGTTTTCAAAGAGGTTCCCGGAGAGCAGCTATCACGTCAGGCAAGTGTGTCGGGTTCTCAATGACTGGATTGCTGTGAATAGGTGAAAGCTGCAAAAGTGGTATAAAACCTATCATTTCACAGCTGTTCACTTCCCAATCTTAGAAGCTTGTGCATTAATGATTTGGAACCCACTTTTGAGCTTCATGCACTTTTGAAGTGTTTGGAGTAATCTTGCTATCCACTGTCACCTCCTTGGAACAACCTATCTCAACACTGACAGATTACTTCTGTCATCTCAACTTCACCTGCCATCTATTCCATCAGCATCAGTGCCCTTGAAAAAATCTTTCCTTGGTCCTCAGAATCCCAACATGATCAGCCCCAACACCAGCATCACCAGGCACACCAGCAGCACCAACATCCACACCAACCTTCACCGCAATCAACTGATGCTGCACTGAACACAGGGCATCATCACCCATGCACATTGCTGCCCGGGACGCCAGCGATGGCCTCACCATGTCCAGATTTGCTTCACTTAACACTGTACACTCTGGCTGCCACATGATGCACTAGGTTGGCACCACCCCACACCAACACCATAAAGCATCCCTACAATGTCCAAGCCATTCCTTTCACAATCACCACGATTGGGGGGAGCGGGGGGAATCATTGTGCAGCACCATTCACTACAACTCACTGAGCCACTTCCAAAGGTGCACACAAATCTGTCCAAGAATGCAAAGTGTTCAAAATAAAGATTTCAATGTTCGACAGCACATTACCAGAAACTTTACATAAACATTGGCTAAACTACCCATGTGCCTACTCTTGTGTATTGTTAGTTGGTATGCTTGCAGTAGGATGAGAGTGAGTGTGAGGGGAGGCTAGTGAGATGGAGAAGTGATAAAGTAGATAGCGAGGGATGGGTGGAGGTGCAAGGTAAGTTGGTGTGAGTAAGGATGTGCAGGAGTAGGGTAGGGAAGGCAGAGTGATGGGGATGTGATGAGTGGCACAGCAGGATGAGGTTGAGTGTGGCTTGGCAGTAGCGTTTCGTGATCTACTGAGATCATTGAAAGGTTTGCGCCACTGCAGCCTGGTCCTCCTGACGACATCCCTGCTTATGCCCTCCTGTGCAATGTGCAACCAGGCTGCATTGGTCTCCTGGGGAGGTGTCTTCTGCTGATTGGAAGGGAAGAGAACCTCCCTGCGTGCTGTGACTCCCTCCATAAGCATATGGAGGGAGTCATGGGATAGGCTGGGTGCAGCCATGCACCTTTGTGCAGTGCTTGTCAGTGTTTGCAGCACTTCAATGCTATAGAACACTGACAGCACAACTGTCAAAATCAATTTGGACATGGCCCTTTTAAGGAAACCATCTGATGATGCGTCATCAAATGACGCCATCAGACCCACTTCCTATTAATTGGCCGGGTACCCCGCAGGGTGGGCTTGAGAAGTCCTATTGACGTAAAATCTTGTTGGAGGCTGGGATCGAGGCAGATGCGAGGTCCCCACACACCACGGACATCGCCCACCACGGACCCACCGAGGTTGGAAAAATCCAGCCCTTAGTTATAATTGAGGGCTTTTTGCATGTCCACAAATTTATCTATTTCACCACAGGTATTCTGCATAAAGATTTAGTGCTAGTTAGTAATTAATTTCCAATAAATACAAAAATATCTGAACATTTACTTGGGCAATAGTACTTCCCAAAAAAAATCTCTAAAAATTTACAGGCTTGTACAATTAGCAGTTATATGTGCTCCTATGACATTCCTCTGTTGACTATTTTAACACAAGTTATAGTAATCTCTTTTAAATGGATTAATGCCACCGCTAAAATACTAGATAGTGGAATGTCATACCCAGATGTGTTTATCTGCTAAAATCACTACCAGTAATTCCCATCTTCAGTGCTGTGTAGAAACTCAAATGTTACATTTGGATCAATTTCTCAATTTGTCAGCCTTATGCTGGGTTTGAATGAAACTCTTTCACATATGATGGAGAAGTTGTTTCTGATGTATAATATTGCTCCACATCCCTCATCAAGAACGGCATCCCATATCTGCACTGTCTTTGTTATCCTTGTGGTACATAATATTATTGTAAATACGTTCTGGCTCATTGACCCTAAATTAGTTGGTGGGAGCTATTTTGTACAGGTTCTCTTGAGACTAATCAATGTGATTACTGCTCCTGAGGTAGGTGTTGACAGTTCTTTGATGGACGTTTTCTTCAATTTAATGACAGACATTATCACCTTGGCTAATCCTTGGGTGTTCTTTGATTTTTTATGAATACTTTCTTGAAGTGAATTGTTTTTTGTTTTGCATTCTTTACATTGTTTTGGATTGATTTCTAAAGGTTTTTTGGGAGGATGCAGGCAGTGGAATCTTCCATTGTAAGCTTTATATGAAGATGTGCGTTAATTCTATTTTAAAATTGTCTTTGACACTTCACTGTACCTATTTCCATCTCAATTTCAATCTCAAGCATAGGATGGGTACTAGCTTGCCAAAATGTCTGCAAAGAACTGAAGACAGCAAGAAGGCAGTTCATCACGTATAACCTTGGACAGAAATGCTAACCATTAGCTTTCATATTGTTTACTAATTACTACCAGCTAGTAGTAATCTCTAGCATGTGGAATCAACAAACAATAAATTACTGCACTTATTCCTCTACCCCCTGTGTAAAATGGGTGTAAAAGCTTCACTAATTTAAAAAAATTATTTTATATTATACATGTAGGATTGCATGCCCAAGGAATTCTACTGATCTCTTCCCAATGACTGAAATCTGATAGGCATAACGTTTATTCATTTGAATGTTTGTCAGACTGGACATTTCATTGCAAGGGTGTATCGTATAGGATAACACATGCCTTTCCAGAATTGGAGAGTTTTATAAAGCCAGATTACTTTTCAAGGTTAATGTCTGTCTCTTAGACTTCTTTTCTTCAATTAATTATTCAGTTATACTGGTGTTACTCACACTTTCTATACTTGGAGCTACATTTTTTGCCATCTTCTTCTCAAATCGCCTGATGCTATAACAAAGTTTTCCATCCTTAAACAAAAATGTCAGTTCAAGGACATAATAAAACAAATGCTGACTAGTTTTAAGAAACGGTGTTAAACAATTGCTGCAGCAGCTTTAGGCACAATATATGTTTTTCCTCTATAACTCTTGATTCAACAGCTTGCTGCTGCAACTTGAAAACTGCAGTCACCGTTTTTAAATAATATTTAGCATTAAATTAGAGAAAAATCCTCTACACAATGAATAGATATTCAAGTGATGTGTGATTTGATGGGTTGTACAAAGTGGAGTTAACTAAATCATGCTAAGAATGAGATATTTGCTCATTGATTACATTTGACCGTTGAGGAAAATATAGTGACTAGGATTGGAAATTAATGGGCATTAAAAGTGCCATCTTGTTTAAATGAGCCATGCGATGGCCTTCTGTTTCAAACTAAACCAGAATTAGAACTTACCTCCAGGTAATCACCTTCTTAATTTGGGAACCATAGTAATGCATATTTTTTTAAGTAATTAGAAAGAAAAGTAAGTTTGAAAATAGCACACCCCTAAACACATAAGGATGTGCTAGAACTACAAAAGCAGAGATCTGGCACCAACAGGAAGGAGCACAAGTTAAGAAATAGGATCCTCCTACTCTTTTTCATTCACCAGATGTAAAAAGTAGCCTCCGCTCATAGTTACAGTTAATGGGAGTAATTTGGACTTTAAATAAGAGTGTAAAACACATGATATCAGCTCAGCCATATGTTAAACACCTCTCCTGATTTTCATTTTCATGGAGAGGTGTTTAATGAGTGACTGAGCTGATATCGCGCATTTTATATTATTGTCCAAGTCAAGCTTACCCCCAATGACTCTCACATTTTTATTTTTATTTTATAATTTCTCCTTCATTTCTGAAAGTGCTAATTCATGCTGGTGTACAATTCCCCAGGTGCTGGCAACCCTCTGGTACCTCTCCTCAATGGTTATTCTTCACATGTAACTCTAGGCAAGCTATTCAGCCAGAGAAGGCCTCACAGCCAATCCCAACCTATTCTCATCCAATGTCCAAATATTAGCACTTTCCAGCCAGTGTTGCTGGATAATAATCAGGAACAGAAATCCTGGCTGAATTTTTTCTCCTACCTCAATGTACGCACAAACAGTGGGCAGAACTTTCCAAGGCCCTGCACCACCAGTGGGACTTTGCACTCTGGGCGGTTTATTGAACAATTATGGGTTGATTACATTACAACAGTAATGACAGTACTTCATTGGCTGTGAAGCATGTTGGGACATTCTGAAGACAGGAAAAAAAGTTATTTCTTCGATTGCCTGGAATTTTCTGCCCATTAAAGTCAACAGACGGAAAATTGTGAGCAAAGCTCTGCTAAGTTGCTCACTGCGTGTGTGACCCCCACATGACGTTCCGCCCAGTATATTTTTATGAAGGTATTTGGGTAAGTCTTCCCCTTGCCTCTTGTATCGTCGTTCCCTTTGTGCACCTATCCTAAAGCCTGTAACCAAGCAGACAGGCATAGGGCTTGATCCCAGGTCACCGCCAATGTCCCTAGTAACTGGCCATCAGGAAGAATCAAAGATCTACTAGGCATGACACTCCCTTCACTCTGCTAGGAAACCACAGCCTCTGCTCAGCATCTCCCAATTTGACAGGCCCCAGACCAGGATCTGAATGAAGTAAGCCTCAGACATGGGAGCATTCTTGCTCTGTGAGATTGATCATTGGCTCAGTGCCATGACACCCCGACTGTGTTAATAGTTCAAATATGAAAATGCAGGACACTTTTTTTGTAAGCATGGTCCCTCATCACCACTATCAGAAAGACAGAGATCATATCATTGATTATTACACTATTTGTGGAAAGCACATCTATTCTCCAATCTGAAATACTGTTGTTTTGGTGAGTGCTTCCTCAAAGAGATCTGTTGTACATCACTCAAGCTTGTGTTGACAGCAGAACAAGTTTGAACACTGACTCACAGAAGTTGCACAAGCTTATTTCTTACTGTTCGTGCCAATCTCAAAATAAAATGCATGTAACGCATAGCTGCTAACCGAGAGGTTTAGGAACAGAGGATAAATAATTACTTCAGAGTGATGACCAAATGAATATCATTTAATATATCTAATAACTGAATAACAGCATTAACAGCATGCTATTGCCCCCTCCATCCCTCTACTTGCCTATTCTGCCTGACTGACAATTTTTAAAATATTCTGTGCAGGAGACAGATTGATCCATTGGTTACATCATGGGATAATTGCAATTGAATGCACGGCAAGAGAGCCCCAGGTGGGCAGAGGAAACGCTTCAAGGACACCCTCAAAGCCTCCTTGAAAAAGTGCAACATCCCCACTGACACATGAGAATTCCTGGCCCTAGAGTGCACAAAGTGGAGGAGAAGCATCCGGGAAGGCGCCGAACACCTCAAGTCTCTTCGCCGGGAGGAACTGGAAGCCAAGTGCAAACAGCGAAAGGAGTGCACGTCAACCCAAGCACCCCACCCACCCGCCCCTTCAACCACCGTCTGCCCCACCTGTGACAGAGACTGTAGGTCCCGCATTGGACTCATCAGTCACCTGAGAACTCATTTTTAGTGTGGAGGCAAGTCATCCTCGGTTCCAAGGGACTGCCTAAGAAGAGAAGAGAATACTTAGTTACTTTGATTACACAAATATATATATATTTTTATTTGTTCATAGGATGTGGGTGTCGCTGGCAAGGCCAGCATTTATTGCCCATCCCTAATTACACATTCAAGCGCCTTGGGACATTTTACTACGTTAAAGGCACTATATAAATGCAGGTTGCTGTTGTTGTTGTTATACAAATCTACAAGTCCATCTATTATTTACACAAATGTGTGAAATGGGGTAAGCTCTATCTTACTCAAGTTATCTGGATCCTCGATTAAGTTTTTACCCTTCATAACAGCTATATAAATAGAATTATGGTCTCGGTGATGTTATATAGTAACTGAATTTCAACTTCCTGTTAACGCATCTATTAGAAAATAAATGGCAACAGATGATTCACAATCATATATTTATGGTTTTTTTGTAATCTTATTGACCAAAGACTGAGTGTGCTAGAAGCGGAGTTCATTCCAGTTATGTTACATTCAGGCTTTATATAGGAGAAAACATTGCAATTTCCTAATGACTCTTACTGTTACAAAAGTAAATGCATTGCTGACAGGTTCATCTATGTTTGATAAAAATATTAATCCACAGCCCAGAACTGGCTTCATATTTTGGGCAGACTAACAATTTGCTTAGCTCTCTGACTGCTGCCATCACCGGCACTTTGGTCTCTTGACGAGTATCCTGTTTGTATTGAAAGATCCAGACCTGTAATCTGAGCTCAAATCTAATTCATGTAAGTGGATTAAGTGGAGCTGCTATAACACTGGTAACAGCTCTGTGAAAGTACTAGTGTTGTCCCTTTAATTGAAATTGTACACTTGTGCACATCAGACACTGGAGTAATTTTTTGCCTTCACCGCATGGGTGGCAAACTGGCAATATGACAGAGCAGATCGCCCGCTCATTATAGAACCCATCTGACTGTCCTACCATCAATGGAATGATAATCAGACTGGTTCTATAATGGGCAAGCGGTGAAGACACAAATTTACCCCACTGTGCGCAAATGCCGTTTGATAATGTGCACAGAGAATGGGAATAATAGAACACCTTTTTAAAATAAATTTTCCCATGATTGAAATCAGAGCCTACAAGTAATATTAGCACAGAACAGTGACAAGAGGGGGTAAATGCAACCGCTGCAGGTGGGTGGGAAGGAGGGAGAAATTCATTAAAAAAAAATTCTATTACTAGTTCGTACTGATAATGTTTCTAACCTATAATCAGAACAAGGTCTACTCTTGAGATGGATCTAGTTAGGAAATAAATTGTTTCAGACAGTTTGCCAAGCTAAGTTTCAGAATGAACCGTTCTGCTGTTGTCAAAGGGTACAGGTAAGCGCAGCTTCATCTGACGTTCACACCTGGGCTTGTCCTGAATGGCCAGCTGCATCAATTTTAGTTGGCTCATCCAGGGTAGGGAGAGCAAGCGGACTGGAGGAGGGTGTGTTCCTGTCTGATGGCAGGTTGATTAAGAAGCAGCACTGATTCCATTCTTGGAGCTGTCAGTGATCTGAGCTCCCACTCACCCAGCTGACAAAAGCAGATGCTTCCCCCAATGGCTTGGGGGCAAAGGCCCCACCCAGGTAGTGCTGAGCCATACAGACCAAAGTAGGCTGAGTATCGATCCTTGGTCTGTGTTGACTTAACTCATCTCAGTGGGGGCTGCTGTATGGGGTTCTACAATTGGCCTCTGTTTTCATGAGGCATGGGTAGGAAAGATCAGCTAGGTAGACCACTCCTGGTCACTATCCATTGTGCCTTGCTGGAAAGTACCGGTGAGTGGACACTTTCCATGTTTGAACAGTCAGCCAACACTCACTACCTGGACTCAAACATGAAGGATAGTCAGTTTGATGAAATACTGGAGGGCTGACAGAGCCCATGGAATATTATCACCACCTGGTCCAGCATCTTCAGCAGAGGGAGGGAGAAGAGAAGAGAAAAATGAGCAGAAAAACCTGAGTAAAACAGTATAAGTATGGGACAAAAAGGAAAAGCTTACAAAGATAAATATGAATCTTCCATTTTGTACAGCACTTTAAATGGTAGCTGTCTCAATCTATGCAGTGCAAAGTGACTTTTGTCCATTCTGTAAGTACTTTTCCTAGTTGAGCTAGCAAGGAAATTTTACAGCTCTCTGGGATTGTACTCAAAAAAATTCAAATGCAAAAAATTTCAAATTTCAAAAACCTACCCATATCCAAGATGTCGACAAACAACTGATGCATCCCGATTGTCCCAGTTCTTGTTACATATCACTCCCCATACTCCGTTCACGTAAACTTCAACTCTACCTTCGCGTTGATTTTCACCTCCTTGCAATCTGACTAAACCTGATAAAATAAAATATTCATAAATGTTTGGAAATACTTCACCAAAAGCCAACACTGATGGGGGTGCAAACATTCCCTTGGTCAAAAATAAAGGTGAAAAGCATGTTTTTAAACCAGGAGCACAGGTCATTCCTAAATAGTGACTGTGAGAACTGGTATTTCATCAGTGACAATGAGCAAGTATGATCCAATCGCAATGTACTTGCATTAATGATCTTTTCACATTTCTGAAGTGGATAATGAATCATTTGATCTTTATAAATTTCAAAAAAAAATCTTAGAAAGCTATAATGTGCAATTGCAGTGACATAGCTCTGCAACTGCTGGTAAACACCATCATGGTGTGTAGGAATGTCAGAACACTTTTGGTGGGACAGGATAGACCCCCTTCTCCCCATCATATATAAGAAGGCACAAACTGTAGCAGTGGACAAAAATCAATCATCCTCGATGGCTTGGAGGACACGGCGAGAGGTTCAAAAGAAGGTGCGCAACTAAATTGAAGAAGCAAAAAGTATGGGGGAGAAATTCATTATATCCCCGTTTGGGTTGCTAACTTTTAAAAGTTGAAAAAATTAGCGGCAGGTGCTAATGTTTCTCAACTTTTTAAAAATTCGGTTTTGCGCTCCAGGAAGGAAGTGGGGCGCTAAGTCAAGCACTCCACTTCCTTCCTGGAGCACAATGGGCAGCAGGCGGGGCGGTAGGTGAGCAGCGCTGCCACGTTGAAAAGCTCCATCCCTCCCTTAAAGGGAAGGGCCATTGCTGCAGGCTCTGCAAGGAAAAAACTTACCTTGTCCCCGACGGCAGCCGTGATCTGGCCTGATCAGCCCAATGCACTGCAGCAGAGTGCCGGGCCGATCGCGCGCTGGGGAAAAAAGGAAAAAAAACAGAAAACAAGCATTTGATTATTTTTTTCCTACCTCGGCCACCTTGCCTTTAAGTATCACCCCCAAAGCGCCCGGCCTCCCAATGAACGCCTCCTGCAGCTGCCGGTGTTGTCGCCCAGCGATGCTGCAGGGAACGAAACCGAAGTTCGGGTCCGGGCCGCTACCGGGGCGATGCGCACGACGATGACATCACGATCTCCGGGCGAAGGTGATCGGGGCGCTACGCCATACCGCCACCGCAAACCTCCCGCCAAATTTAGCGGGAAGCAATATTCTTGCCACACCCAGGCGGTAAGTGGTTAGCGCCCCATTATCGTCCCCCAGAGGCGATAACGGGAGGCACAAATGTACCCAATTTCTCCCACTATGAATCTCACTGGAAAGTAAAGA
Organism: Somniosus microcephalus; assembly: GCF_052327205.1. Taxonomy (NCBI): domain Eukaryota; kingdom Metazoa; phylum Chordata; class Chondrichthyes; order Squaliformes; family Somniosidae; genus Somniosus; species Somniosus microcephalus. The sequence goes on from NC_140988.1 coordinate 135,489,612, forward strand.
AAGTACTTACATTTATATAGCCCCTTTCAACTCCTTAGGACATCCCAAAATGCTTCACAACCAATAAATATTTTTTGGAGCATAGCCACTGTTGCTATGTAGGCAATGTAGGAGCATATATACATGAAGGAAAATGGTAGTTGTAAATTATATACAAGGGAGCTTTCCCTGTGTCTGTGCCCAGGTTCACTGGATCACGTGGCACAGGGAATATCAAAAAAATCAGGTGGGTTGGAGCACACACCTGTAAAGGGACCTGCCCAATTCTGTGATATCTGCAGTACTGAGCAGATCCAGGGTGCCTGGACGCAGACCCAGAAATATTTCCCCTACCTGCAAAAATAAATGGTCCTGATGCAAAGAAATATTAGCAAGAATGTGGCAAAGTAATAGATTGCAAACACAATTTACATTACGCATGCTATCATGGAAGAACAAATCTGGAGCAAGAGAGAATTTCCATGATTCAAAACACCTGTCTCAATCCACACTGGACTTATGTTTACAGGCAAAGTTTAAATGGTAGCACATGGGAGAACCCCAGGAATGAAGGTACTACTGTTATTTGAACAAATGGTGAATTTATTTGGGAATGCCTGTATCCTATCCCGCACAAAGTCCTTTTTGCCTACCACCCCTTTGCTCACCAATCTACATTGGTCCCCAGTCCCCCAACACCTCAGTTTCAACATTTTTATCTTTATGTTTCAATTCCATCTTGGCCTTACTGCAATCAGAAAGTCTGCATCTGTCTCCCTGCCGACAGTGACTACTGGCTCCTGCTGAGAGGTATACACCAGGGTATGTGGTGATATTAGACTTCAGGGCCTAGAAATTCAGTATAGCCACTTTTGGGGCGGAAAAGTCGGGCGGCCGGTAAAGTTTGCGCCCGGCGCAAAGTCGAGGCCACTTCGCCGATATTCAGTAGCTTCGCCCTAAGAGTTTGCTCGAGCGCTAAAACTGGCGTTACACAACTATCTTTAGGTGCAAAGCCGGCGGTGCTGAGCTAAACCGCCGAGGCCGGGCGCAGCGCAGGTGCGGTCATTTCTTGATTGACAGCAGACACCCTGGCGCCGGCCAGCTCTTAAAGGGGGAAGGGTCGAGTTCGTCTGCTGCCACGCCCTGGACACTGCAGCCCTCCAGCTAGGCCTAAACACTGCTGCTGAACAGAAATAGCGCCGGGAAAGATGCAGAAGGCCCGTGAACGAGCGCAGCGCTTCACTGGCCATGATTTGAGGGTGCTGGTTAGGGCTTTGGAGAGGAGACGCAAACTCTTGTTCCCGGACAGTGGCAAGAAGCCTGCCACCAGCGTCTGCAGGAAAGCCTGGAGGGAGGTCGCCCACAGGGTCACATCCAACAGCGAGGTCCCCAGGACTGGTGTCCAATGCCGGAAAAAGTTCAATGACCTCACAAGGATTGTCAGGGTGAGTCCCCTTTCCAGTGTCCTCCTCATCCTTGCATGTGCACCTCACATTATGGGCAAAGGGACCTAAAAGCCCTAATGGCCAGCCCTCATCCAGCAGCTATGGGACTGGCATGAAGATCAATTGCACATTCTGCACTTTACACACTGGCCAAGCTATTCGACCATGGGAGGCAGTGCACACAAGATCAGGGCACCACACTGGCCAAGCTATTCGACCATGGGAGGCAGTGCACACAAGATCACGGCACCACACTGGCCAAGCTATTCGACCATGGGAGGCAGTGCACACAAGATCAGGGCACCACACTGGCCAAGCTATTCGACCATGGGAGGCAGTGCACACAAGATCACGGCACCACACTGGCCAAGCTATTCGACCATGGGAGGCAGTGCACACAAGATCTGGGCACCACACTGTACTTAGAGGCCGTCCTTTCTCTTGCAGGCCAAGCTGGCACACAATCAGAAGAGCCGGACTGTGACCGGGGGAGGCGGTCCCCAGATCCAGCAGCTGAGTGACCTTGAAGAGCGCGTGGGTAGCCTCATGGGTGCCTGGGTGATTGGCCCCGTTGCATCTGGAGATGCCGACCCTGTTCTGGGCACCAATGGTAAGGACATCACCTTTTGGACCTCTCTCGTCCCACTTGCGCTTCAGATCTACATCCTTTGCCACTGTCCGACCAATGCGCTGAATGCCACCACTCATGCCTCCCTCGCTGACGCCCTCTCCTCACTCTAAAGCTACTCTTGTGCCTTCCTGCTTTCAGATGGTGAGGAGGAGGTCCCTGAAGCTGCCAGTGACAGCCCCTCGGAAGAGGAGGAGGAGGAGGAGGAGGAAGAGGAAGAGCAAGGCGGCCCATCAGGGGAACCCTCAGCCGCGCCAGGGGATGCCAATGGAGGGGACACGTCTTCCCTGGAGAACAGCCAGGGGGAAGTGTCGCAGGGGAGTGTAGCTCCTGTGCCCAGTGGCGTGCAGCAACGCGGGAAGGGTCGGCCAGCTCGGCGGCCTTCTTCCCCGAGGGGGCAAGGGTCGCAGGGGAGTGTAGTTGCTGGGCCCAGTGGCATCCAGCAACGCGGGAAGGGTCGGCCAGCTCAGCGGCCTTCTCCCCAGAGGGAGAGTCCGGCCTCCAGTCCAGAGACGGTCCTCGCCAAGGAGGTGCGCCTCCTCGATCAAATGTCCATGGACTCGGATCGCCGGCACACCGAGTTCATGGGGGTTGTGGCACGGTTGCCTGAGGCCATCGAGTCCCTGGCTCATTGGCCGATTTCGGCGCCTCACAGGCCAGGAGTTTCGAGCAATTCGAAGCAGCACAGGCCGCGAGTCGGGCCAAATTCGGGGCAGAACAGTCCGCGAGTCGGGCAGAATTCGGGGCAGAACAGTCCGCGAGTCGGGCAGAATTCGGGGCAGAACAGTCCGCGAGTCGGTCCGATTTCGGGGCAGAGCAGTCCGCGAGTCGCCAGGTGATCAGTGGTGCCGTGCAGTCACTGGCTGGTCTGATGCGGGCACAGACCAGGGCAGTACGGGCACTCACTGCTGCCACACTCGCTGTGTCAGCCAGGCATCGCCAGGGCACCCGCCGCGCTGCAGCAGCACAGCGGTCTGTCCTTCAGCAGATTGCTGCGCATGCTGCAGTGCTGGCCCGGGCGAGTGCCAGTGTCTCAGGCGAGCAGCGAGCACCTGCCATCAGCCAGCTTGCCCCCATTCCTGCAGCCGCCACTGCCACTCCCCCAGTGGAGCTGCGACGAGCTGCTGGAGAGACTGCTGCTGCCCAGCCACAGCTGCAGCAGTCACCAGCCGGCCCCTCGAGGGCCAGAGCTCGTCTAGGCCGACCCCCAAGGGCATCTGCCGTCACGCCATGTGCCCCTCAGGAGCCTTCCCCCAGCCTTGCAGCAGCCACTGGGCACACTTTGAGGAGGAGCAGCAGGGCGGCCAGGGGCCGCAAAAGGCTGGTCAAGGAATCGCCCTCGCGGGCCACAAAGTAGAGGGTGTGGGCAAATGTGTTTTTATATGGGGATGGTTGTTTTGTTTATGGGGATGGTTGTTTTGTTTATGGGGATGGTTGTTTTTATATGGGGATGGTTGTTTTGTTTATGGGGATGGTTGTTTTTGTAAGGCCGAGCATGAAGGCCATTTTTGTGGAAATGTTTAGTTATTCCTCCCCAGGTTGTGGGAGTGAGTCATGTGTGTGACTGTTTTTTGGGGGTGTTGTCTGTTTTTGGATTTCATGTGGGAAGGGCCCTGAGTTTGTTCAATAAAGCATTTTATTTATTCAGCTTGTCCATGTTTGATGTTTGAAGTGGTTGTTGCCATAACTGGCTGAGGGCTTGCGGAGCGGCTGCATTCAGGTCCCTTCATTGCCACAAGCCGTTCCCTGACAGGGGGCCTAGAAGTGACGTTCAATAAGCCGCCGACGGGCGGCCCTTGGACCTTGTGCCTCCCTCCTGGGCTGGTACTCCTCCTCCTCCTCCTCCTCCTCCTCATGCTCCTCCTGCTCCTCCTCCTGAGGTGGTGCTCCAGCGTGAGGTGGCAGTGCCTGAGTCCTGCGGATAGCCAGGTTGTGCAGCATGCAGCAGACGACCACGACCTGGGAGACTCTCTCCGGCGAATACTGCAGAGATCCTCCGGAACGATCCAGGCAGCGGAACCGTTGCTTGAGGACGCCAATCGTTTGTTCTATGATGTTCCTAGTGGCTTGATGGCTTTCGTTGTATGCCTCCTCAGCAGGGGTCCTGGGCGCGCGGAGCGGGGTCATGAGCCAGGTACACAAAGGATAGCCTTTGTCCCCGATAAGCCATCCTCTTGGGGGAGGCTGTGCCTGGAACATGTCAGCCACAGTAGTCTGTCGCAGGATAAATGCATCGTGGCTGCTGCCTGGAAAGCGGGCATTGACAGCTAGGATGCGCTGCCTGTGGTCACACACCAGCTGTACATTGAGGGAATGGTAGCCCTTCCGGTTGCGGTAATCCTCGGCATTGTGGATAGGTGCCCGCAAAGCCACATGCGTGCAGTCAATGGCGCCCTGCACCATGGGGAAGCCCGCTGTTCTCGCAAATCCCACTGCACGCTGCTGCTGCTTCTCCAGGGTCATGGGGAAGGAGATGAATTGGTGTCTCCTTCTGAAAAGGGCATTGGTCACCTGGCGGATGCAGCAATGCACGGCGAACTGGGATATGTTAGCAATGTCCCCAACAGCGGCTTGGAAGGAGCCGCTTGCATAGAAGTTCAGAGCCACCGTGACCTTCACTTCCACCGACAGAGACGTCCTGCACCTCAGCTGTGGACGCAGATCTCTGTGAAGCAGCTGGCAGATCTCTGCAACCGCCTCCCTTCTGAAGCGCAGCCTCCTAACACACTGCGCGGCAGGCATGGTGAGATAGGACACCTGCTGGCGGTATTTCCTGAGTGGGTAAGGCCTAGGTTGCCGACGCCTGTTGCCCCCTCTGCGTCTAGCCAGGGCTGCCCCTCTCACACAGCGTCTGCGAGCCCTTCGCACATAATGCTGAAACTGAGGGTTGGCACCCCATGCAGCCCCCATAATATACTGGCAAACAATGACCTCACAATGAAGGCAAATTGCCAAGCTCTGGCCTGAAGCCAAAAATACCTCTCCTATGTTGGGCCAAAGCAGTAAGCTCTCTTCCTTGGTCTCTGTCCAGAAATCCGTTGCACAAGAGTGATTGCTGCAAAATGGCTGGCCTTTATAGTTCAGGGTAAGTGCCCTTTAATTAGCGCACCCCGAGGCCCGCATGGCCTCTGCTGCGTTCCAGTTCACAGTTCTTAGGAGCGCCACGCCCACATTGGGCGGGCATGACTGAAGTTCCGGATTGGGGCGCACAAAGGGCGTTGCACGAGGAAATGACGTCATAATCTGCGCGCGCAGCTGAGCGCGCGCAAACACTTTGCGCCGGCGCTAAATGTCTACTGAAGTTGGGCGTACGCGCAGATCACCCTGCGCCCGGCCGCTAAGTGCCTAGCGCTCGAGATCTACTCCTCCTAAGGCGCTAACGGCTGGCGCACGCAACTGAATTTCTAGGCCCAGATACCTAAGGTGGTTTTTATATTTGGCACTACTGTAGTTCAGGTCATGGAAAAACAATGTCTGTGCACCGCTCCCTGCTAAAACCAGTTCCCTTATCTAGAAGGAACAATTATGGACGTACAAAATTAGGGATAAAGGAGTTAGTTTTAGAAGTGTATGTGCGGGGAGCCAGTGCATAGGCATCACTTTCCCATGACCTGAAAACGAGAAGTATTGAATGTAAAAGCCTTTTTTTTAATGGAGTAATACTTGGCAAAGTGGCACGAAAGTTGAGGAAAGTGGTGATCTTCACTGCCAACATAACTGCATAGGCCTGGATTTTACGATAGGAATAACGTTGAGGCTATCAGCGCTCACCGTTACTACGGAGTAAATCAGACAGCAACTTCTGGCGTCCGCACATGCACAGTAAAACGCAAAATTCCTGAAGTTACCCTTCTCCTTCATAAGCTTCGCTACATAGAAACATAGAAACATAGAAGATAGGAGCAGGAGTAGGTCATTCGGCCCCTCAAGACTGTTCCGCCATTTAATGAGATCATGGCTGATCATCCAAATTCAGTACCCTGTCCCTGCTTTCTCCCCATATCCCTTGATCTCTTTAGTCTTAAGAAATATATCTAACTCCTTCTTGAATATAGTTAATGAATTGGCCTCAACTGCCTGGAGGGAAGAGAATTCCACAGGTTCACCACTCTCTGGGTGAAGAAATTCCTCCTCATCTGAGTCCTAAATGGCTGACACCTTATACTTAGACTGTGACCCCTGGTTCTGAACTCCCCTGCCATCGGGAACATCCTTCCTGCATCTAGTCTATCTAGTCCTGTTAGAATTTTATAAGTTTCAATGACATCCCCTCTCATTCTTCTAAACTCGAGCGAATATAACCTACGAAGTCCAACACTGCCTTCAGTGTGCCAGTGCAGCCTTCGGTTGCCTGAGAAAGAGAGTGTTTGAAGACCAGGACCTCAAACCCGGCACTAAGCTCATGGTCTACAGAGCAGCAGTGATACCCGCCCTGCTGTATGCCTCAGAGACATGGACCATGTACAGCAGGCACCTCAAAGCACCGGAGAGGTACCACCAACGCTGCCTCCGCAAGATCCTGCAAATCCATTGGCAGGATAGGCGCACCAACATCAATGTTCTTGCTCAGGCCAACATCACCAGCATCGAAGCTTTGACCATGCTCGATCAGCTCAGATGGACGGGTCACATTGTCCACATGCCCGATATGAGACTCCCAAGACAAGCGCTCTACTCGGAGCTCCGGCATGGCAAGAGAGCCCCAGGTGGGCAGAGGAAATGCTTCAAGGACACCCTCAAAGCCTCCTTGAAAAAGTGTAACATCCCCACTGACACCTGGGAATCCCTGGCCCAAGACCCCACAAAGTGGAGGAGAAGCATCCCGGAAGGCGCCGAACACCTCAAGTCTCTTCACCGGGAGCAAGCTGAAGCCAAGCACAGGCAGCACAAGGAGCGCACGTCAACCCAAGCACCCCACCCACCCGCCCCTTCAACCACCGTCTGCCCCACCTGTGACAGAGACTGTACGTCCCGCATTGGACTAATCAGTCACCTGCGAACTCACTTTTAATGTGGAAGCAAGTCATCCTCAGTTCCGAGGGACTGCCTAAGAAGAAGAAGAATCAACCCAATCTCTCCTCATACGTCATTCCTGCCATCCCAGGTATCAGTCTGGTGAATCTTCGCTGCACTCTCTCCATGGCAAGAACATCCTTCCTCAGATAAGGCGACCAAAACTACACACAATACTCAAGGTGTGATCTCACCAAGGCCCTGTACAACTGCAGCAAAACATCCTTGCTCTTGCTCCTGTACTTGAATCCTCTCGCTATGAAGGCCAACATACCATTTGCCTTCTTAACCACCTGCTGCACCTGCATGCTTACCTTCAGTGACTGGTGCACAAGGACACCCAGGTCTCATTGCACTTCCCCTTTTCCCAATCTATTGCCATTCAGATAATAATCTATCTTCCTGTTTTTGCCACCGAAGTGGATAACCTCGCATTTATCCACAATATACTGCATTTGCCATGCATCTGCCCAATCACCCAACCTGTCCAAATCATACTGGAGTTTCTCTGCATCCTCCTCACAGCACACACGCCCTCCCAGCTTTGTGTCATCTGCAAACTTGAAGATGTTACATCTAGTTCCCTCGTCTAGATCATTTATATATATTGTGAATAGCTGGGGTCCTAGCACCGATCCCTGCGGTACCCTACTAGTCACTGCCTGCCACTCGGAAAAAGACCCGTTTATTCCAACTCTTTGCTTCCTGTCTGCCAACCAGTTCTCTATCCAAGTCAGTACCTTACCCCCAATCCCATGTGCTTTAACTTTGCATGCTAATCTTTTATGCGGGACCTTATAGAAAGCCTTCTGAAAGCCCAAATACACCACATCCACTGGTTCTCCCTTATCTATTCTACCAGTTACATCCTCAAAAAATTCCAGTAGATTAGTCAAGCATGATTCACCTTTTGTAAATCCATGTTGACTTTGTCTGATCCTGTTACAGTTTTCCAAGTGCTCTGCTATTACATCTTTTATAATGGACTCTAGCATTTTCCTCACTACCGATATCAGGCTTACTGGTCTATAATTCCCCATTTTCTCTCTACCACCTTTTCTAAATAGTGGGGTTACATTAGCTATCCTCCAATCCATGGGAACTGTTCCAGAGTATAGAATTTTGGAAGATTACCAGCAATGCATCTACTATTTCTAGGGCCACTTCCTTAAGTACCCTAGGATGTAGATTATCAGGACCTGGGGATTTATCGGCCTTCAATCCCGTCAATTTCCCGAACACCATTTCCTTACAAATACTGATTCCATTCAATTCCTCCCTCTCATTAGACCCTATGTTCCCCGACATCTCTGGGAGATTATTTGTGTCCTCCTTTGTGAAGACAGAACAAAAGTATGTATTTAAATGTTCAGCCATTTCTTTGTTCCCCATTATAAATTCCCCTGATTCTGACTGCAAGGGACCTACGCTTGACATCACCAATCTCTTTCTCTTCACTTATCTATAGAAGCTTTTACAGTCTGTTTTTATGTTCCCTGCAAGCTTACTTTCAAAATCTATGTTCCCCCTCTTAATTAATCCCTTTGTCCTCGTTTGCTGAATCCTAAACTGCTCCCAATCCTCAGGTTTACTGCTTTTTCTGGCCAACTTAGATGTCCTCTCCTTGGATCTTATGCTATCCCTAATTTCCCTTGTTAGCCACGGTTGAGTCACCTTTTTTGTTTTATTTTTATGCCAAACAGGGATGAACAAATTCTGTTGTTCAACCATGCGATCTTTAAATATTTGCCATCGCCTATCCACTGTCAACCCTTTAAGTAACATTCCCCAATCCATCCTAGCCAACTCGTGCCTCATACCATTGTAGTTTTCTTTATTTAAATTCAGGACCCGAGTCTCTGAGTCAACTACTTCACTCTCCATCTTAATGAAGAATTCAATCATATTATGATCGCTCCTCCCCAAGGGGCCTCGCACAACAAGATTGTTAATTAATCCTTTCTCATTACATAATACCCAGTCTAAGATGGGCTGATCTCTAGTTGGTTCCTCGACATTGGTCCAGGAAACCATCCCGTATACACTGTAGGAATTCCTCCTCCACAGTATTGTTACTAATTTGGTTAGCCCAATCTATATGTAGGTTAAAGTCACCCATGATAACTGCTGTGCCCTTATTGCACGTGTCTCTAATTTCCCGTTTAATGCCATCCCCAACCTCAGCATTACTGTTTGGGGGTCTGTACACAACTCCCACTAACGTTTTCTGCCCCTTGGTATTTCTCAGCTCTGCCCATACAGATTCCACATCATCTGGTACCTTGCCAATAGATTCAGCATTAAAATACATGAAGGGCGTGAAGTTACAATACTTACCCACTATGCGTTGTTACTTTTAATGATTTGTGTATCTGTACCCCTAGATCCCTTTGCTCCGCTACCCCATTTAGAGTCTTATTATCCAAGCAGTATGTGGCCTCCTTCATCTTACCAAAATACACAAACTCACACTTATTTATATTGAAATTAATTTGTCATGTATTCCAACAATAGGTCAGTGCAAATGGCTGAATGTTCTGGCAGGACTTTGTGGACCAGATGATACTTCATTAATAGTCTTAAGAAGGTCCTATCAAGTTAAAGTAAGCTTCTAAAAAAAAATCACTGCAGGGTTTTACTGCTGCTTTTAAGGAGTAGCAACGCTTGGAACAGGCTAAATAATGAAAGAAAGGAAGAGGGCTTGCACTTATAGTTCCAAAGTGCTTCACAACCAATTAAATACTTTTGAAGTGTAGTCACTATTGTAATGTAGGGAAACCAGAAGTTGATTTACACACAGCAATGTTCCACAAAGAGCAATGAGGTCAATGACCATATACAATGGTTAGTGATGTTGGCTTAAGGATAAATGTTGGCCAGGATAACTTCACTGCTCTTACTTCAAATCATGTCATGGGATTTTTTATAGCCGTTCCATTCCATTCCGTTCTTTCATCGTCGCTGGGTCAAAATCATGGAACTCCCTCCCTAACAGCATTGTGGGAGTACCTTCAGTACATGAACTTCGGTGGTTCAAGAAGGCGTTCCGTCACCACCTTCTCAAGGGCAATTAGGGATGGGCAATTAATGCTGGACTTGCCAACAATGGCCACATCCCAGGAATGAATTTTTAAAAATTGGCTGCAGTGTTTGCCCACATAATAGCAGTGACTATATTTCAAAAGTAATTTTTTTGGCTCTGAAGCACTCTGGGAAGCCTAAGTATGTGAAATGTGTTGTATAAATACAAGTTTGTTCATTCTTTCTCCGTCCAAGTGATGACTGATTTTAGCACCTTTTCCAGCAGAGCTTGAATCCTATCATGCTTTATTATTATTTACTTATTTTTTAATAACCTTGATACTTTATGCGATGGCCACTTTTGATGCAGAACCTCATTGTTACTGTTGTTTTGTTTTTGTATGTTCGGTTGCATGACAAAAGCATGTAGAAGGCAACTCTAACGAGAATACATGTTTCATTAAATTAATCCTGGTAGTTACTGGAAGCAGAGCAACACCTGCAGAAGTTGTGCTGGACATTGTACCAAAAATAGATGAGCCAACGGATCACCGATCTCTCGTACAGCCTATCACAAGTTCCAGGAACCGTGGTTCAGTAAGTGATAGATAATTCGGTGTGTAAAAAGACAGTGGGGGAGAAAATCGGTTGTTAGCGCCATCGATTAACGCCTAAAGAGGCTGAGAAGTGGGGCGCTAGCCAATTTCTGGGCGGGCGCAAGGCGCCTAGCGCCTCGCCCTATATTGAGCATGCATTTAGCGCCGGCGCTAAATCTTAGCGCCCGCTCATGGGCGCAGGCTGATTATGACGTCATTTGAGTGTGCAACGCCTTTTGGGCGCCCCGGACCGGAAATTCAGTGGCACCCCCCTCCGTAGTGCCTGGCGCTAATAGTGACAGCTTACCTGGACCTTACCAAGTCACTCTCGGGCTGGAGGAGCGTTATTTAAAGGGGACTGGTGTGGTTTAAAAGCGGCAGCCATTTTTGGAGCACAACTTCCTCGAGAGCTACAAAGAGTTGCTGAGCTGCACACTGAGAGCCAGCGCAGGCAGACGATCTTCAGCCTTCTGACCATCACCTTGCTGTTGGTGAGCCTTGACAACGGGAAACCTTCCTGTGGGCACTTATTATGGGGGCTGCATTGGAGGGGAACGTCCTGCTGCTGAATCATCTGGAAAGGGCACCGAGACGCTGGGAGAGGGGGGGCAGGCATGGCCAGACGGAGGAGGGCCAACAGAGGTCGCCACAGCAGACCTTACGCTGGCAGGGTTTTCTGACAGCAGTTTCCCTATATGAACATGCCGGAGGAGCAGTGTGTCAGAAGGCTGCGATTTAGAAAGGAGGTGGTGACTGAGCTGTGCCAGCTGCTTCAGCCAGATCTGCAGCCTCAGATAAGGTGCAGGACATCTCTGTCGGTGGCTGAGAAGATGCCTGCTGGCCTGAACTTCTACGCGAGCGGCTCTTCTCAGGCTGCACATCAGAGGCTGATCAGAAGTAGCTTCTAGGCCCCTCTCACGGAATGCTTGCTGGCATTCCAAGAACAGGAATGGAACCAGTCTGATACCCCCAAGCCTGTGAAGGCCAAGATGCATGTAAATAGCATTGTAAATGAAGAAAGTGTTTCATTACGCAAAATGTGGTTCCTTCAAACATGAGAAAGCTATGGCAACAGAAAGCAAAACTAATACACTGACACATAACTGCCTCTCACACCCGGGAGACTGTCCAAAACATAAATCACAGTCCGACCATCTTCCTTGGCCTTGATTCCACTGCGCCAACCAAAGCATCCAATGCCCCATCAGTGAGGCGTTCCGCCCTCTGCCTCACCCTTTCCATGTCTTGCTAGGCTGGTGCGCCACAGTTAGGCTCCCACCGCTTTGAAGGCCTACAAGGCAGTGACTGTGGCTGGTGATGCCAATTGACCTGCCCCTTTAAGAGCTGGCCGGCGCCAGTGTGTCTCAGGGAAAGTGATTATTGACAGCACCTTTGCTGCGCCCCGCCGCCGCGAAATTGGGTTGCGCCGCCGGGTTAGCGCCTTAAGAGTAGCGTGCAGCGCCTGATTTAGTGCCGCAATCACCTTTAGGGGCGCTGCAGTGCAATATCGCGCTAGGTGGCGCTAAATTGCGCCTGGCGCTAAACTTTGCGCATCGCCAGGACTAGCGCCCCCAAACGCGGCTATACCGAATTTCTAGTCCAGTGACTCTGTCTGGGAAAGAGTTCCACAGGTATCAAAATGGAGCACAAGACTTTGCTCAGCTATTCTTTGCAGGTTTATTGGATATACACGAAACATTGTCACAATGGTAACCGCTCTTGTGGTCCTGATGTAAGGATGAAGCTCTGACTGAATAGAGCTTTTGTCAAACTCTTATATTTGTTTGGGAGGGAGAAAAGTCATGCAACATTCTTGGTCTGGCGACTCATACAAGTGATAGTGATTTGTTTTGACACATTTTATGTCTGTACATTTTGTATTAATAAAGAACTGTGGTATGCCAAAACTTTTTTATAAGGATGTGTGCTTTTAAAAACAAGCAACTCTTATGATTCTTCGCTATAATCCTTTAGAACATTGAGAGCCCGGCTATGTCTATTCAGTATATGAGAGGGTGGACGCTGGCATTCAGGTAGGTTGTGCTCTTGAAGTTTGTACTGATCAAGAAACAAGAGGTAGGTTTTCTTTGCAGCCCGTCAAACAGAGCCCCAATATTTTATCACTATTCAGACATAGACTGAGGTTGCAAAGCAAAAGTGACCATTGCAATTTAAATGAAATCCTCAATCTGCAGCTCTCACTCCCACCTCTAATTTCCTCTTCTAATTTGGGGTGGAATATTTTAAGTAGTAGATAATTAATTCCCATGGTCTTGTTAGATGATTCATGCACATCAAAACAACCCCTGTTTATATTGGGGGATTTGTTAGCTAACATTTTGTGTGCATTTATGGATTAGCCGGTTCCACCTGACCCTCTGACCTCTTCCATATTTAGTGTTCTTCATTGAGGAGTGCGGTTGATCTACACAGGCAATTTGCAATGTCGGAGATTAAGTTCTCACAGATAAGGGAGGTCATTTTTCTACAGAAAACTATGTTCTCTCCATCATGTTATCTAACTGCCTATAATGATTTCGGAGATTTTGCTCGCCCTACCCTACCTGGAAGATCATTCCAGGTACGAATCACTCTCTTGTGCTTCCTGGATGAAGAATGGTGAGAGGTCTGGAGACAGATCCTCAACACCATCACATGCAGCCAAATGTGCAGGGACCAGCACACTACACTGGATGACTGTTGGAGGCACCCCATTACAATAGGCTGGCTATGCCCCCAGATGGAACTATTCAGGACAGCAGTCATGGGAGACCACAGGAACTTAAAAACGGTGAGGATGGGGCACTTAATATTCAAGGTTACAAGGTGTTCAGAAAAGATAGGGAAGGAAAAAAGGGAGGTGGGGTGGCAGTGCTGATTAAGGAAGACATTGTAGTGTTGGAAAGGGAGGATGTTCTTGAGGGGATAAGAACAGAATTCATTTGGTTAGAGTTGAGGAGCAAAAAGGTATGATCACGCTATTGGGGGTATTCTATAAGCCTCCAAACAGTGAAAGGGAGGTAGAGGAGCAAATCTGCAGGGAAATCTCGGAGATATGCAAGAGCTATAGAGTGGCGATATTGGGGGACTTTAATTATCCAAATATTGATTGGGATAATGTTAGGGTAAAGGGAAAGGAGGGGGAGAAATTTCTGAAATGTGTTCAGGAGAATTTCCTTGACCGATATGTTCTTGGCCCAATTAGGAAGGAGGCATTGCTGGATCTGGTGCTGGGGAATGTGGTGGACCAGGTCGACCAAGTGTCTGTGGGAGAACACTTGGGTACGAGTGATCATCGTATCATAAGATTTAGATTAGCAATGGAGAGGAGCAAGGAACAATCTAGAGTGGAACTTATAAACTGGAATAGGGCTAACTTCAATGGGATGTGAAAAGATCTAGCCAGGGTAAAATGGAACCAAAGACTGACAGGAAGAACTGTAATGGAACAATGGGTGATCTTTAAGGAGGAGATGTTCCAAGTACAGGCTAGGTACATTCCAACAAGAGGGAAGGGTAAGGGAACCAAAGCAAGGACTCCTTGAATGACGAGCAAGATTGAGAAAATGATGAAACAAAAAAAGAGGGTGTATGATGCATGTCAGGTGAATTCTTCAAGGAAGAACCAGACCAAATACACTAAGTTAAGAGGGGATGTGAAGAAGAAAATAAGATTGGCAAAGAGAGAATATGAGAGTAGAATAGCGGTTAACATAAAATGGAACCCAAAAATATTCTACCAGCATGTAAACAGTAAGTGGATAGTAAGAGGCGAAATGGGGCCTATTAGAGACAAAGAAGGTGATATATGCTTAGAGGCGCAGGGCAAGGCTAGAATACTCAATGAGTACTTTGTATCAGTGTTTACTAAGGAGGTGGATGCTGACAAAATATCGGTAGAAGTGGAAAAGGTAGAAGCAATGGAAGGGGTGAAAATTGATAGACAGGATGTACTAGAAAGGCTGGGTATGCTTAGAGTGGACAAGTCACCTGGTCCAGATGGCTTGCATCCCAGGTTGCTAAGGGAATTGGGGGAGGAGATAGTGGAAGGGCTTGCAATAATTTTCCAATCTTTCTTAGACACGGGGGAGGTGCCTGAGGATTGGAAAGTGGCAAATGTGACACCATTGTTCAAGAAAGGGTGTAAGGACAATCCTAGTAAGTACAGGCCGGTCAGTTTAACATCAGTGGTGGGTAAAGTTTTAGGAACAATAATCAAGGAAAATATTAACGTGCATTTGAGAGGTTTAAGCTAATTAAGGAGAGCCAACACGGATTTGTAAAAGGCATATTGTGCTTGACTAATCTAATTGAATTTTTTGATGAAGTAACAGGGAGGATTGATGAAGGGAATGCAATGAATGTTGTCTACATGGATTTTTGGAAGGCGTTTGACAAAGTACCACATAGAAGGCTGATTAACAAAATTGAGGCTCATGGAATAGGTGGGTCAGTGGCAGCTTGGATAAGGAATTGGCTGAAGGACAGAAAACAGCGAGTTGTTAAAAATGGCAGTTTTTCAGACTGGAGGATGGTAGACAGGGTGTTCCTCAAGAGTCAGTGCTGGGGCCACTGCTTTTTTTGACATATATATAAATGATCTGGATATTGGAATACAGAGTAGAATTTCTAAATTTGCCGATGACACCAAACTTGGGGGGGTGGCAAACAGTGAGGATGATACCAATCGACTGCAATAGGAAGATAGAAAGGCTAGCAGAGTAGGCAGACAAGTGGCAGATGGAATTTAATACAGAGAAGTGTGAGGTGATGCATTTTGACAAAAGGAACAGGGAGAGGCAATATACACTTAATGGCACATTTTTAAAGAGTGTGCAGGGACAGAGGGACCTGGGAGTTAATGTGCATAGGTCCCTCAAAGTGGCAGGACATATTGAGAGAGTGGTTAACAACGCATATGGGATTTTGGGCTTCATCAATAGAGGTATTGAGTACAAAAATAGATAAGTTATGCTGAACCTTGATAAAACGCTGGTTAGGCCACAACTGGAGTATTGCGTCCAATTCTGATCACACCACTTTAGGAAGGATGTGAAGGCCCTTGAGAGTGTGCAGAGGAGATTTACCAGAATGGTTCCGGGGATGGGGGATCTTAGCTACAAGGACTAGTTGGAGAAGCTGGATTTGTTTTCATTAGAGCAAAGGAGGTTGAATGGTGATTTGTAGAAGTGTACAAGATTATGACGGGTTTGGAAAGGCTAGACGGGGAAAGGCTGTTCCCACTAGTTGATGGTACAAGGACTAGGGGACACAGATTTAAGGTTTTGGGCAAGAGATACAGGGGGGACGTGAGCAAAAACTTTTTACGCAGCGAGTGGTGATGACCTGGAACTCGCTGCCGACGGAAGTGGTGGAAGTGGAGACACTCAATGTTTTCAAGGGGAGACTGGATAGGCACTTGAGGGAAATAAACTAGCAGGGCTATGGGGATAGAGCGGGGGAATGGGACTGACTGGATTGCTCTACAGAGAGCCGGCACGGACTTGATGTGCCAAATGACCTCCTTCTGTGCCGTTATGACTCTATGAGATGAAGGATAGGATTTTAGGGGGAAGAATTCGGTTGATTTGCGCCTCCAGTTAGCACCCTTCAGTAATGCCCTCTGACACACCGTCAGATGCTATGTCCGACAGACGCTATGTCCGACAGGGTCAGGGGGGCGTATGTGCAGCCGGGGCGGCGCAAATTAAAGGGGAGGTGCTGGGCGGCCATTTTTGTTGCTAGCTGCCTGCCAGCACCTGCCCCCATTGTTGTCCCCGGCCTCCTGTGAAGCCCCACCACAGGGTAGAGGCTGCGCTCCGTGAGCCCGGCACTCCTCTTGAGTGCTGGGCTCTTTTGCCGGCATTCTGATCCCTGGTGGCACAGCTGGGCCCCGGGTTGTGCTGCGCTAGGCTCCTCCTGTTTAATATGGGGAGGAAGGCCTGCCATAGCGCCACAATATTCACTCGCAGTGCCCCAAGAGGCGGGGCTCTTCTAGTAGCACCCCACCTCTCTCTTGGGGTGCTACCAGTGAAATTAGAGTGCAGGGGTGCTAACTTTTTCGGGGTGCTAAAAGTAGTGCCCCGGTGAAGTTAGCACCCCGAAGGGGGCACGACCCAATTTTGCCCCCTTAGATTTTTAACATCTCATCCAAAAGGCAACACCTCCAACAATACACTACTCTCTCAGTACTGTACTGAAGTGTCAAGCTAAATTATGGCCTGGAGTCTCTATTAGGTTGTGCTGGTATTTTCAGTGCAATTAGCCCCAAATTGGCCAAATCAGCTCAAGAGATCGAGGAATGTTATGCACAAATTAAATCCAGTGCAAATCAATCTTTTACACTAGTTTAAACAACATTGCGTAGGAAGCCGGTCCCGCCCACAAAACTGGCCACGCCCCGATTGAATTAATCACCAAGACGAGATTCCCCTAATTACGCCTGTTTGCGGGCCTTCAAAAAGACTCTTAAAATTAAGGGGGTTTTTTTAGACAAAAGGGCACCTTTTAAATATTTGTTTAAAATTTACAAAAAAACTGACTACTGTACACCAATATAATGAATAAATGGTTCTGTACAGTTTTTTAAAGTCATTTCCAATCATTTAAAATCGAGTTACTCACAGGTGTGGATTAGACACTGCTTATTTTTTTATTAAAAATGCTTATTTTTTTGTGATAAACCCATTTTCAGCTGTACTAATAAAACTCACTAGGAATATTTTTTAAGCAATTTTTTTTAAATTACATTCTAAAACACTGCTCGATTGCACTGGTTCATGGAAGACTTTACATTTGACACTATGCAAATAAGTTTGAGCGGAAACTTGAGCAAAAAAAAAAAATCTCTGAAAACTAGCGAAATTTTGAGTGCAATTTGCACCCAGATTGTTGATTACACCCAAAGCAGAAATTCTTGGCCTATGTGTTTAAATCCTTGAGTGGGGCTTGAACCTACAACCTTCTGACATAGAGGGCTTCCACTGAACCAAGCCTGACACAGGGCTAACTACTGAGGACTAATATTTTAATGCTTTCTCCTGACACTGCATTGTGGCTTATCTCTGCTTTTTTGCCAAGATTCACAAATCGTAACTAGTAGATGGTATGTTGGACACACCCTGTGATTTCACTGCTCCAAAGGATCTGCTTAATTTACAATATTTATTCAATGTGGAGAGGTTTGCTGGCACTTGGCTTTCAGCACAAGTATTCAGAGAAATCACCTCATATGATACTGGTGACATGAGTAAAGTCAGATTATTAAATTAATAAACAGGTTTTCTTTATGACAAAGGTTTAATGGGACAGATTTTACTGTCAAAATAACAGTGAGGCTAATGGCACTCACTGTTATTTAAGTGTAAATGGTACAGCAACTTCAGGCGAGGGGCAGATGCACAGTTAAATGTAAATATCTAAAAGTTGCTGTCTGAGTTGCACTGTTAGCTTCGCGAAAACGGCACCTCGCAGTCCGCCATACCATTGAAATGCATTGAATGTCATGAAGTTACTGTATTTGCGTGGTAGATGTAAACTAAACTCACCACAGAAAGCAAAGTCTTGTCATTACAAGTGTAAGTACCCTTTTAACGACAGTGTTAATTACTGCCAATCAACCTCTTTGGCACTGAAAATTAACTATTACAAGGCTGGAGTCTCATTCCTTCAGGTATTATTTGTTGTTGGAGATTTTAAAAATGTCAAATTTTGAAATTTTACACTTTTTCTTCTTACTTTTCCTTTCTGTCTCTTTTTTCTCTCTCTCTTAATCCAGTCTTTCCCTCTCTTTATTTTTCCCTTTTTGAGCCTGATTTGATGTTTAATTCACCCACTCTAATTTACAATTCCTTCTCAGTCCTTCGTCTATTTATCAATCCTTCAATCTGATTGGTTCAGGAGATACCCTGTTGGTTGCCCTGTTCACTCGGGTCCCAGATGCCCTGTTTCCCTCGCTGCGTCGTTATCAGCTCGCATTTTCAGCAACTTTATGGGCAAAATTGTTTTGAGCTGAAGGGTGCAGGGGCAAGTCTAACAGCAGAAACCGTTAGATGCCCCACCACAGCAAAATCTGGCCCAATATAAATCAACGTCTGTTTTGAAAACAACATTCTGAATATCAGGGAAGTTTTTTCCAACAAAGTAAAACAAACTACATTTTTTGAGGGTTGTCGGGGGTGCAGGGAGGGAGGTGTGTTCTTCACTCCTCAATGTAAAGAATGCCAATATGGGGAATGGAACACTTAGCCACTTTTTCCACTCATATCTCGGCACTCAAGTATTTCCTGATGCATCAGTATGGTATTTCATTTCTTCACAGCAACCACTTTTGGAGCCTATCTGAGATTACCATGTCAATTGTGCTGAATTATGGACAACTTTGTGCTGTACACATGGGCCCACTGGGGACTAAATTGAGACTGCTCAAATTTAGTTCACTAATCGCCCTTACAGCCAGTAGACAGGGAAGATTTTCATCCCATTGATCTGGGCTAGACTCAAGCTCAGGTCCCTGTGCTTAAAAAACAAAATTTTAACCTATTGCCCCATCCAGTCCTTCCAGCTGCAAGTGTATTTTTACAAAAATGTTACAAATGTCTTTAGCTTTAGTTTACGTGTAATATAAATTTACAGAAAAAATACTTTTCTTATGAATGACATGCACTATTTTCAAAGCTACAAAGCAAATTCTGATTTTTAACTTCACTTTAATATTAAGATTACCAAATGGTTTAAGAAAGAGAAGACAAATGTTTCGGTGCCACCAATAACTGTACACTTAACTTCTTTTAAATCAATCTTACTCTTTTACGCAAAAAAAATTAAAATTAAGAACAGGTCAAGCAAAGATCTATTGAGGAGCTGCATTTCTTTTTCAGAACATTCATATTGAGCAATTACATTTGAGAAGCACTTGCAACTGCTTTCTCCTGTGTCTATCTCAGTTTAATTCCCAGTAATCTTGTTTTCTTCATACCAGGAGAAATCAAATACATTATTATCTTGAATTGTCTCCAAACTTACACTTTGACTGTTTTTAAGATTATGGTATAAACATTTCATACATTACTGTTATTGAATTAAAATACCATATTCATTTACAAATGACTTAGTTGTACTTAGTTGCTCATTTTTCCATTTCAGAGTAAAATGCAATTTGTTTTCTTACTTGGACGTTCATATTCTATTTACAAACTACATAGAGCACTAATTCTTTTGAGGACCATTGCTGCTAAGAAAACGTGTATGCAATATTAACATGAAGTAGTTTTATCAAATTGCTTTTTAAAAAAGTAACATATTCTATCACATAAAAATGCACATAATGATTGTGAACTGGTACTGCAATGGGTTGGAGCAACTAATGTTTCAATCTGGGACTTTAGTTCAAGTCTATTCCAGACTGGGTCAAAGCTTGAGCAGGGACCCTAAATGCAGTTAATTTGAAACAGTCTAAATCCAACTCTCAATGGGCAGGAAACCTTAACACAAAACCTTCAAAATCTGCACAGCTGGTACGGATGCTGTGATGAGCAAAGTTGACTGTAGAAATGGTTGGTCTGAATCTTGCTATACCTGCCTATAGAAGGGTTTGGTCGCAATCTATACATTGCCTGAGATTTCTTTATCCAGTGCACTCACCTAGTGCAAATCGGGGAAAGAATCCTTGAATTGTCATCTCTTATAAATACATTTGCAAAACACGTGCAGGATGCTTTTATTTTTTCTACCAGCGTTATTACATGATTTACTAGATAACTTTTTTAAAAATGTGCTTTACATTTAACCTGACATATTTGTATATTCAAAATGAATTAAAAAGGCATAGGGACATGTTTTTGCAGCTGACTCATATGACATGTGTGAACTCGTTAATTCTTTTTCAACAGTATATTTTTATATTTGGATAAACACAAGGAATCTATATCAAACTTGAAGATCTGTAGTGAAAATAACACCTAAGTGGCATGTTATTTTTAATGTATTCATCAAGAATGGACAGTTTTCATGTAGGTCAACTTTTCTAGCACATGCAGATCCAAGGACAGTATTAATCTGGGGATTTTTGGATTGCATGAGTTTGAGAAAATCCACCCAGATCCAAACCTTTGCTGGCTCTGTCTGTGTTTTGTATAGACTAAATTTGGGCAGCAGTTACAACTGCTTTCACCCCGCTCCCCTCACCCCACCCCATCACCACCACCTAAACGTCCCAAAAATGGCCAATGCATACTTACTAGAATTTGTGCCTGTAAAATCAACCCTTGAAACTTTAGCATTCTCTTTTTAAGTTTGCTAAATGTAAATTTTTCTTGTACAATCACCTGTATGTGTGCAATTTCATCTTTTTGATAATTTGGGGAAAATAGTGCCCCCGGATTTTGGAATAAATCCAACAGCAGCTTCCAGAGTCCACACATGCATAGTAAAATGGAAAAATCTGGAAGTTGCCGTGAGTTACCCTGCTCCTCTACAGGCTGTGCTATAACAGTACCTCAGCAATAGACTCGGCATTGAAATCAATGTAAGGGCGTGAAGTTGCAGTACATACCCATTAGTTACCCATTAAACATGGCAGAAAAAGTTAGGGCTGATGTATTCAGCTTTAAGCGCATTTTTAAGAGCATGATGAGTCTTAATTGCTGTCGAACAATCTCCCTGGCCCTTAAAATATAATTTACAAGTGTGGAGTCTCATTCCTTTAGAATTTAATTATTGCTGGAGATATAAAACAATTTTAAATAATTATTTTTCTTTTTCTTTCTGCCTCTTTTATTGCTCTCTCTTAATCTCATCTTTCTTTCCTTCTCTTTATTTTGCTTTCTGTACATACTTCCTGGTTTATACTTCCTTGTTTAGACTCAGCAGGGTGAATTTTAGCACATGAAAACAGGTGGGTTGGGAGTGGGTGGGAGGTGAACCCCGAACCCAACCCGCCTCCAACCCATCCACTTCCGGGTTTTACGAAGGCAGGACAAGGGGTGGGCAGCCAACCCACTCCCAGGAGGCTGTTGGGGTAGAGATCGGTGGAGGGGGGGTGCGGGGAGTGGGTGGGAGAGCATGATTTTTGGGGACAGAGGTGATCGTTGGGAGAGTCGAAGATCGTGGGGGGTTGGGGAGAGATTGGGGGGTCGGAGATCAGGGGGAGAGATGGGGGAATCAAAGATTGCAGGAGAAATCGGCGGTCAGTGATGGGGGAGTTGGTGATCATGGGAGGGGCGGGTTGGTGATGGGAGGAGTGTCCAGGAGATCGTGGAGGTGCAGGGGCAGGGAGGTTCTTTACAGGTAAGCTTGTTGGGCTGCGAGGAAACATGCCTACTCTCCTGGCCCTCAAGCAGTGCTGTAAAGACACTTACCTGATGAATTCAGCCCATCTTGCCTCCTTTTACCTGCCGGGTTTCCCGAGGCTGGGGCTCTTTTCTCTGGAAATGAGAAGGCTGAGAGGTGACCTGATAGAACTCTTTAAGGTTATGAAAGGGTTTGATAGGGTAGACATAGAGAAGATGTTTCCACTTGCGGGGGAGACCAGAACTAGGGCCCATAAATATAAGATAGTCATTAATAAATCCAGTAGGGAATTCCAGAGAAACTTCTTTACCCAGAGAGTGCTTAGAATGTGGAACTTGCTACCACAAGGAGTAGTTGAGGTGAACATTATAGATGCATTTAAGGGGAAGCTAGATAAACACATGAGTGGGAAAGGAATAGAAGGTTATGTTAATAGGGTTAGATGAAGAGGGATCGTAGGAGGCTCCTGTGGAGCATAAACACCGGCATGGAATAGTTGGGCTGAATGGCCTGTTTCTGTTCTGTACTTTCTATGTAATTCTATGTGAAGCTTATGGGGATGGAACAACTGACAAGAGAATCTCCTGCAATCTTGTTCCAGTTCAACATGGGCAACCTTGATATGCCTGTGGGTTGTATTACAAGGGCAGATGATAAGCAGCCACATTGAAGAGGGACTGGGTCTAAGAAAATGAAGGGAATCTTTTTTTAAGTGTTTTGAAACATAAGATAAAGTTACTTAATGTTAATTGTGTCTCTGCTAACACTGAATGCTCAAACAGTTAAGAAAATATGAAACACAAAATAGTCCACACTGTTAGATTTCTGTGAAGAAATGAGAACGCATCATCAGCTCCAGGCTATGGAGCCAAAAATCTGGTCCGAAGTAATATACATGCCCAAATAACATTTACAAATGGTGCAAATGAGCTCCTGCCAAACATACATTCCATTTAGACAAACTAATGCTGCTTTAAAAAGTATATCACTATCTGGTTCTGTAAAGGGAGCCTTGATTTCTTTCATAAATGTTTTGCATATTATATAATACCATAATAATGCATTCAAGATGGAAGCAGCTTTTAAATGCAATCATTTCATTTTCTGGGATAACCACTAACCTTAAACATGAATTTATACAATCAGCATTTTAAAAAATCTGTTTTATTTTAGAATGTCTCAAATGTTTCAATGGTGACATTCATGCCGAGGACCACTTTTCTCAGAACTAACTTTGTAATCTCAACCTGCAGACCTTCCAAAGTCTGACACGAACTAAGTGCCCAAATTCTTTCCATGTGACAAGTTATTTTAAAAGTCATGTTCTTATTAGCTCAGCGCACAGCTATCTTTTTAAGAGCCAACCCTTCGTTATCAAACTGAAAGAATATGCATATCGATGTGAAAGTATTTTTCTTGGTTAGCTGACAGACATCAGCAGAGGTGGGGCTATTACCTTTAATGGCTGTTTTACTGTATGTCAATTACTGCTGTAAGGTGTTAGTTTCCAACTAAATATAAAACATCTGAACCAGTTATATTTCCTCTTCGTCGACTACTAGTGTTGTATGTGAGGTACCCGAAATTACTCAAAAAGTCTTAACAATATAAATGTGCACATCTCCGTCCAATTGGGAATGTTATTCAGAAGAGCTTTTGCATCGCAGTGCCGGTACTAGCCATTTCAGTGACTTATGCTAGATGGGGACCTTTCCACTGTGATTTTAAAAAGGGTCTCGCACCTTGTCGAAATATCTGAATTAAATGGGGAGATAGCTCAGTGTCAGTACGCACCCTGTTTGCAGCTGCAATAAGCCCAGTCGAACCTTCCACGGTGATTTCTGATAAAGCACCAGGGTTTCAGTCGCCCGTCGGGATTGCGGCAGAAGTTGTGATCTCCCAGACCTTTGTTCGGGAACCTCTCGACGAAATTGGGGATCCCGCTCCACTCCAGACACCTGTGCCCAGACTCGGTGAGCCCGAGTGACCGCTTCGAGTAAGCCAAGGTGCCTGAGCTCTGGAGACAGCCGGCCGGGAGGCTGGAGGAACGAGCGGTGCCAAAGCGCCACACTCCAGTGCTGGCGAGCAAAGCAACGACAGCAAGTAGGCTGGCCGTGGTCCTCATGGCGATTGCCATCTGTCAGCATCCATCCCCGAAGTGAAAGGGGTCGATCGGGGAGGCGGGCCTTCGGCAGAATGAATCCCACATCCACCGGCGATTAAACACCGTTATATGTGTGTGTGTGTGTGTGTGTGTGTGTGATGGTGGGGGCGTGAGGAGAAATCGAGAGGCGAAACCAGCCAAGCACCAGACGTGTCAACATTTAACGCTGGGTCAATGAGTGGTGTCGTCTAGCCTGAGCCAACAAGCTCTGGCAAGGACAGAGGAGGGGAGAGGGGAGGGGATGTGGGGGAGGATCAGCCAGATACCAGGGGAGTATTTTTTTTGCAGTTTGTGAGATTTCCACAATTCTGTCAAATAGAAAGAGCTGAATTGTGAGGTGGTTTGGTGGGGAGGGAGTGGGATGGGAAATGGGGCGATCATAACTGGATTGGTTAATGGGGTCCAGACTGGCGGCGAGCTTGTTTGCTAATTTACAGGCAGCTTGTGCTCCAGCGTCAGGTTTACTTTAAAGATATATAAACAGTTTCAATCA
Source organism: Somniosus microcephalus (assembly GCF_052327205.1). Lineage (NCBI taxonomy): Eukaryota > Metazoa > Chordata > Chondrichthyes > Squaliformes > Somniosidae > Somniosus > Somniosus microcephalus. The sequence continues at coordinate 135,514,240 of NC_140988.1, forward strand.
AAACTAGCCGCGCTCCGAGCGAAAACATACACTAGACACGGGCGTCCTGCCAAAAAAGGCTCATTGAAAAGAGTAAAGATGACAGGGGAAAGTCGGAACAAATTCCGAGTTGTATGTGTGGGGAAATATTCTTGTTGCAATGGTTGATTTAAGCTGCAGAGCTCTCAATATTATTGGTGCCGTCATCTCCGCGGTTAACTTGCTGTGACTGCGTGAGAATAGATTTAAATATCCGCCGCAGAACCAAGCTGCAAGTCCCACGATTAAATCCTATTATAATTTAACAGGAAGAAACCGCGCACTCCAGGCTCACTTCCAACTGAACCATTTTAAGAGCTGTTAACACTTTACAAGTCTCATAAGACAATGTAATTTACAAACGGACAAAAGCCCCGGTCTGTTTCTTTCAAGCCCTCTTTTGTTGTCAGTGTTCAAAGCGGTCTCTTTCCTCCCTCTGCTCTTCACCACAACACACTTGAATCAAGTGCACACATTACTAAGCAAAGCTGACAGGCCTCCGCTGCTCGACTGGACACTGAGCGCCGTCTCAAGTCGCCTTTGCCACAATATTCAAATACAGGTCTGAGACCGGACCGGGTACAGAAGGGTCTACAGTCGGCAATAGTACAAAACTGTATTCTATTAAATTCCTTTAGTCAGCATACAGTAATAAAGTCACTTTGTGTTTTTAGGTCTTCATCTTGAATGGAAATTCTTCTTCTTCCTCTAGATCCTACTTGTTCTCCAGGTCACTTTGAGGTTCAACTGTTTTGAGCAATTCAGTAGCAGTAGAGCATTTATAACATTAACGAATAAACAGAAGAGGAGTTTTTTGTCTCCGTTAAACACGAGGCAAAGAATGGACCTGTGAGTCAGCACATGCAGATATTATACCCCTCCTGTCCTCATTAGTAATGAAAAATGACTGAGTCTTATGAACTATTATAGTTTTATATACACAGTCAGGTAGAACAGTTGAAAGAGTATTAATGACCGATAATTGTCGGGGAGTTGCTTCACTGCACTAAAAACACTTGTCTGGGCCAATTCAGGAACATAGGAACAAATGTAGGTCATTCAGCCCCTCGGGCCTGTTCCACCATTCAATTAGTTCACAACTTCTGTATCTTAAACGCAATTTAGCCGCTTTGACTCTATAACCCTTAATACCACTACCTAACAAAAATTTATCAATCTCAGTTTTGAAATTTTCAATTGACCTAGCCTCAACAGCTTTTTGGAGGAGAGAGTTCCAGGTTTTTATTTCATTAGTCCCTTACACAAGAAAACAGTGGACACGGATGGGAATATATGTGCGCCAATTCCTTTTGGCACCGTGGGACATAAGTTTTCCTGCATGGAGCTTCAGTAATAAGCATTTGAAGAGAAAGCAGCCGGTAGCTGTTAGTTTGGTGGGTGTCACTGTTATTTCAATAGTTCTCTGGTCTGATCAAGCCTGATTTACAATCAAGGTGCCAGACATTTCCCCCCCCCCCCCCGAAATACTATTCCAGTTTAACTCGCATTCCTTCCAAGACAAACATTAAAAAAAGCAGAGATATGCTCTGTTATCTCAACCTGAGATTAATAACCAAGATCCATGTTTACAAAAACACATCCCCTTGTTAAAATGCCCCAGTAAACAAAGAAAATTACATTTGTTGCTAAGATCCAGCACTACCTTTTTACAGTTGGAAAATAGAGAATGATAAACTAACAGGAAAAACGTTTACCCGCACTAAGTCCTCGCCACACTAAAGTCCACACTCTCACCACTCTTTCATCTCCAAGCCCCACTAGCAAAACCCACCCCCCACAGTGTAGAGTTCAAAATTATGGTCCTTGCTTTCAAGGCACTGTACGGCTTTCCCCCATCCTACCTTAATGATCTCCTCCTGCCTTACATGCCTGCACACACCCTCCACACTAGCATTGGGCTTCTCCCCTCCGCTCTACCATTGATGGTCATTTGTTTAACTACTACATTCCTGCCTCTGGATTCTCCAACCACTCCCCTCTGCCCTGTCACCTCCCTCCCTGCTTTCAAAAAATCTCTTGATAAACATTCTTCTTGCAAGGTGCCTTCAGATCCCATCTCAGTCACTCCTTTCCCCAATTTGGGTTTTAACCGACTCCTTTCCTCCTGTTGCAAAGCACTGCAAGCTCTCTTCCTGCCTATTGAGTATCAGCCATGGCTCAGTGGTAGCCCTCTCACCTTTGAGTCAGAAGGTTGTGAGTTGATGGTCCCAACTCCAGAGATTAGAGCACATAATCCAGGCTGACACTTTGCGTGCAGTACTGAGGAGTGTTGGAGATGCCATCTTTTGGATGAGATATTAAACCGAGGCCAGGTCTGCCAGCTCAGATAGACATTAAAGATTTTATGACAGTATTTCGAAGATGAGCAGGGGAGTTCTCCCAGGTATCCTGGCCAATATTTATCCCTCAACTAACATCACTAAAATAGGTTATCTGGTCATTTATCTCAATGCTGTTTGTGGGACCTTGCTGAGCACAAATTTGCTGCAGCATTTCCTTCATTACAACAGTGACTCCACTTCAAAAGTACTTGACTGGCTGTAAAGCGCTTTGGGAGGTCCTGAGGTCCTGAAAAGCGCTATATAAATGCAAGTTCTTTCATTCTATGAGGAGCACTATATAAAGCAAGTTGTTGCTTCTGCAATCTAGACTATCAATTATTAAGACAGCAGTTTTATTATTTTACAAAAGAATTTTCAGTTATGCTCCAGGCGGTAAACAATAATAGTGACCTTTTGCTACCAAAGCGATCCTTATTTTCCCTCAATTATAAGAGACATGTTGTGAAGATATGGCATTGTATAGACACGCATCCAACCCACTCAAACTGAAGGCGTAATCTGTACCCAACCCAAGTTATTTTGCCAAGAGGAATGCATTCTAATCTACACCCAACCTTGACAAAAAATTCTAACCAGTCAACTGATTTTGGGGGTGTTCATCTTTTACCCTATCGCTACCCTCATATAAAACTGAGTACTACAGAGAGGAACGGGAACAACGGGAGCAGGAAGTACAAACTGGTGGATAGTTGCATGTGTACACACAGGTGCAATAAACAGATGTGCTGTGTGATATGGGTAAATCGGGCTGTTTGGGCCCACCCATGCATTCCATCGTGATGCGATTCACCAGAAGCTGCAAATGTTTGCACAACGCTGATGAATATAAACAGATGCTGTTAGAATTATAGAAATATATAAATGTACAGTTACCAAAATTACAATGTGCACGGTCTGTCTGACTAATGTGCTCTTGCTTGTCCTGTCAGAAGCAAACAGCCCACGATATTACTCGACCAGCACTGGAAACAACTTCTATCTATAACTTACAATTATAAAAACATTCAACAGTAAGAAGACATCAGAGCCAAAATAATTTCTTTTCAGCAACCTTTTAACGTTTCCCAGCTTCCCTTTTGCAGATTGCGAGCAACTTCTTGCATATGCAATTATTATTGTGGCCTAACGCTGGTAAAAGCCAGGATGAGAGTGCATGGAAACAGCAAAGTTGGAGCTCAATGGTATCTTTAAAATGCTGTATTTATAGCACAGAAACAGCGGTTCTGTATTGTACCCTAACTTGCCTGTAATGTGTAATCTGCCCTATTTATACGATCTCAACAATTTGCACAGCACTCAAAAGAACATGCAAATTATCATGTATGAGGTTTTTTTTCTCTCACCAATTTTCTCCTCTCCCAAAAGTGTTGACTTCACTGTAAGTTGGTTCCATCAATCCCAGTCGCTCTCCTCCAGTACTTTGCCTAAGTAGCTATTATTCACCCGTGAGACTTAGCTTTGAGTGTCAGCAAGCTATTTGACTATGGAGGACATTGAGTTTGAGTAGATTGGGCCTATACTTTCTGGAGTTTAGGAGAATGAGAGGTGATCTCATTTAAACAGATTCTGAGGTGGATTGACAGGGTAGATGCTGAGAGGTTGTTTCACATGGCTGGAGAGTCTAGAACTGGGGGCATAGTCTCAGGATAAGGGATCAGCCATTTAAGACTGAGATGAGGAGGCATTTCTTCACTCGGAGGGTTGTGAGTCTTTGGAATTCTCTACCCCAAAGGGCTGTGGATGCTCAGTCGTTGAGTATATTCAAGGCTGAGATAGATAGATTTTTGGATTCTAGGGGAATCAAGGGATATGGTGATCGGGAAAGTGGAGTTGAGGTTGAAGATCAGCCATTATCTTATTGAATGGTGGAACAGGCTCGAAGGGCTGTATGGCCTACTCCTGTTCCTAATTCCTATGTTCTTATGTTCTTATGACATCACAGCCAAGCATGATCCTGTCCAAAAATTGGTTAGGCCACAGTTATACTGTGGGCATCCGATTACAGAAAAGGCATTAAAGCCACATACAGCGTTCAGCATAATACCGTAACCAGGGAGGGGTAACTATAGTTTCCACTGGAGCAGAGAAGGCTAAAAGGAGATTTTATTGAGAGGTTTTTAAAATGGTGAAGGGTTCTGATAGACTGCATAGGGAAAAATATATTTCTTCTGACTGTGGAATCAATGATAAGGCACCAAGACCTAGAAATTCAGTTGCGTTCGCCAGCCATTAGCGCCATAAGAGGAGTAGATTTCGAGCGCTAGGCACTTAGCGCCCGGGCGCAGACCGATCTGCGCCTACGCCCAACTTCAGTTGACATTTAGCGCCAGCGCAAAGTGTTTGCGCGCGCTCAGCTGCGCGCGCAGCTTATGACGTCATTTCGTCGTGCAACGCCGTTTGTGCGCCCCAAACCGGAACTTCAGTGGCGCCCGCCCAATGTGGGCGTGGCGCTGTTAAGAACTGTGAAGTGGAACACAGCAGAGGCCCTGCGGGCCTCGGGGAGCGCTAATTAAAGGGCACTTAGACTGAACTATAAAGGCCAGCCATTTTGCTGCAATGACTTTAGTGCTACCGATTTCTGGACAGAGACCAAGGAAGAGACCTTACTGATTTGGGCCAACATAGAAGAGGTATTTTTGGCTTCTGGCCAGAGCTTGGAAATTTGACTCATTGTGATTTCACTGTTTGCAAGTATATTATGGGGGCTGCATGGGGTTCCAACCCTCAGTTCCAGCATTATGTGCGAAGGGCTCACAGACGCTGTGTGAGAGGGGCAGCCATGCCTAGACGCAGAGGGGCCATCAGGCATCGGCAACGTAGGCCTTACCCACACAGGGAATACCGCCAGCAGGTGTCCTATCTCACCATGACTGCCGCGCATTGTGTTAAGAGGCTGCGCTTCAGAAGGGAGGTGGTTGCAGAGATCTGCCAGCTGCTTCACAGAGATCTGCGTCCACAGCTGATGTGCAGGACGTCTCTGTCGGTGGAAGTGAAGGTCACGGTGGCTCTGAACTTTTATGCAAGCGGCTCCTTCCAAGCCGCTGCTGGGGACATAGCGAACATCTCCCAGTTCGCTGTGCATCGCTGCATCCGGCAGGTCACCGATGCCCTTTTCGCAAGGAGACACCAATTCATCTCCTTCCCCATGACCCTAGAGAGGCAGGAGCAGCGTGCAGTCGGATTTGCCAGGATCGCCGACTTCCCCATGGTGCAGGGCGCCATTGACTGCACGCATGTGGCTATGCGGGCACCTATCGACAATGCCGAGGATTACCACAACCGGAAGGGCTACCATTCCCTCAATGTACAGCTGGTGTGTGACCACAGGCAGCGCATCCTAGCTGTCAATGCCCGCTTTCCAGGCAGCAGCCACGATGCATTTATCCTGCGCCAGACTACTGTGGCTGACATGTTCCAGGCACAGCCTCCCCCAAGAGGATGGCTTATCGGGGACAAAGGCTATCCTTTGTGTACATGGCTCATGACCCCGCTCCGCGCGCCCAGGACCCCTGCTGAGGAGGCATACAACGAAAGCCATCAAGCCACAAGGAACATCATAGAGCAAACGATTGGCATCCTCAAGCAACGGTTCCGCTGCCTGGATTGTTCCGGCGGATCTCTACAGTATTCGCCGGATAGAGTCTCCCAGTTCGTCGTCGTTTGCTGCATGCTGCACAACCTGGCTATCCGCAGGACTCAGGCACTGCCACCTCACGTTGGACCACCACCTCAGGAGGATGAGCAGGAGGACCATGAGGAGGAGGAGGAGGAGGAGGAGGAGTACCAGCCCAGGAGGGAGCCACAAGGTCCAAGGGCCGTCCGTCGGCGGCTTATTGAACGACACTTCTCGGCCCCCTGTCAGGGAATGGCTTGTGGCAATGAAGGCACATGAATGCAGCTGCTCCGCAAGCCCTCAGCCGGTTAACGCAACAACCACTTGAAACATCACACATGGACAAGCTGAATAAAGAAAAAGCTTTATTGAAAAAACTCAGGGCCCTTCCCACATGAAACCCAAAAACAGACAAGACCCCCAAAAAACAGTCAAAAACATATCTCACTCCCACAACCTGGGGAGGAATAACAAAACTTGTCCATCCAAATGGCCTTCATCCTCGGCCTTACCAAGACAAACCCCCCCATACAGAACACAAACACCCCCATATAAAAAAACAGTTGCCTTCATCTTCGGCCTTACCAAAATAAACCCCCCCCATACAGAACACAAACACCCCCATATAAAAAAACATTTGGCAACACACTCTACTTTGTGTGCCGAGAGGGCGAGTCCTTGTCCAGGCTTTTCCAGCCCCTGGCCGACCTGCTGCTCCGCCTCAACCTGGGCCCTGTGGGTGTTGCAAGGCTGGGGGAAGGCTCCTGAGGGGCACAATGCGTGACGGCAGATGCCCTTCGGGGTCGGCCTAGACGAGCTCCGGCCCTGGAGGGGCCGGCTGCTGACTGCTGCAGCTGTGGCTGGGCAGCATCAGTCTCTCCAGCAGCTCGTCGCAGCTTTGCTGGGGGAGTGGCAGTGGCGGCTGCTGCAATGGGGGCAAGCTGGCTGATGCCAGGCGCTCGCTGGTCACCAGAGACACTGGCAGTCGGCCGGCCTGGCACTGCAGCAAGCGCAGCAATCTGGTGAAGGCCAGACCGTTGTGCTGCAGCAGCGCGGTGGGTGCCCTGGCGATGCGTGCCCTGGCGATGCGTGCGTGACACAGCGAGTGTGGCAGCAGTGAGTGCCCGTATTGCCCTGGTCTGTGCCCGCATCAGACCAGCCAGTGACTGCACGGCACCACTCGTCAACTCTCCACTCGCTGCCTGTGCTGCCCTGAATTCGGACCGACTCGCGTCCTGTGATGCCCTGAATTCTGCCCGACTCGCGTCCTGTGATGCCCCGAATTGTTCGAGACCCCTGGCCTGTGCTGCCGCGAGTTGGTCGAAACCCCTGGCCTGTGAAGCCCCGAAATCGGCCACACTATGAGCCAGGGACTCAATGGCCTCAGGCAACCGTGCCACAACCCCCATGAACTCGGTGTGGCGACGATCCGAGTCCGCGGACATTTGATCAAGCAGGCGCACCTCCTGGGCGAGGACCGTCTCCGGACTGGAGGCCGGACTCTCCCTCTGGGGAGAAGGCCGCCGAGCTGCCCGACCCTTCCCGCGTGGCTGGACGCCACTGGGCCCAGCAACTGCACTCCCCTGCAACACTTGCCCCCTCTGGGGAGAAGGCCGCTGTGCTGCCCGACCCTTCCCGCGTGGCTGGATGCCACTGGGCACAGGAGCTACACCCCCCTGCAACACTTCCCCCTGGCTCTCCTCCAGGCAAGACGTGTCCCCTCCATTGCCATCCCCTGGCACGGATGAGGGTTCCCCCGATGTGCCGCCTTCCTCTTGCTCCTCGTCGTCCTCCTCTTCCGAGGGACTGACACTCGCAGCTTCAGGGACCTCCTCCTCACCAGCTGAAAGCAGGAAGGCACAAGAGTAGCTTTAGAGTGAGGACAGGGCGTCAGCGAGGGAGGCATAAGTGGTGGCATTATGCGCATTGGTCGGACAGTGGCAAAGGATGTAGATCTGAAGCGCAAGGGGAATGAGAGAGGTCCAAACAGTCATGTCCTTACCATTGGGGCCCAGCACAGGGTCGGCATCTCCAATTGCAACGGGGCCAATCACCCGGGCACCCATGAGTCGACCCACGCGCTCCTCCAGGTCACTGAGCTCCTGGAACTGGGCACGGCCTCCCCCGGTGACAGTCCGGCTCTTCAGATTCTCGGCCAGCTTGGCCTGCAAGAGAAAGGACGGCTTCTAAGTACAGTGTGGTGCCCTGTTGTTGTGTGCACTGCCTCCCATGGTGGAATAGCTTGGCCAGTGTGGTGCCCTGTTGTTGTGTGCACTGCCTCCCATGGTCGAATAGCTTGGCCAGTGTGTAAAGTGCAGAAAGTGCTATTGATGTTCATGCCAGTGCCATAGCTGCTGGAGGAGGGCTGGCCATTAGGCCTTTGAGGTCCCTTTGCCCATAATGTGAGGTGCACATGCAAGGATGAGGAGGACACTGGAAAGGCTACTCACCCTGACCAACCGAGTGAGGTCGTTAAACTTTTTCCGGCATTGGTCACCAGTCCTGGGGACGTCGCTGTTGGCTGTGACCCTCTGGCCGATTTCCCTCCAGGCTCTCCTGTACAGCCTCTTGGGAGCCTTCTTGCCACTGTCCGGGAACAAGATATCTCTTCTCCTCTCCAAAGCCCTAACCAGCACCTTTAAATCATGGGCAGAGAAGCGCTGCGCTCGCTCACGGGCCCTCTGCATCCTTGCTGGCGCTATTTCTCTCCAGCAGCAGTGTTTAGGCCTAGCTGGAGGGCTGCAGTATCCAGGGCGTGGCAGCAGACCAAGTCGACCCTTCCCCCTTTAAGAGCTGGCCGGCGCCAGGGTGTCTGCTGTCAATCAAAACATGACCGCACCTGCGCTGCGCCCGGCCTCGGCGGTATCAGTCTGCACCGCCGGCTTAGCGCCTAAAGATAGGGGTGCAACGCCAGTTTTAGCGCTCGAGCAAACTCCTTGGCCAAAGCTACTGAATATCGGCGAAGTGGCCTCCACTTTCCGGCGGGCGCAAACTTTAGCGCCCGCCCGACTTTACCGCCCCAAAAGTGGCTATACTGAATTTCTAGGCCCAACAATTTAAAATTATCACTAAGAGAGTGAGGAGAGAGGCTGAGAGAAATTTCTTTATATAAGAAGTCACACAACACCAGGTTATAGTCCAACAGCTTTATTTGAAATCACAAGCTTTCGGAGCGTTGCTCCTTCTTCAGGTGAAGTGGAGAAATGCATAAAGACACAGCTTATATAGTCAGAGAATCATGTCAGATGTTTACAGGTAACCTTTCCAACTGCCATTTATCACACCTCGGCAGAGAGATAATCACAGCAGTCAAAGGTGTGAATGATGTCCAAACAGGTCAGTCAGGGAAACATTACATCAAAGAACAATGAGGTGGGGTCACAAGGGGTCAAATATTGCAGATGCTGGGGTCTGTATGAAAAACAAAAAAACAGACAAAAACCATTTTTTTTGCCTGGAAATCACAGCAGGTCCGGCTGCATCTGTGTAGAGAGAACAAGCCAATGTCGACTCGAGTCTGGATGACCCTGCATCAGGTGGGGTTACATGTAGCGTGACATGAACCCAAGATCTCGGTTGAGGCCGTCCTCATGGGTGCGGAACTTGGCTATCAGTTTCTGCTCGACGATTTTGCGTTGTCGTGTGTCTGACATGATTCTCTGACTATATAAGCTGTGTCTTTATGCATTTCTCCACTTCACCTGAAGAAGGAGCAACGCTCCGAAAGCTTGTGATTTCAAATAAAGCTGTTGGACTATAACCTGGTGTTGTGTGACTTCTTACATTTGTCCACCCCAGTCCAACTCCGGCATCTCCACACCATTTCTTTATATAGAGGGTTGTTGAAGTATCAACTGTTTTGCCACAGGATGCAGTTGAGACAAAGACCAGTGCAGCTTGTAAGGGAACATTTGATAAATATTTAAAGCAGAGGAAGATACAGGACCAGAGGGAGCACCTGAGCAATTGTACTAGTTTTTGATTGCTTTAGCAAAGAGTTGGCACAAAAACAATGGGCAGAATGGCCTCCTGCTGTGCTGTAAACTTCTATGGTTCTAACTTCCATATACATGCACTTCCGGTAGAGGTCGCTAGATAGAGATCAGAAGTGCGATCCCTAGCTGATTTCCCCCTCACTGACACAGGAGCCTAATGCAGCTTGTTGCAATCTACCTCCCACTCCACTCCTGCTGAGATCAGCTAACAGCACAGCTTGCAGCTAAAACCTGGGAACTTCCTGTTCTGCATGGCTCACCTACTCACTGGATAAATTAACTGAGCCACTGGGTAAACTCAGTTGTTGTCAGTCATGCATCGCAAGTATTTCTATGGCCACCATACCTTGCCCAATGGCTGGGAAAGCGTTGTACTGGTCAGCAATCAAAAATCTGTATTTCTGGCCTCTGCCAGTGGGCTGAGCTGCTCAGCAACCAGAAAATAATATGGTCTTTCCCTCTAGCAGCAGCATTTATATTGGGGCGACAATATCCTTCCTATTAGATGGGTCTTGGAGCTTGCGGAGATGGCTAGTATCTCATTTATATCACAACATTGGTGCTGAAATTGGAACTGCCATCAGCTGCAACACTATCGAGTAAATGGAGTATTTCTCAAGCACTGGAAACAGACACAAAACAGTAATGAGAGGGAAGTGCTGAACATAAATCATTTTTGGTACTATGCTGTCAGGCCTGTGAAAACCTTGCTTATTTGAAGTGACATTTGATCATTCCAGTTTAAAAATACAACCTACTTGACATAGAATCATAGAAATTTACAGCACAGAAGGAGGCCATTCAACCCATTGTGTCCATACCGGCCCACAAAGAGCTATCCGGCCTAATCCCACTTTCCAGCACTTGGTCCATATCCTTGTAGGTTATGGCACTTCAAGTGCATATCCAAGTACTTTTTAAATGTGATGAGGGTCTCTGCCTCTACCACCCTTTCAGAGAGTTCCAGACCCCCACCACCCTCTGGCTGAAAAAAATTCTCCTCCAATCCCCTCTAAACTTCCGACCAATTACTTTAAATCTATGCCCTCTGGTTATTGACCCTTCTGCTAAAGTAAATAGGTCCTTACTATCCACTCTATCTAGGCCCCATATAATTTTATACACCTCAATTAGGTTTCCCCTCAGTCTCCTCTGTTCCAAAGAAAACAACCCCAGCCTATCCAATCGTTCCTCATAGCTAAAATTCTCCAGTCCTGGCAACATCCTCGTAAATCTTCTCTGCACCCCCTCTAGTGCAATCACATCCTTCCTGTAATGTGGTGACCAGAACTGCATGCAGTATTCTAGCTGCGGCTTAACTAGTGTTTTATACAGTTCAAGCATAACCTCCCTGCTCTTGTATTCTATGCCTCGGTTAATAAAGGCAAGTATACCTTATGACATATTTTACTATGAAAAATAACCACAGCTCCATGTTTAAAAGAGTTTGTAATTCACCTCACTCATAAATCTCACAGCATTTCTTGATATAGACAGCCTGTCTCATAGCATAAGAAAATCTGAATTAGTTGTATTGTGGAAAGGATAAGCACTTTGGGGGCGATTTTACCAGCCCTGGGGAGGCGGGCATGGAGGCGGGACTGCTGGGAAAATGGCAGGATTTGGGGACGGGTGCCCAACCCGCCCCCAACCCGCCCCCAACCCACCTCCATGCCATCTTGCCAGGAGGCAGGTAGCCGTCCCATGCCGGGTCGAGAGACGGGACAGGATTAAAACCTATTAACTGCCTGTTAACAGGTAGTTGACAGGCAGAAAATAGGATTATCCCCTTTTTGTCCTCACAAGTGCGGGCTTCCCGAAGGCTCCAAAACCCGCCAGGTCAGCGAGGCGAGTACTGGGTCTGCGGGGGTTGGGTGCAAAAGTGTGGTGTGAAGGTAAGTGATGGGTGCAAGAGTGGAGAGGTGAGTATCTGAGGTAAGTGCAAAGTGTTAGTAAAAGTGTACTTACCTTTGTTTCTTCCTGCAGGCTTCACTCGGTGGGTATGCGGAGAGTCTCAGACCTCCGTGTTGGAGATGAGAGATGGTCGTTGCATTCTCAGATGCAACAACCATCTCATTTCTGTAAAAGAAAGAAGTTTGATGAGGTCTTGCATTCAAGACCTCATCAAACTACAGAGAATGTCACTGTTTGACAGCTTCACGGAGCTGTCAAACAATGACAATACATCTGTCAAAGATTTGGACAGATGAAGCGTCATACGTTGATGTCCTCTGCAACCGGCTTTCCCTTAATTGGTTTGTAGTTGCCCATATCTGTTTTGCCATCCTTTTTGAATATGGGCACTACTTTAGCCTATTTCCAATCTACTGGTACTTCTCCAGCATTCAGTGATTCCCACATAAAGATTGTCAGCACCTCACAACTCTCCTTCCTAGTCTCTCCACACTCTTGGATAAATGCCATCAAGCCTAGGGGATTTATTATTTTGAGCCCTTTAAGCTTGTCTAGGACTTACATTCCATTAATACTGAAGACATTGATTTTACTTAAGTTATTTCTGTTTGGGGAATGCATGCTGCTGTTGTCTTCTCTTATTCTTTGGCCTAGATATGCGGCAGACAGAAATGTGGGTATCCCTGCTGTGGTTGGAATATGATGACATTAGAGATATAGGCCTAGAAATTCAGTATAGCCACTTTTGGGGCGGTAAAGGCGGGCGGCCGCTAAAGTTTGCGCCCGGCGCAAAGTCGAGCCCCCTTCGCCGATATTCAGTTGCATCGCCCTAAGAGGTTGCTGCTGCGCTAAAACAGGCGATGCACGACTATCATTAGGCGCTAAGCCAGCAGCCCGGGGCGCTAACACCGGAAGTTGGGCGCAGGGCAGGTGCGGCGAGCTGCTGATTGCCGGCAGACACTCTGGCTCCGGTGAGCTCTTAAAGGGGGAGGGTGGATTTGTTTTTTTGAAAGGCCGAGACTAGTGTATTTGTGTTTTTGGGGAGGGCTTCTCTCCATCAGTTTGTTATGTCTCCTCCTCCTCCTCCTCCTCCTCCTCCTCCAGTGTTGCAAAACAGCTGCCTTTTCTACTGCAGGAGTGCCCTTTAATTTGCGCTCCCCACGGCCCGCATCAGCTGAGCACCGTTCGACTCAACAGTCGCTAGGGCCGCCAGGCGCAAAATGGGGCAGCGCGAGTGAAGTTCCGGTTCCGGGCGCACAAAGGGCGTTGCACGACGAAATGACGTCATGATCTGCGCGCGCAGATGAGCGCGCGCAATGACTTTGCGCCGGCGCTAAATGTCTACTGAAGTTGGGGCGAGGCGCAGATCGCGCTGCGCCCGGGCGCTAAGCGCCTAGTGCTCGAGATCTACTCCTCCTAAGGTGCTAACGGCTGGCGCAGCCAACTTAATTTCTAGGCCATAACACCTTATCACAATTCTCAAGTCATCCCAAGCACTTTACATAGAATGAATTATTTTGATGTGCAATAAATGTAGTAATGTACATAAATGTGGCAGCAGTAACTTCTCACATACAACAACAACAACAACTTGTATTTATATTGATTTGTGTTTATTGCTCAAAGTTAACTCAGTTGCATTGCCTGGGGAAAGAGGGGAATTGTGATGTAGTAAACAGTGCAAGTGTTATAAACATAATTCCAAGTGAATTATTTTAGAATGGTTAAAAAGGCACAATCTCCACCATAGCATTGTGTGCTTTGTGTGTAGGTGGGAGAATTGCTATTAGTATAGAACTAAAAAAAATGTCAATGTATCACAGCTAAATTCAAATATATATTACAGTCTTGTTATTTTATTCAACTTTTGTTGTTTGAAAATTATTTAATATAATCTGAACATGGTATTTATTTATGGGCCATGTATTTTTGAAAATTCACAATAAGTTTTATTTCATAGAATCATAGAATGCTTATAGCACAGAAGGAGGCCATTCAGCCCGTCGAGCCCATGCTGACTCTCTGCAAGAGCACTTCAGCTAGCCTCACTCCCCGCCCACTCCCCATAGCCCTGCAAATTTTTTTCCTTCAGGTACTTATCCAATTCCCTTTTGAAAGCCACAATTGAATCTGCCTCCACCACCCTTTCAGGCAGTGCATTCCCGATCATAACCACTCGCTGCGTAAAAAAAGTTTTTCCTCATGTCGCCTTTGGTTCTTCTGCCAATCACCTTAAATCTGTGTCCTCTGGTTCTCACCCCTTCCGCTAATGGGAACAGTTTCTCTCTATCTACTCTCTCTAGACCCCTCATGATTTTGAAGTACAAGAAACATTTTCTTAACTAAATTAAATGACAGTCATTTATATAGATTCAGTGTAATGGTTTCAAATAAACTATTATACTGTGGGTAAGGGCCCAATCATAAACAATTTTTTTCATACAAGCTATTCTTTTGTTTACCCATTCTCCTCCCAAAATTTCAAAAACTGATCAATTACATCTAATAATCACATGCAGCATTAAAGGTCCTTCCGCAGTATTCTTGGGGTAATGATGACAAATGTGGATAGTCCCTGGCGTAATAAAACTCACTACGCACTTGGTTTGAGCATAAAGCAAGGCTTTAATCAACTTGTTTCAGAACATGGAGGTCTAGTTGTATTTCACTAACTCCTTGTCTTACAAAATGTCCCTGGAAAGCTGGGGCCCACGCCCGAGTATTTATACTCCTTGGACGGCGCCACCAGCTGGCCGTTCAGCGTTATTTCATAAGTAGTTTCTTGATGATGAGATTTATAACAGTCCCTAAATTCTTCAATGCTCAGTTCATCTCAAAAACCTTCAGTCTTTCTTAATGAATAGCAAGAAAGACTTGCATTTATACATTGCCGTTCACAACCTCAGGACGTCCCAGGGTGCTTTATAGCCAACTAAGTGCTTTTGAAATTGTAGTCACTGTTGTAATGTAGGAAAACATGGCAGCCAATTTGCACACAGCAAGCTCCCACAAACAGCAATGTGATAATGACAAGATAATCTGGATTTAGTAATGCGATAAATGTTGACCAGGGAGAACTCCCCTGCTCTTCTTCAAAATAATGCCATGGGATTCTTTTATGTCCACCTCAGTTTAACGTCTCATCCGAAAGACAGCACCTACCAACAGTGCAGAACTCCCTCATCACTTCACTGAGGTGCTAAAGTCTCTGGAGTGGCACTTGAACTCTCAACCTTCTGATTCAGAGGCAGGAGCGCTACCATGGAGCCAAGGCTGAATTTCTTAGTTACACCACCTCAATTCAGCTTTTTGATACTGGATGATCACTTCTCAATAATTAAATTTCCAAATGAATTGCTCACAACAGAACAGGTTTCTTTTTGTAATTTTTCCCTTCTTTCTACAGAAAATTACACTCTTAAAACCCAAGCATGACCTACTGTTTTGAACCTTGGTGCTGTCTTATATTATTGGCCTTGGCACTTCACCTGGGTTTATCAATAAAATAAAAGTAGACAAATAATCTATTATACAACCATATAACAGCATCAGGTGAACACCGACCCCACCAAGTCACACACCATCCTGACTTGGACATATATCGTTGTTCCTTCATCATTACTGGGTCAAAATCCTGGATCTCCCTACCCAACACCATTGTGGGAGCACCCAACACCACAAGGATTGCAGCAGTTCAAAAAGTTGGCCCACCACCTTCAAGCCAACTAGGGAAGGGCAATAAATGCTGCATTGCCAGCTTTGGCTACATCCTGAGAACAAATCTAAAAACAAACACTAAAGCCGCAAAATTTGGCTCCATAGCACCGGTAATTTTGGCCGTTTTTGATGAAAAAATGGCGTCTGCTTCGCTTCCGCCCACTTGCGTGGCCCGCACTGAACACCATCTTGGTGAGGGTGATTGTACAGGCGATATATGCGTGCACCGGATGTATGCAGAGTAGGCAGATCGTGACATTAGTCAGCATGTAAGGCTCATTTGACACATGACCTGCCATTTTTCACCTCGCCACTCTATTCAACGCCCTCTCCTAAACACGTGTTCAATTGCACAAGTGACCCCCCCACCACCAGTGCTACTTAAAGGGTGCCATCCAACTTGCAGGTTAGTTGCTTATTGCTATTCACTGGCTCTTGCAGTGTTTGTAGGATTACTGGGTTGCTGCAAGAGTTTTGAAAAGTTGGTAAAGTGTGCAGGGAGTGCTGCTGGACTTTGGGAAGGCATTGGCTGCTACTGGAATGCCTCTGAGTACACCACTTGCTCTCAGTCATGGGGAATTAGTTGCAGTCCCCCTTGGGCTGCAGATGGAGCAGAGGCAGCAAAGAAGACAAGCTGTTCGCAGAGGGAGGAGGAGGGGGAGGAGGGCTCTCAGGAGGAGGCCAAGTCCACCTAGGGATTTCAGGGAGCACTTCTCCTACCTGCACCTAAGCCAGGAGCAGTGTGTTCAGTGCGTGCTCCACTTCACCTCAAGGAGGTGGTCACAGAACTCTGCCACCACTTGGATCCAGACCTGCAGCCTCAGAGCAGGCGATGACAGCGCTGCCAGTGGCCCTCATGGTGACCGTGGCCCTGAGCTTTTTCACCAGTGGATTCTTCCAGGCTGGAACAGGCGATATAGCAAACATCTCGCAGTTCGCCGTCCATCGCTGCATCCAGGAAGTCACAGAGGTTTTGTAGGCTAGGAGAGGGGACTTGATTGTCTTCTCTCTAAAGAGAGAGAAGCAGGAGGAGCGCACACGTGGCTTTTCCAGGATAGCAGACTTCACAGTGCAAGGTGCCATCGTCTGCACACATGTGGCTTTGCAGGCGCCGCATCTCAATGGTGAGATGTACCATAACCGCAAAGGCTACCACTCACTTAATGTTCAGTTAATGTGCGACAACGCCCAGCACATCATGCTTGTGAGTGCCTGCTATCCTGGCAATAGTCATGATGTGTTTATCCTGCGACAGTACGCTGTGCCAGCAATCTTCCAGCCACCATGTTGAACCCGAGGGTCGCTGCTCGGCAACAAGGGCTATCCCCTCTACATCTGGCGGATGACTCCCCTCTACAACCCCACCACTCATGGCCAGCACTCATATAATGAGAGCCATGCTGCCACAAGGAACATCATTGAGCTGACCATCGGGATGCTGAAGCAATGGTTCCACTGCCTTGACCACTCAGGAGGAGTCTTCCAGTACTCGTTGGCGCAATTGTCCCAATTCGTGGTGGTATGCTGCATCCACCACAACTTGGCCATCATGAGAGCGCAGCCCTTGGCACCACGGGTTCGACGACCACCTCAAGAGGAGGAGGAGGTAGAGGTAGAGGTAGAGGTAGAGGAAGGAGAAAGAGGAAGAGGAGGACGCAGCCTGCACATCCATGTTCCAGACGGGATGCCCATGAGCACATCATCAGACTCCAGTTCCCCTGAACGAAACCCCAAATCCCCATTGCTCAACACTTCCCCACCTTACTATCCCATCTGTCACTGAAAATCACAGCATCCTCTTTGGCCAAAATACTGAAATAAATGACACCACAAAGCAACCATTCCATAACAACTTTACCCAACAACACATTAAATGCTCCATACAATTCTCAACTAATCACCCTTGTGCTTTCCCTTAGTGCCTGTCTTGTGGGTGCCTTTAGCTGTCCTCGTGCTCCTACGAAGTGTAGGCTGCGTGTGTACTCACGCTGGGAAAACTCTAAAGCCTGCACATCTGCCAATGCACTTTATTATGGTTATATTTATGTTACTATACTACAAGCCAAATGTATGTTGAATGTTTAAGTGTCTTAATCCAAATGTACACTCTCGGGAGCCGCAAGCCTACATTTCGTTGTACTGCACTTGTGCACTAACAATGACAATAAAAGTTGATTTGATTTGATTTTGATTTGATTTGAAGTGCTACCCCACTAGTGGCAGCAGCATAGCTGCTGGAAGGCTGCTGACTTTCAGTGGGGGAGACTGCAGATGGCCTTGCAGGATGACCTCGAGCAGCTCTGGGCCTAGAAGGCCTGGCTGCGGACTGCACCACCTCGGCATGGGAGACAGCAGTCTGGGCTGGCTGGCTGACAGGCAACAGTAAGGACACTGGCGGCGTGGCAGTGGTGGAAGGATGAATGCTGTCATCCTGAGAGAGGACAGCAGGTTCGTGCACCACGCAGCCACTGCCATTCCCCCGGGGTGGCGCCTTTGCAATCCTAGTAATCTGTTGGAGGACAGATTGCTGGACTGCTGTGACACCCTGCAAGCCCCTTTCGATACTGGTAAACACAGTCATGATGGCAGCAGTCTGAGCTTCTGTGGCAGCAAGCTCAGCCTTCAGGAGAGCAGTCTGAGCTTGTGTAACATAAGTCTGAGCTATGATTGAAGCACTCAGATGTTGGATTTCTTCTGCTTGTGCTGCAATGGAAGCTGAGACATCGGCCATCAGACCCTGCAACATGGTTGGGTTCATAAGTGCGCTAATGGAGTTGGCCACACTTCCATCCTGGAAAGCATGGCACCAAGCTCTGCGCAAAACCCTGTGCAAAGTTGGTGCCGGACTCCTTGCTCCTTGACAGTGATAACAGGCTTTCTGCGAGGCCTGCCAGTGCACCAAACATTTTTGTGTGCACACCCATTAGCCTTCTTCTATAGGCTGCCCATCGAAGACCTCATCTGCGTCCTCTGCAGTAGAACTCGTGTGGAACCTTGCCCTCCAGAGAGCTGGCACCTGCACTATCCTTTCACCCTGCCCTGGCTGCAGGCCACTTGTACCCGTTGACTCACCACATCCATATCCCACCTCTATACTACCCTCTAAAGTACCGCAGTGTACTCTTCTCTTGCGCTTCCTGCACTGGATGGCTAGGTTTGAGTTCTTGGGTAAATAAAAACAGAAAGTGCTGGGAATACTCAACAGGTCAGGCAGCATTGTGGAGAGAGAAACAGTTAACATTTCAGGTCTATGACCTTTCATCAGAATTGGAAAAAGACCTAACAAGATTTAAGCAAGTGCAGAGGCAAGGAAAGGGGGGAGGGGAGGAAAGAACAAAAGGGAAGGTCTGTGATCGGGTGGAAGGCAGGAAAGATTAAATGACAAAAGGTATGATTGTACAAGGCAAAAGGAGTTCTTAGGTATCTGAAAGGAGAAAGGTACATGGGTAGGGTTTTGGTGAGGGGAGGGGTGAAAACAAAATGTGCATGCTTACACCATCAGCAGCTTGTAAGTGAGAAGAGATTGTGGAATGAGAGGGAAGTGGGATGTGAGAAGAAGGATTAGGTATGAGCATACCATCATCTTGAATGGTTTCAGCCTCGCCGCTCACCACGGCCTCAGTGACGGCCCCTCCAATAATGGCGAACACTGTCATCTCCACTGGGGTCAGGATATGAAGGCGCACTCATCCCCCATTGGTTAGCTGCTGCTGCCTGCGGTTGTGAGCCACCTTACCCTGCAAGAGAGAGGGAAGTAAGTTAATGAGTGTGGTGCAATGTGTTTGGGTGATGTGCCTGTCAATAGCTGGCATTGTGTACAAAGTGTGAGAAGTGGGTGTGAGGCTTGCAGCAGTGGTTTGAGTCATGTTTGATAGAGATTGTTGGTAGGTGAGTGATGGGGGTGCGGTGGATTGAACAGTGTGTGAGGCTACTGGTGCAGTTGGAGGGAGATGGCTTTTGAAGATGCATCACTGACCTTGATCACTCATGTGAGATCATTTTTTAACTTATTTTGGCACTACATCCAGGTCCTCGGGGCAACACATTGACCGCGTCGGCTATCTGCTCCCACTGCCTTCACAGTTTGTGTCTGGAGGGCTTCCTGGCCCCCAAGGGTAGATGACCTGTCCCCTCCTTTACACCTCCTGCACTGAGGCCTCTACTGCTGTGTCCAAGAACCTTGAAGTCTTTTTTCTGGCCTGTTGAGCCATTATTCATAGAAACATAGAAACATAGAAGATAGGAGCAGGAGTAGGCCATTCGGCCCCTCGAGCCTGCTCTGCCATTCAATGTGATCATGGCTGATCACCCAAATTCAGTACCCGGTCTCTGCTTTCTCCCCATACCTCTTGATCCCTTTAGCCTTAAGAAATATATCCAACTCCTTCTTGAATATATTTAATGAATTGGCATCTACTGCCTTCTGTGGTAGAGAATTCCACAGGTTCACCACTCTCTGGGTGAAGAAATTCCTCCTCATTTCTGTCCTAAATGGCCTAGCCCTTATCCTTAGATTGTGACCCCTGGTTCTGGACTCCCTGACCATTGGGAACATCCATCCTGCATCTACTATGTCCAGTCCTATCAGAATGTTATAAGTTTCAATGAGATCCCCTCTCATTCTTCTAAACTCCAGCGAGTACAAGCCCAATCGACCCAATCTCTCCTCACGTCATTCCTGCCATCCCAGGTATCAGCCTGGTGAATCTTCACTGAACTCCTTCCATGGCAAGAACATCCTTCCTCAGATAAGGCGACCAAAACTGCACACAATACTCAAGATGTGGTCTCAACAAGGCCCTGTACAACTGCAGCAAGACATCCTTGTTCCTGTACTCAAACCCTCCCGCTACAAAGGCCAACATACCATTTGCCTTCTTAACCGCCTGCTGCACCTGCATGCTTACCTTCAGTGACTGGTGCACAAGGACACCCAGTCTCGTTGCACTTCCCCTTCTCCCAATCTATTGCCATTCAGATAATAATCTGCCTTCCTGCTTTTGCCAGCAAAGTGGATAACCTCACATTTATCCACATTGTATTAAATCTGCCATGCTTCTGCCCAATCACCCAACCTGTCCAAATCATCCTGGAGTTTTTTGGCATCCTACTCACAGCACACATGCCCACCCAGCTTTGTGTCATCTGCAAATTTGGAGATATTACATCTAGTTCCCTTGTCTAGATCATTAATATATATTGTGAATAGCTGGGGTCCAAGGACCGATCCCTGCGGTACCCCACTAGTCACTGCCTGCCACTCAGAAAAAGACCCGTTTATTCCAACTCTTTGCTTTCTGTCTGCCAACCAGTTCTCTATCCAAGTCAATACCTTGCCCCCAATCCCATGTGCCTTAACTTTACACGCTAATCTCTTATGCGGAACCTTATCGAAAGCCTTCTGAAAGTCCAAATACACCACATCCACTGGTTCTCCCTTATCTATTTTACCAGTTACATCCTCAAAAAATTCCAGTAGATTAGTCAAGCACGATTTACCTTTTGTAAATCCATGTTGACTTTGTCCGATCATGTCACTGTTTTCCAAGTGCTCTGCTATTACATCTTTTATAATGGACTCTAGCATTTTCCCCACTACCGATGTCAGGCTTACCGGTCTGTAATTCCCCGTTTTCTCGCTACCACCTTTTTTGAATAGTGGGGTAACATTAGCTACCCTCCAATCCATGGGTACTGTTCCAGATTCCATCGAATGTTGGAAGATGATCAGCAATGCATCTACTATTTCTAGGGCCACTTCCTTAAGTACCCTAGGATGTAGATTATCAGGCCCTGGGGATTTATCGGCCTTCAATCCCATCAATTTCCCTAATACCATTTCCCTACAAATACTGATTTCTTTCAGTTCCTCCCTTTCATCAGAACCTATGTTCCCCGACATCTCTGGGAGGTTATTTGTGTCCTCCTTTGTGAAAACAGAACCAAAATATGTATTTAATTGGTCAGCCATTTCTTTGTTCCCCATTATAAATTCCCCTGACTCTGACTGCAAGGGACCTACGCTTGACTTCACCAATCTTTTTCTCTTCACATAAGTATATAAGCTTTTACAGTCAGTTTTTATGTTGCCTGCAAGCTTACTCTCATATTCTATTTTCCCCTTCTTAATTAATCTCTTTGTCCTCCTTTGTTGAATCCTAAACTGCTCCCAATCCTCAGGTTTACTGCTTTTTCTGGCAAATTTATATGTCCTCTCCTTGGATCTTATGCTATCCCTAATTTCACTTGTTAGCCACGGTTGAGTCACCTTTTTTGTTTTATTTTTATGCCAAACTGGGATGAACAAATTCTGTAGTTCATCCATGCGGTCTTTGAATGTATGCCATTGCCTATCCACCCGCAACCCTTTGAGTGACATTCCCCAATCAATCCTACCCAACTTGCGCCTCAGACCATCATAGTTTCCTTTATTTAAATTCAGGACCCTAGTCTCTGAGTTAACTATTTCATTCTCCATCTTAATGAAGAATTCAATCATATTATGATCGCTCCGACCCAAGGGGCCTCGTACAACAAGATTGCTAATTAATCCTTTCTCATTACATAATACCCAGTCTAAGATGGCCTGATCTCTGGTTGGTTCCTCGACATATTGGCCCAGGAAACCATCCCGTAAACACTAGGAATTCCTCCTCCACAGTATTGTTACTAATTTGGTTAGCCCAATCTATATGTAGATTAAATTCACCCATGATGACTGCTGTGCCCTTATTGCACGCTTCTCTAATTTCCCTTTTAATGCCATCCCCAACCTCCGCATTACTGTTTGGAGGTCTATATACCACTCCCACTAACGTTTTCTGCCCCTTGGTATTTCTCAGTTCTACCCATACAGATTCCACATCATCAGAGCTAATATCATTCCTTACAATTGTGTTAATCCCTTCTTTAACCAGTAATGCTACCCCACCTCCCTTTCCTTTTTGCAAGCCTTTCCTGAATATTGAATACCCCTGGATGTTTCCGTAATCCCAATCAAATCATATTCGTTTACCTCTATTTGCGCAGCTAATTCATCCACCTTATTACGAATGCTCCTAGCATTAAGACACAAAGCCTTCAGGCTTGTTTTTTTAATGCTCTTAGACCTATTAGAATTATTATTTACTGTGGCCATGTTTGATTGAAACTGTTGATTTCTCTGACTATCTTTTGCTTTTATCCTTGTTTCCCTTTCCTCTGTCCCCCTGCTCAGGTTCCCAACCCCTGCCATTTAAGTTTAAACCCTCCCCCAGAGCACTAGCAAACACTCCCCCGAGGACATCGGTCCCAGCCCTGCCCAGGTGCAAACCGTCCGGTTTGAACTGGTCCCACCTCCCCCAGAACCGGTTCCAATGTCCCAGGAATTTGAATCCCTCCCCCTCGCACCATTCCTCTAGCCACGTATTCATCTGAAATATCCTTCTATTTCTACTCTGACAAGCATGTGGCACTGGTAGCAATCCTGAGATTACTACCTTTGAGGTCCTATTTTTTAATTTACCTCCTAACTCCCTATATTCAGCTTTTAGGACCTCATCCTGTTTTTTACCTATATTGTTGGTACCTATATGCACCATGACAACTGGCTGTTCACCCTCCCCTTCCAAAATGTTCTGCAGCCGCTCTGAGACATCCTTGACCCTTGCACCAGGGAGGCAACACACCATCCTGGAGTCTCGTTTTCGGCCGCAGAAACGCCTATCTATTCCCCTTACAATAGAATCTCCTATTACTATAGCTCTACCCCTCTTTTTCCTCCCGTCCTGTGCAGCAGAGCCACCCCTGGTGCCAGGAAGTTGGCTGCTGCTGCCATCCTCTGATAAGCCATCCCCCGCAACAGTACTCAAAGTGGTGTATCTGTTTGAGAGGGGGATGTCCACAGGGGACACCTGCACTACCTGCCTGCGCATAGTACTCTGTCTGTTGGTCACCCCTTCCCTTTCTGTCTGTCCAACCTTTGCTGCGGTGTGACCAACTACTTAAACGTGATATCCAAGACGTCCTCAGCATCGCGAATGGTCCAGTATGTATCCAACCACAGCTCCAGTGCTGCAATGCAGTCTGCCAGTAGCTGCAGCTGGCCACACTTCCTGCACACATAGTTGTCAGGGACACAGGAAGTGTCCCTGAGTTCCCACATAGCGCAGGAGGAGCATACCACGGGGCCAGGCTCTCCAGTCATGACTTACCCTTTAATTAATTGAAATTAAATTAAATCAAATCAATCCCACCAATTACACTACAGTTAAATGGTATATTTAAGGGCCCTGATTTCCCAAAAGTCCCCGCTACACCACAGAGACCTTAGAAACTATAAACCACAGAGTTAAAGTTTAAAAAGTGGGAAATACTCACCAACCAATCACTTACCTGCTTTCTGGTGGTGTCACACTTCGATTACTTTTTACTTCTCTCCCTCCCTCTGAGTTCGGAGATTGGAGATTAGTACGCCTACCTGGTCCTCGTCGTCGCTTTTATACATCGCCGCTCCGCTGAGTCTCCTGCTGCTCTTGCCGCTCTGTGGCCTACGTGGTCTCTGGCACCTCTTTTATCCCTCGCCGCTCCGCCAAGTCTCCCACCACTCTCGCCGCTCTGAGACCTACCTGGTCTCTGGCGCCTCTTTTATACCTCACCGCTCCGCCGAGTCTCCCACCGTTCTCGCCGCTCTGAGGCCTACCTGGTCTCTGGCGCCTTTTTTATACCTCACCGCTCCGCCGAGTCTCCCGCCGCTCTTGCCACTCTGAGGCCTACCTGGTCTCTGGCGCCTCTTTTATACCTCGCCGCTCCGCCGAGTCTCCCGCCGCTCTCGCCGCTCTGAGGCCTACCTCATCTCTGGCGCCTCTTTTATACCTCGCCGCTCCGCCGAGTCGCCCACCGCTCTTGCCGCTCTGAGGCCTACCTGGTCTCTGGCGCCTCTTTTATACCTCGCCGCTCCACCAAGACTCCCGCCGCTCTCGCCGCTCTGAGGCCTACCTGGTCTCTGGTGCCTCTTTTATACCTTGCTGCTCCATCGAGTCTCCCATCACTCTCGCTGCTCTGAGTCTTATTCTTTCTCACAACCAGTTCCAGCAGCTGCTGCAGACAGAATGCACCTCACCTTTAAAAGGTGCAGACTGCCTTTAAGAAGTGGCGGCTAGCTTTAATTGTAACTAGCTTTGCATGACCTTAGGCCCCCTGTTGAGCGTTCAGCCTCAGCGCAGGGCTGACCACAATCATTATAATGAGCAGGCAGCACGAAGGTCACGTGCTGTCTGCATTCCTTTCAACGGGCTTGGGACGATCGCGCATTGTGATCCCAGTGCCCGCTTTCGGGTCTAATCCAATTTTTAGCCCTAAAGTGCTCCTCCAATCTTTACAAAAACAGGACTCAAATAAACACCTTGCCGTTGATTTCTGTGGCCAACAGTATCTCTGCATTTAAATTTGACATGACACATACATATGAAATAACCTTCATTCCAGTTGATGGTGAATTAAGTCATTTCGGCTGGTGTGCTGTTTATAATGACTGTTTTGCAAACAAACAGCAGAGCTCCCTTTACAAAATATTTCCATTTAATTAACAAAACATGCCCATAAACTGCATTTGCTATATAATGGCATATAAAAAAATGCCTTGTACTTAGTTACTTATTTACTTATTTCTCCTGTGATTAGATGCTTATTTAGCAGGTATTGTCTTGTGAATAGGTGAGTTATTTTTCAAATTGAGTGGGATCCATTTAAAGGTAAATTCCTAGAAGGAGACACACTATAAGGAGGTCGAGACCCAGGAGCGAGGTCGAGGCCCAGGAGTGAGAACGGGGACCCAGGAGTGAGGACGGGGTCCAGGAGCGAGGATGAGGCCAAGGGGTGAGGATAGGGCCCAGGAGCGAGGTTGAGGCCCAGGATGAAGGACGGGACCCAGGAGCGAGGTCGAAGCCCAGGAACGAGGTCGGGACCCAGGAGCGAGGGCGAGACCCAGGAGCGAGGACGGGACTCAGGAGCGAGGTTGAGGCCCAGGGGAGAGGACGAGCCCAGCAGCAAGGTCGAGGCCCAGGAGAGGCACAGCATGGACCAGCAGCAGAGTCGGGAGGACCACACTGCAGCCTATGAAACCCAGGCAGAAAGGACCTGCGGGTAGGAGGGAGGAGGGCAGTAGGAGTATGTTTGTGTGTGTGTGCTAGGCCGATGTAGCAGAGCCTGGTCTCCAATCATCTTGGATCCCCTTACCATTGGACCAAGACCTTGCTCTGTCAAGCCCGTGTGGTAACTGGTGTGCAACGGCCACCCCACGTTAAAAGAATTCACGCACAGGCATCTTCCACCCTTTAAAATGAAGTTCGGGACCTGGAACGTCAGGCTGCCCCACCTGTGACAGAGATTGTAGGTCCCACATTGGACTCATCAGTCACCTGAGAACTCATTTTTAGTGAGGAAGCAAGTCATCCTCGGTTCCGAGGGACTGCCCAAGAAGAAGAAGAAGAAGAAATGCCCTGAATATCATAAGAGTGCTCATGTGGCGGAGCCACTAAGGGACTCCAGTCAATTGTATATAATTCCCTTTAATAATATGTTGGCTACAGCCTGAGTCTGTATCTTTGTTTTCACTGTTTACATGTACAGAGCGCGATCACTTTAATAGCGCGGGTAAACGCGATAACGGCATGCCGTTCATCACGTGATCCCCCACCAGCAGGAAAAACGTGATGACGTCATGACATCAGCCATGAGACCGCCCTAGCAGTCCTCGTGGAGCCTCCGAACTGACTAGACCTATATTCGATGTTCTCCTGTAGTTATCTGTTAAACTCTGTTACTTTTCATTAAACCTCGTTTATTTGATCGCCTGAGTGGACCTCAGTCTTTTGGATAGGAACTAGACATTCCTACATTGGTGACCCCGACTTTTGCGAACAGTTTTCGCAGAAGTTACTGAACATGGAATCGAACGCCGTTGCTTTGAAGCTACCACAGTTCTGGGAGCAACAGCCAGCCACATGGTTCATCCAGGCTGGAGCCCAGTTCGCCATCAGGAACATCATTGCGGATCAGACCCATTACTATCACGTGGTCTCCGCCCTCGACAGCGCCACAGCCTCGCGGATCATCAGCCTGCTTGGTAATCCACCAGAAGATCGCAAGTATGATACGATAAAGGCACGGTTGTTAAGAACATAAGAACATAAGAAGTAGGAGAAGACGTAGGCCATACGGCCCCTTGGGCCTGCTCCGCCATTCAATAGGATCATGGCTGATCCGAATCTAGACTCACGTCCACTTCCCTGCCCTCTCCCCGTAACCCCTAATTCCCTTATCTGCTAGGAAACTGTCTATCTCCAATTTAAATTTATTTAATGTTGCAGCTTCCACAGCTCTCTGGGGTAGCAAATTCCATAGATTTACTACCCTCTGAGTGAAGAAGTGTCTCCTCATCTCAGTTTTGAAAGGGCAGCCCCTTATTCTAAGATTATGCCCCCTAGTTCTAGTCTCACCCATCAGTGGAAACATCCTCACCGCATCCACCCGATCAAGCCCCCTCACAATCTTATATGTTTCGATAAGATCACCTCTCATTCTTCTGAACTCCAATGAGTAGAGGCCCAACCTACTCAACCTTTCCTCGTACATCAACCCCCTCATCTCCGGAATCAACCGAGTGAACCTTCTCTGAACCGCCTCGAGAGCAAGTATATCTTTTCTTAAATATGGAAACCAAAACTGCACGCAGTATTCCAGGTGTGGCCTCACCAATACTTTGTATAACTGCAGCAAGACTTCCCTGTTTTTATACTCCATCCCCCTTGCAATAAAAGCCAAGATTCCATTGGCCTTCCTGATCACCTGCTGCACCTGCATACTAACTTTTTGTGTTTCATGCACCAGGACCCCCAGATCCCTTTGTACTGTAGCACTTTGCAGTTTCTCTCCATTTAGATAATAACTTGCTCTTTGATTTTTCTGCCAAAATGCATAACCTCACACTTTCCAATATTATATTTCATCTGGCAAATCTCTGCCCACTCACTTAGCCTGTCTATGTCCTTTTGCAGGTTTTTTATGTCCTCCTCACTCACTGCTTTCCCTCCCATCTTTGTATCGTCGGCAAACTTGGATACGTTGCACTCAGTCCCTTCCTCCAAATCGTTAATATAGATTGTAAAGAGTTGGGGTCCCGGGTCTTCGGACTCACGAAGTCGGAGCGCACCTGTCGGCTGCTCAATATGCCCGGCCTCGGGGACTCCAAGCCGTCCGAGCTCATGAGCCAAATGTTCACGCTCCTGGGCTCCGAACCGGAATGCTTCCTCTTCAGGGAGCTATTCCTCAGCCAGCTACCGGAGCAAGTGCAGGCTGCCCTAGCCAGGTCGGAAGTCACCGACTGCACAGTGCTGGCCGCCGATGCGGACAAGATCTTCGCGGTGACACAGCAGTACTGCACTGCCACGAGGCGCCCATCCCCCACAGACGCCGCTCCAGCCCCTCAACCTGCGGGGTTGTGCTTCTACCACGCCCGTTTTGGCGTGAAAGCAAGATGCTGCCACCCTCCCTGCAGCTTTTTGTTCAAAAAAAAACAGCAGCCACCCTGTCAAAAGAGGACCGAGAATAAGGAACGCCCCGTGGCTGCGATTACAATCGGTAATTCGGGAAAACTCCTCTTCATCAACGACTCCCTATCTGGTCGACGTATCCTTTGCGACACTGGGGTGCAGTGTAGCATCCTACCCGCGTCAGATCTTGATCTACAAGTTGGGGGGCACGGCCCCTCCCTCCAGGCGGCTAATGGCGGGGCCATTCGGACCTTCGGAAGCTGGCGGGTCCAGGTGTGCTTCGGCGGCCAGAGGTTTTACTGGGATTTCATCACGGCCAAAGTCTCTCAAGCCATCCTCGGGGCAGATTTTTTGTGCACCAACGGCCTCCTGGTGGACGTACGGCACCTAAAGAAGATTTTCAATCGTCCTCGGCGGAGCTCGTATATGGCCAGCCGCTACGCGTACCAGGGGATTTCCTTCCGTCTCCAACAGAGCCATGGTCCGTGTCCCAGCAGCTCATCAGCCACCAGGAGGCAGCCAGAAGTTTCGCTCCAGTGCCTACGTCGCATCACGGCTTGCAGAGTTCCCACGTCCCAGCTGAGCTGAAGAATGCCGACTATGCGTTTATCCGCCATGATGCTCATCGGGACCCGCTCAAACCCCCTTACACTGGTCCTTTCCGTGTTTGAGACAGGAGACAAATCTTTTTCGGTCGATGTCGGTGGTAAACCGGACCACATTTCGGTTGACCGGTTGAAGCCGGCTCACTTGGACCTTGACCGCCCAGTCGAGATCGCACAACTGCCGAAATGTGGCCGACCGCCCATAGTCGCCGTGCCAGATCAAACGCAACCACCCGCCAGCTCGCCCGCCGTCCATCAGCTTCCACTTCAAGGCTACAGAAGTCGACCTGACAGGCTTGTCAGGCCTCCTCGCCCTTTTACTTTTGCTATTAAAGACAATTCTGGGGGGGCGCATGTGGCGGAGCCACTAAGGGACTCCAATCAATTGTATATAATTCCCTTTAATAATATGTTGGCTACAGCCTGAGTCTGTATCTTTGTTTTCACTGTTTACATGTACAGAGCGCGATCACTTTAAACGCGATGACGTCATGCCGTTCATCACATGATCCCCCACCGGCAGGAAAAACATGATGGCGTCATGACGTCAGCCACGGGACCGCCCTAGCAGTCCTTGTGGAGCCTCCGAACTGACTAGACCTATATTCAATGTTCTCCTGTAGTTACCTGTTAAACTCTGTTACTTTTCATTAAACCTCGTTTATTTGATCGCCTGAGTGGACCTCGATCTTTTGGATAGGAACTAGACATTCCTACACTCATAAAATTAGCTTCCCTGTAAAAAAATCAAAATATACATATAATTTTTTGAAATTATAAAATGGATTTTCACATTGCATAGGTCCTAATCATAGTGGTAGTAAATGTGACAAATAATTAGAGTTACAAAATTAAAACCAGCTCTGGCCGTGTAGTTCCAGGCACCAGTACAATATACTATGAGGCAGCGAGTAAAGTTGTGCCAGGTCTAGTGTTATATGATTTGTGGGTCATAATCCAACATGCATCAATATATTACAATGCTATGATAGATACTAAAATTAAGTATGCTGTTCCAGAAGGGAAGTACTCCCAAAAGAGAGGCATTCAAACAGAGCTGTGATCCCATGAAGCGTTCTCTGCTGTTAATTGCTTGTTGATGCCACATCTTCTTTAAGAAGTCTTGACCATCATCAAGAATCAAGTGCAGACCAAAGGCAGCTTTATAGTAGGTTACCGGAGGGCAGCAGCTTTATAGTAGAGAGAGTGCTAGCAATGGCAAGACAACAAAGATGCTGCTGATGCACTCTTATCAACATAAAAGTGCTTAATGTGTGTATAGCCAGGCTGTATTGTATATGCACTGTGGCACTCTGACTGTAAAGCAGATGGAGTGCAGAACTGTATGGCAACGTAAACCAGCTACCTTAACTTAAGGCAATCAATGGTCTTCCAGAGTCAGGATTTGGTCCATCACATTAGATATTACAGCAGTATTAGTTTCAGGTCTAAGTTTAAGCAAATGGATATGTCTGAAATTTACGAACACACACTAGCAGTTTCA
The DNA here is from genome assembly GCF_052327205.1 of Somniosus microcephalus. NCBI lineage: Eukaryota > Metazoa > Chordata > Chondrichthyes > Squaliformes > Somniosidae > Somniosus > Somniosus microcephalus. The sequence continues at coordinate 135,544,499 of NC_140988.1, forward strand.
CTCCCCTCTGCTTTGATATGTGTGCACTCGGAACACTCTTGCCCATTTCTACTCCTGCGATACACCCAAATGCACAGGTAAAACAGAGTTAGAAATAAAATCAGCAAATGATGTGGATTTATTTTCCCCATCCAAGTTCCTACCATTTAATTGACATTGAAGAGCTGCTCACAACGTAGATGAGGCAGAGGGTTTAGAAAATAGGACAATTGTGGGATGGTGATGCTATTCTTTAGTTTGAAGTAAGAGCCCAGTCGGTAACCATGATGGAAATTTTCATTAAACGTTATGGGGGACGATTTTCCCCGGATACTTTAGGCGCTAAAGAGCCTCTGAGGTGGCCAAAATGGGGTCTTAAGCTGAAACGCCAGTTTAGTCCGCGTTTAGCACAAGACACCATCTTGGTAAAGGAGTTGAAGCTTGTGCTAGGAATGGCTGCCGGAAAATCGTTAAGGGGCTGATTGACAATTAAATTGCCTGCTAGAGCTCATTAAAGAGGCTGCACAGCATTTTGGTGGCTAGCGCTTCAATGAACGACCTCTCCTAACAGGGACTAGCTGAACAGGAGTAAAAGAAGTTGTTGCTGAGGATTTTGAGCGTTACTTAAAGGCATGTTCAGCTTTCACTGCTAACTTGCTGCTGGAGATTGACTCACTTCTCTGCATTTGAAGAAGACTTTTGAGACAAATCAGGAGACTTTCTGGGCCATTTTGTTGAGACTTCACCAACACTCCATTTTTCTCTCAGGACTTCACCTAAAAAGAGTGAGTGCTGTGCTTCTCAACCTTATTGGACACCTTATAGGAGTCACCAGGAGAAAGGGAGTGCTTGGTCATTGGCATCTTGCTGGGGTCCCCCTTAGTCTGCATGAGGAATGAGATGAGGATGAAGCCAGGCAGAGCAGCACCAGCTGCTGCAGGAGAGAGGGTCAGAAGGGCGGGGAGGGCTCTCAGCAGGAGGCTAGGGTCTTCAGAGAGCACTACTCTTACATTCATATGACCCAAGACCAGTGCATGAGGTGGCTGAGCTTTACTAAGGAGGTTGTCACAGAGATCTGCGGCCTTGTGGAAGGAAGACTCAGACGTCACAGTACAGCATTGCCTGTGGCAGTCAAGATCACAGTCACGCTTAATTTTTATGCTACTGAAACCTTCCAGGCTGCCACAGGTGATATCAGTCACATCACAATCTTCTGTGCACTTCTGCATAAGGGAGGTCGCTGTGGCTCTATATGCTCTGAGGAATGACTATATATCATTCTCTATTGCCAGAGAGAACCAGAGGCAGAGATTTGATTTGACAGGATTGCAGGATTCCCCATGGTCCAGGGAGCCATTGACTGCGCACACGTGGCCATGTGAGCCCTTCATTTAAACTCGGAGGTGTTCACAAACAGCAAGGGATTCCATTCCCTCAATGTGCAGCTCGTGTGCAACCACCAGCATCGCATCACGCAGGCGAATACCTGCTATTCAGGGAGCTGCCATGACGTGTTTATATTGAGACGGGATTATCATTGTGCAGACCTTTGGGGTCCTCAAGCAGATTTTTAGATGCCTTGACTGGTCAGGAGGTGTCCTGCAGTACTCGGCCAAGAAGGTCTCAAAATTTGTGGTGACTTGCTGCATGCTCCATAATCTGGCAATCATGGGAGACCAGCCATTACCTCCAACAATTGTGCTAGAGGGTCAAGCTCAAGAGCCACATGAGGAGGAGGAGGAAGAGGAGGGGGACCAGGGGGAGCACCAGAGGGTTCCAGGTAGATGGCCTACACCTGGGAGGGACACTCGCTGCCAAGTAATCAAAAGAGTGCTTTTCAGAGACGTCCTCCATCATCAGACTCCGCAGCAGTGTTACCACATGCTTTACCTTCCACAACTGAGGAACCATCAGGAAGTCCATCATCTCTACTCAATCCTTTCAACCCCTTCCCCATGAAGACCACAATAAAAAACACCATCACTACCCAATTACCATAATCAAACTTTATCTGCAGGAAAATCAAAAATGGAAACATGACACAACTAACAAAGATTAAACAATTCACCATGGTGCTTACCCTCAGTGGCTATCTGTAGTGTATGTAACCTGTACCACCTTAAGAGGATACCTTAAGGTGATGGACTACTTTTTGATGGCTCCTGTACATTGTAGTACCGGTGGTGACCACACCGGTATATAAACCCTGTGGAGCAAAGTGTATTCCAGTTCAGCCTTGACCCTCAGTTACTAAAGACCTGTTTAAGTATTTCTGTAGTCTGTGTCCAGCTATTCAGCATAACTACATTTGAAAGCACAAATTCAACAGTGGCGACGAGTCTGATCTTACCTAGCGGCAGTTGCATCAAAGGAAGCTTCGCCTCTGAAACGGGCGTCGAACAACGACATCCACCCTCAACATCCTGCTGGGCACTGCATAGCACGGGAGGCAATCGGGAACCCGAGTTGGGTTCTGGCCACGAAGTCAAACATCAGTGAACATCCCTTCGACGACAGCGGCGGGTAAGCCCGATCGAGCGGCACGGGGGGGAAGTCGGCCGAGTTGTCAGTAAGAGAAGGGGAGGGAAACGACGAAAAGGGCGGAGAACATGACCGCAGCCGGTGTCAGGGGCCGTACTGCAATCGGGGCAGAGACGCGCAGCAGCCAGAAAAGCGTTTATGTCCACAAGGACCGCGGGAGCGGCGGGGAACAAGAGCAGCAGCGTCGGGGAAAATAAAGGACCGCTGGGAGGCGAGAACGGCAACAGCGCAGTAATCGCCATTTTTAGTCAGCGGGGGAAGAAGACAAGCGCGGGAAAAGCCGCCAAGCGCGGGAAGCCGCCATTTTGAAAAATAAAATAAAATAATAATCATAATCCGAAGGAAAGGAAACTCAACAAGGATGCCAAAAACGGGTAACATCACCGCTTTTGATAGCGATGTGGAAGATTGGGCCACTTATGTGGAACGCGTTGAAGTTTACTGTACAGCGAATGAGGTACCGGTGGATAAGAAAGCACTAACCCTATTAAACTCGATGGGTGCGAAGACGTACGGGTTATTAAGGAACCTTGTAACACCAGATAAACCGGTAGGAAAGAGTTTCACAGATATTGTTACTATCCTGCAAGAGCATTTAAACCCCACACCGCTGCTGATAGCGGAACGATTTAAATTCTACAAAAGAATTCAACTTAAAGAGGAAAGCAACGCTGAATTCTTAATCGAACTGTGCAAGTTATCAAAGTACTGTCAGTTCGGTACAGGACTAGCAGACGCACTGAGAGATAAGTTTGTGTGTGGGCTCCTAAGGGAAGGAACCCAGAAGCGACTGCTAGAGGAAAAGGATCTTACGCTGGACAAAGCTTTCAGCATTGCAGCATCGCATGAGGCAGCAGCACGAGGCACTGCAGAAATGCAGCAAAGGCCATTGGAATTCAGCACCAATGAAATGGCATTGGGCGCAGTAAAGTGCTATCGTTGCGGAAGGACAACGCATGACCAGAACCAGTGCTGGTTCAAAGATAAAGAATGCAGGCAATGTGGCAAACTTGGTCACATAGCGAGAGTATGCCAGTCAGGAAAGAAGACCAGCAGCAAAAAGTCGCCGCAGGAGAAGTACAAAAAAGTACACAAGGTGACAGAGAACAGTTCGGATGAACAGAAGACGGATTCAGACTCCAGCAGTAAGGAACTGGGTTGTCTAAAAATACATAATGTGGGTAACACAGCAGACCACCAAACTATCTGGGTCATGCTTCGGATAGCAGGAGTCCAAGTGAAGATGGAATTGGACACTGGATCGGCATTGACGGTCATGAATAAGCAAGATTACAAAAGGTTATTCTCACACATTCCCCTGAGGGATACGGAGATTGTATTGAAAACATACACGGGGCAAAGAGTATACCCCATCGGAAAGATAAAGGTAAATGTGGTCTACAATGGTAAAGAAAGTCAGGAAATGGACTTGTATGTGTTACCTGATGGAGGTCCGCCACTACTGGGACGGGAATGGATCCGGAGAATAAATGTGGACTGGCATTCCATACAAGCACTAACTGTAGATTCCTGTAAAGAGGATGACGTCAAACCTAAACGACTGTCCAAAATATTGGACGATGCTAAGGAGGTGTTCCAACAGGGACTGGGAACACTGAAAGGAATTACGGCAAACATCAAGGTTGAAGAACATGCAAACCCAAAATTTTTCAAAGCCAGACCGGTACCTTATGCGATACGACCTGCTGTGGAAGCAGAGCTGGAAGGGCTAGAATGTTCAGGAGTACTGTCAGAGGTGGACTGGAGTGAATGGGCCACACCCATTGTTCCCGTCATGAAGCGTTTGTTGAGCAACAAGCCGGGGGAACCTGGGAAGGTTCGCATCTGTGGTGATTTCAAGATCACTGTTAATCCGGTTCTTCACATGGTGCAATATCCGCTTCCGCGGATTGAAGATATCTTCACTTCGCTGCCTGGCGGGAAACATTTCACCAAGATAGACCTGGCGCAGGCATACCTACAGATGGAAGTTGATGAAGCGTCACGCCAGTACCTCACGATCAACACACATAAGGGCTTATATCGGTATAATAGACTGGTTTTTGGAGTGGCATCGGCTCCAGCGATTTGGCAAAGGGCCATGGAGCAGGTATTGCAGGGAATTCCAGGCACACAATGCTACCTGGATGACATTCTGATTACAGGAGATGATGATAAGGAGCACCTCGCAAATTTGGAGCAGGTGCTCACCAGATTGAAAGAATATGGACTCAGAGTTAATCACCAGAAATGTGAATTCTTTCAAAAGCGAATCTCGTACTGCGGCCACGTCATTGACCAGGAGGGGCTCCATAAGTCACCTGACAAGATCGAAGCTGTTGTGAAAGCTCCCGCTCCGGAAAATGTATCCCAGTTGAAGTCGTTCCTTGGGTTGGTTAACTATTACCACAAGTTTCTTCCAAATTTATCCACGGTGTTACACCCGCTGAACACTCTTTTGCAAATGGGAGTACCATGGAAGTGGAGCGAGGATTGTAAGCGGGCTTTTCAAAAAAGCAAGGCACTGATCACCTCTGAGGAAGTGTTGGCTCACTTTAACCCAACGCTGCCTATTCGCTTAGCTTGTGATGCTTCTCCATATGGTATCGGGGCAGTGCTCTCACATATGTTGCCAAATGGCTTGGAAAGGCCAGTCGCGTTCGCATCCAGATCATTGACCTCCGCAGAGCGCAACTATGCTCAGATAGATAGGGAGGCTCTCAGCCTCGTGTGGGGAGTTAAGAAATTTAACCATTACCTGCAAGGCTAAAAGTTTACGCTGCTGACAGATCACCAGCCGTTGGTTTCCATTTTTAACCCTAAGAAGGGTGTTCCGGTTATGATGGCCAGAGGCTTCAGAGATGGTCCCTTTTCCTAGGGGCATATCAATATGATATCAAATTCAAAGGTACAAAGCAACATGGTAATGCTGATGGGCTGTCGCGCCTGCCACTACCTACAGCGGAAGAGGCACCAGCAGTTGACCCTGTCGAGATATTTCACTCGACCATCATCGAATGTTTACCAGTCACCAATGCGAGTATTGAGAGAGAGACCCGAAATGACCCGACACTGTCTCGGGTCTACGATTTGACAGTGAAGGGATGGCCAGCATATGGCGACCCACTGTTACCAGCATTCTCAGCCAGACGAGAACAGCTGTCCGTCTGTCAAGGAACATTGATGTATGGAACAAGGGTGATTATTGCTCCTAAATTAAGGGAGAGAGTTCTGAAGGAACTGCATGAAGGTCATCTGGGGGGAGTCAAGATGAAAAGCCTTGCTAGGGCTTATGTGTGGTGGCCAGGTATCGACAAACAAATAGAGGATCTGACTAAAAGCTGCTCAGGGTGCCAAAAAGTTCAAAACGCACCTCCAATTGCACCGCTGCATCCGTGGGACTGGCCTTCAACCCCATGGCAACGTGTGCATATCGACTTTGCAGGTCCATTCATGGATTCCATGTTTTTGATAGCAGTAGACGCACATTCTAAATGGCCAGAAGTGATTAAGATGTCGACCACTACCTCTGAAAAGACGATCGCAGTTCTAAGAACCATATTTGCAAGGAATGGGTTGCCGGAACAAATATGTTCAGACAACGGACCACAGTTCGTGTCAGAAGAATTCCAGAAATTCATGAAAAAGAATGGGGTGAAACACTACATCTGCCCCATATCATCCGGCTACCAATGGGTTGGCCGAGAGATTTGTACAAACGTTCAAAAAGGCGATAAAGGCCATGAGCGAAGACCATATTCCACTACAACACAAGGTGGACAATTTCCTGATGGCATATCGAAACGCCACGCATACAGTGACAAATCAAAGCCCTGCCATAATGTTCTATAACAGGAGGTTGCGGTCCCGGTTGGATTTGTTAAAACCCAATGTGCGTAGGGAAGTCGAAAACAAGCAATTCCAGCACGTAAATAACAAGGCCACTCGGAGTTTCGAAATAGGACAACCAGTGTTGGCCAGGGACTATAGGAATGATAAATGGCAATCCGGAACAATTCGTGCCCGACAAGGACCCTTGATGTACACGGTAGACGTTGGAGAGAACGTAATACGACGTCACGCTGACCAACTTGTGGAATCGAGAACAAGGGTCGACCCCATGTCTACGGCAGAGACACCAGTTGAATAAGTTATTGAGCCTGTAGCACCTACCTCAGACTCGAACGTACATAATGATGTTCAATCCATAGGAGATCAAATGGATGAGTCACCCCAGCAATGAGAACCAGAGACCCCTGAAAGGCATTATCCGGCCCGGATCAGGAGGCCTCCTCAGAGACTGAATCTTTGAACAGTTTTGTGTGAAAGTTGTATATATGTTATCCATGTAATGTTTAAATTGGGGTGTACACTGTTAAGCTAAAAGGGGAGGAATTGTAGTGTATGTAACCTGTACCACCTTAAGAGGATACCTTAAGGCGATGGACTACTTTTTGATGGCTCCTGTACATTGTAGTACCGGTGGTGACCACACCGGTATATAAACCCTGTGGAGCAAAGTGTATTCCAGTTCAGCCCTGACCCTCAGTTACTAAAGACCTGTTTAAGTATTTCTGTAGTCTGTGTCCAGTCATTCAGCATAACTACATATGAAAGCACAGACTCAACACTATCCTATAAGTTCTGTTAGCTACACTGGTGCTTCTACGAAGTGCAACCCCAGTGGCAGTAGCAGGCGAGGTGGATGTCTGCTGAGATTTTGAAGAGGGCAGTTCAGATGTCTCCCTGCGACGCCTTCGAGGGGCTGTGGGCCATGATGGCCTTGCCTCAGACTGCACCATCTCAGAATGGGCTTAAGCGGTCTGGGCCTCCTGGCTGACAGGCAACTGCAGGGGCAATGGCGGAGTGGCGGGAGAGGGAGCAGGAATGCTGGCATCCAGAGTAGGTTCCTGCTCCATGATTCCCACGCCACTACCTCGGGGCCTCTGTTCAGTCAGCTGGGGGCAAATCTCAGGGAATCGGAGACACTCTGCAAGCCCTTTCAACCAAGTCACCATGGCAGCTGCCTGATCTTCCGTTGTAGCACTTTGCCATTCCATGGAAGATGCAAGTAGTGCAGTGGAAGCTGTGACCTCAGTCACCAGACACTACATGATGTCAGGCTCCACAGGTCACTGGTTGGAATTTGCCACCCTCTCCACACTGGAGAGTATGGGTTCCAGGCTCTGTGTCAAGCCACGGGCCAAGCTGTCGGTGGATCCTCCATCCACCTAGCCATGGCCCATAAGCTTTCAGACAGGCGGTCCATTGCATCAAGCATTTGGTTCGTCAGACCCATCAGCCTTCTTCTGAAACTTGGCCTTGCGAGGTCCTCATCTGCCTCCTCTACAGCAGAGCTAGTATGCAACCTTGCACCACCCCCCTGCCCCCCACAGCAAGGTGTCACCTGTGGTGTCCCTTCCACCTGGTGTGGCTGCTGCCCACTAGTGCCCGGTGCGTGCGACTGTGAGGATGCGGGTTCTATCCTAACCTCTAAGTTATGCGTAGTAGCGATTGACGCAGTGCCTTCATCCTCGCTCTTCTCCTCCTCTTCCTCTTCCTCCTGGGGGTGAGGTAGCTCTTGCTCCTCTTCCACTTTCTCCGGGTGACAAGCTGGATCTTGCTCCTGGGAGGCTGCAATGATAAAGCTAGAAGGGTGCAGCATATGTGGCCACTATAGGAGGATGTGTGTGATGAGACCATATGGAGTTTGAGAGTGAGGATAGGTTTGGGAGATTGGGGATCAGGAATAGTTGGAGATCTGTCAGGAAGCTGGAGTGGCCACATACTTCAAGACGATATGCCCCCTGCTCTGCCTCTAGCCACAGCGTCTGCCACTCCGCACCGAATCACGACCAGCACTGCCTCCTCAAGGTGAGTGATCTCATGCAGGCCTACTTCCCCTTCCCTAGTTAGGTCCTGCTGCCACCTGTTATGTGCTACCTTATCCTGAAAGAGAAAAAATGGTTATTGTGAATGAGTGCATTGACAGGTGTGGTTGTGTGAGTGTGTGTGTGTGATGCCTTACATGGCTGAAGAGTTTGGAGATGTGTCTGAGGAGTAAGTAGTGCCTGTGAAGGATGCAATAGTGTGTGGTGTGTGAATGTCAATATATAGTTAGATGGTGGATGACGTGTGTTGAGGTTGTCATGCTGGTGGTGGTGGTGCAGGTGTTGAGAAGTGTATTTGTGAGATGGGATATGACCTTGACCACTCATGTCAAGTCGTTAAATTCTTTGCAGCACTGGAGCCATATCCTAGGGGCAGGGCTCTTGGCTGTCACCTCCCGGGCAATCTCCTCCCACATACGCTGAATTAGCTGCCTCTGTGGCCTCCTTCTCCCCTGCGAGTACAGGACATCCTTCCTCCTCAGGACCTCCTCCACCAGGACCTCCAGTGTCATGTCCGAGGATCTGTGCACCCTCTCTCGGTCCCTGAGCCACTCTGCAATGTTCGCTTGTCTGCCAGTGTACTCCTCACCTTCAATGGAAGTGGGTGAGTGGAGGCTACATATACAGCTCCAGGAAAATTGCTTCTAATCAGTGCTTGAGTGCTAAATGTTCAGATGTTGTTTTGGCACCTGCAGGCATGTTTAAATTATGCTAATCATCAATTAGTCCCAAAATTGTGTGCTAAATCCAGACTTTCAAACAGGTGTATCTTATTAGCACAGCACTCACTTAGCACCTGTTTTTATCCTTTCCCCAAAATAAAGGACTTCAAAAATCATTCCGAGGACAGACAAATCCTGAATGCTAAGGAAATCCTCTGTCTTGTTTGCAAAAACACAGTACTGCCCACAGCTGTATCAAAACTGTGCATGGAGCATGTGTCTATCTTGAAACATCTTGATTTATGCAATACAGACAAAGAGCAAAATCGCACATGTGTGCATTTGTACACTGGGTCTATGCTTATATCGCTCAAATATGTACCTGTGATTATACAGGATAAAGTCAGGTTTAATGTCTGTAAACAAAGCTGCACCCATGTGCTTAAACAGGTTGAGAAGTTAAAATTTCCAAAGAAAAGGATTAAACTGGAATAAAAACTGTAAGTTTAAAAGTTATGTATGTACCTTTTTAAAAAATCTTTTTACTTCAGCAGCCAAGTCAATGAAACCACTGTTGAAGGCTGTGAGCCAGCTAAGGGACATTGGGAGTAGACAAGCTACTATTTTTACAGGGCTGCAGGATTCACAATGGAGCCCACGGACAGGATTTTAACTCAGGTACGGGATGGTGTCCTGTTATCCGCATTTCGTGTTATCCACCCGAATCTAAATGGATGTGGGAGATTGATGCAATTTTAACTTAATTGTCCAATTGATTTCCAACGTGTGGGAACCCTTAGCAAATGGGTTTTTCCTGACTGAAAGTCGCCGGCGATGACGTCATCATTGCTGCTGCATTTAAGGTCTACAGCAAGCCTTGCTTCTTCTGCAGGCTGCCAAGCTTTCTCCGTTTGGTGTGAGAGACCTGCAGGAAAGATGACAAGCGGGAGGCCCACATCAACTCCTCGCTTCGACGAGGTGGCCCTGTAGGCATTGGTGGATGGGGCTAGGGCCAACAGGGAGGTGCTCTTCCCTTCCTCAGGGAGGAAGAGGCCTCCCAAGCAGACTAAGGCACTGTGGTGGCTGAGGAGGTCAACTCCTTGGGAGTCACACGAAGAACCTGGATTCAGTGCAGGAAAAGATTTCATGACCTTCAGCGCACTGGAAAAGTGAGTATGAATTTCCCATCATCCTCAATCTGATCCCCATTGCCTTTCCTCACCAGCACTCAGCTTCAGCAATCTCTTCCTCCACATCCCACTTGACACTGACATCCATGCACACTTACCCATTCCCTCTCTCTCTATGTTCACATTCACATAACTATTCGACCATGCAGCCCTCACACTCCCTATCACTGTGATGTTTTGAACACAACTGACAACACACAGGGAGGGCCCTTGGTCTTGCAACCTCACTCCATCTTTGTCTCCTTCTAAGTATCTATGCTATGCAATCTCTACACTCATTCCTTCATTCTCACTCAACCTCCACTTGTCTCCCTCATTGCAGGAAAAGAGAGCTCACAACAAAAGAGAGCGAGAGAGGACAGGAGGAGGGACAGCCTCAATAGCCCACCAGACCCCCCTGGGAGGAGGCGGTACTGGAAATAGTGGGAATGGAGGATGTGTAGGGGGTTCGCAAAATTCCCCTATTTTTCCCTGAAGATTGAAAATATTGGTCCACATCGTGGACGAAGAATTGGGTGATGTGACTGGTCTACAGTGTTTTAAAATATGCCAAGAACCGCAAAAGACTGCTCTGAGATGGACAGAACGTGGACAACACGGGAGTCGAGGAATTCTGTGGAAAATATTCACACACCTTGAGACAGTACATCTTAATAAAGTCATTCCCTGGAGTTGGGCAATCACAAAAGGTTTTTAAATGGCCAGAGAAAGCTTGGCCAAAAGGACAAAGCAGCAAAACAGCTCGCAGCGAGTTGTCTGTGTGAAAAAGTGGGAGGATACAGGGGCTGTGAGTCAGATCTGCCAATCAAAGGGAGGTTCCCTTCGAAGCACTTGAAGTTGCTTATTGACTTACGTAATTGCCCACTTGAGAATTGACCGCAGGACAATCGTTTTGAAACTGCTTCTGTTTACACAGCCATTCAGAGCTCTCTCACAGACAATGAAAGACTGAAACCCTGAAATGGACTTTTGAAAGGCAACAGTTTAAGCATTGAATGTGTTTAAATCACCCATCATTCTGGACAATAGGGCTGTTGCATTCTCTTTTGTTTTAGCCCAGGTGAGCTCCGGATGTGGGTGGGATCATTTCGGCCCCACAGTGCAGACACACTAACCTAGTCCAACCACTTTGAGTTAGCCAATCACAGCTTTTCTCTTGTGAATTGGAACTTTTTGGGTGCAAATTTTCCAGACAGGCAAACAGCAAGGGGGTGGGGGGCTCACCAGGTATATATGATAGCTCCTGAGAAGCTATCGCTCTTTTTACTTCCTGGGACCACAGGTGAGCCTCTCTCTCTCTCTCTCTCTCACTTCGCTGGACCACATGTGAGCAGAGCTTCTGACTCCTCAGCAAAGCAACCTAGTAAGGAGTTAGGGGATGGTAATTAAGGGGATAGTGCTAAGATTGTTTAATTAACATTGTAGCCATCTAACCCCTCATTTTTACCATCTGCATTCCCACATTTAAGCAATTTTACTGTAATCACTGTGTTCGTGTGGTACAGTTTATAATTTGATTGTAGTTCATTTAGTTAATAAAACGTGATTTTTTCCCTCATCCAAACCACGTGTCTGTTTTAATATCATAATTAATTATAAGTCCTTCAGTCAGAACTGGAAGGTGGGGTAGCGATTCGAAACCGCTGTTTGAAAATTGGTTTATTGGAAATTGGTTTACAGTGTAGCAACAGTTTGCCTGACCAGGTGAATTACCGTAAACCAGGTAAAAGATTGGAATTGGTCAGAGTGCAGGCAAAGGCTGCAAGACCAGGGAAATTACCTTAAACCAGTTAAAAGAGGCCCCCCTTACAGATGATGCACACATGGGGGATGGACAGACGGGTGCAACACAGCAAGCTGGTGACAGAAAAGTTTCCCATCTCTCTCTTTGACATTGCATGAGTCGCTGATAATGATTGTGAAGCTCTAGCAGATGGACTTATGAGCATCTGCAAAAAGCAATGTGCATGTAGCCTTGGCATCACATCTCTTACTCTTTTCGTTATTCCCCCACAGGACCATCACAAGTATCCGTCCCCCTAGCCAGGAAGAAGAAGCTGAGCAGCCAGACTCCTTGGAGGAAGCTGCAACCTCTGAGGGCGCAGCGTCACCAGAAATCTGCGCACCCAGCACCAGCGCAGACACTCACACCTCAGTGGGACTTTCGGGACATAGAGTAGTGTTGTCACCTGGTGTATCACAGCTCACAAGTGAGCATCAGCAGATTGTGGAGACAGGGACAACAGTGGAGAGTCCTAGTCGGAGGGTGCAGGACTCTGCCAGCTCGGCTCAGCAGCATGTTGACCCTCTGCCTCTGGGTCCATCCATGAGATCAGCAGTGATGGAACTCCAGGCACAGCTGCAGGAGTCTCTGGCAGGTTTTGTCTCTAGGGTCGCTGCGAGTGTGGAGCGAATGGAGGAGTCCATAGCGAACATGACCAGAGCCTTTGTGGAGTCATTGGCGCATGAACGCATCACCATGGAAAGGATGGCTACCTCCGTGGAAAGGATGGCTACCATAGAGGAGAGGATGGCTACGGTAGAGGAGAGGATGCCTACGGCCATGGAGGAGTTTAGTCGCCAGGGTATGGAAAACATGGTCATTGTTCAGAATAGAATGACATCTCTTGAGGAGCGATGGGCATCTATTGAACAGAGAAACCAGACCTTCATGGAAGTCCTTCTGAGTAGGACTGCCATTGCAGATATGGGTCCCCATGGCCCCCCTGATGTGCAGCAAGGTGCTCTCCAGCCATTTGCAGGCACTGAGGGGGATCTGTCCCATGAGAGGGAGGTTGGTGGCAGACCTCAAGGAAGTGGGGGCTCCTCTCCAAGCGCTCACACTTCCATGCCACTGCAGAGCCCTCGGTCAGAGCCCCACCGGAGTCCACACCCAAGTGAGATAGGCGTCTCAACCCCTGCACAGCCGTAGGAGCAGCAGACTGTTGACGAGCCCCCACAGGCTCGCAACCCCAGAGGACGCCCGCCAAAGGTGTCGAGACAGGAGCAGCAGCCAAGTGAGTAAGGGGCCTCCACATCTGCTGAAGCCACAGGGGAGGCACCATGTAGGAGCATGCGTAAGAGGAAAATTCTGCACAAATAGTCACAAGGGTAGTCACTTGAGTGCAATTTTGTGTTTACTGTGAAAATGCCATCACTTCGTTATTGCCCATAAAAATTCTGATGGCAAATGTTGCAGTTGTGGCGTCTGTCATTGCGCTATTGGGACTTCCACATTGAGGGCTTAGGAATACTTGCAACTGTCAGTATGGTGGTCAGAGTGCTAGGAATCCTCTGGTTCTTGGCCATTGTCAATGCTCTGGTAAGAAGCAGTGAGGCAAAAGTGTTTGATTGACTAGGCTAAGTAAATCTAGCCAAGATGAGTGCGTTCCTTGCATCCTGGGCAGCAATGTTCTCGCATACTGCTGCCGCTGGTTGATGGGCCTCTGCAGGATGTTCGTTTTCACACTCCTCCTCCTCCTCCTCATCTGAGGAGGATATGTGAGGAGCCACTTGATCCTCAGGAATCTGCAAGCCACAACGCTCTGCCATGTTGTGAAGTGCACAGCAAACCATGATGATTCTGGAGACCCTGGCTGCTGAGTACTGCAGGGCTCCACCTGATGTTCTATCTCCCGCACTTTTGCCCTCACCCCTGCCCCTCCCTCCCGGAACCACGATAGGGTTCCCCTTGTCCTCACCTTTCACCCCACCAGCCTCCACATTCAACGGATCGTCCTCCGCCATTTCCGCCACCTCCAAAGTGATCCCACCACCAAACACATCTTCCCCTCCCCTCCCCTTTCAGCATTCCATAGGGACCGCTCCCTCTGAGACAACCTAGTCCACTCCTCTATCACCCACAGCACCCCTTCCCCTTCGCAACACCTGCCCTTATAGCTCCCCCCTTCCCACTGTCCAGGGCCCCAAACACCCCTTCCAGGTGAAACAGCGATTTACTTGTACATCTTGCAATCTAGTATACTGTATTCGCTGCTCACAATGTGGTCTCCTCTACATCGGGGAGACCAAACGCAGATTGGGTGACCACTTTGTGGAACACCTCCGTTCAGTCCGTAAAGATGACCCCGAGCTTCTGGTCGCCTGTCATTTTAATTCACCGCCCCATTCCCACTCAGACCTCACTGTACTCGGGCTCTTGCATTGTTGCACGGAAGCTCAGCGTAAGCTCGAGGAACAGCACCTCATCTTCTGATTAGGCACTTTACAGCCTTCCGGGCTCAATATATTAATGAACTGGACGAGGGAACTAGATGTAATATCTCCAAGTTTGCAGACAACACAAAGCTGGGTGGGCGTGTGTGCTGTGAGGAGAATGCCGAGAAACTCCAGTATGATTTGGACAGGTTGGGTGATTGGGCAGAAGCATGGCAGATGCAATATAACATGGATAAATGCGAGGTTATCCACTTTGGTGTCAAAAACAGGAAGGCAGATTATTATCTGAATGGCAATAGATTGGGAGAAGGGGAAGTGCAACGAGACCTGGGCATCCTTGTACACCAGTCGCTGAAAGTAAGCATGCAGGTGCAGCAGGCGGTTAAGAAGGCAAATGGTATGTTGGCCTTCGTAGCGAGAGGGTTTGAGTACAGGAACAAGGATGTCTTGCTGCAGTTGTACAGGGCCTTGGTGAGGCCACATCTTGAGTATTGTGTGCAGTTTTGGTCGCCTTATCTGAGGAAGGATGTTCTTGCCAAGGAAGGAGTGCAGCGAAGATTCACCAGGCTGATACCTGGGATGGCAGGAATGACGTATGAGGAGAGATTGGGTCGATTGGGCTTGTACTCGCTGGAGTTTAGAAGAATGAGAGGGGATCTCATCGAAACTTATAAAATTCTAACAGGACTAGACAGACTAGATGCTGGAAGGATGTCCCCGATGGTCGGGGAGTCCAGAACCAGGGGTCACAGTCTAAGGATAAGGGGTAAGCCACTTAGGACAGAGATGAGGAGGAATTTCTTCACCCAGAGAGTGGTGAACCTGTGGAATTCCCTGCCAAAGAAGGCAGTAGAGGCCAATTCATTAAATATATTCAAGAAGGAGTTGGATATATTTCTTAAGGCTAAATGGATCAAGGGATATGGAGGGAAGGCAGGAACAGGGTACTGAATTTGGATGATCAGCCATGATCTCATTGAATGGCGGAGCAGGCTCGAGGGGCCGAATGGCCTACTCCTGCTCCTATCTTCTATGTTTCTATGTTTCTATATCGAGTTCAACAATTTCAGATCATAACCTCGGCCCCTATTACATTTTTACTTATATTTTTTATCCACACCTTTGTTTTGGCCCTTTCCCCCCCCTTTTTTTCTCTCCCACATGGCAGCTGTCTCCCATTCTGCCAGCGCATTTCACACCTAATCCAGAGCCGTCTTATGTCTCCACTAGTCCTATCACCATCTCGTCTCGTTTTGAATACCACTTAATGGCCTAGAAATTCAGTTGCGTTCGCCAGCCGTTAGCACCATAAGAGGGGTAGATTTCGAGCGCTAGGCACTTAGCGCCCGGGCGCAGACCGATCTGCGCCTACGCCCAACTTCAGTTGACATTTAGCGCTGGCGCAAAGTGTTTGCGCCCGCTCAGCTGCGCGCGCAGCTTGTGACGTCATTTCGTCGTGCAACGCTGTTTGTGCGCCCCAAACCGGAAATTCAGTGGCGCCCGCCCAATGTGGGCGTGGCGCTGTTAAGAACTGTGAAGTGGAACGCAGCAGAGGCCCTGCGGGCCTCGGGGAGCGCTAATTAAAGGGCACTTAGACTGAACTATAAAGGCCAGCCATTTTGCTGCAATGACTTTAGTGCTTTGGATTTCTGGACAGAGACCAAGGAACAGACCTGACTGATTTGGGACAACATAGGAGAGGTATTTTTGGCTTCTGGCCAGAGCTTGGAAATTTGACTCATTGTGATTTCACTGTTTGCAAGTTTATTATGGGGGCTGCATAGGGTTCCAACCCTCAGTTCCACCATTATGTGCGAAGGGCTCGCAGATGCCGTGTGAGAGGGCCAGCCATGCCTAGACGCAGAGGGGCCATCAGGCGTCGGCAACGTAGGCCTTACCCACTCAGGGAATACCGGCAGCAGGTGTCCTATCTCACCATGACTGCTGCGCATTGTGTTAAGAGGCTGCGCTTCAGAAGGGAGGTGGTTGCAGAGATCTGCCAGCTGCTTCACAGAGATCTGCGTCCACAGCTGATGTGCAGGACGTCTCTGTCAGTGGAAGTGAAGGTCACGGTGGCTCTGAACTTTTATGCAAGCGGATCCTTCCAAGCCGCTGCTGGGGACATAGCGAACATCTCCCAGTTCGCCGTGCATCGCTGCATCCGGCAGGTCACCGATGCCCTTTTCGCAAGGAGACACCAATTCATCTCCTTCCCCATGACCCTAGAGAGGCAGGAGCAGCGTGCAGTCGGATTTGCCAGGATCGCCGACTTCCCCATGGTGCAGGGCGCCATTGACTGCACGCATGTGGCTATGCGGGCACCTATCGACAATGCCGAGGATTACCGCAACCGGAAGGGCTACCATTCCCTCAATGTACAGCTGGTGTGTGACCACAGGCAGCGCATCCTAGCTGTCAATGCCCGCTTTCCAGGAAGCAGCCACGATGCATTTATCCTGCGCCAGACTACTGTGGCTGACATGTTCGAGGCACAGCCTCCACCAAGGGGATGGCTTATTGGGGACAAGGGCTACCCTTTGTGTACATGGCTCATGACCCCGCTCCGCGCGCCCAGGACCCCTGCTGAGGAGGCATACAACGAAAGCCATCAAGCCACAAGGAACATCATAGAGCAAACGATTGGCGTCCTCAAGCAACGGTTCCGCTACCTGGATCGATCCGGCGGATCTCTACAGTATTCGCCGGATAGAGTCTCCCAGTTCGTCGTCGTTTGCTGCATGCTGCACAACCTGGCTATCCGCAGGACTCAGGCACTGCCACCTCACGTTGGACCACCACCTCAGGAGGACGAGCTGGAGGACCATGAGGAGGAGGAGGAGGAGGAGGAGTACCAGCCCAGGAGGGAGCCACAAGGTCCAAGGGTCGTCCGCCGGCGGCTTATTGAACGACACTTCTAGGCCCCCTGTCAGGGAATGGCTTGTGTCAATGAACGCACCTGAATGCAGCCGCTCCGCAAGCCCTCAGCTGGTTAACGCAACAACCACTTGAAACATGACACCTGGACATGCTGAATAAATAAAAAGCTTTATTTAACAAACTCAGGGCCCTTCCCACATGAAACAGAAAAACAGACAAGACCCCCAAAAAACAGTCAAAAACATATCTCACTCCCACAACCTGGGGAGGAATAACAAAACTTGTCCATCCAATTGGCCTTCATCCTCGGCCTAACCAAGACAAACCCCCCCATACAGAACACAAACACCCCCATATAAAAAAACAGTTGGCAACACACTCTACTTGGTGTGCCGAGAGGGCGAGTCCTTGTGCAGGCTTCTCCGGCCCCTGCCCGACCTGTTGCTCCGCCTCAACCTGGGCCCTGTGGGTGCTGCAAGGCTGGGGGAAGGCTCCTGAGGGGCACAATGCGTGACGGCAGATGCCCTTGGGGGTCGGCCTAGACGAGGTCCGGCCCTGGAGGGGCCGGCTGCTGACTGCTGCAGCTGTGGCTGGGCAGCATCAGTCTCACCAGCAGCTCGTCGCAGCTTGGCTGGGGGAGTGGCAGTGGCGGCTGCAGCAATGGGGGCAAGCTGGCTGATGCCAGGCGCTCGCTGGTCGCCAGAGACACTGGCACTCGGCCGGGCTGGCACTGCAGCAAGCGCAGCAATCTGGTGAAGGCCAGATCGCTGTGCTGCAGCAGGGCGGCGGGTGCCCTGGCGGTGCGTCCGTGACACAGCGAGTGTGGCAGAAGTGAGTGCCCGAACTGCCCTGGTCTGTGCCCGCATCAGACCAGCCAGTGTCTGCACGGCACCACTCAGGAACTCTCGACTCGCGTCCTGTGCTGCCGCGAGTTGGTCGACACCCCTGGCCTGTGAGTCCCCAAAATCGGCCACACTATGAGCCAGGGACTCAATGGCCTGAGGCAACTGTCCCACAACCCCCATGAACTCGGTGTGGCGCCGCTCCGAGTCCGCAGACATTTCATCAAGGAGGCGCACCTCCTGGGCGAGGACCGTCTCCGGACTGGAGGCCGGACTCTCCCTCTGGGGAGAAGGCCGCCGAGCTGCCCGACCCTTCCCGCGTGCCTGGACGCCACTGGGCCCAGGAGCTAAACCCCCCTGCAACACTTCCCCCTGGCTCTCCTCCAGGCAAGACGTGTCCCCTCCATTGCCATCCCCTGGCGCGGATGAGGGTTCCCCCGATGTGCCGCCTTCCTCTTGGTCCTCGTCGTCCTCCTCTTCCGAGGGACTGGCACTCTCAGCTTCAGGGACCTCCTCCTCACCAGCTGAAAGCAGGAAGGCACAAGAGTAGCTTTAGAGTGAGGACAGGGCGTCAGCGAGGGAAGCATGAGTGTTGGCATTATGCGCATTGGTGGGACAGTGGCAAAGGATGTAGATCTGAAGCGCAAGGGGAACGAGAGAGGTCCAAACGGTCATGTCCTTACCATTGGGGCCCAGCACAGGGTCGGCATCTCCAATAGCTACGGGGCCAACCACCCGGGCACGCATGAGTCGAGCCACGCGCTCCTCCAGGTCACTGAGCTCCTGCAACTGGACACGGCCTCCCCCGGTGACAGTCCGGCTCTTCAGATTCTGCGCCAGCTTGGCCTGCAAGAGAAAGGATGGCCTCTAAGTACAGTGTGGTGCCCTGTTGTTGTGTGCACTGCCTCCCATGGTCGAATAGCTTGGCCAGTGTGGTGCCCTGTTGTTGTGTGCACTGCCTCCCATGGTCGAATAGCTTGGCCAGTGTGGTGCCCTGTTGTTGTGTGCACTGCCTCCCATGGTCGAATAGCTTGGCCAGTGTGGTGCCCTGTTGTTGTGTGCACTGCCTCCCATGGTCGAATAGCTTGGCCAGTGTGTAAAGTGCAGAAAGTGCTATTGATGATCATGCCAGCGCCATAGCTGCGGGAGGAGGGCTGGCCATTAGGCCTTTGAGGTCCCTTTGCCCATAATGTGAGGTGCACATGCAAGGATGAGGAGGACACTGGAAAGGGTACTCACCCTGACCAACCGAGTGAGGTCGTTGTACTTCTTGCGGCATTGGTCACCAGTCCTGGGGACATCGCTGTTGGCTGAGACCCTCTGGGCGATTTCCCTCCAGGCTCTCCTGTACTGCCTCCTGGGAGCCTTCTTGCCACTGTCCGGGCACAAGATCTCTCTTTTCTTTTCCAAACCCCTAAGCAGCACCCTCAAAACATGCTCTGAGAAGCGCTGCGCTCGTTCACGGGCCTTCTGCATGGCTTCTGGCGCTATTTGTGTCCACCAGCAGTGTTCAGGCCTAGCTGCAGGGCTCCACTATCCAGGGCGTGGCAGCAGACAAAGTCGACCCTTCCCCCTTTAAGAGCTGGCCAGCGTCAGGGTGTCTGCTGTCAATCAAAACATGACCGCACCTGCGCTGCGCCCGGCCTCGGCGTTATCAGTCTGCACCGCCGGCTTAGCGCCTAAAGATAGGAGTGCAACGCCAGTTTCAGCGCTCGCCCAAACTCCTTGGCTAAAGCTACTGAATATCGGCGAAGTGGCCTCCACTTTCCGGCGGGCGCTAACTTTAGCGCCCGCCCGACTTTACCGCCCCAAAAGTGGCTACACTGAATTTCTAGGCCAATGTCTCTTCACTTCTCTTTTGTTTTCTCCCAGCCTCCATACTGGCCTTTTAATCTATTTCATTTCCTGTGCTTCTTCAGTCTTGACAAAGGGTTTTACCTGAAATGTTGACTCTATTTTCTCTCCACGGATGTTGCCTGGCCTGCTGAGTTTTTCCAGCATTTTCTGTTGTTATTTTGGATTTCCAGCATCTGCAGTATTTTGCTATCGCCCCTCCATCTGATCTATCCAGGCATCTGAAGCGCATCTTCAGCAAACCGATGGTTTGCTCGATTATGGCTCTGGTGGACATGTGGCTGGAGTTGTAGCTCTCCTCAGTTTCGTGGGATGGTCTCCCCAATGGCGTCATTAGCCATGTCCTCAGGGGATAGCCCTTGTCTCCAAGTAGCCATCCGTTAAGTTGGTCTGGCGGACTGAATAGCGGAGGCACATTAGACTGGCGCAGTATGAAGGAGTCATGGCAACTGCCAGGGTACTTGGCACAAACATGCAAAATTTCCTTCTTGTGGTCACACACCAGCTGAACATTAAGGGAGTGGAAGCCCTTGCGGTTGACAAAAATACCTGGATTGCGATGGGGTGCCTTAAGGGCCACATGTGTGCAGTCAACAATGCCCTGCACCCTTGGAAAGCCTGCCAGATGAGCTAATCCAACTGCTCGCGCCGTGACACTTGCTCGATCCTTTGGTGAAATGGATGTGATTGTGCGCGAGGGCAAAAAGGGCATCGGTTACCTGCGTTATGCAAGTGTGTGCGGCCGCCTGGGAGATGCCGCTGATGTCTGCTGCTGATCCCTAGAATGAGCCTGAGGGGAAAAAGTTGAGAGCGGTGGTGACTTTGACGGCCACTGGTAATGCTTGTCCACCTGGTCCTCTGAGCAGCAGGTCTTGCTGTAACATTGTGCAGATGTCAGTCACTACCTCTCGCGAAAGTCAGAGCTGTCTTTGGCACTGCTGCTCAGACATGTTGAGGTAGCTGACCCTGCGTCTGTAGACCCTGTTTGGGGGTATCTCCTACCCCGACGGGCTTCCAGGCGCTGGCCCCTTCTGGCCTGTGCAGCTTCAGGTGGGTGAGCAGCAGCCTGGCGCTCCTGCTGCTGCTGCTGTTGATGGTGCTGCTGTTGTTCCTGGTTCTGCTGGTGCTGCGGCTGGTGCTCAAGCTCCTCTAATGCCCAGATGGGAAGGAAATAAATGGCTCCCATGCTTCTGGTATATGCCTCCATTGAGGAAGCGCTGAGTGAAGGTGGCAAGGGGGTTTCCCAGGAGGTCACACTGGGGATGGGTGTCAGGCTCCAACCTTCCACAGGTGTGGTTAAGCCTTTTAAAAGTTGCCCCAGACCTGAGACCACTAAGTCCTGCCACCTGCAAATCATGGCTGATAAAATCTCCTCTTTAATGGTTGACCTGCAGTTGATAGTCAGCAATCCAATAGTGCTCCCGCCAGATTTCACCATCGTGCTTCCCACCAGGCGTGTTTCACGTGGGGAAAGGGTTAAAATCGCAAGGGCCTTTTAAAATAGGATTATAGAGGCCATTTAGAGCTTGTTAAGGGCCTTAACGACCAGTCCCGCCTGTTGGATGCGGGACGGAGTCGGAACCATCAGACACGCCTGAGTTAAAATTGCTCAGTCGGGAACCAGTCGGGGGGGGCGGTCCCGCACGCCAGTTTTTGCGATTTTAACCCCCCACATGCCGCCAATCCCGCCTCCACGGCTCAATGAAAATCCTGCCCCACTTGTCTGTTTGGTATTGATGTATCTGAGTTGGATTGGATCTGGGACCAAGGTCTGACATTAAGTCCAGGCCAAATTGGAGGCCGACAGAATGTGAAATATTTAGTGTTCCAAGTGGTATAAACAAAATATTACAACAGGTAACTTTAATCACATGTTTATTCCATACATAACGATATAGATCAACATAAATCACTCACAAATAACAACAGAAAATGCTGGAAATACTCAGCAGGCCAGGCAGCATCCGTGGAGAGAAACAGAGTTAACGTTTCAGGTCTGGCACCCTTCATCGGAACTGGAAAAAGCTGGAGATGTAACCGATATTAAGCAGGTGCAGAGACAGGGATGGGGGTTAGGAGGGGAGGAAGGAATTGAAAGAACATACTGTGAAAATGTTGCAAATGGGAATGGCAAAATCATACAGCATGTAAAATGGGGGCAGGGATTATTATCTGAAATTGTTGAACTCGATATTGAGTCCGGAAGGCTGTAAAGTGCCTAATCGAAAGATGAGGTGCTGTTCCTCGAGCTTACGTTGAGCTTCATTGGGACAATGTAATAGGCCGAAGACAAAGAGATCAGAGTGGGAGTGAAGCGGAGAATTAAAGTGACAGGCGACC
Source organism: Somniosus microcephalus (assembly GCF_052327205.1). NCBI lineage: Eukaryota > Metazoa > Chordata > Chondrichthyes > Squaliformes > Somniosidae > Somniosus > Somniosus microcephalus. The sequence continues at coordinate 135,566,854 of NC_140988.1, forward strand.
GGAAGCTCAGGGTTACCCTTATGGACTGAACGGAGGTGTTCTGCAAAGCGGTTGCCCAATCTGCATTTGGTCTCCCCAATGTAGAGGAGATCGCGTCGTGAGCAGCGAATACAGTATACTAAATTGCAAGAAGTACAAGTAAATCGCTGTTTCACCTGGAAGAGGTGTTTGGGGCCCTGGACAGTGGGAAGGGAGGAGGTAAAAGGGCATGTGTTGCATCTCCTGCGCTTGCACGGGAAGATGCCAGGCGAAGGAGAAGGTCCTCTGATCTCTCTGTCCTCGGCCTATTACGTTATTCCAATGAAGCTCAACGTAAGCTCGAGGAACAGCACCTCATCTTTCGATTAGGCACTTTGCAGCCTTCCGGACTCAACATCGAGTTCAACAATTTCAGATAATAATCCCTGCCCCCATTTTTCATGCTGTATGATTTTTGCCATTCCCATTTGCAACATTTTATCTTACCTGCCTCTTACATAAGCACAGTATATTCTTTCAATTCCTTCCACCCCTCCTAAACCGCACCCCCCCCACCGCCCCGTCTCTGCACCTACTTAATATCTGTTACATCTTCAGCTTTTTCCAGTTCTGATGAAGGGTCACAGACCTGAAACGTTAACTCTGTTTCTCTCTCCACAGATGCTGCCTGGCCTGCTGAGTATTTCCAGCATTTTCTGTTGTTATTTCAGATTTCCAGCATCCGCAGTATTTTGCTATTGCATAAATCACTCACAGTTGTGTCATTTATAAATAATATAGTTTAGCTTCACTTGTGGATTAAAAATTGCAAAACAGTTCAGCATGTACACTTTTCAACATTTCGTTATCTATTAGATTGGGGAAGAGAGAGATTACGGGGGAAAAATTGGTTAACCCCTAAAATGGGCATGGGGATTGGAGTACGCGATTAATCCATGTCTGTTCATTGTGTTGCAGGCAGCACATTAAATTGGTGCTGCCTAATGCTTTACATGATTGCTGCATGTAGCCAGCTTTACCTGCGATGTTCAGAGGCTGCACGCATCAGCAAGGAGCCTGATATCATGAGTGGCTAGTGCTACTTAAAGGCAGCCCAGCCTGCGCCTTTTAAAAGGGAGGTGCATTGTGGCTGCAAGAAGCGGTGGGAGTTTTTTCAAAAGGCAAACTGGGCTTTGATACTTTGAGGAATGGCTGAAGATGTGAGAGAGCGAACACCAAGGTTTTCAGACAATGCACTGGAGGTCTTGGTGGAAGAGGTGGAAAGAAGGCAAGATGTCCTGTATCTGCAGGAGGACTGGAGGCCCTCCAGACATATCCTCAAGAGCCAGTGAAAGAAGTAGTGGTGGAGACCAGTGCTGCACCGAGAGCATGGATGCAGTGTAGGAAAAAGTTTATCGTTCTCACACGAGTTGTCAAGCTCAGTGAGTTCATCTTCAAATGGTATATGCTTCTTTTTCTTCTTAGGCAGTCCCTCGGAACCGAGGATGACTTGCTTCCACACTAAAAATGAGTTCTCAGGTGACTGATGAGTCCAATGCGGGACCTACAGTCTCTGTCACAGGTGGGGCAGATGGTGGTTGAAAGGGTGGGTGGGTGGGGTGCTTGGGTTGACGTGTGCTCCTTCCACTGTTTGCGCTTGGCTTCCGCTTGCTCCCGGCGAAGAGACTATAGGTGTTCGACGCCTTCCCGGATGCTTCTCCTCCACTTTGTGCGGTCTTGGGCCACGGATTCCCAGGTATCGGTGGGGATGTTGCACTTTTTCAAGGAGGCATTGAGGGTGTCCTGGATTTGATGGATTTGATCATCGGGGAGCAGTACTGTGGGGCGGGGGCAGGCTTTTAGAGGACCTTTGTCTTACGGATGTTAAGTGTAAGGCCCATGCTCTCATACGCTTCGGTGAAGGTGTTGATGATGGTTTGGAGTTCGACCTTAGAGTGTGCGCAGACGCAAGCATCTTCTGCATACTGTAATTCGATGACAGAGGATGGGATGACCTTGGATCTGGACTGGAGGCGACGGAGGTTGAATAGTTTCCTCTTTTTTCTGTAGATTAGCTCCACTCCAGCGGGGAGCTTACTGAGGGTAAGATGGAACATTGCAGCCAGGGAGATCGAGAAGAGCGTTGGTGCGATGACACAGCCTTGCTTGACCCCAGTCCGTACATGATTTGGGTCTGTAGTGGATCCGTTGGTCAGGATCACGGCTTGCATGTCATCGTGAAGCAGGCGGAGGATGGTGACAAACATTTGTGGGCAGCCGAATTTGAGGAGGACACTCCATAATCCCTCATGGTTGACGGTGTCGAAGGCCTTTATGAGGGCAAAGAAGGCCATGTACAGCGGTTGGTGCTGTTCCCTGCATTTCTCTTGTAGTCCAACTCTGACAAGTCTGATTGCAGTAATTACAGAGGAGTCTCCCTGCTGTCTGCCACAGGGAAAGTCACTGCAAGAATCCTCCTCAATCGCCTTCTCCTAGTGGCTGAAGAGCTCCTTCCAGAGTCGCAATGCGGATTCCGCCCACTAAGGGGCACAATGGACATGATCTTCACCGCGCGTCAACTACAAGGTATATGCTACCAACTGCACCACTCGCCTCATCCACTGCTCAATTCACTACACCCCCATCACCCATCTAGCAATAATCTCCATCAATTGGTACGCAACCCTAAAATTTATATGCTGTACCTCACCATCACTTAGCACCGTTGCAAGCCTCACACCCACACCTCACAGCTCACACACACTGGCAGCTAATCAACCATAGCAGCCATATCACCCAAATATTTTACAGGAAACTCACTGACACATTTCCCTCTTTCTTGCAGGAGAAGGTGGCGATCACAGCAGGCAGCAGCAAAGAAGTGGAGGAAGACAAGCGCACCTGCATGTTTTAACACCCATGGTGTAGGGGGTTTTGGTTTGGGGTTTGTGTCTGGCCAGTCAGGCGTATCTGAGCTGCTCCAGCCCCGTGCGGTTCGAATCGCTTCCCCTCTGGTTCTGACCACCGGACTTATTACGAGCAGCGATATAAACAAAACAAGACCAGTGGTTTGGTGCAAAGAAAACCAATGTTTATTAAAAATAGGGAAAAATAAACACTATACAGAGAAAATCACTATGTATGTAACACAATTACATTTAGCGGGGGAGGAGAAATGGACACATCGAGGGAAAATGACTAAAATGACAATTTTAGCAATCCCCTTAACTCCCACCCTTTACACCTAAGTTGTCTTGCGATGGGCCAGAAAGTTTATGCTCACCAGTCTCAGATGTTAGAACGCCTGCTCCGTGCCCCGTTGCCTGCCGATGTCTTTAGGGTTTTCACCGCCCAGAGCAGAGATACCCCAGTGATTTAAAATGTAACTGCGGGTATCCTGCTTCCCTTGGACGGGCTCTTTGTCGTCGATCTTCTTGATGGTAAGGCAGGGCACCGGAGTCCAGGCAAGAGAGAGAGAGAGATGGCTTCCCGAGGGACTACTTATACCCCTTTCTGGGAGCCCTTATCACTAGCCAGATCAGCTTGTTTCTTTGTCTGACCTGGACATGTTGAAGTCTATACAAAGGAAACCGTTCTGGGCCCATCGACCTGGATGGCCGGTTAATCAGTTTTTAAACATCCCATAAGTGTTTTCCTTTGGTAACTGGTCTTGTGATGGGGCCATTCCAGTTTGAATGCCCCGTTGATCGTTTCCAAACAGTGTTGAAGTCAGCTAACGAAGGTCTGAATGCAGCTATTACCCGTTGATTATCTGTGCAAACGGCCTTGATGGGTTTTAATCAGAGGCCCGAATGTCACTGTTTGCTTTTCATACATAAATGCAGAAGGCCTGTCTGCCTTCTAATTTCTGGAACATTCCTTCTTTGTCAGTCCAAACCTGAACTTTGCAGGCCTTGGCCATGAGGTTGACCGTAGCCATCTTGTTGGGCCCTGGAGCCCTGGATTTTAAACTCAGTCCAGCCAGGGTTTCTCCAATAAGCCAGAAGTAAATCTTCAGGGGAGACATGAAATTTGCGAATCCTTTCAGTCCACCCTAGGATACTGAAACTTGCTTGAAGTATTCAATCAAGGTGAGCAAATTTCTGACCCCCCACAAACAACCTTCCCCTATTTATCTATCCACGATCCCTCGACACATACATTCCCCTTACTTAGAGAAAACTACAGTGCACGACAGGCATCTATTGATAGAAACAAATTACTATCTGTTACAATAATCCAAGCATGGAGGGGGTCCAACACCCCTGCACTACTTGGGACATCAAAGAACTTCATTTCAACACACAACCTTTAATAAAAATAAACATCAGGCCAAAAAAACATATTTATTAAAAATAACGAGCAAAAGCAGAATGAGTTTTATTAAAATAACAAACGGATCTGCCATCATTCGGCAGTGATATTACACAAAGCTCACACGGGTGTTTCTCCTTCCACCCGGGCATACTGGTCCTTCCACAATGCTTTTACTTTAAATTCTTCCCTGGGACCCTTTCTCCTACACTGGACACAGACCAGGTAGAGGACGATCCCTAACTGACAGACTACTAAGATGTGGGACGCCATTCGAATCCAGGAGGGGACCTCTATACTCTCAAAAACGTCCCACCAGGGCGGGGTCGTGATAACTAAAATGTCGGCCCCTATCTGTACAGTCTTCTGTTCCAAAGTGTAGAAGTGCTTTTGCGATACTAGGACGGCTTTTAATAATTTGGTAAGGTGCTCTGGGAGAGGGGGAATCAGGTAACCGAAATTGGCAACATATTTCTGGAGGTGGGTAAAATTCTCCTCCACAGTGAGGTGAACAGTGGATGGTTCAGGAATGGGGACAATTCGTACCTGTGCCACTTGAACTTCGGTGTGGAGGAGCAGCGCTCCGAAAGCTTGTGATTTCAAATAAAGCTGTTGGACTATAATCTGGTGTTGTGTGACTTCTTACACTTGAACTTCTGCCTCGGGTTTGAAGCAGAAACTGTTGTCACTCACCGCGCACCAGCTGTGCTGTCCGTGCTGGTAGTGAGACGCTCCTGTGGTGACGCAATATGTCCCACCTCCTATATATGCTACCTGTGGGGGAACATGGCCTTGTGCCATGGCTTCCATGGTACAATTTATAGGTTTCGCGTCAGCAGCTCTGAACCCGCACTGTGGTTTCGAATAGGCATTCAAGTGCTGGGGACACAGGATGATGTGTGCTCCCCGGCTACGGCACCCCGAGAGGTCAGTACCCGTCATAGCGTGCTCCCACTTTATGACATAGGGCGGGACCGCTGCAAAACGAATGTGTGCACCCCCTTGAATGATTCCAATGTTCTCCACCCTATATACCGGTGCGGGTCGGGCCGTCCCGCCCATGACCGGCATTCTTATAACTATCCCCATGACGGTGTGGTGGGACCGCCCACAGTCCACCAGGACTGGGTAGGCCTCTAAAGCTAACCGGAGCTGGCACGGGCTTAATGCGCTCTCAAAAGGGTGGAGGGCTGGGAGGTGTTTGTTGCTGATCCAGGAGGGGACTAAACCTTGCTTTAAATCCTCCAGATTGCTGCGGCCCTCGCCCAACAACCATGCTCCATACAGCACGCACACCTCGTTTTGCGCAGCCTGGTCAGAAGCGTTTCTGTCCTCCCTGATGAGAGCATTTCCCGTCTTTGCATGTTTTTCCAGCTCCACGATGATCTCCTTCAAATGGAGAGTCATGGCCTGGTCTTCATGCAACTCAGAACCTACCACCTTATTCTCATCAGTTAAAATACCCTTTAATTGCGTTTTTAGCCCATTAATCTGGGTCTGCAGCTCGATGTCATCTAAACTGTTGATGACCGAGGATCCCGTGTTAAAACCAGTTAAAACGTCATTAAAAACACCCCTTCTTTGCCTCCCAACCCCGTCCCAAACCTCGTGGTGAGTATACAATTCGGCCTTATTGACCTCCGAAAAGTCAAATTCACGGAATTTTCGAAACATGACAGTTAACAGGGCTTGATACAATTTGGCAGTCTCTGCGGGGCACCACGCGGGTAAGTGTACCTCAGTGAGGTTTAAAATCACCGAGGCCACCGCGTAATGCACCCCTTGGTACAGCACCTGGTCTGTGGGTACTAGCACCAAGCCGTTCCCTGGTCCCTTGGTGGTGGCGGGGCATCCCTCTGCTACTGTCCGTGACATTGGGGTCGTGGGCGGGGGCCATCGGGGGCGGGTCACTAGTTCAGTGGCATTAACCGAGATTGGGGAGTACGGGATCGCGCATGCATCCAGGTGGGACTCCCAGTCCATCCCCCTCCCGTTATTTTGCCACCGGCTGCAGAAAATGATGGAAACGCCTGTGGGGCAGATTTTCTCTGATCCCCACATACAGACGTAGATCCCCTGATCCGGTTCCCACCATTTATCCCAGCACACGCTTAACCCTCCCTGGGTCCCTGTAATGGTCCTGTGAGTGTCATTCCCTAACCTTTCCCACTCTACCCGGGGGTTCCCCATGTCTTTGCTTAACTTTCTGAGCCACCACCACCTATCCAGGGGAACGTTCCCTTTACAGGTCAAACATATTCTTTTGCCCACGGTGACGCTAATCCTTGGGGTGACGATTCGTATCCTCGGGCACTGGAGGGTGGCCTCCCCATACGTGAAGCCGGTCTCGCTAGGTTACTGGGTTGAATTGGATCCCAGCCATCCCGGCTAGCTCCCCTCGTGGACATACGAGGTGATTTCATCCGCCTCCTGTAGACCACTTCCATCGTGTGCTGGGGCGCTCTCTTCCCCGAGCATCCGAAGATATGATGGGCCTCGACATCGCCCCTTCTCGCGAGGCTCAGCCCGAACAGGGCCAGCAGGATTATTCCTCTGTACATTTCGAAAATTCTGAAAAAAGACATAAAAAACATCTAGCCAGGTTCCCTGGAGGCTCCCTGGCTCGGGGGAAGTGTGATCGGGTCCCGTGACCTCGGCTCACGTAGACAGCACTCTGGAACGGTTCCATACTTAAAACTTATACACTACTGGTTCCTCGCCTAGAATTAAATTAAAAACACCCTAACTTAATCCTCTATACACATTACTTAAAATTATACTACCTAAACTATATACATCCGCCGCCCGTCTCCGGGCGGCCAGCCTAATTCCTGTTTGGGCTGCTACAGGCTGCTCCCTGCGGCGTGGCTGCACTGCTCTGCACTTCCGGTCCCTTGCAGTCTGTAGCTGCTAGCTGGGGACCTTTGTCTTCCGACTTCTCTTTAACTTGGGAGGTTGTCGTTTTAAGCTGGGGAGTCGGTGACCATACCTTTCTGGGCTGGGGTGGCCGAGGAGACCTCCTAGGGAGTGCTACTGGTGGGGCTACCCTGGCGAGCGGGCCCTTGGCTCAGGTCACAGTCCTCGCTGGCTGGGGGCCTTCTCCCTCAGGTCCCTCCCTTCCCAAACCTGAACTGGGGACGGGCAATCCCTCGCCACCGGCTGCCGGTGGCTGAGAGTCTTTCCTTCCAGGCTCAGGGTTCGGGCTCGGGGCCATCTAATTCGGGCTCCTTCTCCTCGGAGTCCCATAAGAGAGGGGGAGTGGTCTGGACAAAGTGCTGGGGAACTTTTCCCTTGATGCACACGGCTGCGCCTGCGTGCGCAGCCTGCGTGCGCGTACCCGCTGTGGGCTGAGGATTTCTAACCTTGGGTTGAATCCCAGCTGCCTGTTTCCCTGCCTCCGGCTTAAACAACTTACATTGGTTCACATGGAACCATTTTGTGCGCCGGGGCATTTTTACTGCGTAAACCATGGGGCTGGCCTTATCGACTATGTTATAGGGTCCCATGTACAGTGGCTCTAAACTCCCCACTCGGGCGTAGTTCCTAACCATCACTTGGTCCCCTATCTCCCACTGTTGGCTCTTGCTAGGCTCAAGCAGCAACCGGTTATTCCGGTGCTGTTTCCCCATGCTACTTGCTGCCTGTTCATAGATCTGTTTGAGGTGCTCGAGGAGTGTTTGGCCGAATTTATCCCGATTTATCTCCCGAAGCTGCCCTTCAGTAAGAACTGGGGCTAGGACATGGGTGGGGGTCCTCATAACCCTACCGGTCATGAGTTCATGCGGGGAATACCCTGTACCCTTGGACTGGCTGGCCCGGATCCCCATGAGGACTAGAGGCAGGACCTCCGCCCATTTTTGGGGCGAGCTCATTGTCTCCTTCCTCAACTTTTCCTTAACGGTGCAGTTCATGCGCTCCACAATCCCTGAGGACTGTGGATTGTGAGCTATGCGCCACTTCCCCTTGATGCTGAGCAGCATAAGGGTGTTCTGCATGACCTGGCCAGTGAAGTGGCTTCCCTGGTCGGACTCCACAAACTGGGGTAGTCCCCACCGCGAGAACACTTCTCGCACCAAGATCCTTGCAGTCCCTAATGCTGTGGCCGTTTTGCAGGGGAAGGCTTCCACCCACTTGGAAAACACGTCTACCAGGACGAGGCAGTATTTGTAGCCTCCCTGGGCGGTGGGCAGGGGCCCGATGTAGTCGATCTGGATCGACTGCCACGGTCCCTCTACCCTCCTAACGTGTCCCATGGGCACTTTCCTTCTGTGGGGGTCGGGGTTATTTGCGGCACACACAAGACAGCTAGCACAGAACTCGCGGACATCTTCCCGGAGTCCTGGCCACCATCCCGCCTGTTCCACCCATTGCCAGGTGGTCTCAGGCCCGGGGTGTCCCGCTCCCGGACCCTCATGGGCCAGTTGAAGGAACTCCCTCTGGTGTTACTGGGGTACTACCCACTGTTCTTCTTTGAACAGCATGCCTTCCCTTATGGAGAGGGCCACTGCGCCGTAAGGGCCTTCTACCTTCCTACCCTCCATTACTGCGCTAATGACGATTTTCAGGACAGGGTCCTGGGCTTGGACCGTTTTAAGGTCCGGGGCTAACATTACCCCTAAGCTCCCTTGGGTCCCATCCCTGCCTCTAACTGCCGCCACGGGCCCGGACTCATACGGGTCCCAGAAAGTGCCTGCATGTGCACCCTCCTTGGCCAACATGTCGGCTTGCTGGTTACCCTGGCTGCGGGGTTCTGTGGAGGAATGGGCCTTCACTTTGTGGATGAAGACCTCGCCTTCCTCCCCACAGCTGCCAGGATGTTTTCCAGCAGGGGCTTTACTGTTAAGGGCCTCCCGTCGGCGGAGGTATACCCACGACGGGACCAGATGGCCAGGTATTCCGTACACGAGTTGCAAGTGAACATGCTGTCCGAGCAAATCGTGTATGGGGTGGGGAAGATTTCGGGGTGGGTAACCACGTACACCACCGCGGACAGTTCAGCCTGTTGGGCGCTCATGGTGCTGGGGAGCTTGATCGCCAGGGCAATGTTTGCCGTTGGGTCATAAACTCCACAACCCGTGAGTCGTTCGCCAGCAGATACCATGCTTGAACCATCTACATAGATTTCGTGGCCTGAGGGATGTATCCCGGCCCGTAAACCTACGTTCACCTCCCATACCCCTTCTATGGAACACCGATGGGCTGTTCAGGGATATACCATATTGGCCGCGAGCTTTGGCTCGCAAAGGCCCCTCACCTTCAGATCCATCTGCGAGAGGAGGAGGGTCCAGCGCGCAATGCGTGCACTGCTGACTGTCCCATCTTTAATCCTCCTGTCCAGAAGCATCTGGGTGGGTGTGTGGTGTGTGAGGAGGGTGATGGGAGAGGTGCCTGTGAAGATCAAGGATCTTTTCACAGCCCAATACGTGGCCAAAAGGTGCCGTTTGCAAATTGATTAGCTCCTCTCCACATCAGTGAGTACTCTGGAGGAGTAGACCACGGGCCTTAGCCTGCCGTGCCGCTCCTGGAGCAGCACAGCACTGAGACTAACCCCGCTGGCTGCTACCTCCAAGAAGAACTCTTTCCCCCCATCTATGGCTCCTAGGGCTGGTGCGGTCTGCAAGTCTCCCTTGAGCTTGACAAATGCTGCCTGGCAACCCTCATCCCAAGACCACTCCACTCCTTTGTGTAGGAGTCGGAGCAAAGGGGCTGCTGTGGCTGCATAGTCTTCAATGAAGTCCCTGCAGTACCCCGCTAACCCTAGGAACGACCTCACACCTCTCACTGTGTTGGGGACCGGCAATTCTTGGACCGCTTCCCTCCTAGCCTTGTCTATGGCTCTCTCCCCTGCGCGGACGGTTAGGCCCAGGAATTTAACTTCCCGCTGGCCGATCTGCGCCTTTTTCAGGTTGACTTTGAACCCTTTATTCTGTAGCAGCTCCAGCAGTTTGGCGAGTAGCGGGCCATGCTCCCCGACTGAGTTGGTAAACAAAAGCAGGTCATCCACATACTGCAGCAACTGGGTGGGCTGACTAAATTCCTTTAAGCTATCTGCCATACACTGGTGGAAGATGCTGGGGCTGTTATGGAAGCCTTGTGGCAAGCAGTTCCAAGTATACTTTTGCCCCTTAAAAGTAAAAGCAAACTTATACTGGTCCTCCCTCCTCAAGGGGTTGGACCAAAACCCATTTGAAATATCCAGCACCGTGAACGTGGTCGCGGATGCTGGAATATTCCCGATGAGGTCGGCCACTGCTGCCACTGTGGGGGCGCACGCGGGGATATTGCTGTTGAGCACCCGATAGTCCACCGTGGCTCTCCATGAATTGTCCGGTTTTCTAGCCAGCCAAAGCGGAGAGTTAACATTGGTGGCTATGGGCCTCAACACTCCCTGCTGCACTAAAGAGGACATGGCTGCCTCCATGTCGGGCTCTGCCTCTCTGGGGAAATTATATTGCTTCTGGGGCCGGGCCATGGGGTCCCCGTCTACTCTGACCTCAAACCCGGTGACCCTCCCACAGTCGTGTTGGTGCATGGCAAACGCAGCTAGGTTAGCCTACACGAATGCTCGAAATTCCCCTGGGACACCGTCGACCATAAGCCCGAGGTCGTAACCTTCTTTTGGCTTCACAGTACACAGGGTCCCCTTCCCTTCCTTACTCGGGATGACTACTACACCTCCCTCTTTACCCATGTTGGCTCCCCAAAGGCAATGATTGCGGAGATCCACGAGGATCCCGTGGCCCACGATGAAGTCGGCCCCTAGGATCCCCTTTCCTCCCTCCGCCTCCCACTTCGCCAGGATGCACATCCACTTGGTCTGGAGCGTGCCGAGCCGGATTGAGAGCGGCTTGGGGAACGTTCCTGCCTGTTCCTTGCCTGTGAATCCCGATAGGACGTATAGAACCCCGCTAGACAGAGGTGAGGTGATGGGGTTAGCTGCATGGATCACGGTGCACGATGCTCCCGTATCCAGCAGATAAATCCCTTTAACTTTTTCCACCTCCATCTGCACGAGCGGTCTCTTCCATCTGTCATACCGAAGATCACACAGGTGGACAGGCTGCGTGGGCTCCAGTCATTGTGGGGCGTCAAAGGGGGCCGAGGGAACCACCACGCCAGTGGTGGCTGCTATTTTCCCCTGGTTGGTCAGGAAGAAAGATCGTATCGACTCCAAGAGTGGCTCAATCACAGCGGGAGGGATACCTGGCTCTGCCTTTTGGGCTGGGGCTGATGAATTCTTTCCCTTATTCTCCTTCCAGGGATTCTTACAATCCTTGTGCCAGTGGCCGTCCTTCCCGCACCCGTAACAGTTTAACTTAGTCTGGGAGGGACGGTTCCCCTCCTGGTGCCACTCTTTCTTACTCTGGCTCCCAGGTTTAACCTCATGGACTTTTCCCTTGGGTTGGGGCGTCTCGATACCCCTCATATTTTTAAATGCTATAGTGAGCTGGTGGATCACCGTTTCTTCGGTGGTCTGGGGGCTACTAGGGTCAAACCAGGCCGCAGCCTGGGCTCGGATTTGGGGCAGGCAGTTTGTCATTAGACAATGGAGCCAGTGGGTCAATTGAACTTGGTTCAGTAATGCCCGCGCTGGCATTCCCGGGCATGCGCCCCGGTAGACTGGCCACAGCCTGTCTGCGAACGCCTGTGGGGACTCCCCTGGGAGCTGTACCGTTTTTTCCACCCGGGCAAATGGACTACCGTCATTGAGTCCCATGGCCTCCAATATCTCGTTCCTCAAATCCTCATAATCTTTCTGCCCCTTTTTATATTCATCAGACAGGGTCTGGAGGAGATCACTTCCAGAGAAAACAGCAGCATCTTAGCTTGCTCTGCGTCATCGCAGTCATTGACGCACGCTGCCTGTTCTATCTCCCTGAAGTGCAGAGAGGGGTCTCCCTTTTCGGTGAGCTTGGGGGTGTGACTAACCATGGCCCTGAGCTGTTGAGTGCCATACGGCACCACAAACTGATTTTGGATGGCCCCTGGGTCCTCGTCATCAACGGGCGGGCCGTACCTCCGTTGTCGGAGGGGGTACACCTCCTGGTCCCGGCCTATCTAGCGGGGCCTGCTGTGCTTCCCCTACCACTTCATCTCCACCCCCCCTTGCTGCCAGACCTCCTGAAAACTCGGAGCTATGGGTGGCGGCCGTGGGACCTCTGATTCCCTAGCCAACTTTGTCCTGGGTGCTGCCTGTGGGACGGTTCGGTTTGGGTTGGCGGTAAAGTCTGACTGGCCCACCTTCGGGCTGATGAGGCATATCATCCCCTTCGCCCTCGACAAGGCCATGCCCAAGCTTTCTATCTCCTCCCTACAGGGCCCGTGATCTGCCTCCTCGAACCCCCGGTCGCAGGCTAGCTTATATGCTGCCTTTACCTCCCTTACTTTCTCCTCCTGCTCTTTTAATTTTTGGGTGAGGTCGCAAATTGTGTTCTGCAGCCTTACCTCACTGCCCCTCGCCTCTCTAACCTGGTATTCTAAGTGCTCCATCTTGCGCCTAGCGCTGGCTTTACTTTCAGCGGTCTGGTACTCCAGGCGCTCTACCCTTGCCTGATGTTCCCGTTGCACCTCGACGGCCCGGGCCTCCAGACACTCTACTTTTGCCTGGTGTTCCTTGGCCGTCTGCGCTCTTTCTTGGCTTAAAGCCTGAAGCGCCACTAGCACCTTCTCTTCCACTGCAACCTTATCCTGCATTTCTAGGGCCAATTTCTTGAGCTTGGCAGCCTGTGCTGCTACAACCCTGTCCAGCACTAGGACCTGTTTCTTATAGCACATTAACCAGACTGCCTTTTCAATTGCCCTCTTATGCTGTTTACTCGCCGTCCACTGGGCGGCGGCGTCTATGGGACGCTCAGCCTTTAACATAGCGCCCATCCATTTCTTGGCGATATTGACCTTTCTACACACATAAGTGGACAACCTCTCTTCCATTGCGGTTTCTCCCTCCGCACCACTGTCTGTTATATCGCATACTGTCGCCGATGTCCTTGCCACGGTCGCCATTTCAGTAGGGGGTTTTGGTTTGGGGTTTGTGTCTGGCCAGTCAGGCGTATCTGAGCTGCTCCAGCCCCGTGCAGTTCGAATCGCTTCCCCTCTGGTTCTGACCACCGGACTTATTACGAGCAGCGATATAAACAAAACAAGACCAGTGGTTTGGTGCAAAGAAAACCAATGTTTATTAAAAATGGGAAAAATAAACACTATACAGAGAAAATCACTATGTATGTAACACAATTACATTTAGCGGGGGAGGAGAAATGGACACATCGAGGGAAAATGACTAAAATGCCAATTTTAGCAATCCCCTTAACTCCCACCCTTTACACCTATCTAAGTTGTCTTGCGATGGGCCAGAAAGTTTATGCTCACCAGTCTCGGATGTTAGAATGCCTGCTCCGTGCCCCGTTGCCTGCCAATGTCTTTAGGGTTTTCACCACCCAGAGCAGAGATACCCCAGTGATTTAAAATGTATCTGCGGGTATCCTGCTTCCCTTGGACGGGCTCTTTGTCGTCGATCTTCTTGATGGTAAGGCAGGGCACCGGAGTCCAGGCAAGAGAGAGAGAGAGATGGCTTCCCGAGGGACTACTTATACCCCTTTCTGGGAGCCCTTATCACTCGCCAGATCAGCTTGTTTCTTTGTCTGACCTGGACGTGTTGAAGTCTATACAAAGGAAACCGTTCTGGGCCCATCGACCTGGATGGCCGGTTTATCAGTTTTTAAACGTCCCATAAGTGTTTTCCTTTGTGTAACTGGTCTTGTGGTGGGGCCATTCCAGTTTGAATGCCCCGTTGATCATTTCCAAACAGTGTTGAAGTCAGCTAACGAAGGTCTGAATGCAGCTATTACCCGTTGATTATCTGTGCAAACGGCCTTGATGGGTTTTAATCAGAGGCCCGAATGCCACTGTTTGCTTCTCATACATAAATGCAGAAGGACTGTCTGCCTTCTAATTTCTGGAACATTCCTTCTTTATCAGTCCAAACCTGAACTTTGCAGGCCTTGGCCATGAGGTTGACCGTAGCCATCTTGTTGGGCCCTGGAGCCCTGGATTTTAAACTCAGTCCAGCCAGGGTTTCTCCAATAAGCCAGAAGTAAATCTTCAGGGGAGACATGAAATTTGCGAATCCTTTCAACGGAGGAGACAGTGCTGACCATCGTGGGAAGGGGCATCGCTGAGGCCATGGCCACATGCGGGGCTGGAGTGATCGATGATGAGGGTATCTGCATTCCTCATCATTCTTCTCTCATCCCATTCTCCCTCATCCCACAATCTCTTCTGACTCACAAGCTTCAGATAGTGTCAGCATGCATTTCTTACGTTCTCCTCTCCCCTCACCACAAACCAACCCTTGTCCCTTTTTCCTTTCAGATACCCAAGAACTGGAGCTTTCCCAGTCAGAGGAGGAAAAGGAAGAAGACAATGAAGATGAAGAGACATCGTCACTCCATCTTGCACTTGCAGCCATCAGCTCAGATACTGACACTATGCGTATTTTAGAAGTTAGGATAGAGGAGCAATCTGCATGTGGTGAGACACCAGGCACAAGTGTGCAGGAGCCAGGGCGGGGCGGGGAAAAGGATAGCACAGGTGCCAGCTTGCTGGAGGGTGAGGTCGCATACTAGTTCTATTGCAGAGGACTCAGATGAGGACTTCGATGGGCCAGGCTACAGAACCAAATGCTTGGTGCACTGAAAAGCCTGCCAGTAAGCCTGCGATTAATATCAAGGAGCACGGAGGAGTCCAGCACCAATTTGGCACAGGGCTTTTGCGCAAAGCTGCAGCTCATCCTTTCCAATATGGAACGGGTGGTCACCAACATTCCCTTTAAGCTGCACAGCTGGTGATCTGGCTTTTAAATTTAAAAAATGCAAATGCACGGAATTTTGAATGGCCCGCGCAACCCATTAAAGGGGCCGGGCGGGCCAAAAAAAAATAGAGGGAACATTGGTGGTCACCTCCATGAGCACAACTGTGGAACCAACCATGATGCAGTCTTCATTGATGTCACAGCTTTCATTGCAGGACAAACAGCTTCCATCGAAAGTCTGAGTGCTACAGTGGAAGCTCAGACTGCTGCCATCATGGGTCTGGATACCACTGTTCAAAGGGGCTTCCAGGGCCTCATAGCAGTCCATCAATCTGTTCTCCAACAGATCAGTATGATTACGAGGCGCCGCCCCGTGAGAGTGGCAGTGGCTCCGTGGAACAAGAAGCTGCTTTCCTCACTCATGGTGACAGCATTCCTGCTCCCACCTCTTCTACTCCGCCAGTGCCCTTGCTGTTGCCTGTCAGCCAGCCAGCAAAAGGCATCATCTGGACACAAAAGGCATCAAGGGGTATGGGGAGAGAGGAAGAATATGGTATTGAGATAGAGGATCAGCCATGATGATATTGAATGGCGGAGCAGGCTCGAAGGGCCGAATGGCCGACTCCTGCTCCTATTTTTTCTATGTTTCTACTGCTGCAGCCCGGGCCGAGATGGTGCAGCCTGATGCCGAGCATTCTAGGCCCAGAGCTGCTCATTTGGAGGTCAGCAGCCTTCCACCACCCATGCGTTTTCTACATTACAACAGTGATTACACTTAAAAATGACTTCATTGGCTGTAATATGCTTTGGGACATCCTGAGGTTGTGAAAGGTGCTATATAAATGTCTTTCTTTTTTCTTTTTTTTTGATAGGTGTTGCTGTCAAGGGCTGTTCCCTAATAATTTACAGCTTGTGCAGCATGCAGGATACTGCCACAAACCTTGATGCCCGGTCAGCTGAGTGCTGCAGGGCTCCTCCAGAGCAGTCCAGGCAGTGGAAGTATTGCTTGAGGACTCCGATGGTGTGCTCTATAATATTCCATGTGGTAGCATTGCTTTCACTGTATGCCTACTGTGCATGCGTGTGTGGCTTTCGGACTGGAGTCATGAGCCATGTCATGAGTGGATAACCCTTGTCATCCAGGAGCCAGCTTTGACTTGCCGTAGTCGGTCGAATACAGCTGGCACAGAGGACTGCTGCAGAATGAAGGAATCGTGACTACTGGTAATTCACCTGCATGATGTGCTGGCTGTGGTCGCACAACAGCTGCACATTGAGGGAGTGGAATCCCTTCTGGTTTATGAAAATGGCCGAGTTCACATGAGGCACATGCAACGCAATGTTCGTGCAGTCAATGGCACCCTGCACCATGGGGAAGCCTGCAATCCATGCAAAACCTCATGCTCGCTCCGCCTGCTTCTCTCTGGCAAGAGGATATGAAATGAAACTCTCTCTCTGTGTATAGAGAACCTCAGTGACCTCCCTTATGCAGCAGTGTACTGCAAACTGTAAGATATTACTTATATTTCCAGGCAATGCTGTCCTTGCCCTACTTTGAGGCTGCAGCAGTTGGTAGATTTCAGTCACGACTTCTTCATGAAGCAAAGACATCCCAAGCATTGGTCCTCGCTGAAGTTGAGGTAAGAGAATTGCTCTCTCTTCTAGCAGCTTGTCCTGCGCTGTGAGGCCTCTCTTTATTCTCCCAGTCATGCACAATTGCAAGAGGAAATCCTACCAGGCCACCGATGTCTGGAAGCAACTTGTTTCAGCACAAGCTTTTAAATCAACAAAAAACTACTTCAGCACCAGCCAGACCACTCCCTGTAAAATTCAAACTTTAGCCAAGTATAGGAAAACTCCAAAATGTGTGCAATTGCACCACCAGCCAGAAGTAATAATCCAGCAACTAACGTGTTAGTTCATGATCCCTTTAAATAGCACTGGTGAGGGGTCCTTCATGCCATTTAATGTTGTGATCTACTGTGCGAGGTTAAGACAGAGCGTGAGCTGGAGCATGGCATTCAAAAATGGCAGTCGTGGAGTTAAATCAGCATTGGACACTGATTAATGTCATAATCTTCCTGTTGTGTAAGCTGCCGACGGTTGTTAGGTGCACGCGCGCAAACCCCTTTACCAAGATGGCATCTGGCGCACTTCCCATTACAAGTGCGCGCGCATCTCGGACGTGATTTTTGAGTGGTAGGAGGCCGCGTAATGCCTAACAGAAAGGCGCTACACAGCCAAATTTCTCCCCTTGCTTTTCTCAATTTTAAACTAGTTTTACACTAAATCTGCAGAAATAAACTGTTTGCTAGTAGAAGCGAGTAACAATGTTCTGAGGCATCCATTTGAACCATCGTGTTTTTCCTTTTCTGATTGTTAGTTTTGAAACATAAAGTGAAATGTTAATTTATCTCTCAAGGTTAGTGATCAGCAATCATTATTGGTTGAATTGCTGTATGTTGAAACCTGACTGAGGAAGATAAAGCCCAACTAACGGTAGCCTTACTAGACAAAAACATGTGACAAGATGCCAACTAGTCACCTGGCTCAGTGAAGTACTGCCAATGGAGAGTTCTCTGCATTGCTTTCAGCCAAGGAAGCATTTATTGAAGCTGCAAAGTGACAGAAAAAAACCAAGTCGCAGAAAGAATAACAGAAGCATAATTATTGATCTATTTGCATTATACCAGAAAACTGAGGTTAGCTGAGCAAATGAAGGAGAAGATCACGTCATCAGTTCCATGGTACAGTTACTTCACAAAATAGTTTACTGTTCTCAACAAACAGGCCAAACAAACATATTATTCAACCAAGCAATCTGACACTCCCACAGCGCCTGATCTCTAGGCAAGTATAGTGTGAGAACTATAAACAAATTACACCTCCACAGATCTAGCTGTCATTTTGGAAATCCTTTGGAGACAAGAGTTAAATCCATTTGGCCATCAACTTAAAAGATAGCATGTTACAGCAGTGAGTCACAATGGGAGAATTTGATTAAATACTAATGGAAGAACATGTGAAATAGCTTTAAAAATTGGAATTTGGCTGATGGACTGGGTAAAAATGTTTTTTTAAATAGCGTGAGTGGAAGTATTTTCTTAATTATATACACAAGCCTATATATTCTAGTTGATGATCTGTGGACCAACTGTGATGCCTGGTACAAAGGGAATAATAAAATACCAAACTGTACAATTTAATCACAGCTGTGCACTACAGAAATTTTCATATTTTAATGTGTATAATGTTTATAGTTTCCAAACCTTCCTTTAAACAAATTTGGATCTTTTTAATTTGGGATTTAATTTTATATTTGGTAGTATTGTACAAAAGGAGCAGGATAGCCTCATCTGTGCATGGGTAGGAGCTCAGTGTCATGGTTGTACAACAGCACATCCTTGACTTCAGGCTCCCAGGACCAGCCTGGAATTGCATGTGCAGATAAGGCTCTGGGCTATGCTGGTCAGCCAGATGTGGGAAGGATCAGTAGAATAGGCAGGAATCTCTCAACCATGCAGGTGATATTTCTAGGCCCCAACTATATGTCATTGTGCATCACATGGGCTGTTCTCTCACTGTTACTGGAGCAGAGCAAAGAACAGACTCTGAAAACAGGTTTATTATAGCCTGACAGTGGGAAGGCTGGTAGCATTCAGAGCATGTGGGAAGCAGCAAAAGGCTGGGGAAAGTGAGATCAATAGCTAGGAGACTGCGTTCAGAGTGAGCCCAGGAGCAGGTGCAAACACAACCACTTTCTTTGTTATGGTTCTCACCTTTCATTGGTTTGTGGTAGCTGTGTGACTGATAATACCACATTGTTCTCATGGACCTATTAGCTCATAAAGCAGCACATCTTTTGCAATGACACAGAATAACACAAATAAATCTTTATCCAGATTTGTGACTTGTTGCTTGAAATTTTTGACTGCCAGCCCATGCGTTCTATCCTTTACTCTTACTAACAGGATCTTCACGATGGCAGCTATTCACTTCTAGAGAGAATGAAAGTCAGTTTGAGGATATCCCACATCATGCATGCCCCACACATCACCAGTAGAGCATCTGATTTCACCATTACTATACTCTTAACTTCTATGCTGCACTAGACCTACTTAATTAGAACTAATTGTTGCTTACTTAAGACAGATGTAAGATAGATAGAAAGATGATCAGTGGCATGCGGTTAGTGTCTAAAGTATTGGACAACAGTGTCTTAAAAAGATACAATGTGCCAAAAAGAATCATAGAAACTTACAGCACAGAAGGAGGCCATTCAGCCCATTGTGCCTGTGCTGGCTCTTTGAAAAGTAGTTTTGCTTAGTCCCACAGCCCTGCTTTTTGTCAGTAACCCTGTAAGTTCTTCATCTTCAAATACTTGTCCAACGCCCTTTTAAAATTATTTATGGAATCAGCTTCCACCAGCTTTTCAGGTAGATCCCACAACCCTCCGAGTGAAAAAGATTCTCCTAATCTCCCCTCTAGATCTTTTGCCAATGGTTTTAAATCTATGCCCTCTATTCCAGAGAGAATAGTTTTTCTCTATCTACTCTAGTAAAACCTCTCATCATCTTGAAAACCTCCATTAGGTGACCTCTTAACCTTCTGTGTTCCAAGGAGAACAGTCCTAACTTTTCCAACCTCTCCTCATAGCTGAAGTCCCTCATTCCTGGTAAACCTCCTCTGCACCCTTTCTAAGGCCTTTACATCTTTCCTGAAGTGTGGTGCCCAGAATTGTCCGCAATACTCCAGCTGAGGCCTAACCAGTGATTTATAAAGTTCTAGCATGATCTCTTTGCTTTCATATTCTACACCTCTATTTATAAACCCAGTAACCCATATGCTTTTTTAACCACCTTATCAACTTGCCCGGGCACCTTTAAGGATTTGTGTATATGGACATAAGGTCTCTCTGCTCATTTATACTTTTCAAAATTGTGCCACTTAAGTTGGTGACTTTTTGATACCAGGGGAGTGAGTAGACATACTTGACTCAACTCCATTGAAATGCATACAGCTACTTTCATGTTGGGAAAAGAGAAAAAACGGTCATGGGAGTGTGAAAGAGAGTGACCGGGTACCATGGCGTATGATCAACAAGCAACAAGAAGTAAAAGTAGGGGAACATCTAGGCAATAGTGACCATAATATAATACGCATTATGATAATAATTGAGAAGGACATAAGTATGACAAAGACCAGGGTAATAGATTGGAGAAAAGCTGATTTTGAGGGGCTGAGAATAGAACTTGGGAAAATAAAATGGACAACAATATTGGCAAACAATGATATAGAACAGCAATGGGAAACATTTAAAATGCTGTTCAACAGAGTCCAGGAAAAATATATTCTGCTAAAAAAAGCAACAAGCTAAACACTAATGAGACACCATGGATGAATAAAGCCATAAGGGAAAAATTGAGAGTAAGGAAAGAGGCACACATTAAGTACATGGGCAGCAGGGGAGAGCATGATAGGGGAGAATACGAAAAGATTAGGAGAAAAGTCAAAAAAACAATTAGGAAGGAAAAGAGGAACTATGGGGGAAAAATTGAGTTGCACCCCCTTTGGGGTGCTAACTTCGCCGGTAGCGCCCTGAAAAAATTAGCACCCCCGCAGCCAAAATTAATTGGTAGTGCCCCAAGAGGGAAGCAGCACCCCGTTGTAAAGTCTGTGGGTTGTTTAGTTAATTAATACACAGACTACCAGAGTAACTTAAAACAGGACTTTACTATTCGAAGGTCAGGGCGAATCTGCCCAATAAATCCTGACACAACACTTATATACTGGTGTGGTCACCATCGGTATTACAGTATACAGAAGCCAAACAAAGTAGTGCCACACCTAAAATAGTTCTCTTAAAGGTGAACAGTTACATACAATAGTTCTCTTAAAGGTAGACGGGTACATACACTACAATCCTCCCTTTTTAGCTTACAACATACTTATTCCCCATTAAACATAACATATAATCAACTTCATGTAAAACAATTCACAGATATAGTCTCTGCGGGAAACAGTTCACAGATTCAGTCTCTGCGGGAACAGTTCACAGATTCAGTCTCTGGTCTTGACTCGGTCGGAACAACATCTCTGTGGTGTAGCCGGTTCACATTTCTAGCGTGACTCATCCAATAGTCTTTCCCTTGGCTTAACAGCTTGAACTTCCGTCCTGCTGAACCAGCAGTGCTGACTTTTACAAACAGCTGGACTGCCTTTGTAATTTTTCCTACTTTCCAACTGATTTGGCCCCCTTCGTAGGGCCCACGTGCATGATCTGATAGAAGTGATAATGATTTAGATGGTTATCGTCTTCTGCTTCGTCTTTTTCTTTTCTGCTTCTTGGAGACTCTCGGGGCTCCCTTATCCGCTGCCAGCTGTAGCGCCACCATCTCCCTATGTTCCTTAGACTTTAAGTGCTTCATCCTGATTTCTGCACTTTGGGAGTTTTCATCACAAGCTGGGCACACCAAGTCATCGTAATATTCCGTGTCACTCAACAGGTCATGGTAATATTCGGTGTCGTCCTGAGCTAGTCTAGCGAGAGGACCTGCTACTTCTTCCTTACCCAACTGGACGTTAGCCGACTGTTGTTCCCTCCCTAGACATCTTTCCTGAAGAGACTTCTTCATGCGTTCATATTCATCCCGCTCTTCCTGGGTTTCCTGCCAATCCTTCACTAATGACCTCCCTAGACATCTTTCCTGAAGAGACTTCTTCATGCGTTCATATTCATCCCGCTCTTCCTGGGTTTCCTGCCAATCCTTCACTAATGACCTCATTTGTGATTCCAATACTTCCCCTTCCATCGGGGATTGATTGATCGGGCTATTCAATCCTTCTACTGGAGCAGCTGTTTCAACATTCTGTAGTTCACATTGACGTGATTCAGCGTACTTTCGGCAGCCCCGTAAAATCTGTGTTGCAACCTCAACTATTCCCAAACTTTTGAGAGCTCCGAACCCCTTCCCTTTGAAGATTGAAGCTCGTGTTCAAATGGTTCCCATTGCAGAGTCTTGTCTCTCAGCATATGAAGGAGTTGGCTGACCGTTAACTCTTCCACGGGGACCCTGTGGATCAGAGTCTTCTCCATTTCATCCACCTTTTCCTCCAATGCTTTCACCTTTTTTTCCTCTTGTACTTTGGCTTTAAGCGCTCGGAGAAGTTGCGCCTTGATGCTCTCTAGCTCATGTTCAGGGGCCATTCTTACAGTCTCTGTGTTTCTTACAGTTGCCTTTTCTTTCACTGAAAGAATTCCCAGTTGAATCTGTTCTTCAAGTTGCTGAACCTCGGTCATTGCCGCCTCATATTTGTCTTGGGTTTCCTTCAATATTTTTATGAGTTCTTGGACATCTTGACTTTCATGTTCTGCCATGTCTTGCACCTCTAATTTCTCATCTATGGATGGAACTTCTACCGATGAGTCTGTCTTGGCCTTGAGCTCATCAAGAATTTCCTGCAGCCTTTGGACTTCTTGCTCATGTTCAACCTTTAGTTGCTCATAAGCTTCCACTGAAACTAGCTTTTCGGAGGTTGCCGAGTTAACCCCCTCCAGGATTGTAGCCTGGGCCTGTTCATACTGTTCCTTCAACTTCTCAAACTCTGCTTGTAAGGAGTCGTAGAGAAGAACTGGAATAAAATCCTGGCTTCCTGAAGATTCCTCTTCATTTGCTTCTTTCTGCAAATATTCTAACTCCTGAACATCATAAGGGAGATGTGATCGGTGATTGGTCACGATGGCTCTATGGTCACTCTCTGCTTGAGCTAGCTGCTTCTGTTGTCTTTCCAGATTCTCCCATTCGGTGTCATAGAACTTTTTCATTGTTTTCATCTCTTGTACGAGACGGTAACTCAATTGTTCTAATTGTTGTCGTAATTTGAAATAAAGTTGAGTCCGAGCTTGGTGTTCTTCCGTCATGGATATGTCCTTAAACTGAACAGACTCAGAATTCTCTGTCAAACTATGTTGTCGTTGTTCGGTGGAGATCTGTTCTGAAACTTTGTTCTTCTCTGGAGCATAAGCCTTTCTGCATGCCTTCGTTTTTCCAACCTTAGTCGGCAAGTCCATTTTAGCCTTGTCTTTCACATTTGGGTTGGTCTTATCGTCATCCGATTCAGAATCTGAGCTGATTGTCTGCACCGAGTCCTCACTCGTTATGGCTTTTAGATAGTGCCATTCCATGTCTATTTTCTTGATCCACTCCCGTCCTAGAAGTGGTGGTCCTCCCTCAGGTAGTACGTATAAGTTCATTCTTGGGTGTTCTTTACCCCTATCCCTCACCTTGACTCTTATCTTTCCCATGGGGTAAACTTTATGCCCCGTGTATGTCTGCAATACGAACTTGGTATCTCTTAAGGGTATATGTGAGAATAGCTGGTGGTAATCCCTTCGATTTATGACTGATAGAGCTGATCCAGTGTCCAACTGCATTTTCACTTGGACTCCAGCTATTTTTAGCATGACCCAGATAGTTTGTAGGTCAGCTTCCTTACTCACATTGTGAATTCTCAGACTACCCAGCTCCTGGCCGTTTGGGTCTGAGTCCGAATTCTGTTCGTCTGAACTCTTCTCAGCCACCTTGTGTACCTTGTTGTACTTTTCCTGTGATGGCTTCCTTTGGTTGTTGGTCCTTTGGTTGTTGGTCTTCTTCCCTGACCGGCATACCTTAGCTATGTGACCCAGTTTGCCACATTTCCTACATTCCTGGTTCTTAAACCAGCATTGGTTCTGGTCGTGTGTTGTCTTCCCACAACGATAACATTTTGTTGTTGTCGAGGTAATTTGATCCACACTGAGTGCCGCTGTCTTTAGCTGCATTTCCGCAGTTCCCTTCGCTGCGGCTTCGTGCGATGCTGCAATAAGGACAGCCCTGTCAAGTGTAAGGTCGTTCTCTTCGAGTAGTCGCTTTTGCGTTCCTTCCTTTGCCAATCCGCACACAAACTTGTCTCGCAATGCCTCTGTCAGATTCCCTCCAAACTGGCAGTATTTCGCTAGTCTACGCAGTTCGACCAAGTATTCTGCGTTGCTTTCGTCTTTCCGTTGCGTTCTCGCATAGAATTTGAATCGTTCCGTCAACATCAACAGTGTGGGGTTCAAGTGATCCTTCAGAACAGCCACAATATCATCGAAAGTCTGATCCGCCGGTTTAGCTGGTGATAGTAGATGCTTCAAGAGCCCGTATGTCTTCGCACCCATCGAGTTTAGCAAGGTTATAGCTTTGTCATCTTCTTCTATTTTATTGGCCTCACAATAGATCTCAATGCGTTCCACATACGTGGCCCAGTCTTCTACCTCGGAATTAAAATCGTTGATGTTACCACGCTTAGGCATCTTCCTCTCTTCCTGATAAACACCACGAATTATTTCTTTAAAATTTTTTTTTTTTTTTCAAGATGGCGGTTCCTGCGAAAATGGCGGATTCCCACGCTTATCTTCTCTCCCCGCCCACTTCAATGGCGGTTTCCCGCTTCTGTCTTCTTCCCCGCCTAATGGCGGCTTCCCGCGTTTCTTCCCTGGCGGGAGGGGTACACTTTCCCCACGGGCGATGGCTATGGCTTTCAGGTTCACAGCCTGCGCGTCGGCTTCAGTGCTTTCCCTTTTCTCGGCAGGGCAACCGGCGCTGGGTACACCCCGTTGATGGTGAACAGTTTCAGCCGCTGGGCTGGCTCTCGCTCAGTTCCCCTTGCTCGGGCTCTGTCTCTCTCCCGCTCGCTCGGCTCTACCGGCGCTGGGTACACCCCGTTGACGGAGAACAGTTTCAGCCGCTGGACTGGCTCTCGCTCAGTCTCCCTTGCTCGGGCTCTGTCTCTCTCCCGCTCGCTCGGCTCTACCGGCGCTGGGTACACCCCGTTGACGGAGAACAGTTTCAGCCGCTGGACTGGCTCTCGCTCAGTCTCCCTTGGTTGGCTCTGCCTCTCCCGCTCGCTCGGCTCCCAATCGCGCCTCCCAGCCCTCTCGCAGTCCGGTGCTTCCCTCCCCGGCTGCGGCTGAGTTTATCTCTTCCCGCGCCTACGTTCCCGGTCGCAGCGCTTCGTGGCTTCGGTCGCTGCCCGGCCTTTTTCGCCGGTCGCGGTCTAGCTGTCTCACGACGCCGTTGCGTCCCCCAGCCTGTCTGTACCGCGGCTTCCTTGCTCCACGCTGCCCCAGTCTCAGCGCCTCTGGACCCGACTTCTGTCCGGCTCCTTTCCCCCTCGACCGTGGTCGAGTGCACCGCCCTTATCCTCCGGTTATTCTTTTTACTTTCCTTTACTCACAGTCACCGTGGCCGCCTTGCTTCTCGTGCTGATCGGCTCACTCCTCACCGTGGCAGAAGGGACAGTCAGTGCCTGTTGCTGATGGAAGTCTTTGTCTCTAAATTCTTCCTCCTTTCTAGTTCTGCAGCCTCGAGTTTTCTCCCAGCAGAACGACGAGGGCGGTTGCCTCTTCTCGACGCTCGTTAACTGCTTCGGAAGTATTGTTGCCGTAGGGTACGATCGGACTCGTCGCCACTGTAAAGTCTGTGGGTTGTTTAGTTAATTAATACACAGACTACCAGAGTAACTTAAAACAGGACTTTACTATTCGAAGGTCAGGGCGAATCTGCCCAATAAATCCTGACACAACACTTATATACTGGTGTGGTCACCGTCGGTATTACAGTATACAGAAGCCAAACAAAGTAGTGCCACACCTAAAATAGTTCTCTTAAAGGTGAACGGTTACATACAATAGTTCTCTTAAAGGTAGACGGGTACATACATTACACCCGTCTCCCTCTTGGGGCACTATGAGTGAAAATCGCTGCACTATGTGCCGCAGCGCCACGCTATGTGGCACATCGCGCCGTGGTACTGCAGGCCTTCCTCCCCTTCATAAAGGGGAGGGGCCTAGCACAGTGCGACCCGGGGCCCAGCTGGGCCACCAGGGATCAGAGTGCCGGCAAAAGAGCCCGGCACTCAAAGAGAAGTGCCAGACTCATGGAGCACAGCCGGTACTCCGCAGGGGGGCTGAAGAGGAGGTCAGGGACGGCAACGGGGGCAGGTGCTGGCAGGCGGCCAGCAACAAAAATGGCCACCCGGCACCTCACCTTTAATTCGCGCCGCCCCGGCTGCAGGTAGGCCCCCGACCCCGTCGGACATAATGTCCAGCGGTAAGTCAGGGGGCGCTACCAAAGATCGCGCCGCGGGGCGCTAACGGTTACTGCCACCGCTAACCTCCCACTGAATTTCATGGGAGGCGTTGGCGGTGCCGCACCCGGGTGCTAGTTGCTTTGCGCCCCGTTAGCGCAAAGCAACCAAATTTTTCCCCCGATGTAATTAAATTATCAAGGAACATAAAAGAAAACAGTAAAATATTTTACAGGCACATAAATAAAAAAAGGAAGGTTGGGATCGGAATAGGACCACTACGGGATGGACAGGATAATACCACAGGTAACGATAGAGAGCTGGCAGAAATACTAAATAATTACTTTGTTTCAGTATTTACCAGGGAGATAGAACAGGTGGACATGACATTGGATGATGAGATTAGTAATAAGATAAGTGCATTTAAAATAAAGAGGAGACATATTAAATAAACAAATTAAACACAAGTAGGAAACCCCCCCTGCACATTTTAAAGGAATCTAGGGAAGAGATAGCAGAGGCATTACTACACATATTTAATAATTCATTAGAAAAATGTGTTGTGCCAGAGGACTGGTAGATAGCTAACGTAATACCTATATTTAAGAAGGGAGATAGAACATGTCCAGGGAACTATAGACCAGTCAGCTTAACATTGATAAAAGGAAAAATAATGGAATCCCTACTAAAGGAGAAAATAGAAGAACATCTAGAAACTAAAAATATAATAATGATGAATAATCAGCATGGAATTCAAAAGGGAAAGTCTTGCTTGACCAACCTCATTGAATTTTTTGAAGAGGTAACAGAGAGAGTAGACAAAGGTAATGCAGTAGATGTAATTTATCTAGATTTTCAAAAGGCCTTCGATAAGGTACCGCATAATATATTAATGAACAAGGTCAGAGAATGTGGAGTCGGGGGACAAGTGAAGGGATGGATAGCTAGCTGGCTTCAAGACGGAAAGCAGAGAGTAGTGGTAAATGGTAGCTATTCACAGTGGCAGAAGGTGGGTAGTGGTGTTCCACAAGGATCAGTGCTGGGACCACTGTTGTTCACAATTTATATTAACGATTTAGACTTTGGAATCAAAAACACAATTTCTAAATTTGCAGATGACACCAAATGGGGGGATAATCAATATTGAGGAGGACTGCAACAAATTACAGGAGGACATTAATAAACTTGCAGAATGGGCAAATAATTGGCAAATGAAGTTCAACACAGATAAATGTGAGGTATTACATTTTGGTAGGAAGAATAGGGAGGTCACTTATTATGAGCCTAGGTGGGGAAGAGGTGCAAATGATCTCAAGAGTACAAATACACAAATCACTAAAAGTAGCGACACAGGTTAGCAAGGCCATAAAAAAAGCAAACCAAGCACTAGGGTTTATTTCTAGAGGGATAGAATTGAAAAGTAGTGAAGTTATGCTAAACTTGTATTGAACCTTGGTTAGACCACACTTGGAGTACTGTGTACAGTTCTGGTCGCCATATTATAAAAAGGATATAGAGGCACTGGAGAGGGTGCAGAGAAGAGTTACAAGGATGATACTCGAAATGTGAGGGTATACCTATCAGGAAAGGATGAACAGGCTGGGTCTCTTTTCTCTTGAAAAAAGAAGGCTGAGGGGTGACCTACTATGTTGTGTATGTACCTTTAAAAGAAGAACTGATTCTATACTGCAGTACCGGCAGTGACCACCCCTGTATATAAAGCCATAGCAGGCTTCTGTATTTCAGTCTTAAGTTACCCTGTGTTCAGTACCTCATTCACAGCATTGCTGGCTGTGCAGCAGCAAGCATAAGGAGAAGGAGCAGCCAGACTAGGAGAGTGGACTAAAGTGGTGGTCCCCTGACCAGGAAGAGGAGGAGAACGCTGGACCACCACCACCACCAACTCCACCATCATCATAACATCAACTGAGGTGCCTGGAGAGAGAGGACAGAGGAGGAGAAGGAGAGAGGAGGCCAGCAACAACACCAACCAGGGGAGAGGCCTTTCCCATTACTGCCTCCCCAAATTGGCCTCCATTCCAGGAGAGAGGGGAGAGAAACAACCAACAACCACCAACTGTTTGGAAGGAGGGAAGAACAACATCATCTTTCAGGTGGGTGTTATTTGGTGCACTCTCCCAAAGACTTTGTATTTTAGGTGGGGGGAGAAAAGAAGAAAAAAGGGCCGGATCATCAAGGGGTGTGTGTGTGTGTGTGTGGCTCTTGTAAAACACTAGGCCACACACACCACTAATTATGCACCCCTTCCTATTGCCTGACCTGGGATAGCTGGAGCTGCCTAGGTGAACAGTCCAATTGTACATCGTTAAGACCTGGTGTGGGACTGAGCCTGGGGCATCTCCAGCTTTCCCAGGTGAAGACATCTTCTCCCCCTGCTAGAAGACCACCTTCAAAGACTTTAATTTTTCATCGGAGAGTGCCCCCCTGCTGACACCCACCCACCCACCATCCTGAGTGGCGAACCTGCCTTTGCGGCCTCCCTCCTTCCCACCCCCCTCTCTCTCTCTCTTTGTCTTTCTCTGCCTTTCTCTCTGAAGCACCTCATTTCATTTTTATTTATTAATTGCCTATTGAGCAGAGGAGAGAAGGCCCCTCTCCCAATTTCAATCAATAAGGGGGAGAGGTGTGCCTTCAACTTAAACAGCTCCCTCTGCTCAATTGAGGACCAAAAAATACCTGAGGCCACAATTAACACCTTCAGGCCTGTGACTTGGGGTGAGTGTAGCCCTTTTTAGAAAACACCCCAGAATGGCGACTGCATCTTTGCCAGTGGCGGGGCCAGCCAGGACTTATGCGGGAGCGGCAGCCACAGCCACAGCTGCTCCCGCTGCTTCTGCTGCCCCGTCACCATTCAGATTGATAACAAAAAAGCTTGGGGTGAAGAGCTACACTCACCCCACTATGACCATTGAGGCCTGCGTTAAAGCCATGGCTGGGGTTGTCGGCCCCTCAGCCATCGTCGCGGCCTCAAAAATGTATGGGAAGGCTGTGTTCTTCCTGGGGTCGGAGCGGGCGGTGTCCCTGGCCGTCGCCAAGGGGCTCACCGTGGGCGGGACCTTCCTGCCGGTGGATCCTCTCGAGGCCACCGCGCAGAGGATCATCATTTCCAACGTCCCGCCCTATGTTCCTAGTGAGCTTCTCCTTCCCCATTTACGCCAACTTGGGGAGGTGAGGTCGGGGATCACACCCATCCCGCTCGGCTTCCGGGAGGCCAGCCTTTGCCACGTCTTCTCCTTCCGGCGCCAGCTGTTTATCAAGCTGGCGCGGGAGGAGGACACCGACGGGGCGTTCGTCGTCCTCCACGAGGGGACCGCCTATCGCGTCTTCTGGACGTCGGACGGTGTGCGGTGCCACGCCTGCAAGGAGGTGGGGCACATTCGGAAAAAGTGCCCTGCCTCCAAGGCCGCCAGATCATCTAGTGCGGCCAAGGCTGGCGCCGCCGCCGCTTCTCCCCCCCGGATCTGCCCTCGCGTCGGGAACCGCTGATGCGCAGTTGATGTCGGGGGCCGATGCCACCAAGGCCTCCGGCGGGGGGGTGGGAGCGCGTCCGGCCGGAAAGAAGGTGCGGAATAAATCTAAACACCTTAGGGCGGGTCCCTCCGTGGAGGGCCAGCCCTTGCCCCTTGAGCCCCTTACACCCGCGCTCCTCGCGGAGTTAATCGGGGCAGACGTGAGTGGGAGGAGGATGGCCCCCTGGCTGCGTCTCTGGTGCCGGACGTACTGGAGGAGCTGGGAATTGTTCTCTCCCCGGTTTCTCCGGTCGTTCCGGCGTTTGGGGCGGAGGGGAGCTCTGAACCGCCGCCGTCTTCTGGCCCAGCACCCCTGGAGGAGCCCAGGGAGGAATCCTCTGCCGCCGATCCTGGGGGTGGGATCCGGGTGGAGGCGGGGCCGGCTGGTGCGGCCGAGCCGTTCGCTGCGCACTGCGCGACGGACGGGTCGGCCGCTGGTGACGACCCCCTGGAGGAGGATGGGGACTCGGTGATGGGCACGGAGGACGATTCGGACTCCAGCGCCGATGAGGCGATGGATGACCTCGTGCCCCTTGCCGAGTCTCCCCTCATTCCCGTAAGGGAACTCCAGGATTTTATGGCCACATGCCTGGGTCAGCGCAATAAGGTCCGGCTGACCCTCGACAGGTGGTCGGAGCTGGCACTGCTCATCGTGTCCGTCCGCGCCGCCGTTAAGATCATGGGCGCGGACGAGGGTGTGAACCCGCTCCAGCTGCGTCGGCTCAGAACGTTCCTCACTGGGCTGCTGAGGAGGTGGCGGCTGACCAGCGGCTGCGCTTCCTCCCCCCGTTAGGTGCAGGTAGAGGTTGCACTATGCTTCTGACATGAAGATAACCATAGCCAGCCTCAACATCAACGGCAGCAGGGAGGCGCGCCGCAGATACAATAACTTCTCGGTCCTTCGGGACGGGAAGTATGCGGTGTGCTTCCTGCAAGAAACCCACACCGTTCCGGGAGACGAAGCCACGTGGCTCCTGGAGTGGCAAGGAGGGGTCAGCATGAGTCACCTCTCCAACAATTCCAGCAGGGTAGCTATCTTGCTGGCCCCGCATTTTCAGCCGGAGATCTTGGAGGTCAAGGAGCACGTGCCGGGCCGCTTGCTCCAGGTCACTGTTCGCCTGGGGGGCGTGCCGCTCCATCTAGTGAACGTGTACGCCCCTCAGACCGGTGCGCAGCAAGTGCGCTTCTTTGAAGAAGTGTCCGCTCTTTTAGGCTCCGTCGACGTGGGCGAGTGCGTCATCCTCGGGGGGGGGATTTTAACTGCACCCTCGAGGTGAGGGACCGTTCGAGTCCCCCGCGAAGCCCGGCGGCGATGGAGAAGTTGAGGGACCTGGTCGGGTCCTTCGACTTGGTGGACGTCTGGCGAAATCTCCACCCCGATTCCAGCGCCTTCACTAGCGTGAGGTCTGGGGGAGGAAGGTCCAGAATCGACCGTCTCTACATTTCCTGGGCGTACGTCTCCTGCATTCCGGCGGCTTCCATACGGCCGGTGCCGTGCACGGACCACCACCTGGTGTGGGCGGAGCTCGCTCCGATGCATGCGCGGGGGGGGGTCTGCGTACTGGCAATTTAACAACCTGCTGCTGGAGGACGCGCGGTTCCGGGATTTGTTTCGTCAGTTCTGGGCCGACTGGAGAAGGAAGCGGGGGGGCTTCCCCTCCTTGAGGCTATGGTGGGACATGGGCAAGGCTCACGTCCGTCTCTTCTGTCAGGAGTGCGCGAAGGGGTCGACAAAGAGGCGGGAGGCCCGGGTTGGGCGGTTGGAGAAGGAGGTGCTCGACCTGGAGTCCCGTCTCGGTCAGGTCGTCGAGGACCCGGCCCTGCGGAAAGTGTACAAAGAGAAGAAGGGCGCGCTGAAGGACCTGCAGCTCGTCGGGTCCAGAGGCGTGTACGTGAGGCCGCGGATCCAGCTCCTGCGGGACCTGGACCGCGGCTCCCCCTTCTTCTACTCGCTGGAAAAAAGACGGGGGGTCCGTAAGCAGCTCTTGGGGCTGCTGGCCGATGACGGATCTCTGGTCTCGGATCCAGAGGGAATCAGCGCGGAGACCCGCGCCTATTACGGAGCTCTGTTCTCTCTGGATCCGTCCAGCGAGGATGCACGCAGAGTTTTGTGGGAGGACATGCCGAAGGTCAGACCGGAGGGCGCCGAAAAATTGGACGCTCCGCTAAGCCTGGCAGAGCTGACCAGCACCCTCCGCCAGCTCTCTAGGGGAAAGTCCCCGGGGCTGGACGGGCTGACCGTGGAGTTCCACAGGGCATTCTGGGATGTCTTGGGGGGCGACTATGCGCGGGTCCTGATGGAAAGTTTGGCGACCGGGGAGATGCCCCTCTCTTGGCGCAGGGCGGTCATTGTCCTGCTGCCTAAGAAGGGCGATCTCCGCCTCCTTAAGAACTGGCGTCCGGTCTCCCTCCTCAGCACGGACTATAAAATCTTTGCCAGGGCCATGTCTGCTCGCCTTGGCACCGTGCTGGCCCACATGATCCACCCCGACCAATCCTACACGGTCCCGGGCCGGACCATCCATGATAATATCCATCTGGTCCGGGACCTGGTCCACCACTCCCAGAGGGCTGGTCTGTCGGTCGCCTTCCTTTCTCTGGATCAGGAGAAGGTGTTCGACAGGGTGGATCACGAGTATCTCTTCGGGACTCTGCGCGCATTCGGGATCGGGACGCATTTCGTCGCCCGGATCCGACTTCTGTACGCCGCCGCGGAGTGTCTGATTAAAGTTAACGGGTCCTTGACGGCGCCCCTTCGCTTCGGGAGGGGGCTGCGTCAGGGATGCCCCATGTCCGGTCAGTTATACGCCGTTTGCGTGGAGCCATTCCTGCGCCTCTTGCGGAAGAGGTTGACGGGACTGGCTCTGCAAGGGCCGGGCGTGGAGGTGGTCCTCTCGGCTTACGCCGATGACGTGCTCCTCACGGTCACGGATCCCGCTGACTTGCGGAGGATGCGGGAATGCCAGCAGATTTACTCGGACGCATCCTCCGCCAAGATCAACTGGGAGAAATGTTCCGGACTCCTGGTGGGTCAGTGGCGGGTGGACTCCCTGCCGGAGGAGTTCAGGCCTTTCGCCTGGAGCACCACGCACCTCCTCTATATTTGGGAGTCTACCTTAGCCCTGCCGAGGACGCCTGGCCGGCGAACTGGCAACAGCTGGAGGCTAAAGTCACCGCTCGCCTAGGACGCTGGACAGGACTGCTCCAAGTGTTGTCCTACAGGGGTCGAGCGCTGGTCATAAACCAGCTGGTGGCCGCCATGTTGTGGTACCGGTTGGTCACTTTGATCCCTCCCCCTGCGTTTGTCGCCAAGATGCAGAAGAAGCTCATCGACTTCTTCTGGGACAAAAGGAAGCACTGGGTCTCTGCCGTGGTTCTGTGTCTCCCGCTTAGGGAGGGCGGTCAGGCGCTGGTGTGCCTTCGTACCCAGGCCGCGACTTTCCGTCTTCAGACGCTGCAGAGATACCTGTACGTCGAGAATCCCCCGAGATGGTGTGCACTGGTGATGTTTTTCTTCCGCCAGCTGCACGGCCTGAATTACGACACGCAGCTCCTGTTTGCGAAAGTGGGCAGCAGGCGTGCCGGCCTGCGGGAGCTGCCTGTCTTCTACCAGGAACTACTATGGGTTTGGAACTACGTCACTTCCAGGCGGAGCTCTCCCCCATCAGGAGCGGCGGCTCTCCTTCGGGAGCCGCTGCTCAGGAATGCGCACCTCCACGAACACGGGTTCGGGCGGCTGGCGGAGGGTAGGGCTGTGGCTGGCAAGGTGACCAGAGTCGGGGACCTGCTCGATGGCGGAGGAGCGGGCTGGATGGCGCCGGAGGAGCTGGCGCAGCGCCTGTCCTGGGCCAACGTCCGGCTCGCGGTCGAAACCATCGAATCGGTAAAAGCGGCACTGGGCCCCGACTCCACTAGGTGTATCGAGGCGGCTCAAGCACGTGGGGCGATCCCGTCCGAGCTTACCCCCGTTCGGACGGAATTCCTCATCGGCGCCCGGCCCCGAAACTCCCCTCGGGAACCGGCGCCTCACAACTTGAGCCGTCTCGAGGAAATACCCTCCGTGCCTTTTCATTCCACGTGGAGGGGTTTCCTGTACGGGCTGCTCCTGCACACTCTCCACTTTGCCATCTTCGTCTACCGTCCGGACACGCCTTGGCGTGGCGTCTTGCCGACCGGCGGTGGCGGAGGTCCCCAATGGAGGGCTCTCTATGCGGGAGTCCTCCCTTGTTCCATCGGGGACTTGGCCTGGAGGGTGTTGCACGGAGCGGCCCCGTGCAATAAGGTTTTAAGTAGGTTCACGGACTCCCAGGCCGCCTGCATTTTTTGCGGCCTGGAGGAGTCCGTGTTTCACATTTATATAGAGTGTGAGAGGTTGCAGCCCCTCTTTCATTACTTGAAGGGGCTGCTCCTCGATTTTTGGTTGCACTTCAGTCCCACGCTCTTGAGCTACGGTCACCCGGTGCGGAGGGGAGCGGATAGGTTGGAGGACCTCCTTGTGGGCCTGCTCCTGGGCCTGGCTAAAAGAGCCATCAATTGGTCCAGGCAGCGGGCGGTCGAGGGGGTCGTCCAGCCGGATTGCCTCCCTCTCTTCCGCAGCCATGTTCGCGCCTGGGTGGCCCTGGAGATGGAACACGCGGTGTCCGCCGGTGCGCTTGAGTATTTCCGCGACCGGTGGGCGCCGCGGGGACTGGAGTGCATCATCAACCCGGATAAACACATTTTAATTTGATTTGTTAAGTTTTAGTTGAACTTTTGTTTACAGGCAATTTGTTTTTTTTTGGTACAAACAAAAGAGTACCCTCTGTTCAGTACCTCATTCACAGCATTGCTGGCTGTGCAGCTGCAAGCAGAGGGAGAAGGAGCAGCCAGACTAGGAGAGTGGCCTAAAGTGGTGGTCCCCTGACCTGGAAGAGGAGGAAAACGCTGGACCACCACCACCACCAACTCCACCATCATTACATCAACTGAGGTGCCTGGAGAGAGAGGAGAAGGAGAAAGGAGGCCTACATCAACATCAACCAGGGGAGAGGCCTTTTCTATCACTGCCTCCCCAAATTGGCCTCCACTTCAGGAGAGGGAGAGAGGGGAGAGAAACCAACTGCTTGAAAGGAGGGAAGAAAACTTCATCCGGAACATCTACAGGTGGGTGTTATTTGGGGCACTCTCCCAAGACTTTGTATTTTAGGTGGGGGGAGAAAAGAAGAAGCAAGGCCGGATCATCAAGGGGTGTAGTGTGTGTGTCTCTTGTTAAAAGCTAGGCCACACACACCACTAATTAGCATCCCTTCTATTGCCTGCCCTGGGAGAGCTGGAGGTGCCCAAGGTGAAGTCCTTAATTTAATTTAATTACATCGTTAAGACCTGTTGCAGGACTGAGCCTGGGCTTCTCCAGCTTTTTCAGGTGAAGGCGTCTTCTCCCCCTGCCAGAAGACCACCACCACCAAAGACTTTTTCCATCGGAGAGTGCAACCCTGCCAACACCCACCCACCATCCTGAGTGGCAACACTGCCCTTTGCGGCCTCCCTCCTTCCCACCACCCCCCCTCTCTCTCTCTCTCTTTGTCTCTCTCTGCCTGTCTTTCTAAGGCACCTTAGTTTCATCTTTTTTATTAATTGCCTATTGAGCAGAGGGGAGAAGGCCCCTCTCCCAATTTAAATCAATAAGGGGAGAGGTGTGTCCTCATTTTAATCAGCTCCCTCTGCTCAATAGAGGACAAAAAAATATATACACCGAGGCCATTAACACCTTCAGGCCTGTGACTTGGGGTGAGTGTAGCCCTTAAAAAAAAAGCACGCCAGAATGGCAACTGCGTCTTCGCCGGTGGCGGGGCCAGCCAGGACCTATGCGGGAGTGGTAGCCACAGCCACAGCTGCTCCCGCTGTTTCTGCTGCCCCGTCACCATTTCGATTAATAACAAAAAAGCTTGGGGTGAAGAGCTACACTCACCCCACTATGACCATCGAGGCCTGCGTCAAGGCCATGGCTGGGGTTGTCGGCCCCTCAGCCATCGTCGCGGCCTCGAAAATGTATGGGAAGGCTGTGTTCTTCCTGGGGTCGGAGCGGGCGGTGTCCCTGGCTGTCGCCAAGGGGCTCACCGTGGGCGGGACCTTCCTGCCGGTGGATCCTCTCGAGGCCACCGCGCAGAGGATCGTCATTTCCAACGTCCCGCCCTATGTTCCTGGTGAGCTCCTCCTTCCCCATTTGCGACAACTTGGGGAGGTGAGGTCGGGGATCACACCCATCCCGCTCGGCTTCCGGGAGGCCAGCCTTTGCCACGTCTTCTCCTTCCGGCGCCAGCTGTTTATCCAGCTGGCGCGGGAGGAGGACACTGACGGGGCGTTCGTCGTCCTCCACGAGAGGACCGCCTACCGCGCCTTTTGGACGTCAGACGGTGTGAGGTGCCACGCCTGCAAGGAGGTGGGGCATATCAGGAGGAACTGCCCTGCCTCCAAGGACGCCGGATCATCTCGTGCGGCCGAGGCTGGCGCCGCCGCTGCTCCTCCCCCCGGGTCTGCCCGCGCGTCAAGTACGTCTGATGCACGGTTGACGTCGGGGGCCGATGCCACCAAGGCCTCCGGCGGGGGGGAGGGAGTGTGTCCGGCCGGAAAGAAGGCGCGGGGAAAAAAGAAGCACCTTAGGGCGGGTCCCCCCGCGGATGGCGAGCCCTTGCCCCTTGAGCCCCTTACACCCGCGCTCCTCGCGGAGTTGATCAGGGCAGATGTGAGCGGGAGGGGCCTCGTGCCCGAGCCTGTGGCCGCAACCGCCGCAGCGGTAATGCCAATACCTGCGGCCGGGCTCGGGCCCGAGGAACCCGACAAACCTGCTCCGCCGGAGGGAGTTGAGGAGGAGGCCTTTCCAGACATGGAGGTCTCCCTCGCTCCCTCCGCGCTAAAAAGAAGGCGCGACCCCCTGGATGAGGAGGAGGACTGGGAGGAGGAAGGTCCCTCCCACCGCGGGTACTGCGCCCCCCCCCCCCCCGCTGTCATCATCACCAGCGATCGGCAGGGGTCGCCTGTCCCTCGGGAGGTTGAGGCAGATGTGTCTGTCCAGCACGTGCCTCCCGGGGGTGGGGACGGGACCCTGCCCGTGGGGGGGGTCACGGAACAACCCGCGGCGGAGACTGAAATCGACATTCTATCGGTGCTGTTACCCCTCGCCGGGTCGGGCGGCCTGGGGTCTAGGTCGGGTGAGCTCGAGGCTAATGAGCTCACCCAATGCGACCCGAACATCTCCCAGGGGCTGCTCGACCTGGTAGAGGGTTTAATTCAGAACACTCCACCCGCTGGGTCGGAGGTTGGTGGCGGGGTGGAGGATGGCCCCCTGGCTGCGTCTCTGGTGCCGGACGTATTGGAGGAGCTGGGAATTGTTCTCTCCCCGGTTTCTCCGGTCGTTCCGGCGTCTGGGGCGGAGGGGAGCTCTGAACCGCCGCCGTCTTCTGACCTAGCACCCCTAGAGGAGCCCAGGGAGAAATCCTCTGCCGCTGATCCTGGGGGTGGGATCTGGGCGGAGGCGGGGCTGGCTGGTGCGGCCGAGCCGTTCGCTGCGCGGTGGATGGGTCGGCCGCTGGTGACGACCCCCTGGAGGAGGATGGGGACTCGGTGATGGGCACGGAGGATGAGTCGGACTCCGGCGCCGACGAGGCGATGGATGACCTCGTGCCCCTTGCCGAGTCTCCCCTCATTCCCGTAAGGGAACTCCAGGATTTTATGGCCACATGCCTGGGTCAGCGCAATAAGGTCCAGTTGACCCTCGACAGGTGGTCGGAGCTGGCGCTGCTCATCGTGTCCGTCCGCGCCGCCGTTAAGATCATGGGCGCGGACGAGGGTGTGAACCCGCTCCAGCTGCGTCGGCTCAGAACGTTCCTCACTGGGCTGCTGAGGAGGTGGCGGCTGACCAGCGGCTGCGCTTCCTCCCCCCGTTAGGTGTAGGTAGAGGTTGCACTATGCTTCTGACATGAAGATAACCATAGCCAGCCTCAACATCAACGGCAGGAGGGAGGCGCGCCGCAGATACAATAACTTCTCGGTCCTTCGGGACGGGAAGTATGTGGTGTGCTTCCTGCAAGAAACCCACACCGTTCCGGGAGACGAAGCCACGTGGCTCCTGGAGTGGCAAGGAGGGGTCAGCATGAGTCACCTCTCCCACAATTCCAGCAGGGTGGCTATCTTGCTGGCCCCGCATTTTCAGCCGGAGATCTTGGGGGTCAAGGAGCACATGCCGGGCCGCTTGCTCCAGGTCACTGTTCGCCTGGGGGGCGTGCCGCTCCATCTAGTGAACGTGTACGCCCCTCAGACCGGTGCGCAGCAAGTGCGCTTCTTTGAAGAACTGTCCGCTCTTTTAGGCT
Source organism: Somniosus microcephalus (assembly GCF_052327205.1). NCBI lineage: Eukaryota > Metazoa > Chordata > Chondrichthyes > Squaliformes > Somniosidae > Somniosus > Somniosus microcephalus. The sequence continues at coordinate 135,604,920 of NC_140988.1, forward strand.
CCGTCGACGTGGGCGAGTGCGTCATCCTCGGGGGGGGGATTTTAACTGCACCCTCGAGGTGAGGGACCGTTCGAGTCCCCCGCGAAGCCCGGTGGTGATGGAGAAGTTGAGGGACTTGGTCGGGTCCTTCGACTTGGTGGACGTCTGGCGAAATCTCCACCCCAACTCCAGCACCTTCACTAGCGTGAGGTCTGGGGGAGGAAGGTCCAGAATCGACCGCCTCTACATTTCCTGGGCGTACGTCTCCTGCATTCCGGCGGCTTCCATGCGGCCGGTGCCGTGCACGGACCACCACCTGGTGTGGGCGGAGATCGCTCCGCTGCGTGCGCGGGGGGGGGGTCCGCGTACTGGCATTTTAACAACCTGCTGCTGGAGGACGCGCGGTTCCGGGATTCGTTTTGTCGGTTCTGGGCCGACTGGAGAAAGAAGCGGGGGGGCTTCCACTCCTTGAGGCTATGGTGGGACATGGGCAAGGCTCACGTCCGTCTCTTCTGTCAGGAGTACGCGAAGGGGTCGACGAAGAGGCGGGAGGCCCAGGTCGGGCAGTTGGAGAAGGAGGTGCTCGACCTGGAGTCCCGTCTCGGTCAGGTCGTCGAGGACCCGGCCCTGCAGAAAGTGTACAAAGAGAAGAAGGGCGCGCTGAAGGACCTGCAGCTCGTCGGGTCACGAGGCGTGTACGTGAGGTCGCGGATCCAGCTCCTGCGGGACCTGGACCGCGGCTCCCCTTTCTTCTACTCGCTGGAAAAAAGACGGGGGGTCCGTAAGCAGCTCTTGGGGCTGCTGGCCGATGACGGATCTCTGGTCTCGGATCCAGAGGGAATCAGCGCGGAGACCCGCGCCTATTACGGAGCTCTGTTCTCTCCGGATCCGTCCAGCGAGGATGCGCGCAGAGTTTTGTGGGAGGACATGCCGAAGGTCAGACCGGAGGGCGCCGAAAAATTGGACGCTCCGCTAAGCCTGGCAGAGCTGACCAGCACCCTCCGCCAGCTCTCTAGGGGAAAGTCCCCGGGGCTGGGCGGGCTGACCGTGGAGTTCCACAGGGCATTCTGGGATGTCTTGGGGGGCGACTACGTGCGGGTCCTGATGGAAAGTTTGGCGACCGGGGAGATGCCCCTCTCTTGGCGCAGGGCGGTCATTGTCCTGCTGCCTAAGAAGGGCGATCTCCGCCTCCTTAAGAACTGGCGCCCGGTCTCCCTCCTCAGCACGGACTATAAAATCTTTGCCAGGGCCATGTCTGCTCGCATTGGCACTGTGCTGGCCCACATGATCCACCCCGACCAGTCCTACACGGTCCCAGGCCGGACCATCCATGATAACATCCATCTGGTCCAGGACCTGGTCCACCACTCCCAGAGGGCTGGTCTGTCGGTCGCCTTCCTTTCCCTGGATCAGGAGAAGGCATTCGACAGGGTGGATCATGAGTATCTCTTCGGGACTCTGCGCGCATTCGGGTTCGGGACGCATTTCGTCGCCCGGATCCGACTTCTGTACGCCGCCGCGGAGTGTCTGATTAAAGTTAACGGGTCCTTGACGGCGCCCCTTCGCTTCGGGAGGGGGGTGCGTCAGGGATGCCCCATGTCCGGTCAGTTATACGCCGTTTGCGTGGAGCCATTCCTGCGCCTCTTGCGGAATAGGTTGACGGGACTGGCTCTGCAAGGGCCGGGCGTGGAGGTGGTCCTCTCGGCTTAAGCCGATGACGTGCTCCTCACGGTCACAGATCCCGCTGACTTGCGGAGGATGCGGGAATGCCAGCAGATTTACTCGGACGCATCCTCCGCCAAGATCAACTGGGAGAAATGTTCCGGACTCCTGGTGGGTCAGTGGCGGGTGGACTCCCTGCCGGAGGAGTTCAGGCCTTTCGCCTGGAGCACCACGCACCTCCTCTATTTGGGAGTCTACCTTAGCCCTGCCGAGGACGCCTGGCCGGCGAACTGGCAAGAGCTGGAGGCCAAAGTCACCGCTCGCCTAGGACGCTGGACAGGACTGCTCCGAGTGTTGTCCTACAGGGGTCGAGCGCTGGTCATAAACCAGCTGGTGGCCGCCATGTTGTGGTACCGGTTGGTCACTTTGATCCCTCCCCCTGCGTTTGTCGCCAAGATGCAGAAGAAGCTCATCGACTTCTTCTGGGACAAAAGGAAGCACTGGGTCTCTGCCGCAGTTCTGTGTCTCCCGCTTAGGGAGGGCGGTCAGGCGCTGGTGTGCCTTCGCACCCAGGCTGTGACTTTCCGTCTTCAGACGCTGCAGAGATACCTGTACGTCGAGAATCCTCCGAGATGGTGTGCGCTGGCGACGTTTTTCTTCCGCATGCTGCACGGCCTCAATTGCGACACGCAGCTCCTGTTTGCGAAAGTGGGCGGCAGGCGTGCCGGCCTGCGGGAGCTGCCTGTCTTCTACGAGGAACTACTATGGGTTTGGAACTACGTCGCTTCCAGGCGGCGCTCTCCCCCGTCAGGAGCGGCGGCTCTCCTTCGGGAGCCGCTGCTCAGGAATGCGCACCTCCACGACCGCGGGTTTGGGCGGCTGGTGGAAGGCAGGGCTGTGCCTGGCAAGGTGACCAGAGTCGGGGACCTGCTCGATGGCGGAGGAGCGGGCTGGATGGCACCGGAGGAGCTGGCGCGGCGCCTGTCCTGGGCCAACGTCCGGCTCGCGGTCGAAGCCATCGAATCGGTGAAAGCGGCACTGGGCCCCGACTCCACTAGATGTATCGAGGCGGCTCAAGCACGTGGGGCGATCCCGTCCGAGCTTACCCCCGTTCGGACGGAATTCCTCATCGGCGCCCGGCCCCGAAACTCCCCTCGGGAACCAGCGCCTCACAACTTGAGCCGTCTCGAGGAAATACCCTCCGTGCCTTTTCATTCCGCACGGAGGGGTTTCCTGTACGGGCTGCTCCTGCACACTCTCCACTTTGCCATCTTCGTCTACCGTCCGGACACGCCTTGGCGTGGCGTCTTGCCGACTGGCGGTGGCGGAGGTCCCCAATGGAGGGCTCTCTACGCGGGAGTCCTCCCTTGTTCCATCGGGGACTTGGCCTGGAGGGTGTTGCACGGAGTGGTCCCGTGCAATAAGGTTTTAAGTAGGTTCACGGACTCCCAGGCCGCCTGCATTTTTTGTGGCCTGGAGGAGTCCGTGTTTCACGTTTATATGGAGTGTGAGAGGTTGCAGCCCCTCTTTCACTACTTGAAGGGGCTGCTCCTCGATTTTTGGTTGCACTTCAGTCCCACGCTCTTGATCTACGGTCACCCGGTGCAGAGGGGAGGGGACAGGTTGGAGGACCTCCTTGTGGGCCTGCTCCTGGGCCTGGCTAAAAGAGCCATCAATTGGTCCAGGCAGCGGGCGGTCGAGGGGGTCGTCCAGCCGGATTGCCTGCCTCTCTTCCGCGGCCATGTTCGCGCCCGGGTGGCCCTGGAGATGGAGCATGCGGTGTCCGCCGGCGCGCTTGAGTATTTCCGCGACCGGTGGACGCCGCGGGGACTGGAGTGCATTATCAACCTGGAAAACCAAATTTTAATTTGATTTGTTTAGTTTTAGTTGAACTTTTGTTTATTTACAGTCCAATTGTTTTTTTTTGGGTCGAAACAAAAAGAGTATCCTCTGTTCAGTAAATACCTGTTATTATTGTTCTCCTGCAGTCCGTGTATTATTTATACTCGAACACTACATACTAGAGGTCTTTAAACTTATGAAAGGTTTTGATAGAGTGCATACAGAGTGTTTCCACTTGTGGGGAAGAGTATAACTAGAGGCCATCAATATAAGATAGTCACCAGAAAATCAAATAAGGAATTCAGAAGAAACTTCTTTACCCAGAGTGGTGAGAATGTGGAACTTGCTACCACAGGGAGTGGTTGAAAGAAATATAGCGCCTTTCACGACCACCAGACATCTCAAAGCGCTTTACAGCCAATGAAGTATAGTCACTGTTGTAATGTGGGAAACATGGCAGCCAATTTGTGCAGAGCAAACTCCCACAAACAGCAATGTGATAATGACCAGATAATCTGTTTTTGTTATGTTGGTTGAGGGATAAATATTGGCCAGGACACCAGGGATAACTCCCCTGCTCTTCTTTGAAATAGTGCCATGGGATCTATTACGTCCACCTCAGAGCACAGACGGGGCCTTGGCTTAACGTCGCATCCGAAAGACAGCACCCCCGACAGTGCAGCACTCCTTAGATTTATATGCTCAAGTCCCTGGAGTGGGATTTGAACCCACAACCTTCTGACACAGAAGGCGAGTGTGCTGTCTGTCCACTGAGCCACGGCTGACGCAAATAGTATAAATGCATTTAAGGGGAGGCTGGACAAGCATATGAGGGAGAAGGGAATAGAGAGTTATGTTAATAGATTTAGATAAGGAAAGATGGGAGGAGGCTCGAGTGGAGCATAAACGCCGACATGAACTGGTTGGGCCAACTGGCCTGTTTCTGTGCCGTACATCCTAAGTAATGCTATGTAAACAAACCAGAGTTTGGAAAACTTTCACGAAACTCAGTGAAACAGGCCCCGCCCCCTCGCTGGGGCCGGCGGGCTCGCGTTTGGTGCCGCTGGTTGTCAGGAAGTGATGTAGCGGGTTGAGCGCGAGGGGAAAGGTCACATCCGGCGGCAGTGCGGGGTGAGCGGGCGCGAGAGGATGAACAGCCGTTTGCAGGAGATCAGAGAGCGGCAGAAACTGCGTCGGCAGCTCCTGGCCCAGCAGGTGAGTGGCAGAGAGAGAGAACGCGGCAGCCATCGCCTTCACACAGCCAGGACAGTGCCCCCCCTCGGGCTTCCCGTGTGCTCCTTCCCTCACTCAACAACAGCAACCGGCGGCAGGGCCTGGCTTAAAGGCGCTGCCACTAACCCTGCCCCCTCTGCAGCTTTATCAGTCGGAGGGCAAGCGACGGGGTCTGTAAATGTCTGCACTCGCTGTAACTCTGCAGCGCGGTTCGTTGCCCCAATGGGGCAATTCTGCAACTTCTGTGAGGGAATGGGACTGACTCGATTGCTCTGCAGAGAGCTGGTACGGACGCGATGGGCCAAATGGCCTCCTGCGCCGTTATGACTCTATGACAATAACCAACTAGTCTCTGGTCCTTGGTGTCTGAGAGGGATCTGATTTTATAAGCCGCTCCAGCCAGTCCTACCATACAGTGGCATCTGCAATAAAGAGCAGTATCAGTTGACTAATTTTGAGTGGATTTGTGGACCGGTTTCTAGTTGAAATGTAACCATGTTCTTTCATACTCTGATACTCAGTAAACCAAGAAATGCCCTGTGGAAAGTCACCCCCCCATCGGTTCACGAATCTGCATCAGCTAACTTCCTATTTGGTTCCTTGTTTTGAGGCTTAATGTATTAGCACCTCCGTTAAACAAGCAATGTCACTTCATCTGACACAAAACATCATAATTTCCAGGCTTTAGATTCTAGAAACGTGTATTGAAGGATCAGCACAAGGGTATGAGATAAACCAGCCTGTGGTAACATGTTAGGGAGCTGGGATGATACCACATGGTAAAATTAATGGGTGGCAAATCATGTCATTTGAGCCTGTGATTTCTCTATATGCACTTTCAATGGGCAAGATTCTGTGCCAGAACCAGGCATCATTAATTGTAATCTCGTAATGCACATGAGCAAAATCCAACAGATTATTGATGTCTCAAACTTGGAGCATGCTCAAATATCTTTGTAACAGCCAAATATTTACAAACAGAAAAAGGTAATTACGTCCCAACAAACCCATCCTTTTTATATGGACCTTAAGCCCATCTACCAACCTTCTCCCCATTGCCTAGATACTGCTATCGGCATAAAGGTTTATTTATAACAGTGCGGAACTTGCTACCACATGGAGTAGTTGAGGCGAATAGCATAGATGTCTTTAAAGGGAAGCTAGATAAGTGCATGAGAGAAAGGAATAGAAGGAATATGCAGATAGGGTTAGATGAAGAGGGATGGGAGGAGGCACTTGTGGAGCATAAACACCAGCACAGACCAGTTGGGCCGAATGGCCTGTTTCATAGAAACATAGAAAAATAGGAACAGAAGTAGGCCGTTCGGCCCTTCGAGCCTGTTCCGCCATTCAATATGATCATGGCTGATCCTCTATCTCAGTACCATATTCCTGCTGTCTCCCCATACCCCTTGATGCCTTTTGTGTCCAGAAATCTATCTAGCTCCTTCTTAAATATATTCAGTGACTTAGCCTTCACAGCCTTCTGTAGTAGAGAATTCCACAGGTTCACCACCCTCTGAGTGAAGAAATTTCTCCTCATCTCAGTCCTAAATGTCCTACCACATAGCTTGAGACTGTGACCCCTCCAGTCAGGGGAAACATTCTCCCTGCATCCAGTCTGCCTAGCCCTGTCAGAATTTTATACGTTTCAATGAGATCCCCTCTCTTCTAAACTCTAGTGAATACAGGCCTAGTTGACCCAATCTCTCCTCATACGACAGTCCTGCCATCCCAGAAATCAGTCTGGTGAACCTTTGCTGCACTCCCTCTATGGCAAGTATATCCTTTCTTAGGTAAGGAGACCAAAACTGCACACAGTACTCCAGGTGTGGTCTCACCAAGGCCCTGTATAACTGTAGCAAGACATCCTTGCTCCTGTACTCAAATCCTCTTGCCAAGAAGGCCAACATACCATTGCCTTCCCAACTGCTTGCTGCACCTGCATGGTGCTTTCAGTGACTGGTGCACAAGGACACCTAGGTCCCTTTGTACATCAACATTTCCCAATCTATCACCATTTAAATAATACTCTGCCTTTGTTTTTTCCTACCGAAGTGGATAACTTCACATTTGCCCACGTTATACTGCATCTGCAATGTATTTGCCCACTCACTCAACTTGTCTAAATCGCCTTGAAGCCTCTTTGCATCCTCCTCACAACTCACAATAGTTTTGTGTCGTCAGCAAACTTGGAAATATTACATTTGGTTCCCTCATCCAAATCATTGATATATATTGGCCCAGAAATTCGGGTCGGAGGCTTCCCGCGGGTGCAAGCCTCCGACCTGCACTTACCTAGCGCGCCGGCCGTTGAGCTGTGGGCCCGTGTGGGATTCCGATCCTGGGCCTGCTCCAACTGCCGGCGTGCAGTGCTTGCGTATCCCAGGGGCGCAGTTAGTTCGATGCGTCCCCTGGGGTCACGTGGGCCATGGCGAGCCAATGGTAGCAGGGAATCTGTATTCATAGATTTGACAGGAAGAGCTGTCAAATCTATGGACACAATTCAGCCCCAAAACATCACTAAAACTTCAAATAAAAAAATAAAAAATCACATTTTTTAAATAACTATAAATTACATAAAATAACTATTTTAAACAATAATTTAAATTTTTGAAAAAATTAATTACAGTTTCTAACGGGGCTAAAAATAAACTTACCTTTCTTTAAAGTATTTAAAAATAATAAACCTGTGGAAAAATGTTTTAATTTAAACTTAATTCGCCACTTATACCTTGTTAAAAGCAGGCCTTGCGACTTTTTTTAAAAGTGTAACTCCTGGAGGCTTTCCCTCCCGGAGAAACCTGCAAAAAAAAACGTAAGTTCCAGGCGCACACGCTGCCTCTCCGGCGTACGCGTTCGACCTCTGAACCCCTTCCTTTAAGGGAACGGAAGTTCCGGTTTCCCGCGCATGCGCAGTCACCTGTGGGGACCCGAAGTTCTGGCCCATTGTGAATAGCTGGGGCCCAAGCACTGACCCCTGCGGTACCCCACTAGTCACCGCCTGCCACCCTGAAAAAGACCCATTTATTCCTACTCTCTGTTTCCTGTCTGTTAACCAATTTTCAATCCATGCCAGTATATTACCCCCAATCCCATGTGGTTTAATTTTGCACACTAACCTCTTATGTGGGACTTTATCAAAGGCCTTCTGAAAATCCAAACACACTACATCCACTGGTTCTCCCTTATCTATTCTACCAGTTACATCCTCAAAAAGCACCAGTAGGTTTGTCAAACAAGATTTCCCTTTCATAAATCCATGTTGACTTTCTCTAATTCCGTTGATATTTTCTAAGTGTCTTGTTATCACATCCTTTATGATAGACTCGAGCATTTTTCCTACTACTGACGTTAGGCTAACCGGTCTGTAGTTCCCTGTTTTCTCTCCCTCCTTTTTTAAATAGTGGGGTTACATTTGCCACCCTCCAATCTGTAGGAACTGCTCCATAATTTATAGAATTTTGGAAGATGACAACAAATGCATCCACTATTTCCATGGCTACCTCTTTTAGTACTATGGGATGCAGATTATCAGGCCCTGGGGATTTATCGGCTTTCAGTCCCCTTAATTTACCCAGAACTATTTTTTTACTAATACTAATTTCCTTTAATTCCTCCTTCTTGCTAGACTCTTGGTTCCCTAGCATTTCTGGGAAGTTATTTGGTTCTGTCTTCACGGAAGAGGACACAAAGTATTTGTTTAATTGCTCTCCCATTTCCTTGTTCCCCATTATAAATTCTCCTGTTTCTGACTGTAAGAGACCTACATTTATCTTCACCAATTTTTTTCTTTTTACATACTTGTAGAAGCTTTTACAATCTGCTTTTATGTTCCTTGCAAGTTTACTCTCATACTCTATTTTTCCCCTCTTAATCAATCTCTTAGTCCTTTTTTGCTGTACTCTAAACTGCTCCCAATCCTCAGGCTTGCTGCTTTTTCTGGCAACTTTATGACTCCTCTTTGGATCTAATACTATCATTAATTTCTTTTGGTAGCCATGGTCGGGCCGCTTTTCCTTTTGTGTCTTTGCGCCAGAAAGGAACATATAACTGTTGCAATTCATGCATTCGTTCCTTAAATGTTAGCCATTGCCTATCCATCGTCATGCCTTTTAATGAAGTTCCCCAATCTCGTAGCCAACTCACTCCTCATACCATCGTAGTTTCTTTTGTTTAGGTTTAGGACCCTAGTTTCGGATTAAACTTCTTCACTTTCCATTTTAATGAAGAATTCCAGCATGTTATGGTCACTCTTCCCTAAAGGACCCCGCACAACAAGATTATTAATTAACCCCTTCTCATTGCACAATACCCAATCTAGGATAGCCTGTTCCCTAGTTGGCTCCTCAATGTACTGGTCTAAAAAAAATCTCGTACGCACTCCAGGAATTCATCCTCCACAGTATTATTGCTAATTTGGTTTGGCCAGTCTCTATGTAGATTAAAGTCACCCATGATTACTGTAGTACCCTTGTTACATGCATCTCTAATTTCCTGTTTGATGCCATCCCCTACATTACCACTACTGTTGGGAGGCCTATAGACAACTACCACCAATGTTTTCTGCCCCTTGGTGCTTCTTGGCTCCACCCAGACTGATTCTACATCTTGATTTTCTGAGCCAATATCCTTTCTCACTATTGCTCTGACTTCATCCTTTACTAACAAGGCCACCCACCTCCTTTTCCTTTTCACCTGTCCTTCCTAAATATCGAATATCCTTGGATATTCAGCTCCCAGCCTTGGTCACCCTGCAGCCATGTCTCCATAATCGCAATTATTTCATATCCGTTTACATCTATTTGTGCAGTTAATTCGTCTACCTTATTACGAATGCTTCGTGCATTCAGATACAGTGCCTTTAGATTTGTCTTTTTAACATTTTTAGACATCTTAATTTTTTTTGTACTATGGCCCTATTTGTCTTATTACCATTTTTTCTTACCCGGACCCTATTTGTTAGGGCACTCCTTTGTTTGTACGCTCTGTCCCTTCCTGACACAATCTGGTTATCCTTACCCCAATCACTTTCCTGCACTGCTTCCTTGTCTTTTCTCTTTAGCATTCTAGATTTCTCTCCACCAGGACCCTCTTTCCACCCCCTCCCCCTTATTTGTTTCTGTGCTGTTAACTCTATATATGCAATTCTATGCAATGTTAATTTTCCCCTGTTCACACTGCAAGATTGCCCATGTACAGTTGCCCAAAGCACCTGACCATGGACCAACTGGGTGGGGCGGCAGGGAAAATGACAAACATATTTACCTGGTGTTTGTGGTCTGAGAGCTTAGTCTGCCTGAGCTCATAACAATTGACAAAATAAGAAATAATTTCTTGATGTGAGACTTGGAGGGGAGAATGCTGTCTACATTGCTGCCAAAGGAGTTGGGGCTGTGATGTAAATGCAGCATAAGAACATAAGAAGTAGGAGCAGGAGTAGGCCATACGGCCCCTCGGGCCTGCTCCGCCATTCAATAGGATCATGGCTGATCCGAATCTAGACTCACGTCCACTTCCCTGCCCTCTCCCCGTAACCCCTAATTCCCTTATCTGCTAGGAAACTGTCTATCTCCATTTTAAATTTATTTAATGTTGCAGCTTCCGCAGCTCTCTGGGGTCTCTAGCACAACAAGTTAAGTAAAGGGGTAGCAATAATGTTTGTATTTGAGAACTTAACCAGAGACCCCTGTAAGGTAGAATAGAAAATCAAAGGGACATCTTACTTGAATCACTTGTGCACCTCCTACTAGTCACTAGACTAAGCAGATTTAGTCTTAAATGCTAACCTGCAATGTTCTCTTGTACAGTGTTGGAAAGATGTTGTACAGAGTGGCAGTAATGTTATTGAATGATGTACTTTGAACATCAGATAACAAAGTAGAATTCTGGTATAAATTTCAATTATTTATAAAATAGTTTTAATTCTATGTATAATACTGTAATAGAAAGATGCAGCTATTGCTGTGGCATTACACCAACGGCCTGAAATCTGATTTGACTGGATAAAGAATACCATATGAACTATTTAAACAAATTGCAGATCTGGCTTTTAAGCAGGTCTAAGGCAACAATATCTCACAGTCCATATAAAATAACCAAGAGAAGTTTAAAAAAAAAATTAAAAAAAATGACAAAGCAATTTGCGCGAAGGATCCATGGATGCCATTGCAGGTCAGTCTGTGTATGACACCAGAGTTTGGGCCCTTGGGGATATTACACCGGGTTTGAGGCACAATTATTTCTGAGGGTTGTTTTTAAAGTATTATTGCTGCTTTTTTCAAACAACATGTACCCATAGTATAGCAGTAGTATTTTTATAGACTAAGCCTCCAATATGTCTGATTGTTGGACTCTCATTCCTACGGCAACAGTCTCCATCCTCAAGCTCGCTACCCTTCAAATAGCTTCTAGACTTCACTCGCCTGCTTTGGACAGCGGTTCGTCGATGCTCCGTGCTGGCCCTATCCTACTTAGTCGGTGGTGTCCTTCCATGGGACCTCTGACTTTGACCCTGGTCTCCCTACTATTGTCTCCAACCTATTCCCTGCTACCAGGAAATATGTATCCCATTAATTACTACATGTAACCAGGCCTATGTAACCTGAGCTTTTCCTGTGTCCATTTGTGTGCACACTTTGGCTGCCGCCCTGGACCTGAGCCATTCAATACTTTTCCACTTTCCCCCCCTCTTTTCCTTTCTCTCTCTCCCTCCCTGACCGCGCTCTCCTGTCGTCATGCCTCCTTTTTAAAAAAATTAGTTCATGGGATCTAGGCGTCGTTGGCAAGGCCAGCATTTATTGCCCATCCCTAGTTGCTCTTGAGAAGGTGGTGATGAGCCGCCGCCTTGAACCGCTGCAGTCTGTGTAGTGAAGGTACTCCCACAGTGCTGTTAGGGAGGGAGTTCCAGGATTTTGACCCAGCGACGATGAAGGATCGGCGATATACTTCTAAGTCAGGATGGTGTGACTTGGAGGGGAACTTGGAGGTGGTGGTGTTCCCATGCGCCTGCTGCCCTTGTCCTTCTAGGTGGAAGAGGTCGTGGGTTTGGGAGGTGCTGCCGAAGAAGCCTTGGCGAGTTGCTGCAGTGCATCTTGTAGATGGTACACACTGCAGCCACGGTATGCCAGTGGTGGAGGGAGTGAATGTTTAAGATGGTGGATGGGGTGCCAATCAAGCGGGCTGCTTTGTCCTGGATGGTGTCGAGCTTCTTGAGTGTTGTTGCAGCTGCACTCATCCAGGCAAGTGGAGAGTATTCCATCACACTCCTTACTTGTGCCTTGTAGATGGCGGAAAGGCTTTGGGGAGTCAGGAGGTGAGACACTCGCCGCAGAATACCCAGCCTCTGACCTGCTCTTGTTGCCACAGTATTTATCTGGCTGGTCCAGTTAAGTTTCTGGTCAGTGGTGACCCCAGGATGTTGATGGTGGGGGATTTGGCAAAGGTAATGTCGTTGAATGTCATGGGGAGGTGGTTAGACTCTCGCTTGTTGGAGATAGTCATTGCCTGGCACTTCTGTGGCGCAAATGTTACCTGCCACTTATCAGCCCAAGCCTGAATGTCGTCCATGTCTTGTTGCATGCGGGCACTGACTGCTTCATTATCTGAGAAGTTGCGAATGGCGCTGAACATTGTGCAGTCATCAGCGAACATCCCCATTTCTGACCTTATGATGGAGGGAAGATCATTGATGAAGCAGCTGAAGATGGTTGGGCCTAGGATGCTGCCCTGAGGAACTCCTGCAGCAATGTCCTGGGGCTGTGATGATTGACCATCTTCCTTTGTGCTAGGTATGACTCCAGCCAGTGGAGCCTTTTCCCCTTGATTCCCATTGACTTCAGTTTTACTAGGGCTCCTTGATGCCACACTCAGTCAAATGCTGCCTTGATGTCAAGGGCAGTCACTCTCACCTCACCTTTGGAATTCAGCTCCTTTGTCCATGTTAGGACCAAGGCTGTAATGAGGTCAGGAGCTGAGTGGTCTTGGCGGAACCCAAACTGGGCATCAGTGAGCAGGTTATTGGTGAGTAAGTGCTGCTTGATAGCACTGTCGATGACACCTTCCATCACTTTGCTGATGATTGAGAGTAGACTGATGGGGCGGTAATTGGCCGGATTGGATTTGTCCAGCTTTTTGTGGACAGGACATACCTGGGCTGTTTTCCACATTGTCGGATAGATGCCAGTGTTATAGCTGGACTGGAACAGCTTGGCTAGAGGCGTGGCTAGTTCTGGAGCACAAGTCTTCAGCACGATAGCCGGGATGTTGTCAGGGCCCATAGCCTTTGCTGCATCCAGTGCACTCAGCCGTTTCTTAATATCACGTGGAGTGAATCGAATTGGCTGAAGACTGGCTTCTGTGATAGTGGGGACCTCAGGACTAGGCCGATATGGATCATGCACTTGGCACTTCTGATTCCTCTCTCGGATACTCTGCCCTCCCAAATCCCATCCCCAATCCTTCATTACTCTTTGACCTTCCTACTCTCCTGCTGCTGCCCCAGGCTTGACTCCCTCTTGGGTAAACCTACAGCTTCCCTCTGTGCCTCTCTTGGCATCCTACGGTGGGCCCATCGAGGCACTCATTGCTGCCTCCTTACGAGCAGCAACCCCAACTGTCCCATCCTACTCTCTTGCCGACCTTCTCGCCCAGCACGCCCACTGGGGGCCAATCTTCTCCCCATTCAGCTCATCCCCTCCAGTGCTGACTCTGTGGATGCTGGCAGTGGGGCAGCCATCGGCCGAACCTCTCCGCATCACCCTCCAGAATGTCCGTTTACTTGTGAACAAGGCCCTTGCCATCCATGAGCTTATTGTGGATGATTGCATAGACATCATTGCGCTGACGGAAACTTGGTTGCGGGGTAATGACACTTTACCCTTAAATGAAGCCTCCCCGTCTGGCTATACCTTCCACCACTTGCCCCGCTCAGACCGCCTTGGTGGCAGTGTGGCTCTCATCTTGGTCTGTCCCCCTACTCCTCCAGCCCTTTCTCCTCCTTTGAGCATCTTGCCTTATTCCACCCCTCTCACCTCTGATTTAAAATTCTACCGCTCACCCAAGCACCATAAAAATGTTATTACCGAGATATCTTCACTGCTTTCCTCCTCAGCCTCTGCACTGAATGACTTCTCATGCTTGGTGATTTCAGCCTCCATCTCAAGTCATCATGTTCTTGCTCCTGAGTTCATTAGCCTCCTATCCTCCCTTAATCTCTCCCCCCATGTAAACTCCCCAATCCATATTCACGACCACCCCCTCGACCTTGCCATCTCTCGTGGCCTCGCTGCTCCCATCGTATCAATCGCAGATAAGGCCATCTCTGGCCATGTCCTCGTATCGCTTTCCACCCACATCCATCCCCCTTTCACCCCGCCCCCCCACCCAAAACCCTACTTCCTCCTGTGTCCGCTCCTGGAAAAAACTCTCCCCAACTCTCTTGCACTGCACTTATGAAATCCCAACTGTCCAGCCTTTGGCCCTCCATTCACCATGACATTTCTGCAGCTACCAATCTGCTCAACCACGCCCTCACCACCACCTTTGATGCCCTAGTCCATATTAAAACAATTACTCTCTCTCACCCTGGCTGTTCCCCCAGTACGGCCCTCATCTTCGCTCCCTTAAGTCCAAGGGATGCAGACTTGAACGGATATGGCGGACAACTGGCTGAACCACATAAAGCATTATATGGTCCCGCTCTCATCTGACAAAATTGCTCACTATTCCAGAATCACCCTGGAATGCAAAGATAAACCCCGGCTTCTGTTCTCTACTGCTAACCATTTTCTTAAACCCCTCTCCCCTGTCTCCTCACCCTCACCTCCAACAAGAAGTGTGAGGAGCTCATGGACTTCTTTGTCTCTAAGATTGAGACCATCCGTTCAGCTGCCTCTGCCACTTCCCTTCCTTTCTCTAGCCCACTGGGCCAAACTTCCTTTAAGGTTCCCCCTGCCCTCGCCCTCTACTCACATCTTTCTCCAGTTTCTCTCTGATCTCCCCACATGACCTCTCTGCGGTCATCTTGTCCATGAGACCCACTTCCTGCTCCCTCGACCCTATTCCCACCAAACTGCTGACCACCTAAGTTCCTTTTCTGGCTCCCATGTTAGCTGACATTGTTAACGGTTCTCTCTCCTCAGGTACCCGTTTCCCTCAAATCTGTTGTTATCACCCCTCTCCAAAAAAAAAAAAAAAAAAACCTTGACCTCTCTGTCTTTGCAAACTACCGCCCCATCTCCAACCTCCTTTTCCTCTCAAGTCCTTGAACGTGTTGTCACAGCCAAAATCCGTGTCCATCTTTCCCGCAACTCCATGTTTGAATCCCTCCAATCAGGTTTCCGTCCCTGCCACAGTACCGAAACAGCTCTCATCAAAGTCACAAATGACACCCTTTGTGACTGACAAAGGTAAACTATCCCTCCTCGTCCTTCTTGACTTGTCTGCAGCCTTTGACACGGATGACCACTCCATCCTCCTCCAACGCCTCTCCACTGTCGTCCAGCTGGGTGGGACTGCATCGCCTGTTTCCATTTTTATCTATCTAATCGTAACCAGAGAATCACCTGCAATGGCTTCTCTTCCTGCTCCCGTATCATTACCTCTGGTGTCCCCCAAGGATCTATCCATGGCCCCTCCTATTTCTCATCTACATGTTGTCCCTTGGCGACATCATCCGAAAACACAGCATCAGTTTTCACATGTACGCTGACGACACCCGGCTCTACCTCACCACCAGTTCTCTCGACCCCGCCACGGTCTCTAAATTGTCAGACTGCTTATCCGACATCCAGTTCTGGATGAGCAGAAATTTTCTCCAATTAAATTAGGAAGACCGAAGTCATTGTTTTCAGTCCCCGCCACTGACTCCATCCCTCTCCCTAACCGGGTACGGTAGCATAGTGCTTATGTTACTGGACTAGTAATCCAGAGGCCTGGATTAATGATCCGGAGACGAGAGTTCAAATCCCACCACAGGCAGCTGGGGAATTGAAATTCAATTAATTAAAATACATCTGGAATTAAAAACTAGTATCAGTAATGGTGACCATGAAACTACCGGATTGTCATAATAATCCAGCTGGTTCACTTATGTCCTTTAGGGAAGGAAATCTGCCACCCTTACCCAGTCTGGCCTATATGTGACTCCAGACCCACCGCAATGTGGTTGACTCTTAACTGCCCTCTGCGGTTCAAGAAGGCGGCTCACCACCACCTTCTTGAAGGCAATTAGGGATGGGCCATAAATGCTGGCCTTGCCAGCGACGCCCACATCCCATGTCATATTTGACCCTGAAATGAGCTTCCGACCACACATCCGCAGCACAACTAAGACCACCTATTTCCACCTCTGTAACATTGCCCGTCTCCGCCCTTGCCTCAGCTCATCTGCTGCTGAAACCTTCATCCATGCCTTTGTTAACTCTAGACTTGACTATTCCAACGCATTCCTGGCTGGCCTCCTACATTCTACTCTATGTAAACTTCAGGTCATCCAAAACTCAGCTGCCTGTGTCCTAACTCGCACCAAGTCCCATTCACCCATCCCCCTGTGTCCGCTGATCTACATTGGCTCACGGTTAAGCAACGCCTCGATTTCAAAATTTTCATCCTTGTTTTCAAATCCCTCCAGGGCCTCGCCCCTTCCTATCTCTGTAATCTCCAGCTCCACAACCCCCCCCCCCCCCCCCCCCCCCCCCAAGATATCTGCGCTCCTCTAATTCTGCCCTCTTGAGCATTCCTGATTATAATCGCTCAACCATTGGTGGCCATGCCTTCAGCTGCCTAGGCCCTAAGCTCTGGAATTCCCTGCCTAAATCTCTACCTCTCTTTCCTCCTTTTAAGATGCTCCTTAAAACCTACCTCTTTGACCAAAAGTTTTTGGTCACCTGTCTTAATTTCTCCTTATGTGGCTCAGTATCAAATTTTTTTGTCTTATAACCCTCCTGTGAAGCACCGTGGGACGTTTCACTACGTTAAAGGTGCTATATAAATACAAGTTGTTGTTTGACTGCTTGTCCGACATCCAGTATTGGATAAGCTGAAATTTCTTCCAATTAAATATTGGCCACTGTTTGAAGCTGAACCAGATTGTTTGCAACCTTGGTGTCCTATTTGACCCTGAGCTGAGCTTCCTCCCCCATATCCTCTCCATCACCAAGACCGCCTACCTCCACCTGTGTAACATCACCCATCTCCACCCCTGTGTCCGCACACTGAAACCCTCCTCCATGTTACCTCCAGACTCTACTATTCCAATGCTCTCTTGGCCGGCCTCCTAACTTGCATTCTCCATAAACTTGGTAGGCCTTGAAGATTTACCGAACGGACTGAGAAATCACCTTTGCTGGTGCAGAGTTGGGCTAGTTGCTCAACTACTGCCCAACAAATGCCCATGAAACTCTTATGGCTGGTAAAAGCAGGCGTAGGGCCTGCTTTCACCAGCGTAAGGGTTAATATAAATCTTAAATTTAAAATTTTAATATAAAAAATGATGCACAAACACATAAAATTACTTTAAGCAAATTTTGGCCCAGAGTAAAATGTTTAAAATTATTTTTTTTAATTACATTTTTATAGTATTTGCTGTATTGAAGTGACTTTTAATTAAATTTGAAAATGAGAACTTTTATTTTTATTAGTTGTGTAAATTCTTTAATTATTTGGGGATTCCATTGCATGTCATTATGGGAATCCGTTCGGAAATGACTGCAATGGAATCTGCCTTTCTCATTGGAGGACCTGGCTCATGTGATCCCAGGGACAGTTCCGAACAGCCTGCGTCCCTGGGCCTTTACGCAGGCTTATGCCTGGAGGCCCAGGACCCGAACTCTCCGTAGCTGTGGAGCTATGAGGTAAGTTGAGAAATATTTCACTGGTCGCCTCCGACTGCAAATTCAGGGCCAATGTGTGTAATGGGGAAACTACTTATAGCAGACTGATTCTTGCAGTCCTGATTTGTCTATTTTACCTTATGTCCATTGAAGCCAAACAAAGTTGCATTTTAATATAGTAATTACTCCATACTGCCTTTAAATCAAAGATATACTGCTCTGATCAGTTTCCACTTGGCTCCTTTCCTAAACCAGGTTATGCACAAGATGCTCTGACCATTCCTTGCTTGCCTCTCTGCCCAAACCTGATTGTGTATGAAATGCTCTATTTCCTGGGCTAACCTTCAGAGAAACAATGCTGTCTTAACAAACATGTGTCTGCAGTTATAGTATGTTCAAATAAACCAGAGACATGTTGTTTCACATGTTAGGTTTGAGCAGATGCAGTTAGCTTTACCCAATTGTTAAGATAAACTACGTCCACTATAAATGGAATGCATTTTACTTAAAAAAGAATACCAGGAAACAAAAGGTAGTGAGAATTGAGTTAAATAAAAGGTCATTGAGAATAATTGATACATATCATATTAAACATGCTGTAAGGTCACAACATTCCATTCTAAAATGCATTGAAAATGCTATGTCAGGCTCTCTTTTTATATGGAAAACACCATTGTAAAACTGTTGGTATCTACCTGTCGTATTGGTTATGTATGTAAATGGAAGATTTAATATGGAAACCTATCACAGTAACATTGGGTGGAAAAGTACAATTAACAATGCAAAGCTGTTGTGAAACGTTCTAGTGTTCATTTGTGTTTTCTATCTTGCCCCTCTCCCTTTTCTAGTTCCAATTATCCTTCAATTTTCAACAATTCAAACCTGAATTTGGTCCACAGGGCATCTACTGTTTAAAAAAATCTTGTTGGGCACATGCTTCCTGACCACAATTCTTATTTCCTGTTCTCTCAATTTTTGGCCATGCTTTTCTGTCAACATTTACAGTTGTAAATTGCTGTGTCAACATTTTACACTGTGTTTGCTATGTCAACTATAGTGTAGTTGTAATTCCTGGCCACTAGTTGGCTCTGAGCAGGTTTTTGTCATTTTATATATTTTTTAAAAACTTACTCAGTTGATCTTGGAAGGTCATTTATAAGTAATATATTAAGTTATACGTATGGTATGTACTTCCTGTACATACTAAACTTACATTGTCATGTTTTTCAGTCACCCTTTATATTTCATACTTACAGAAGTAATATATGGTGTGAGTTCTATACTTTTGTTGGGCCCCAATTGTTTATGCTGATTTTTGCTTGTATACACGATTTTTATGTTCCGGTGTATATTATGAGATTGACAGGAAATTTAAGCGTAAATTAACATTGGCTGAATGGGCGTAATTTCGGGTGTAACTTTCTGATTATGTCACCACAGGAAATTCTACCCCACAGAGAGAAGGCGGCACATCCAAGAATCAATCACAATGTACCAAATTCAATATTTGCATACATCTCGTAGACCAGTGGTTCACAATTTTTTGTTTGAAGGACTCCTTTTCAGATGGATTAGTAATCACGGACCCCCCATCTAAATTAGAATACTAGCTAATACTCATAATATGAAAGTGCTGCATGTAAAGATTGTTTTGCATGCAGCACTTTAGTGTATATTGTAATATAGCTATGGTGACATTTACAAAATGTGAATCCCTCAAGTATGTATATACAGTATATATAAAATGCTAGTATTTTAAAGCATGATTTTTTAAAATTACAAATGTATTGGTTTTTCAGTGTATTCAAGTGCTGCCCAGATTATTATGTCAGATTTGCCCCTTGGCCAGCCCTTGACCGTGGAGAGACAGATCTAATGTAATGTATGTTCGACTTACGGGGCCTGTTTATTTTTGGCTGTATCCCAGCCCTGCTGCAGCCAGCTGGTAGTCGGGACGGAATCTTTGTTTACAGACAGTCGGTTCCTCTCCGAACAGCTGGCCCTGTGCTTTTCCGCCTCCGACTCCTGTTGCTGGCGGTGGCATTGCGGCCACTGCTGGCCCGCAGTCTTTTTCCCCTCCCTCCTTCTCGTCCTTTTCCTGCAGCGCGCAACCACTGCTGCCGCTGCCATGATAACCGTTCACCGCTCCGTTCAGCAGTGCCCTGCTGCTCTTCACCGGCTCACTCTCCATCACCAATTTTTTTTTTTTTTTATATCCTCAAATCAACGAAACTTGTGAAGGAGGCAGTTTAGTTCGTGGCAATGTTTCCGTTAGGCCGCGCAGCCGTTTGGCGGTCCCAAGCAGCTGGCTCACCAGCTTTTAAATAGAAAAAACGCATATGCGCGGGAATTTGAATGGGCTGCGCAGGCCGTTAAAGGGGCCAAACAAGCAAAAAAAAAAAAAAAATTAGAGGGAACATTGGTTCGCAGACCCCCCTGAAAAGTCTTTACGGATCCCCAGGGGTCCCTGGATCCAATTTTGCTGTGTATCCTCAGCTTTAAAAATGGTAAGGAATAAAAAATAAATACATAGGTGAAGGAATATATAAAGTAAAGGCTACTCATGCCCAAATTTCACAGAATAATGGACTGAGTCATGGAATTCAATCCCCAAAGCACTTCTGAAATCCCTGTACACCATTTAATAAAACTGGAATTTGACTTATTCAGTGATTCGGGGGTCCTGATGTTATGCCCTACAGAGCATAAACAGCTGTATTGTTATAATAATAAAGCAATGTATCTCTGGCTCACTGTGAGCAATGCCACAAGAGATTCGCTAATTTTATTTTATTTTGGTGATAGAATTGCATTGTAATTCAGGTCACTAGGAATTCAGTGAAGTATGCTGGTAGATAATGCCACCTGGTTTATGAAGTATTAATTTTGTTTCCCATTTACTTTTCATTCTCTTCAATTTTTCTTCATTTCACTGTCTATCCATTTCCAGTTCTACAGATTTGGGAAAGATTTCATTTTGTGCTAATAGAGACAGAGCTTGCTCATAGTGCTTAGCAAGAGTAAAACCATCAATTAGGCTTTAGCCTATTTTGACTATAGAGTGGTTTCACTCTCGCTGAGCTGTATGGATAGATTGTGCCTCTATTAATATGAAACTGACTCCTGATTTATGATCACAGGAAATAAATGGGCAATAACATGCTACTATTAAGTGCATGTTATCTGATATGCTTTATCGCATTACTGTATTTGGCTACAGGTACTTAATGAGGTTAGTGTTAACTATAAATTTCTATTTTTTTGCTCCAATTAATAGTTTAATGTCCTTGTAGATATTAAGAAAAAAATCTCACATCTTTCAACAGTTCTGTTATTTTAGTATTTGTCAAACTTTCTAACTTAACAGATCCCCTTTCCATTATGTTTTCAAATTTAATATGCCGTTCTATCCTTTATCATAGAACCATACAGCACAGAAGGAGGAGGCCATTCAGCCCATCATGCCTGTGCTGGCTCTTTGAAAGTGCTATCCAATTAGTCTCGTTCCCCTGCTCTTCCCCCATAGCCCTGCAAATTTTTCCTGTTTGTGTATATATCCAATTCCCTTTTGAAAGTTACTGTTGAATCTGCTTCCACCATTCTTTCAGGCAGTGCATTCCAGATCATCATAACTCGCTGTGTTTATAAAAAAAAAAAGATTTTTTTTTTTTAAATAAAAAAAATTCTTCTTGGCCTTTTTGCCAATTATTTTAAATGTCTTCTGGTTACCAATCCTACCAGTAGAAACAGTTTCTTCCCATCAAAACCCTTCATAATTTTGAAACGCCTGTTAATTCACCCCTTAACCTTCTCTGCTCTAAGGTACAGGAAACTTTGTGCTATCCGGCACTGACGGGACCGAGCTGTTGCCGTCCCATCAAAACTGCCGGACAAACCAGCGCTAATGTTGAAACATACGGAGATTTTGAGCTCCGTATCTGGCAACAAACCCTGTTGCTTAGCAACAGCTTCTAAACAGTCGGCCGTACCTTGCAAGAGTCTCTGTAGCTTAGCAACAGCTTCAGCGAGACCTTGCAGAGCCTGACTGGTGGGGGAAAAAAAGCAACGAAAAGAAAAAAAACCTAACGAAATGGCTCCTGATTTTTGCCGGTGGCTCGCGCATTCCGGACAGTTAACCTCCGGATAAACCAAAGTTTCCTGTATATAGATTTCTTCATTCTGTTTGACTGTCCAGTGCAGTTGCACAATCTTTGCAATGTATTTTTGACTTTGTAGTGATGCAAGAAGAGCAATACAGCTGCAGCTAAAGTGGCTGTCAGTTTGGTATTTTGCCAGGTGTAAGACTACTGGGAGGAACGTATTCTTGCACAGCTCTGACTTTGCACTGGTTGCAAATAAACTACAATCAGTGAAAGTCAACCGTTGAAACTGAACTGAGAATGTCCAGTAGGTACTTCAAAAAAATATTTTCAATGAATGGAAAGAGCTGATAGGAACCATGGCTTTTTTTACCAGAATTTTTCACTGGGAATTGAAAACTTGTCAACAGAGCTTTGATTTGAGTGCATATGCCCAGAACTCTTGGGTTTTCTTGATTTAGATAGCTGTGGAGTATAACTGACATTTGCTCTTACAGTTCTGAAAGCTAGTATAGTACAGTGGTTTTCAAACTTTTCTGTCTGAAAGATCCTCTACAAATACTGAAACAATTCTTGGACCCTTTTCCTAAATGACGCTATCAACTACCCAAAGGAAAACGATGCTAAATGTGAAAACATTATTTAAATAAGTATACAGCATCAGAAATATCCTGTTAATAAGTCAACAAATATAGAAATTGGCTGCTTGCCAGACAATAACCTGATGAGCTCTCTGGGATCCAGATGCCCTAGTCTGAAAATCTTCGAGAATTTTTCATGAGGTTTGAAGCTTGGGTAAGAAATAATTTTTAAAAAATACTGGAATTTTTATAGTCACAACATACACTTATTAACCAGCATTGAAGATAGTTGCAGAGTTTCAAAGGTAGCTGCCCTGTTATAAAATTCTCTTTTTTTAAACACTTGACCTGTTTTCAAGAGTCGATTGTGATTTTAGTGTAGAATTGATGTGCTGGACTAATCCTGAATTTATATAGTTCAAGCTACACTAATGCTTAGTTTTCACTGTTTTTAAACTTGCCCCAGAGGTCCAGAACAAAAATAATTGGAATCTGTTGCAGCACAAAATAACTTGAAATATTAAATTATACATTGCTACCCTATATTACACTATATAATGAAGCAAAATGGCCTGGTATTGACTATGCTTTGAAATTATATTCCACAGCCTGATTGAAAACTGTTGCTTTGTAGGTGCCTATTTAGCTTCTCGCTCGCTCGTCTCTCTCTTGCATTAGCTGATGTAGATGTTCCAAATGGGTGTGGCTGGAGGGAGGGGAGTGGTGGGAAGTAATTTAATTTGTCCGTAATCAGCTTCGCATTTTGCTATAAAGGCTAATTAAGTTCTTGACTGAATGAGGTGTAACTAACATGCTTGAGAAGTTTTGAGGCAACTTCCTGCTTTTTCTCTGTAGACCCAGTTCTTGCAAGCTCTAATGGACAGATTTAAACCTAATCACCTCTTTTTATGGATGAATAACTTTTCTTATGTACTTGCAGGACATACTATTGGATTAATACATTACCTTGAACGCTCAATGGAGTAACCTGCTCAATATGGTACAGGGTATTAGGAATAGCAGCTATTATTCGATCATATGGTAGAAAAATGTATTTAAGCACTTGCTTGAGGGGCTTAATGTGGAGAAAATCTAAGCAAAAGCCTAGTAAAGCTTATACTTGTTAAAATAATCTTGCATAATGAAAACATTTAACTGACGTTAAATGCTGATTCCACAATTGGGTACTCCCAGTACAGAATGGCACTTGCAGGAAGCACGGGTCCATAGTGCATGATTTTCTATCCTAGTAAAAGAATGCATGTGCAGTTCCCTGGCAGGAGCACCTGACTGTGGAAATAGCCCATAAATAAATCTTAAAATGATGCATGCATTAACAGTTGTGGTGAGCTTGTGTATTTTGCATCATGTTGCTGGGGAGTCAAGTTAAGGTAAGAATAAAAAATAAAAATTTTGATCAGGAGTCCAGTTTTATATTCAGTATGGTTTTTAAGTTAGATAACTAAGCAAAAAAATTCTGATAGAAAGTGATTAGACCAAACATAAATGAAGGAATTGAACTTGCGTTTTATGTCAAAAGTGGGATGTGTTTTAAGTTTAGTTCCTCTAGCCTACTTCAGTTGTAAAAGTCATATTGATTTGCTACAGTAACAATTCTTGTTAATGAGATCTCTGTTCAGTGCTCAATTTGAACAAGCTCTTCATAGTATTTGGGTCAAACAAATCTGTCAGGATTGTTAATACACAAATGCAAGCTGAGTTTAACATCATCACTTGTGAATTTCTACAACTTTTCACTTTGGGGTATTTATTACAAAATGATTAAAGAAATAGATTCTATGAAAGCCATGTGAAATGGATTGTTTGAAAAGTAAAGAATTGAGCCCAAGATGAGGACTTGAATGGAACAGTTGTGCAGGCTCGATGGGCCGAAATGGCCTCTATCTGCACTGTGGGGTTTCTGTGATTTCTGTGACACAAAAATATGCACAAGGTGGGTAATTTAGCCCAAATCAGTAAGTTCCATTCTGAAAGAAGATTGGGCATATGTGTGGCAGATGTCACTTAGCATGAACAAATATAGAGGGTAATTTTTGATTTCAGCTGGGACAGAAAACCAGTGGTAGCAGATTGGCTACCCATTAACCACTTGCCTGATTTTTTTTCTATTAACTTCAACGGAAAGGAAAATTTTAGTAGGGTATGTAACGGGCAGCTGATCTGCCACCACCAGTTTTCTGTCCTTGTTGAACTTGAAAATTACACCCATAGTGTCATCCTTTTGGGGCTGGGAAACTCCAGGCATCTTTGCTCTATGCAGGGGTACCTGTTGGAGGTAATGGATTAAGGAAGAGATCTGTGGGTAATTAATTATTAACGTAAGGTGCACAAACAGTATGAGGTGTCTGTAGGGAAAGCAACTTAAGTTTTAGATTTCTTTGTATTGTTAGGGCATTGTATAAGGCTTTGGAATGTCTGCACTTGGAGTACGGCATCCAGTTTTGGCCCTCTCACATGGTGAAAGATACTGAGGCTTTAGAGAATGTGCAGAGGAGGGTGACTAGAATGGTGTCTAGTCTAAGGGCTCTTAGTTATTGGGCTAGGCTCCATCAGTTAGGGCTTGTTACTGTAGAGAAAGAAAGCCTTTGGGAGGATATGATTGAGGTTTTTAAAATAATAAAGGGATCAAAATCAGTCAGGTTGGGTAGGTTATTTGAGATGGAAAGGAGGGCATGCATATGGAATACATAGGCAAAGACTTGAGAGATTTTAAAAAGTATTTCTTTTTGCAAGGTCTTATCCTCTGAAACAACTACCTGATCATGTGGTGGGTATTTTGTATAGGAGCCACTCCTGATGTCTTTCAAAAGTGAACTTGACGACAGGTTCCCGAGTGAAAAGGACATTTGCAATTCTAGAGGACAAGTAGCTAGTAGTTCTGAATATGAGGAGTTATTTTTATTCATTAATGGGACATGGGCATCGCTGGAAAGGCTAGCATTTATTGCCCTTGAGAAGGTGGTGGTGAGTCGCCATCTTGAACCGCTGCAGTCTGTGTGGTGAAGGTACTCCCACAGTGCTGTTGGGGAGGGAGTTCCAGGATTTTGACCCAGCAACAATGAAGGAACTGCAATACATTTCCAAGTCAGAATGGTGTGTGACTTTGAGGGGAACTTGCAGGTAGTGGTGTTTCCATGCGCCTACTGCCCTTGTCCTTCTAGGTGGTAGAGGTCATGGGTTTGAGAGATGCTGTTGAAGAAGCCTTGGTGAGTTGCTGCAGTGCCTCTTGTAGATGGTACACACTGCAGCCACGGTGTGCTGGTGGTGGAGGGAGTGAATGTTTAAGGTGGTTGATGGGGTGCCAATCAAGCGGGCTGCTTTGTCCTAGATGGTGTTGAGTTTCTTGAGTGTTGTTGGAGCTGCTCTCATCCAGGCAAGTGGAGTGTATTCCATCATACTCCTGACTTGTCTTGTAGATGGTGGAAAGGCTTTGGGGAGTCAGGTGGTGAGTCACTCACTGCAGAATACCCAGCCTCTGACCTGCTCTTGTTGCCACAGTATTTATGTGGCTGGTTCAGTTAAGTTTCTGGTCAATGGTGACCCACAGGATGTTGATGGTATGTGACTCAACGATTGTAAAGCCATTGAATGTCAAGGGAAGGTGGTTAGATTCTCTCTTGTTGGAGATAGTCTTTACCTGGCACTTGTGTGGTGTGAATGTTACTTGCCACTTATCAGCCCAAGCCTGAATGTTGTCCAGGTCTTGCTGCATGCGGACACGGACTGCTTCATTAACTGAATAGTTGCAAATGAAATTGAACACTGCAATCATTAGCGAACATCCCCACTTTTGACCTTGTGATGGAGGGAAGGTCATTGATAAAGCAGCTGAAGATGATTGGGTGTAGGACACTGCCCTGAGGAACTCCTGCAGCAATGCTTTGGGGCTGAGATGATTGGCCTCCAACCACCACAACCATCTTCCTTTGTGCTAGGTATGACTCCAGCCAGTGGAGAAATTCCCCCCTGATTCCCATTGACTTCAATTTTACTTGGGCTCCTTGATGCCACACTTGGTCAAGGCAGTCACTCCCACCTCACCTCTGAAATTCAGCTCTTTTGTCCAAGTTTGGCCCAAGGCTGTAATGAGGTCTGGAGCTGAGTGGTCCTGGCTGGACCCAAACTGAGCATCAGTGAGCAGGTTATTGGGTGAGTAAGTGCCGCTTGATAGCACTGTCAATGACACTTTCCATTATTTTGCTGATGATTGACAGTAAACTGATGGGACAGTAACTTAATGGATTGGATTTGTCCTGCTTTTTGTGGACAGGGCATACCTGGGCAATTTTCCACTTTGTTGGGTAGATACCAATGTTATAGCTGTACTGCAGCAGCTTAGCTAGAGGCGCGGCTACTTCTGCAGCGCAAGCCTTCAGCACTATAGTTATGGGTTACACTGGTCTCTTGGAGCTTTGCTTGCTTACCTTGGGGAGTTTGGAGAGATTTTTTCCAGACCTTTGTGTTGGCTACAAGTCTTTTCTCTTTATATTCCTTTGCCCATAAGATTGAATGATTTGGGGAAGGGTCACGTGTGCATGATTACAACATGTCTGATTAGAGCAGGCTTAATGGTGCTCATGGGCTTTTCCTGCTCGCCTTTTCATATGTAGTGCGAAATGTCCACCAGGTTTTGCCCCATGAAGCTAATTGCTGAACTGATGCAAGTTAAACTGCAGTTACATGCATTGTATTTACATATCATTGAAACTACTGTTCAATTTTAAACAGTAGAAACTACTTTGCTGTGACACGTGATTTTACATTAGATATACAGCACAGAAAAGTATAAATGTGTTGTGTATCAGTTAATTTTCCTGAAATGTATTGAATTTTATCAATTTGCTCAAAAAAAATGTTTGTATGGACAAAGTATGATAAACTTCATGAGCAATTTCGTGCTCATCAATATCCCCATATATCTTACAAAAGCATCTAATCGAAGAAGTTCAGTGATTTGGTGGGACTCCTGCCATTGCACATTGCTCCACTTACATTTATGGGGTTAATTTTAAAGCACCGGCAGCAACAGAGAAGCACCAGTGAATGAGAATTCTTAAATCTGCACCGTTGTTGGGAAGTCACTAATCCTGCCTTGCCCGATGAATGGAGTACATCTGCTATTGCTGTTTCAACATGTCCAGTATTTTAAGTTTTTTATTTTAATTTTTCAAAAATGTAAGGATATAACATTATTACAAAGATCTCAACATTTAAAAAAATCTTGCATAAGGAAAGGGGCATTTGTATTTAAGTGTAATACTGTACATCGCAGTTTTTCATTAATAAAATAACTTACAGGCTTCAAAAGGTGATCTCATAAGTTTTGAATGATTTGCAAATTGATTTACAGTATACGACTGTAGAAATGTCCTATTTCATCATAAATCTGCCCAAAGAGATTTAATTGTTTCTGTGTTTGCTTTGTTGTCACTGGGTCCTACATTGCCTCACTAACTCTTCCCAGAGAGTGCCTTGAAGTGTAAAGATAGCATTTATTTGTCTCGTGAGAAATTTGAATCTGCAGTAGCAGTATCTTGAAGCCACTAGTCAAGTTGACTAGCCTGCCATTATATGTTTCATCTGTAACTAATTATAAACAAAATGCTGCTGACTAAGACATTGTTCAAAAAATAATGTTCACTTGCTACTGACCTACATTGGCTCCTGCTTAAGCAACACCTCAATTTTAAAATTCTCATACTTGTTTTCAAATCGCTCCGTGGCCTTGTCCCTCCCTATCTCTCTAATATCCTCCAGCCCTCCGAGATGTCTGCGCTCCTACAATTCTGGCCTCTTGAGCACCCCCGATTTTTAATGGCTCCACGATTGGCGGCTTTGCCTTCAGCTGTCAAGGCCCTAAGCTCTGGAATTCCCTCCCGTAACCTCTCCACCTCTCTACCTCACACTCTTCCTTTTAAGACGCTCCTTAAAACCTACCTTATGTGGCTCGGTGTCAGAGTTTGTTTAATAATGTTCCTGTGAAGCGCCTTGGGACGTTTTACTATGTTAAAGGTGCTATATAAATACACGTTGTTGTGGTGTTACAGAAAGCTACCAACATTTGAAGTACTGTATCTGATTCAAATTATTCTAAGCCACCTGTTGAAAAATCTAATTTATCAAGGGCATTGGTGTTGATTATTTAAAAAAAAAAAAAAAACATTTTACATCTTACAAACAGACATCCTTTCTTTTAGTTTGAGGGTGGAGTGTATTGTAATTTGTTTGTTGGTGTGTTAAAAATAAATGTGTGTTTTTTAAGGTGACAGTTTCATAAAATAAGCCACCTAATTAAATGTTAAGCTGCTAAACCCGTATTAATTTCTATGTAACTAAACTGAAATAATTATGCTTAATTACAAATGATTTTAATGAGAAATTAGCACTGTATGTCAGTGCAGTTTTACTGTACAGTGACCTTTTATGCAATGTATCCAAGTTTGCTGAAGATAGAAAGCTAGGTGGGACAGTAAGCTGTGAGGAGGACACAGAGCCTGCAAAGGGATATAGACAGGTTAAGTGAGTGGGCAATAAGGTGGCAGATGGAGTATAATGTGGGGAAATGTGAGGTTATTCACTTTGGTAGGAAGAATAGAAAAACAATATTTTTTTAAATGATGAGAAACTATTAAATGTTGGTGTTCAGAGATTTAGGTGTCCTCGTACAGGAAACACAGACATAGAAGATAGGAGTAGGCCATTCGGCCCCTCGAGCCTGCTCCGCCATTCAATGAGATCATGACTGATCATCCAAATTCAGTACCCTGTCCCCGCACAGCGCCAGGGACCCGGGTTCGAATCCAGCCTCGGGTGACTGTCTGTGTGGAGTTTGCACATCCTCCCCGTGTTTGCGTGGGTTTTCTCCGGGTGCTCCGGTTTCCTCCCACAGTCCAAAGATGTGCGGGTTAGGTTGATTGGCTATGATAAATTGACCCTTAGTGTTAGGGGGATTAAATACGTGGGGTTACGGGGATAGGGTGGGATATGTGTTGGTGTAGGGGTTACGGGAATCGGGTGGGATATGTGTCGGTGCAGGCTCGATGGGCCGAAATGGCCTCTATCTGCACTGTGGGGTTTCTGTGATTCTGTGAAATATATCCAACTCCTTCTTGAATATATTTAATGAATTGGCCTCTACTGCCTTCTGTGGTAGAGAATTCCACAGGTTCTCCCCTCTCTGGTTGAAGAAATTCCTCCTCATCCCTGTCCTAAATGGCCTACCCCTTATCCTTAGACTGACCCCTGGTTCTGGACTCCCCAACCATCGGGAACATCCTTCCTGCATCTAGTCTGTCTAGTCCTGTTAGAATTTTATAAGTTTCAATGAGATCCCCTCTCATTCTTCTAAACTCCAGCGAGTATAAGCCCAGTTGACCCAATCTCTCCTCATACGTCATTCATGCCATCCCAGGTATTAGCCTGGTGAATCTTTGCTGCACTCCCTCCATGGCAAGAACATCCTTCCTCAGATAAGGCACACAATACTCAAGGTGTGGTCTCACCAAGGCCCTGTACAACTGCAGCAAGACATCCTTGTTCCTGCACTCGAACCCTCTCGCTACGAAGGCCAACATACCATTTGCCTTCTTAACCGCCTGCTGCACCTGCATGCTTACCTTCAGCAACTGGTGCACAAGGACACCCAGGTCTCGTTGCACTTCCCCTTCTCCCAATCTATTGCCATTCAGATAATACTCTGCCTTCCTGTTTTTGACGCCAAAGTGGATAACCTTGCATTTATCCATGTCATATTGCATCTGCCATGCTTCTGCCCAATCACCCAACCTGTCCAAATCATACTGGAGTTTCTTGGCATCCTCCTCACAGCACACACGCCCACCCAGCTTTGTGTTGTCTGCAAACTTGGAGATATTACATCTAGTTCCCTCGTCCAGATCATTAATATATATATTGTGAATAGCTGAGGTTCAAGGACCGATCCCTGCAGTACCCCACTAGTCACTGCCTGCCACTCGGAAAAAGACCCGTTTGTTCCAACTCTGCTTTCTGTCTGCCAACCAGTTCTCTATCCAAGTCAATACCTTGCCCCCAATCCCATGTGCCTTAACTTTACACGCTAATCTCTTATGCAGGACCTTATCGAAAGCCTTTTGAAAGTCCAAATACACCACATCCACTGGTTCTCCCTTATCTATTTTACCAGTTACATCCTCAAAAAATTCCAGCAAAGTTAGCATGCAGGTACAGGAAGGAAAATTGCATGTTGGCCTTTATTGCAAGGGGTTTGGAGTACAAGAGTAATGAAGTCTTACCACACAAAAGCAAAATACTGCGGATGCTGGATATAGTCTTACTACAATTGTACAGGGCTTTGGTGAGACCACACCTGTGCACAGTTTTGGTCTCCTTATCTGAGGAAGGACATACTTGCCTTAGATTGACCCTTGGAATGAGAGGGTTGTCCTTTGAGGAGAGGTTGAGTAGATTGGGCCTATGCTCTCTCGAGTTTAGAAGAATGAGAGATGATCTCATTGAAGCATATAAGATTCTGAGGGGGATTGACAGGGTAAATGCTGAGAGGTTGTTTCCTCTGGCTGGAGAGTCTAGGATTAGGGGGCAGAGTCTCAGGATAAGGGGTCGCCCATTTAAGACTGAAATGAGGAAGAATTTCTTCACTCGGGGTTGTGAATCTTTGGAATTCTCTACCCCAAAGGCTGTGGATGCTGAATCGTTGAGTATATTCAAGCCTGAGAGAGATTTTTGGACTCTCGGGGAATCGAGGGATATGGAGATAGGGCGGGAAAGTGGAGTTGACGTCGAAGATCAGCCATGATCTTATTAAATGGCGGAGCAGGCACGAGGGGCCGTATGACCACCTCTTGCTCCTAATTCTTATGTTTAATGTATATTGCTGAATTTACTTTTTTGTGTAGCTGAATTAATGTAAAACTTTAGAGTTTTCTGTTTGTTTCTTAGCTAGGAGCTGAAAGTGCAGATAACATTGGAGCAGTCCTGAACAGCAAGGAAGAACAGAGGGAGATTGCTGAAACCAGAGAAACCTGCAGGTTGGTATGAAGACAACTGCTTTTGAACCTTTTTTCCTATTTTGTATCGGTAAGGTAGTACAGGAGATTACAACTGTATGTTAAATAGGTTGTTAATAACAGTAACATGGGCTACAAAAAAGCTGTTTTGGAAAGTAACATTCTGAAATTGTATAAAAAGCTGAATTCTTTATATAGTACAGTCTTGTATCAGTACCACATCCTCCTTTTATCAAGAATACATATGGATACTTGCTGTTTTTTGTATGTGGGTAACATTCCCTCATTTCTCCCCCACCCCCTGCCCTCCTTTTGTTCCCCTCAGTTGGGATCCCCGTTTTCAGCACCATCAATTGTCAAGTTGGTGAGCAAACAAATGTGTTGAAACTGCTGCCAGGAGAGGCACAACCAATAGAGAGTAACACTCCCTTTTGTTTTGTTTTTATCCTTTCATTCATCCACATTCCCTCCCTTCTGTGGAACCCCCTCCCCTCCCCTCCCCCCCCCCCCCCCCAAAGCTTGGAACATTGCACCTAAGATCACCAACTACATAAACAAGTGGCGGATTGCAGGTTTTAATCCACATCCCACAGTACAGTGTCTCACTAATATCTACTATATTCAACATAATTAAATAATTGAATTGGCCTTGTGATTTCAGGTTTAGGAGACCAAGACTATAGATTCCTTATTTTGTAGTTTTGTGTGCATATTGGCACAAGACTGACTTTGTAACTCAAGTCAGGTAGTCTTTACCATATATGTAATATAACTCTAGCCTGGTACAAAGTCACATTTTATACGTATTCATTGGATCATTGGGAACTTTTCAAACTTATGAAATTTGTTCAGTATTTGGAAAGATGCAATGCTTCTACCTCTACCATTTAAAAATAAGCCACCTGGGGAGCAGAGCTTTAGCTGTGTACAAGTACATATGTTTGGAGCTTCTTTGTCACTAAGGCACAGTTGACTTTATAACTCAGCTGGCTGCACATCCCTCCACCATTATTGATTTAGGCCCAACATTTGTAGATTAACAGCACTCTGAATACACTTCCCAGTTGATTTTAAGAACTTATATACCACTCTCTCTGGTATTTTTACCAATCACTTAGAATCAATTATTTTGCATGTGTTTGTTTGCAATAATATATATAAAATTTATTGTAACAAATGTATGTTACACACAAGCTTTAATTACTATTTCAGTTTACACTCTGTTCTCTAACCCATGGAAGTGTGAAACCTGCAGTATCTGGCATTATCTGCTTTATGCATTGCACTTTAAAAAATAAAAAAAAATAAAGTCCAAACAAATACTATTTTACAACAGTCTAAACTTGGGGCAAATTCCTAACTTCATTATTGATTCTAAAGAGGCACTGTCAATTGAGTCAAGTGGCTTAAGTTGCAAGTCCATTACAATTTTGAATATTGAGCAGTCCCAATATCTCGTGTAAGAATTACAGATTGTAACCTATAAAATTCAAAGCACTTTGACTCAACAAATCATGATGGCATTTGCGACGGATGCGATTCCAAGAGCCAGATCTGTCAGTTAAACACTTATGATGACAGTGCCCCTTTTTTATACGCAGTGGTCTCCAGTTTCTGCTATTCTTTTGTTACTAAAGTCTGTTTTGATATTTCTTTGGTCTGCAGAGATAGAATATCCAAGCCACGTCTTTAAAGGATTGCTTTTAAACAGGATTTTGTTTTACAGTGGAAACAGTGAATTTAAAAGTGAGATTAAGTTTCTTCTTGTAATAAACTGGCTGATGTGCTTATCTACTCAATTTTGTTTTATTGTTTGTAAAACTGCAAACATTATTTTAAATAGGTAAAGAAATTGAGTGATTACACCTCTGTACTTTAGCACACTTCATCTTTCTACAACTGACAACATATGAAATATTTAATTGCATAAAATGAGAAGTTTTTGCATTTTCCCTTTTTAAATGTTTGATGAATTTTATTTGTGCTCATTTAACATGGGCTTATCAGTACTACTTCTGCTCTGCCCCAACAATGTATCTAATGTACAAGTGTGACATCTATTTTCCACTCCAGCCAAGCTTGTGGCTTCCGTGATCCCCTTGCTATACAATTATATTTTTTGGATGAATTTAGAACCATAGTGCTGCTAATTAAAATTAAAATCCTAGCATAGAGCTGCTGAATTGCATTCTGCTGTGGCTGCACTGGCTCCACTAATGTGGTGGTCGGGCAGTTGAATAACATTACGTAGGCACCAGTATAACAGTTGGAGCTGATGCAACATCCTCAACTCCAGTGTTGCGTGATAACACATTGAAACTACACTAGCTATCACAGCAAATCCAACCCCATCAGCATGTAGATTTGTGCTGTAGGTAGATATAATGGCCTGGAATTTGCGGTCAGCAGCGAAGTGATGGTGCTCGCCGCTGACCTCAAAGAAAGCTGCCCACCAAGATCTAGCGATCTCTGTGGCGTGAGTTTGAGCTCTTCTGACCTTAGTTTGAATCTAGCACCAAATCAAGCAATTCTCCAGCAATAGTGATGTCATTAAGCAGACTGAGCAGCCAATCACATTGAAGAATTCTCATAGACAGCAAACCAGGAAGTAAAATGCACAGATTCTAATTTTCTTTTTATAAATCTTACGGAGAGCAAAATAAAGATTGGGACATGCACAAGATTAAGGTAGAAATACTGTAAGCTGAAATACTATAAACATAAAAAAAATTATTTTAAAAGCCATGTAACTCTTGTTCATATTAATGGAAAAATTTGACATTCCACGAATATAAAGTTATTTTTTCAGGGCCAAAACGGTTGTTCAGCAGTCAATATGCCGTTAAAAACCCAGCTGCACCTCTTTCAACAAAGCTTAATTTTTTCAGGGGTGGAGGGGAGGCAGTTTAACAGCGATATTCCAGTGTAATAGGGGAAGTTTTCATCCTTCATTGTGATTTGAATTGGTTGCCGGCTCTGGGGAGTTCCACAGCGCAACCTGTGGCGGAGCTGGGAATGACTGACTACAACTTCTGGATTTCCGCATTTATCTGCGCATATGCTAAATTCTGAAGTTGCTGTCCATTTCAGAGGGGTAATGATGACCGTTTCGCCATCATTACCACTGCAAAATCTGGGCTAATGTGTGCAGCCAAGGTACACTTGGACAAAATAGGGTGCTTTGTTTCCCATTGCGATTCAGAGCGCTACTGTACATGTGTAGGCACATAACACGTGCGCTGGCATTTGTTAATACATCTCATTTGTACAATTTTATGGTTGGGTAACAATAACATTGGTAAGACTAACGATTTGATTTTGAATTATGGGTTGATGCTGACCCAGTCTAATAGTACTTCGAGTCCTTACAATCTGCAGGGAAGACTTTTGTCCAGACATTTTGGGGACTGGACTGGATTGGAACCCAAGTCCCACAGGTGAATGGATAGTCTTCTTTTCCTTGCAGTTCATGGAAAAACAAACTTGCGCTATTGGCTGTAAATTTACCTCTTGATATACTAACAGAATTTGTTAAAATTTTATTTCATCAGTAAGCGGATTGACAGATCTTGTTCCTTTCCAGCACACAAAGGGAATTGGTCTGTAAAGTGTAATTTAAGTTTGGTTTTCATGATCAGACCAAATGCTAAACTGACCTGATAGTGTTTTATTCTTGAAGTCACACAATAGTTTCAAAATTTTTACTCATTTGAAATAGTATAGATGAGTATTTTTATAACTGCAAACTATCTGTTTTTAGATGCATAGAAATTGAACAGAGTGAAGAAAAGGTATAGATCAAAATTGCATTTATCATGAAGCTGGTAAGCACTGCGTTTGATGTAAAGAGCTGATGGGGATAAGCTGCACTGAAGCAATAACAGTTCATTACATTAGCAATTCCTGTCGGTGCTAAAATATGCTTTTCTTTATAGTTGTGCTTTTTGAGTAATTATGACCAAATACTCCACTGTTGGAGGGGTTTTAAAAAAAAATCTAATTTAAGTTTATCTATTTTAATGAAACTGCTTTCTTTCTCCCCTCTCCCCCCCACCCCCCCAGGTGAATATTCTATTTGATGTTTAAAACCGAGTATTAGATTTGGATTCCTTCATTAGAATTTATTCTATATCTACAACTATCCAAAATATGCCATTTTGTCTTTCTCTAGTAGCTATGAAGTAATAATAGCGCTGAGTCAACTGCAACTTGTATGGCCTAAAATATACTGGCAGCTTAGTACATTAGTGCAAAAACAGTATAAGATTTAAACAAGGTCATTTGAGGCTGCAGGGATCTATAACTACAACTGTTCACATGTATTATTGTGTATATCTTTTGTACAAACAAGGGTAGTCAATTCACTTTTGTTGTGTAGCTCTCATCACACTACTGCTATTTGTATCTCAACATTAAAATGCAAAATGTGGGATTTCATTTCTTGCCTTTTTTGGTTTTCAGTTAAGCAGCAGACATCTTACTGTAATGCATTAAAGGGCTGGATTTTGCTGGCACTCAGCAGATTTGGAGGCGGGTCCCCTGTCAGAATAGCAACGATTGACAGCAGGTAGGAAACCCGCTGTCAACCCGCCTCCATGCGAGTCTCCCAAGTGTCAGGTCTGTCTGCGCAGAACTGACCAAGCGGTGGGGGAGATAATTTAGATCATAAATGGCTTGTTAACAGCCAATTTAATGCTATTTTGAGCCTACCTTGTAACTTTACGTCTTCCTTACGGGTTACCCGCTGCTCAATTAACACTCCAACTCACCCTGGCATGAGTTGAATCTGCTGTGATTTATCTGATAACCTGACAGCTGCAGAAGTGGCATAAAGGATACTATGTTGCAGTTGTTCAGTTTCAGAGCTCAGAAACTGTTGGTTACTGCATTTGTAAGACATATAGAGATTTATTTAGCTTGCAACTGTTTAGAGCCACCTCATTGGAGCAACCTCTCACCATTGACGGATCGTTTCTGTCATCTCAACTGCAGCTGCCATCTATTCCAGCGACATTGGTGGCCTGGGAAAAAAATCAGACCTTGGTCCTCTGAATCCTTCCACGAGGACTTAACTAGGGAGGTAGATAGGGCTTCAAACTAAATAAGCCGGGGGAGGGTCCCGGTGGAGAGAAACCTAGAATGCTAAAGAGAAAAGACAAGGAAGCAGTGCAGGAAAGTGATTGGGGTAAGGATAACCAGATTGTGTCAGGAAGGGTCAGAGCGTACAAACAAATAGGGTCTGGGTAATAAAAAATGGTAATAAGACAAATAGGGCCATAGTACAAAAACATTTTCAGATGTCTAAAATTGTTAAGACAAATCTAAAGGCACTGTATCTGAATGCACAAAGCATTCATAATAAGGTAGATGAATTAACAGCGCAAATAGATGTAAACAGATACGATACAATTGCGATTATGGAGACATGGCTGCAGGGTGACCAAGGCTGGGAGCTGGATATCCAAGGATTTTCGATATTTAGGAAGGACAGGCAAAAAGGAAAAGGAGATGGGGTGACGTTGTTAGTAAAGGATGAAATCAGAGCAATAGTGAGAAAGGATATTGGCTCAGAAAATCAAGATGTAGAATGAGTCTGGGTGGAGCTAATAAGCACCAAGGGGCAGAAAATATTGGTGGGAGTTGTCTATAGGCCTCCCAACAGTAGTGGTAATGTAGGGGATGGCATCAAACAGGAAATTAGAGACGCATGTAACAAGGGTACTGCAGTAATCATGGGTGACTTTAATCTACATATAGACTGGCCAAACCAAATTAGCAATAATACTGTGGAGGATGAATTCCTGGAGTGTGTACGGAAAGGTTTTTTAGACCAGTACATTGAGGAGCCAACTAGGGAACATGCTATCCTAGATTGGGTATTGTGCAATGAGAAGGGGTTAATTAATAATCTTGTTGTGCGGGGTCCTTTAGGGAAGAGTGACCATAACATGACACATTTCTTCATTAAGATGGAAAGTGAAGAAGTCCGAAACTTGGGTCCTAGATCTAAACAAAAGAAACTACGAAGGTATGAGGAGTGAGTTGGCTGATAGATTGGGGAGCTTCATTAAAAGGCATGACGGTGGATAGGCAATGGCGAACATTTAAGGAATGGATGCATGAATTGCAACAGTTATACATTCCTTTCTGGCACATAAACACAAAAGGAAAAGCAGCCCAACCATGGCTAACAAAAGAAATTAAGGATAGTATTGGATCCAAAGAGGAGTTATATAAAGTTGCTAGAAAAAGTAGCAAGCCTGAGGATTGGAAGCAGTTTATAGTTCAGCAAAAAAGGACCAAGAGATTGATTAATAGAGTATGAGAGTAAACTTGTAAGGAACATAAAAACGGATTGTAAAAGTTTCTACAGGTATGTAAAAAAGAAAAAGATTAGTGAAGACAAATATAGGTCTCTTACAGTCAGAAACGGGAGAATTTATAATGGGGAACAAGGAAATAGAAGAGCAATTAAACAAATTCTGTCTTCACGGAAGAGGACACAAATAACTTCCCAGAAATGCTAGGGAACCAAGGGTCTAGTGAGAAGGAGGAATTAAAGGAAATTAATATTAGTAAAAAAAATGGATAAATTAATGGGACTGAAAGCCGATAAATCCCCAGGGCCTGATAATCTGCATCCCAGAGTACTAAAAGAGGTAGCCATGGAAATAGTGGATGCATTGGTTGTCATCTTCCAAAATTCTATAGATTATGGAACAGTTCCTGCAGATTGGAGGGTGGCAAATGTTACCCCACTATTTAAAAAAGGAGGGAGAGAGAAAACGGGGAACGACAGACCGGTTAGCCTAACATCAGTAGTAGGGAAAATGTTAGTCTATTATAAAGGATGCGATAACAGGACACTTAGAAAATATCAACGGGATTAGACAAAGTCAACATGGATTTATGAAAGGATTTGTGTTTGACAAACCTACTGGAGTTTTTTTGAGGATGTGACTGGTAGAATAGATAAGGGAGAAGCAGTGGATGTGGTGTATTTGGAAATATAGAAACATAGAAGACGGGAGCAGGAGTAGGCCATTCGGCCCCTCGAGCCTGCACCGCCGTTCAAAGCGATCATGGCTGATCATCCACATTCAGTACCCTGTCCCTGCTTTCTCCCCATATCCCTTGATCCCTTTAGCCTTAAGAAATATATCCAACACCTTCTTGAATATATTTAATGAATTGGCCTCTACTGCCTTCTGTGGTAGAGAATTCCACAGGTTCACCACTCTCTGGGTGAAGAAATTCCTCCTCATTTCAGTCCTAAATGGCTTACCCCTTATCCTTAGACTGTGACCCCTGGTTCTGGACTCCCCAACCATTGGGAACATCCTTCCTGCATCTAGTCTGTCCAGTCCTGTCAGAATTTTATAAGTTTCAATGAGATCCCCTCTCATTCTTCTAAACTCCAGCGAGTATAAGCCCAACCAACGCAATCTCTCCTCATATGTCATTCCTGCCATCCCAGGTATCAGCCTGGTGAATCTTCGCTGAACTCCCTCCATGGCAAGAACATCCTTCCTCAGATAAGGCGACCAAAACTGCACACAATACTCGAGGTGTGGTCTCACCAATGCCCTGTACAACTGCAGCAAGACATCCTTGTTCCTGTACTCAAACCCTCTCGCTACGAAGGCCAACATACCATTTGCCTTCTTAACTGCCTGCTGCACCTGCATGCTTACCTTCAGCGACTGGTGCACAAGGACACCCAGGTCTCGTTGCACTTCCCCTTCTCCCAATCTATTGCCATTCAGATAACAATCTGCCTTCCTGTTTTTGACACCAAAGTGGATAACCTCACATTTATCCACGTTATATTGCATCTGCCATGCTTCTGCCCAATCACCCAATCTGTCCAAATCATCCTGGAGTTTCTCGACACCCTCCTCACAGCACACACGCCCACCCAGCTTTGTGTCGTCTGCAAACTTGGAGATGTTACATCTAGTTCCCTTGTCTAGATCATTAATATATATTGTGAATAGCTGGGGTCCAAGGACCGATCCCTGCGGTACCCCACTAGTCACTGCCTGCCACTCAGAAAAAGACCCGTTTGTTCCAACTCTGCTTTCTGTCTGCCAACCAGTTCTCTATCCAAGTCAATACCTTGCCCCCAATCCCATGTGCCTTAACTTTACACGCTAATCTCTTATGCGGGACCTTATCTAAAGCCTTTTGAATGTCCAAATACACCACATCCACTGGTTCCCCCTTATCTATTTTACCAGTTACATCCTCAAAAAATTCCAGTAGATTAGTCAAGCACGATTTACCTTTTGTAAATCCATGTTGACTTTGTCCGATCCTGTCACTGTTTTCCAAGTGCTCTGCTATTACATCTTTTATAATGGACTCCAGTATTTCCCCCACTACCGATGTCAGGCTTAAAGGTCTGTAATTCCCCGTTTTCTCTCTACCACCTTTTTTGAATAGTGAGGTAAAGTTAGCTACCATCCAATCCATGGGTACTGTTCCAGATTCCATCGAATGTTGGAAGATGATCAGCAATGCATCTGCTATTTCTAGGGCCACTTCCTTAAGTACCCTTGGATGTAGATTATGAGGCCCTGGGGTTTATCGGCCTTCAATCCCGTCAATTTCCCTAACACCATTTCCCTACAAATACTGATTTCTTTCAGTTCCTCCCTTTCATCAAACCCTATGTTCCCCGACATCTCTGGGAGGTTATCTGTGTCCTCCTTTGTGAAGACAGAACCAAAAGATGTATTTAGTTGGTCTGCCATTTCTTTGTTTCCCATTATAAATTCCCCTGATTCTGACTGTAAGGGACCTATGCTTGACTTCACCAATCTTTTTCTCTTCACATATCTATAAAAGCTTTTACAGTCAGTTTTTATGTTCCCAGCAAGCTTACTCTCATATTCTATTTTACCCTTCTTAATTAATCCTTTTGTTGAATCCTAAACTGCTCCCAATCCTCAGGTTTACTGCTTTTTCTGGCCAATTTATATGTCCTCTCCTTGGATCTTATGCTATTCCTAATTTCCCTTGTTAGCCACGGTTGACTCACCTTTTTTGTTTTATTTTTATGCCAAACTGGGATGAACAAATTTTGTAGTTCATCCATGCGGCCTTTGAATGTTTGCCATTGCCTATCCACCGTCAACCCTTTGAGTGCCATTTCCCAATCAATCCTACCCAACTCGCGCCTCATACCATCGTATGGATTTTCAGAAGGCCTTTGATAAAGCCCCGCATAAGAGGTTAGTATGCAAAATTAAAGCACATGGGATTGGGAGTAATATATTGGCATGGATTGAAAATTGGTTAACAGACAGGAAACAGAGTAGGAATAAATGGGTCTCTTTTCGGGTGGCAGGCGGTGACATAAGAACATAAGAAGTAGGAGCAGGAGTAGGCCATACGGCCCCTCGGGCCTGCTCCGCCGTTCAATAGGATCATGGCTGATCCGAATCTAGACTCTGGTCCACTTCCTTGCCCTCTCCCCGTAACCCCTAATTCCCTTATCTGCTAGGAAACTATCTCCGTTTTAAATTTATTTAATGTTGCAACTTCCACAGCTCTCTGGGGTAGCAAATTCCATAGATTTACTACCCTCTGAGTGAAGAAGTTTCTCCTCATCTCAGTTTTGAAAGGGCAGCCCCTTATTCTAAGATTATGCCCCCTAGTTCTAGTCTCACCCATCAGTGGAAACATCCTCACCGCATCCACCCAATCAAGCCCCCTCACAATCTTATATGTTTCGATAAGATCGCCTCTCATTCTTCTGACCTCCAATGAGTAAAGGCCCAACCTACTCAACCTTTCCTCATACGTCAACCCCCTCATCTCCGGAATCAACCGAGTGAACCTTCTCTGAACCGCCTCGAGAGCAAGTATATCTTTTCTTAAATATGGAAACCAAAACTGCATGCAGTATTCCAGGTGTGGCCTCACCAATACCCTGTATAACTGCAGCAAGACTTCCCTGTTTTTATACTCCATCCCCCTTGCAATAAAAGCCAAGATTCCATTGGCCTTCCTGATCACCTGCTGTACCTGCATACTAACCTTCTGTGTTTCATGCACCAGGACTCCCAGATCCCTTTGTACTGTAGCACTTTGCCGTTTCTCTCCATTTAGATAATAACTTGCTCTTTGATTTTTTTCTGCCAATGTGCATAACCTCACACTTTCCAATATTATATTCCATCTGCCAAATCTCTGCCCACTCACTTAGCCTGTCTATGTCCTTTTGCAGGTTTTTTATGTCCTCCTCACTCCCATCTTTGTATCGTCGGCAAACTTGGATATGTTGCACTCGGTCCCTTCCTCCAAATCGTTAATATAGATTGTAAAGAGTTGGGGTCCCAGCACTGACTGCTGCGGAACACCACTCATTACTGATTGCCAGCCCGAGAACGAACCATTTATCCCAACTCTTTGTTTTCTGTTAGATAGCCAATCTTCCACCCATGCCAGTATATTGCCCCCAATCCTGTGATTTGTTTTATCTTGATCAGTAATCTTTTGTGTGGAACCTTGTCAAATGCCTTTTGGAAATCCAAATACACTACATCCACTTGTTCCCCTTTATCCACCCTGTATGTTACGTCCTCAAAGAATTCGAGCAAATTTGTCAAACATGACTTCCCCTTCATAAAACCATGCTGACTCTGTCCTATTAAATTATGTTTATCCAAATGCTCTGTTACTGTTTCCTTAATAATGGACTGCAACATTTTACCAACCACAGATGTTAGGCTAACTGGTCTATAGTTTCCAGCTTTTTGTCTACTTCCCTTCTTAAATAAGGGTGTTACATTAGCAGTTTTCCAATCTGCCGGGAGCTTTCCTGAGTCCAGGGAGTTTTGGAAAATAATCACCAATGGGGTACCGCAGGGTTCAGTGCTTGGGCCCCAGCTATTCACAATATATATCAATGCTTTGGATGAGGGAACCAAATGTAATATTTCCAAGTTTGCTGACGACACGAAACTAGGTGGGATTGAGAGTTGTGAGGAGGATGCAAAGAGGCTTCAAGGCGATTTAGACAAGTTGAGTGAGTGGGCAAATACATTGCAGATGCAGTATAACGTGGGAAAATGTGAAGTTATCCACTTCAGTAGGAAAAACAAAGGCAGAGTATTATTTAAATGGTGCTAGATTGGGAAATGTTGATGTACAGAGGGACCAGGGTGTCCTTGTACACCAGTCACTGAAAGCAAAAATACAGGTGCAGCAAGCAATTAGGAAGGCAAATGGTATGTTGGCCTTCATTGCAAGAGGATTTGAGTACAGGAGCAAGGATGTCTTACTACATTTATACAGGGCCTTGGTGAGACCACACCTGGAGTACTGTGTGCAGTTTTGGTCTCCTTACCTAAGAAAGGATATACTTGCCATAGAGGGAGTGCAGTGAAGGTTCACCAAACTGATTTCTGGGATGGCAGGACTGTCTTATGAGGAAAGATTGGGTTGACTAGGCCTGTATTCACTAGCGTTTAGAAGAAAGAGGGGATCTCATTGAAACGTATAAAATTCTGACAGGGCTAGACAGACTGGATGCAGGGAGGATGTTTCCCCTGGCTGGGGGTGTCTAGAACAAGGGGTCGCTGTCTCAGGATACGGGGTAGGACATTTAGGACTGAGATGAGGAGAAATTTCTTCACTCGGTGGTGACCCTGTGGAATTCCCTACACAGAAAGCTGTGGAGGCCAAGTCACTGAATATATTTAAGAAGGAAATAGATAGATTTCTCGACACAAAAGGCATCAAGGGGTATGGAGAGAGAGAGTGGGAATATGGTATTGAGATAGAGGATCAGCCATGATCATATTGAATGGCCTAGTCCTGCTATTTTTCTATGTTTCTTCTATCAGCCCCAACATCACCAACAACAACACCAACCTTCTCCGCCATCACCTGATGCTGCACAGGACCTGACAACATTGCTGCCCGGGAGGCCAGTGATTGCATCACCATGGCCAGATTTACTGCACTTGACAGTTAACCCTGGCTGCCACATGATGTGCAGTGCTCGTCGGTGTTTGCAGCACCTCAATGCTGCAGAACACTTGACAGCACAACTATCAAAATCAATGTGGCCGTGGTCCCTTTAAGGAAACCGGCTGATGACGCGTCATCAAATGATGTCATCAGACTCGCTTCCTCTAATTGGCCAGGAACCCCGCAGGGTGGGCTTAACCAGGCCGATCCAGTGACCGTCATTTTCACAGAGCAGCTGCAGACGGGAGTGGGACCGGAACCCGCCAAACGGCTCTCCCGCCGCCATCCCGCTTCCACAGGGAAAATCCAGCCCAAAATGTCTGAACAGGTTGCAGTTTTCTTACAGCAATCTAGCTGTAGTACCTTGGTACGTTTTCCTAAGTTAAAGGTGCTATATAAATGTAAGTTGTTGATCCATCTGCAAGAAGTTTCCCAGTTTTTGCCAGAAATAGTGCATTATAACATTTGTACCGATCTCTTCAATGAGTACAAATTATTTGAACAAACCAGAAGATAATATCGCAAATATTTGGCACACTAATATTTTTATATTGCACGTAGATCAAACCAACTGAACTGCAGTTGAATCCACATATGTGCAACTTTGATGTAATAAAATATCTGGCTTTAATTAACAGTAACATGGTTGAGAAAGTCCAAGAGCACATCATTTTTTTGTGAAATTTGTTTCCATGCATGTAGTTTGTTCCAGTTTTGTTTCTTTATTGTTTTCAGTAGAGTTGCATGCAAGCTTTGTTAACAACGTTTACTTGTCAGGTTTGATTCAGAGTTTGTGCTCACCAACTGACCTAGGGAAGCATTAGGGCTGATTTCTGGGCTGGAGAGGAGAATAACCTTAGCAAACGTTTCTGCTTTCGGTCACTGCCCAGTGATTCCTATCAGAAAGATTGTGTGTGGAAATCGAGTGAAGGCAGGGTGCAACTGTGATTCACTTTATGGTGGAATAGCATGCTGACACTCACTACCTCGTGGGTGCAAACTATCTAAGCTCGCTTGTAAACAAAGGTCATTGGGCTATGTTTTGGAGGGGTGCTGATGCATATGAAACCCCATACTAAAGCAAAAGTCAGCACTTAAGAGTGAGGAAGAGAGTAAAGGGAAGTCATTTAAGGGATAGAAACTTTTTTCATCACCATTCTTGATCGAATGTATGTAGTAAGGTTCGACTGCTTCACAGTGTGGTTAACATTGGATTAAAAATGCTTTGTAAACAGCGTTTTTTCAGAGAGGCTATAAGGGTT
Organism: Somniosus microcephalus; assembly: GCF_052327205.1. Lineage (NCBI taxonomy): Eukaryota > Metazoa > Chordata > Chondrichthyes > Squaliformes > Somniosidae > Somniosus > Somniosus microcephalus. The sequence continues at coordinate 135,649,420 of NC_140988.1, forward strand.
GTCTACTGTGTAAGTGGAAATATCAGATTGGTACAGTAGTAGTAGCTTTTCTTAGGTCAGGTTGAGGCACAGTCTGTCCTGTCCTAGGAATGAGTGATGCTGATAGTGTCAAAAATGGGAAAACATTTAGTATAAGTTGCCTCTGAGCGCTAAAAATAATTTGGAAAAAATACCCACTGCTTTACCTTGACATAGTGCTTGTATTTTTGTCTCCTTCATCTTGAATGAAAACAGCATTCCTGCATAATTTTCATTGAATATGGTAGTCTTTTTTAAAGAAAAATGCCACAGTTGACAATAACAAGAAAATCTCAGTTCAGCGTAGAGAAGATCATTTTTTGTGAGCCTGTTAGCCTATGCATTTTGTTTTGAGATGTTTCTGGAGGAATGAGTACTGCTCTTTTCTACTATATTTAAAAATGCTTTAACATTTGACATGGAGTATTTCATATTTACCTTTAAACAGCACTGAATTTTTTGCGGATTGCAGTTAACATAGCTAAAAATTTGTAGTATGTTACCAAATTGTGATTCTTTGGTACAGTTCTGTCACCATCAGCTTTTTGTATGTGTAAAAATGCTTAATCACTTCATTAGAGATTTGGGATTAAACTTTGTTTCCTGTTTCTCTACGTTGCAGTCATTATGCATCAAAAATATTCACCAAAACTGGAACGGATGGGGCAACTTTGTATGCAGATATTTGTTGATGAATCTTCTAGCTCAAAGTTTCAATTTTTTTTTAGTGAGAAGTCCAATTTAGTCAAAACATAATTTTAGATCATGATGCATTTTTGTTTCCTTTTTTTAAAGGAGCAGACTATTTTGGTGAGTACTTTTATAAGAAAAATTATTTCTCCAATTGAGTTGATGGAGAATGCAGCTTTAATATTGGCAAACTCCTCCTGTGGTGGGGTCCTGTTAAAAATCCTTGATCAATTTAAGATAGAGATTTTGGTTGAACAAACTCCAAATATTCTTTTGGATTGTGACAGCATTTTGAATTTTAATTAAAATGGAGCATTGTTGAGACCCCTGCCCCGTCCTCTAATTGCATTTTATATTTGGACTAAAGCTTTTGATCCCATATTAAAGCTCCATTTGTCCCCAGTAGTATAAACGCCATAATTTATTGTAGAAAAATTATTTTACTCTGCCAACATTGTTAACTTGTAGAATATAAATACATATTTGATAGTATAGCTCACTTGTGTAAATTAATTTGTAGAAGGGGAGGGGTAAGAAAGATGATTCAGATACAAAATTTAGAGCATAACAAGAACAATTTGGGTTACTTGTACACTTTCTGTAATACACTCTGCATGTGCATGTAAGTGAAATGTTCTTACAGCTGTGATAATTGCTTGCAACTGATGCCTGTTTAAAAAAACAAAATGCTTTGTTTGATGCTTCTAGGGCAACATACGACACATCTGCACCGACTACCAAGCGCAAATTTCCAGAAGAAGGGGAAGCTAGTGAAGAAGAATTTGAAGAGTACAAAGTAATTACATCTCTGCAATGTCTTTTGTGTTTTTTCAAATTCCAAACTAAAATTGACACATGTGCTAACCAATTTCTTTTATCTGGTCCATCCTATATGACAGAAACATTTGAACAAAAACTGTAAAATATTTCCAAAGAAACTTAATTTATAGCTCCGCTTATGACATTCCTCGCAAGTGTGTATCTCATTAAAAACATCTGCTGCAAAATTAAAATCATGCCATAAAATCATGAGATAAGAGTCTCGTTTATTGTGAAATTGAGTAACCTTACTTGACTATGATTTCTTGCAGAATAAAACTTAGTTCCCCTTTGATTGCACATATTGCTGTCACAAATTGCAGGAAGGGTTTGGTCTAAGTTTTAACTATTTACTTGTAAGCAAAATCATCTGAAACATGTGCTGTTGTGTGGACCAGTACCTTTTATCTAATTTTATTTCTAATTATGAAAGCCGCTAGCTAGAAGATACTTTGCATCTGCTTTCTGTAATTATTTTAGGATACCAGAAATGTTTGCTACACCTCTTTTAGTCCAGTAACAGTAGAAGTTATCCCATAACTGAGCCCAATTTCATAGAATTTTACAGCACGGTAGAATGTAATTTCAGCCTATGGGCCCATGGTAAACCTATGAAAGAGCCGCTTAGTCCCATTCTCCTACCTTCCCCTGTACCTTTTAAATGTTTTTCAAGTACTTATCTACTTCCCTTGTAAAAGTTATTTTTAGTGCTGTTCCACCAGTTTCTTTTTGTAGGATATATTGGCCCAGAATTTGCAGTTGGGATGACTGCAAACTGGCAGCATTCGCTGTGATTTTGCTTTTTAAAACTGACCGTAACTTCGGGATTTGGCGCATGCGAAAATTCTGAAGTTGCGGTCTGTCATGAGCAGCTCAGAAACTGGTTGCACTGTGGCCCCCCCTGTCGTCGCACACACAGTCAGCAATCTCTGTAATCGCCCAAATCAGGGAAACTGACACAAACCTCAGCTCTTCCGCAGTAGCTACGATGTTAAATTCCTCACTAAAAGTTAGAGCCAAAGGGATTAGATGTAACTGGGGTTTTAACAGCATTATTTCTGTTGTGTATGTACCTTTAAGAGAAGAACTGATTTTTATACTGCAGTACCGGCAGTGACCACACCTGTATATAAAGCCATAGCAGGCTTCTGTACTTCAGTCTTAAGTTATCCTCTGTTCAGTAAATACCTGTTATTATTGTTCTCCTGCAGTCCGTGTATTATTGATACTCGGACACTACACTGGCGACGAACAGGTTCGAACTCGCCTGCAGTACTGCATCACCTCACGGGGATCTTTCCCTGAGGAGAAGCTTATTGGAGGTCGAAGTCAGAGCAACGGGCGTCGACCGCGGGCAACCGCCCATGGATCCATCAGAGTTCGGAGAATTGCAGGGGAGGCTGTGGAGAGCTGGGCTTGGCTCCCCAGTCAAGGTATTCCAGCAAATCGTGCTGGTAGCAGGTAGTGCGCTGACCCTTCCGGACTGCGGCGGGCTCGAGCTCGATTGAGCGGCTCTGCAAAGGGGCCGTGCAGCGTCGTCGGGAGGAAAGAGAGAGGGTGGAGCGCACAGGGCGTGGTCGGTGCTCAAGAACCGGGCAGCGTAGAGAAAATAAAATGAGGGGAAGGAAAAGTGAGACCCGTCGGTCGCCGCCATTACCCTGTAGAACGCTAGGAGCAGCGTGGCAGCAAGGGGAAGAAGAAAAAGCGCGGGAGGTGCCATTTTAATCCATTGGGGAAGAAGAAAAAGCGCGGGAGGCGCCATTTTAAATCACCCAAGATGCCGAAGAGTGGCAGTATCACTGCTTTCGACAACGAGGTAGAAGACTGGACCACGTATGTGGAAAGAATTGAAGTGTACTGCAAGGCAAATGAGGTGGCCGATGGAAAGAAGGCGTCGGTATTATTAAATTTGATGGGCGCGAGAACGTACGGCCTATTGCGGAATTTAATTACCCCAGCTAAACCAATGGAGAAAAGTTTTGAAGAGATTGTTAATATCTTACAGGAACACCTAAACCCTACACCGCTGCTGATAGCAGAAAGATTCAAGTTCCATAAAAGAAACCAGCACAAAGATGAGAGCAATGCTGACTATCTTACGGAGCTACGCAAGTTATCGAAGCACTGCCAGTTCGGAGCAGGACTGGCAGACACCTTACGGGATAAGTTTGTCTGCGGGCTCCAGAGTGAAGGAACCCAGGAACGACTACTTTCGGAAAAGGACCTGATGCTAGAACAGGCTTTCAACGTGGCAGTATCCTACGAAGCAGCAGCACGGGGAGCTGCGGAAATACAACAGAAACCACAAGAATACAGCGCTAATGAAATGGCGTATGGAGCAGAAAAGTGCTATCGCTGCAGCAGAACAACCCATGATCAGAAGGACTGCTGGGTTAAGGACAAAGTATGCAGGCAATGTGGGAAAATGGGACACCTAGCAAGAGTCTGCAGGTCGGGAAAGAAAACCAACACTAAAAGAACTACTAAGGAAAAGTACAAGAAAGTAAAGAAATTGACAGACAGTAGTTCGGAAGATCAGGAGAGTGATAATGGCTCCGGGAGCAGGAGACTAAGTTGTCTAAAGTTACACAACATGATCGCAAAGGAGGATCACCGAACCATTTGGGTCACCCTCATGATAGCAGGGTCCCCAGTAAAGATGGAATGGGACACAGGATCAGCCCTAACTGTCATGAATCGACGAGACTATGAGCGGCTATTCTCACACATACGCTTGAAGGACACGTCCATTGTATTGAAGACATACACGGGGCAAAAAGTTACCCCAGAGGAAAAATAAGGGTGCCAGTTAAATACAACGGCAAGGAAACACAGAAACTGTATCTATATATACTACCAGATGGAGGACCACCATTATTGGGACGTGAATGGATCCAAAAAATACAATTGGATTGGCATCCCATTCAGGCGCTAACTGTGACTGACAAAAAGGATGATGACGTCACACCTGGACGACTGTCAAAAATTCTAATTGACGCGAAAGAGATGTTCCAACAAGGACTTGGGACTCTAAAAGGAGTAACGGCAATGATAAAAATCGAAGATAACGCAAACTCAAAATTTGTTACGGCCAGACCGGTACCGTACGCGATCCGCCCAGCCGTTGAAACAGAGCTGGAGAGTCTGGAGCGTTCGGGTGTGCTGTCCAAGGTGGACTGCAGCGAGTGGGCCACACCCATCGTTCCTGTAATGAAGAAATCATTGAGCAGCACGCCTGGGGAGCCGAAGAAGGTTCGCATCTGTGGGGACTTCAAGGTAACTGTGAACCTAGTCCTGCACACAGTACAATATCCACTTCCACAGATAGAAGATATTTTCGCCTCACTATCTGGAGGGAAACGCTTTACGAAGATTGATCTGGCCCAAGCGTATCTACAAATGGAAGTGGAAGAAGCATCTAGGAAATACCTCACGATAAACACTCACAAAGGCCTTTACCAGTACAATCGACTGGTATTCGGGGTAGCATCAGCCCCGGCTACTTGGCAGAGGGCAATGGAACAAGTCCTGCAAGGGATCCCGGGGACCCAGTGTTATTTGGACGACATCCTGGTTATGGGCGAAAATGACAGTGAACACCTTGCCAACCTGGAGCAGGTGCTTGCTAGATTACAGGAATATGGGCTATGAGCCAACCGCCCCAAATGCGAGTTCTTCAGGAGACAAATCTTGTATTGTGGCCGCATGATTGATGAGGAAGGGTTGCATAAGTCGCCGGACAGGATTGAGGCTGTAGTCAAGGCTCCAGCACCGGAAAATGTGTCGCAACTGAGGTCGTTTCTCGGGTTGGTGAACTACTACCATAAGTTCTTGCCGAATTTATCTACAATTCTGCACCCACTGAACGCCCTGCTGCAAACTGGAGTAACATGGACATGGAGTGATGAGTGTAAGCGTGCCTTTCAGAAATGTAAATGCCTAATCACTTCAAAAGAAGTATTGGCCCACTACAATCCAACACTACCGATTCGGTTGGCATGTGATGCGTCTCCCTACGGCATCGGAGCGGTGCTGTCACACAAATTCCTTGACGGTTCAGAGAGGCCAATAACCTTTGCGTCGCGCTCGTTAACCTCAGCCGAGCGTAACTACGCCCAGATTGACAGGGAGGCCCTCAGCCTGGTGTGGGGGGTGAAGAAGTTCAATCACTATCTGCATGGGCAGAAATTCACCCTACTGACGGATCATCAGCCCCTGGTCTCCATTTTTAACCCAAAAAAGGACGTTCCGGTGATGACGGTGCAACGGCTGCAAATATCGTCACTTTTTCTAGGGGCACATCAGTACGACAGAGTACAAGGGTACGAAACAGCATGGAAACGCTGATGGGCTGTCGCGCCTACCGTTGCCTACGGTAGAGGAAGCACCTGCAGTGGACCCTGTTGAGATATTCCATGCGACCATAGCCGAATGTCTACCTGTTACAAACTCAAGTATAGAGAAGGAAACCCGAAATGACCCGACACACACTCAGGTCTATGATTTGACGGTGAAGGGATGGCCAGCACATGGCGACTCACTGTTGCCAGCATTCTCGCCAAGGAGAGAACAGCTGTCAGTGTGCCGGGGGACCTTGATGTGTGGATCCCGAGTGGTAATTCCACCCAAGTTGAGAGATAGAGTGCTCAATGAGCTTCATGAGGGTCATCTGGGAGGGGTAAAAATGAAGAGCCTAGCCAGGGCGTTTGTGTGGTGGCCGGGAATCGATAAAGAAATCGAGGATATGACCAAGAGATGCACAGGATGCCAGAAGGTCCAAAACGCTCCTCCACAGGCCCCGCTACATCCATGGGAGTGGCCCTCATCTCCATGGCAATGGGTACACATTGATTTTGCTGGTCCATTTATGGACTCAATGTTTCTAACCACCGTGGACGCCCATTCGAAATGGCCAGAGGTCATCAAAATGCCCTCCACCACCACGGAGAAAACTATTGCAGTCCTACGGACCATCTTCGCCAGGAATGGCTTGCCAGAACAGATTTGCTCCGACAATGTGCCACAGTTTGTGTCCGAGGATTTCCGGAGGTTTCTGAGGAATAATGGGGTGAAACATTACACATCTGCCCCATATCATCCAGCCACAAATGGATTGGCTGAGAGGTTTGTTCAGACCTTTAAAAAGGCAATAAAGGCGATGTATAACGACGACATACCACTACAACACAAGGTGGATAATTTCTTGTTTGCTTACCGGAATGCGACACATGCAGTCACCAACCAAGCTCCAGCCATAATGTTCTTCAACCGAAGGCTAAGATGTCACCTGGATTTGCTCAAACCAAACATAAGACGAGATGTTGAGGAAAAAGCAATTCCAGCACATCAATGAGAAGCCAACCAGGAGCTTCAAGATAGGGCAACCAGTCTTGGCCCGCGACTACCGAACAGAAAAATGGCAGCCAGGAACGATATGCACACAGCAGGGACCACTAATGTACACAGTGGACGTTGGAGAGAGCATCGTGAGACGCCATGCTGACCAGATTCTAGAGTCACAGGAACAAGCCAAACCCATACCACGAGCAGGTGCACCTGGTAATCAACCCGAAGTACAGATTGCGTCTACCTCCGAAGCAGTGGTATTGGAAGCTGACGAAGCAACCAATGACAATGAGCCAGAATCGACTCCGCCGCAAGAACAGGACACTCGAGAAAGGCGCTATCCAGTCAGGATCAGGAAGCCTCCTCAAAGACTGAACTTATAAATGATTATTTCAGTTGATGTATATAGTACAGAGAAAATTGTAATTATAATTAGTTATTATTTAGTTGTTAAATGAATGTTATGTACTGTTTACCTAAAAGGGGAGGAATTGTTGTGTATGTACCTTTAAGAGAAGAACTGATTTTTATACTGCAGTACTGGCAGTGACCACACCTGTATATAAAGCCATAGCAGGCTTCTGTACTTCAGTCTTAAGTTACTCTGTTCAGTAAATACCTGTTATTATTGTTCTCCTGCAGTCCGTGTATTATTGATACTCGGACACTACAATTTCTACTAAACAAACGTTAAGGGCCTAGAAAACTAACTTTCACTTTGGCAATGTGAAATTTAAATTTTTAAGCAACTTTTAAGGTTATCCATCTTTATTTCAGGTTTGCCTTTTCCCCATGTGAGAGCCCCAATCTTTGTTTAAAAAGTTAGAATTTTAAGAGCTTACTCACTTCCTTGTTCATTTTCTGAGAATTCTGCCTTTTGCTTGGCTGCTTAAACAGCCTCTTCCCGTCACAACAGTTCGCACAAGGAGATCCCCATTACACTTTGTTGATTTGAATTGAAGGTCGGAAAGCTTGATGTTCTTGATACAGGGATCGCGAGATCCTTGTGCGAAGTGTACTTTGGGGCCAGCAGCGAACTCCTTCACTTTGCTGCTGACTCCAAGTTCTGGGCTATCATGTTCTAACTACCTTCTGTTTATATATTTTAAGAAGTGTTCTAATTTAACCCTTTGTTTCTTTTTGTTGATGATCTTAAGGTTATGTCCACTTGCCAACTCAACTGACCAGTGGAAATGTGTTTTCTGATTTACTTCATTAAAACTTTTCATAGTTTTGAATGCCAGATCTGCTTTTGACCTCTGCTCCAATAAAGTTTGTTTTTTCTAGTCTCTCCTTATAACTAAAGTCCATTATCCATGCATCATTCTTAGTGAACCTTTTCTGCACACTCTCCATAACCACAATATGCTTCATAAAATAGGACACCAACACAATATTCTAACTAGCATAAATAATGATTTGCATAGGTTTAGCTTTTATATTCAGTGCCCTTATTTATAAAACCTAGGATTCCATGTGCTTTTTATCAGCAGTTTTATCAACTTCTCACTCTTTCAAAGATTTGTTTTTTTGCTCCTCGGCTCCTTTTTAAAATTTTGCTATCTGTTGTATATTCTCTGTCTTCCTCCCAAGATATATCACCTCTCATTTCTCCATTTAAGTTTCATCTTTTGTGAACGGTTGTCCATAACAATTTCATGCTATCCATACTGTACAGCAGTTGAAGAAATTATATTCCTCTTGTAATGAAAAAAGGAACATTCCTATATAACCCACACCCCAGAAGCATATGGATCAGTTCAAGAGGGCTTTGCTTGTGGTTAAACTATTGAAATTTATTGTTGGGTTAAAACTCTTCTTAAATCAACTATTAATATAGGATACCAGTCATGTTTCTTCACAGAAAAATAATAGTTTTCAGTTTTTCTTGTATTAGTTTTCAGATTTAAATATACTAAGTTGAAGAATCTTAAGTTAGTGTTGTCTAATGCATTAGCCACTTTCCACGTGTGGCTAAATGAGAATACAGATGTGGCTAATTACATTTGATTAGTAAATAAAAAAAGTTTAATAGCCACTGTTGGGCATGTGTTCTCCATGCTTATACTTGCATTGGCATATGCATGTTGTGCGTTTGTTAGTAAAATGGTAAGACGAAAAGCAGAGTGTACGAGTGCTTTTTCGATGTTGAGTGTTTTACTTCCTTGGCTACTGAATGGTGGTTAATGTTTGTTAAGCAAATATACACGTGTGAAGTACATGTACCCGCATTGTGTGAGTGTGTGCGAGATGTTTTCTACTGAAATTTGTGCATGTGGCCAAAACAGTGTCACTGTAGCCACACCCTTGGCTAGTCAGCAATTTGAACTGGAACACACTAGCCTAAGTCAACCAAAAAGCAGGCCCAATTTAATAATTATGTTTAGTTTTAAGAAAAATTGAAACGTTTGTCAAATGTGAAGTGAAGAAGCTCTCAAATTCATGTTGTGATGACAGTTAAACTTTATGTAGTGTACCTAGTGTGTTTCCTGGGGTTGATCTCCGGTTGTGTTGTTGCTATTAAAATGCATAGAGCTGCTCATGTCTCCACCCCATCAGTGACATGACCAGAGGGGTATGGAGAGGAGGAGATATGATTTGGCCTTTGGCATAGGAATTTTGATATTTTAAAAAAAATTCAAGGATTACTAATTTTATTTGAAATGCACATGTATTTTATTTTACATTGGAAAGCTGAAGGTTGCACTGTATCTTGAGCAAAATATTCTATGCAGCCTTTACAAGTAAGACACTCTAAAATAGCTGCTACAAATGTGCAGGAATCAGCCCAATCAATCCTCTAAGTGGAAGCTACTCTTAGAATCTTGGATCTATTTTAATGTTCACAAATATAAGTTACTTATTTTGTTGGCAGGATGAAGTGGTGGAAGAAGAAGAAACAGAAATGCAATATAATGAAGAGATCTATAAGGATTCCAGCACATTCTTAAAGGTAAATACATTTTCAGCTCAGGATTTTTTTCTATTGGATATTGCTAAAATAAAGTAAGCCACAAGCAATCAATAGTACTGCATGCACTTGTGAATTTATTTAACACTTTTTCTCTCTCTCTCTCTTTAAAAGAGCAGTATGGCTTAAATGGTATTCATCGTAGTAAAATTGGTATTCCTGTGGTTTAAAAAAAATAAAATAAAAATAAATATTCACAGGATCTGGGTCAGGCAAGCAAACATAGAAGATAGGAGCAGGAGTAGGCCATTCGGCCCCTCGAGCCTGCTCCGCCATTTAATGAGATCATGGCTGATCATCCAAATTCAGTACCCTGTCCCTGCTTTCTCCCCATATCCCTTGATCTTTTAGCCTTAAGACATATATCTAACTCCTTGAATATATTTAATGAATTGGCCTCAACTGCCTTCTGTGGTAGAGAATTCCACAGGTTCACCACTCTCTGGGTGAAGAAATTCCTTCTCATCTCTGTCCTAAATGGCTTACCCCTTATCTTTAGACTGTGACCCCTGGTTCTGGACTCCCCCGTCATCGGGAACATCCTTCCTGTATCTAGTCTGTCTGGTCCTGTTACAATTTTATAAGTTTCAATGAGATCCCCTCTCATTTTTCTAAACTCCAGCGAATATAAGCCCAATCGACCCAATCTCTTCTCATATGTCATTCCTGCCATCCCAGGTATCAGTGAATCTTCGCTGCACTCCCTCGATGGCAAGAACATCCTTCTTCAGATAAGGCGACCAAAACTGCACACAATACTCAAGGTGTGGTCTCACCAAGACCCTGTACAACTGCAGCAAGACATCCTTGCTCCTGTACTCTAATCCTCTCGCTATGAAGGTCAACATACCATTTGCCTTCTTAACCACCTGCTGCACCTGCATGCTTACCTTCAGCGACTGGTGCACAAGGACACCCAGGTCTCGTTGCACTTCCCCTTCTCCCAATCTATTGCCGTTCAGATAATAATCTGCCTTCCTGTTTTTGCCACCAAAGTGGATAACCTCGCATTTATCCACATTATACTGCATTTGCCCAATCACCCAACCTGTCCAAATCATACTGGAGTTTCTCGGCATGCTCCTCATGGCACACGCCCACCCAGCTTTGTGTCGTCTACAAACTTGGAGATATTACCTCTAGTTCCCTCGTCTAGATCATTAATATATAATGGGGCAGTAATTCCTCCCCAAACGCGTGAGTACGGAAGGGGTACTCACGCGTCTGGTCGGAGGAAATGCCGGTTTTCAGCATGCACAGCGCATGCGCTGAAAACCGGCATTTCCTCTCCTCTAACCCAAGAGTTGAAGAGGCTAGCGCGTGCGCTGTAGGGGGCAGCGCGTGCGTCTTGGATTTCCTCTGTTTTGGGGGATTTGCGCATGTGTAAAGGCCTCCGGTCTTTACGCTTGTAAAAAGCACACGTAAGTATTTATTTTTACAAGTAAGTGGTGTTTTAGTGCAATTTAGAATTTTTTTTTCCACAAGTTTATTATTTTAAAGAATCTACAATAAGGTAAGTTTAGTTTTAGACCCTTTTTATTAAAAATTTATTTTTTTCAAAAAAATTGTTTAAATTTTTTTTTAAACTTCTTTATACTTAATTTAATGATTGGGATGTTTTTTAAATTTTTATTTAAAGTTTAAATAGTGTTTTGGGCCCCCGTAGTTTTCATGAGTTTGACAGTTCTTACACTCAAACTCATGAATGAACCTTCCCCTCCCTTGATTGGTTGTACAGTGCTCACCGGATCCCAGCCAGCACATCGCACTATCTACACCGCTGGATCAGGTAAGCACTGCGCGCTGACATCTGAACCGGGCCTGTGACAGGAAATGCAAGCAGGCCCGGGCTTCAGATGTTAGCGCGCAGGGTGAGTGCAGATCGGGGGCTTGCACGCGCGGCAAGCCCCCGACACAAAGTTCTGGGCCATTGTGAATAACTGGGGTCCTAGCACCGATCCCTGTGGTACCCCACTAGTCACTGCCTGCCACTCGGAAAAAGACCCGTTTATTCCAACTCTTTGCTTCATGTCTGCCAACCAGTTCTCTATCCAAGTCAATCCCTTGTGCTTTAACTTTACACGCTAATCTCTTATGCGGGACCTTACCGAAAGCCTTCTGAAAGTCCAAATACACCACATCCACTGGTTCTCCCTTATCTATTCTACCAGTTACATCTTCAAAAAATTCCAGTAGATTAGTCAAGCACGATTTACCTTTTGTAAATCATGTTGACTTTGTCCAATCCTGTCACTGTTTTCCAAGTGCTCTGCTATTACATCTTTTATAATGGACTCTAGCATTTCCCGCACTACTGATGTCAGGCTTACTGGTCTATAATTCCTCATTTTCTCTCTACCACATTTTTTGAATAGTGGGGTTACATTAGCTACCCTCCAATCCATGGGAACTGTTCCAGAGTCTCTAGAATTTTGGAAGATGACCAGCAATGCATCTACTATTTCTTGGGCCACTTCCCTAAGTACCCTAGGATGTAGATGATCATCCCTGGGGATTTATCGGCCTTCAATCCCGTCAATTTCCCTACAAATACTGATTTCATTCAGTTCCTCCCTCTCATTAGACCCTATGTTCCCTGACGTCTCTGGGAGGTTATTTGTGTCCTCCTTTGTGAAGACAGAACCAGAGTATGTATTTAATTGGTCCGCCATTTCTTTGTTCCCCATTATAAATTCCCCTGATTCTGACTGCAAGGGACCTATGCTTGACTTCACCAATCTTTTTCTCTTCACGTATCTATAGAAGCTTTTACAGTCAGTTTTTATGTTCCCTGCAAGCTTACACTCATACTCTATTTTCCCCCTCTTAATTAATCCCTTTGTCCTCCTTTGTTGAATCCTAAACTCCCAATCCTCAGGTTTTGCTGCTTTTTCTGGCCAATTTATATGTCATCTCCTTGGATCTTCTACTATCCCTAATTTCCCTTGTTAGTCACGGTTGAGTCACCTTTTTTGTTTTATTTTTATGCCAAACTGGGATGAACAAATTCTGTAGTTCATCCATGCAATCTTTAAATGTTTGCCATTGCCTATCCACCGTCAACCCTTTAAGTAACGTTCCCCAATCCATCCTAGCCAACTCGCGCCTCATACCATCGTAGTTTCCTTTATTTAAATTCAGGACCCTAGTCTCTGAGTCAACTTCTTCACTCTCCATCTTAATGATGAATTCGATCATATTGTGATCGCTCCACCCCAAGGGGCCTCGCACAACAAGATTGCTAATTAATCCTTTCTCATTACATAATACCCAGTCTAAGATGGCCTGATCTCTAGTTGGTTCCTCGACATATTGGTCCAGGAAACCATCCCGTATACACTCCAGGAATTCCTCCTCCACAGTATTGTTACTAATTTGTTTAGCCCAATCTATATGTAGATTAAAGTCACTCATGATAACTGCTGTGCCCTTATTGCACGCGTCTCTAATTTCCCGTTAATGCCATCCCCAACCTCAGCATTACTGTTTGGTGGTCTGTATACAACTCCCACTAACGTTTTCTGCCCCATGGTATTTCTCAGCTCTGCCCATACAGATTCCACATCATCGGAGCTAATATCCTTCCTTACTATTGTGTTAATCTCCTCTTTAACCAACAATGCTACCCCACCTCCTTTTGCTTTTTGCCTGTCTTTCCTGAATAGGCAATATTCCTGAATATTGAATACCCCTGGATGTTGAATTCCCAGCCTTGGTCACCCTGGAGCCATGACTCCGTAATCCCAATTATATCCTATCCAACCTTTATTGCCTATCCCTAGGTGATCTGAGAAGATAGCGATGGTAGGCCTTCTCCTTAAACCTTGCAGTCCTTGTGACGATGATTCCACCAGGGTGATTCGGTTACCAAAAACTTACTAGTTACAAATATTGTGTAAAATAGATTTTTTTTTAACCTAAAAAAAATTGTACAGGAGCAGTCCTGCTGCATTGGCATCTCCACCATTTTAAATGTGGTTAAAGAAAGATGACAACAGAGCTATTTCATCACCCACAGCTTGACTTGTTTCCCCTGCAGAATGAAGTAAAGTAACAGAGACAATGGTGTCTGTCTTCATTTTCCCCTCTAGCTGTCACAAAATTGGAGGGATGTAGGGTCATGAGGAATAAGGATATGTAAATTTTATCTTAATTAAGCCTGAGGTCTAGTTAAAAATATATTAACTGCATTTATATAGCAGCTTGAATCTAGTAAAATGTCCCAAGACATTTCACAGGAGTGTAATCAGACAAAAATTGACACCGAGCCAAAGAAGGAGACATTAGGACAAGTGACCAAAAGGTCAGAGATAGGTTTTAAAGAGTGTCTTACAGAAGGGGTGGCGGGTGAGTGGAGATGTTTACGGTGGGCATTCCAGAGCTTGTAGCCTAGGCAGCTGAAGGCACGGTCGGCGGGGAGAAGGAAGTCAGGGATGCGCAAAAGGCCAGAATTAGAGGAATGCAGAATTCTTGGTGGGTTGTAGGGCTTGTGTCATCTGTGTATCTGGGCAGCTCATTTCCCTGCAGGGTGCATTGAATGAAAAACCATTCTATCAGAATGGTAAGAAATAATTAGGATCAAATTTAATAATTCCCATTGTCTCAAAGCTAATAACATGCAAAAGTAAACCGTCTAACTGGCCTGTGTCTCATTGCGTAGCATATGAACACTTCCAGTCACCCAGGCCCCTACCCATCGTTTGTTTACTGGATTTAATTTGGAGTCAAAAATGCTGGATTTAATGTACAGGAAACTCTCTTTTTTAACCGGTACCTAAAATCCAGAAATCTCTCTCAACCGGCAAAATTCAGGAGTAGGTTCAGGTAAGTTTTACTATATATTAGTGGCCGTGTAGCCAGGGTTCCTGGATCTGTGGCTGTGTAACCGGGGTTCCAGCACCTGTGGCCGTGCAACAGGGACTCCTGGATCTGTGGCCGTGTAACCGGGACTCCTGCACAAGTGCCTTGTAACCGGGGCTCCTGCACCTGTGGCTGTGTACAGGGCTCTCGTACCTTGGTAAGTATACCTCTCTCTAATCCGGACTTTTTGATTAACCGGCGCCACGCCGATCCTGTCGGTGCTGGATAAAAAAGAGTTTCCTGTACAAGGAATATTTTAAATTGACAGAATTCTGCTCTGGCAATACCAGCAAAACTCAATGTTACAAATGTACAATTATATCGTACCTGATCACTTCTCAGATGAAATACTTACGTGCCCAAATAACTGATGTATGCAAATGCAGTAGCTATTTTGTGCACATCAAGACCCTACAAACAGCTATGAGATTAATGAGCAGTGTATCAGTTTTTAGTGGTGCTGGTTGAGGAATAATGCTAGCAAGGATACTCGATGAAATCCCTCTTCCTCAAATTGATCTATTGGAATAGGTAGAGGGGGCCTCGGTATACCCTGTCATCTAAAAGACATTGGCTCTGAATTCACGGTTGGTGGCGTAGCTAAGGAGTACGCCGTTGACATCCGCACGTGGCTCGTGCAAAACCCCCTTCGAGAAGTTGCTTTTAAACGCTGTGGAATTGTGCACAGCATACTGCCCCATGGATCCCAGGAGCGCATCGTTGAGCATATGCAAATTTGGGATCACGTTGGGGTGGTGCTCCTTTCACTTTCTGACTCTTAGCCAATCAGGAAACAGAGGAGATTGCTGATTTGCCCACAACTCATTTAAAATAATTTAGCAGCCAGATATGCTATTTTATTAATACACTAGCTGGGGGGGCGGGGGGCGGCGTTGCCAGGGCAGTTTAGAGGGCCGCGCGGTTGACGGCCGGCCGCTGCTGCTCCCCTGCTCTGTGTCTCGGGCCGAGCGGTTGTGAGGCCCGGCCCGAGTGACCCCAACTCACCTCCCGCTCCGGAAAAACGGGGAAAGGTAGGAAAATTAATGAGATTAGATAAGTTAATTACTTTCTAAATCATTTTTTTTTAAAACAATGTGTTTTAAAAGCAACGTTTTTTTTTTAAGACGCAGAAAGCGGGGAAAAAGAAAGGAAAAGTTTGGAATCAAGATGGTGGCGACTCACCTCGGTTCAGAAGGATAAGGCCCGGCCACACGCGCACCGATTGGCCCGGCGGCACACGCCAGCAACCCGGCGTACGATTGGTCGAGGTCACTCTGTCGCTAATGAGCGGAACGTTGAAGGTTTTTGGGATACCGCGGGCGCGATTTTAGCCCGGCCGAAACGTAAATACGCTTAAAACCGTCTCGGAAGCGTAAGCTTTCTTTGGAGGTAACGCGCGCGTAGGTACGCCCTGTAACTTTCGAGCGCATAGCCCGACAGACGCACAGGCGATGACAGACAGACAGAATGACAGACAGACAGATGTACCGATTTATATATATAGATAAGATTACAATCATTGCAATAGTATTTAATACGCAAACCAAGATTTCAACATTAATAGAATTCGACCAAACACTGAAAAGTCTTGAGATGCCTTTTACTGAAGGTGTCCTTAAAACAATAAAACCCGATTAGGATGCTTTTTATACAAAGCATGCAGCTGAATTTACTTCAGCTCTTTAATTCTGGGCCATGACAACATAAATCTATAATTACAGTCCTATTGAATTTGTTTCTCCTCTATTAGACTAACTAACTTTTGATTAATTTAAATAATCTAAAATCATGAAAGTGAATTAAATCCTATCTAAATAGAAGTTGGGAAATAATTAAACCAAAACTACAAAAGCTTTTGGGCAGCAAAGACGGTGACACAAAAAGGCCCTGTTTTCAAACTCGAACAATTGAAATACAATTTCAGACTATAACCTCGGCCCCTATTTTTTTTTCTCTCACATGGCAGCTGTTGATTCTGCCATTGCCATTTATACCTCATCTAGAGTCATCTTTTGTTTCTTAACTTGTCCCATTACCATCTCCTTTTGCCGTGCACCATCATCTCTTTTTTGTCTTTTAATCTCTCCTGCCTTCCACCCTATCACAGACCTTCCCTTTGTTCTTTCCTCCCTTTCCCTGCCCCACACTTGCTTAAAGATCTGTTACTTCTCCAACTTGTTCCAGTTCTGGCGAAGGGTCAGCAGCCTGAAACGTTAACTCTGTTTCTCTCTCCGCGATGCTGTCTGACCTGCTGAGTGTTTCCAGCATTTTCTATTGTTGTTTCGAACAAATTAAAGTTTCTTTCAAAGTTTGTATCCACTCAGACACAAAACAGTGCCTCAATGTTACGGACTGTAGCATAAACCTAGCTCAACATTAATGCAATTTGCTCGTCGCCCCTCCCCTTACACTGCAACAGGCTTCCTGTGCCTGTTTGCACCAGATGTAAAAAATTTCAGGGTAATTAATATGGTGGGCAATTAACCCAACTTTTCGGCAGCACATTGATTTGAATGAGGAGGTGAAACGTGCAGCGAAGCCTATGCGCAGACGGAACTCGAGAGATCGCAAGTTCGGGATTTAGCGCATGCGGAAATCCCGAACTTGCAGTCTATTTCAAAGGCGTTATGATGGTGTACTCTTGAGAGTATGTCATCATAACAACCGTGAATTCAGGGCCCTAAATTCTGACAATGCAGCATTCCTGCAGTACTGCATGTATTGTCAGCCTAGATTTATAGGTTGAAATCCCTGCAGTGGGATTTGAACCCACAACCTCAGGAGAGTATTACCAAGTGAAACCAGCTGACAATATTGCTACAAATGTTGTAATCTCTGGATTACTCCCGGTGCCACGTGCTAGTAAGTATAGGAATAGGAAGATAGAACAGATGAATGCGTGGCTAAAGGGATGGTGCAGGGGGGAGGGCTTTAGTTTCCTGGATCACTGGGTCTGCTTCTGGGAAAGGTGGGACTTGTACAAGTCGGACGGTTTACACCTGAACCAGGGGGGAACCAATATCCTTGCGGGGAGGTTTGCTAGCACTGCTGGGGAGGGTTTAAACTAACTTGGCAGGGGGTTGGGGTACAGAGTGGAGCTATAGTAGGGGGTGATTTACGGCCAAATACAGAGGGAAAAACAAGTCAGCTGGGAAGGCAGAGCAAATATGTGAAGGCAAAAGAGAATATGGCAGGGCTGGAAGGCATTTATTTTAATGCAAGGAGTCTTGCAAATAAGGTGGATGAACTGAAGTTGTTGTTGAACACATGGGAGTACGATATTGTTGCTATCACGGAGACATGGTTGAGGGAGGGTCAGGACTGGCAGCTCAATATTCCGGGGTATAGAATCTTCAGGCGAGACAGAGGGGGGTGTAAAAGGGGAGGGGGTGTTGCAATATTAATTAAGGAGTCAATTACTGCTGTAAGGAGGGATGATATATTAGCGGGTTCCTCTAATGAGGCCATATGGGTAGAACTTAAAAACAAAAAGGGGGCAAGCACTTTGCTGGGAGTGTACTATAGGCCCCCAAACAGTCAGGGGGAGATAGAGGAACAGATATGTAGGCAAATCTCAGAGAAGTGCGAAAATAATAGGGTAATAATAGTGGGGGATTTCAACTTCCCCAATATAAATTGGGACAGTCAGAGTGTGAAAGGCTTAGAGGGTGCAGAATTCTTAAAGTGCATCCAGGAGAGCTTTTTGAGCCAACATGTAGAAAGTCCTACAAGAGAGGGGGCGATACTGGACCTAATTCTGGGGAATGTAGCCGGGCAAGTGGTGGAAGTGTCAGTAGGAGAGCATTTTGGCGACAGTGACCATAATTCGGTGAGATTTAAGGTGGTCATGGAAAAAGACAAAGACGGCCCGGAAATAAGGGTTCTAAATTGGGGGAAGGCCGATTTTAATATGATAAGGCAGGATCTGGCCAAAGTGGACTGGGAGCAGCTGCTTATAGGAAAATCCACATCAAAACAGTGGGAGACTTTCAGAAGGGAAATAGAGAGAGTACAACGCCAACATGTTCCTGTAAAGGTCAAGGGTGGGACCAACAAGCAAAGGGAACCTTGGATGACAAGGGATATACAAAAATGCATTAGAAATAAAAGGGGGGCTTTTGGCAGTGACTAAAGACAGAAGAAGCCCTAGAGGAGTATAAAAAGTGCAGGGGCATACTTAAAAAAGAAATTAGGAGGGCGAGGAGGGGCCATGAAATAACACTGGCGAGCAAAATAAAGGAAAATCCTAAGATGTTTTATAAGTATATTAAGGGCAAGAGGATAACCAGGGAAAGGGTAGGGCCCATTAGGGACCAAAGTGGCAATCTGTGTGTAGAGCCAGAGGATGTAGGCGGGGTTTTAAATGAATTTTTTGCATCTGTGTTCACTATGGAGAAAGACGATGCAGAAATAGAAATCGGGCAAGGGGACTGTGACATACTCGAACATATTAGCATCGAGAGGGAGGAGGTGCTAGCGGTTTTAGCGGGCCAAAAAGTGGATAAATCCCCAGGCCCGGACGAGATGTATCCCAGGCTGCTGTGGGAGGCAAGGGAGGAGATTGCAGGGGCTCTGACACTAATTTTCAGAACCTCTCTGGCCACAGGGGATGTACCAGAGGACTGGAGAACAGCTAACGTAGTACCATTATTCAAGAAGGGTAGCAGGGATAAACCAGGGAATTACAGGCCAGTGAGTCTAACATCTGTGGTGGGGAAATTATTGGAAAAAATTCTGAGGGACAAAATTAATCTCCACTTGGAGAGGCAAGGATTAATCGGGGATAGTCAGCATGGCTTTGTCAAGGGTAAATCATGTCTAACAAATCTGATCGAATTTTTCGAGGGGGTGACTAGTGGGGTGGATGAGGGAAATGCTGTGGATGTGGTTTACATGGACTTCAGTAAAGCGTTTGACAAAGTCCCGCATAGGAGACTGGTCAAGAAGGTAAGAGCCCATGGGATCCAGGGTGCCTTGGCGCGTTGGAGCCTAAACTGGCTGAGTGGCAGGAGGCAGAGGGTGATGGTCGACGGTTGCTTTTGTGACTGGAAGCCTGTGTCCAGTGGGGTAACTCAGGGATCGGTGCTGGGTCCCTTATTGTTTGTGATCTACATAAATGATTTGGATGAGAATGTAAAAGGTATGATCAGTAAGTTCGCAGATGACACGAAAATTGGTGGGGTGGTAAATTGCGAGGAGGAAAGCCTCCGGCTACAGGACGATATAAACGGGTTGGTCAGATGGGCGGAAAAGTGGCAAATGGAATTTAACCCTGAAAAGTGCGAGGTGATGCATTTTGGACGGACAAATAAGGCAAGGGAATACACAATGAGTGGTAGGACCCTAGGAAGTACAGAGGGTCAGAGGGACCTTGGTGTACATGTACATAGATCCCTGAAGGCAGCAGAGCAGGTAGATAAGGTGGTTAAAAAGGCATATGGGATACTTGCCTTCATTAGCCGAGGCATAGAATATAAGAGCAGGGAGGTTATGATGGAGCTGTACAAAACGCTGGTGAGGCCACAGCTGGAGTACTGTGTGCAGTTCTGGTCGCCTCACTATAGGAAGGATGTGATTGCTTTGGAGAGGGTGCAGAGAAGATTCACCAGGATGTTACCTGGGATGGAGCGCCTCAGCTATGAAGAGAGGCTGGACAGGCTGGAGTTGTTTTCCTTGGAGCAGAGAAGGCTGAGGGGGGACCTGATTGAGGTGTACAAAATAATGAGGGGCATAGATAGGGTAGATAAAGAGGAACTTTTCCCCTTAGTGGGGGGGTCAATAACAAGGGGGCATAGATTCAGGGTAAGGGGCAGGAGATTTAGAGGGGATTTGAGGAGGAACTTTTTCACCCAGAGGGTGGTTGGAATGTGGAACTCAATGCCTGAAAGGGTGGTGGAGGCAGGAACCCTCACAACATTCAAGAAGCATTTGGATGAGCACTTGAAATGCCATTGCATACAAGGCTATGGACCAAATGCTGGAAAATGGGATTAGACTGGACAGGGATGGATGGGCGGCGCAGACACGATGGGCCGAAGGGCCTCTTTCTGTGCTGTAAAACTCTATGACTCTATGAAATGTTTGAGGAACAATAATTCATCATTCTAGTTTAAAGTTACCAAATGTTAATTTCCATTTGCTAGTGTGTTAAAAATATAGGGCCAGATCTTGCTGGAGCGGGGCATCTCGTTGCGTGCCCTGTTAGACTTTTCTCTGCACCCTTCAGCTCAAAAAAAAATTCTGCCATAACTTGCTGGAAGTGCAAGCTGATAACGGCGTGGCCGGAGCAACAGGCCATCTGGGACCTTGGTGAACAGCGGGACCAACAGTCTATCTCCTAAACCAATGAGATTTAAGGATTGCAAAAGAAACTGGGAACATAGATACATAGATACATAGAAGATAGGAGCAGGAGTAGGCCATTCGGCCCTTCGTGCCTGCTCCGCCATTCGATGAGATCATGGCTGATCCTTTAATTCAGTATCCCGTCCCCGCCTTCTCTCCGTAACCCTTAACCCCTTTTGCCCGTAGAAATATATCTAATTCCCTCTTAAATATATTTAATGAGCTGGCGTACACTGCCCTCTGTGGCAATGAGTTCCACAGGTTCACCACTCTCTGAGTGAAGAAATTCCCCCTCATCTCTGTCCTAAATGGTTTAGCCCTTATCCTTAAATTATGTCCTCTAGTTCTGTTCTCACCCGCCAAGGGAAACATTCCTTCTGCATCCAGTCTGTCTAGACCTGTCAGAATTTTATACACTTCTATGAGGTCCCCTCTCAATCTTCTAAACTCCAGTGTGTACATCCCTAAACTACATAGTCTCTCCTCATAGGTCATTCCCGCCATTCCTGGTATCAGCCTGGTGAATCGCCGCTGCACCCCCTCCATGGCAAGAACATCCTTCCTCAGATGAGGCGACCAAAACTGTACACAGTACTCGAGGTGTGGTCTCACCAGTGCCCTGTACAGCTGCAGCAAGGTATCCCTGTTCCTGTATTCTAACCCTTTTGCTATGAAGGCCAGCATACCGTTTGCCTTCTTGACCGCCTGTTGCACCTGCATGCTCGCCTTCAGTGACTGGTGTACAAGAACACCCAGGTCTCTCTGTACTTCCCCCTCTCCCAATCTATTGCCATTTAAATAATAATTTGCCCTCCCGTTCCTGCACCCAAGGTGGATAACTTCGCACTTGTCCACATTATAGTGCATCTGCCATTTATCCGCCCACTCGCCCAGTCTGTCCAAATCGCTCTGGAGCTTCCTGGTCTCTTCCTCTGAGCCCACCCCCCCTCCTAGTTTAGTGTCGTCTGCAAATTTGGAAATGCTGCATCCGACTCCCTGATCCAGGTCATTAATGTAAATTGTGAACAGCTGGGGGCCCAGGACAGATCCCTGTGGTACCCCACTTGTTACTGCCTGCCATTCAGAAAATGAGCCGTTTATTCCAACTCTCTGTTTTCTATCTGACAGCCAGTTCCCTATCCACGCCAAAACTTTCCCCTTTATCCCATGAGCCTCAATTTTCCATGCTAATCTTTTATGTGGGACCTTATCGAAGGCCTTTTGGAAGTCCAGGTACACCACATCTACTGGCTCTCCCCCATCTATTCTACCAGTTACTCCCTCAAAAAATTCCAATAGATTAGTCAAGCACGATTTACCCTTTGTAAATCCATGTTGACTCTGTCCTATCCTGTCCCCATTTGCTAAGTGCTCCGCTATTTCATCCTTAATGATGGACTCCAGCATTTTGCCCACAACTGATGTAAGGCTTACAGGTCTGTAATTACCTGCTTTTTCCCTACCCCCCTTTTTGAATAGTGGGGTAACGTTAGCTACCCTCCAATCCATCGGCACTGTTCCCGAGTCTAATGAATTCTGAAAAATCATCCTTAGTGCATCCGCTATCTCTAGGGCCACCTCCTTCAGTACCCTAGGATGCATGTTATCAGGCCCTGGGGATTTGTCCACCTTCAATCCCTTTAGCTTCCTTAACACCATATCCTTAGAGATATTGATTTGCGTCAGTTCCTCCTTTGCCAATGTCCCTATTTTTCCCAATATCCCAGGGAGGTTTTTTGTGTCTTCCTTCGTAAAGACTGACCCAAAGTATGCATTTAGTTGATCTGCCATTTCCTTATTTCCCATTATATATTCCCCCGTATCTGACTGCAATGGACCAACTTTGGTTTTCACCAGTCTTTTCCTTTTGATATATTTATAAAAGCTTTTGGAGTTAGTTTTTATATTTTCCGCCAGCTTGTTTTCGTAAGCTATTTTGCCCCTCTTGATCATGCCCTTTGCCCTCCTTTGCTCTATCTTAAACTGTTCCCAATCTTCCGCTCTGGCGCTTTTTTTGGCTATTTTATACGCCCTATCTTTGGATTTTATGCTGTCTCTAATTTCCCCTGTTATCCACGGTTGAGTCACCTTTTTAGATTTCCTTTTATGCCAGATTGGTATAAACAATTTTTGCAATTTTGTCATTCTATCTTTAAATGTTTGCCATTGTTTATCTACCTCCAGTCCTCCCAGGAACGTTGTCCAATCAGACCTACTCAGTTCCCGTCTCATGGCATCATAATTCCCCTTGTTTAAATTCAGGACCTTAGTCTCTGAGTCAATTTCTTCGCTCTCCATTTCGAGTGAGAAATCGATCATGTTATGATCGCTCTGACCCAAGGGTCCCCGTACAACAAGATTACTGATTAGTCCCTTCTCATTGCACAGTACCCAGTCCAATATAGCCTGTTCCCGAGTTGGTTCCTCGACATATTGATCCAGATAACCATCCCTTAAACACTCAAGGAATTCCTCCTCCTCATTATTTTTACTGATTAGGCTAGTCCAATCTATATGTAAGTTAAAGTCACCTATGATGACAGCTGTGCTCTTATTGCACGCTTCTCTAATTTCCCTCGTGATGCCCTCCCTAACCTCTATTTTACTATTGAGAACAACTGAGAAGGAGGGCGAATTAGTCAAATCGGGTATAGAAAGAGAAAAAGAGAGGGAAAGAAAGATTGGATTACAAGAGAGAAAAAAAGAAACAGAAAAGTAAGAAAAAAAAATGTAAAATTTAAAATTTGTCTTTTTTAAATGTCCAAGAACAATTTACCACCTGAAGGAATGACACGCCACAGTTTAAATTGTTACATTTCTGGGCCAGAGCGGTTGATTGGCATTGCATTAACAATCATCATGTTGTTCTTCTTTCGTATGGTAGTAGCAAAGCAAATCAAATGTCACTATGTCCGATATCAAACCGTAGCAAACCAAGCAAATCATGTTGTTAACAAGGTACGTGTGCTGTTAATTACCAGACTTCACTTTCTCTGGCAAGTTTAATGGACAATTAATGTGCTAATCCAGCAAGTTCTTAAAAATAACGGGGAGGCTAAGGGCAAGATGCTGTTTGTACGAAGCAGAGGCGGAGATTGAGCAAGTTCTGGAGATTCGCAACTAATGGCGTATCTCTTAATCCCTTGGCCGATTGGCACATTAATAACTGCGTGTGTCATTAACATGCTGTTATTTTTCCAGCAAGATCCCACCCATAGTTATCCATATTGATGGTTAATTTTTAAATTAAGATGTCTATAAAGCGTCTCTATAGGTAAGTCGGGGAAAAGTAACGATCTTTTGAATCAAAAAAGAAATACTAAAACAATTCAAAAAGACATTATTGATGGGATGGATACATGGGTAATTTTCGTTGGGAATAAAATCTCAATGCAACTTTTGCAATATTTGCCAGTGAGTTACAGGAGTATTTGACCAGTAAGATAGAATATCTCTTCTTGCAAATGTGTGACACTCCAGCAATACTTTTCTGCACTGACTTTCTTAACACTAGTGTTTTTATGCTATACTTAGTCAATTTTGTGTATAGGTGGTATAGTGAATGCATTGAAGTATTTGGGCAATCTGATCTGCCCATAGCATTTATGGATATATAATTTCGGTAGCATTCCTAGTGTAATTAATTAATTTAGTTGTCGTATTTTCTGAAACAATTTAAAAACATATGAGAATCAGCTTAGTGAATGTGCAACATCACAAATCTACTAGACGTTGAGATTCTGTAGGCAGGACAAGTTTTGTTGACATGGAGCATATAAAGAAAGCATTTAGGTCTCCAGCTAATGCTGTGATGTTAGTACTATCCTGCCAGTGCAGACATTGGTATCATTTAAAGCAGTTGTTCCTAGGTTACTACTCATTGGCTGGATCCCTGTGTACACCAATACCAGTAATGTGTGCCAGGAAGCATTGATTCTGAGTGGTAAATACCTACAATTGCAAAAGTAACCTACCAACAGAGATTCTTGCTCTCAAGGAACTCTTGAAGAACTGAGGAAGTGACTGACTTTTTTCAATTACTGCAATTCAAGGGCAGTGACTTCATTTCTGAGCTTCCAGACATCATTCGTTAATGCTGAGCAGTAGTATTTCCTCCAGGGTCTTAATGGATGGTGGAGCTGATTTCAAGCCTACTCATGATCATGAAACTTGAATTTCTTTTTGAATAACGGTGTTTGCATTGTTGTCCAGTGGCTATTCAGTTGCCAAAGAGTCTAGCTTAATGCACTTAGTGGACATGTCAACTGAACAGGATTTTCAGGCTTTCAACTTTTTTTTTCCCCGCATGGTTAGTCACTAGGATTATTTGGGAAGATGTGATTTAGACTGCTGTGCTTATCGAGGCCTGATAGCTTGTAAAAGAACCCTGAAGCCCTGTTTATGGAGATAAATACAGACTTATTTCAGGGTCACCTGAAAAGTGTGTGAAGTTGTTGAGACATTATCTTGGGTGCTTTTCCTCCATAAAGATGATGGCTAATATTTGTATGTCAACATTTTCATGAATGAGGAATACCACATGGATAATTTTCTTTGGGTATTCTATAAACAGGGAGCCCTAATAGCAACTGGGACAGTGGCATGGAGGATTTACTGATTGCAACAGTTTAAGGGAGCAGAATTAACAACAGTTAACTTCATCATTAACTGAAAGTACTTCAGCTGTGAGTATATTCATTCAGTTTTCCTATACCATTGGGCATAGCAACTCTCCAAGCCATTCCCAAAATCATCAATCATTATTTAAACAAAATGTTTAAAAAATTGAAACATTACAGATTTAAAATCAAAGGAATGTTTGTTTATTCTATACGGTGCTCTTTTTAATTAAAAGCTTATGATGTGAGTCCTTTAGAAAGATGATCAGCTTTGACTTAGTTGCAGGACATTGGCTGGGGCTGAAAAATGGCTGGCTGACGAATGCAGAGGTGGAACCTCCCCCCCCCCCCCCCCCCCCAATTGAGTCTGAAGTTGGTACCAGAGTAGTATACTTAGTTTTTTTTCAAAAGTAAACGGCGCCAGCCATTCATTACACTTGCCCACAGACTTTCTGTGGGCTTTTGCATGGTAACTTGCAGTAAAGAACGAGTCAAAACAGCGTGGCGCCCTAGACGGGGGATCTGGGACCTCTGTGAACATGGCAAGCAACAGTGTGTCTCCTTAACCAATCAGATTGAAGGATCCTTACTGAGACACACAGGCCTGGATTTTAGCCTGGAGGTGAGTTCCATGTGGGGTTGCTATTGAGAGGTCGGGAAAACTGAATATCCTGCAGTTTTTAACTACAGAGCTTCTTTAAATATTTTTCTGTTGGGTCCCGCCCACGGGCAGCCTGATTGGCAGGCTGGAGGCCTTTCAGGCAGGAAGCCTGCTTCACAAGGCTGCAGCCTACGAGAGCAGGTGGGTGTAGTGGGGGAGTGAAAGATCGCAGGTGGGGTCCTGATCGCAGGCAGCTCCCGATGGTGGGGTGGAGGTGTGTGGTTTACTGGGTAGCATGTTGGGCCTGGAGGAAACAATCCTGCTCCTCCTGGCCCACAAGCAGTGCTGTAAAGGCACTTGCCTTTATAGATTCAGCCTTTCTCGCCTCCTTTTAGCTGCCGGGTTTCCTGAGGCCTGGGAAACCTGGCCGAAATTAGTTTTAAAAATAGAATGACTGTTAAAATGAAGGCAGGCAGCATCATTATAATATTTAAATGAGCTTCCCCTGAGCAGATTGGTCGCCAGCCCTTCATCTCGCTTCCGTTAAAACCGGAAGTGGGCAGGTTCAAGGTGGGTTGGGTTTCTGTTTCAGATTTTTTTCATTTTAACCTCTGACACGACCCCAACCCACCTGTTCTTGGGAGTTGAGATTCAGCCTGCAGAGTCTTCAGCCTAGAGTCTAAACCAGGAAGTGTAAGTTAGAATATTTAATTAAATGCAAATCATGTACAGAAAGCAAAATAAAGAGAGTGAAAGAAAGCCGGGATAAAGAGAGAGAAAAGAGAGAAAAAGTATTTAAATTTTCCAACGATTATTCAAATCTGAAGGAATGAGACTCCACTCTTTTTAAAAAGTTAATTTTCCGTGCCAGAGAGGTTGTTTGGCAGTAATTAAGACTTGTCCATTCAGGTGAGAATGAATATTTAATGTGATAAGTCCTAACTTTTTCTGCCATGTTAGTGGGTATCTAGTGGGTAAGTATCGCAAATTCATGCCTTTCTATATATGTGAATGCCGAGTCTCTCGGTGAGATACTGTTGGAGCGAAGCTTCTGGGGGAGCAGGACAACTCTGACAGCAACTTCCTGATTTACATGTTTTACTGTGTATGTGCAGGCGCCAGAAGTTTGTCTGATTTACTCCTTAATAACAGTGAGCGCTGATGGGCTATCAGCGCTCACTGTTATTTCTACCGCAAATTCTGGGCCAATGTGGGACTGCCATCGGTCACCCAGCTTATACCAACATAACTGAAAATGATTTAAGTGTTAGTGCTAGAGTTGCCTATGCATATTGAATCTGTCTTCCTGTTCAGGTAGACGTACAGGCATTCTTTCTTTTCATGGACAGCATTAATGGAAACCTATCTTGTCACTTTTCTTCAACTCAAACTTTTTGTGCAGTTGCTCTTGTGATCAATAGATGTGGACGAGTTCTCCATAAGTCGCCATTATCTGCTGCACCTAGAGGTGTCAGTCGAAGCTCAGTGGTAGCACCCTTGCCTCTGAGTCAGAAGGTTGTGGGTTCAAGTCCCACTCCAGAGACGTGAGCACAAAATCTAGGCTGACACTCCAATGCAGTACTGAGGGAGTGCTGCACTGTTGGAGGTGCTGTCTTTCAGATGAGATGTCTGCCCTCCCATGGCACTATTTCGAAGAAGAACAGGAGAGTTCTGCCCAGTGTCCTGGCCAATATTTAACTCTCAATCAACATCACTAAAAACAGAATATCTGGTCATTATCACATTGCTGTTTGTGGTACCTTGCTGTGCACAATTGGCTGCCACGTTTCCTACATTACAACAGTGACTACACTTCAAAAGTACTTAATTGGCTGCAAAGTGCTTTGGGACGTCCTGAGGTCGAAAATACACTAGATAAATGCAAGTCTTTTATCTTTCCTGCTCCAGCAAGACTTCCAGGGTCTCTTCAGTTAATGGGGTTCAGTTGTTAGTGCTCACCCAGCCATGTTCTTTACCCAGCAGTCAGTCTCCACCCAAAGTGACTTCCAGCGCATGTAAAAAGAAAAAAAAAGCACAGGGTCTTTGGGCAAATTTTCCAACCCCATGGCACCCAGCAGGTTAGACCATCATACAAACAGCATGGGTGTGTGAACACCAGAACTATGGGCCATTGTTTGGCCTTGCCTTACAGTGGAAACAGCCCTATTACGGTAGATGGGTTACTCTGTTGCTCCAGAGCTATGCATACATATAGCAATCAGCATCAATATTATTTGAAACAACCAATAATAAAATGCAGTGCTGCTTTGAGTGGTATAGAACTGAAAGCATTTAAGTTTGATACTGAGCTGCTTATCTCTTCAGATTAGAGTATTGTGGTAAACCACTTTTATCGTTCACTATCGTTACACTATGGTTATCACTGTTATATCGTTACACTATGGTTATCACTGTTTACACTGTTGTATCACTACACGAGGTCGCCTCTTGTCACGCTGTTATACCTGGGCTGACCACTGCTGACTCCGCCCACGGCTCCACCTACCTGCCCAGGTATAAAGGTGGTCGACTGGCTGGTATTCCTCCTTGTTGGATCCGATCACCCACGAGGGTGGGCTCTGTTATTTAGCCAATAAAAACCTATAGTTACTTTCTTAACTCGTCGCTTTTCATTGGATGAATTGATAGGTATATCAATTTTATTGGCTAAATTTTAAAATGTCGTTACCTGAGCAGCCAAACGACCAGTCAGACGCCCAGCTACAACAGCCACAGCAGCCGGCCTGGCTGCGAGCCCTCCGACCACCGTACCTGGATCTAAACCCACAGGCAGCAAACTCAGCCCTCGACTTCGAACACTGGCTGAGCTGTTTCGAATCCTACCTGGGAGAATCCGGCGTGCCTCAGAGATCCAAGCTAAGAGTTCTGACCGCCCAAGTGAGCCCTAAAGTATTCGCACTCATCCGGGACCTTACTACATACGAGGCCGCCATCAACCTGCTGAAACAACAGTACCGGAGCCCGGTAAATTCCATGTATGCCAGACATCTCCTAAGATCCCGCCCGCAACAGCCAGGAGAGTCTGTAGATGAATTTTTACGGGCGCTACAAACACTCGGCAGGGACTGTGACTTTAAAGCGGTAACGGCGGCAGAAAATACTGAAGATAATATCCGCGATGCCTTCGTGAAAGGCCTGCGGTCCGACTACTCACGGCAAAGACTGCTTGAAGCAAAGGACCTCAACCTGAACACAGCTGCAGCCCTCGCTCGCTCCCTAGAAGTGGCCCATCGGGACCTCGAGGCGTACTCCAGGTACTGTAATTCGCGACCCTGGGACTCGGGACCGAACCCGACCGCAATACCCCTCGCAGCGCCGCCCCTGGGACCTACCTCAGCGTCGGCGTCCCGGACCCGATCGGGACCGCCACCCCCGGTACCGGCTGCGACATCGGACCCCCGCGATCGGGCCGCCAGCTGCTTCGTCTGCGGCCAGGCGAAACACCCGAGGTCGCGCTGCCCTGCAAGAAATGCGACTTGCTCCAGTTGCCAGAAGAAAGGCCACTTCGCTAAGGCCTGCAGAGGGAGAGCCACAGACACCAGCAGTGCCTCATGCGAGCTGTGGGGGCGGCCATCTTTCATCAAGGCCACAGATGCCAGTATCCCCTCGTGAGAGTCGTGGGGGTGGCCATCTTTGATCAAGGCCACCGACACCAGCAGTGCCACATGTGAGTTGTGGGGGCAGCCATCTTCTCCGCCATCTTACCCCACCTCGTGGGCGCCGCCATTTTACCCACCACACTCAACCGCCACCTCTCCTCTAGACCCGACCACCGCCTCACCCGCAGACTACAGCAGCTCGCTCAGCCATACACCAGCCTCCGTCACACTGGACCAAGCTCGCCCGCATCACCTGTCCAAGTCCATGATGGACATCGAAGTAAACGGCCACGCCACGACCTGCCTGTTCGACAGCGGAAGCACGGAGAGCTTCATCCATCCAGACACGGTGAGCCACTACTCCCTCACTGTCCGGCCAACGCGCAACCGGGTCTCGATGGCGTCTAGGTCCCACTCTACAGACATCAGCGGCTACTGTGTTGTGACCCTGTCGGTTAGGGGCACGGAGTATAAAAATTTTAAACTTCTCGTCCTGCCCCAACTCTGCGCTGCCGTCCTACTAGGGCTGGATTTCCAATCCCACCTTCAAAGTGTCACTCTAGCATACGGTGGACCCCTCCCCCCACTCACAGTCAACAACCAGCAGCCTTTAAACCGCCCACCGTGTACCACCTGCGGCCTATCCACCCTCAGGGTCCCGCCTCCCTCCCTGTTCGCCAACCTCACCCGCGACTGTAAACCCGTCGCCACCAAGAGCAGGCGGTACAGCGCCGGGGACAGAGCTTTTATTAGCTCTGAAGTGCAGCGCCTCCTGAAGGAGGGCATCATCGAGAGGAGCAACAGCCCCTGGCGCGCTCAGGTCGTAGTCATCAAGACCGGCGATTAAAAACCGCCTAGTCATCGACTGCAGCCAAACCATAAACCGGTACACCCAGCTGGACGCATACCCCCTTCCCCGCATATCTGATATGGTCAATCAGATTGCACAGTACCGCGTATTCTCTACCATCGACCTTAAGTCGGCCTATCACCAACTCCCTATCCGCCCTGAGGACCGCCAGTATACCGCCTTCGAGGCGAATGGCCGCCTCTACCACTTCCTGAGGGTTCCCTTCGGCGTCACCAACGGGGTTTCGGTCTTCCAAAGGGAGATGGACCGGATGGTTGACCAGAACGGGCTGCAAGCCACGTTCCCCTATCTAGATAACGTCACCATCTGCGGCCGCGACCGGCAGGACCACGATGCTAATCTGGAGAGATTCCTCCGTACGGCCCAGCGGCTGAACCTCACCTACAATAAGGAGAAATGTGTGTTTAACACCTCGCGCCTTGCCATCCTTGGCTGCGTAGTAGAGAACGGAGTCATCGGCCCCGACCCCGAAAGAATGCGCCCCCTCATGGAGCTTCCCCTCCCCCACTGTCCAAAGGCGCTGAGGAGAACCCTGGGGCTCTTCGCCTACTATGCCCAATGGGTGCCCAATTATGCGGACAAAGCCAGACCCCTCATGAAGTCCACCTCCTTCCCCCTGACGGCAGAAGCGTGCGCAGCCTTCTCCCTCATTAAGGGAGACATTGCTAAGGCCACAATGCACGCGGTGGATGAGTCTATCCCTTTCCAAGTGGAGAGCGATGCATCCGACTTCGCCCTGGCCGCAACCCTTAACCAGGAGGGGAGACCAGTGGCCTTCTTCTCAAGGACCCTCCAGGGCCCCGAGATCCGACACACTTCGGTCGAGAAGGAGGCCCAGGCGATCGTGGAGGCTGTACGACGCTGGAGGCATTACCTCGCAGGCAAACGATTTACCCTCCTCACTGACCAACGTTCGGTCGCCTTTATGTTTAATAACAAGCTGAGGGGCAAAATCAAGAACGACAAGATCTTGAGGTGGAGAATCGAGCTCTCCACCTATGATTATGATATCTTGTACCGGCCTGGTAAACTGAACGAACCCCCAGATGCTCTATCACGAAGTACATGCGCCAGCGTGCAAAGTGATAGACTGCAGACCCTCCACAACGACCTCTGCCACCCCGGGGTCACCAGACTTTACCACTTCATTAAGGCCCGCAACCTGCCCTACTCCATCGAGGAGGTCAGGACCATGACCAGGAACTGCCAAACCTGTGCCGAATGCAAACCGCATTTCTTTAGGCCGGACAGAGCAAGCCTGATCAAGGCCACCCGCCCCTTCGAGCGCTTGAGCATCGATTTTAAGGGGCCCCTCCCATCCTCTGACCGTAATGTGTACTTCCTCAACATTATTGATGAGTACTCCCGTTTCCCCTTCGCCTTCCCCTGCCCAGACATGACCAGTACCACGGTCATCAGATGCCTGAACGACCTCTTCGCCTTGTTCGGGTTCCCGAACTATATACATAGCGACCAGGGCTCCTCCTTCATGAGCGAGGAACTTCGCCAGTTCCTACTAGCGAGAGGTATTGCTGCAAGCAGGACCACCAGCTACAACCCCCGGGGGAACGGCCAGGTGGAAAGAGAGAACGTGACTGTCTGGAAGGCCGTTCTCTTAGCCTTAAAGTCTAAGGGCCTCCCAACCTCTCGCTGGCAGGAAGTCCTCCCGGCAGCGCTGCACTCCATCCGGTCACTGCTTTGCACTGCCATTAACGCCACCCCCCATGAACGAATGTTTGTTTTCCCCAGGAAGTCGACTACGGGAACCACGCTACCAACTTGGCTGACCTCTCCGGGGCCCGTCTTGCTGCGAAAGCACGTGAGGGCCCATAAAACGGACCCCCTGGTCGAGAGGGTGGACCTCCTGCACGCCAACCCCCAGTACGCCTATGTGGCATACCCAGACGGGCGGGAGGACACAGTCTCCTTACGAGACCTTGCACCCTCGGGCACCCCTGAGACACCACCATTACCCCCCACCACTCCCCCAGATCCAGCCCAGGTAGACGGCATGCCGGAACCCCACGAGCCTTCGCCGACCACGCAGACACCAGCATTAACATCGGATACTGCATCACCGCCGCCGCTGCTGCGACGATCAGAAAGGCTTACGAGGCCTCCGGACAGACTGACATACCCGAACTGGTAGTACACTTCACCCCGCCGGACTCAAATCTAAACAAGGGGTGAATGTGGTAAACCACTTTTATCGTTCACTATCATTACACTATGGTTATCACTGTTATATCGTTACACTATGGTTATCACTGTTTACACTGTTGTATCACTACACGAGGTCGCCTCTTGTCACGCTGTTATACCTGGGCTGACCACTGCTGACTCCGCCCACGGCTCCACCTACTTGCCCAGGTATAAAGGTGGTCGACTGGCTGGTATTCCTCCTTGTTGGATCCGATCACCCACGAGGGTGGGCTCTGTTATTTAGCCAATAAAAACCTATAGTTACTTTCTTAACTCGTCGCTTTTCATTGGATGAATTGATAGGTATATCAAGTATCTTGTCAGTCAGATTCCTAAAAGTTTCCTTTGCAATACAAACCAGGAAAATTTGTAAAAGATAAAGGCAATGATGAAGAATATATTCCTTTCTTTGAATTCTGAATCCACCTAGTTATGGCAGTGGAAAGGAGAACTTTCTGAACATTTCCTCTTGAGTGATATGGAACTGGGGGAAAAATGTGTACTTAAGTCATAGGTCTCGAGTACTTGAAGCCTGATGCAATTAATTTACAATAATATTTAAATTTTAGTAGTCAAAGGAAGGCGAGGCTTAAGATGTGGCCTCAGTCTGTATAATTGATTTTCTACCTTGACTGAAAAACAGATTGATTTAAACAAGCAAGGATATCAGGAATAGAAAACGGTGGTCATGAAAGTACAACAGTATATCATCTGCATATCTATGTATAAGATTCTGAGGGGGATTGACAGGGTAGATGCTGAGAGATTGTTTCCCCTGACTGGAGAGTCTAGAAGTAGGGGGATAGTCTCAGGATAAAGAGGTCTGCCATTTAAGACTGAGATAAGGAATTTCTTCACTCAGAGGGTCGTGAATCTTTGAGCATCCACTTTCGGACAGAGAATTCCAGTCGTTGAGTATATTTAAGGCTGAGATAGATAGATTTTTGGACTCCAGAGGAATTGAGGGATATAGGGATCGGGCAGGAAAGTGGAGTTGAGGTCAAAGATCAGCCAAGATCTTATTGAATGGCGGAGCCGGCTACACTTATGGGGAGAGATTTTATAGTATTGACTAGCATTTCAGAACCATGCAGCCTGTGAGAACAACTATAAAATAGTTTTATAGCATTATAGTGTCAGCCTTGGATCAGTGGTAGCACTCTCACTTCTGATTCAGAAGATCGTCCTTTTAAGTCCAACTCCAGGGATTTGAGCAAGTAATCTAGGCTGACACTTTAGTATGGTACTGAAGGAGTCTTTTGAATGAGACATTGGCCCAGAAATTGGTGTCAGGGGCTTCCCGCGGGTGCAAGCCGCCGACCTACACTTACATAGCGCGCCGACAGTTGAAGCCTGGCCCTGCGTGGATTTCCTGTCAGTGGCCCGGTTCAGCTCCCGGCGCGCTGTGCTTGCGTAATCCAGCGGCGTAGTTAGTTCGATGAGCCGGCTGTGATCACGTGAGCACTGGGCAACCAATCTGAGGTTGCAAAAGTTCATTCATGAGTTTGATAGTAAGAACTGTCAAACTCAGGAAAACTCCGGCTGCCCAAAACAGTACTTAAACTTCAAATAAAAGTTTTTAAAAATCCCACTAATTAAATGAACTATTAATAACTGTAAAAAACTAATTTAAACAATCATTCAAATTTTTGAAAAATAATTTTTTAACAAATCGGGTCTAAAAATACACTTACCTTACTGTAAAGTCTTTAAAAATAATAAACCTGTGGAAAAAAAATTCTAACTTTAATTGCTAGACCACTTACCTTTTAAAACTAAGTACTTACGTCTGCTTTTTTCTCGCGTAAAAACTGGAGGCCTTATCGCACGGGCAACCCTGTTTTTAAAAAAAAAAAAGGAATTTCAGCGCGCATGCGCAGACTCCTGCGCGCACGCGTTCCACCTCTGAACCCCTTGGTTCAGAGGAAAGGAAATGCCGGTTTTCCGCGCATGCGCTGTGCATGCTGAAAACCGGCACTTCCATCGGGCCCACGCGTGAGTACACGGTGCTTACTCACGCGTTGGGACCCGAATTACTGGGCCATTAAATCAAGGCACCGTCTGTGTGCTAATGAATGTAAGAGATTCCACAGCAGTATTTGAGGAAGTGCAGGGACTTCTTGCGGTGTTTTAGCCGGCATATATCCCTCAACCAACCCCACCAATTAGGGATGGGCATAAATGCTGGCCTTGCCAGCGACGCCCGCATCCCATGAACGAATTTTAAAAAAAACTAAAAACCGATTAATTTATTCATCCCATTGCTATTGGTGAGACCTTACTGTGTACAAATTGGCTGCTGTTTTTGCCTACAAAACAGCAGCGACTGTACTTCAAAAAGTAATTTATTGATTCTAAAGAGCATTCTGGGGATGTGAAAGGTGTTATATAAATGAAAGTTCTTTTTCTTTTCCCTTCAAATGTGAAAAACCAAATTAAAGTATTAGCAGCTGTGTTCACTTCAGCCACATGCTACAGAACATTGCTTGCTGGGTAACGCATGTTTCCTTGTAATTACACAGCCATCAACAAACTATCGGTTCAAATGGTACCTATTAACAATCTAGGATGATTGTTTGGGGGTGGGGAGGAGGGGAGAAAAACTTGGTTTAAAATATGATTTCTTTTGTGGAGTTTGTGTGCCACAGTATCTTAATTGAAGGTTTGTCGATCTCTCTTTTATTACTATTTATTTACTGACCTGTTCTGAGCTTTTACGGTATATTATTTATATGTCAAGGAAGCATTTAATTGGATGTTATTATTTATCTAGTTGGCAGACCTGACTCTGTTTGCACTGGATAAATATTATATCTCGTGGATTCCTGATATGTAGCCCCTACACTGTGTATGATGACATTCTAACTACTGATATTTTCTTTTAAGAAGCAGTTTGAAGAGAATGTTAAAGATATAAATATTCATTTGAAAGTCACATGATTCAAAAAATCAATAATTAGCATCCACACTATCTCTGATTACTTATTTTGAATAAATGGAACTAGGCAGGGCACTGGATATACTCCGAGTACAGATGCTATCTTTTTATGCTGAAATTTGAAACCAAAGGTAAACTGGAGTATTATAGGCTAGAGAGCAAAATACTGATTTTTGACCTGAACTGTGTCTTTCTATATTTGTTTTACTTTTACAAAACAACTGCAGTATTTCCAAATTTAGCCCTGATCTCTTAAACCTTAATACTACTTAGATTTGCTGTTTTACTGAAATGTGCTACCTTAACAAAAACCTAACAGGATAGTTATCCATGCTATTTTACTCTTAACCTGCTTTTGCCTTTTGTATAACCTATTTAATGCATTCAATTTTCCACCAGGGTACACAAAGCCTCAACCCACATAATGACTACTGCCAGCATTTTGTGGACACAGGTCATCGGCCCCAAAACTTTATCCGTGATGTAGGTAAGTTAAAGTAATAACCAGCGTCTGGATTTGTCCATATAAATAACAGATGTTCTTGTGGATGAAGTTGATCGTGGAAAGCTGCAGTCAGTCTGTGAATTTAAATTATGCCGCCATGTTGCTATCAAAGAATATCCTTACAGTGCACAA